>NC_135236.1:51381664-53781664 GCF_051348905.1 Ranitomeya variabilis
CCCCTCACCCTCATCACCACACTCCTCCACACTCACCACCACACCCTCCACACTACTCCATCACATCCTCTATATCTCCTCCATAACCTCCTACTCCCCCACTTCCTCCCTATATCTCCCCCTAACCACATATATCTCATTTCTCTACTATATACTATATCTCTCTATTACTCCATTATCCCCATATCTCCTATTACTCCATATCCTCCCTATATCTCCTCCTATTACTCCATATCTCCCTCCTATATCTCCTCCTATTACTCCATATATCCTCCTCTCTCTCCTCCTATTACTCCATATATCCCCCCTATATCTCCTCCTATTACTCCATATATCCTCCTATATCTCCTCCTATTACTCCATATATCCCCCTATATCTCCTCCTATTACTCCTATATCCCCCTATATCTCCTATTACTCCATATATCCTCCTATATCCCCTCCTATTACTCCATATATCCCCCTATATCTCCTCCTATTACTCCATATATCCTCCCTATATCTCCTCCTATTACTCCATATATCCTCCTATATCTCCTCCTATTACTCCATATATCCCCCTATATCTCCTCCTATTACTCCATATATCCCCCCTATATCTCCTCCTATTACTCCATATATCCTCCCTATATCTCCTCCTATTACTCCATATATCCCCCCTATATCTCCTCCTATTACTCCATATATCCCCCTATATTCCTATTACTCCATATATCCTCCCTATATCTCCTCCTATTACTCCATATATCCCCCTATATCTCCTCCTATTACTCCATATATCCTCCCTATATCTCCTCCTATTACTCCATATATCCTCCTATATCTCCTCCTATTACTCCATATATCTCCTATATCTCCCCCTATTACTCCATATATCCTCCTATATCTCCTCCTATTACTCCATATATCCTCCCTATATCTCCTCCTATTACTCCATATATCCCCCTATATCTCCTCCTATTACTCCATATACCCCCCTATATCTCCTCCTATTACTCCATATATCCTCCCTATATCTCCTCCTATTACTCCATATATCCTCCTATATCTCCTCCTATTACCCCATATATCCTCCTATATCTCCTCCTATTACTCCATATATCCTCCTATATCTCCTCCTATTACTCCATATATCCTCCTATATCTCCCCCTATTACTCCATATATCCTCCTATATCTCCTCCTATTACTCCATATATCCTCCTATATCTCCTCCTATTACGCCATATATCCCCCTATATCTCCTCCTATTACTCCATATATCCTCCCCATTTTCTGTTCCTACTACTTTAGTTAGTGTCAGGCTAAATCCGGCGAATGTTGGGAAAACTGGATCCGGCGCAGATTGTGAAAAACTGATGCGACGGATCTGGTTTTTTTTATGGATCCGGCTAGCGTATATAGATTATTGGATAAAAAAAAAATTGGGGCATGATTAGTTTAAAAAACCGGATCAGGCGCCGGATTCGCCTTTTTCCAGATGCGGCACCTTCCGGCTCCCATAGGCTTCCATTCTAGAAAACAGCTGGAAGCGCCGGATCCGGTGCTTCAGGCTTTTTCGCCGGAGACAAAAAACGTTGCTATGGACGTTTTTTCAAGAAACCGGAAGCGGCAGGTTTGCCGGATCCGGTGAAAACCGGACGAAACGCAATGTCATCTGGTGCAATCCGGAACTAATACAAGTCTATGGGAAAAAAAAAAGTGGATCCGGCGGCAACATTCGCCAGATCCGTTTTTTTGAAAATTAGCCGGATTTAGCCTTACACTGAAAACCTGATGTGTGAAAGTAGCCTTAGTGTACATGGAATTCATGTCACCTATTCTTATGTATTGAATTATCTAACTATACCTATATTATTGTGAGATGGCCCATTGCCGACTCTTTCTTGCCCTGCAGGCGCTTTCTTAAAGCTTTTTATTCTTTGTAAACTTATCTAAACGTTATGATAAAATATCATCCTTATAGTAAGTATTTCACCTGATTATTTAGGTCGCTGCCACTTTAATGCAAGAAAACGAGAGAAGTGACAGAAGTTCTCAGACTTGTGGAAAAGAGAACAGTCATTATTACTTTGTGAAAATATATCCACGTCGTGTTTTCCTTTCATATCTTCGCTGATGTTGGATATTTAGGTAAATGCAGACTCAAATGCGTCTTTCTGGTCCCTAAACATTTATTTCTAAAGTTGAGGTCAAACTTCTGTATCGTGATTTATTCTTAAATATTTCACGGCCCGTATAGGGATCGCTCCGTTATTCTATAAACTAGGGATACCCTAGAGCCAAACTATAGTCGACTATTCTAAATTCACAACGTTCTGCCAGAAATGAGAACGGTGAAAAATTTGAAAAAAACGTCCATAAGCCAATGCTGTGTCTTATAAAATGCTGATGGTCATAGTAGTTGTGTATATATATATATGTAAGAATTTTACGCAAATTACATTTATATAATATTTGTATAGTAGATGAGCACTGGAGGTGAAAAAAGAAGAATTGTATAATAAATATAGGCATAAAAAAAATTAAAAAATAAAATAATATATATATTTACATATATATGTGTGTTGGTATATATATATATATATATATATATATATATATCTATCTATATATATACCGTATGTAGACATGAATAAGCAGACATAAATCTTAATATATATATACATATATGCATATATATTTATATATATTTTTATATATATATATATATATATATATATACACACACATGTTTATAAATAAATATATATATTTCTATATAAAATATATATATATATATATATATATATATATATATATACGTAGTTAAGATAATATAATGGTGAATAAATAGAATCATAAATTACTTATTATTATATCTTAATATCTTTTTAAATTCCAGATAAATAATCACATTACGTTCTCGGCACGCACATCGTATCCGGTCTATATGTTGATTATGTAAATCGTAATGTTAGCCAGACATAAATATTTTAAAGCAGAAATTTGCACACCGTTTTTGGCACAATACTAGCGTCTGTCCTAAATTCTGTCTACCATATGTTGCTATATACTATTAGTTTCCTCTTGTAGAATTCGCAGTATATCACCGCTATCTATGGAGTAAGCAGCCTTCTATCAGTGCGGATAATTACCATTATGTCACTTATAATTTGCTGTCGTAGCTTTTCCATATGAAGTTGTTGTGCTATTACATAGAGTGGGGCGTAGTGACACATAGTGACCGGCACCTTTGAAAGCACTGTCAACACCTCCAGTCTGGGGTCTGAGCACCGTGACGTGGAGTATTATGTTAGACCTGCATATATACATAGTAATTGACATTGTCGGAGGTAACACTAATATGGGCATTTGCCACTTCTTAGACACCACTTTGGGGATTAGTAGTGACTCGGATCGTTCATCTCTCAGTTGCGGGAAGTTTCTAACAGGTTGCACACAATGACTCCTTGCCTTTTGCACCCCACGATGTTGTACCCTATTCAGCCTGGCTAGTGATCGGGTCTACTAGGACCTAAACTGGAATAAATTAACATATTATGCTATGGAAGAATCTTGCAGCCTGTATTGTTATCGTAAAGGGATAGTGCAAACAAATTTGCATGGATAGAGAGACACACGTAGAGTACGTATAGTCTCTATATACATATTTTTAGAGAGAAAGTCACATTTACACAGATAAAGCACCAAAACAAACATGAGTACCGGTACATTTCAAATATACATAGCCTAAGATTACACAAAGTAATAATAATATAACGACAAGTACATGTTTTGTTTATATCATGAAAATGAAGTCTGTATTTCTCCATATTCCCGGCCTACCCTAGGCATCTAGGGCCAAGGTAAAGGTCACTCCTACCTGGGGTCTGGCAGGGTAATGCCAGCATCAAGAAGAGCCGGGACAGTTGTGAAGGATATTGAAAGTCTTCAATACAAAAAGGCTAGTTTTTTTGGTTTGTTGTTGTTGCCCCGATAGGAAGAGCCACCCACATTAAACCAGCATAAAACAAGAAGGAGAAGAAAAATACTGAGATGACTTACTAATATTAAGACGGCACATACCAGAGAGAGAACAGAGGAAGACAGACTTCTGCCAACGCGTGCAAACAGAGAGAGGAAAATAAAACAGAAGCCTTAAGTTTCCAATCAGAGAAAAGTTTGGGATTTTTTTGGGGGTTTGTTTAGAATTCTTGAACGGTAACAAAAAAAGAAAAGTAAAAAAAGAAAAGCATAAAAAAAAACTCAACAAAAGAATGTACAAAAAAAGTGCCTAAAAAGACAGAAAGAGAAGATGTGGCTCAGAGAGAGAGAGAGAGAGTCAGCAGAGAGAAATAGGTTATTGAGGACAAAAATAGAGAGTTAAAAAAAATGGTGGGAAAAAAAGGCGCCTGGTAAACCTTACATCTCCTGATCCTTTCTCCTCTCCTTGAATTGCTTTTACTCTAACACCCAGTCCGAAATGCAGGGAAGTCAGCGTTGGAACACTGGAATCCTGCCATCTTCTTTGCGAGCCAGCCTGTAGATTTCTCAGCTGCAGTCAGCCTGCAATACACTTTTACAGGAAGGGGGGGACAGAGAGAGAGAGTGTGTGTGCGTGTGTGTGCAAGAGGCAGAGACACCGTGGATGTCTCTTTTTTCTTTCCCCCCTAAGTGCCGTAAGTTTATTATTATTTTTTTTTCTTTCTCTATTTTTTATGTCTTATTTCGATTCATAATCTGTGATTTTTTATTCGTTTCACGCAGCACTTTTTTTTTTTTCCTTTTTTTTTTTTTTAACACTCGATTGCCATTTCGGTGCCAGCTCTGAAGTTGGCATGGGTTGAAGATTTTTTTTTTCTTGGCTGGGCTGTCTCTCCCCCCTTTCCCCTTACCCCCAGCTCCTCCACCCTTTCCAAACTCTGATTCTACGCCCTGCCCTCTCTCTCTCCCTCTCTCTTTCGCTCCTTCTCTTTCTCTCTCGCTGCCCTTAACCACCACTATTGCACCCAGGCTGTCTTTTACTTTTGTTTAGTTCTTTGCCAACTGTCTCTCAGACTTTCCTTGTTTAGTCTCCACGCCTTCCTTTTCCTTTTTTCTTCCCTTTTCTTAAACAATCTTTACTTTAGTCTCCCTTGTCCTATGTTGCCCCCTTGTACTCATGTGCCTCTCTCTTTAATTCCAAGATGGAGACGGTGCCAGGCTATAACTGAAGTCGTGATTGAATTATTAATAGGAGAATGAAAGTAGTTTTGACATTGTGTAATCTCTATGTGTGACTGTGTGCCGTGGGTAAAACTGGGTGGGTACAGGAGCCAGAACGATGGTGAATGAAAAAATGATTCCGAGTGAAAAGTTCTAAGTAGTAGAACCAAGAGTAACGCTGACGTTGGAGAGAAGAGGACCAAGAAGTCGAAAGTTTGAGGTTTTGTTCTTGGAAATAAAGGTGTGCGGTAAATTAGGCGTAAATATCGTAAGAAGGTAGAAGGAGAATTCTGACTTTGAAGGTGTGAGTTCAGGGTCAGGGTATTTGGGAGGAGGACATGATTTTGGGGAGCAAAGTTAGGACTTTTTTTTCCCTGCAACCTTAAGTGCCCCTTGTAGAATGATGCAAAGGAATGTGGTCATATAACATGTGATAGGACAGATTAAGGGGACAAAGGTTCTTCGGGGAATATGAAAGGTAGACGACGACAACGACTGTGTGTGAGCTGGGGTGACACACCACCTGGAAACTACATGGTCTATTGTGAAGGGGCGGAGAAAAGAAGGGGGAGCTAGGTGAACTGACGGAAAGGGAGAGAAAGAAGGGGGGCCGCCAGCTAATAAAAAAGTGAGAGAGGACAGGAACACAGTAGAGTAAACAAAGGCAATGATTTTCAATCTCTTTTTTTTTTTCTGAGAAGGAAATGAATAAGCTCAAAGGGTCATAGAATCAAAAAAATGCAAAGAGACAAGTTTATAATTCAATAAGTGTCAAAGAGTAAAATAGTCATCTGGAACGGAGGGTAGAAGTATGAGATAATCGAGAGCTTGAGATTAACTAGGTATAGAAGGACTCCGAGGGATTTTTTTTTTCTTTTGGAATGGAAGAAAGAGGGAGGGTGAAGATTTAGTTTGTTCACACTACTCCAAGAACACAGGAAATGAATGTGAGAGTATTCAGGAAATCAAAGTACTAGTTGTAAAATGTGAGTGTATGAGAGACATATCGGAAGAGTGTGTGGGGATAGCAACAGAAATGTTGGGGGGGATGAGAGTATGCAACAAATAAGGTAACAGAGGAAGTATGAGAGTGCGATACATAAGGTAACAGTGGAAGTAGGAGAGTGCGACACACAAGGTAACAGAGGAAGTATGAGAGTGCGATATATAAGGTAACAGTGGAAGTATGAGAGTATGCGATACATAAGGTAACAGTGGAAGTATGAGAGTATGCGATACATAAGGTAACAGTGGAAGTAGGAGAGTATGCGATACATAAGGTAACAGTGGAAGAATGACAGTATGCGATACATAAGGTAACAGTGGAAGTATGAGAGTATGCGATACATAAGGTAACAGTGGAAGTATGAGAGTATGCGATACATAAGGTAACAGTGGAAGTAGGAGAGTATGCGATACATAAGGTAACAGTGGAAGTATGAGAGTATGCGATACATAAGGTAACAGTGGAAGTATGAGAGTATGCGATACATAAGGTAACAGTGGAAGAATGAGAGTATGCGATACATAAGGTAACAGTGGAAGTATGATAGTATGCGATAAGTAAGGTAACAGAGGAAGTATGAGAGTATGCGATACATAAGGTAACAGTAGAAGTATGAGAGTATGCGATACATAAGGTAACAGTGGAAGTATGAGAGTATGCGATACGTAAGGTAACAGAGGAAGTATGAGAGTATGCGATAAGTAAGGTAACAGAGGAAGTATGAGAGTATGCGATACGTAAGGTAACAGAGGAAGTATGAGAGTATGCGATAAGTAAGGTAACAGAGGAAGTATGAGAGTATGCGATAAGTAAGGTAACAGAGGAAGTATGAGAGTATGCGATACATAAGGTAACAGTGGAAGTATGAGAGTATGCGATAAGGTAACAGTGGAAGTCTGAGAGTATGCAATAAGTAAGGTAACAGTGGAAGTATGAGAGTATGCGATAAGGTAACAGTGGAAGTATGAGAGTATGCGATAAGTAAGGTAACAGTGGAAGTATGAGAGTATGTGATAAGTAAAGCAACAGTGGAAGTATGAGAGTATGCGATAAGGTAACAGTGGAAGTCTGAGAGTATGCGATAAGGTAACAGTGGAAGTATGAGAGTATGCGATAAGTAAGGTAACAGTGGAAGTATGAGAGTATGTGATAAGTAAGGCAACAGTGGAAATATGAGAGTATGCAATATGTAAGGTAACAGTGGAAGTTTGAGAGTATGCGATACATAAGGTAACAGTGAAAGTATGAGATTATGTGATAAGTAAGACAACAGTGGAAGTATAAGAGTATGCGATGCATAAGGTAACAGTGGAAGTATGAGAGCATGTGATAAGTAAGGCAACAGTGGAAGTATGAGAGTATGTGATATGTAAGGAAACAGTGGAAGTATGAGAGTATGCGATACATAAGGTAACAGTGGAAGTATGAGAGTATGCGTATGTAAGGTAACAGTGAAAGTATGAGATTATGTGATAAGTAAGGTAACAGTGGAAGTATGAGAGTATGCGATGCATAAGGTAACTGGAAGTGTGAGAGTATGTGATAAGTAAGGCAACAGTGGAAGTTTGAGACTGCGATAAGTAAGGTAACAGTGGAAGTCTGAGAGTACGCGATAAGGTAACAGTGGAAGTATGAGAGTATGCGATACGTAAAGTAATGATGGAAGTATGAGAGTATACAATAAGTAAGGTAACAGTGGAAGTATGAGAGTATGTGATAAGTAAGGTAACAGTGGAAATATGAGAGTATGTGATACGTAAGGTAAGAGTGGAAGTGTGAGAGTATGCGATACGTAAAGTAATAGTGGAAGTATGAGAGTATGCGATAAGTAAGGTAACAGAGGAAGTATGAGAGTATGCGACACATAAGGTAACAGTGGAAGTATGAGAGTATGCGATACATAAGGTAATAGTGGAAGTATGAGAGTATGCGATGCATAAGGTAACAGTGGAAGTATGAGAGTATGCGATACATAAGGCAACAGTGGAAGTAGGAGAGTATGTGATAAGTAAGGCAACAGTGGAAGTATGAGAGTATGCGATAAGGTAACAGTGGAAGTCTGAGAGTATGCGATAAGGTAACAGTGGAAGTATGAGAGTATGCAAAAAGTAAGGTAACAGTGGAAGTATGAGAGTATGCGATAAGGTAACAGTGGAAGTATGAGAGTATGCAATAAGTAAGGTAACAGTGGAAGTATGAGAGTATGCGATAAGGTAACAGTGGAAGTATGAGAGTATGCGATAAGTAAGGTAACAGTGGAAGTATGAGAGTATGTGATAAGTAAAGCAACAGTGGAAGTATGAGAGTATGCGATAAGGTAACAGTGGAAGTATGAGAGTATGCGATAAGTAAGGTAACAGTGGAAGTCTGAGAGTATGCGATAAGGTAACAGTGGAAGTATGAGAGTATGCGATAAGTAAGGTAACAGTGGAAGTATGAGAGTATGTGATAAGTAAGGCAACAGTGGAAATATGAGAGTATGCAATGTGTAAGGTAACAGTGGAAGTATGAGAGTATGCGATAAGGTAACAGTGGAAGTATGAGAGTATGCAATAAGTAAGGTAACAGTGGAAGTATGAGAGTATGCGATAAGGTAACAGTGGAAGTATGAGAGTATGCGATAAGTAAGGTAACAGTGGAAGTATGAGAGTATGTGATAAGTAAAGCAACAGTGGAAGTATGAGAGTATGCGATAAGGTAACAGTGGAAGTATGAGAGTATGCGATAAGTAAGGTAACAGTGGAAGTCTGAGAGTATGCGATAAGGTAACAGTGGAAGTATGAGAGTATGCGATAAGTAAGGTAACAGTGGAAGTATGAGAGTATGTGATAAGTAAGGCAACAGTGGAAGTATGAGAGTATGCGATAAGTAAGGTAACAGTGGAAGTTTGAGAGTATGCGATAAGTTAACAGTGGAAGTATGAGAGTATGCGATACATAAGGTAACAGTGAAAGTATGAGATTATGTGATAAGTAAGACAACAGTGGAAGTATAAGAGTATGCGATGCATAAGGTAACAGTGGAAGTATGAGAGCATGTGATAAGTAAGGCAACAGTGGAAGTATGAGAGTATGTGATATGTACGGCAACAGTGGAAGTATGAGAGTATGCGATACATAAGGTAACAGTGGAAGTATGAGAGTATGCGATATGTAAGGTAACAGTGAAAGTATGAGATTATGTGATAAGTAAGGTAACAGTGGAAGTATGAGAGTATGCGATGCATAAGGTAACAGTGGAAGTGTGAGAGTATGTGATAAGTAAGGCAACAGTGGAAGTTTGAGAGTATGCGATCTATAAGGTAACAGTGGAAGTCTGAGAGTATGCGATACGTAAAGTAATGATGGAAGTATGAGAGTATACAATAAGTAAGGTAACAGTGGAAGTATGAGAGTATGTGATAAGTAAGGTAACAGTGGAAATATGAGCGTATGTGATACATAAGGTAAGAGTGGAAGTCTGAGACTATGCGATATGTAAGGTAACAGTGGAAGTATGAGAGAATGCGATACATTAGGTAACAGTGGAAGAATGAGAGAATGCGATACGTAAGATAACAGTGGAAGTATGATAATATGCGATAAGTAAGGTAACAGTGGAAGTCTGAGGGTATGTGCACACGTTGCGGATTCTGCTGCGGATTTTTCCGCAGCGGATTTGGAAAATCCGCAGTGCAAAACCACTGCGGTTTTCTCTGCGGATTTTCTTGCGGTTTCTTCTGCGGATTCCTCTGTGGTTTTTCAACTGCACTTTCCTATTGGTGCAGGTTGAAAACCGCTGCAGAATCCGCACAAAGAATTGACATGCTGCGGAAAATAATCCGCTGCATTTTCGCTCGGATTTTTCCGCAGCATGTGCACAGCGTTTTTTTTTTCCCATAGGTTTACATGGTACTGTAAACTTTGGGAAAACTGCTGCTGATCCGCAGCGTCAAATCCGCTGTGGATCCGCAGCAAAATCCGCAGCGTGTGCACATACCCTGAGAGTATGCGATATGTAAGGTAACAGTGGAAGTATGAGAGAATACGATACATTAGGTAACACTGGAAGTATGAGAGAATGAGATACATAAGATAACAGTGGAAGTATGAGAGTATGCGATACGTAAGGTAACAGTGAAAGTATGAGAGCATGTGATAAGTAAGGTAACAGTGGAAGTATGAGAGCATGCAATACGTAAGGTAAGGCCGAGGTCATATTTGCGAGTGCAATGCGAGAAACACGTGCGAGTCTCTCGCATCAATACCCAGCACTGCCGCTGGCACTCAGGACTGGTAACAGTGGAAGTATGAGAGTATGCAATAAGTAAGGTAATAAGGGAAGTATGAGAGAATGCGATACGTCAGATAACAGTGGAAGTATGAGAGAATGCGATAAGTAAGGTAACAGTTGAAATATCAGAGTATGCTATATGGAAGGTAACAGTGGAAGTATGAGAGAATGCGATATGTAAGGTAACAGTAGAAGTATGAGAGCATGCGATAAGTAAGGTAACAGTGGAAGTATGAGAGTATGAGATAAGTAAGGTAACAGTGGAAGTAGGAGAAAATGCGATATGTAAGGTAACAATGGAAGTATGAGAAAATGCGATAAGTAAGGTAACAGTGGAAGTATAAGCGTATGCGATAAGTAAGGTAACAGTGGAAGTATGAGAGAATGCGATAAGTAAGGTAACAGTGGAAGTATGAGAGTATGCGATATGTAAGGTAACAGTGGAAGTATGAGAGTATGCGATACATAAAGTAACAGTGGAAATATGAGAGTATGCGATATGTAAGGTAACAGTGAAAGTATCAGATTATGTGATAAGTAAGGCAACAGTGGAAGTATGAGAGTATGCGATAAGTAAGGTAACAGTGGAAGTCAGAGAGTATGCAATAAGGTAACAGTGGAAGTATGAGAGTCTGCGATACGTAAAGTAATAGTGGAAGTATGAGAGTATTCAATAAGTAAGGTAACAGTGGAAGTATGAGAGTATGTGATAAGTAAGGTAACAGTGGAAATATGAGAGTATGTGATACGTAAGGTAACAGTGGAAGTATGAGAGTATGCGATACGTAAAGTAATAGTGGAAGTATGAGAGTATGCGATAAGTAAGGTAACAGTGGAAATGCGAGAGTATGTGATACGAAAGGTAACAGTGGAAGTCTGAGACTATGCGATATGTAAGGTAACAGTGGAAGTATGAGAGTATGTGATAAGTAAGGTAACAGTGGAAGTATGAGAGATTGCGACACGTAAGATAACAGTAAAAGTATGATAATATGCGATACGTAAGGTAACAGTGGAAGTATGAGAGCATGTGATAAGTAAGGTAACAGTGGAAGTATGAGAGCATGCAATATGTAAAGTAAGGCCGAGGTCATATTTGCGAGTGCAATACGAGAAACTCACGCGAGTCTCTCGCATCAATACCCAGCACTGCCGCTGGCACTCAGGACCGGTAACAGTGGAAGTATGAGAGTATGCGATATGTAAGGTAACAGTGGAAGTCCTTAAAACCCATCCTGCGTGATAATATAGGTGAATTTAATGAAAATGTAGAGTCCCTGTGGGTGGAGATAAGGGGAGGGGGAAAAAATAATAAATTACTGATAGGGGTTTGTTATAAATCTCCAAAAATAATGGAAGCAATGGAGAATATTCTCGTAAAGCAAATAGATGAAGCTGCGACTCAAGGAGAAGTCATTATTATGGGGGACTTCAACTACCCTGAATTAGATTGGGGAACAGAAACCTGCAATTCCAGTAAAGGTAATCGGTTTTTGACAACTATGAGAGACAATTACCTTTCACAACTGGTTCAGGACCCAACAAGAAGGGGGGCACTGCTAGACCTAATATTAACCAACAGGCCAGACCGCATATCAAATATAATAATCACTTGGGGAATAGTGATCACAAAATAATAAGTTTTCATGTCTCCTTTAATAAGATGTTTAGTAGAGGGGTGACAAGGACACTAAACTTCAGGAGGGCAAATTTACAACGGATAAGAGAGGATCTTGGTGCAATTAACTGGGACGATATCCTGAGACATAAAAATATACAAAGAAAATGGGAGACGTTTATTAGCATCCTGGATAGGACCTGTGCACAGTATATACCGTATGGGAATAAACATACTAGAAATAGGAGGAAACCAATATGGCTAAATAGAGCTGTAAGGGGCGCAATAAGGGACAAAAAGAAAGCATTTAGAGAATTAAAGGAAGTAGGTAGTGAGGAGGCATTAAATAAATACAGAAAATTAAATAAATTCTGTAAAATGCAAATCAAGGCAGCAAAGATTGAGACAGAGAGACTCATTGCCAGAGAGAGTAAAAATAATCCCAAAATATTCTTTAACTACATAAATAGTAAGAAACTAAAAAATGATAGTGTTGTCCCCCTTAAAAATAGTCTGGGTGAAATTGTGGATGAGAAAAAGCCAATATGCTAAATGACTTTTTTTCATCAGTATTTACAAAAGAAAATCCCATGGCAGACAAAATGATCAGTGATAACAAAAATTCCCAATTAAATGTCACCTGCTTAACCCAGCAGGAAGTACGGCGGCGTCTAAAGGTACCGTTACACTAAACGATTTACCAACGATCACGACCAGCGATTCGACCTGGCCGTGATTGTTGGTAAGTCGTTGTGTGGTCGCTGGGGAGCTGTCACACAGACAGCTCTCCAGCGACCAACGATGCCGAAGTCCCCGGGTAACCAGGATAAACATCGGGTTACTAAGCGCAGGGCCGCGCTTAGTAACCCGATGTTTACCCTGGTTACCATTGTAAATGTAAAAAAAACCAAAAACAGTACATACTTACATTCCGGTGTCTGTCACGACCCTTGCCGTCAGCTTCCCGCACTGACTATGAGCGCCGGCCATAAAGCAGAGCACAGCGGTGACGTCACCGCTGTGCTCTGCTTTTACTTTATGGCCGGCGCTCACAGTCAGTGCGGGAAGCTGACGGCGAGGGACATGACAGACATCAGAAGGTGAGTATGTAGTGTTTTTTTTTTTACATTTACAATGGTAACCAGGGTAAATATCGGGTTACTAAGCGCGGCCCTGCGCTTAGTAACCCGATGTTTACCCTGGTTACAAGCGAACACATCGCTGGATCGATCACACACACCGATCCAGCGATGACAGCGGGTGATCCAGCGACGAAATAAAGTTCTGGACTTCTAGCTCCGACCAGCGATGTCACAGCAGGATCCAGATCGCTGCTGCGTGTCAAACACAACGATATCGCTATCCAGGACGCTGCAACGTCACGGATCGCTGTCGTTCTCATTGGAAAGTTGCTCAGTGTGACGGTACCTTAAAATCACTAAAATTGACAAATCTCCGGGCCTGGATGGGATACACCCCCGAGTACTGCAGGAGTTAAGTACAGTCATTGATAAACCATTATT
The DNA here is from genome assembly GCF_051348905.1 of Ranitomeya variabilis. Taxonomy (NCBI): domain Eukaryota; kingdom Metazoa; phylum Chordata; class Amphibia; order Anura; family Dendrobatidae; genus Ranitomeya; species Ranitomeya variabilis. The sequence goes on from NC_135236.1 coordinate 51,395,270, forward strand.
TTTAATCTTTAAAGAGTCCATAATAACAGGGTCTGTACCACAGGACTGGTGTATAGCAAATGTGGTGCCAATATTCAAAAAGGGGACAAAAACTGAACTCGGTAATTATAGGCCAGTAAGATTCACCTCTACTGTGGGTAAAATCCTGGAGGGCATTCTAAGGGATGCTATACTGGAGTATCTGAAGAGGAATAACCTCATGACCCAGTACGGGTTTACTAGGGACCCTTCATGTCAGACTAATTTGATCAGCATCTATGAAGAGGTAAGTTCCGGACTGGACCAAGGGAACCCAGTAGATGTAGTGTATATGGACTTTTCAAAAGCTTTTGATACGGTGCCACACAAAAGGTTGATACATAAAATGAGAATAATGGGGATAGGGGAAAATATGTGTAAGTGGGTTGAGAGCTGGCTCAGGGATAAGAAACAAAGGGTGGTTATTAATGGAGCACACTCGGACTGGGTCGCGGTTAGTAGTGGGGTAGCACAGGGGTCAGTATTGGGCCCTCTTCTTTTTAACATATTTATTAATGACCTTGTAGGGGGCATTCAGAGCAGAATTTCAATATTTGCAGATGACACTAAACTCTGCAGGGTAATCAATACAGGGGAGGACAATTTTATATTACAGGATGATTTACGTAAACTAGAAGCTTGGGCTGATAAATGGCAAATGAGCTTTAATGGGGATAAATGTAAGGTCATGCACTTGGGTAGAAGTAATAAGATGTATAACTATGTGCTTAATTCTAAAACTCTGGCCAAAACCGTCAATGAAAAAGACCTGGGTGTATTGGTGGATGACAAACTCATATTCAGTGGCCAGTGTCAGGCAGCTGCTACAAAGGCAAATAAAATAATGGGATGCATTAAAAGAGGCATAGATGCTCATGAGGAGAACATAATTTTACCTCTATACAAGTCACTAGTGTGACCATACTTAGAATCCTGTGCACAGTTCTGGTTTCCGGTGTATAAGAAAGACATAGCTGAACTAGAGCGGGTGCAGAGAAGAGCGACCAAGGTTATTAGAGGGCTCGGGGGTCTGCAATACCAAGATAGGTTATTACACTTGGGGCTGTTTAGTTTGGAAAAACGAAGGCTAAGGGGTGATCTTATGTTAATGTATAAATATATGAGGGGACAGTACAAAGACCTTTCTGATGATCTTTTTAATCTTAGACCTGAGACAGGGACAAGGGGGCATCCTCTACGTCTGGAGGAAAGAAGGTTTAAGCATAATAACAGACGCGGGTTCTTTACTGTAAGAGCAGTGAGACTATGGAACTCTCTGCCATATAATGTTGTAATGAGTGACTCATTGCTTCAATTTAAGAGGGGACTGGATGCCTTTCTGGAAAAGTATAATGTTACAGGGTATATACTAGATTCCTTGATAGGGCGTTGATCCAGGGAACTAGTCTGATTGCCGTAGGTGGAGTCGGGAAGGAATTCTTTTCCCCAAGGTGGAGCTTTCTCTTTGCCACATGGTTTTTTTTTGCCTTCCTCTGGATCAACATGTTAGGGCATGTTAGGGCATGTTAGGTTAGGCTATGGGTTGAACTAGATGGACTTAAAGTCTTCCTTCAACCTTAATAACTATGAAGTATGAGAGTATGTAATAAGTAAGGCAACAGTGGAAGTATGAGAGCATGTGATAAGTAAGGCAACAGTGGAAGTATGAGAGTATGTGATAAGTAAGGCAACAGTGGAAGTATGAGAGTATGCGATGCATAAGGTAACAGTGGATGTATGAGAGCATATGATAAGTAAGGCAACAGTGGAAGTATGAGAGTATGCGATGCATAAGGTAACTGTGGATGTATGAGAGCATATGATAAGTAAGGCAACAGTGGAAGTATGAGAGCATGTGATAAGTAAGGCAACAGTGGAAGTCTGAGAGTATGCGATAAGGTAACAGTGGAAGTATGAGAGTATGCGATAAGGTAACAGTGGAAGTATGAGAGTATGTAATAAGTAAGGCAACAGTGGAAGTATGAGAGTATGTAATAAGTAAGGCAACAGTGGAAGTATGAGAGTATGCGATAAGTAAGGCAACAGTGGAAATATGAGAGTATGCGATAAGGTAATAGTGGAAGTATGAGAGTATGCGATACATAAGGTAACAGTGAAAGTATGAGAGTATGCGATAAGTAAGGCAATAGTGGAAATATGAGAGTATGCGATAAGGTAACAGTGGAAGTATGAGAGTATGCGATACATAAGGTAACAGTGAAAGTATGAGATTATGTGATAAGTAAGGCAACAGTGGAAGTATGAGAGTATGTGATATGTAAGGTAACAGTGGAAGTATGAGAGTATGTGATATGTAAGGTAACAGTGGAAGTATGAGAGTATGTGATATGTAAGGTAACAGTGAAAGTATGAGAGTATGCGATATGTAAGGTAACAGTGGAAGTATGAGAGTATGCGATATGTAAGGTAACAGTGGAAGTATGAGAGTATGAGATAAGTAAGTTAACAGTGGAAGTATGAGAGTATGCGATATGCAAGTTAACAGTGAAAGTATGAGAGTGCGATATGTAAGGTAACAGTGGAAGTATGAGATTATGTGATATGTAAGGTAACAGTGGAAGTATGAGAGTATGTGATATGTAAGGTAACAGTGGAAGTATGAGAGTATGCGATATGTAAGAGAACAGTGGAAGTATGAGAGTATGTGATATGTAAGGTAACAGTGGAAGTATGAGAGTATGCAATAAATAGTGGAAGTGTGAGAGTAAGTGATAAGTAAAGTATCAGTGGAAGTACACACAGAACAAAAATTATCAAGAACATTTTACTATGTAGGTTTTGGTACCGACCGAAGAATCCTACAATGTAGGATTAATAAAAAAATGAAATATTAGCTGTAAGTGTGTATGGTGAATTATTATTATTATTATTATTATTACTAGATGGCAGCCCGATTCTAAAGAATCGGGAGTCTAGAATCCATATATACTTTATTTATTCAAATGTAAGAATAATTTGGTGGGTGGGGACCCTCGGCCTCCGATTTGGTTGGCGGGGCCCCACGGCCTCCGATTTGGTGGGCGGGGTCCCTCTGCCTCCGCTTTGGTGGGCGGGGCCGCTCGGCCTTCGATTTGGTGGGCGGGGCTCCTCGGCCTCCGATTTGGTTGGTGGGGCCCCTCGGCCTCCGATTTGGTAGGCGGGGCCCCTTATCCTCCGATTTGGTGGGCGGGGCCCCTCGGCCTCCGATTTGGTGGGCGGGGCCCCTCGGCCTCCGATTTGGTGGGCGGGGCCCCTCGGCCTCCGATTTGGTTGGCGGGGCCCCTCGGCCTCCGACTTGGTGGGCAGGGACCCTCGGCCTCCGATTTGGTGGGCGGGGCCCCTCGGCCTCCGATTTGGTTGGTGGGGCCCCTCGGCCTCCGATTTGGTGGGCGGGGACCCTCGGCCTCCGATTTGGTGGGCGGGGACCCTCGGCCTCCAATTTGGTGGGCGGGGACCCTCGGCCTCCGATTTGGTGGGCGGGGACCCTCGGCCTCCGATTTGGTGGGCGGGGACCCTCGGCCTCCGATTTGGTGGGCGGGGCCCCTCGGCCTCCAATTTGGTGGGCGGGGCCCCTCGGCCTCCGATTTGGTTGGTGGGGCCCCTCGGCCTCCGATTTGGTGGGCGGGGACCCTCGGCCTCCAATTTGGTGGGCGGGGCCCCTCGGCCTCCAATTTGGTGGGCGGGGACCCTCGGCCTCCGATTTGGTGGGCGGGGACCCTCGGCCTCCGATTTGGTGGGTGGGGACCATCGGCCTCCGATTTGGTGGGCGGGGCCCCTCGGCCTCCGATGTGGTGGGCGGGGCTCCTCGGCCTCCGATTTGGTTGGCGGGGCCCCTCGGCCTCCGATTTGGTTGGCGGGGCCCCTTATCCTCCGATTTGGTGGGCGGGGACTCTCGGCCTCCGATTTGGTGGGCAGGGACGCTCGGCCTCCGATTTGGTGGGCGGGGCCCCTCGGCCTCCGATTTGGTGGGCGGGGCCCCTCGGCCTCCGATTTGGTGGGCGGGGCCCCTCGGCCTCCGATTTGGTGGGCGGGGCCCCTCGGCCTCCGATTTGGTGGGCGGGGCCCCTCGGCCTCCGATTTGGTGGGTGGGGACCCTCGGCCTCCGATTTGGTGGGCGGGGACCCTCGACCTCCGATTTGGTGGGCGGGGACCCTCGGCCTCCGATTTGGTGGGCGGGGACCCTCGGCCTCCGATTTGGTGGGCGAGGGCCCTCGGCCTCCGATGTGGTGGGCGGGGCCCCTCGGCCTCCGATGTGGTGGGCGGGGCCAAGCCCCTCGGCCTCCGCTTTGGTGAGCGGGGCCGCTCGGCCTTCGATTTGGTGGTCGGGGCTCCTCGGCCTCCGATTTGGTTGGCGAAGCCCCTCGGCCTCCGATTTGGTTGGCGGGGCCCCTGGGCCTCCGATTTGGTGGGCGGGGACTCTCGGCCTCCGATTTGGTGGGCGGGGACCCTCGGCCTCCGATTTGGTGGGCAGGGACCCTCGGCCTCCGATTTGGTGGTCAGGGACCCTCGGCCTCCGCTTTGGTGGGCGGGGCCCCTCGGCCTCCGATTTGGTGGGCGGGGTCCCTCTGCCTCCGATTTGGTGTGCGGGGACCCTCGGCCTCCGCTTTCGTGGGCGGGGCCCCTCGACCTTCGAGTTGGTGGGCGGGGCTCCTCGGCCTCCGATTTGGTTGGTGGGGCCCCTCGGCCTCCGATTTGGTTGGCGGGGCCCCTCGGCCTCCGATTTGGTGTGTGCTCTGCCTGGGGCCACTGTGCTCTGCCTGGGGCCCCATATGCTGCCTGGGGCCCCTGTGCTCTGCCTGGGGCCCCTGTGCTCTGCCTGGGGCCCCATGTTCTGCCTGGGGCCCCTGTGCTCTCCCTGGGGCCACTGTGCTCTGCCTGGGGCCCCATGTTCTGCCTGGGGCCACTGTGCTCTGCCTGGGGCCCCATAAGCTGCCTGGGGCCCCTGTGCTCTGCCTGGGGCTCCTGTGCTCTGCCTGGGGCCACTGTGCTCTGCCTGGGGCCCCATATGCTGCCTGGGGCCACTGTGCTCTGCCTGGGGCCCCTGTGTTCTGCCTGGGGCCCCTGTGCTCTGCCTGGGGCCACTGTGCTCTGCCTGGGGCCCCATATGCTGCCTGGGGCCCCTGTGCTCTGCCTGGAGCCCCTGTGCTCTGCCTGGGGCCCCTGTGCTCTGCCTGGGGCCCCATGTTCTGCCTGGGGCCCCTGTGCTCTGCCTGGGGCCACTGTGCTCTGCCTGGGGCCCCATGTTCTGCCTGGGGCCACTGTGCTCTGCCTGGGGCCCCATAAGTTGCCTGGGGCCCCTGTGCTCTGCCTGGGACCACTGTGCTCTGCCTGGGGCCCCATATGCTGCCTGGGGCTCCTGTGCTCTGCCTGGGGCCACTGTGCTCTGCCTGGGGCCCCATATGCTGCCTGGGGCCACTGTGCTCTGCCTGGGGCCCCTGTGTTCTGCCTGGGGCCCCATGTTCTGCCTGGGGCCCCTGTGCTCTGCCTGGGGCCACTGTGCTCTGCCTGGGGCCCCATATGCTGCCTGGGGCCCCTGTGCTCTGCCTGGGGCCCCATATGCTGCCTGGGGCCCCATATGCTGCCTGGGGCCCCTGTGCTCTGCCTGGGGCCCCATGTTCTGCCTGGGGCCCCATGTTCTGCCTGGGGCCCCTGTGCTCTGCCTGGGGCCACTGTGCTCTGCCTGGGGCCCCATATGCTGCCTGGGGCCCCTGTGCTCTGCCTGGGGCCCCATATGCTGCCTGGGGCCCCTGTGCTCTGCCTGGGGCCACTGTGCTCTGCCTGGGGCCCCATAGGCTGCCTGGGGCCCCTGTGCTCTGCCTGGGACCACTGTGCTCTGCCTGGGGCCCCATATGCTGCCTGGGGCCCCTGTGCTCTGCCTGGGGCCCCTGTGCTCTGCCTGGGACCACTGTGCTCTGCCTGGGGCCCCATATGCTGCCTGGGGCTCCTGTGCTCTGCCTGGGGCCACTGTGCTCTGCCTGGGGCCCCATATGCTGCCTGGGGCCACTGTGCTCTGCCTGGGGCCCCTGTGTTCTGCCTGGGGCCCCATGTTCTGCCTGGGGTCCCTGTGCTCTGCCTGGGGCCACTGTGCTCTGCCTAGGGCCCCATATGCTGCCTGGGGCCCCTGTGCTCTGCCTGGGGCCCCATATGCTGCCTGGGGCCCCATATGCTGCCTGGGGCCCCTGTGCTCTGCCTGGGGCCCCATGTTCTGCCTGGGGCCCCTGTGCTCTGCCTGGGGCCACTGTGCTCTGCCTGGGGCCCCATATGCTGCCTGGGGCCCCTGTGCTCTGCCTGGGGCCCCATATGCTGCCTGGGGCCCCTGTGCTCTGCCTGGGGCCACTGTGCTCTGCCTGGGGCCCCATAGGCTGCCTGGGGCCCCTGTGCTCTGCCTGGGACCACTGTGCTCTGCCTGGGGCCCCATATGCTGCCTGGGGCCCCTGTGCTCTGCCTGGGGCCCCTGTGCTCTGCCTGGGACCACTGTGCTCTGCCTGGGGCCCCATATGCTGCCTGGGGCTCCTGTGCTCTGCCTGGGGCCACTGTGCTCTGCCTGGGGCCCCATATGCTGCCTGGGGCCACTGTGCTCTGCCTGGGGCCCCTGTGTTCTGCCTGGGGCCCCATGTTCTGCCTGGGGCCCCTGTGCTCTGCCTGGGGCCACTGTGCTCTGCCTGGGGCCCCATATGCTGCCTGGGGCCCCTGTGCTCTGCCTGGGGCCCCATATGCTGCCTGGGGCCCCATATGCTGCCTGGGGCCCCTGTGCTCTGCCTGGGGCCCCATGTTCTGCCTGGGGCCCCTGTGCTCTGCCTGGGGCCACTGTGCTCTGCCTGGGGCCCCATATGCTGCCTGGGGCCCCTGTGCTCTGCCTGGGGCCCCATATGCTGCCTGGGGCCCCTGTGCTCTGCCTGGGGCCACTGTGCTCTGCCTGGGGCCCCATATGCTGCCTGGGGCCCCTGTGCTCTGCCTGGGTGTAGGACACTGGTGACGTCACTTATCTCCGGACATTAGCTCCGGACATTAGCTCCGGACATTATCTCCGGACATTAGCTCCGGACAAAGCCACGGAAGTTGGCACAAATTGCAGGAAGTAGTATTCTAGGCAATTATATATTAGATGGTGAATTATGGTGAATATTAGGTGTATGTGATTAAGTCATGTAGACAATTAAAAAAAAAAAAAAAAAGGCATTAATGTGTCCCATTACATCTATTCAGGTGAATATATTTAACAGGTTTAAAAGTTAATTTGGGAATTTGATTTATTGCTATGTGTGACACTTCTTCATATAAAAACGTGCCATAATGCAATGAAGTTGGTTGTATGTATGAATGCAGCAGAAAAGAGAGTAACCGTTACCTACCCTATGAAAAACAATACTTGGTATAGTATTTATCACAATAGTATAAGTGTATTTACAAAGTGTTTACAGCCACATATTCAGAATAATGCAGTGAACAGAACTTTTTAACCCCTTTACCCCCAGGGGTGATTTGTACATTAATGACCGGGCCAATTTTTACAATTCTGACCACTGTCCCTTTATGAGGTTATAACTCTGGAACGCTTCAATCGATCCCTGTGATTACGGGAAAGTTTTCTCGTGACATATTGTACTTCATGATAGTTGTAAAATTTCTTTGATATTACCTGAGTTTATTTGTGAAAAAAACGGAAGTTTGGTGAAAATTTAGAAAATGTTGCAATTTTCCAAGTTTGAATTTTTATGCCCTTAAATCACAGAGATATGTCACACAAAATACTTAATAAGTAACGTTTCCCACATGTCTACTTTACATCAGCAAAAATTTGGGACCACATTTTTTTTTTTGTTAGGAAGTTATAAGGGTTAAAAGTTGACCAGCAATTTCTCATTTTTACAATGCCTTTTTTTAGGGACCACATCACATTTGAAGTCACTTTGAGGGGTCTATATGATAGAAGATACCCAATATTGACACCATTCTAAAAACTGCACCCCTCAAGGTGCTCAAAACCACATTCAAGAAGTTTATTAACCCTTCAGGTGCTTCACAGGAATTTTTGGAATGTGGAAATAAAATGAACATTTAACTTTTTTTTACCAAAAAATTTAGTTCAGACCCCAATTTTTTTTATTTTAGCAAGGGTAAGAGGAAAAAATGGACCCCAAAGTTAGTAGTGCAATGTCTCTTGAGTACACTGATACCCCATATGAGGGAGAAAACCACTGTTTGGATGCACGGCAGAGGCAGAACTCGGAAGGCAAGGAGCGCCATTTGACTTTTTGAATGCAAAATTTGCTGCAACAATTGGAGGATGCCATGTCATGTTTGGAGAGCCCCAGATGTGCCTAAACAGTGAAAATCCCTCACAAGTGATACCATTTTGGAAACTAGACCCCTCAGGTAACTGCTCTAGATGTGTGGTGAGCATATTGAACCCTCAGTTGCTTCACAGAAGTGTCTAATGTTGAGCCGTAAAAATAAAAAAAAAATCAAATTTTCCCCACAAATATATTTTTAGCACAAAATATTGCATTTTCATAAGGGTAACAAGAGAAATTGCACCATATAATTTATTGTGCAATTTCTCGTGAGTACTCCGTTACCCCATATGAGGGAGAAAACTACTGTTTGGGCGCACAGCAGAGCTGGGAAAGGAAGGAGCACCATATGACTTTTTGAATGTAAAATTTCCTGGAATCATTAGCGCACGTCATGTTCCATTTGGAGAGCCCCTGATGTGCCTAAGCAGTGGAAAACCCCCACAAGTGACCCCATTTTGGAACATAGACCCCTCAAGGAATGTATTTGGATGCATGGTGAGTACCTTCACAGAAGTTTGTAACGTTGAGCCGTGAAAATAATAAAATCACATTTTCCTCAGAAAAATGTTGTTTTAGCCCCAAGTTTTTAATTTTTCTAAGGGCTAATAGGAATTTTTTTTTACAACAAACTGAGGTCCATTTTTTCCTGACTGCACCAATACCCTACATGTAATCGGGAAATATTTTTCAGGCACAGTGAAAAGCTCAGAAGGCAAGGAGGGCCAGATTCTACTGTTATGGTTTGCAGGTGCCATGACCTACTGGAGAGCCCATGAGGTGTCAGAACAGCAGAACCCCCCATAAGTGACCCCATTTTACAATCTACACCTCTCAATGAATTCATCTAGGGGGGCAGTGATCATATTGACACCATGGATGTGTCACAGAATTTTATACTATTGAGCAGTGAAGAAAAAATAATTACATTTTTACCATCAAAATTTAGTTTTAGCCCAAGATTTTACATTTTCACGCAAGAAGTGGGTAAAAATGGCACCAAAATTTGTCCCACAATTTCTACGGAACGTGGGAATACCCCATATGTGGCAGTACAGTGCTACTTAGCCACAGGGCGAGACTCGGGAGGAATGGAGCGCTAGTTGCCTCTTCGAACAGTTTGCAGACTCCATATACAGAGCTCTTAATTGCTAGAACAGCAGAATCCCCCCTCAAATGTCGTTGTAGTGACCAGTACGTTGTAGTGACCAGTAAGTTGCAGTCACCCGTACGTTATGCCCAGCCCATGCTTCAGGAGACATGCACCTGTAAATTAGGCGGGCTCTCATGGCTTCAGAAATGCACAACGTGGACGCTATCTGTGGTTTAGGTTCACTGTGGCGCTCAGAAGGCAGGGGGGCATTTGGATTTGAGAGCTGAGAATTTGTTGAATTTCCTTTGGCGGTTGAGGAGCCATTTTGCTTTTCCAGAGCCCTTGTGCTACCAGTAACATGGAAGCCCCCTATATTCCCGTTAACAGATGACAGATCTGAGTGGGGACTTGCTTTTTTGTGGATTGAGTTAAAGCTTTAATTGGGAACATTTTACATAATGTTTGGGATCGCAGTTATCCGGCGCTCTACACTGACCACTTACTTTGGGGTTTCCATCTAAATCTCTGAGTGACGTGATTCAGATGAAACCCCCGAGGGATCCATTCACTATAATGAGGCAGTAGAGTTACTCTGGACTCCATCTGGCTTCTGTTCCACGGTGTCCTTTTCAGAAGTGCCCAAAACTGTGGCCGATGGAACTTTTATGCAGGTCTAAAAAGTCGGACACCGGCGGGTCACAGGTCAGACGGCGTCCATAATGCCTCCATCTGCCTCATTATAGGGAATCTTCCGCCAAAGGTTCCGTCTGAATCACGTATTTCATAGATTTACATGGAAACCCCGGTGTAAGCGCTCAGCGCAGAGTGCAGGATAAATGTATGGCAAGTGTTGTGAATTCTGTTTTTGGGCTCCCTCTGGTGGTTACTGGTGGTACTGGCTGACTTTTGTCTTGCACCTGTTCCCATCAGGAAACTGGGAGTTTCCTATTTAGTCTGGCTTCTCAGTCATTCTAGTGCCGGCAATCAATGTTACCAGAGCACCTCTGTTGCTTGCTACCTGCTCCAAGTCTGCAATTCAGCTAAGTTGGATCTTTGGCATTTTTTGTGTTTGTTTGTCCAGCATGCATTTATATTTCTCTTGCTGCTGGAAGCTCTAGTGATCTGAAATTACTACTCCGGTGTCATGAGTTGATAACGGAGTTAAAGTAATTTCAGGATGGCTGTTTAGGGTTTTGAGGTGACCGCGAAGTCCTCTTTTGTATTTTCTGCTATCTAGTCAGAGGGCCTCTCTTTGCTGAATCTATATTCATACTGCGTACGTGTTTTCCTCTTACCTAACCGTTATTATATGTGGGGGGCTACTATCACTTTTGGGGTTTCCCTGGAGGCAAGCCAGGTCTGTGTATTCCTCTACTAGGGGGTAACTAGATCTCCGGCTGGTGCGAGGTGTCTAGGGATAATCGTAGGCACACTCCCTGGCTACTATTAGTTGCGTGTTAGGTTCAGCGTCGCGGTCATCTGAGATTCCATCATTCCTAGAGCTAGTCCGTTTTTGCCTGAGTCCCTGCCATTGGGAACCATGACAGTATTGCCGGCCCCAAATGTATTAAAGGTATTGGCTGAAGAAAGAGAGAAAAGAAGAAGTTTCTGACACTTTTTTTTTTTTTTTTTTACTCAGAAGTTCTGTCTAGCCATAATTGCAATCTGCTGCTTTTTTCTCTCCTCTTAACCCCTGAATGGCTCAGATCTCAGCTGTTGAGAAATGGATATCCAGAGTTTAGCTACAGGCCTGAGTGCTCTTGCTTCTAAGGTTCAAAATATCCAAGACTATGTTATACATGCTCCTATGTCAGAACCCAAGATTCCTATACCTGAGTTCTTTTCTGGAGATAGATCTCGTTTTTTGAATTTTAAGCACAATTGTAAATTGTATCTTTCTCTGAGATCTCGCTCCGCTGGAGACTCTGCTCAGCAGGTTAAAATTGTGATTTCCTTGTTGCGGGGTGACCCCCAGAATTGGGCATTTGCATTGGCACCAGGGGATCCTGCGCTGCTCAATGTGGATGCGTTTTTTCTGGCACTGGGGTTGCTCTATGAGGAACCTAATTTGGAGATTCAGGCTGAAAAGGCCTTGATAGCCCTCTCTCAAGGGCATGATGAAGCTGAAATATATTGTCAAAAATTTCAAAAATGGTCTGTGCTTACTCAGTGGAATGAGTGCGCCCTGGCGGCGAATTTCAGAGAAGGTCTCTCTGACGCCGTTAAAGATGTCATGGTGGGGTTTCCTACGCCCACAGGTCTGAATGAATCCATGACTATGGCTATTCAGATTGATCGGCGTTTACGGGAGCGCAAACCTGTGCACCATTTAGCGGTGTCTTCTGAGCAGACACCGGAGATTATGCAATGTGATAGAATTCTGTCCAGAAGTGAACGGCAGAATTATAGGCGTAAAAATGGGTTGTGCTTCTACTGTGGTGATTCTGCTCATGTTATATCAGCATGCTCTAAACGCACAAAAAAGGTTGATAAGTCTTTTGCAATTGGCACTTTACAGTCTAAGTTTATTTTGTCTGTAACTTTGATCTGTTCATTATCATCTATTACTGTGGATGCCTATGTGGATTCTGGCGCTTCCTTGAGTCTTATGGATTTGTCCTTTGCCAGACGCTGTGGGTTTAGCCTAGAGCCTTTGGAAGTTCCTATCCCTCTGAAGGGTATCGACTCCACACCATTGGCTAGGAATAAACCACAATACTGGACACAAGTGACTATGTGTATGACTCCTGACCATCGGGAGGTGATTCGCTTCCTTGTGTTGCATAACTTGCATGATGTCTTAGTGCTTGGATTGCCATGGTTGCAAACTCATAATCCAGTCCTTGACTGGAAAACAATGTCTGTGTTAAACTGGGGATGTCAGGGGGCTCATGGGGAAGTACCTTTGGTTTCCATTGCTTCATCTACTCCCTCTGAAATTCCGGCATTTTTGTCTGACTATTGTGATGTTTTTGAGGAGCCTAAACTTAGTTCTCTCCCCCTCACAGGGATTGTGATTGTGCTATAGACTTGATTCCGGGCAGCAAGTTTCCCAAGGGTCGTTTGTTTAATCTGTCTGTGCCTGAGCATGCTGCTATGCGGGAGTATATTAAGGAGTCCTTGGAAAAGGGACATATCCGTCCATCCTCATCCCCTTTAGGAGCAGGTTTTTTTTTCGTGGGTAAAAAAGATGGCTCCCTGAGGCCCTGTATTGATTATCGCCTGTTGAATAAGATTACAGTCAAATACCAGTATCCTTTGCCACTATTGACTGATTTATTTGCTCGTATTAAAGGGGCAAAGTGGTTCTCTAAGATTGATCTTCGGGGTGCGTATAATTTGGTGCGGATTAAGCAGGGAGATGAGTGGAAAACTGCATTTAATACGCCCGAGGGCCATTTTGAGTATTTGGTAATGCCTTTTGGTCTTTCTAATGCTCCTTCAGTCTTTCAGTCCTTTATGCACGATATTTTCCGTAAATACCTGGATAAATTTATGATTGTGTATTTGGATGATATTTAGATTTTTTCGGATGACTGGGAGTCACATGTTCAACAGGTTAGGAAGGTTTTTTCAGGTTTTGCGGGCCAATTCTTTGTTTGTAAAGGGTTCAAAGTGTATTTTTGGGGTTCAGAAGATCTCCTTTTTGGGGTATATATTTTCCCCTTCTTCTGTTGAGATGGATCCTGTCAAGGTTCGGGCTATTTGTGATTGGACGCAGCCTACTTCCCTGAAGAGTCTTCAGAAGTTCTTGGGCTTTGCTAATTTCTATCGTCGATTTATAACTGGGTTTTCAAGTGTTGCTAAACCTCTGACTGATTTGACTAAGAAGGGTGCTGATGTTGCCAATTGGTCCTCTGCGGCTGTGGAGGCCTTTCGGGAGCTTAAGCGCCGCTTTTCTTCCGCCCCTGTGTTGCGCCAGCCTGATGTTTCGCTTCCTTTTCAGGTCGAGGTTGATGCTTCCGAGATTGGAGCGGGGGCGGTTTTGTCGCAGAGAAGTCCCGATTGCTCAGTGATGAGACCATGTGCATTCTTCTCGAGCAAAATTATGATGTCGGTAATCGGGAGCTCTTGGCTATGAAGTGGGCATTTGAGGAGTGGCGTCATTGGCTTGAGGGTGCTAGACATCAGGTGGTGGTCTTGACTGATCACAAGAATCTGATTTACCTTGAGTCTGCCAGGTGTCTGAATCCTAGACAGGCGCGCTGGTCGTTGTTTTTCTCCCGGTTTAATTTTGTGGTTTCATACTTGCCGGGTTCAAAAAATGTGAAGGCAGATGCCCTTTCTAGGAGTTTTGAGCCTGACTCCTCTCGTGATTCTGAGCCTACGGGTATCCTTAAGGATGGGGTGATTTTGTCTGCTGTCTCCCCAGACTTGCGACGTGCTTTGCAGGAGTTTCAGACTGATAGGCCTGATCGTTGTCCGCCTGGGAGACTGTTTGTTCCAGATGAATGGACCAGTAGAGTCATCTCGGAGGTTCATTCTTCTGTGTTGGCAGGTCACCCTGGAATTTTTGGTACCAGAGATTTGGTGGCCAGGTCCTTCTGGTGGCCTTCCCTGTCTCGGGATGTGCGTGCCTTTGTACATTCTTGTGATGTTTGTGCTCGGGCCAAGCCTTGCTGTTCTCGGGCTAGTGGATTGTTGTTGTCCTTGCCTATTCCGAAGAGGCCGTGGACGCACATCTCTATGGACTTTATCTCGGACCTCCCGGTTTCTCAGAAAATGTCCGTCATTTGGGTGGTGTGTGACCGTTTTTCTAAGATGGTTCATTTGGTACCCTTGCCCAAATTGCCTTCTTCATCTGAGTTGGTTCCTTTATTTTTTCAGAATGTGGTTCGTTTACATGGTATCCCGGAAAACATCGTTTCTGACAGGGGGTCTCAATTTGTGTCTAGGTTCTGGCGAGCGTTCTGTGCCAGGATGGGCATTGATTTGTCTTTTTCGTCTGCATTCCATCCTCAGACTAATGGCCAGACGGAGCGAACTAATCAGACCTTGGAGACTTATTTGAGGTGTTTTGTGTCTGCTGATCAGGATCAGGATCAGGACCCCTTTCCTACAATTGGATTAATAATGGATAGGTGTCATAATTGACGCCTCTCCATTATTAATCTGGCTTAATGTCACCTTCCAATAGCAAGGTGGCATTAACCCTTCATTACCCCATATCCCACCGCTACAGTGAGTGGGAAGAGAGAGGCCAAGTGCCAGAATAGGCGCATCTTCCAGATGTGCCTTTTCTGGGGTGGTTGGGGGCAGATGTTTGTAGCCACGGGGGGGCCAATAACCCTGGACCCTCTCCTGGCTATTAATATCTGCCCTCAGTCACTGGCTTTACCACTCTGGCGGAGAAAATTGCGCGGGAGCCCACGCCAATTTTTTCCGCCATTTAACCCTTTATTTCAGCAGCTACAGCGCTGAAATTTTGCACATACACACTACTAACATTAGTAGTGTGGAATATGCAAAAAAAGGGGGATATGAGATGGTTTACTGTATGTAAACCATGTCTCATATCCTGTCGGGTTTGTGCAGGAGAAGGAAAAAGCCGGCAATTGAATTACCGACTTTTCACTAACACCGCTGCGTATTTCTCGCAAGTCACACTGCAGGTCCGTGTGGAATCCGTATTTTTCTCGCCCCCATAGACTTTCATTGGCGTATTTTTTGCGCGATACGCTGACAAACGCAGCATGCTGCGATTTTCTACGCCCGTACAACGCCGTATATTACGGATCCGTAATATACGCCTGATAGGACTAGACCCATTGAGAATCATTGTGCCGTATGTAATGCGTGTTTTACGGACGTAGTTTCTGCGCTCTTACGTCCGTAAAACACGCATGTGTGACCCCAGCCTAATTAATCATTTCACAATGGGCCCAATGTTTTCTATTGGTGAAAAATCTTGACTATCGGCAGCCGGTTCATCACCTGAACTCTTCTTCTACAGAGCCATGCTGTTGTGATGGATGCAGTGTGCTTACCATTGTCTTGCTGAAATATTCAAGGCGTTCCCTGAAATACACGTTCTCTGGTTGGAGCATATGCCGCTGTAAAACCTTCATATAATGTTCAGGATTGATAGCTCCTTTCATGTGTAATCTGCCCCTGCCCATAGGCACTAATGCAGCCCCAACCATCAGAGAAGCAGAACTGTGCACTGCTAACAAGCTGGATGGTCCTCTCTTCTGGAGTCCACAGGATATGGTGTCAGTACTTTCCATAAAGAATATTAAGTTTTGATTCATCCGACCTTAGAACAGTTTTACATTTTGCATTAGATAATTTTAAATAATATTTGACCCAGGAAAGACGACAGAGTTTATGGATTGTGTTGATACTTGGCTTCTTCTTTGCTTGTTAGAGCTTTAACTTGCATTTGTGGCTTGCACTGCAAATAGTGATTTCTGAAAGTATTCCTGAGCGCATGCAGTGATTTGAATGACCAAATTGTGCCTGTTTTTAATGCAGTGCTGCCTGTGGTCCAGAGATCACGAGCATCCAATATCGAGTGTCCGCCTCATCCCTTGTGCACTTGATTTTCCCCAGAATCTCTAAATCTCTTGATGATATTATGTACTGTAGATGGTCGTGTAACACCCCAGGGTCCTGGTTGTTACAGTGGCATTGCTTTCCTCACAGGGAGAGTCATGTCACGCTTGGGAGCGAGGGAAGATCTCTTTTATCAGGTATCACAAACAAACAACATGTTAACACTCCAGGCCAGAAGGGGGAGCTCTGATCCAGCTTATGGGTGGCTCCCCTAAATATATACATTCTGGCCTGGAGGGAAAGTTAGGTAGTTAGTGCCAGACAGCAGACTGGAGCAGTCTGAGGCAGTAAGGAGAGAGCAGTCAGAAGGACTGGAGGAGCCATGTAGCCAAGAAGGTGCTGCAGCTCCTGGAGAGAGAATACAGAAGGAAGAATAGCGTGTAGTGAGCATGCAGGAGAGCAAAGCACAGGAGAGTGACAACTGGGGAGAAAAGCTGCAACTGAGTTACCTCCTTGCAGAGTGCAGACACCGGTAGCCGGAAGACCGAAATTGTGTTGGACTCTAAGAGGCACAGCAGAAACCGGCAGGACAGCTGGACTACACGTCACCTGTCCGCCCTAATACCCAGGAGGCACAGTGGTGCATAGAGCCAGGGTCATGAAAGAGATGCTGTAAAAAGGCTCGAGCCACCTGTCATACGGGTTTGTGTCCCATCTTTAAGGAGGACAGAGAGAACTGTGAGGACCGTGACAGAAGCCATAGGCAGCAAGGGACTACAGCACCGCGCTAGTAGGAAGGCTTTTAACTCCACCTGGTAAGGGGGACTCTGAATTCGCTTCCAAGCCGGCCAGACCCTGCCTGTACCTGTGATCTGGTGCCCTGGACTGCAGTTGCCTGAAGTCTTCAGTAAATCAGGTAAAGAGACTGCAAATCTGTGTCCTCTGTTCTTTACTGCACCACTCACCATCTCACCTACACATCGGGAGCCCTGGGGACCTACTTCACCTGTGGCATTAGTGCTGCACAAGATGGTTCTTTTAGTTACAAACGCCCTGGGGGGGTGACAGGTTCACTGTAAACTCGTTAACTGGATAAAAGACACCTGTCCACACACTCAATCAATCACATTCCAACCTCTCCACCATGGCCAAGACCAAAGAGTTGTCTGAGGACACCAGGGGCAAAATTACAGACCTCTGCATTCTTTATAGGTGGAAAAACTTGCAAAATTAGCAGTGTATCAAACACTTATTTTGCTCACTGTGTGTATGAGTTGCCCGCCAGGGCTTGGGGTACTTGGTATTGGGTCCAGGCAGCTTACAGGGGGATGTCACTGTGGCGGCGACCCGGTCTGTGGCCCTGGGCACCCATGTTAACGGGAATGTCTTTAAAGGGGTTTTAGGAATAAATTAGTTTGTGACGCCACCTGTGGTTTTCAGTCAGTAGGGACTGACGCTGCTTAAAGGGGTCCTCTGGGGTGATGTTAAGGCAGCTAGATGGTATAACTTTCCACAGGTGGAGTAGATCCCCAGGGCTCCCGATGTGTAGCACAGATGGTGCAGTGGATGGTATAGTAAAGAATGGAGGACACAGGTTTGCAGTCTTTACCTGGTTTACTGATGGTAGCAGTCAGCCTCAGTCCAGAGTACCAAGTACACGGGTAGCGTGGTCCGGCCCAGCTTGGAGGCAATAGGGGATCCCTCTCCCAGGTGAGGTCCATAAGCCTTTCCTACTTGCATTAGCTGGCGAGGTCTGTTATGGACTGGTAATTTAGGAGCGACATGCGACTAGCTCTTAGCAGGTGGAAACTATACAGACAGCAGTTCCTGATCTTAACACAACACTAGCAGTAGCCGTGGGATGTTCCTGTCACTCCCTGGACACCTCGTCACAGCCGGAGAACTAGCTACCCCTAAAGGTAGAAATAGGAAAGCTATCTTGCCTCAGAGAAGATTCCCAAAGGATAGGACAGCCCCCCACAAATATTGACTGTGAGAGGAGAAGGAAATTACATACGTAGTATGAAACAAGATTTAGCAAAGGAGGCCACTTCTAGCTAGATAGATAGTACAGGAAAGAACACTGTGCGGTCAGTAATAAAAACTAGAAAAAGTCCACCGCAGAGATATGCAAAAATCTCCACACCTGACTAAAGGTGTGGAGGTTAAAATCTGCAGCCCAGAGCTTCCAGCTTAGCTGAATAGATCCATACTGATAAGCTGGACAAATGAGCAAAACATAGAATGTGCTGAACAAATAAGTCCACAACAAGTGGACTGCAAAAGGACAAGCAAGGACTTATCTTTGCTGAACTGGACCGAGTGTCAGGGAAATCCAAAAGAGCAGTGGCTCCAAGCAGGAACAATTGACAACTGGCATTGATTGAGAGATAAGGCCAGACTAAAATAGCCGAGCCAGAAAGACGATCAGTGGAAGCAGCTGCTGATGCTAAATCCAAGAAGCAGCTATACCACTCAAAACCACAGGAGGGAGCCCAAGAGCAGAATTCACAAAAGTGCTACTTACAACCACCGGAGGGAGCCCAAGAGCGGAATTCACAACAGTACCCCCCCTTGAGGAGGGGTCACCGAACCCTCACCAGAGCCCTCAGGCCGATCAGGATGAGCCAAATGAAAAGCACGAACCAAATCGGCAGCATGGACATCGGAGGCAACCACCCAAGAATTATCCTCCTGGCCATAACCCTTCAATTTAACAAGATACTGAAGCCTCCGCCTCGAAAGACGAGAATCCAAAATTTTCTCAACCACATATTCCAACTCCCCCTCAACCAACACCGGGGCAGGAGGATCAACAGAGGGAACAACGGGTACCACATATCTCCGCAACAAAGATCTATGGAAAACATTGTGGATGGCAAAAGAGGCTGGAAGGGCCAAACGAAAAGACACTGGATTGATAATCTCCGAAATCTTATAAGGACCAATAAACCGAGGCTTGAACTTAGGGGAAGAAACCTTCATAGGAACATGACGAGAAGATAACCAGACTAAATCCCCCACACGAAGCCGAGGACCAACACACAGACGGCGGTTAGCAAAACGCTGAGTCTTTTCCTGAGACAACGTCAAATTGTCTACCACATGAGTCCAAATCTGCTGTAACCTGTCCATCACAGAATCTACACCAGGACAATCAGAAGGCTCAACCTGCCCTGAAGAAAAACGAGGATGGAAACCAAAATTACAAAAAAAAGGCGAAACCAAAGTAGCCGAACTGGCCCGATTATTAAGGGCAAACTCGGCCAACGGCAAGAAAGCCACCCAATCATCCTGATCAGCAGACACAAAGCATCTCAAATAGGTTTCCAAGGTTTGATTAGTTCACTCAGTTTGGCCATTTGTCTGAGGATGGAACGCCGAAGAAAAAGACAAATTAATGCCCATCTTAGCACAAAAGGCCCGCCAAAACCTGGAAACAAACTGGGAACCTCTGTCAGACACAATATTTTCCGGAATGCCATGCAAACGAACCACATGCTGAAAAAACAATGGAACCAAATCAGAGGAGGAAGGCAATTTAGGCAAAGGTACCAAATGGACCATTTTAGAGAACCGGTCACAAACCACCCAGATAA
This sequence comes from Ranitomeya variabilis, assembly GCF_051348905.1. Taxonomy (NCBI): domain Eukaryota; kingdom Metazoa; phylum Chordata; class Amphibia; order Anura; family Dendrobatidae; genus Ranitomeya; species Ranitomeya variabilis. The sequence goes on from NC_135236.1 coordinate 51,414,769, forward strand.
CAGACATCCTCTGGGACACAGGAAGATCCGAAATAAAATCCATGGAAATATGCGTCCAGGGCCTCTCAGGGACAGGCAAAGGCAAAAGCAACCCACTAGCGCGGGAACAGCAAGTCTTAGCCCGGGCACAAGTCCCACAGGACTGCACAAAAGAACGCACATCCCGCGACAAGGAAGGCCACCAAAAGGACCTAGCCACCAAATCTCTGGTACCAAAAATCCCAGGATGACCGGCCAACACCGAACAATGGACCTCAGAAATTACCTTACTTGTCCATCTATCAGGAACAAACAGCTTCCCCACAGGACAGCGGTCAGGTTTATCAGCCTGAAATTCCCGAAGCACCCGCCGTAAATCAGGGGAGATGGCAGAAAGAACCACCCCCTCCCTAAGAATGCCAACCGGCTCAAGAACTCCAGGAGAATCAGGCAAAAAACTCCTAGAGAGGGCATCCGCTTTAACATTCTTAGATCCCGGAAGATATGAAACCACAAAATCGAAACGGGAGAAAAACAGGGACCATCGAGCCTGTCTAGGGTTCAGCCGCTTGGCCGACTCGAGGTAAATCAAATTCTTATGATCGGTCAAGACCACAACGCGGTGCTTGGCTCCCTCAAGGCAATGTCACCACTCCTCAAATGCCCACTTCATAGCCAACAACTCCCGATTGCCGACATCATAATTGCGTTCCGCAGGCGAAAACTTTCGGGAAAAGAAGGCACATGGTTTCATCAAGGAACCATCAGAATTCCTCTGTGACAAAACGGCCCCTGCCCCAATCTCAGAAGCGTCAACCTCAACCTGAAAAGGAAGAGACACATCCGGCTGACGCAAGACAGGGGCAGAAGTAAATCGGCGCTTAAGCTCCTGAAAGGCCTCAACAGCCTCAGAGGACCAATTTGTCACATCAGCGCCTTTCTTCGTCAAATCGGTCAGGGGCTTAACCACACTAGAGAAATTGGCAATGAAACGGCGATAAAAGTTAGCAAAGCCCAAAAATTTCTGAAGGCTCTTCACAGATGTGGGTTGAATCCAGTCATGAATGGCTTGGACCTTAACAGGATCCATTTCTATAGACGAAGGAGAAAAACTAAACCCCAAAAAAGAGACCTTCTGAACTCCAAATAGGCACTTAGACCCCTTCACAAATAGAGCATTATCACGAAGGATCTGGAATACCATCCTGACCTGCTTCACATGAGACTCCCAATCATTGGAAAAAATCAAAATATCATCCAAATACACAATCAAGAATTTATCAAGATAATTGCGAAAAATGTCATGCATGAAGGACTAAAATACAGAAGGAGCATTAGAAAGCCCGAAAGGCATCACCAGGTATTCAAAATGGCCTTCGGGCGTATTAAATGCAGTTTTCTATTCGTCACCCTGTTTAATACGAACAAGATTATATGCCCCTCGAAGGTCAATCTTGGTAAACCAACTAGCCCCCTTAATCCGAGCAAACAAATCAGAGAGCAAAGGTAAAGGGTATTGGAATTTGACCGTGATCTTATTAAGAAGGCGATAATCAATACAGGGTCTCAAGGAGCCATCCTTCTTGGCAACAAAAAAGAATCCCGCTCCCAATGGTGACGAAGATGGCCGAATATGCCCCTTCTCCAAGGACTCCTTAACATAGCTCCACATAGCGGTATGTTCTGGCACAGACAGGTTGAAAAGTCGGCCCTTAGGGAACTTAGAGCCTGGAATCAAGTCAATAGCACAATCACAGTCCCTATGTGGAGGAAGGGAACTGGACTTGGGCTCATCGAATACATCCTGGAAATCTAACAAAAATTCAGGAACATCAGAAGAGGGGGAAGAGGAAATTGACATTAAAGGAACGTCACTATGTACCCCTTGACAACCCCAACTTGTCACAGACATCGATTTCCAATCCAACACTGGATTGTGTACTTGTAACCATGGAAAACCCAGTACAACAACATCATGTAAATTATGCAACACCAGAAAACGACAATCTTCCTGATGTGCTGGAGCCATGCACATAGTCAGCTGAGTCCAATACTGAGGTTTATTCTTGGCCAACGGTGTAGCATCAATACCCCTCAAAGGAATAGGGCTCTGCAAAGGCTGCAAAGAAAAACCACAGCGCCTGGCAAATTCTAAGTCCATTAAGTTCAGGGCAGCGCCTGAATCCACAAATGCCATGACAGAGAAAGATGACAATGAGCAAATCAGGGTCACAGACAGGAGAAACTTAGGCTGTACAGTACTAATGGTAACAGATCTAGCGACCCTCTTAATACGCTTAGGGCAATCAGAGATAGTATGAGCTGAATCACCACAGTAAAAACACAGCCCATTCTGACATCTGTATCCCCTCTGTTCCGCTCTGGTCAGAATCCTATCACATTGCATAGGCTCAGGACTCTGTTCAGAGGATGCTGCCATATGGTGCACCACTTTGCGCTCGCGCAGGCGCCGATCAATCTGAATGGCTAGAGACATAGATTCGCTCAGACCAACAGGCGTGGGGAACCCCACCATAACATCTTTAAGGGCTTCAGAAAGACCCTTTCTGAAAATTGCTGCCAGAGCGTCCTCATTCCATTTAGTGAGCACAGACCATTTTCTAAATTTCTGGCAGTATAATTCTGCCGCTTCCTGACCCTGGCACAGGGCCAACAAGGTTTTTTCCGCATGATCCACAGAGTTAGGTTCGTCATACAATAATCCGAGCGATTGAAAAAATGCATCTACATTAAGCAATGCCGGATCCCCTGACTCAAGGGAGAATGCCCAGTCCTGAGGGTCACCACGCAGCAGAGAAATAACTATTTTAACTTGCTGAGTGGGGTCACCAGAGGAACGGGGTTTCAGAGCAAAAAACAATTTGCAGTTATTTTTAAAGTTCAAAAACTTAGATCTATCCCCGTAAAACAAATCTGGAGTAGGAATTCTAGGCTCTAAGGCTGGAGTCTGAACAACATAATCTTGGATACTCTGAAATCTTGCAGCAAGCTGATCCACACGAGAAAACAAACCCTGAACATCCATGTCCGCGCCCAAATCCACCCAGAGATTAAGAGGAAGGAAAAAGACAAAACAGACTAAAGAAAAAAAAAATGGCTCAGAACTCTTTTTCTTTTCCTTCTTTTGAGATGCATTCAACTCATTTTTGGCCAGTTGTACTGTTATGGACTGGTAATTTAGGAGCGACATGCGACTAGCTCTGAGCAGGTGGTAACTATACAGACCGCAGTTCCTGATCTTAACACAACACTAGCAGTAGCCGTGGGATGTTCCTGTCACTCCCTGGACACCTCATCACAGCCGGAGAACTAGCTACCCCTAAAGGTAGAAATAGGAAAGCTATCTTGCCTCAGAGAAGATTCCCAAAGGATAGGACAGCCCCCCACAAATATTGACTGTGAGAGGAGAAGGAAATGACATACGTAGTATGAAACAAGATTTAGCAAAGGAGGCCACTTCTAGCTAGATAGATAGTACAGGAAAGAACACTGTGCGGTCAGTAATAAAAACTAGAAAAAGTCCACCGCAGAGATATGCAAAAATCTCCACACCTGACTAAAGGTGTAGAGGGCAAAATCTGCAGCCCAGAGCTTCCAGCTTGGCTGAATAGATCCATACTGATAAGCTGGACAAATGAGCAAAACATAGAATGTGCTGAACAAATAAGTCCACAACAAGTGGACTGCAAAAGGACAAGCAAGGACTTATCTTTGCTGAACTGGACCGAGTGTCAGGGAAATCCAAAAGAGCAGTGGCTCCAAGCAGGAACAATTGACAACTGGCATTGATTGAGAGATAAGGCCAGACTAAAATAGCCGAGCCAGAAAGACAATCAGTGGAAGCAGCTGCTGATGCTAAATCCAAGAAGCAGCTATACCACTCAAAACCACAGGAGGGAGCCCAAGAGCAGAATTCACAAAAGTGCTACTTACAACCACTGGAGGGAGCCCAAGAGCGGAATTCACAACAGAGGTCCCTGCTGCTTGTAGATTGCTGGCAAAGTCCTCTCTCTCCTGTCCTGAGACAGATGTCTGCACAATAGGCAGTGTGAGCCATTTTACTGGGTCTCTATCACGACCCAGGCTCTCAGGTTACTGCTTCACCTCAGACTTGGTGTGGGCAATTGACATACAGTCCTATGCCCACCGGTTCTGTCGCGCGTCCTGGAGAACAACATGACCTCGGGCTCCCGATGCCCGGTTACTACGCTCTGGCTCTGAGGGTGTCTGGTCACTGTTCCCCTCTGAGCCTCTTCCTCCACTGTGCCACTTTCCTCTAAGCTCCTCTATGATTCAATCCCTCAGATTCTGATCCTTTCCCAGAGCTGCAGCTCAGTCTGGATGCGCGGATCTGCACTCTCTCTGCTCTTCCTCCTCTCTCCTCCAGACTGATCTAACTCCTCCTCCAGACCAGAACTCTTAAAGTTAAGGAAGCTCCCCTGAATCCAGTTCCTGAGCTTCCCTTCTGGCCTGGATTTGGAATCTGTTGAATGTGGGTGTGTTACCTGGTAAATAAAATCCTCCTTGCCTCTAAGCGTGAAATCACCCTCCCCGAAAGGAAGGCAACATGACTGTAACAACCGGTTACCTGGGGTGTTACATGTTTCTACTCAACTTCTCCTACTCTACACCATGCTGTCTACAGTTCGGACTGCTTGTACAATGGGACATGTTCCTTTTAATTACTACCTAAAAGGTATGGGCATTTTTAGCCTGACTAGTTACATAGTAACATAGTTAGCAGGGCCGAAAAAAGAAATTTGCCCATCCAGTTCAGCCTATATTCCGTCAGAATAAATCCCCAGATCTACGTCCTTTTAAAGAACCTAATAACTGTAAGAAACAATATTGCTACGCTCCAGGATGACATTCAGGCCTCTCTTGAACCCCTTGGCTGAGTTGGCCATCACCACCTCCTCAGACAAGGAATTCCAGATTCTCACTGCCCTAACAGTAAAGAATCCTCTTCTATGTTGGTGGAAAAATGTTCTCTCCTCCAGATACAGAGAATGCCCCCTTGTGACCATCACTTTCCTTGGTATAAACAGCTCCTCAGAGAGATATTTGTATTGTCCCCTAATATACTTATACATTGTTATTAGATAGCCCCTTGTTTTTTTCTTGACTAAATAATCCTAATTTTGCTAATCTCTCTGGAAATTGTAGTTCCCCCAACCCCTTTATTAATTTTGTTGCCCTCCTTTGTACTCTCTCTAGTTCCATTATATCCTTCCTGAGCACCGGTGCCCAAAACTGTACACAGTACTCCATGTGCGGACTAACCAGGGATTTGTACAGAGGCAGTATAATGCTCTCATCATGTGTATCCAGACCTCTTGTAATGCACCCCATGATCCTGTTTGCCTTGGCAGCCGCTGTCTGGCACTGGCTGCTCCAGGTAAGTTTATCATTAACTAGGATCCCCAAGTCCTTCTCCATGTCAGATTTATCCAGTGGTTTCCCATTCAGTCTGTAATGGTGATACTGATTCCTTCTTCCCATGTGTATAACCTTACATTTATCATTGTTAAACCGCATCTGCCACCTTTCGGCCCAAGTTTCCAACTTATTCAGATCCATCTGTAGCAGAATACTATCTTCTCTTGCATTGACTGCTTTTATTTACTAGTAGCCCTGGGTCAAAGTACTGATGGTAAAAATCGGATAAAGTATCTATGGAGTTATTAGTTTCTGACAGTAGTTAGGCAGATAATATGTTAGCTGTAAGGAGAGTAGCTAACGACATAGAATACCTCCATGTAACATAGTAACATAGTAACATAGTAACGTAGTTATTAAGGTTTAAGGAAGACTTTAAGTCCATCTAGTTCAACCCATAGCCTAACCTAACATGCCCTAACATGTTGATCCAGAGGAAGGCAAAAAAAAAAACGTGGCAAAGAGTAAGCTCCACATTGGGAAAAAAAATTCCTTCCCGACCCCACATACGGCAATCAGACTAGTTCCCTGGATCAACGCCCTAACAAGGAATCTAGTATATATAACCTGTAACATTATACTTTACAAGAAAGGCATCCAGTCCCCTCTTAAATTTAAGTAATGAATCACTCATTACAACATCATACGGCAGAGAGTTCCATAATCTCACTGCTCTTACAGTAAAGAATCCGCATCTGTTATTATGCTTAAACCTTCTTTCCTCCAGATGTAGAGGATGCCCCCTTGTCCTTGTCTCAGGTCTATGATTAAAAAGATCATCAGAAAGGTCTTTGTACTGTCCCCTCATATATTTATACATTAACATAAGATCACCCCTTAGCCTTCGTTTTTCCAAACTAAATAGCCCCAAGTGTAATAACCTATCTTGGTATTGCAGACCCCCCAGTCCTCTAATAACCTTGGTCGCTCTTCCCTGCACCTGCTCCAGTTCAGCTATGTCTTTCTTATACACTGGAGACCAGAACTGTGCACAGTATTCTAAGTGTGGTCGCACTAGTGACTTGTATAGAGGTAAAATTATGTTCTCCTCATGAGCATCTATGCCTCTTTTAATGCATCCCATTATTTTATTTGCCTTTGTAGCAGCTGCCTGACACTGGCCACTGAATATGAGTTTGTCATCCACCCATACACCCAGGTCTTTTTCATTGACGGTTTTGCCCAGAGCTTTAGAATTAAGCACATAGTTATACATCTTATTACTTCTACCCAAGTGCATGACCTTACATTTATCCCCATTAAAGCTCATTTGCCATTTATCAGCCCAAGCTTCTAGCTTACATAAATCAGCCTGTAATATAAAATTGTCCTCCTCTGTACCTACATATAAAAGTATAAGACTACATGATGATTACTGGGAGTAATACAATAGAGGGTGCGTTCATTGTAGAAGAGTATGACGTGGATTAAGACAGAATTGAGAAGTGTGTTAGCATGACTGTAACCATGGCGTAGAAGAATTGATAAAGGAACTTTGTGGTTTATTTATCAGAGTACAAAGTGAATGTGATCGCATTCACAAGAGTCATTAAAAGTAAGGGAGTTACCGGAGTATTAGAAATACGGGATATAAGCAAAGAGTATCTGAGGATAGGAGCGAGGGAAACATTTTAGTTATAGAGGAATATGTATTCAGTGTCGCACTGGGGTGCCAAGGGCCCACCAGTATCCAACTCCAGGGCCCCACTTTTCAGCTACCTGTAAATGTGACATTATCCTCAATCACAAATTTATATAACAATGAACTGGGTAAATTGGTAAATGAATCTGATGCTGCATCTATCTATACATAGAGAATAACATTTATCGTGCTCATATAAGTGAATGGTGACTTACTCTTGCACAGCGGCCCACCAACGGATTCTCCTGGTCTCCTGTGGGCCAGTCCGAGCCTGAATATATTGTACAAGTGTGTGAAAAGTGAGAGCATTATCAAGAGTAACAATGATGGAAAAGAATGTGCATGGGAGCGAACAAGATGAAAACATTGGTATACTGCACACAGACATTTATAAGTGTACTCAAAGGATAACAATGTTTGCATGAGGTGCATAATAGTTGAGAGACGGCTGCGAGCACAGTATGTGTAAGAAAAAGAATATGAGTACAGTACTATTAAATAAAATTAATATTTGTCTAGGTACATAGCGTGGATATAAAAAGTTGAAGTACCCTTTAAATTTATGACAGTATTCAATCTTTTTGGGTAGGAGTCCTTCAGCATGGCACTACTAGAATTGTCAATCTTGGTCCACTCCTCCTTGTAGTAGCTCCACATCTGTCAGACTGTGAAGGCTTCTCCTTGTATAGTGCCCTCTTCAGGTCAACCAACATATTATTAACTAGATAAAGGTCTGGGCTTTAGCAAGGGAAAGTCCAAAACTCTGATCTTCTTCAGATGAAGCCGTTCTTTGGGCTATTTGGAAGTCGCTTAGGATTGTTGACGTTCTGAAAGGGGAAACTCCTCTCCACCTTCCACTTTTTAGCAAAGCTAAAACTTGGAGATTTTGATGCAAAATTTACTGATATTTGGTACTGTTCATAATTCCCCTCATCTTGACTAATGCCTCAGTTCCAGCTGCCAAAAGACGGCCCTAAAGCATAATTCTGCCTCCACCATACTTTTTTGTGGTTATGGTGTTTTTTGGTGATGCACAGTGTTGACTTCACACCAAACATACTTATTGTAATTATCAATCAAAGGGGTAACATTCTCTTCATTCCTTGCATTGATGAGGGGCAACACCCCTAAACAACGTGTCTGTAAATTGAGATTCTGCTTTGGCTTTTATCCAAAATCATATTGCAAGGCTCGTTAAAGAGACAATATTGACTTTTAGGATCACTGATTCTAATAGGTGGTGCTAGAGTTCTAGTCCTCTTCTTCTCTGAGGACACAATTTGGATATCTAATTTCCTAGATGAGCATGCATGGCTTATAAGTTTCCTCACTCTGACATGCCAGGCTTGGCTTGTCACTCTCCACAAGGAGAATTGTTACCCCTTAGACACCAGTCCAGAGCATTTCATCTAGCCAAATCAGATTTCATACTTTGCACTGATGAGGGGCAACACCCCGAAACACCATGTCTACAAATTGAGATTCTGGTTTCATTTTTTTATCCTAAGCCATATTGCAAGGCTTGTTAAAGAGTCAATTTTGACTTTAAGGGTCGCTGCTTCCATTAGATGGCACTAGAGTTCTAGTCCTCTTCCTCTGTGAAGAGATAATTTGCGTATGTATGGCCAAAATTTCCACCTTAGTCTTCTCAGACCACAACACATTGTTAAATGCAGTACACAACAAATACTTGCCAAAAATTCCTGCAGCTCTTTTGATGTTTCTATAAGCCTCTTGCCAGGCTCCTGGACCAATTTCCTTTTTGTCTTTTCATCAATTTTTGAGGGACTTACAATTGTAGGTAATGTCACTGTTGTGCCCGATTTAAGCCAATTCTGGATGACGTCTTCACAGTGTCTGATTGTTTAATGCCTTGGATTTTTTGTACCCTTCTCCTGGCAGCTTTTGCTGTAAAATACAAGTAAGAAACGCTCAGGGGTTAATCAGAATTACTCTAAATCATGGCGGCCGTACACTGACTACTATGGAACGAGTTTAAATGTTTATGGCTAATTCTGAACCCAACCACAGCCCCAATTATAGGAGGGTTTTCGTACTTATGCAACCAAATTATTTTTTTGCTATTTTTATTTTCCCCGTAAATAATTTCAGTTTGTTTCTCAGTGGATTTTTACAGAATATGGGTGACATAAAAGGTGGAAAAGGTTATGAAATTATTCTTCTTTGTATGATTTTTTTCACATGACAAAAAAAGGCATTTATTATTATTATTATTATTATTATTATTAGCATCAATGATTCCATGGTGCTGTACATGAGAAGGGTTAACATCAAAATAAAAATATCACTTCCAATAAACAAACTAACAATGATAGACTGGTACAGAGGGAAGAGGACCCTGCCCTTGCGGGCTTACATTCTACAGGATTATGGGGAAGGACAGCAGGTAGGGTGTTGCAGTAGCTCCGATGGGGTTGAGGTGGCAGCATGGTCATTACAGGCTGTAAGCTTTTTTGAAGAGGTGCGTTTTCAGGTTCTGTCTGAAGGATCCAAATGTCGTTGATAATCGGATGTGTTGGGGCACAGAATTCCAGAGGATGGGGGATATTCGGGAGAAGTCTTGGAGGCGATTGGGTGAGGAGCGAATAAGCGTGGAGGAGAGAAGGAGGTCTTGGGAGGACCGGAGATTATGTGAGGGAAGATATCGGGAGATTAGTTCAGAACTATACGGAGGAGAAAGGTTATGGATGACTTTGTAGGTCAGTTTTAGTGGTTCAAACTGGATACGCTGGGAAATTGGGAGCCAGTGAAGGGATTTGCAAAGAGGAGAAGCAGGGAAGTAGCGATGAGAGAGATTATTTAGTAGAGCAGCAGAGTTAAGGATGGACTGGAGGAGTGAGAGGGTGTTAGAAGGTAGGCCACAGAGGAGGATGTTACAGTAGTTGAGGCGGGAGATGATGAGTGCATGCACGAGCATTTTAGTAGATTGACGGTTGAGGAAAGGACGGATTCTGGAAATGTTTTTGAGCTGGAGGCGACGAGAGGTGGTGAGAGCTTGGATGTGTGGTTTGAAGAACAGGGCAGAGTCAAGGGTTACTCTGAGGCAGCGGATTTGCGGGATGGAGAAAGTGTGATGTCATTTATTGTGATAGATAGATCAGGTAGGGAAGATATGCAAAATGGAGGAAAGATAATTAGTTCAGATTTGTCCACATTGAGCTTGAGGAAGCGAGAGGAGAAGAAGGAGGATATGGCTGATAGACACTCTGGGATTCTGGACAGCAGAGAGGTAACATCTGGGCCATGCGGTTGGACCACCTACCTCTTATGGATAGGTGATAACTTATTTTCACCGAACAACCCCTTTACATGATTTGGAATTGAAGTATGAGCTGTGATGTGAGTGAGTGAGATAAAAGTGGTTGTATGAGGGAATATGAGAGTGGTTGGATGAGAGAAGATGAGATATAGGTGGTTGTATGAGGAAAGATGAGAGATATGAGTGGTTGTGTGAGAGAAGATAAAACATGGATTGTTGTGTAGGAGAAGATGAGATATGGATGGTTTAATGGGGGAAGATGAGATATGGGTGGCTGTATGAGGGAAGATGAGATATGAGTGGTTTTGTGAGGGAAGATGAAATATGGATGATTGTAGGAGGAAGATGAGATGTTGGTGGTTGTATGAGTGAAGCTGAGACATGGTTGGTTGTGTGAGGAAGATGTGGTGTGGGTTTTTGTGTGAGGACAGATGACATTTGTGTTCCTCTGGGAGGCAGCATGATACATCAGTAATATTGTGAGTGAGACAACTGCTAAGTGATTGTACTCAAGGCAATAAATGTCACATAGAAAATATTCATAAGAATATCATTGTTGGAGAGATATCTACATGTTTTTCGTCACTTTGAAATTGGTCATAGATAAACGGATTTAACAACAAGACTATAAAAGATGTCTGGAAATGATTATCACTGAACTTGTGGAACTATGACTGTAGTAGAAGTTGGTCTAAACTGTTCAAATTTCCACTTGTTCATTACTAGTGATGATCGAATAGTGAAATATTCAGATTCTGGAAAATCGTCAGGAACAATTTCTAATATTCGTGTATTCGTCCCGAATAACGAATCCAATGCAAGTCAATGGGAAAGTCAAATATTTTTCTGCTGGACCAAACAAACAGGTCTGGGGGTCTCAGAAAAAAGCTGAAATGGATGGGAAAGAGCTAAAACTAAATCGGAACAGCATGGAGAAGATGCCTGCATGCCTTTCTGACTCACATATGGTATCTGGGAATAATGTTGTCAGACTATTGCGCCAGTTTTATGGATTTTTAAAAAGACCTACCAAACCAAACATTTTTATTTAAAGGGAAAAATTCTAAGAAACATTTTTTCCTTCATAATTACATGTATATAACGCTAAATAGAAATAATTAACCCCTTCATGACCCAGCCTATTTTGGCCTTAATGACCTTGCCGTTTTTTGCAATTCTGACCAGTGTCCCTTTATGAGGTAATAACTCGGGAACGCTTCAACGGATCGTAGCGATTCTGAGATTGTTTTTTCGAGACATATTGGGCTTCATGTTAGTGGTAAATTTAGGTCGATAATTTCTGCGTTTATTTGTGAAAAAAATGGAAATTTGGCGAAAATTTTGAAAATTTTGCAATTTTCACATTTTGAATTTTTATTCTGTTAAACCAGAGAGTTATGTGACACAAAATAGTTAATAAATAACATTTCCCAGATGTCTACTTTACATCAGCACAATTTTGGAAACAACATTTTTTTGCTAGGAAGTTATAAGGGTTAAAAGTTGACCAGTGATTTCTCATTTTTACAACAAAATTTACAAAACCATTTTTTTTAGGGACCACCTCACATTTGAAGTCAATTTGAGGGTTCTATATGGCTGAAAATACCCAAAAGTGATACCATTCTAAAAACTGCACCCCTCAAGGTGCTCAAAACCACATTCAAGAAGTTTATTAACCCTTCAGGTGTTTCACAGCAGCAGAAGCAACATGGAAGGAAAAAATGAACATTTAACTTTTTAGTCACAAAAATGATCTTTTAGCAACAATTTTTTTATTTTCCCAAGGGTAAAAGGAGAAACTGGACCACGAAAGTTGTTGTCCAATTTGTTCTGAGTACGCTGATACCTCATATGTGGGGGTAAACCACTGTTTGGGCGCACGGCAGAATTTGGAAGGGAAGGAGCACCATTTGACTTTTTGAATGAAAAATTGGCTCCAATCTTTAGCGGACACCATGTCGCGTTTGGAGAGCCCCCGTGTGCCTAAACATTGGAGCTCCCCCACAAGTGACCCCATTTTGGAAACTAGACGCCCCAAGGAACTTATCTAGAGGCATAGTGAGCACTTTAAACCCCCAGGTGCTTCACAAATTGATCCGTAAAAATGAAAAAGTACTTTTTTTTCACAAAAAAATTATTTTAGCCTCAATTTTTTAATTTTCACATGGGCAACAGGATAAAATGGATCCTAAAATTTGTTGGGCAATTTCTCCTGAGTACACTGATACCTCACATGTGGGGGTAAACCACTGTTTGGGCACATGGTAAGTCTCGGAAGGGAAGGAGCGCCATTTGACTTTTTGAATGAAAAATTATCTCCATCGTTAGCGGACACCATGTCGCGTTTGGAGAGCCCCTGTGTGCCTAAACATTGGAGCTCCCCCACAAGTGACCCCATTTTGGAAACTAGACCCCCCAAGGAACTTATTTAGATGCATAGTGAGCACTTTAAACCAACAAGTGCTTCACAGAAGTTTATAACGCAGAGCCGTGAAAATAAAAAATAATTTTTCTTTCCTCAAAAATGATTTTTAGCCCAGAATTTTTTATTTTCCCAAGGGTAACAGGAGAAATTGGACCCCAAATGTTGTTGTCCAGTTTGTCCTGAGTACGATGATACCCCATATGTGGGGGTAAACCACTGTTTGGGTGCACGGCAGGGCTTGGAAGGGAAGGCACCCATTTGGCTTTTTGAATGGAAAATTAGCTCCAATCATTAGCGGACACCATGTCGCGTTTGGAGAGCCCCTGTGTGCCTAAACATTGGAGCTTCCCCATAAGTGACCCCATTTTGGAAACTAGACCTCCCAAGGAACTAATCTAGATGTGTGGTGAGCACTTTGAACCCCCAAGTGCTTCACAGAAGTTTATAACGCAGAGCCATGAAAATAAAAAAAAAATTTTCTTTTATCAAAAATTTTTTTTTAGCCCTGAATTTTTTATTTTCCCAAGGGTAACAGGGGAAATTTGACCCCAATAGTTGTTGTCCAGTTTCTCCTGAGTACGCTGATACCCCATATGTGGGGGTAAACCACTGTTTGGGCACACGTTGGGGTTCGGAAGGGAAGTAGTGACGTTTTGAAATGCAGACTTTGATGGAATGCTCTGCGGGCGTCACGTTGCGTTTGCAGAGCCCCTGATGTGCCTAAACAGTAGAAACTCCCCACAAGTGACCCCATTTTGGAAACTAGACCCCCAAATGAACTTATCTAGATGTGTGGTGAGCACTTTGAACCCCTAAGTGCTTCACAGAAGTTTATAACGCAGAGCCGTGAAAATAATAAATACGTTTTCTTTCCTCCCAAAAAAATTTTTTAGCCCTGATTTTTTTATTTTCCCAAGGGTAACAGGAGAAATTTGACCCCAAGAGTTGTTGTCCAGTTTCTCCTGAGTACGGTGATACCCCATATGTGGGGGTAAACCACTGTTTGGGCACATGCCGGAGCTCGGAAGTGAAGTAGTGATGTTTTGAAATGCAGACTTTGATGGAATGCTCTGCGGGCATCACGTTGCGTTTGCAGAGCCCCTGATGTGCCTAAACAGTAGAAACTCCCCACAAGTGACCCCATTTTGGAAACTAAACCCCCAAGGGAACTTATCTAGATGTGTGGTGAGCACTTTGAACCCCCAAGTGCTTCACAGAAGTTTATAACGCAGAGCCGTGAAAATAAAAAATCATTTTTCTTTCCTCAAAAATAATTTTTTAGCCCGCAATTTTTTATTTTCCCAAGGGTTACAGGAGAAATTGGACCCCAAAAGTTGTTGATCAGTTTCTCCTGAGTACGCTGGTACCCCATATGTGGGGGTAAAGCACTGTTTGGGCACACGTCGGGTCTCGGAAGGGAGAGAGCACCATTTTACTTTTTCAACGCAAGATTGGCTGGAATCAATGGTGGCGCCGTGTCGCGTTTGGAGACCCCCTGATGTGCCTAAAAAGTGGAAACCCCTCAATTCTAACTCCAACACTAACCCCAACAGACCCCTAACTCTAATCCCAACCCTAACCACAACCCTAACCCCAACACACCCCTATCCCTAGTCTTACCCCTAATTCCAACCCTAAGGCTATGTGCTCACGTTGCGGATTTGTATGGATTTTTCCGCAGTTTTTGAAAAATCTGCAGGTAAAACGCACTGCGCTTTACCTGCGGATTTACCGCGGATTTCCAGTGTTTTTTGTGTGGATTTCACTTGCGGATTCCTATTATGGAACAGGTGTAAAACGCTGCGGAATTGCACAAAGAATTGACATGCTGCGGAAAATACAACGCAGCGTTTCCGCGCTGTATTTTCCGCACCATGGGCACAGCAGATTTGGTTTTCCATAGGTTTACGTGGTAATGTAAATGTGATGGAAAACTGATACGAATCCGCAGTGACCAATCCGCTGCGGATCCGCAGCCAAATCCGCACCGTGTGCACATAGCCTAATTCTAACCCTAATTCCAACCCTAACCCTAATTCTAACCCTAATTCTAACCCTAATTCTAACCCTAGCCCTAAGTGGAACCCTAGCCCTAAGTGCAACCCTAGCCCTAAGTGCAACCCTAGCCCTAAGTGCAACCCTAAGTGCAACCCTAAGTGCAACCCTAGCCCTAAGTGCAACCCTAAGTGCAACCCTAGATCGGGGTCTCCAGCCATGGCAGATGCTATTGCAGCATCGGCCAAGGCTGGATTGTAATATTTCACCATTTTCATAGGTGAAATATTACAAATCGCTCTGATTGGCAGTTTAACTTTCAACAGCCAATCAGAGCGATCGTAGCCACGGGGGGGTGAAGCCACCCCCCCTGGGCTGAAGTACCACTCCCCCTGTCTCTGCAGATCGGGTAAAATGGGAGTTAACCCCTTCACCCGATCTGCAGGGACGCGATCATTCTGTGACACAGCATATGCGTCACAGGTCGGATTGGCACCGACTTTCATGACGCATACGCTGTGTCACAGGTCGGGAAGGGGTTAAAAAAAAATACCTCCCCTTTAACATATGTTCACACAGAGCGTTTTGGCTTTAGTTTTTCCTTTCACATTTGTGAGGGCTCTCACTCCTACATTTGGGAGGTCCCGCCCTCATGCCAAATAGTTAGTAAGATTGTGGAATTAGTGGAATACATATTTCTCATCCCTTTACAATGTCATTTCAAACATGCCCATTAGAATTTTGGGCTTTGCCCACCACCACCACCATGTGTCATGATACGTATAACGACCCCACGGGGGGTCGGTAGCGGATGGCACAGCAAACACACAATGGAATGGTAATGGGGAGAGGAAAGCCCTACTGATAGATAAATGGGGGATGGTCACCTCCTGCTCAAAGCTGATCCTGTCCCTGTACTCCCCTAATGCCCTAGGTAGGTCCTTCCTCCCCACCACCCTCAGGAACCTCGTCCCTCGCTGTCACCTCACACTGCACTGGCTAGTGCACTGGCTGTCAAGGAGCGCTAGTGTAGCGCCCACTGTTATGGTTCTCAATGGCAAGAGAACATAGCCCAGCAAACATAAGTACTAGCTCTTGGAAGGATGGAAACTAAACTGACCATGAACTAAACCTGCCGCACAACTAACAGTAGCCGGGTAGCGTTGCCTACGTTTTTATCCCTAGACGCCCAGCGCCGGCCGGAGGACTAACTAATCCTGGCAGAGGAAAATATAGTCCTGGCTCACCTCTAGAGAAATTTCCCCGATAGGCAGACAGAGGCCCCCACATATATTGGCGGTGATTTTAGATGAAATGACAAACGTAGTATGAAAATAGGTTTAGCAAAATTGAGGTCCGCTTACTAGATAGCAGGAAGACAGAAAGGGCACTTTCATGGTCAGCTGAAAACCCTATCAAAATACCATCCTGAAATTACTTTAAGACTCTAGTATTAACTCATAACATCAGAGTGGCAATTTCAGATCACAAGAGCTTTCCAGACACAGAAACGAAACTACAGCTGTGAACTGGAACAAAATGCAAAAACAAACGAGGACTAAAGTCCAACTTAGCTGGGAGTTGTCTAGCAGCAGGAACATGCACAGAAAGGCTTCTGATTACAATGTTGACCGGCATGGAA
The DNA here is from genome assembly GCF_051348905.1 of Ranitomeya variabilis. Taxonomy (NCBI): domain Eukaryota; kingdom Metazoa; phylum Chordata; class Amphibia; order Anura; family Dendrobatidae; genus Ranitomeya; species Ranitomeya variabilis. The sequence continues at coordinate 51,431,195 of NC_135236.1, forward strand.
GTGACAGAGGAGCAAGGTTAAATAGCGACTCCCACATCCTGATGGAAACAGGTGAACAGAGGGGATGATGCACACCAGTTCAATTCCACCAGTGGCCACCGGGGAAGCCCAAAATCCAATTTCACAACAGTACCCCCCCCCTCAAGGAGGGGGCACCGAACCCTCACCAGAACCACCAGGGCGATCAGGATGAGCCCTATGAAAGGCACGGACCAGATCAGAGGCATGAACATCAGAGGCAGTCACCCAAGAATTATCCTCCTGACCGTATCCCTTCCATTTGACCAGATACTGGAGTTTCCGTCTGGAAACACGGGAGTCCAAGATTTTTTCCACAACGTACTCCAACTCGCCCTCAACCAACACCGGAGCAGGAGGCTCAACGGAAGGCACAACCGGTACCTCATACCTGCGCAACAATGACCGATGAAAAACATTATGAATAGAAAAAGATGCAGGGAGGTCCAAACGGAAGGACACAGGGTTAAGAATCTCCAATATCTTGTACGGGCCGATGAACCGAGGCTTAAACTTAGGAGAAGAAACCCTCATAGGGACAAAACGAGAAGACAACCACACCAAGTCCCCAACACAAAGCCGAGGACCAACCCGACGCCGGCGGTTGGCAAAAAGCTGAGTCTTCTCCTGGGACAACTTCAAATTGTCCACTACCTGCCCCCAAATCTGATGCAACCTCTCCACCACAGCATCCACTCCAGGACAATCCGAAGATTCCACCTGACCAGAAGAAAATCGAGGATGAAACCCCGAATTACAGAAAAAAGGAGACACCAAGGTGGCAGAGCTGGCCCGATTATTGAGGGCAAACTCCGCTAAAGGCAAAAAAGCAACCCAATCATCCTGATCTGCAGACACAAAACACCTCAAATATGTCTCCAAGGTCTGATTCGTCCGCTCGGTCTGGCCATTTGTCTGAGGATGGAAAGCAGACGAGAAAGACAAATCTATGCCCATCCTAGCACAGAATGCTCGCCAAAATCTAGACACGAATTGGGTTCCTCTGTCAGAAACGATATTCTCCGGAATACCATGCAAACGGACCACATTTTGAAAAAACAGAGGAACCAACTCGGAAGAAGAAGGCAACTTAGGCAGGGGAACCAAATGGACCATCTTAGAGAAACGGTCACACACCACCCAGATGACAGACATCTTCTGAGAAACAGGAAGATCCGAAATAAAATCCATCTAGATGTGCGTCCAGGGCCTCTTCGGGATAGGCAAGGGCAACAACAATCCACTAGCCCGAGAACAACAAGGCTTGGCCCGAGCACAAACGTCACAAGACTGCACAAAGCCTCGCACATCTCGAGACAGGGAAGGCCACCAGAAGGACCTTGCCACCAAATCCCTGGTACCAAAGATTCCAGGATGACCTGTCAACGCAGAAGAATGAACCTCAGAAATGACTTTACTGGTCCAATCATCAGGAACAAACAGTCTACCAGGTGGGCAACGATCAGGTCTATCCGCCTGAAACTCCTGCAAGGCCCGCCGCAGGTCTGGAGAAACGGCAGACAATATCACTCCATCCTTAAGGATACCTGTAGGTTCAGAGTTACCAGGGGAGTCAGGCTCAAAACTCCTAGAAAGGGCATCCGCCTTAACATTCTTAGAACCCGGCAGGTAGGACACCACAAAATTAAACCGAGAGAAAAACAACGACCAGCGCGCCTGTCTAGGATTCAGGCGTCTGGCGGACTCAAGATAAATTAGATTTTTGTGGTCAGTCAATACCACCACCTGATGTCTAGCCCCCTCAAGCCAATGACGCCACTCCTCAAAAGCCCACTTCATGGCCAAAAGCTCCCGATTCCCAACATCATAATTCCGCTCGGCGGGCGAAAATTTACGCGAGAAAAAGGCACAAGGTCTCATCACGGAACAATCGGAACTTCTCTGCGACAAAACTGCCCCAGCTCCGATTTCAGAAGCGTCGACCTCAACCTGAAAAGGAAGAGCAACATCAGGCTGACGCAACACAGGGGCGGAAGAAAAGCGGCGCTTAAGCTCCCGAAAGGCCTCCACAGCAGCAGGGGACCAATCAGCAACATCAGCACCCTTCTTAGTCAAATCAGTCAATGGTTTAACAACATCAGAAAAACCAGCAATAAATCGACGATAAAAGTTAGCAAAGCCCAAAAATTTCTGAAGACTCTTAAGAGAAGAGGGTTGCGTCCAATCACAAATAGCCTGAACCTTGACAGGATCCATCTCGATGGAAGAGGGGGAAAAAATATATCCCAAAAAGGAAATCTTTTGAACCCCAAAAACGCACTTAGAACCCTTCACACACAAGGAATTAGACCGCAAAACCTGAAAAACCCTCCTGACCTGCTGGACATGAGAGTCCCAGTCATCCGAAAAAATCAAAATATCATCCAGATACACAATCATAAATTTATCCAAATAATCACGGAAAATGTCATGCATAAAGGACTGAAAGACTGAAGGGGCATTTGAAAGACCAAAAGGCATCACCAAATACTCAAAGTGGCCCTCGGGCGTATTAAATGCGGTCTTCCACTCATCCCCCTGCTTAATTCGCACCAAATTATACGCCCCACGGAGATCTATCTTAGAGAACCACTTGGCCCCCTTTATGCGAGCAAACAAATCAGTCAGCAGTGGCAACGGATATTGATATTTAACCGTGATTTTATTCAAAAGCCGATAATCAATACACGGTCTCAAAGAGCCATCTTTCTTAGCCACAAAGAAAAAACCGGCTCCTAAGGGAGATGACGAAGGACGAATATGTCCCTTTTCCAAGGACTCCTTTATATATTCTCGCATAGCAGCATGTTCAGGCACAGACAGATTAAATAAACGACCCTTAGGGTATTTACTACCCGGAATCAAATCTATGGCACAATCGCACTCCCGGTGCGGAGGTAATGAACCAAGGTTAGGTTCTTCAAAAACGTCACGATATTCAGTCAAGAATTCAGGAATCTCAGAGGGAATAGATGATGAAATGGAAACCACAGGTACGTCCCCATGCGTCCCCTTACATCCCCAGCTTAACACAGACATAGCTTTCCAGTCAAGGACTGGGTTATGAGATTGCAGCCATGGCAATCCAAGCACCAACACATCATGTAGGTTATACAGCACAAGAAAGCGAATAATCTCCTGATGATCCGGATTAATCCGCATAGTTACTTGTGTCCAGTATTGTGGTTTATTACTAGCCAATGGGGTGGAGTCAATCCCCTTCAGGGGTATAGGAGTTTCAAGAGGCTCCAAATCATACCCACAGCGTTTGGCAAAGGACCAATCCATAAGACTCAAAGCGGCGCCAGAGTCGACATAGGCATCCGCGGTAATAGATGATAAAGAACAAATCAGGGTCACAGATAGAATAAACTTAGACTGTAAAGTGCCAATTGAAACAGACTTATCAAGCTTCTTAGTACGCTTAGAGCATGCTGATATAACATGAGTTGAATCACCGCAATAGAAGCACAACCCATTTTTTCGTCTTAAATTCTGCCGTTCACTTCTGGACAGAATTCTATCACATTGCATATTCTCTGGCGTCTTCTCAGTAGACACCGCCAAATGGTGCACAGGTTTGCGCTCCCGCAGACGCCTATCGATCTGGATAGCCATTGTCATGGACTCATTCAGACCCGCAGGCACAGGGAACCCCACCATAACATCCTTAATGGCATCAGAGAGACCCTCTCTGAAATTCGCCGCCAGGGCGCACTCATTCCACTGAGTAAGCACAGCCCATTTACGGAATTTCTGGCAGTATATTTCAGCTTCGTCTTGCCCCTGAGATAGGGACATCAAGGCCTTTTCCGCCTGAAGCTCTAACTGAGGTTCCTCATAAAGCAACCCCAAGGCCAGAAAAAACGCATCCACATTGAGCAACGCAGGATCCCCTGGAGCCAATGCAAAAGCCCAATCCTGAGGGTCGCCCCGGAGCAAGGAAATCACAATCCTGACCTGCTGAGCAGGATCTCCAGCAGAGCGAGATTTCAGGGACAAAAACAACTTGCAATTATTTTTGAAATTTTGAAAGCAAGATCTATTCCCCGAGAAAAATTCAGGCAAAGGAATTCTAGGTTCAGATATAGGAACATGAACAACAAAATCTTGTAAATTTTGAACTTTCGTGGTGAGATTATTCAAACCTGCAGCTAAACTCTGAATATCCATTTTAAACAGGTGAACACAGAGCCATTCCAGGATTAGAAGGAGAGAGAGAGAGAGAAAGGCTGCAATATAGGCAGACTTGCAAGAGATTCAATTACAAGCACACTCAGAACTGAAGGGAAGGGAAAAAAAAAAAAAAAAAAAAAATCTTTAGCAGACTTCTCTTTTCTCTCCTTTCTCTGTCAATTAATTTAACCCTTTTCGGGCCGGTCAAACTGTTATGGTTCTCAATGGCAAGAGAACATAGCCCAGCAAACATAAGTACTAGCTCTTGGAAGGATGGAAACTAAACTGACCATGAACTAAACCTGCCGCACAACTAACAGTAGCCGGGTAGCGTTGCCTACGTTTTTATCCCTAGACGCCCAGCGCCGGCCGGAGGACTAACTAATCCTGGCAGAGGAAAATATAGTCCTGGCTCACCTCTAGAGAAATTTCCCCGATAGGCAGACAGAGGCCCCCACATATATTGGCGGTGATTTTAGATGAAATGACAAACGTAGTATGAAAATAGGTTTAGCAAAATTGAGGTCCGCTTACTAGATAGCAGGAAGACAGAAAGGGCACTTTCATGGTCAGCTGAAAACCCTATCAAAATACCATCCTGAAATTACTTTAAGACTCTAGTATTAACTCATAACATCAGAGTGGCAATTTCAGATCACAAGAGCTTTCCAGACACAGAAACGAAACTACAGCTGTGAACTGGAACAAAATGCAAAAACAAACGAGGACTAAAGTCCAACTTAGCTGGGAGTTGTCTAGCAGCAGGAACATGCACAGAAAGGCTTCTGATTACAATGTTGACCGGCATGGAAGTGACAGAGGAGCAAGGTTAAATAGCGACTCCCACATCCTGATGGAAACAGGTGAACAGAGGGGATGATGCACACCAGTTCAATTCCACCAGTGGCCACCGGGGAAGCCCAAAATCCAATTTCACAACAGCCCCCACTGCCGCAGGGCCGAGGGGTACCCGGTACCGGGCCTCTGAGTCTCTGCTCTGGGGTTGTCACGGTGGCTAGGCCCGGTCCGTGACCCTGCTGAGGGACGTACAGTGAATGATAGTTGTGGATGGTGGTGGTGGTGCGGTGCAGTAAATAACGAGGACACCAGGTTGCAGTCTCTTTACCTCTTTACTGAAGGTCTCTGGGTCCTCAGTCCGGAATCCGGTTCACCGGGCTGCGCAAGTCCGGCCGGTCCAATGGCACCTCCAGAGTTCTCTTTGCAGGTGGAAATCTGTGCCTACCTGCTAGCGCTATGTGTTGTGGTCCTCCCCTGCTGTGCTTACGGGATAGTCCCCACAACTGTTGTGTCTGTTTCTCGTGTTCCCTCACAACAACTCGATTAGATGATGTTCTGCTAATCCTCCGTCCCTCCCGGTGTTATGGTTGGGACGCACCCGTATGACGGGTAGGCTCGGAGCTCTTCCGGGACCCTAGAGTCGCCCCTCTCCACAGGTTGCCCCCCATGTCTGCATAGGTGATTTAGGTGAGACCCTAAATAGGGGTACCCGGTACCGGGCCTCTGAGTCTCTGTTCTGGGGTTGTCACGGTGGCTAGACCCGGTCCGTGACCCTGCTGAGGGGCGTACAATGAAGGTGGAGGGAATGGTGATGTTTGTTGTGGTGGTGCGGTGCAAGTTGCAGTAAATAACGAGGACACCAGGTTGCAGTCTCTTTACCTCTTTACTGAAGGCTTCAGGATCCTCAATCCGGAATACGGTTAACCGGGCTGCGCAAGCCTGGCCTGTCCGATGGCACCTCCAGAGTTCCCTTTGCAGGTGGAAATCTGTGCCTACCTTCTAGCGCTTGTGTGTTGTAGTCCTTCCCTGCTAAGCACCACGGGATAGTCCTCACAACTGTTGTGTCTGTTTCTCGTGTTCCCTCACAACTCGATTCTGATGTTCTTCCACGTCCCCCAGATCTTATGGTTAGGACGCACCCGTATGATGGGGAGGCTCGGAGTTCTTCCGGGACTCTAGCGTCGCCCCACTCCTGTTGTTACCTGTTGTGAATTAGACTTTTTGGCTCCCTCTTGTGGTTACTTGTGATATGACTCTGGGATTGTCTTTCCTCAGTTTGGCACCCACCTGGGTCGTTAGTCCAGGGGTGTTGCTATATAAACTTCCTGGATCCTTAGTCCAGTGCCTGGCATCGTTGTATTCAGATCCTTTCTGTTTGCTCCTGTCTGCTGGTCCGGTTCGTGCAAAATTAAGCTAAGTCCTGCTTCTTTGTTTTTTGGTTATTTGCTTTGCTCTTATTTTTGTCCAGCTTGTACTAAATGTGATTCCTGACTTTGCTGGAAGCTCTAGGGGGCTGGTGTTCTCCCCCCGGGCCGTTAGACGGTTCGGGGGTTCTTGAATATTTTGATAGGGTTTTTGCTGACCATATAAGTCATCTTACTATATTCTGCTATTAGCTAGTGGGCCTCTCTTTGCTAAATACCTAGCTCATTCTTACGTTTGTCTTTTCCTCTTACCTCACCGTTATTATTTGTTGGGGGCTTGTATCCAATTTTTGGGGCATGTGGTGGTCTTGACTGATCACAAAAATTTGATGTATCTCGAGTCTGCTAAACGCCTGAATCCTAGACAGGCCCGCTGGTCATTGTTTTTCTCCCGTTTTGACTTTGTGGTCTCGTATTTACCAGGTTCAAAGAATGTGAAGGCTGATGCTCTTTCAAGGAGCTTTGTGCCTGACTCTCCTGGAGTCGCAGAACCAGTTGGTATTCTTAAAGAGGGAGTTATCTTGTCGGCCATTTCTCCTGATTTGCGACGTGTGTTGCAGAGATTTCAGGCTGGTAGACCTGACTCTTGTCCACCTGACAGACTGTTTGTTCCTGATAAGTGGACCAGCAGAGTCATTTCCGAGGTTCATTCCTCGGTGTTGGCAGGGCATCCGGGAATTTTTGGCACCAGAGATCTGGTGGCTAGGTCCTTTTGGTGGCCTTCCTTGTCACGGGATGTGCGGTCATTTGTGCAGTCCTGTGGGACTTGTGCTCGAGCTAAGCCTTGCTGTTCTCGTGCCAGCGGGTTGCTCTTGCCCTTGCCTGTCCCGAAGAGGCCTTGGACACACATTTCCATGGATTTCATTTCAGATCTCCCGGTGTCTCAGGGCATGTCTGTCATCTGGGTGGTATGTGATCGCTTTTCTAAAATGGTCCATTTGGTGCCTTTGCCTAAGCTGCCTTCCTCTTCCGATCTGGTTCCTGTGTTCTTTCAGAATGTGGTTCGTTTACACGGCATTCCTGAGAATATTGTGTCTGACAGAGGATCCCAGTTTGTTTCCAGGTTCTGGCGATCCTTTTGTGCTAGGATGGGCATTGATTTGTCGTTTTCGTCTGCCTTTCATCCTCAGACTAATGGACAAACGGAGCGAACTAATCAGACTCTGGAGGCTTATTTGAGGTGTTTTGTTTCGGCAGATCAGGATGATTGGGTGACCTTCTTGCCGTTGGCTGAGTTTGCCCTTAATAATCGGGCTAGTTCCGCTACTTTGGTTTCGCCATTTTTCTGCAACTCTGGTTTCCATCCTCGTTTTTCCTCGGGACATGTGGAGCCTTCTGACTGTCCTGGGGTAGATTCTGTGGTGGATAGGTTGCAGCAGATCTGGAATCATGTGGTGGACAACTTAAAGTTGTCACAGGAGAAGGCTCAGCGTTTTGCCAACCGCCGCCGCGGTGTGGGTCCCCGACTTCGTGTTGGGGATTTGGTATGGCTGTCTTCTCGATTTGTTCCTATGAAGGTCTCCTCTCCTAAATTTAAGCCTCGCTTCATCGGTCCTTAAAAGATATTGGAAATCCTTAATCCTGTGTCCTTTCGCTTGGATCTTCCGGTGTCGTTTGCCATTCACAAAGTGTTCCATAGGTCTTTGTTGCGGCGGTACGTTGTACCTGTGGTTCCTTCTGTTGAGCCTCCTGCTCCGGTGTTGGTTGAGGGCGAGTTGGAGTACGTGGTGGAGAAGATCTTGGATTCTCGTCTCTCCAGACGGAGGCTTCAGTATCTGGTCAAGTGGAAGGGCTATGGTCAGGAGGATAATTCCTGGGTGGTTGCTTCTGATGTGCATGCGGCCGATTTAGTTCGTGCCTTTCACGCTGCTCATCCTGATCGCCCTGGTGGTCTTGGTGAGGGTTCGGTGACCCCTCCTTAAGGGGGGGGTACTGTTGTGAATTAGACTTTTTGGCTCCCTATTGTGGTTACTTGTGATATGACTCTGGGATTGTCTTTCCTCAGTTTGGCACCCACCTGGGTCGTTAGTCCAGGGGTGTTGCTATATAAACTTCCTGGATCCTTAGTCCAGTGCCTGGCATCGTTGTATTCAGATCCTTTCTGTTTGCTCCTGTCTGCTGGTCCGGTTCGTGCAAAATTAAGCTAAGTCCTGCTTCTTTGTTTTTTGGTTATTTGCTTTGCTCTTATTTTTGTCCAGCTTGTACTAAATGTGATTCCTGACTTTGCTGGAAGCTCTAGGGGGCTGGTGTTCTCCCCCCGGGCCGTTAGACGGTTCGGGGGTTCTTGAATATCCAGCGTGGATATTTTGATAGGGTTTTTGCTGACCATATAAGTCATCTTACTATATTCTGCTATTAGCTAGTGGGCCTCTCTTTGCTAAATACCTAGCTCATTCTTACGTTTGTCTTTTCCTCTTACCTCACCGTTATTATTTGTTGGGGGCTTGTATCCAACTTTTGGGGTCTTTTCTCTGGAGGCAAGAAAGGTCTTTCTTTTCCCTTCTAGGGTTAGTTAGTTCTCCGGCTGGCGCGAGACGTCTAGAACCAACGTAGGCATGTTCCCCGGCTGCTGCTATTTGTGGTGCTAGGATTAGATATATGGTCAGCTCAGTTACCACTGCCCTATGAGCTGGTTTTTAGTGTTTGCAGACTTAGTAATTATTTCTGAGACCCTCTGCCATTGGGGTCATAACAGTTACCCCCCTGTGTCTTCCTAGGTCAATTGGGTGAGACAGCCCGCCTATAACTGACTGTCCTGCCGTTGGTTTGAAGTATTGCCTGGAGCTCTATACTTCCTCGGCGTTCCGGCCGCCGGTTGTGCGCCTCAGTAGGATGTTGCCTCGGTCTTACAGCACGACTCCTACTGGTATTCTCCTTCTTGCTTTGATCTCGTTTCTCACTCAGCACAATATATCACGCTTCTGATCCTTTCTTAGGGCACCGCCGCTATGCTGAGCAGGCACGGTCCCGTGACGTTCCTTCTCGTAGCCAGGCCTCTGTCAGGGTCCCAAACCTGACAGGGACCCTACCGAATCTTCCCCCACAACACCCTCTGCCACCAGGTGTTGTCTGGTCCAACCCAGTCAGCTTTCTCAACTAACTTCCTGCCTGACCCCCAGTTTACCCACACGGTGAGGAGTGGCCTAATAAATAGCACCCTTAGCTCCCCCTGGAGGCCCGACTGTGAAATGTATTGGTGTATGTGATACCTGGTCAGAAGAACTCCTTCAGTGCCATCAATCGTACCATAGCCCCCTTAGCGGCGGAGCCACAGTACTGCAACGACCAGGACTCTGGGGCGCTGCACTGCCACTGAGGAATATTATTTTGCGGTAAAAAAAACAACATACAGTACATATCAAAAGTCTGGACACACCTCATTTAAAGATTTTTCTGTATTTTCATGACTATGAAAATTGTAAATTCACACTGAAGGCATCAAAACTATGAATTATCACATGTGGAATTATATACTTAACAAAAAAGTGTGAAACAACTGAAAATATGTCTTATGTTCTAGGTTCTTCAAAGTAGCAACCTTTTGCTTTGATGATTGCTTCGCACACTCTTGGCATTCTCTTGATGAGCTTCAAGAGGTAGTCACCGGAAATGGTCTTCCAACAATCTTGAAGGAGTTCCCAGAGATGCTTAGCACTTGTTGGCCCTTTTGCCTTCACTCTGCGGTCCAGCTCACCCCAAACCATCTCGATTGGGTTCCAGTCTGGTGACTGTGGAGGCCAGGTCATCTGACGTAGCACCCCATCACTCTCCTTCTTGGTCAAATAGCCCTTACACAGCCTGGAGGTGTGTTTTGGGGTCATTGTCCTATTGAAAAATAAATGATGGTCCAACTAAACGCAAACCGGATGGAATAGCATGCCGCTGCAAGATGCTGTGGTAGCCATGCTGGTTCAGTATGCCTCCAATTTTGAATAAATCCCCAACAGTGTCACCAGCAAAGCACACCTCCTCCACAATGCTTCATGTTGGGAACCAGGCATGCAGAGTCCATCCGTTCACCTTTTCTGCGTCACACAAAGACACGGTGGTTGGAACCAAAGATCTCAAATTTGGACTCATCAGGCCAAAGCACAGATTTCCACTGGTCTAATGTCCATTCCTTGTGTTCTTTAGTCCAAACAAGTCTCTTCTGCTTGTTGCCTGTCCTTAGCAGTGGTTTCCTAGCAGCTATTTTACCATGAAGGCCTGTTGCACAAAGTCTCCTTTAACTCTCCCTACGCTGACTCTATACTCTCCCTATGCTGTTTACAGCTGCAATGTGCCCAAGGTGGCGCCGGCAGCCTTTAAATAGTCCCTATGATGCTAGATGGCCAGTCAATCACAGTAATGCCACACTAAAGATGGCGCCGGCATTTCTGCGATTGGCAAGCCAGCCCAGCATGTTCATTAGCTGCAAATAAAGCACCAAACATGTTGAGCGGGTCACTCGAATATACCGAGGTGAATACCTAATTACTCGCCGAGTAACAAATAGCCCGAATATGATACTATTCGTGCGACTAATGTATCGTGCAGAATGTATTCGCTCATCACTATTCTTTACTGAATTCATAAACTTGGGAACTGGAGTAATTAATTTTTTTCATTCATTTAGGCATACAAGTAGCTACATGCTTGGAATTATTTTCCATTACTCTTCAACATGTATTCTCATCTTCGAGTGTCATTGCATATTGGTGGGATATGCCAGCATTCTGATTGGTAAGGGAGCTGACCGCGAGGACCCCTGCTGATCCTAAGATGGGAGTGAGACTGAAGATTTTGGGGCATTTGAGGTGAACTTCAATGTGTGCAGGAAACTACAATAATGCTTCATTCAAGTGAATATATATATATGCTTGTAACATGTTAACCAGAAGATAGAACAATATTAAAATTTGGTAGTCTTCGGTGGTTGATATCTTTTAATGGCTAACTGAAAAGATGGTAACACATAGCACCTTTCGAGACTACTCCGGTCTCTTCTTCAGGCATAGAATAATACAAAATCTGAACAGTCACATATTTATACTCAACATGGCACAGGAATAATGAAATAGATAAGACAAGTGACATGAAGCAGAACTATCACCATGGGAGAGGGAGAAGCAGGTGTGGCCATAAACATTGGAGCAGTTCATAGATAAGGAGTGTTGAAGTTTTATTGTCCTGTGATTGAGGTCTGGTCCATGACTGTGATGCCCCCAAATGGTCTGAGTAGCACATTCCTTAGTTGATATACAGGGTGGACCATTTATATGGATACACCTAAATAAAATGGGAATGGTTGATTATATCAACTTCCTGTTTGTGGCACATTAGTATATGGGAGGGGGAAAACTTTTCAAGATGGGGGGTGACCATGGCGTCCATTTTGAAGTCGGACATTTTGGATGCAACTTTATTTTTTCCAATGGAAAAGAGTCATGTGACACATCAAACTTATTGAGAATTTCAGAAGAAAAACAATGGTGTGCTTGGTTTTAACGTAACTTTATTCTTTCACAAGTAATTTAGAAGTTTATGACCACTTATAAAATGTGTTCAAAGTGCTGCCCATTGTGTTGGATTGTCAATGCAACCCTCTTCTCCCACTCTTGACACACTGATAGCAACACCGCAGAAGAAATGCTAGCACAGGCTTCCAGTATCCGTTGTTTCAGATGCTGGGGTCATCTGAAGGCAATTGTCTATGCTGTGAAGATACGAGATGTGCAGCATCTGAAACAATGGATACTGGTAGCCTGTGCTAGCATTTCTTCTGCGGTATTGCTATCAGTGTGTCAAGAGTGGACCAGACCTCAATCACATTTTTTTCATGACTTCTTTAAAGGAATCCCAAAAAACTTTTTGCAACAGTTTCATTTTTGTTTCGAACACTTCGTAATTCATCAGTTTTCGAATATCCGGACACACAAAAATGCTTTCCTTCAGTTTTGTTTCAGACAGTCCCTAAAAATTGATACACAGGTACTTAAGAGTCTCCCCTTCTTTGAGTAGAGCTTTCACAAACTGCTCCCGTCCAAGCATAATGTGGAATGGTGGCAGGAGAACTTTAGTGGAATAAACTAAACTTTCCACAACTATGTTCTTGAGTCCAGGTTGCAAAGATGTTCTCGCTTGGCCAACTTTTTGGCTCCACTGATGAATCATATCCCAGTTGTCCCATTCACACAAAAAGTATGGGTACTTCGTGTATCCGCCTGGTTGCCCAAGGAGCAAAGAAAGAACTTTCAGATCACCACATATGGTCCATCCTTGATCTTCGTTTCTTTAGAATAAAGTCTAAATTCTAGTATCTTTCCTTCAAGTGCAGAGGATGCCCTACAGGCATTGAAGCATACTTGCTGCCAGACTTTTTTTTTGATGAATCAATAAAGAGTCTCCACTTGCTCACATTGTACTAAGGCTTCTTTCACACTTGCATCGTTTGGTATCTGTCGCAATGCGTCGTTTTGGGGAAAAAACGGATCCTGCAAATGTGCCCGCATGATGCATTTTTTGCCCATAGACTTGTATTGCCGACGGATCGCGACGTATGGCCAGACATCGCGTCCGTCGTGCACTGGATGCTTCGTGTTTTGGCAGACCGTCGTCATGAATAAACATTCAAGGGAACGTTTTTTCGTACGTCGGGCCCGCCATTTCCTACCGCGCACTCCGCCCCCTCCTCCCCGGGACTTTAGAGTGGGCAGCGGATGCGTTGAAAAACTGCATCCGCTGCCCACGTTGTGCCAAATTTTCACAACGTGCGTCGGTACGTCGCGCCGACGCTTAGCGACGGACCCGTACCGACGCAAGTGTGAAAGAAGCCTAAATGTAAAATTTTTCCAACAGCCCAGGAACATCACTGCAATACACTAGAGCACAGTCTTGAGAAACGTATGGAAGTAATTCCTTTTCCCTGCTTCTTTACAATGAAAAACAGGTACCAGGAGCTAGCAGGTTCTTTTCCTTTAGTCTATAGACTAAAAATTATGAAAAAAGCTGTGGCAATAGCATGAAAATCTTTGTCAGAATCCTGCTCTTCATCTTCTCAATCTTCTGAATCAGGTGTATCTTCAAGTTTCTCCAGAGGTGAAAGGACGGGTATTCCTGGCCCGTGAGGCACAGGGCGAATTGTTGACAGGAGGTTCAGGAATATGATTTCCTTCTTATTTTTAAGGTTCAATCCCTTCACGTTGCATATACAAAAGGTAGCAGTCATCACTATGATTTTGCGGTTCCCTCCAGATTATAGACACACCAAAACGAAAGCTCTCTTCCATTTTGACCACTGTCGTAGTTCTTCTACACAAACAGAGCACACTGCATGTGGAACCCACGCCTTGTCATTTTCATGTTTTACACCAAATTACGCATAATTTACTTTTCTAACAAAGACTGTAATGTTTCTTTGTTGTTTCTTCACTACAAAACAACCACAAATGTAGTTCTTGGGTGAATTACGACACCCCCTTGCAGCCATTTCGATCACATTGTTAGAAACAGAAGCTTAATCTACCACAACCATAAAATGCTGAAAGGATTCGTGGTACGAACGCCACCACACTCTTATGAACTCTGTCTAAAAAAAAAATCTGTCTTTGCTCACCATAGCAACCAATCGCAGGGCAGCTTTCAGTTCTCAAACTGCTGAGGTAAAACGAAAGCTGTGCTCTGATTGGTTGCTATGGACACCACCTCACTGTTATGAACTGTTACTAAAAAAAAATAATCTGTCTTTACTGCCCTTAACCAATCACTGTGCAGCTTTCATTTCTTAAGCTGCTGAGGTAAAATGAAAAATATGTTATGATTGGATGCTATGGACACCACCACACTCTTTGGAAGCTGAGTTAAGAAAATCTTCTCTGTCCACAGAAGACAATTGTCCATTAATTTCTAACCAATCTAATGACACCAAAAATCATGCACCAAAGGTCACGCAAATGGGTCAAAGTATGGTGCAAGAAAAAGCCTATGGAGTAAGGGTTTGTGAAAATTTTTTAATTTTTTTCAATATTTTTTTCTGAGTTCAGCAATCCAAAGAATATAAAAATAATTTTCACATTTTAGCATTCTAGACCTTGTAGTAATATAAAATGCCAGAAATACGGAAAAACTGAGAAAAAAGCAACTTGTACGGCCATCTTAAAGAAAAACTTACAGAACAGAATCAGTAGCGTAGCTACCGGGGGGGGGGGGGGGGGGGGGCAGAGGGTGCGGTGGCCCCGGGCCCGGTGCTCTGAGGGGGCCCACCCGGAGCTACGCTGCCCTGCCGCTATGGGGCCCCTGAGCAGGTGGGGGTCCCGGTTGCCAGAAGTTGGCCCCCCGCCGTTATCGCAAGGTTAGCTGCATCGGCATCTAGCCGATACAGCTGACCGCTGTGATGAGGGAAGGAGCGCTGCGCTACACTCCTTCTCCCATCATCTCCCACATCATCTGACAACGGGCACGATGACGTCATCGCCCAACGCCCGCTGTCAGGAGATGAGCGGGGGCAGGGAGCGCCGCTGGAAGAAGGAGGAAAAGAAATGAGTATTTATTGTGTTTTTTTATGGGGGTGCTGTCTTATATACTGGATCTGCCTATGTGGGGGTGCTGCCTTATATACAGGATCTGCCTATGGGGGGTGCTGCCTTATATACAGGATCTGCTTATGGGGGGGTGCTGCCTTATATACAGGATCTGCCTATGTGGGGGTGCTGCCTTATATACAGGATCTGCTTATGGGGGGGTGCTGCCTTATATACAGGATCTGCCTATGGGGGGTGCTGCCTTATATACAGGATCTGCTTATGGGGGGGTGCTGCCTTATATACAGGATCTGCCTATGTGGGGGTGCTGCCTTATATACAGGATCTGCTTATGGAGGGTGCTGCCTTATGTACAGGATCTGTCTATGTGGGGGTGCTGCCTTATATACAGGATCTGCTTATGGGGGGGTGCTGCCTTATGTACAGGATCTGCTTATGGGGGTGTGCTGCCTTATATACAGGATCTGCTTATGGGGGGTGCTGCCTTATATACATGATCTGCTTATGAAGGGTGTTGCCTTATATACAGGATCTGCTTATGGAGGGTGCTGCCTTATGTACAGGATCTGCTTATGGGGGGGTGCTGCCTTATGTACAGGATCTGCTTATGGGGGTGTGCTGCCTTATATACAGGATCTGCTTATGGGGGGGTGCTGCCTTATATACAGGATCTGCCTATGTGGGGGTGCTGCCATATATACAGGATCTGCTTATGGGGGGTTCTGCCTTATATACAGGATCTGCCTATGGGGGGTTGCTGCCTTATATACAGGATCTGCTTATGGGGGGTGCTGCCTTATATACAGGATCTGCCTATGGGGGTGCTGCCTTATATACATGATCTGCTTATGGAGGGTGCTGCCTTTATACAAGATCTGCTTATGGAGGGTGCTGCCTTATGTACAGGATCTGCTTATGGGGGGGTGCTGCCTTACATGCAGGATCTGCCTATGGGAGGTGCTGTCTTATATACTGGATCTGCCTATGGGGGGTGCTGCCTTATATACAGGATCTGCTTATGGGGGGGCGCTGCCTTATATACAGGATCTGCCTATGAGGGGTGCTGTCTTATATACTGGATCTGCCTATCGGGGGTGCTGCCTTATATACAGGATCTGCCTATGGGGGGTTGCTGCCTTATATACAGGATCTGCTTATTGGGGGTGCTGCCTTATATACAGGATCTGCCGATGGGGGTGCTGCCTTATATACAGGATCTGCTTATGGGAGGGGTGCTACCTTATATACAGGATCTGCTTATGGAGGGTGCTGCCTTATGTACAGGATCTCACTATGGGAGGGGGTGCTGCCTCATATATAGGATCTGCGTATGGGGGGTGCTGCCTTATATACAGGATCTGCCTATGGGGGGTGCTGCCTTATATACAGGATCTGCCTATGGGGGGTGCTGCCTTATATACAGAATCTGCCTATGGGGGGCTGCCTTATATACAGGATCTGCCTATGGGGGGGTGCTGCCTTATACTACAGGGTCTGCCTATGGGGGTGCTGCCTTGTATTATATTGAGGACTATCTGGCACATTATACTATATGAAGGTTATCTATGGGGCCATCATACAGTGTGGAGATTACAGTGAAGGGGCCATCATTCAGTGTGGAGATTACAGTGAAGGGGCCATCATACAGTGTTGGAGCCATCAAACAGTTTGGAGGCTACTAAGGGGTCAGTATACTGTGTGGGTGGTACTATACAGTGAGGGAGCATTATGCTGTATATAAGACAGCATCATGCTGTGCATAGGGGAGCTGTACAGGGGGAGACTGGACATTATTAAATGTAAAGTGGGCACTTATTGTTATAGGGGAACTCAGGTTACTGTGACTATCAAAGGGGCACACAGAGGGCATTATTACTTTCTAGGGGGCAAAATATGGGCACTGTTTTCTAGGGCACTTGCATCCGGCATTACTATATTAGAGAGTTACTTTAGAATTTAGAGGGCACAGAGAACCACACAGCAGGTGCAGTAATAGGGACACATACGGCAGCAGCGGCTCAGTATTGGGGTATCAGGTGCAGTAATAGGGACACATACGGCAGCAGCGGCTCAGTATTGGGGTATCAGGGGCAGTAATAGGGACACATACGGCAGCAGCGGCTCAGTATTGGGGTATCAGGGGCAGTAATAGGGACACATATGGCAGTAGCGGCTCAGTATTGGGGTATCGGGTGCAGTAATAGGGACACATACGGCAGCAGCGGCTCAGTATTGGGGTATCAGGTGCAGTAATAGGGACACATACGGCAGCAGCGGCTCAGTATTGGGGTATCAGGGGCAGTAATAGGACACATACAGCAGCAGCGGCTCAGTATTGGGGTATCAGGGGCAGTAATAGGGACACATACGGCAGCAGCGGCTCAGTATTGGGGTATCAGGGGCAGTAATAGGACACATACAGCAGCAGCGGCTCAGTATTGGGGTATCAGGGGCAGTAATAGGGACACATACGGCAGCAGCGGCTCGGTATTGGGGTATCAGGGGCAGTAATAGGAACACATATGGCAGTAGCGGCTCAGTATTGGGGTATCAGGTGCAGTAATAGGGACACATACGGCAGCAGCGGTTCAGTATTGGGGTATCAGTTGCAGTAATAGGGACACATATGGCAGCAGCGGCTCAGTATTGGGGTATCAGGGGCAGTAATAGGGACACATACGGCAGTAGCGGCTCAGTATTGGGGTATCAGGGGCAGTAATAGGGACACATATGGCAGCAGCGGCTCAGTATTGGGGTATCAGGGGCAGTAATAGGGAGACATACGGCAGCAGCGGCTCAGTATTGGGGTATCAGGTGCAGTAATAGTGACACATACGGTAGCAGCAGCTCAGTATTGGGGTATCAGGTGCAGTAATAGGGACACATATGGAAGCAGCGGCTCAGTATTGGGGTATCAGGGGCGGTAATAGGGACACATACGGCAGCAGCGGCTCAGTATTGGGGTATCAGGTGCAGTAATAGGGACACATATGGCAGCAGTGGCTCAGTATTGGGGTATCAGGGGCGGTAATAGGGACACATACGGTAGCAGCAGCTTAGTATTGGGGTATCAGGTGCAGTAATAGGGACTCATACGGCAGCAGCGGCTCAGTATTGGGGTATCAGGGGCGGTAATAGGGACACATACGGCAGCAGCGGCTCAGTATTGGGGTATCAGGTGCAGTAATAGGGGCACATGGCAGCAGCGGCTCAGTATTGGGGTATCATGGGCAGTAATAGGGACACATATGGCAGCAGCGGCTCAGTATTGGGGAATCGGGTGCAGTAATAGGGACACATACAGCAGCAGCGGCTCAGTATTGGGGTATCAGGTGCAGTAATAGGGACACATACAGCAGCAGCGGCTCAGTATTGGGGTATCAGGTGCAGTAATAGGGACACATACGGCAGCAGCGGCTCAGTATTGGGGTATCAGGTGCAGTAATAGGGACACATACGGCAGCAGCGGCTCAGTATTGTGGTATCAGGGGCAGTAATAGGGACACATACGGCAGCAGCGGCTCAGTATTGGGGTATCAGGTGCAGTAATAAGGACACATAGGGCAGCAGCGGCTCAGTATTGGAGTATCAGGTGCAGTAATAGGGACACATACGGCAGCAGCGGCTCAGTATTGGGGTATCAGGGGCAGTAATAGGGACACATACGGCAGCAGTGGCTCAGTATTGGGGTATCAGGTGTAGTAATAGGGACACATACGGCAGCAGCGGCTCAGTATTGGGGTATCAGGGGCAGTAATAGGGACACATACGGCAGCAGAGGCTCAGTATTGGGGTATCAGGTGCAGTAATAGGGACACATACAGCAGCAGCGGCTCAGTATTGGAGTATCAGGTGCAGTAATAGGGACACATACGGCAGCAGCGGCTCAGTATTGGGGTATCAGGGGCAGTAATAGGGACACATACGGCAGCAGTGGCTCAGTATTGGGGTATCAGGAGCAGTAATAGGGACATATACGGTAGCAGCGGCTCAGTATTGGGGAATCGGGTGCAGTAATAGGGACACATACAGCAGCAGCGGCTCAGTATTGGGGTATCAGGTGCAGTAATAGGGACACATACAGCAGCAGCGGCTCAGTATTGGGGTATCAGGTGCAGTAATAGGGACACATACGGCAGCAGCGGCTCAGTATTGGGGTATCAGGTGCAGTAATAGGGACACATACGGCAGCAGCGGCTCAGTATTGTGGTATCAGGGGCAGTAATAGGGACACATACGGCAGCAGCGGCTCAGTATTGGGGTATCAGGTGCAGTAATAAGGACACATAGGGCAGCAGCGGCTCAGTATTGGAGTATCAGGTGCAGTAATAGGGACACATACGGCAGCAGCGGCTCAGTATTGGGGTATCAGGGGCAGTAATAGGGACACATACGGCAGCAGTGGCTCAGTATTGGGGTATCAGGTGTAGTAATAGGGACACATACGGCAGCAGCGGCTCAGTATTGGGGTATCAGGGGCAGTAATAGGGACACATACGGCAGCAGAGGCTCAGTATTGGGGTATCAGGTGCAGTAATAGGGACACATACAGCAGCAGCGGCTCAGTATTGGAGTATCAGGTGCAGTAATAGGGACACATACGGCAGCAGCGGCTCAGTATTGGGGTATCAGGGGCAGTAATAGGGACACATACGGCAGCAGCGGCTCAGTATTGGGGTATCAGGGGCAGTAATAGGGACACATACGGCAGCAGCAGGTCAGTATTTGGGTATCAGGTGCAGTAATAGGGACACATACGGCAGCAGTGGCTCAGTATTGGGGTATCAGGTGGAGTAATAGGGACACATATGGCAGCAGCAGCTCAGTATTGGGGTATCAGGTGGAGTAATAGGGACACATATGGCAGCAGCAGCTCAGTATTGGGGTATCAGGGGCAGTAATAGGGACACATATGGCAGCAGAGGCTCAGTATTGGGGTATCAGGGGCAGTAATAGGGACACATACGGCAGCAGCGGCTCAGTATTGGGGTATCAGGTGCAGTAATAGGGTCACATACGGCAGCAGCGGCTCAGTATTGGGGTATCAGGTGGAGTAATAGGGACACAAACGGCAGCAGCAGCTCAGTATTGGGGTATCAGGTGCAGTAATAGGGACACATATGGCAGCAGCGGCTCAGTATTGGGGTATCAGGTGCAGTAATAGGGACACATACGGCAGCAGCGGCTCAGTATTGGGGTATCAGGGGCAGTAATGGGGACACATATGGCAGCAGAGGCTCAGTATTGGGGTATCAGGGGCAGTAATAGGGACACATATGGCAGCAGCAGCTCAGTATTGGGGTATCAGGTGCAGTAATAGGGACACATATGGCAGCAGCGGCTCAGTATTGGGGTATCAGGGGCAGTAATAGGGACACATACGGCAGCAGAGGCTCAGTATTGGGGTATCAGGTGCAGTAATAGGGACACATACGGCAGCAGCGGCTCAGTATTGGGGTATCAGGGGCAGTAATGGGGACACATATGGCAGCAGCGGCTCAGTATTGGGGTATCAGGGGCAGTAATAGGGACACATATGGCAGCAGCGGCTCAGTATTGGGGTATCAGGTGCAGTAATAGGGACACATGCAGCGGCTCAGTATCAGGGTATCAGGGGCAGTAATAGTGACACATATGGCAGCAGCGGCTCAGTATTGGGGTATCAGGTGCAGTAATAGGGACACATGCAGCGGCTCAGTATTGGGGTATCAGGGGCAGTAATAGAGACACATACGGCAGCAGCGGCTCAGTATTGGGGTATCAGGGGCAGTAATAGGGACACATATGGCAGCAGTGGCTCAGTATTGGGGTATCAGGTGCAGTAATAGAGACACATACGGCAGCAGCGGCTCAGTATTGGGGTATCAGGTGCAGTAATAGAGACACATACGGCAGCAGCGGCTCAGTATTGGGGTATCAGGGGCAGTAATAGGGACACATATGGCAGCAGCGGCTCAGTATTGGGGTATCAGGGGCAGTAATAGGGACACTTACGGCAGCAGCGCCTCAGTATTGGGGTATCAGGGGCAGTAATAGGGACACATACGGCAGCAGCGGCTCAGTATTGGGGTATCAGGTGCAGTAATACGGACACATACGGCAGCAGCGGCTCAGTATTGGGGGGGTATCAGGGGCAGTAATAGGGACACATATGGCAGCAGCGGATCAGTATTGGGGTATCAGGTGGAGTAATAGGGACACATACGGCAGCAGCGGCTCAGTATTGGGGTATCAGGGGCAGTAATAGGGTCACATACGGCAGCAGCGGCTCAGTATTGGGGTATCAGGTGTAGTAATAGGGTCACATACGGCAGCAGAGGCTCAGTATTGGGGTATCAGGTGCAGTAATAGGGTCACATACGGCAGCAGCAGCTCAGTATTGGGGTATCAGGTGCAGTAATAGGGACACATATGGCAGCAGCGGCTCAGTATTGGGGTATCAGGTGCAGTAATAGGGACACATACGGCAGCAGCGGCTCAGTATTGGGGTATCAGGGGCAGTAATGGGGACACATATGGCAGCAGCGGCTCAGTATTGGGGTATCAGGTGCAGTAATAGGGACACATACGGCAGCAGCGGCTCAGTATTGGGGTATCAGGGGCAGTAATGGGGACACATACGGCAGCAGCAGCTCAGTATTGGGGTATCAGGTGCAGTAATAGGGACACATACGGCAGCAGCAGCTCATTATTGGGGTATCAGGTGCAGTAATAGGGACACATACGGCAGCAGCGGCTCAGTATTGGGGTATCAGTGGCAGTAATATGGACACATACGGCAGCAGAGGCTCAGTATTGGGGTATCAGGGGCAGTAATAGGGACACATATGGCAGCAGCAGCTCAGTATTGGGGTATCAGGTGCAGTAATAGGGACACATATGGCAGCAGCGGCTCAGTATTGGGGTATCAGGTGCAGTAATAGGGACACATACGGCAGCAGCGGCTCAGTATTGGGGTATCAGGGGCAGTAATGGGGACACATATGGCAGCAGCGGCTCAGTATTGGGGTATCAGGGGCAGTAATAGGGACACATATGGCAGCAGCGGCTCAGTATTGGGGTATCAGGTGCAGTAATAGGGACACATGCAGCGGCTCAGTATCGGGGTATCAGGGGCAGTAATAGTGACACATATGGCAGCAGCGGCTCAGTATTGGGGTATCAGGTGCAGTAATAGGGACACATATGGCAGCAGCGGCTCAGTATTGGGGTATCAGGTGCAGTAATAGGGACACATACGGCAGCAGCGGCTCAGTATTGGGGTATCAGGGGCAGTAATAGTGACACATATGGCAGCAGCGGCTCAGTATTGGGGTATCAGGTGCAGTAATAGGGACACATATGGCAGCAGCGGCTCAGTATTGGGGTATCAGGTGCAGTAATAGGGACACATACGGCAGCAGCGGCTCAGTATTGGGGTATCAGGGGCAGTAATAGGGACACATACGGCAGCAGCGGCTCAGTATTGGGGTATCAGGGGCAGTAATAGGGTCACATACAGCAGCAGCGGCTCAGTATTGGGGTATCAGGTGCAGTAATAGGGACACATACGGCAGCAGAGGCTCAGTATTGGGGTATCAGGTGCAGTAATACGGACACATACGGCAGCAGCGGCTCAGTATTGGGGGGGTATCAGGGGCAGTAATAGGGACACATATGGCAGCAGCGGATCAGTATTGGGGTATCAGGTGGAGTAATAGGGACACATACGGCAGCAGCAGCTCAGTATTGGGGTATCAGGTGCAGTAATAGGGACACATATCTCAGCAGAGACTCAGTATTGGGGTATCAGGGGCAGTAATGGGGACACATATGGCAGCAGCGGCTCAGTATTGGGGTATCAGGGGCAGTAATAGGGACACATACGGCAGCAGCGGCTCAGTATTGGGGTATCAGGGGCAGTAATGGGGACACATATGGCAGCAGCGGCTCAGTATTGGGGTATCAGGGGCAGTAATAGGGACACATACGGCAGCAGCGGCTCAGTATTGGGGTATCAGGGGCAGTAATAGGGACACATACGGCAGCAGTGGCTCAGTATTGGGGTATCAGGTGGAGTAATAGGGACACATACGGCAGCAGCAGCTCAGTATTGGGGTATCAGGTGCAGTAATAGGGACACATATGGCAGCAGCGGCTCAGTATTGGGGTATCAGGTGCAGTAATAGGGACACATACGGCAGCAGCGGCTCAGTATTGGGGTATCAGGGGCAGTAATAGGGACACATATGGCAGCAGCGGCTCAGTATTGGGGTATCAGGGGCAGTAATAGGGACACATATGGCAGCAGCGGCTCAGTATTAGGGTATCAGGGGCAGTAATAGGGACACATACGGCAGCAGCGGCTCAGTATTGGGGTATCAGGGGCAGTAATAAGGACACATACGGCAGCAGCGGCTCAGTATTGGGGTATCAGGGGCAGTAATAAGGACACATACGGCAGCAGTGGCTCAGTATTGGGGTATCAGGTGCAGTAATAGGGACACATACGGCAGCAGCGGCTCAGTATTGGGGTATCAGGGGCAGTAATAAGGACACATACGGCAGCAGTGGCTCAGTATTGGGGTATCAGGTGCAGTAATAGGGACACATACGGCAGCAGCGGCTCAGTATTGGGGTATCAGGGGCAGTAATGGGGACACATATGGCAGCAGCAGCTCAGTATTGGGGTATCAGGTGCAGCAATAGGGACACATACGGCAGTAGCGGCTCAGTATTGGGGTATCAGGTACAGTAATACGGACACATACGGCAGCAGCGGCTCTGTATTGGGGTATCAGGGGCAGTAATAGGGACACATACGGCAGCAGCGGCTCAGTATTGGGGTATCATGGGCAGTAATGGGGACACATACGGCAGCAGCGGCTCAGTATTGGGATATCAGGTGCAGTAATAGGGACACATACGGCAGCAGCGGCTCAGTATTGGGGTATCAGGGGCAGTAATAGGGACACATACGGCAGCAGCGGCTCAGTATTGGGGTATCAGGTGCAGTAATAAGGACACATACGGCAGCAGCGGCTCAGTATTGGGGTATCAGGTGCAGTAATAGGGACACATATGGCAGCAGCGGCTCAGTATTGGGGTATCAGGTGCAGTAATAGGGACACATACGGCAGCAGCGGCTCAGTATTGGGGTATCAGATGCAGTAATAGGGACACATACGGCAGCAGCGGCTCAGTATTGGGGTATCAGGGGCAGTAATAGGGACACATACGGCAGCAGCGGCTCAGTATTGGGGTATCAGGTGCAGTAATAAGGACACATACGGCAGCAGCGGCTCAGTATTGGGGTATCAGCAGGATGAGGAGTTTGTGCAGGTTGGGAATAGATGGTGATGGGGCTGGAATATGAGAAGTGAAATGTGTCTTTGTTGTATTCTCTGCAGATGAGTCGTGACTGGAAGAAGTTGTCATGTCGGTCTGGGCCAGATGGAAAAGACGGGAAAAGTGAACGATTCCATCATAAAGATCGTCAGCAGTAAGTCATTATCTGTAACTGTGCTGTGATCTCTTATATGTTCTGTAGGGCTGGTATCTACCACTGACCATATGGCGGTAATATCAGTGTTGGTCTTTATATAGAGAATATTTCCAGTAACAGCACGGTCATCTGCTGAGGTTCTCCTCCACTATTAGGGCGCGTCACCGAGTTGTAATCAAGGTTACCTGGTTAGGTGCCCACTCAGAAGCTTCACCCCCCTGGACCACAACCCTAGCTACGCCTCTGTACAGAATATATATATATGTACTGTATGTATATGATTATGTGAAGCTGACAGTTTTCCGTCCACTTTTGTGTCCTTCTTAAACATTCTAGATAGATGCAGGAAACAATTAGTTAACTAGAGGAGAATGTTGCTCAACCCAAACACACAGGGAAAATTCCCTCAATGCCTGTACACAGTTTTTTTTTTTTGCATAAAAATCTCACAAATTATTGCATTTTTTAAGCCATAGTGCACAAAAAAATTAACATCTTTGCATTCTTGTGCCTTCATTGTCACTTTTCTAAGACATGTTTGAGATTTAGCGGAGAAGAACATGGCCAATCATAGCCCAAAAGGTTTAGTATAATTTACATTATAAATCAGCAGCCATTTTTTCCGAAAATCTTACACTATCTTATAACTTATATTTGCATTGATTTGAAGATGGAAACATTTATTTTACTTCCTTCTACACCTTTTTTTTTCATTAAGTCAATTGTGCCAAGGTATTTTTTTTTTTAGCTCGGAAAGCTTTTTTTTTGGCTGTGGCTTTAAAGAAACCATTTCCCAAATGGCAGTCACATACATTGACCCAGGGGGAAGTATTGATTATTCCTTCCATGGTGCAAGTTTTTAAACCTGTCAACATGGAAGAAAATTTAGCAAATTATTATTTGTCAAAAACAAATGCGTTGTTACCACAGACGCAAAGTTTAGCAGTCGCTCTTTATTGGTCCCATTGGCTGGATATGGTCTGCCTTATGTCAATAACAAGCTTGGAGGATGAGTGACTGATGAAAGTCTCGAGGACAATGAAGTATTTGTAAGGACAGAAAGAGGAGTTTAATGGAGGCAGGAAAGTGGTGAAGTGACTGTGTGAAGAGAATTAAGAGACTAATCAAAAGCTTCAGTGAAATTACTGAATGAATTTTGTGTGGGAAGCTCTCGTCAGCCACATACGTCCCATTATCTGTAATTATTTTGGCTAAGTAACCCAATATAGGAAGCCATGAAATATCCAAACAATAGTCATGTCTGGTATTATTCTAATACCATACCAGTTTATGGATTCTATCAGTTGGTATCTGCACTAGGAGGCCTGATGTTGCTGGAGAAGGTCATGAATGAACATATTTTGTGTAATATTTTTATTATTTAATGGCCTTCAGCTCAATCTCGAGCCATGGTGAATTAATGGATGAATGATCTGTGGGAAGATCGATCTTGTACAAGCCTAGATAGGTCCACCAGGGTCTTCTACGCCTTTATCTTGATTGTAGCAAGCCATCAGGATGCTGGTCTTCCTTTTAGCCTTGTTCCTTCTATTTTTCTGACCATGATGTCCTTCTCCAATGACTGCTTTCTACGTATAATGTGTCCAAAGTAGGCAAGTTGTAGCTTGGTGATCTTTTCTTCCTGTGACATGTCTGGCTTGATTTGCTCCAAGATTGATTTATTTGTTCTTCCATCCATGGTAATGGTAACATCCTTCTCCAGCACCATATCTCAAAAGCTTTGATTCTTCTTCCGTCATTTTTTTTATAGTCTAGGGAATTTGTTCATTATTGCCCCAGTGATAAAAAGTAGAGGCAGCACAGGTGCAAAACACTAATGAACAACTAGTCACTTAGGGTAGGTTGTTTAGTATGATAAGGCAAGTATAAGTTGCTAACATACTTTAAAGTAAAGACATCCCATGTAATGTAGACATATTCAAATTTCAGAAAAGATAATTAACTAACATGGACTTCGGGTGTAGGCCTATATCCAGGGTTGGACAGGCCCACCGGAGAATAGCGTCACGTCTTGCAGCTGCTCTGAGCCCATGAGTCAGGGGGGCCTGCCTGATGCCAGTGGAGCAGCAGCGGGTGACAGGAGGCAGAAGCCGTCTGCTGTGACTAAAGCATATCCCCTGTGCTAAAGAGAAATAAATATTCTCTCTTCCCCATGCCCCCATGGGGGCTGCATTATGCCATATGAGGGGGCTGCATTATACTCTGAGTATATTCTATGGGAGCTACATTATACTATATGAAGGGGCTGCATTATACCCTATGAGGGGGCTACATTATATTCTATGGGGGGGCTGCATTATACCCTATGAGGGGCTACATTATATTCTATGGGGGGGCTGCATTATACCTTATGAGGGGGTTGCATTCTACTCTGAGGGGGCTACATTATATTATGTGGGTGGCTGCATTATACTATATGAGGGGGCTGCATTATACTCTGAGTATATTCTGTGGAGGCTACATTATACTATATGAGGGGGGCTACATTATACCCTATGAGGGGGCTATATTACATTCTATGGGGGGCTGCGTTATACCTCATGAGAGGGTTGTATTCTACTCTGAGGGGGCTACATTATATTATGTGGGGGCTGCATTATACTATATGAGGGGGCTGCATTATATTATATGAGGGGGGTGCATTATACCCTATGAGGGGGCTACATTATATTTTATGGGGGCTGCGTTATACTTTATGAGGGGGTTGTATTATACTCTGAGGGGGTACATTATATTCTGTGGGGGCTGCATTATACCCTATGAGGGGGTTACATTATATTCTATGAGGGGGCTACTTTATATTCTATGAGGGGGCTACCCCAACCACTGCTACATAATTAAGACGTTTACTACTTTATATTATACCCTGATATTAGCATGTTTTACCGCACATTTGGTGGTCTTGTATTTGTTTCTATGTAGCTACATATTGGGCCCCAATAAGCATTTTCTCTGGTGGGCCCAAGGTGCCCCAGTGCCACGCTGCCTATATCTACTTGTCTGTGTGTCAAAGCTTCTACTCACGAATGTTCTATTATGATCTAGAATCAGAGAGAATTCGCAGCCACTAAGCTCTCCTTAAGTCCCACTCCCCGTTCTGGCCAATCACACCGTTGTCAAGCCCGACTGCATAGATGTACTCCTGTACTAATTCTAAAATATACCAGACAACAGCAGAAACATCATTTCACTGCCGCTTGCTGTAATGTTCATATCGGAGCTCCTATGCTCAAGATGGCCTCAATGTCAGCCGTCGAGCTAGCATGCTGATTTTACATATCAAATCGATACTATATTTCATCCGTTACACAAAGCCTGAAAACAGTTGAGGCCAATAGGTCGGTACCTACTATACCTAATTGGTAATCCAGCACTACTTCCTGGGTCAACCTACTTGGCTCGGGCAGACATGTGACCAGGGCTGGACTGGGACTAAAATTCAGCCCTGGCATTTGAAGTTACACAGGCCCACTTGTCACATGGTGACTTTATAATATCTTTGTACACTTGTAGGCAGGGCCGGTTTTAGGCAAAGTGGGGCCCTAGGCAAAGTTTAAAATGGGGCCCAAAATGCTAACATATTGCACATCACACAAAAGCATTTCGGTTGTATTTACAAGCGCTGAGTTCAGGCCGCTAAATGAGTTTGATCGACAATACTGAAGTTGTTCAACACTTGTTTCCCGACCTCTTTCCACTGTCTGAGAAAGAATGATGGGACAGAACGATCACTTCACTAACAGATCCCCATACAGTATCATGTTATCAGCAGCATATCTACAGTTTACGCTGGCGATGTGCTGCTGAGAACAATGATTTTTGTTCCGGCAAAAACAATCTGAATATGCAGCATTTTACTTGTTTAGTAAAATACACCCCATAGTCCTCCATATATTATAATGTGCTCCACAGTCCTCCATATAGTATAATACACTCCCTATATTCCTCCATATATTAAAATACACTGCTCAGTCCTCCACATAGTATAATACACTCCTCATAGTCCTCCATATAGCATAATACACTCCTCATATAGTACACTCCATATAGTATAATGCACCGCCATAGTCACACATGTAGTACAATTCACTTCCCATAGTATAATGCACCCCATAGTTCTTCATATAGTATAACGTATTCCCCATAGTCCTCGATACAGTATAATGCAGCCCACATATAGTATAATGTAGCCACCACCCTACAGAATATAATGCGGCAACCACAGAGTATAATGCAGCCACCCCACAGAGTATAATGCAGCCACCCCACAGAGTATAATGTAACCCCATAGAATATAATACAGCCCACCTCCCCATAATATATAATGTGGCCCCCATTGAATATAATGCAGCCCCCCATAGTATATAACACATCCTCCCCCATAGTATATAACCCAACCTCCCCCATAGAATATAATATACCCCCACAATAGTATATACCACAGCCACATAGTACATAACATGGCCTCCCTATAGAAGATAATATACTCCCCATAGTATATAGCAAAGCACGCATAGTATATAGCACTAGGGTTGAGCGACTTTTATTTTTATAGGATCGGGTCGGGTTTCACGAAACCCGACTTTCTCAAAAGTCGGGTCGAGTGAAATCGGCCGATCCTATAAAAAAGTCGGGGTCGGGGTCGGCCGAAACGCAAAACCCAATGCAGTGCAATGGGATACTATGGTTCCCAGGGTCTGAAGGAGAGGAAACTCTCCTTCAGGCCCTGGGATCCATATTTAAGTGTAAAATAAAGAATTAAAATAAAAAATATTGATATACTCACCTCTCTGACGCGCCCTGGTAGTAACCGGCATCTTCCGGTCCTAAGAATGGCGCTTGAAAGACCTTTTGAATGCTTCACGGCTTGTGATTGGTCGCGGTGGCCCACGTGACCGCTGAGCGACCAATCACAACAAGCCGTGACGTAATTCTCAGGTCCTAAATTCCTCATTCTAGGAATTTAGGCCATGAGAATTACGTCACGGCTTGTGATTGGTCGCTGAGCGGTCACGTGGGCCGCCGCGACCAATCACAAAGCCGTGACGTCATCTAAGGCCCTTCACACGCTAATTCTTAAGAAGGAAGGCTGCCGGAAAGAAGCAGGGTGCGTCCGAGGGTGAGTATATACCTAATAGGAATATACTCACCCTCGGCTTCTTTCCGGCAGCCTTCCTTCTTAAGAATTAGCGCGCGTTCAGTTGTAGAGAGGAGAGGAGAAGGACGTCTGGAGCAGACATAGAGGCCCAGCAGCCACGAGGGAGCTGCAGCCTCTGGAAAGAGAGATAACGAGAGGAGTTGAATTGTGAAGGAGCTTAGAGGGAACAAGCACAGTGGAGAAAAGGACTCAGGAGGGGAACAGCGGAAGGACACCCTCAGAGCCAGAGTGCAGAAGCCGGGTACCTGGAGCCCGAGGTCATGTTGTTCTCCAGGACGCGCGACAGAACCGGAGGCCATAGGCCTATATGTCAGTTGCCTGTAACAAGTCTGAGGTGAAGCAGTAACCCTAAGAGCCGGGTCATCTAAGAGATCCTATAAACAGGCTCTATAATCTGGCGCAAGTAGGAAGGCTTACGGACCTCACCTGAAGTGGGATCCCTTATTGCCTCCAAGCCGGCTGGACTACAGCTACCCTACACCTGGTACCCTGGACTGAGGACTCAGTAAACCAGGTAAAAGACTGCAAATTCTGTGTCCTCCAATTATTCGTCGGCATACACCACCTTTGCAACACACCGTGGGAGTCCTGGGGACATACTTCACCTGTGGGAAGTTATACCATCTAGCTGCCATACCATCACCCTAGAGGACCCCTTTAAGCAGAGTCGGTCCCACTGACAGAATACCACAGGTGGCGTCACGAACAATAGACTTTATTCATAATTACCCTAAAAGACTTTCCCTTTAATTGGATGCCCAGGGCCACGGACCGGGTCATAGCCACCGTGACATCCCCTTAAGACCGGACCCGGTACCGAGTACCCCGCTGCCCTTGTGGGGCGTTCCACTACGCTCACACAACTGCATTCTTAGCCTGAGTGAAAAATTTACATCAAATGGATAGCACTCGGGCCAATGTAATTCACGTGGGCTGTTCAGGTGAACTTTTTTTTCTGTTCCATTGTCCAAGTCTGCTTGTGAATAAATTATCCCAGTATATACTAGTTTTTTCCATGTGTTGGATGAAGCTCACCTATTCAAATTTATGAATGTGCAAAAAAAAATTGGATCCCATACAGATCCTCAGTATAACATCTGTTTTTATGGACATATTGTGGTTATTAGGCTACATTTGCATATTCAGTATTTGGTCAGTATTTTACATCAGTATTTGTAAGCCAAAATCCGGAGTGGAAAAGTATAATAGAAACACGGCATAGTGCAGCGCCCCAGGGTCCTGGTCATTGCAGTAATGTCATTTTCCTCTAGGGGAGAGTGATGTTATGTTTGGAGGCAAAGAAGGACAACTGCATCCAGGTATCACAAACATGCAACACATTTCACACTCCAGGCCACCAGGGGAGCTCTGCTCCTATTTATTAGGTCACTCCCCACATTGGTAAAACTGGTTGCCTGTAGGGAAAGTTAGTTAGTTGCTGGCTGAGCTCTGCTCAGGTAGTTGGTCCCTGACAGGGGTGGGATCCTTTCAGAGAGGAGAAGGACACAGAGCTGTGCATGCCCCGAGAGCTGCAGCTCCTAGAAAGAGACACAGAAGGAGAACTGTATTGCAGAGAGGTTGAAAGAAGTCATAGCAAAGGAGTGGATAACAGAAGGGGATCAGCCCTACACAGACTGCCTCCTTCTGAGGCGCAGAATCCCGGTAGCTGGAACACCGAGGGAGCAACGACCCTTTATGCCTTGCTCCAGAGACTGGCAGGACAGCTAATTTCATGTTACCTGTCCGCCCTACACACAGGAGGCAAGGTGGCACCCCTTAGAGGCTGGGGCATGATAGAGTCCCTATAAACCGCCTCAAGCCACCAGTCATACGGGTTTGTCCTATCCAACCCGAGGGACAGAGAGAGAGAGAGAGAGAGAGAGACATAACATGTACAACATCTGTGAGGACCTTATGAGAAGCTTAGCAGTAAGGGACTACAGCACCACGGCGCTAGAGGAAAGCTACTGATTTCCACCTGGACAAGGGGACACTGGACTTGCCCCCAAACCGGCCGGACTCTGCCTGCCCTGTGATCTGGTGCCCTGGACTGTGGATGCTGAAGTCTTCAGTAAAGATAAAGAGACTGCAACCTTGTGTCCTCGTTCTTGACTGCGCCTCTCACCATTCACCATCTACACACCGGGAAGCCCTGGGGATACACTTCACCTGTGGGAAGGTATACCATCTAGCTGCCATAACATCACCCCAGTGGACCCCTTAAAGCAGCGTCGGTCACCCTGACCGAATACCACAGGTGGCGTCACGAACATTTCCCCTTTAAAGACCTTTCCCTTTTACACGGACGTCCCAGGGCCACGGACCGGGTCAGCCATCGTGACATCCCCCTGTGAACCGAAGGACCCGGTACCGAGTACCCTACGGCCCCATAAGGGCGCTCCAATCACTTCTGCATTTTTCACCCACTCTAAGTTTTGGCTAACAAATATGGAGGTCAAATACTGAACGTGTGAACGTGGCCTTAATCTTGGAAAATGTACGCAATCATGTATATTTCAAAATATTCATGTATAAAAACGGATGACCTTAAAAAAGAAAAGACACATGGATGGAACACAGATCGTCAACTGATGACAATATGGATGAAAATTTGAAAAAAAGATGTAATACGCTCATGTGAACTAAGCCTGACAGTGTTGTTATATGTCAGGTCCAGGCCAAGAAGAAAGTGGACTGGTAAAGAGAGGGTTGGAGGATTATTTCACAGCATTCTAATTATTGATCGTTTAGTAGAGGCTGGCGGGGAACCCAGGAAGCACTGGAATAAGAGCGCACAGGATCGGTAAGGTAAGGATTTCTTTTTTCTATGGTATCTTTCAAATTCTGTTTGCTTTCCTCACTTTGGCTTCATGTTTTTTTCTTTGATTTAACAACAAAAGAAACCTTCTAAGTTGCAGTTCTCTTGCAGATTGCAGCCGGATTTCCCTCTTCCGCAAGTCTTCCACAGCTTGGATCGGGGAAATATCACCACGGCACGATGCTGATACTGCCGTGGTTTTTCATCGTTATTATACACCATAGTGTTTTGGATTTTTTTGATGGCTGCAGTTCCTGCATTAGTTGTTTTCTTGATCAAAGTTTCATACACAATTGGAATCAGAGATGATTAAGGTGATTATATGCGGGAGATGGTTTGGCACGTAGATTAGGGAGATGTGTGAAGTGACTGTGCAAAGACAACCAAGCGGTGATTGTGTTCATTGAGTGAGAAAAGCTGATGACGACTGTCGGGGTTATGTGAGCATGGAAGAATGAAGTGATTGTCCAAAATAACAAAACGTTGGTGCAACGACAGTGATTATGCAAAAGATATGAGACAGACCACTATGTGATTGTGTAAAGAAACCTGACGGAATACAATTACAGCAAGTGTGAACTGCCATCATGAGAAAGGAGAGGCCGGCAGATGAGTTATTAGAGAAGAGCTAAAGAGAGTCGGTAAAGAGATTAAATGAAGGAAACACCAAAATAAATGATGAATTTAACTCTTTCCCAAAATGATAATTTTCCATTTTTGCTTTACTGTTTTTTTACTCTCCTTCATCTGAAAACCATAACTTTTGTTTTATTTTTCTGTAGCTATAGCATTATTAGGGCATGTTTTTTGTTTTTTTGCTAGACAAGTTGTGGTTTTGAATGCCACCATTCATTTTAGTATACAATGTCCTGGAAAACAGGAAAAGATTTCAAGACTTCTCGTGGCAAAAGGTGATGGCATTTCCCTAGGATATATCCTAACTTCAAGGCTGACTTAGTCTGGTGGCCATTTTAAATATAACCCTGAGCCCTACTTTCCACTAGCCATTGACCTAGAGTTGCTACAAAGAGTGGCTCCTGTTCTGGAAGATACATGTCGTCAGGGTGTCACGTCCCCTGGAAGTGGAAGACCTGGAGTTAGACGGTCACGTCGCGAAATGAATCACAGGTCTTCTTTAGACATGATGGGATTCATGTCCTATATTAAATTGATTTGGTTTCCTTCTGTGCTGAGAGGGTTAAGGACTCTTCCCATGCTGGCTGAGACCATATGGCCTGTTTGTTCTAAGCTGCATGGGCTTATCATTTACTTTCTCTATATATACTGGCTCTGGGCATTGAGTCCTTGCTGGTGAAAGATTTGTCTTCCTGTGCTGAGTGCTAAAGCTAAGTGGTTGTAGTGGAGTTGTTATAGTAGTGATCAGTAGTTTTCTGTAGTACGTGTGTTTATCTCCTGGTCCCTAGTTCCATTTAGTTTATTCCTCCCTGTCCCTATCCTCTTCCTTATTGTTGATTTATCCTTTTGTATGATAGAGGCTTTATGTTTTCCCTGTTTTGTCTTTGTGTCTTGTTTACCTCACTTTTTTGTCCCATCCCACATGGGATGGGGGGGGAGAGATTAGGGTTTAAAAGGAGCATATCAAGGTTGGAGACCTGGGCCTCTCTACCTTCAAGAGTACCCCCAGAACAGGGATAGTTAGGGTCCCAGCTCCAGGGACAGTTTGAGGCCCCTCTCCCTTACCAAAAACCGTCACAGCATGACAATACAGCACCACCATCATTTAAAGGGAACCTGTCACCACGTTTTTGGAAGATGGGATAAAAATAGCGTTAAATAGGGGCAGAGGTGGGCATTACATTAGTGTGTTTGTTATGCGTTTATTACCCACCTAAGTTGCCGAAATACCTTTGCAAAGTCTCCGTTTTCGCCTGTCAATCAGGCTGGTCTGGTCAAAAGGGCGTTGTCTTCCCCCAGATTTTGCGTAGTTTTCCGTTGGTGGCGTAGTGGTGTGCGCATGCCCAAGGTCCCGAATCCTCTGCCAGGGGATTTAAAAGAGCGCGCTGTTCGTTTTCATTGGTGATCGGTGGGCGCGGCCATCTTCCTTTGGCCGCGCGTGCGCAGAAGCGGCGCTCTGCTGGCCGCGGCTTCAGGAAAATGGCCGCCGCGATATCCATCTGCGCACGCGCGGCATCCCGCGGCCATTTTGCTGAAGCCGCGGCCAGCAGAGCGCCGCTTCTGCGCACGCGCGGCCAAAGGAAGATGGCCGCGCCCACCGATCACCAATGAAAACGAACAGCGCGCTCTTTTAAATCCCCTGGCAGAGGATTCAGGACTTTGGGCATGCGCACACCACTACGCCACCAACGGAAAACTACGCAAAATCTGGGGGAAGACAAGACGCCCTTTTGACCAGACCAGCCTGATTGACAGGCGAAAACGGAGACTTTGCAAAGGTATTTCGGCAACTTAGGTGGGTAATAAACGCATAACAAACACACTAATGTAATGCCCACCTCTGCCCCTATTTAACGCTATTTTTATCCCATCTTCCAAAAACGTGGTGACAGGTTCCCTTTAAATGGGTCCTTGTAATACTACTATTATTGGCCACTGAAGAAGAAATATGGGGCCCTCAGCATCTTTCCACTACAATAACAGATGATTGCCAGTGGGTCTTCATTTCAAGGAGAGGTCATTCATATAGGACAACTATTATATTGTTCACCTCTGATAGAGGAAAACAAATGCAATGAGGATAAGAGAGATTATTGAAATAACTCTGAGAAGATTACAGACATTTAAGGAAGCACTCCCATGAATATTTTTTTCATTAAATGTGTGTATATGTGTATAGTGTGTAGCATGAATTATTAATTGTCACCGTAAAACGTCACTGTAATTTTGATTAGCCAGCTCACTCTATTTTTATGTGTGAGCGATAAGTCTGTTTTATAATGCAATTCTATGGAGCCTCGTTCTTGACAAATGTGTTCTAGAATTGATAAAAGAATTTTTCAACAAAAGTGTTGTATAAGACACTCATTACGCACAGATCAGTAGGTGTCTTGTGAATCAACACTTTTTATGATTCCCATTCACTATGGACCTTTTTTTCCACTGGTGACTCAGACTTTAAGAGGAATTGTCACTTGTTTAAAAAAATTGAGTTAAATACCATGTAAAAAGCCCTGTGCTCCACGAATTGGGCCGTTTTTTTCCGTTTTGCACTATGTCTCTCCATTTCATACATATTCAAATTGGTTTTTTTTGGAGCACAGTATGTGAAATCTCTGTTTGTAATGCAACTGGGTGTCTCTTCAGAATCTTCTCTGGGGTTGTGCCCTTCTACCCCTTCCTCTCAAATGCTGCCAGTAGAAGCTCAGAAGCTGATCTAGAAGTCTAGCGGTCTCAGACGCTACTGAGCTGTGATTGGTAGCATCTATTAGGAAGATGTGGAAGTACACAACCCCAAAGAATATTTTGAAGAGACACCCAGTTGTGCTACATGCAGAGATTTCACATACCGCGCTCCAAAAGCAATAAAGGTGAATTAAGCAGCGCAGATCAAAATGGGAAAAAGCTGCAGAATCAGGGAAGCTGATGGATTTCTGCAAGGTATTTAACTCCATTTTTTTCGGCAATTGACAGGTCCTCTTTAAACTAGCCAGATTGCGGAGTCCTTGTCAGATCAGAGTTTCAGGACACGTTTAGGACACATATTGTTAAACACCTCGTAAACTTATGGCTAAAAAACAGAAATTTCTAACTGAATGAAAGTGGTTTACTAAGATACATAAAAACCTCCATCAGATCGTGGAGAAATCCTAAAAGCTATTTGCGGCAGAAAGGTGAAATAAGTTTTTTGGCATTTTTTTCTCACAGTTGGTCCCTCGGTATAAGCACAAAAATGAGTAGAATCAGATATGTGAGCATGGGTGCCGATAAGGTGCTTCCCTCACAGCAGCTGTGTTCCCATCTGCCAATGGGCTCTTCCGAGAAGATAATACTCCGAGCCACAAGGCTAGAAAAGTCCTGGAGTGGTTCCAAGAACATGGCAGGGATTTTAGCTTAATGCGATGGCCTCCCCAGCCAACAGATCTCAAAGGGCAATCAAGAATCTATAGGAAGAGAGAAACACGGCATTTCACAGAATTCCCAGGACAATTTAGAGGATGTATGCAATTCTAATGTGTGCCAGGATTCCCTTATCGTACTATGATTGCCTTGTTCATTTTGCTGCATTAGGCCATGTTCCCATGGGCAAAGTGCTGGATTTTTTCTAAACTGCGTTTTTTTCTTACCAAAATTCACAATAGTAATTTGCATTAATTTTTACATTTTTTTTTGTAGGTATTTTAGGATGCATTTTCCTCTTTTGATTTATGCAGATGGGAAACAGTGTGTGGAAATGCTGGGACTTTGTCATTTAAAACTGTAGGTTTTTTTCATGATTTTTTTAAATTGAAGCCCATGGAGAAAGACCCATCGAAAAATACGCTCTTCAACAGCATCTTTAAACGCACTGGCCCATAGAATCCTAGAATGGTAGAGTTGGAAGGGACCTCCTGGGTCATAGTGTCCAACCCCCTGCTCAATGCAGGATTCACTAAACCACCTCAGACAGATGTCTGTCCAGCCTCTGTTTGAAGACTTCCATTGAAAGAGAACTTACCACCTCTCATGGCAGCCTGTTCCCCATAAGTAGGAACACTAGTTCCAGAGCATTTTACATGTATAGACCAGTAAAAAAAATGTACATTAAAACCACAGCCAAACTGGGAGTGGCAGATATTTTAGCAGCATCAGGTTTAGATATGTAATGGATCTTACTAGGTTTCTCATAAGGTATTAGAAACCTTAAAGGAAATCTGTTAGCAGGCTTTTGCTATCACAGGCTTTTGCAGCATGATGTAGAAAAAGAGAAGTTGATTCCAATGATGTATCATTTAGTTTACTGGGTGAAGCCATTCAGACACAATCGGAGCTTTTAGATTTAGTAATGCAGCAGAGCTGAAAAAGCTAGCCCCGCCCACACCAGGCTCTGTCCAAACAATGTCTATAGACAGTAAGCTGCCTATCACAGGAGGGGGCGTGTTGGACCACTAGTCATGTGCTGCTGTGTCCAGCAATAATAAGCTCCCGGTGCTAAAACAATCATTGCAAGCAAACAATACCACTGAGCTTGATGAGAGAGGCATCCCTGAAATTGGTGTTTTAACCCCTACAGCATCCTGGTTTCAGATTACTTAACAAATTCCTTATAAAGAGAACCTGACAGTTGACACATGTTGCCCAATCCACAGTCATGCACATATAGACAGATGGAGCACCCGCTAGGACCGTGTGGTACTCAGACCAGGTCCAGTGTACTTAAAGTGGTGGCCCGGTCCGTGGCCCTGGGTGTCCAACAAAAATGATGAAGGGAAGTGGAAAATAAAGTCTATGGTGGATAATTTGTGACGCCACCTGTGGTGTTCAGTCAGGATGGTCAACGCTGTTTAAAGGGACCACTGGGGCAGATGGTAATGCAGTGAGGATGGTTCTGTTCCCCACAGGTGGAGTGGGGCCCCAGGGCTACTGGTGCAGTTGGTACAGGATTATAGATGGTGGGGTGCAGGACTGAGGGTGCAGGAAATAATTGGAGGACACAAGGATTGCAGTTTCCTTTACCTTTTACCTGTGAATTGTAGGTGCAGTACTGGGCACAGGTTACAGATATGGATGGGGTCCAGGCAGCCTGGGAGTAACTTGGGATCCACTTAGCCAGGTGGGTTCGGAGGCCTTTTTTTGCTCCGGTTTCTCTGTCCCTTGCTGCCTGAACCTTTACACAAGTTCCTCTCAGTGTCTGTTACCTGTTACTCCTAACCCGTATCGATTACCACATGAGTGTTTCATGGGCATTGTCTTCTCACTGGCAGCCCCAGGCACCTGACCTGCTGTGGTACCTCCAGGTGTCAGATGGGCCAGGAGACCTGCAATCTCCTGTCCTCCGGTTCTAGTTGCTGGGCCTTTAGAATCCGTGCAACCATGGACTCAAGGGTCCGATTTCTTTTGCGCTTAATTCTTGGGAGGGCTTAGTCACAGCTCCACTCCCAGTCTCTCTCCTCACATGCTTCCTCTCCCTTCACTGTCTCACATTGAACTCTCTAACCCTGCCTCCAGACCAGAACTTATAGGGAAGTTCCCCTGAAGCTTGGTTTGGAGCTCCTCCTTCTGGTCTGTAGTCAGGAAGGTGTTGTATGTTTGTGTTACCTGCTAAGGGGATCCCTCCTTACTTCCAGGCATGACCTCACCCCCGTGAGAACGGCAATGCCATTGTGGCAACCAGACTCCTGGGGTGCCACACAGAGACCAGTCAATCTAGGGCAGCAGAGAAGCTGCCGGGGATCTGTCTGTACTACTAGTGTCTAGCATGGCTCAATGCTCTGTGACTATTAATGTCCTTTTTTTTAAGGTATACCCCTAAAGGAAAAAATGACAAATATTCTCCTCATAACATAGGGGTGATGTTTATGCAACTGCAGAGCAGTTGCGCTCAGCCACCACCAGGGGACGATGTTACGGGGAAAAGGGTTGCACTTACTG
This sequence comes from Ranitomeya variabilis, assembly GCF_051348905.1. Lineage (NCBI taxonomy): Eukaryota > Metazoa > Chordata > Amphibia > Anura > Dendrobatidae > Ranitomeya > Ranitomeya variabilis. The sequence goes on from NC_135236.1 coordinate 51,470,157, forward strand.
TGTAGCGCTTCGGTGCAGAGGTGCAGGCCGCCATCATGAGGTGGCAGAGTAGTCAGAAAGGCCAAAGTCAGCAACAACAGGGAGATGAAGAACCAGAGGTCACAGCCAAGCACGAGGTCAGAGACGAGACAAAAGTCAAAGCCAGATGGGAACGCGGTATCAAAAATGTGAGACGGAAAGAGGAGTCAAGGTACAAGCCAGAAGGTGAAAAGCCAGTCGGGGAACGCAGTACCAGAGACAGAAAAACCAGAGGTGAAGTTCAGAGTTCAAGCCGAGTCATACACTGTAGGGAAATCACCAAACGTATGCTGAGTCAGGGATAGGAAACAGGTCAGACACACACACGTGAAGTCAGAGGCAGAAGGATCACTAGGGTATACGGATCAGCTGCTCCAGCCAAGGACCAGAACTATCACTGACAAAGGCTACCAGAAATGACCAGGCTGGGGAAAGAGATGCTACAGATGGATCTGGATAAGTTGGAAACTTGGGTCGAAAGATGCCAGATGCGGTTTAACAATGATAAATGTAAGGTTATACACATGGGAACAAGGAATCAATATCACCATTACACACTGAATGGGAAACCACTGGGTAAATCTGACATGGAGAAGGACAAAATGGATGAATTAGAACTAATGTTGTTGGAGCATAATTATGACATGGTGGGGATATCTGAGACGTGGCTGGATGAGAGCCATGACTGGGCTGTTAACTTGCAGGGCTATAGCCTTTTCAGAAATGACCGTACAGATAAGCGAGGGGGTGGGGTGTGTCTGTATGTAAAATCGACCTTAAAACCCATCCTGCGTGATAATATAGGTGAATCTAATGAAAATGTAGAGTCTCTGTGGGTGGAGATAAGGGGAGGGGGAAAAAATAATAAATTACTGATAGGGGTTTGTTATAAATCTCCAAAACTAATGGAAGCAATGGAGAATATCCTCGTAAAGCAAATAGATGAAGCTGCGACTCAAGGAGAAGTCATTATTATGGGGGACTTCAACTACCCTGAAATAGATTGGGGAACAGAAACCTGCAGTTCCAGCAAAGGTAATCGGTTTTTGACAACTATGAGAGACAATTACCTTTCACAACTGGTTCAGGACCCAACAAGGAGGGGGGCACTGCTAGACCTAATATTAACCAACAGGCCAGACCGCATATCAAATATAAGTGTTGGGGGTCACTTGGGGAATAGTGATCACAAAATAATAAGTTTTCATGTAACCTTTAATAAGATGGGTAGTAGGGGGGTGACAAGGACACTAAACTTCAGGAGGGCAAATTTCCAACGGATGAGAGAGGATCTTGGTGCAATTAACTGGGACGATATCCTGAGACACAAAAATACACAAAGAAAATGGGAGACATTTATTAGCATCCTGGATAGGACCTGTGCACAGTATATACCGTATGGGAATAAACATACTAGAAATAGGAGGAAACCAATATGGCTAAATAGAGCTGTAAGGGGCGCAATAAGGGACAAAAAGAAAGCATTTAGAGAATTAAAGGAAGTAGATAGTGAGGAGGCATTAAATAAATACAGAAAACTGAATAAATTCTGTAAAAAGCAAATCAAGGCAGCAAAGATTGAGACAGAGAGACTCATTGCCAGAGAGAGTAAAAATAATCCCAAAATATTCTTTAACTATATAAATAGTAAGAAACTAAAAAATGACAGTGTTGGCCCCCTTAAAAATAGTCTGGGTGAAATGGTGGATGAGGATGAGGAAAAAGCCAATATGCTAAATGACTTTTTTTCATCAGTATTTACAAAAGAAAATCCCATGGCAGACAAAATGACTAGTGATAAAAATTCCCCATTAAATGTCACCTGCTTAACCCAGCAGGAAGTACAGCGGCGTCTAAAAATAACTAAAATTGACAAATCTCCGGGCCCGGATGGGATACACCCCCGAGTACTGCAGGAACTAAGTACAGTCATTGATAGACCATTATTTTTAATCTTTAAAGACTCCATAATAACAGGGTCTGTACCACAGGACTGGCGTATAGCAAATGTGGTGCCAATATTCAAAAAAGGGGCAAAAACTGAACTCGGTAATTATAGGCCAGTAAGTTTAATGTCTACTGTGGGTAAAATCCTGGAGGGCATTCTAAGGGATGCTATGCTGGAGTATCTGAAGAGGAATAACCTCATGACCCAGTATCAGCACGGGTTTACTAGGGACCGTTCATGTCAGACTAATTTGATCAGCTTCTATGAAGAGGTAAGTTCAGGACTGGACCAAGGGAACCCAGTGGACGTAGTATATATGGACTTTTCCAAAGCTTTTGATACGGTGCCACACAAAAGGTTGTTACATAAAATGAGAGTAATGGGGATAGGGGAAAATATGTGTAAGTGGGTTGAGAGCTGGCTCAGGGATAGGAAACAAAGGGTGGTTATTAATGGAGCACACTCGGACTGGGTCGCGGTTAGCAGTGGGGTACCACAGGGGTCAGTATTGGGCCCTCTTCTTTTTAACATATTTATTAATGACCTTGTAGGGGGCATTCAGAGTAGAATTTCAATATTTGCAGATGACACTAAACTCTGCAGGGTAATCAGTACAGGGGAGGACAATTTTATATTACAGGATGATTTATGTAAACTAGAAGCTTGGGCTGATAAATGGCAAATGAGCTTTAATGGGGATAAATGTAAGGTCATGCACTTGGGTAGAAGTAATAAGATGTATAACTATGTGCTTAATTCTAAAACTCTGGGCAAAACCGTCAATGAAAAAGACCTGGGAGTATGGGTGGATGACAAACTCCTATTCAGTGGCCAGTGTCAGGCAGCTGCTACAAAGGCAAATAAAATAATGGGATGTATTAAAAGAGGCATAGATGCTCATGAGGAGAACATAATTTTACCTCTATACAAGTCACTAGTTCGACCACACTTAGAATACTGTGCACAGTTCTGGTCTCCGGTGTATAAGAAAGACATAGCTGAACTGGAGCGGGTGCAGAGAAGAGCGACCAAGGTTATTAGAGGACTGAGGGGTCTGCAATACCAAGATAGGTTATTACACTTGGGGCTATTTAGTTTGGAAAAACGAAGACTAAGGGGTGATCTTATGTTAATGTATAAATATATGAGGGGACAGTACAAAGACCTTTCTGATGATCTTTTTAATCATAGACCTGAGACAGGGACAAGGGGGCATCCTCTACGTCTGGAGGAAAGAAGGTTTAAGCATAATAACAGACGCGGATTCTTTACTGTAAGAGCAGTGAGACTATGGAACTCTCTGCCGTATGATGTTGTAATGAGTGATTCATTAATTAAATTTAAGAGGGGACTGGATGCCTTTCTGGAAAAGTATAATGTTACAGGGTATATACACTAGATTCCTTGATAAGGCGTTGATCCAGGGAACTAGTCTGATTGCCGTATGTGGAGTCGGGAAGGAATTTTTTTCCCCATGGTGGAGTTACTCTTTGCCACATGGGGTTTTTTTGCCTTCCCCTGGATCAACATGTTAGGGCATGTTAGGCTAGGCTATGGGTTGAACTAGATGGACTTACAGTCTTCTTTCAACCTTAATAACTATGTAACTATGTAACTATGACTTGGGGTTCCTAGTTAACGATAAACTTACCTGGAGCAGCCAGTGCCAGGCAGCAGCTGCGAAGGCAAACAGGATGATGGGGTGCATTAAAAAAGGTCTGGATACACATGATGAGAGCATTATACTGCCTCTGTACAAATCCCTGGTTATACCACACATGGCGTACTGTGTACAGTTTTGGGCACCGGTGCTCAGGAAGGATATAATGGAATTAGAGTGAGTACAAATGAGGGCGACAAAATTAATAAAGGGGATGGGGGAACTACAATACCCAGAGAGATTAGCAAAATTAGGATTATCTAGTCTAGAAAAAAAGACAACTGAGGGGCGGTCTAAAAACCATGTATAAGTATATAAGGGGACAATACAAATATCTCTCCGAGGATCTGTTTATACCAAGGAAGGTGACAGTCACAAGGGGGCATTCTCTGTATCTGGAGGAGAGAAGGTTTTTCCACCAACATAGAAGAGAATTCTTTACTGTGAGGTCATTGAGGATCTGGAATTGCTTGCCTGAGGAGGTGGTGATGGCGAACTCAGTCGACGAGTTCAAGAGAGGCCTGGATGTCTCCCAGGAGTGTAACAATATTGTATCTTACAGTTATTAGGTTCTTTAGAAGGACATAGATCTGGGGATTTATTCTGACAGAATATAGGCTGAACTGGATGGACAAATGTCTTTTTTCGGCCTTGCTAACTATGTTACTATGTTACTAGAAGCAAGAAGCAAACCCCGACCTGGATCATGACAGGTGAGTTGAGTTTATCATCAGGATTCTGGTGCAAAAAGTGGCAAATTGCAATGTACGTAGTTTTTGTGCAAAAAATTGCTCTCACTACTTCTGTAAAGTGGGAAAAAAGTCCCATTTCTCACTCCGATAGAAGAAAGGGGGGAAACATTTCTATCTATAAAATCATAATGTTTATAGACCATTTTTAACTAATTTGTCGCAAATAATGGCAATGCAGCCGCAATAAAAACTGACTTTGAAAATTCCCCTCTTGACGACTTCCCTACATATGGTCAAATGCATAGGTCGCAAATCCATTGGTACATTATTTATTGACATACAGGTCCTTCTCAAAAAATTAGCATATAGTGTTAAATTTCATTATTTACCATAATGTAATGATTACAATTAAACTTTCATATATTATAGATTCATTATCCACCAACTGAAATTTGTCAGGTCTTTTATTGTTTTAATACTGATGATTTTGGCATACAACTCCTGATAACCCAAAAAACCTGTCTCAATAAATTAGCATATTTCACCCGTCCAATCAAATAAAAGTGTTTTTTAATAACAAACAAAAAAACAATCAAATAATAATGTTCAGTTATGCACTCAATACTTGGTCGGGAATCCTTTGGCAGAAATGACTGCTTCAATGCGGCGTGGCATGGAGGCAATCAGCCTGTGACACTGCTGAGATGTTATGGAGGCCCAGGATGCTTCAATAGCGGCCTTAAGCTCATCCAGAGTGTTGGGTCTTGCGTCTCTCAACTTTCTCTTCACAATATCCCACAGATTCTCTATGGGGTTCAGGTCAGGAGAGTTGGCAGGCCAATTGAGCACAGTAATACCATGGTCAGTAAACCATTTACCAGTGGTTTTGGCACTGTGAGCAGGTGCCAGGTCGTGCTGAAAAATGAAATCTTCATCTCCATAAAGCATTTCAGCCGATGGAAGCATGAAGTGCTCCAAAATCTCCTGATAGCTAGCTGCATTGACCCTGCCCTTGATGAAACACAGTGGACCAACACCAGCAGCTGACATGGCACCCCACACCATCACTGACTGTGGGTACTTGACACTGGACTTCAGGCATTTTGGCATTTCCTTCTCCCCAGTCTTCCTCCAGACTCTGGCACCTTGATTTCCGAATGACATGCAAAATTTGCTTTCATCAGAAAAAAGTACTTGGGACCACTTAGCAACAGTCCAGTGCTGCTTCTCTGTAGCCCAGGTCAGGCGCTTCTGCCGCTGTTTATGGTTCAAAAGTGGCTTTACCTGGGGAATGCGGCACCTGTAGCCCATTTCCTGCACACGCCTGTGCACGGTGGCTCTGGATGTTTCCACACCAGACTCAGTCCACTGCTTCCTCAGGTTCCCCAAGGTCTGGAATCGGTCCTTCTCCACAATCTTCCTCAGGGTCCGGTCACCTCTTCTCGTTGTACAGCGTTTTCTGCCACATTGTTTCCTTCCAACAGACTTACCATTGAGGTGCCTTGATACAGCACTCTGGGAACAGCCTATTTGTTGAGAAATTTCTTTTTGGGTCTTACCCTCTTGCTTGAGGGTGTCAATGATGGCCTTCTTGACATCTGTCAGGTCGCTAGTCTTACCCATGATGGGGGTTTTGAGTAATGAACCAGGCAGGGAGTTTTTAAAAGCCTCAGGTATCTTTTGCATGTGTTTAGAGTTAATTAGTTGATTCAGAAGATTAGGGTAATAGGTCGTTTAGAGGACCTTTTCTTGATATGCTAATTTATTGAGACAGGTTTTTTGGGTTATCAGGAGTTGTATGCCAAAATCATCAGTATTAAAACAATAAAAGACCTGACAAATTTCAGTTGGTGGATAATGAATCTATAATATATGAAAGTTTAATTGTAATCATTACATTATGGTAAATAATGAAATGTAACACTATATGCTAATTTTTTGAGAAGGACCTGTATATAAAATAATAATTGATGAATATTTTACACGAATGCTTAAATATTACCATCATACAGTGCCCAAATAATGCTACCAATGCCGGGGTCACACGGTTATCGCTTCTCTTATGTGAGAGAATTGGGCTTATTATGCTAATGACACACAGCCCAATCCTCTTTCATAAGAGAATCAATGACCTCCGGCCTTAAAAAGAGAAAATCGGAAAACTCTGAAGAACAGCAAGAATTAAATAAGAACACAAACTGAAGCATTGACTGGTTCTCCTTAAATATAACATGATAAAAGGGCAAAGAATAGAAGTATTAAATAATAAAAGTTGTAAAAATAAGGCGCAAACATAGGCATGCAGGGGGATTTTGTCTCCTACGTTCCAGCTTTTGTCAGGGGAGAAGAGTTGAGTAGTGAATACATAAAGTGCTTGGATAGCTGTCATGTCACAGTGCCAATGGGTTTTACTAGGGCCGACACAGCCCTGATGGTGACTGCCATATGTCAGGGGGGGGTTCCGTGTAACTACTGCTGCTCTATCTCTTACAGCTAAATAATAATATAAAAGCATTTCCAAACATACAAAAATCCCAGTAAGATATTTAAAAGGAATGTGTTTCTTGTCTAGTGTACTAATAGTATCCTGAAGTAGGGCTTTCAGGATACGTAATGTTTATTTCTCTGCGTGGCCCTGTAGTGTTCCTGTAAGCCCGGACAAATTTATTGTCTCACGTTGACAAGTCAAGCATTATGTAAATTAATAATGAATATTCACTCCTTCCTCCGCCCATAACCCTGCCCAACCCTCTTCGCTGGCGTCAATGATTCAGTCAGACTGTGATATGTCCCGAGGATCGCATCGCAATCCTCGGACTGGCCAGCAGCTCTCCTCACCTGAGAGTGACAGCAGCATAGAAATACATGCTATCACATTCAGGTGAGGAGAGCAGAGGGCCAGTCCGAGGATTGCGATGCGATCCTTGGGCGAGTAACTCAGCAGTCTGACTGAATCAACTACGCCGGCTGGGAGGAGTGGGTGGGATTATGGGTGGGGGGAAGGGGTGAATATTCATTTTGCATTTACATGTTCGCTGGCAAGTAAAGCGTATGTAAATGCAAAATGAATATTCACCCTTTCCTTCACCCATAATCACACCCATCCCTCCCGGCCAGCCTCACTGATTGGATGCAGTTACACTGCTGTGTTACTCGCCTGATGATCGCACCACAATGCTCAGACTGGCCATCAGCTCTCCTGACCTAAGCGTGATGGTGTAACAAGGTGGCACGGGGTGGTAGTCACGGGCGAGTCTTCTGCAGCAGAGTCAGTCCACACCCCGGCCCCTTGCACATAAAATGACAGTTCTAATCCCAGCCCCGAGTCACCGTGGGTTACCTCAGTCCTGCAGCTGTTCTCCACAATGGGACGACATCCTCCGGATGAACCACACTGGAGAGACCATCCTGGTTCCAGCCCGGTGTTCTGGTTAGCCCACCCTATCTGCGGTAAGCACCATCTTTCATTGCCTACTACTAGTGACTGTTTGTCACTTCACTGCACCCATGAGTTAGGTGGCTTCTTGCGGCTTTGCACATTACCAGTCTGCTGATGTTTGCAGACCGGTTCATTACCTGGGCTCCGTACACCGGGGGGAAAGCTGTTTCCATTTTCCATCCTCATGCACCTTGTATGTAATTTTGTATATATTCTATTTTTATGTGGTTTAATGCATGTATTTACATTTTGCATATTTAATAAATTTGTATACCCATTATACTCCTTTATCCTCCTTGTCTTTATTATACTGTGTATGTGGGGGGCTGCATTATACTGTATGTGGGGCTGCACAATACTGTTTATGTTGGGGGCTGCATTATACTGTGTGTGTGGGCTGCACTATATTGTGTATGTGGGGGCTGCATTATACTGTGTTGGGGACTGCACTATACTGTGTCTGTGGGGGTGCTGCATAATACTGTGTATGGGGGACTATACTATACTGTGTATGTGGGGGGCTGCATTATACTGTGTATGTGGGGGATCCACTATACTGTGTGTGGGGGGACTACATTATACTATGTGTGGGGGGGCTACATTATGCTGTGTGTGGTGGGACTGCACTATATTGTGTATGTGGGGGGGCTGCACTATACTGTGTATGTGGGTGGACTGCACTATACTATGTATGTGGGATGACTGCATAAAACTGTGTGTGGGGGCTGCACTATACTGTGTAAAGTACAGACCAAAAGTTTGGACACACCTTCTCATTTAAAGATGTTTCTGTATTTTCATGACTATGAAAATTGTACATTCACACTGAAGGCATCAAAACTATGAATTAACACATGTGGAATTATATACTTAACAAAAAAGTGTGAAACAACTGAAATTATGTCTTATATTGTAGGTTCTTCAAAGTAGCCACCTTTTGCTTTGATGATTGCTTTGCACACTCTTGGAATTCTCTTGATGAGCTTCAAGGGGTAGTCACCGGGAATGGTTTTCACTTCACAGGTGTGCCCTGTCAGTTTTAATAAATGGGATTTCTTGCCTTATAAATGGTGTTGGGACCATCAGTTGTGTTGTGCAGAAGTCTGGTGGATACACAGCTGATAGTTCTACTGAATAGACTGTTAGAATTTGTATTATGGCAAGAAAAAAGCAGCTAAGTAAAGAAAAACGAGTGGCCATCATTACTTTAAGAAATGAAGGTCAGTTAGTCTGAAATATTGGGAAAACTTTGAAAGTGTCCCCAAGTGGAATTGTAGCGCCCCCACTGCCGCAGGGCCGAGGGGTACCCGGTACCGGGCCTCTCAGTCTCTGTTCTGGGATTGTCACAGTGGCCAGACCCGGTCCGTGACCCTGCTGAGGGGCGCCCAATAATAGGTGTGGATGGTGGTGGTAGTGCGGTGAAGTGCCGGTCGCAGTAAATAACGAGGACACCAGGTTGCAGTCTCTTTACCTCTTTACTGAAGGCTTCAGGATCCTCAATCCGGAATACGGTTAACCGGGCTGCGCAAGTCCGGCCGGTCCGATGGCACCTCCAGAGTTCCCTTTGCAGGTGGAAATCTGTGCCTACCTTCTAGCGCTTGTGTGTTGTGGTCCTCCCCTGCTGTGCTTACGGGATAGTCCCCACAACTGTTGTGTCTGTTTCTCGTGTTCCCTCACAACTCGATTCTTATGTTGTTCTTCGTCCGCCAGATGATATGGCTAAGACGCACCCGTATGATGGGTAGGCCCGGAGCTCTTCCTGGACTCTAGTGTCGCCCTTCTCCTGTTGTTGCCCCCCTATGTCTTCGTAGGTGATTTGTGTGAGACAGCCCGCCTATAGCTGACTGTCCTACCATAGGTTTGAAGTATTGCTTGGAGCCTAGTACTTCCTCGGCGTTCCGGCCACCGGCTACGCGCCTCAGTAGGATGTTGCCTCGTCTTACAGCACGACTCCTACTGGTACTTCTCTGTTGCGTTGATCTCGTTTCTCACTCAGCACAATCAACCTCGCTTCTTGTCCTTTCTCAGGGCACCGCCGCTATCTAGTGCAGGCGCGGTCCCGTAACGTTCTCTCTGTTCGCTAGGCCTCTGTCAGGATCCCACCCCTGACAGGGACCCCCTGAGTCTCTCCCCGCAACACCCCCTGCCACGGGATGTTGCCTGTTCGATCCCCAGTCAGCTTTCTGTCTAACTTCCTATCCAACCCCCAGTTTTACCAGAGTGTGAGGAGTGGCCTAATACATAGTACCCTTAGCTCCCCCTGGAGGCCAGACTGTGAAGTGTATTGGTGTCTGTGATACCTGGTCAGGTGAACTCCTTCAGTGCCATCAGACGTACCACAGCCCCCCTTAGCGGCGGAGCATCAGTACTGCAACGACCAGGACTCTGGGGCGCTGCACTCCCCCCCGGTTAAATCCAGTACTCCTGGACTGGGAAGAAAACAACAATACATGTCAGCAAAAAGACATACAATTTTAGAAATGCAGTAACAATAAGCAAATTTGAACAGAGCTTCCCTTTATGGGAGGTGAGGACACTTGAACGTTACAAACATGGTTAAATATTATAAGTAACATACTATAAATAACTTTTCTTACCCAACCGGGTATTCTACTTAGTGCAAATTTCTGAACAATAATTTAACATTGCCTTTAAGGACGTACACTGTTGTGGATTCTGTTTTTGGGCTCCCTCTGGTGGTTACAACTGGTACTGGGTGACTTTGGTGGGTTGCGGTCTCTGGTTTCCACCTGTCCATCTGAGGCTGGGTGTTTCCTATTTAACCTGGCTTTCCTGTCATTCCCTTGCCGGCTATCAATGTATTCAGATGTGCTCAGTTTGGTTCTGACTACCTGCTTCCAGATCTCTCAGGATAAGCTAAGTTATGCTTTTCAGTTGTTTTGTTTTTTGTCCAGCTTGCTAAATATTACTCTATGCTAGTTGGAAGCTCTAGTGGGCTGAGGTGCTCCCCATGTGCCATGAGTTGGCACATGGGTGCTTGTAATCTCAGGATGGTTTTTGATTAGGGTTTTTTGCTGACCGCTCAGACCCTTTTTGTATCCTTCTGCTTTCTAGTTATAGCGGGCCTCGTTCTGCTAACTCTATTTTCATATCTATGTGCGTGCCTTCCTCTCATTTTCACTGTCAATACATGTGGGGGGCAACTATACCTTTGGGGTTTATTTCTCTGGAGGCAAGTTAGGTCTTTATTTTCTCTGCAGTGCTAGTTAGCTCTTAGGCTGGCGCGAGGCGTCTAGAATCAACGTAGGCACGCTCCCTGGCTATTTCTAGTTGTGTTTGTCAGGAGTAGGGCAGCGGTCAGCCCAGGTTCCATCACCCTAGAGCTCGTCCGTTATTTGAGTTATTTTTTGCTTGTCCAGTGCGATCCCCTAGCCATTGGGATCCATAACAGTATAGCCGGCCTACAAAGTGTTAATTGTTTGGGCTGAAGCAGGAGAAAAAGAAGTGTTGAAGGGAAATTTTTATTTTTTTTTTCCCCTCAGAGTTTTGCTGCCTAGCCTTTAATTGCTGTCTAGCTGCTTCTTACCTCCTCTTAACCCTTGAATGGCTCTGACCTTAGCTGTTTAATATGGATGTCCAGAGTTTGGCTTCCAGCCTGAATAATCTCGCTGCAAAAGTTCAAAACATACAGGATTTTGTTGTTCACACTCCTATGTCTGAACCTAGAATTCCTATTCCAGAGTTTTTTTCTGGAGATAGATCTACCTTCCTGAATTTCAGGAACAATTGCAAATTGTTTCTTTCTTTGAAATCTCGCTCCTCTGGAGACCCTGCTCAGCAGGTCAAGATTGTAATATCTTTCCTGCGGGGCGACCCTCAGAATTGGGCATTTGCATTGGCACCAGGGGATCCTGCATTGCTCAGTGTGGATGCGTTTTTTCTGGCACTGGGATTGCTCTATGAGGAACCTAACCTGGAGATTCAGGCTGAAAAGGTTTTATTAGCCCTCTCTCAGGGGCATGATGAAGCGGAAGTATATTGTCAAAAATTTCGGAAATGGTCGGTACTTACTCAGTGGAATGAGTGCGCCCTGGCTGCAAACTTCAGAGATGGTCTTTCTGAGGCCATTAAGGATATTATGGTGGGGTTCCCTGCGCCTACAGGTCTGAATGAGTCTATGACTATGGCCATTCAGATTGATCGGCGTTTGCGGGAGCGCAAACCTGTGCACCAGTTGGCGGTGTCTTCTGAACAGGCACCTGAGACTATGCAATGTGATAGAATTCAGTCCAGAAGTGAACGGCAAAATTATAGGCGGAAAAACGGATTGTGTTTTTATTGTGGTGATTCAGCTCATGTTATATCAGCATGCTCTAAACGCACAAAAAAGGTTGATAAATCTTTTGCCATTAGTACTCTGCAGTCTAAGTTCATTTTGTCTGTAACTCTGATTTGTTCACTGTCATCCATTTCCGTCGATGCCTATGTGGATTCGGGCGCTGCCCTGAGTCTTATGGATTGGTCATTTGCCAAACGCTGCGGTTTTAGTCTGGAGCCTCTGGAAGTTCCTATTCCTTTGAAGGGAATTGACTCTACACCACTGGCTATGAATAAACCGCAGTACTGGACACAAGTGACCATGCGCATGACTCCCGTTCATCAGGAGGTGATTCGCTTCCTTGTACTGTATAATTTACATGATGTACTAGTGCTTGGTCTGCCATGGTTACAAACTCATAATCCAGTCCTGGATTGGAAAACAATGTCTGTGTTAAGCTGGGGATGTCAGGGGGTTCATGATTATGCACCTCTGATTTCAATCGCTTCATCTACTCCTTCTGAGGTCCCTGCGTTTTTGTCTGACTATCGGGATGTTTTTGAGGAGCCTAAGCTCAATTCGCTCCCTCCTCATAGGGATTGTGACTGTGCTATAGAATTAATTTCTGGCAGTAAGTTCCCTAAGGGTCGTTTATTTAATCTGTCAGTGCCAGAGCATACTGCTATGCGGAATTATATTAAGGAGTCCTTGGAAAAGGGACATATTCGTCCATCTTTGTCCCCTCTGGGAGCAGGTTTTTTTTTCGTGGCTAAAAAAGATGGTTCCCTGAGGCCTTGTATAGATTATCGCCTTCTGAATAAGATTACAGTCAAATATCAGTATCCATTGCCATTATTGACTGATTTGTTTGCTCGCATTAAGGGGGCTAGGTGGTTCACTAAGATAGATCTTCGCGGTGCGTATAATCTTGTGCGGATAAAGCAGGGTGATGAGTGGAAAACCGCATTTAATACGCCTGAGGGCCATTTTGAGTATTTGGTAATGCCTTTTGGACTTTCTAATGCTCCTTCAGTCTTTCAGTCCTTTATGCACAATATTTTCCGTGAATATCTGGATAAGTTTATGATTGTGTATTTGGATGATATTTTGGTGTTTTCTGATGACTGGGAGTCTCATGTTCTACAGGTCAGGAAGGTGTTTCAAGTCCTGCGGGCCAATTCTCTGTTTGTGAAGGGCTCGAAATGTCTCTTCGGAGTCCAGAAGATTTCTTTTTTGGGGTACATTTTTTCTCCTTCTACTATTGAGATGGATCCCGTCAAGGTTCAGGCGATTTGTGACTGGACACAACCTACATCTGTTAAGAGTCTTCAGAGGTTCTTGGGTTTTGCTAATTTTTATCGTCGGTTCATTGCTAATTTTTCCAGTGTTGTTAAACCTTTGACTGATTTGACTAAAAAGGGTGCTGATGTTGCTAATCGGTCTCCTACGGCTGTGGAGGCCTTTCAGGAACTTAAGCGCCGGTTTTCTTCTGCTCCTGTGTTATGTCAACCAGATGTTTCACTTCCTTTTCAGGTTGAGGTTGATGCTTCCGAGATTGGAGCGGGGGCGGTTTTGTCACAGAGAAGTTCCGATGGCTCGGTGATGAAGCCACGTGCGTTCTTTTCTAGAAAATAATCGCCCGCCGAGCGCAATTATGATGTGGGTAATCGGGAGCTTTTGGCCATGAAGTGGGCATTTGAGGAGTGGCGTCATTGGCTTGAGGGTGCTAGACATCGTGTGGTGGTCTTGACTGATCACAAAAATCTGATTTACCTTGAGTCTGCCAGGCGTCTGAATCCTAGACAGGCTCGTTGGTCGTTGTTTTTTTCTCGTTTCAATTTTGTGGTTTCATACCTGCCAGGTTCAAAGAATGTGAAGGCAGATGCTCTTTCCAGGAGTTTTGTGCCTGACTCTCCTGGAGACTCTGGGCCTACTGGTATCCTTAGGGATGGGGTAATATTGTCCGCCGTCTCCCCAGACTTGCGTTGTGCATTGCAGGAGTTTCAGGCGGATAAACATGATTGTTGTCCACCAGAAAGACTGTTTGTTCCGGATGATTGGACCAGTAGAGTCATCTCCGAGGTCCATTCTTCTGTGTTGGCTGGTCATCCGGGAATATTTGGTACTAGAGACTTGGTGGCCAGGTCTTTTTGGTGGCCTTCCTTGTCAAGGGATGTGCGCACCTTCGTGCAGTCTTGTGAAGTGTGTGCTCGGGCTAAGCCTTGCTGTTCTCGGGCCAGTGGGTTGTTGTTATCCTTGCCTATCCCGAAGAGGCCTTGGACGCACATTTCCATGGATTTTATTTCAGATCTCCCTGTCTCACAGAAAATGTCCGTTATCTGGGTTGTGTGTGACCGCTTTTCTAAGATGGTTCATTTGGTACCCTTGCCTAAGTTGCCTTCCTCCTCTGAGTTGGTCCCTTTATTTTTTCAGAACGTGGTTCGTTTGCATGGGATTCCGGAGAATATCGTTTCTGACAGGGGATCCCAGTTTGTGTCTAGATTTTGGCGGACGTTTAGTGCTAAGATGGGCATTAATTTGTCTTTCTCGTCTGCATTCCATCCTCAGACGAATGGCCAGACGGAGCGAACTAATCAGACCTTGGAAACTTATTTAAGGTGTTTTGTTTCTGCTGATCAAGATGACTGGGTTGCCTTTTTGCCACTGGCCGAATTTGCCCTTAATAATCGGGCTAGTTCTGCTACTTTGGTTTCTCCTTTCTTTTGTAATTCGGGGTTTCATCCTCGTTTTTCCTCTGGTCAGGTGGAGCCTTCGGATTGTCCTGGAGTGGACGTGGTGGTGGACAGGCTACATCAGATTTGGAATCAGGTGGTGGACAATTTGAAGTTGTCTCAGGAGAAGGCTCAGCAGTTTGCTAATCGCCGTCGCCGCATGGGTCCCCGACTTCGTGTTGGGGACTTGGTGTGGTTGTCTTCTCGTTTTGTCCCTATGAAGGTCTCTTCTCCCAAGTTCAAGCCTCGGTTCATCGGTCCTTATAAGATCTTGGAGATTCTTAACCCTGTATCTTTTCGTTTGGATCTCCCAGCATCGTTTGCTATTCATAACGTGTTCCATCGGTCGTTATTGCGGAGGTATGAGGTGCCCGTTGTTCCTTCGGTTGAGCCTCCTGCTCCGGTGCTGGTGGAGGGAGAATTGGAGTATGTTGTTGAGAAGATCTTGGATTCTCGTGTTTCCAGACGTAAACTCCAGTATTTGGTTAAGTGGAAGGGTTATGGTCAGGAGGATAATTCCTGGGTGGTCGCCTCTGATGTTCATGCGACTGATTTGGTCCGCGCCTTCCATAGAGCTCATCCTGATCGCCCTGGGGGTTCTCGTGAGGGTTCGGTGACCCCTCCTCAAGGGGGGGGTACTGTTGTGGATTCTGTTTTTGGGCTCCCTCTGGTGGTTACAACTGGTACTGGGTGACTTTGGTGGGTTGCGGTCTCTGGTTTCCACCTGTCCATCTGAGGCTGGGTGTTTCCTATTTAACCTGGCTTTCCTGTCATTCCCTTGCCGGCTATCAATGTATTCAGATGTGCTCAGTTTGGTTCTGACTACCTGCTTCCAGATCTCTCAGGATAAGCTAAGTTATGCTTTTCAGTTGTTTTGTTTTTTGTCCAGCTTGCTAAATATTACTCTATGCTAGTTGGAAGCTCTAGTGGGCTGAGGTGCTCCCCATGTGCCATGAGTTGGCACATGGGTGCTTGTAATCTCAGGATGGTTTTTGATTACAGTTTTTTGCTGACCGCTCAGACCCCTTTTGTATCCTTCTGCTTTCTAGTTATAGCGGGCCTCGTTTTGCTAACTCTATTTTCATATCTATGTGCGTGCCTTCCTCTCATTTTCACCGTCAATACATGTGGGGGGCAACTATACCTTTGGGGTTTATTTCTCTGGAGGCAAGTTAGGTCTTTATTTTCTCTGCAGTGCTAGTTAGCTCTTAGGCTGGCGCGAGGCGTCTAGAATCAACGTAGGCACGCTCCCTGGCTATTTCTAGTTGTGTTTGTCAGGAGTAGGGCAGTGGTCAGCCCAGGTTCCATCACCCTAGAGCTCGTCCGTTATTTGAGTTATTTTTTGCTTGTCCAGTGCGATCCCCTAGCCATTGGGATCCATAACAGTACACGCTGAATCCACTAAAGACCTTCTTATAAAACACTATAAGGCTAATCAACTTTTTTCTTCATTTTCCATCTTTACATCTGCAGGACCGCCTGTCTATCTACCCCAGGCCTACTGCCTCTCGTTCTGTTGCAGGACCGCCCCTTTCCGCCCGGGCCTTCTGCCTTTCTGCTACTATACACAGTATAGAACGTATCATCCATCTCTTAGTTCAGGATCACCGAGCCATCTCAGTATGGCTCCTAGGAGGACTCACCGACTAACCCTATACGGGTTCACTTCCTGTCCTCATTCTCTAACACATTATTAAGCATTTCTTACAATTAACTAGCTTTCTACATATAACTTTACATGTAAGCATTATTATTTCTTCTTTCAAGACATCATTACCATTCAACTATCTTAAGGCAACACTATTCTTAAGTGCAACATGTGAACATTCCCTTTAAGAGGGGACCAAGTCTCTATGAGGTAGTGCAACTTCTCAAGCTGCAAGTCTGTACGCAGCAAGGACTCTGGTACTGCTTCCAGGAACAATTTCTTCGCAAAGAGTCCTTTCTTTTATAAAACCAGTAGAGGGCACCTTTAAGAAGGTGCAAACTATTTACAAGGAGTTTGTAATCATGCAGTGTTCATGATCCAGCAGTTCTTTCAACAATGATAAAACAGGAAACAAAAACAAAAAGCAGAATAAGGGATCCCGGGTAAACAAAGGGATCCCTTTAAGAGTTAACCCTGATCGGTGTCTGGATTCGAAGGCTGACCCTGGCTGCAAGCTCGGTAGCCGCAACAAGGCGTACAGTGGCGATAGTAACAAGATCTGTCAAGTCTGGTTCAATCATGGCTGAGGCAACAGGTGACACCCCCTCAGGCCCACATCGTTGGACGTTCCGAGCGTACCATCCTTGTGCACTCCGGTGACGGGTACAGGTCACCTGATCTCCCCTTTGCAATAGTGGGTCACCGTATCGGTTGCGAAAAGGAGTCTTCACATCGTGACTAGTAAAGAAGACGTCAGTCGGTAGTCCCGGTTTCTGTATGGAGCCCCAACCCCGCTTTGGGTGAAAGGCCAGCACAGTTCCCCGCTTTACCGCGTCTTCCCCGCTGCGCGCAGGCTTCGAGCGTTGTACTTTTGGCGCGTTAGTTTGTTCTGTGTTTTTTCGGTTTTTCCAATGTAGGATCAGGCATCGTTTATATTGTTCCCAAGTGAGCACAGCAAGGGTGAGGCCTTCCTCCCGAGCTCCATCTGGCCCGGTCCAGGGGGTGTCCCACTGGAGGATCACCCCCTCTGGGCTCACATCTATGGGTTCCCACATCGTGGTCGGTAGTGGAGGTACCAGCTTCCCCATCGCGTTGGGGGTTAGCACCATCAGTCCCGCCGAGAGGAAACGGTTATTGTAGGGGTGAGGAGCGGTCGCGGGAGCGGGATCGATCAGGGGAGCAGGATCGGTCAGGGGAGCAGAATCGGCCGGAGGAGTAGGGGCGTCTTCCATACCTGCGCCTGATGTGATTGCACCGATGTCGATCCGTTCCGCTGACAAGGACACTGGAATCGGCTGCAGCCCGGACCGCGGTTCCTCCAAGGTGACCTCCTGATATGGCTCCGCTCTCCATGGCTCCGTGGTCAGGATAGGTAGGCTCGGCTCCTCCACCGGCGGCTCCAAGGAGTTCAGATCCTTCAGCCGCGGTGGATGCGGGTCCGCCTCGGATGGGTGAGGGCAAGCCGGGATCACTTCGCCGTCGCTCGGGCACTTGCTGATCATCATCGCTGTCCGGCATTCGGCGGCAACGCATGTGCAGCGCCCCAGAGTCCTGGTCGTTGCAGTACTGTGGCTCCGCCACTATGGGGAGCTACGGTGCGTCCGATGGCACGGAAGGAGTTCATCTGATCAGGTATCACAGACACCAATAGATTTCACAGCTGGGCCTCCGGGGGGAGCTAAGGGTTCTATTCATTAGGCCACTCCCCACCATAGTGGGTAAACTGGGGGTCAGGCAGGAAGTTAGAGAGAGAACGCTGACGGGATTGAACGGAGCAACACCTGGTGGCAGAGGGTGTTGTGAAGGGAGAGACTGTAGGGTCTCTGCCAGGGGTGGGATCCTGGCAGAGGCTTGGCATGGAAAGAACGTAAAGGGACCGTGCCTGCTCAGCATAGCGGCGGTGCCCAAGGAAGGACTAAGAAGCGAGATAGATTGTGCTGAGTGAGAAACGAAATCAAGCGAAAGGAGATACCAGTGAGGGTTGTGCTGAAAGAGGCAGCACCTTACTGAGGCGCACTACCGGTGGCCGGAACGCCGAGGAGGTAAAGAGTTTCAAGCCATACCTCAGACCTACGGCAGGGCAGTTAGCTTGAGGCGGACTGTCTCACGCATCACCCAGGAAGGCAAAGGGGGGTACCAACAGGAGAGGGGCGCAGATAGAGTCCCGGAAGATCTCCGAGCCTCCCCGTCATACGGGTGCGTTCCTACCATAGTATCTGGAGGGACGAGGAAGATCATTGCGAATTAAGTTGTTGTGAGGGAACACGAGAAACAGACACAACAGTTGTGGGGTACTTTCCGTAAGCACAGCAGGGAAGGACTGCAACACATAGCGCTAGAAGGAAGGCACCGATTTCCACCTGCAAGGAGAGCTCTGGAAGTGCCATTGGACCGGCCGGACTTGCGCAGCCTGGTGAGCCGTATTCCGAACTGAGGACCCAGAGAGCTTCAGTAAAGAGGTAAAGAGACTGCAACCTGGTGTCCTCGTTATTTACCGCGACCTGCACCCCACAACTGCACCGCTACAACATCACTTATTGCACCGGACGTCCCCCACTGACAGACAGGGCCACGGACCGGGTCTAGCTACCGTGACAACCCCAGGACTGAGACCTAGAGGCCCGGCTCCGGGTACCCCTCGGCCCTGCGGCGGTGTGGGGGCGCTCCAAGAGACAGTAGGGTCTCTGTCAGGGGTGGGATCCTGACAGAGGCTTGGCATTGAAAAAGAACGTAACGGGTCCGCGCCAGCTCCGGGAAGCGGCGGGACCCAAGAAAGGACTAGAAGCGAGATAGATTGTGCTGAGTGAGAAACGAGATCAAGCAATAGGAGAATACCAGTAGGGGTCATGCTGTAAGACCGGAGCAACACCCTACTGAGGCGCATTACCGGTGGCCGGAACGCCGAGGGAGTATTTCATTAGAGAGCTTCAAGCAATACTCTAAACAGCGGCAGGACAGTCAGTCTCAGGCGGGCTGTCTCACCTAAATCACCTATGAAGTCTTGGGAGGCAATTGCGGGAGAGGGGCGTCTCTAGGGTCCCGGAAGAACTCCAGGCCTACCCGACAAACGGGTGCCGTTCTAACTGTAACATCAGGAAGGGACGGAAGATTAGCAGAAGATCAGTTAATCGAGTTGTGAGGGAACACGAGAAACAGACACAACGGTTGTGGGGTACTTTCCGTAAGCATAGCAGGGAAGGACTACAACACATAGCGCTAAGAAGGAAGGCACCGATTTCCACCTGTGAAGTGAACTCTGTAGGTGCCATTGGACCGGCCGGACTTGCGCAGCCTGGTGAACCATATTCTGGACTGAGGACTCAGGGATCTCCAGTAAAGAGGTAAAGAGACTGCAACCTGGTGTCCTCGTTATTTACCGCGACCTGCACCCCCACAACTGCACCACCAACATCCACACCTATCATTCACTGTGCGCCCCACGGCAGGGTCACGGACCGGGGCCTAGCCGCCGTGACAACCCCAGAAGCAGAGATTCAGAGGCCCGGTACCGGGTACCCCTCGGCCCTGCGGCAGTGGGGGCGCTACACATGCACCTGGCTCCGCCATTTCTCCAAGGTCGAGCTCCCTCTTCACCTCGTTCCCGCCGTTGCAAATCAGGGGGCCGTCACCTCTGCTGCTGGGCAGGTCGTCATCTCGTAGCAGAAGTCGGAGGGGGCGGTCGCTACTATTGGCGCCGCTTCAGTAGTCTCCTCCCATAGCACGCCCTCCTTCTTCCTCTGCGCTCCCTGTGGCGCTGCAATGGCGACGGATTTTGGCGGTAACTTTTGGCGGCAAGTAGCAATACACAGTCTTTGCAATAAGTCACAGTTCCAAGCACAATTCAATCACAGTTCCAAGGCACACATGACCTGATTCTTCAGGCTTAAGTAGATCCTGTTCGTGACGCCAAGTTGTAGCGCCCCCACTGCCGCAGGGCCGAGGGGTACCCGGTACCAGGCCTCTCAGTCTCTGTTCTGGGATTGTCACGGTGGCCAGACCCGGTCCGTGACCCTGCTGAGGGGCGCCCAATAATAGGTGTGGATGGTGGTGGTAGTGCGGTGAAGTGCCGGTCGCAGTAAATAACGAGGACACCAGGTTGCAGTCTCTTTACCTCTTTACTGAAGGCTTCAGGATCCTCAATCCGGAATACGGTTAACCGGGCTGTGCAAGTCCGGCCGGTCGGATGGCACCTCCAGAGTTCACTTTGCAGGTGGAAATCTGTGCCTACCTTCTAGCGCTTGTGTGTTGTGGTCCTCCCCTGCTGCGCTTACGGGATAGTCCCCACAACTGTTGTGTCTGTTTCTCGTGTTCCCTCACAACTCGATTCTGATGTTCTTCTTCATCCGCCAGATGATATGGCTAAGACGCACCCATATGACGGGTAGACCCGGAGCTCTTCCTGGACTCTAGTGTCGCCCTTCTCCTATTGTTGCCCCCCTATGTCTTCGTAGGTGATTTGTGTGAGACAGCCCGCCTATAGCTGACTGTCCTGCCGTAGGTTTGAAGTATTGCTTGGAGCCTAGTACTTCCTCGGCATTCCGGCCACCGGCTACGCACCTCAGTAGGATGTTGCCTCGTCTTACAGCACGACTCCTACTGGTACTTCTCTGTTGCGTTGATCTCGTTTCTTACTCAGCACAATAAACCTCGCTTCTTGTCCTGCATTATACTGTGTGTGGGACTGCACTATACTGTGTGTGGGGGCAGCACTATAATGTGTATTTGGGTAGCTGCACCATACTGTGTATGTGGGGGACTACATAATACTGTGTGTGGAGGGACTGCATTATACTGTGTGTGGGGGGACTGCACTATACTGTGTATGTGGGGGGCTGCATTATAGTGTGTGGGGGCTGCACTATACTGTGTATGTGGAGGGGCTACATTATATTGTGTGTGGGGGCTGCATTATACTGTGTGTATGGGGGCTGCATTATACTGTGTGGGGGGCTGCACTATATTGTGTGTGGGGGGCTGAATTATACTGTGTGTGTGGAGGCTGCATTTTACTGTGTGTGGGGCTGCATTTTACTGTGTGTGTGTAGGGCTGCATTACACTCTGAGGGGTCTGAATTAAACTCTATGAGGGACTATATTATACTGTGTATGTGGGGCTGCATTATACTGTGTGCATGTATGGGGCTCCAGTGTACTCTATGAGGGGGCTGCAGTATACTCTATGAGGGCGCTAAAGTAAACTCTATGAGGGGGGCTGCAGTATACTCTATCAAGGACCATGGTCAGAGCATTATACTATATGTACTATATGGGACCTGCATTATACTGTATAACTGTGCCCATCATTCTTCCTCAGCCGATGTAAAGAGGCTGGGAAACAAGCGCCGTGAGACAGGGTAATCAAGAGTTCTGGGGTTAGATACCAAGAGAGCTCGTCATAAACAGAGGGGTAAGACAAAGGTGTAGTCACAGTACGAGTTGAGAATTCCAGGAAGATAGTGGATCATGACAAATAGGCTAGGCAAGCGAATGGTCAAAGACAAAGCCAAGGTTGGGCAGCAATAGATCAGAAACAGAGCACTGGAAAAGAAGGCACACACACCACACCACCGAGCTAAAGCTACGACTGGCAATAATCAGTTACTTACAGCCAGCTAAATAGCCAGATAATCACCTAGAACAGGAGACACCTGAAAGAAACACAGCTCGCTCCGGCCCTGATTGGCGGTTTGACTGTCACTCACAATACTTACAGCTCAGCGTGCCTCTGCCCCAGATGGGAAAGCTATGTTGTCACTCACAATACCGACAGCTCAGCATGACCCTGGTCCTACAGAATAGCTGTCCAGGACACAGTGAGTTGGGAAATCATAACAGTACCCTATGTTTTAGGGGGGCCACAGAACCCCAAGTTTCCCAGGAAGCCTAAGATGGAAGGCCCTCTCCAGGCAATCGACCTTCACAGAATGAGCCAGAACCCAGGATCTCTCCTTGGGTTTATATCCCCTCCAGTAAACAAGATATTGGATGGAATTTGAGACCCTCTGAAAATCCACAGTCCTCTGCACTTCATACTTCAAACCTCTATCGACAGAAACTGGAGGAGGCGGGGATGAAGGAGACAACACCTTTTAACAGCGATCTGTGGAAAACATTCAGAATGCAAAGAGATGGAGGAAGTTTTAATCTAAAGGCATTCGGATTCACTACCTCCAGAATCTCATCAGGGCCAATAAATGTAGGACCCAACTTCAGCTTAATATTTTTAGATGACAAACAAAACTTATAATAATAATAATAATAATCTTTATTTTTATATAGCGCTAACATATTCCGCAGCACTTTACAATTTTGCACACATTATAATCGCTGTCCCCGATGGGGCTCACAATCTAAATTCCCTATCAGTATGTCTTTTGAATCTTTTGAACTTATCACTTATTTTTTTTAATAAAGTATCTTTATTGAAATTTTCCAACACAGTTTTTAAACAAACACAATACATAATCAAAACCGTGTTATGTAAGAAAAACTACACAGAAAGAAGAGGAGTAGAAAGTGGGTAAAAGGAAAGAGGAAGGGGAGGGAAAAAAAAAACACAAATAGTCGTCACTAGTGTTGAGCATTCCGATACCGCAAGTATCGGGTATCGGCCGATACTTGCGGGTATCGGAATTCCGATACCGAGATCTGATACTTTTGTGGTATCGGGTATCGGTATCGAAACAACATTAATGTGTAAAATAAAGAATTAAAATAAAAAATAGGGATATACTCACCTCTCCGACGCAGCCTGCACCTTACCGAGGGAACCGGCAGCCTTCTTTGCTTAAAATGCGCGCGTTTACTGCCTTCCGTGACGTCACGGCTTGTGATTGGTCGCGTGCCGCCCATGTGGCCGCGACGCGACCAATCACAGCAAGCCGTGACGTAATTTTCAGGTCCTGAATGCAGAATTAGACATTCAGGACCTGAAATTACGTCACGGCTTGCTGTGATTGGTCGCGTCGCGGTCACATGGGCGGCACACAACCAATCACAAGCCGTGACGTAATTTTAAAATGCGCGCGTTTCCTGCCTCCCGTGACGTCACGGCTTGTGATTGGTCGCGTCGCCCATGTGACCGCGACGCGACCAATCACAAGCCATAACGTAATTTTCAAATCCTGAATGCCTAGAATTAGGCATTCAGGACCTGAAAATTACGTCACGGCTTGCTGTGATTGGTCGCGTCGCGGCCACATGGGCGGCACGCGACCAATCACAAGCCGTGACGTCACGGAAGGCAGTAAACGCGCGCATTTTAAGCAAAGAAGGCTGCCGGTTCCCTCGGTAAGGTGCAGGCTGCGTCGGAGAGGTGAGTATAGCAATATTTTTTTATTTTAATTCTTTCTTTTACACATTAATATGGATCCCAGGGCCTGAAGGAGAGTTTCCTCTCCTTCAGACCCTGGGAACCATCAGGGATACCGTCCGATACTTGAGTCCCATTGACTTGTATTGGTATCGGGTATCGGTATCGGATTAGATCCGATACTTTGCCGGTATCGGCCGATACTTTCCGATACCGATACTTTCAAGTATCGGACGGTATCGCTCAACACTAGTCATCACCTTACTGATAAGCGATAAAAAGAAAGTATCTCATTTTGGGTGTCAATCCAGTATATACATTTCTATTACACCAGAAATACACATGGGATCAATACCTAGAAATCCTCCTTATTAAATTAAGCCCAGTCTGTGTCTCACTAATTCCCTTGAAGGATAGTCCTGATTCGTTATTCCACAAAGCCCAAAGTTGTTTAAACTTAAATGACCCCTCTTTTTTTGTATACCCCTTTTCCATATTTAGGTATCTATTTTGTTAATATAGTCCTTTTTTGTTGGGCTCTTAGTATCCAACCAATGTTGTGCTGCTTTTCTTGCTAAGTATGACATGTGCGCTATGGCTACTTTGCCTGGGTTAGTTGTCTGAGTGTCTTCAATGTATCCCAATACACAAACTAGTGGCATTGTTTCAAAACTACCTTGAAGACTCGTCTAATCAACCTTATTATTTTTCTCCAGTATCTCTCCAATTCAGGACATGACCACATCATATGAATTAGGGATGCGGGATCAAAACCACTTCTAGGGCAACATGCGTCAACTCTAGCCCAAATCTTAGGCTATGTGCACACGTTGCGGATTAGTCTCAGGAATTTTTTGTGCGGATTCTGCATCTCGGCAGAAAACGCAGGTGCAGATTTGACGTGTTTTTTGTGCGAATTTCGTGTGGATTTGCTGCGGATTTACTGCGGATTTTGTCAGATTTACTGTGTTTTTTACCCCTGTGGATTTCTATAATGGAATGGGTACAAAAATGCTGCAGATCCGCACAGAAGAAGTGACATGCTAGTTTTTTTAATCCTCAGCGTTTCCGCGTGGAATTTTCCGCACCATTAGCACAAGTAGTGTTTATCACATACTTTGAAGACAGGACCCGAAGAATGATTCCTATAGTCTTCTGTTTTTGTCGAAGCTGAGCCACCCCAATATTCTTTTGAATCTTCCTCCAGACATCTGCAAGTTTCTGTATGGCAACCTTCTCTCCAGGACACCCAGAATTTATCCTAGAAAATTCACCAAAATGGGAATGAAAACCATTATTACAACAAATGGTGAGTTTCCAGTAGGCTGATTGACCCAACTTTAAAGGCGAACTCAGCAAGAGGTAAAAAATGAGGGCCAGTCCACCTGCTGAGCCGCAACGAAACACCCTAAAATTTGTTCTAGCGATTAACAGTTGATTTCAGAGTGGTAGGCAGAGGAAAATGACAAGTCAATCTCCAATGTCCTACAAAAAACTTTCCAGAATTTGGAGGCCAATTGCATTTCTCTATCAGATACAATATTAAAGGGACTCTGTCACCTGAATTTGGAGGGAACAATTTTCAGCCATAGAGGCGGGGTTTTCGGCTGTTTGATTCACCCTTTCCTTACCCGCTGGCTGCATGCTGGCTGCAATATTGGATTGAAGTTCATTCTCTGTCCTCCATGGTACACGCCTGCGCAAGGCAAGATTGCCTTGTGCAGGCATGTACTACGGAGGACAGAGAATGACCTTCAATCCAATATTGCAGCCAGCATGCAGCCAGCGGGTAAGGAAAGGGTGAATCAAACAGCCGAAAACCCCGCCTCTATGGCTGAAAATTGTTCCCTCCAAATTCAGGTGACAGAGTCCCTTTAAGAAGAATTCCATGCAATCGCACAACATGACTGATAAAACAACCTGGAAAGTGTTTCAGTATTTGGTAACCCTGATAAAGGAACAAAATGGGCCTGTTTGTTTGCTGAATCGTCAACCACCACCCAAATAACAGTTTTCGCTATCCACAAACCCCAGCACCCTCTAACCAATAATCATCTCCACTGCACTCTTACCTCCCCAAATGTCCTCCTCTGCTGACCTGTTATGACCCCAATGGCGAGGGTCTCAGAGGAACGTGGAAGTCTGCAGAATACAAAAATCCAGCTCATAGGGCAGTGGTAACTGGGTTGACCATATATCTACTCCTAACGCCAACACTAGAAGTAGCCGGGGATCATTCCTACGTTGATTCTAGATGACACGCGCCAGCCGGAGAATCTAGCTACCCCTAGTAGAGGAAAACAAAGACCGTTCTTGCCTCCAGAGAAGGGGACCCCAAAGCTGGATAGAAGCCCCCCACAAATAATGACGGTTAGGTAAGAGGAAATGACAAACACAGAAATGAACCAGGTTTAGCACAGAGAGGCCCGCTTACTGATAGCAGAATAAAGAAAGGTAACTTATATGGTCAACAAAAACCCTATCAAAATCCACACTGGAAATTCAAGAACCCCCGAACCGTCTAACGGTCCGGGGGGAGAACACCAGCCCCCTAGAGCTTCCAGCAAAGGTCAGGATATAGATTTGGAACAAGCTGGACAAAAATACAAAAACAAAACAAATAGCAAAAAGCAAAAGGCAGACTTAGCTGATATAACTGGAACCAGGATCAGTAGACAAGAGCACAGCAGACTAGCTCTGATAACTACGTTGCCAGGCATTGAACTGAAGGTCCAGGGAGCTTATATAGCAACACCCCTAACTAACGACCCAGGTGCGGATAAAAGGAATGACAGAAAAACCAGAGTCAAAAAACTAGTAACCACTAGAGGGAGCAAAAAGCAAATTCACAACAGTACCCCCCCCTTAGTGAGGGGTCACCGAACCCTCACCACGTCCACCAGGGCGATCAGGATGAGCGGCATGAAAGGCACGAACTAAATCGGCCGCATGAACATCAGAGGCGACCACCCAGGAATTATCCTCCTGACCATAGCCCTTCCACTTGACCAGGTACTGAAGCCTCCGCCTGGAGAGGCGAGAATCCAAGATCTTCTCCACCACGTACTCCAACTCGCCCTCAACCAACACCGGAGCAGGAGGCTCAGCAGAAGGAACTACAGGCACAATGTACCGCCGCAACAAGGACCTATGAAATACATTGTGAATAGCAAACGACACAGGAAGATCCAGACGAAAAGATACAGGATTAAGGATTTCCAATATCTTGTAAGGCCCAATAAAACGAGGTTTAAATTTGGGAGAGGAGACCTTCATAGGAACAAAGCGGGAAGAAAGCCATACCAAATCCCCAACGCGTAGTCGGGGACCCACACCGCGGCGGCGGTTGGCAAAGCGCTGAGCCTTCTCCTGTGACAACTTCAAGTTGTCCACCACATGATTCCAGATCTGCTGCAACCTATCCACCACAGAATCCACCCCAGGACAGTCAGAAGGCTCCACATGACCCGAAGAAAAGCGAGGATGGAAACCAGAGTTGCAGAAAAAAGGCGAAACCAAGGTGGCGGAACTAGCCCGATTATTAAGGGCAAACTCAGCCAACGGCAAGAATGTCACCCAATCGTCCTGATCAGCAGAGACAAAACACCTCAAATAAGCCTCCAAAGTCTGATTGGTTCGCTCCGTCTGTCCATTAGTCTGAGGATGGAAAGCAGACGAAAACGACAAATCAATGCCCATCCTACTACAAAAGGATCGCCAGAACCTGGAAACGAACTGGGATCCTCTGTCTGACACAATATTCTCAGGGATGCCGTGCAAACGAACCACGTTCTGGAAAAACACAGGAACCAGATCGGAAGAGGAAGGCAGCTTAGGCAAAGGAACCAAATGGACCATCTTGGAGAAGCGATCACATATCACCCAGATAACGGACATGCCCTGAGATAGCGGAAGATCAGAAATGAAATCCATGGAGATATGTGTCCAAGGTCTCTTCGGGACAGGCAAGGGCAAGAGCAAACCGCTGGCACGAGAACAGCAAGGCTTAGCTCGAGCACAAGTCCCACAGGACTGCACAAATGACCGCACATCCCTTGACAAGGAAGGCCACCAAAAGGACCTGGCCACCAGATCTCTGGTGCCAAAAATTCCCGGGTGACCTGCCAACACCGAGGAATGAACCTCGGAAATGACTCTGCTGGTCCACTTATCCGGGACAAACAGTCTGTCAGGTGGACAAGACTCAGGCCTATCAGCCTGAAATCTCTGCAACACACGTCGCAGATCCGGAGAAATAGCTGACAAGATAACTCCATCTTTAAGAATACCAACAGGATCAGCGACTCCAGGAGCATCAGGCACAAAGCTCCTAGAAAGAGCATCGGCCTTCACATTCTTTGAACCTGGTAAATACGAGACAACAAAATCAAAGCGGGAGAAAAACAATGACCAGCGGGCCTGTCTCGGATTAAGGCGTTTAGCAGACTCGAGATACATCAGATTTTTGTGATCAGTCAAGACCACCACACGATGCTTAGCACCCTCGAGCCAATGACGCCACTCCTCAAATGCCCATTTCATGGCCAACAACTCCCGATTGCCCACATCATAATTTCGCTCGGCAGGCGAAAACTTCCTAGAGAAAAAGGCACAAGGTTTCATAACAGAGCAACCAGGGCCTCTCTGCGACAAAACGGCCCCTGCCCCAATCTCCGAAGCATCCACCTCAACCTGAAAGGGAAGTGAGACGTCAGGCTGGCACAAAACCGGCGCCGAAGTAAACCGGCGTTTCAACTCCTGGAAAGCCTCCACGGCAGCAGGAGCCCAGTTAGCTACATCGGAGCCCTTCTTGGTCATATCCGTCAAAGGTTTCACAATGCTAGAAAAATTAGCGATAAAACGACGGTAGAAGTTAGCGAAGCCCAAGAACTTCTGAAGACTCTTAACTGACGAGGGCTGAGTCCAATCAAGAATAGCTCGGACCTTGACTGGGTCCATCTCCACAGCAGAAGGGGAAAAAATTAACCCCAAAAAGGGAACCTTCTGTACACCAAAGAGACACTTTGAGCCCTTGACAAACAAAGAATTTTCACGCAAAATTTTAAAGACCAACCTGACCTGCTCCACATGCGAATCCCAATTATCAGAAAAAACCAAAATATCATCCAGATAAACAATCAAAAATTTATCCAGATACTTCCGGAAAATGTCATGCATAAAGGACTGAAAAACTGAAGGCGCATTGGAGAGCCCAAAAGGCATCACCAAGTACTCAAAATGACCTTCGGGCGTATTGAATGCGGTTTTCCATTCATCACCTTGCTTAATGCGCACAAGGTTGTACGCACCACGAAGGTCTATCTTGGTGAACCACTTGGCACCCTTAATCCGGGCAAACAAGTCAGACAACAGCGGTAAAGGATACTGAAATTTGACAGTGATCTTATTTAAAAGCCGATAATCAATACAAGGTCTCAAAGATCCGTCCTTTTTTGCCACAAAAAAGAATCCCGCACCAAGAGGGGAAGAAGACGGACGAATATGTCCTTTCTCCAGAGACTCCTTGATATATGAGCGCATAGCGGTATGTTCAGGTACCGACAGATTAAACAGTCTTCCCTTAGGAAATTTACTGCCTGGGATCAAATCTATAGCACAGTCACAGTCCCTATGAGGAGGCAGTGCACTGGACTCAGACTCACTGAAGACATCCTGATAATCAGACAAATACTCCGGAACTTCCGAAGGCGTAGAAGAAGCAATAGACACAGGCAGGGAATCCCCATGAATACCACGACAGCCCCAACTTGAGACTGACATAGCCTTCCAGTCCAGGACTGGATTATGGGTCTGTAACCATGGCAGCCCTAAAACAACCAAATCATGCATTTTATGTAAAACCAGGAAACGTATCACCTCGCGGTGTTCAGGAGTCATGCACATGGTAACCTGTGTCCAATACTGCGGTTTATTTGCTGCCAATGGTGTAGCATCAATACCCCTAAGAGGAATAGGATTTTCTAATGGTTCAAGAGTAAAACCACAGCGCTTAGCAAATGAGAGATCCATGAGACTCAGGGCAGCACCTGAATCTACAAACGCCATGACAGGATAAGATGACAGTGAGCAAATCAAAGTTACAGACAGAATAAATTTAGGTTGCAAATTACCAACGGTGACAGGACTAACAACCTTAGCTATACGTTTAGAGCATGCTGAGATAACATGTGTAGAATCACCACAGTAGTAGCACAAGCCATTCCGGCGTCTATGAATTTTCCGCTCATTTCTAGTCAGGATTCTATCACATTGCATTAAATCAGGTGTCTGTTCAGACAACACCATGAGGGAATTTGCGGTTTTTCTATCACATTGCACCGAATTAGGTGTCTGTTCAGACAACACCATGAGGGAATTTGCGGTTTTGCGCTCCCGCAACCGCCGGTCAATTTGAATAGCCAGTGCCATAGTATCATTCAGACCTGTGGGAATGGGAAAACCCACCATAACATTCTTAATGGCTTCAGAAAGGCCATTTCTAAAATTAGCGGCCAGTGCACACTCGTTCCAATGTGTCAGCACGGACCATTTCCGAAATTTTTGGCAATACACTTCAGCCTCGTCCTGCCCCTGAGACATAGCCAGCAAGGCCTTTTCTGCCTGAATCTCAAGATTGGGTTCCTCATAAAGTAAACCGAGCGCCAGAAAAAACGCATCAAGATCAGCCAATGCCGGATCTCCTGGCGCCAGCGAAAAAGCCCAATCCTGAGGGTCGCCCCGTAAGAACGAAATAACAATCTTTACTTGCTGAGCAGAATCTCCAGATGAACAGGGTCTCAGGGACAAAAACAATTTACAATTATTCACGAAATTCCTAAACTTAAACCTGTCTCCGGAAAACAGTTCAGGAATCGGTATTTTAGGTTCTGACCTAGGATTACTGATAACATAGTCTTGTATGCCCTGCACACGAGTAGCCAGCTGGTCCACACTTGTAATCAAGGTCTGGACATTCATGTCTGCAGCAAGCATAGCCACTCTGAGGTAAAGGGGAAGAAGAGAAAAAAAAAAAAAAAAAAACTCAGAATCTTCTTTCTTATAATCCCTCTTCTGCAATGCATTAAACATTTAATACTGGCCTGGCAAACTGTTATGACCCCAATGGCGAGGGTCTCAGAGGAACGTGGAAGTCTGCAGAATACAAAAATCCAGCTCATAGGGCAGTGGTAACTGGGTTGACCATATATCTACTCCTAACGCCAACACTAGAAGTAGCCGGGGATCATTCCTACGTTGATTCTAGATGACACGCGCCAGCCGGAGAATCTAGCTACCCCTAGTAGAGGAAAACAAAGACCGTTCTTGCCTCCAGAGAAGGGGACCCCAAAGCTGGATAGAAGCCCCCCACAAATAATGACGGTTAGGTAAGAGGAAATGACAAACACAGAAATGAACCAGGTTTAGCACAGAGAGGCCCGCTTACTGATAGCAGAATAAAGAAAGGTAACTTATATGGTCAACAAAAACCCTATCAAAATCCACACTGGAAATTCAAGAACCCCCGAACCGTCTAACGGTCCGGGGGGAGAACACCAGCCCCCTAGAGCTTCCAGCAAAGGTCAGGATATAGATTTGGAACAAGCTGGACAAAAATACAAAAACAAAACAAATAGCAAAAAGCAAAAGGCAGACTTAGCTGATATAACTGGAACCAGGATCAGTAGACAAGAGCACAGCAGACTAGCTCTGATAACTACGTTGCCAGGCATTGAACTGAAGGTCCAGGGAGCTTATATAGCAACACCCCTAACTAACGACCCAGGTGCGGATAAAAGGAATGACAGAAAAACCAGAGTCAAAAAACTAGTAACCACTAGAGGGAGCAAAAAGCAAATTCACAACACTGACCTGCTCCTCAACCTCAAATCTGTCCTAATAAAACATAAAACAAGTCGCCCACTCTCCTTCTCCCACCTGCTCTCCCTTTCTCTGCTTCTCACTGCTGGCGACATATCTCCCAACCCTGACCCCCACAGCTCATACCTCCCATGACTACCCCCTCCTATCGCTCCCTATCTAATATGAACTACCACAATCTTTCCAACATAAAACCCGTGCCCCTGATGCCCACCCCCCTGCTCCCTCTCTCTGGAGCACTCTGGAATGCCCGCTCAATCTGCAACAAGCTTCATGTGATTCAGGACCTTTTTCTCTCTTGCAATCTTGCCTTCCTCGACCTCACAGAAACATGGCAAACACCCTCTGACACCGCCTCCCCTGCTGTGCTGTGTTACAGCAGCCTCCACTTCACCCACACCCCTCGTCCCGGCAACAGACATGGTGGAGGAGTGGGTATTCTCCTTTCTTCAAACAGCACCTTTAACCCAATCCCACCTCTACCCTCCCTTATCCTCCCCTCTTTTGAAGTCCACCCTGTCCACATCTATTCTCCCTCCAACTTCCAAGTAGCCATCATATACCGACCTCCGGGCCCGGCCACTGCCTTTATTGACCAATTCAGCCTCCAAACTTCTGTCCCTTACTTCATCTTTTGGACTTACTCAGTGGTCCTCCGCAGCCACCCACACAGATGGACATACATTAGACCTGGTCTTCACCCGTCTCTGCTCTCTATCTAACTTCACCACTTCCCCTCTCCCTCTATTCGACCACCATCTGCTCACTTTCTCATCCCTGTCCTCCTCACCGGTCACCCATGTGCAGCAACATGTGCACCCCCGCAGAAACCTTGCACACCTAGACTCCCACATGCTCCCACCTCTTTAATCTATCACTAACTTCTGGCACCTTCCCTTCTGCTTTCAAACATGCTAATATCACACCTATCCTTAAAAAGCCAAACCTTGACCGAACAGCTATGTCCAGCTATCGCCCATTATCGCTGCTTCCATTCGCATCCAAAATCCTGGAGCAGCACGTCCACGCTGAACTTTCCTCCCACCTCTCATCTAACTTGCTTTTTGACAAACTACAATCTGGTTTCTGCCCCCATCACTCAACTGAGACAGCCCTGAACAAAATCACTAATGACCTACTGACAGCCAAAGCTAATGGACAATACTCTGTACTCCTTCTAGACCTGTCCTCTGCTTCTGACACAGTTGACCACTGCCTCCTACTACAGATCCTCTCCTTTGGCATCAAAGACCTCGCCCTATCCTGGATCTCCTCATACCTTTCCAACCACACATTCAGCGTCTCCCACTCCCACACTACTTCCTCATCCCACCCTCTCTCTGTTGGAGTCCCCCAAGGCTCTGTTCTAGGACTCCGACTCTTCTCAATCTATACACTTGGCCTGGGACAACTCATAAAGTCCCATGGATTCCAGTACCACCTTTATGCTGATGACACTCAGATCTACCTTTCTGGCCCAGACGTCACCTCTCTGCTGTCCAGAATCCCAGGGTGTCTATCAGCCATATCCTCCTTCTTCTCCTCTTGCTACCTCAAACTCAATGTGGACAAATCTGAACTCATCATCTTTCCTCCATCTCATAGATTTTCCATACCTGACCTATCTATCGCAATTAACGATTTCACGCTATCCCCGTACTGGAAGTCCGCTGCCTCGGAGTAACCCTTGACTCTGCCCTGTTCTTCAAATCGCACATCCAAGCTCTTTCCATCTCCTGTCGCCTCCAGCTCAAAAATATCTCCAGAATCCGTCCTTTCCTCAACCGTCAATCTACTAAAATGCTTGTGCATGCCCTCATCATCTCCCGCCTTGACTACTGCAACATCCTTTTATGTGGCCTCCCTGATAACATCCTTGCACCTCTCCAGTCCATCCTTAACTCTAAATTCTGCTGCCCAAATAATTCATCTCTCTCCGCGCTACTCCTCCGCTTCCCACTGTTATGAACTGGTGGTTTAGGAGCAACATGGGACGTGCTCTGGAGGAGGTGGTACCTGTACTGACCGCAGTTCCTGATCTTAACACAACACTAGAAGTAGCCGTGGGATGTTCCTGTCACTCCCTAGACACCTCGTCACAGCCGGAGAACTAACTACCCCTAAAGATAGAAACAGGAAAGCTATCTTGCCTCAGAGAAAATTCCCAAAGGACAGACAGCCCCCCACAAATATTGACTGTGAGTGGAGAGGGAAATGACATACACAGAATGAAACTAGGATGTAGCAAAGGAGGCCAATCTAGCTAGATAGATAGAACAGGACAGAATACTGTGCGGTCAGTATTAAAAAAACTAGAAAAATCCACCACAGAGTTTACAAAATCTCCACACCTGACTAAAGGTGCGGAGGGTAAATCTGCTTCCCAGAGCTTCCAGCCTAACTGAATAAATCCATACTGACAAGCTGGACTAGGAAAAACATAGAATGTGCTGAACGATTAAGTCCACAAAAAGTGGAAAGCAAAAGCACAAAGCAAGAACTTATCTTTGCTGAACTGGTCAGAATATCAGGGAATTCCAAGAGAGATGTGAATCCAAGCAGGAACCATAGACAACTGGCACTGGCTGAAGGATAGAGCCAGGATAAATAGCCGAGCCAGAATAGACGATCAGTGGAAGCAGCTGCTGACTGCTAAATCCAAGGAGCAGCAGTTCCACTTAAATCCACCGGAGGGAGCCCAAGAGCAGAACTCACAAAAGTGCCACTTACAACCACCGGAGGGAGCCCAAGAGCGAAATTCACAACATCCCCCCTCTGCAAATCTCTTCACTGGCTCCCATTCCCTCAGCGTATCTAGTTCAAATTACTAATACTGACCTACAAAGCCATCCATAACTTGTCTCCTCCATATATCTCTGAAATAATCTCCCGATATCTTCCCTCACGTAATCTCCGGTCCTCCCAAGACCTCCTTCTGCTGGCAAACCCGATGACTCTCTCATGTCCATCCTGTATCTGAGAAAGTACTGCACCGAGTCCTTGAAGGCTACTGTCTGTGTACAACAAGAACAGTTGATCGAAATCTGCGTAGGCCAAAATCGGAGCTGAAGTAAGGGCATTCTTCATAACCTGGAAGGCCTCGTCTTGTCTCTGGGCCAAAAGGAAGACCCACTTCGGCACTCCGGTGGTCCCCCTCTGCAGCTCATTCAGAGGACCCGCCACCTTCGCGAAGTCTTTGACAAACCGGCGGTAGTACCCGGCGAGCCCCAGAAAAACCTGGAGTTCTCTCACTGTTTGAGTGACTGGCCACTTCTGGATAGCAGCCACTTTTTCTGGTGAGGGTAGAACTCCGTCTTGTGACGCTATGTGGCCCAGGTACTCGATCTCTCTCTTGAAGAGGTGGCACTTCTTTGGCATCAACTTCAGGTTATGAGCCCGTAGTCTTCCGAGTACTTGTCCAAGTCGGGCAAGGTGTTCTTCGAATGAGGCCGAAAACACATGATGTCATCCAGATAGATCAGGGTAGCCTCAAAATTTAAGTGCCCCAAACACTTTTCCATTAGCCGTAGAAACGTGCCCGGAGCATTGGAGAGCCCAAAGTGCATCCGGTTAAGCTCAAACAGTCCAATAGGGAGAATGAAGGCGTTTTTTTTCTTTGTCTTCTCTGCCACGGCTACTTGCCAGTATCCACTTGCTAGGTCAAAGGTGGAGAAGTACTTGGCTTTCCTCAACACTGTCAAGTATTCCTCAATGCAGGGTAACAGATACGAGTTTCAAACGGTGCAGGCATTGAGTTTCCTGTAATCTACACAGAACCGGATGGCCCCATCCTTTTTCTTGATGAGCACCACCGGGGCTACCCAAGGGCTCTGCACTACTCCTGAATCCAGCATCTGTCTCAGTAATGTCTTCACCTCTTGGTACATCTTGGGCGGGATCTGTCGGTATTGTTCTCGAATTGGACAAGCTTCCCCGGTTGATATCTCATGCGTGATGGCTTCAAAACAGCCGAAATCTTCGGTGTGACAGGCGAATGCGGCCTGATTTTCCCACAGCATAGCTTCTATCTCATGCACATGCTCAGGGCCCAGAGCCTTCACATCCACTTCCATTTGATCAAGGATGACCCGCCTACTCCACTCCAGGGATGGCGTCTCTTCGGCCCCCGCAGCAACTGCTAGAGTCCACCACACACCTTGCCTCGGCGATAAAGACATCTCCTCCTGACTGACCACTTCACCCTTATGTAGGTACACCAGGGCCAGATCTGTCCCTCGTGGCAAGGTGACCTCCCCGGGGCACACATTCAAAGCTCTTATGGGGACGTGTCCTCGCTGGAATACAGCTATCGTACAAGCTATCATGACTTCTTGGTCCACTCTTCCGCCTACCACAGGCTGAACAATCACTTCCAACCCGTTGAGGTTGCGATGAGTCCCCACTGGAAGGTTTAATATAGTTTCTCACTCGGGAGGCAGGATTACAGGCTCTCTACCAAAAGCCCTGATGACCCCTACTGTCTGATAAGATGGCACACTCTTCTGCGTCCCACAGACATGGATCAGTTGTGGAAGGGCTTCTTGAGTGGGCTTATGTGTACAGTAGTAGCCTTCTTCCAATATCCGGGTCCCCGTTTGGTAAACATAATCTGATCAATCTTTGATAGGCTCAGGGACTAGCAGGATCCCTTTCCCCCCCCCCCCCCACTTCTTGCCCACAGATTCGGATATTTATCCACAGACCCCTGTGACCGGGATCGGTTGTTGGTTGGCAGCAAACAACCATATCAATGTCTCTTTTTCTGGCTTGGCCAGGGCATGCTGCTTGAAATACGTTTCTGGCATCGTCATCACTTTTAACCCGGTATCTATCAAGTAATCCACTAGAACACCCTCGAATTCAGCACGCAGGATGGGACACCCAGCAATCAAGTGTTTGTTATGATACGGACTGACCTCTCTCCTTGCCTCCCCCGCAGAGTGCCGCACTACTGCGGGGGTTGGTAGTTTACCGGCGGCTTCCACTGGCCTTGAGCGTAATTCCGACAGTCTCTGGCAAGATGCCCCCGTCCACCACATTCCCAGCATTGAATGCCTCCTCCTCGCCAGGGGGCACTTCGAACCTGTCCTCGTGCCTCCAATGCCTGATGGGAGGAGGCTTGCTCCCACTGATCCCTTATCGGTCGGGCCGAAGAATAGTTGTGAGTACGATGGGTCAGACTGTTGCAGTTCCCCCACTCTTCGCTCCATCTGGGTCAGTTTCTCTTGCACGTTGACAAGGGACCGCTGCAAGTTTTTCACCATCTGGACCAGCACCTCCTGGTGGTTTGGGTCCCCTCTGGTATTGGCGTCCTGGACATGCATCACGCCAGACGCGTAGCTTTCCTCTTTACTTCGGGCCACTGTTTCCTCCAAGATTTGACGAAATGTGAGAGCCGAATCTGCCCGGACCCGTTCTGACAGTGCTCGCCTCAAGGATGTGCTGTGCAGTCCCAGAATTAATTGCTCCTGAAGTATCCAGTCTTTAGAGCCCATGCCGCCAAGTCCATCCAACTCCTTTCTCTGCACTTCCGCTAACACTTCTTGCAGTGCTGTCGCATACTGAGAAATTCCTTCTTCTTCCTGCTGCAGCCTGGAGAAAAATTTGGTGCAAAGGTGTCCCATGCTAGCAGTCTCGCTGTAGATCTCTTCCGGGAACTTCACAAGCTCCTTTATGGTACTACGGGTATGTTCTGGTTGTAGGCAGATGTTTCTATGGGCTTCTCCCTCTAGGGCAGTTAATGCGATGTCCACTTCAGGGTCTGGGCTGATGTTATAAATCTTCAGGGTGCTTTGCAGCCGGGACACCCAGTCGGACAGTGGCATATTATTACCGTCAAACTTTGGTAGCACACTAAATATGGTGCCCATAGGGAGTGTCCTTGCAGGGGTTCCACCAATGCCCACAGCATCCCTATTAACATTAGCATTCCCGCCGTTGCTGTAGGCTGCCTGTAAACAGGGGTATGAATGAGAAAAGATAATTTACAAGAGTTGTATTCTTTAGCAGGGCTGTCAAATAGCACGGTGCTCCAACTATTATAGAATCAATATACCTCACACAAGCAAATGCAAACAATAATCAAAAAATGATGCTACTCTACGTATAGCCTCCCTGGCCTTTACTAAGCAGGCCACATGGCTGCTGTGTTCTGTCTGTTGAAGCCTACACTGGGCCCTGATGTGTACAAAACAGGAACAAACTCACGGTGATGTTGGGGACTCAGATCCTGGGGGGGCCCCCAACAGTCCAGTACGGTGGTGCGCATGGCTCTCTGCCAGCTCCATGAAACGTGGTCTCCTTGCTTCTGGATCCGGGAGGTGCTTCTGGAAACTGTACATCACTTTCTCTGTATCTTCATGGCTTCTCAAACTAGCACAGGACAGCCACCCTTGCTACGCCCGAAGAGTCTGTCCAATTTCATGAGTCCACTCCGTCCCAGGCGGTGGGTCCTCTTTTGCAGCTATAAGCACAAAGTTCTCTCTGCAGCAACTTCAGCTACACTCTGTCCAGGCTCCACCCCTCCCCTCAGAACAGTCCAGTTCGTTCACACAGTCTATTGCAGAGGGGGAGCAGAACATTCCATCACACTAGACAAGGGGGTGCTGTCTCTTAAAGTGGCAGCGTGTGCCTAACTGTCCATAACAGCACCCCCCCCTACAGCAGTTCAGCGCAGCGTCCAAACAGCGCATGCGGAGGCATCCGCAAACAGCGTACGTCCCTGCATACCCAATGATAAAGATGGGTATGTAGGGCACCGCAGGACGCAAGGAGGCATACGCGGGGCATAGGTGGGGTTTCAGGGAGGAAGAAGGGAGGAATTATGCTGCCATCCGCAGCACTCCCATACGCTAGTGTGAAACCACACTAATTCTTGTAATATATATATAGATAGATATATATATTACATTAAATAATTATATCATATATATTATATACAGTGGGGAAAATAAGTATTTGATTCACTGCTGATTTTGCAAGTTTTCCACCTACAAAGAATGGAGAGGTCTGTAATTTTAATCGTAGGTATATTTCACCTGTGAGAGACAGAATATAAAAAAAACAGAAAATCACATTGTATGATTTTTACATAATGAAATTGCATTTTATTGCATGAAATAAGTATTTGATCACACTCCGTCAATCACACG
Organism: Ranitomeya variabilis; assembly: GCF_051348905.1. Lineage (NCBI taxonomy): Eukaryota > Metazoa > Chordata > Amphibia > Anura > Dendrobatidae > Ranitomeya > Ranitomeya variabilis. The sequence goes on from NC_135236.1 coordinate 51,508,914, forward strand.
CTAACCTTTCCACCATGGCCAAGAATAAAGAGTTGTCTAAGGATCCCAGGGACAAAATTGTAGACCTGCATAAGGCTGGGATAGGTTACAGGGCAATAGGCAAGCAGCTTGATGAGAAAGCAACAACTGTTAGCTCAATTATTAGAAAATGGAAGAAACGCAAGATGGCTGTCAATCTTTCTCAGTCTAAGGATCAATGTAAGATCTTACCTCGTGGGGTAAAGATGATTCTGAGAAAGGTCAGGAATCAGCCCAGAACTACACGGGAGGACCTGGTCAAAGACCTGAAGAGAGCTGGGACCACAGTCTCACACATTACCATTAGTAACACACTACACCATCATGGATTAAAATCCTGCAGGCACACAAGGTCCGCTGCTCACGCCAGCACATGTCCAGGCCCGTTTGAAGTTCACCAGTGACCATCTGGATGATCCAAAGGAGGCATGGGAGAAGGTCATGTTGTCAGGTGAGGGCAAAATAGAACTTTTTGGTATCAACTCTATTCACTGTGTTTGGAGGAAGAAGAACTATGAGTAAAACCCCAAGAACACCGTCCCAACCGTGAACCATGGTGGGGAAAACGTCAGACTTTTGGGGTGATTTTCTGTTAAGGGGACAGGACGACTGCACCGTATTGAAGGGTAGATAGTTGGGGTCATGCATTGCAAGATTTTGCCCAACAACCTCCTTCCCTCAGTAGGAACATTGAAGATGGGTCGTGACTGGGTCTTCCAGCATGACCATGACCAAAAACACACAGCCAGGGCAACTAAGGAATGGCTCTGTAAGAAGCATTTCAAGGTTCTGGAGTGGCCTAGCCAGTCTCCAGACCTAAACCCAATAGAAAATCTTTGGAGGGATCTGAAACTCAGTGTTATCCAGCAACAGCCCCGAAACCTGAAAGATCTGGAGAAGATCTGTATGGAGGAGGGGGCCAAAATCCCTGCTGCAGTATGTGCAAACTTGGTCAAGAACTGCAGGAAACGTTTGACCTCTGCAATTGCAAACAAAGCTTTCTGAACCAAATATTAAGTTCCATTTTTCTATTGTATCAAATACTTATTTCATGTAAAAAATGCAAATTAATTATGTAAAAATTATACAATGTGATTTTCTGGATTTTTTTAAGATTCTGTGTCTCACAGTTGAAGTGTAAATACGATAAAAATTACAGACCTCTCCATTCTTTGAAGGTGGGAAAATCTACAAAATTGGCAGTGTATCAAATACTTATTTTTCCCACTGTATATATTTATATACAGTATATCTATATATACACACATATATGGAGAAAGGGAGTTCTAAACTGCACACTATTGACTTTACATATTCTAGAATGCTGTGGTATTATATGTCTGTATTTAGACCATATGTGAACGGCTTCCTACACCGCCTCCTGGCATATAATTATAGACTGTCAACAATAAACTCTAAAATTGCTGTTTACTTTATGGTAGAGTGTTTGTCTTACTAATTAAATAGCTGTTTCTGCAGTTAAATGAAGGGAGACGGCCGGCATTAACCCTGGGTATTGTTTGGGACTTGGAATATTGCTACGTGTATGTGTGTGTGTGTGTATTTATATATGCATATCTATCTTTTCAATGCAATCTCTTCTATTGATGCAATTATGGTGTAAATACACAATATTATAATACATTTAAATACTGTGTACGTCTTTATTCCTTCATTATGTTTAAAAGCTAAAAAATGATGTGAAATAAAAAGAGACAAAGGATGTACATTGATTATAATAGGAGCTAATGGGCCTTGGTGAAAAAGTGGTTGTCCATTAAAAAAATGCGGATGGATGTAGGCATTCGCAGTAGTCACTTGAAGAACTTTAATCACAAGGAGGCAATGATCGGTTCACAGCTGTGACACTTACGACATTGTGCTGGCAATTTTATCAGCTGCTCCTCCATCACTCTAGAGAAACAAAAAAAAGGTCTTGCAAGTCAAGGTGGTATTATTTAAAGACTAGTCCAAAAAGGAAAAAAAAACAGCAGTAGTCACTTAAAGAACTTTAATCACAAGGAGGCAATGATCAGTTCACAGCTGTGACACTTACGACATTGTGCTGGCAATTTTATCAGCTGCTCCTCCATCATTCTGGAGAAACAAAAAAAGGTCTTGCAAGTCGAGGTGGAATTATTTATAGACTAGTCCAAAAAGAAAAAAGACCCCTATACAAGTTGCGTAATAAACAAAATATTTATTTGGATAACAACAAAGGAATCAATTTTTAAAAATATGTAAAAACGAACATACTGCGATGGTGGAAGACAGGGAAAAAATAAAAACACACAATGATACATAACACTGCATAGATACGGTCCAATGATAGACTCATGATCATGAGAGGAGAAATAGTAACAGGCAATAATAATATCATGAATAATAACTCTCCGTGGGGCAGCCTGATCATGAATGTTCTGTGAAAATGACTCCCACATATGACAGCAGAGTATATTGTCATCGTAAATGTATATCATAATTGTGCATATGTGTCACATTGGGGAGTCACCCTACCAAGAGAAAAAAAAGAGATAGACATCATCTATAGTGGTGGAGCCCAAGTAAACATAAGGTAACTGGTACATGTAGGTATTAAATCCATGCAGGTATAATTGCTTAACAAGAATAACAGGTGACTTTAAATAATTAGAAAAATAAAGTGCCACTTTGACACCCGCAAGCTTGGCTTATGACCACCTGAAAGGAGTTTCGAGCAACTCCCTACCTTTCCAGGGCTTTAGTAGGTTGCCATAATATATGAGAAAGGCCTTCCTTTTCCCTGGTCGGAATACTTTATAGTTGACCTCTCCCACTTTTTCCACCACTCTATAGTGTACCTGACACTGGGGAAGGAACATGCTCTCTCCTGTGAATAGTAACACAAGTACCCCATCCCCAGGGTTAAATTGTCTGACTGACCGATTATGCCTCCTGGACTTTTCCTTTTTTGGCCTTGAGGAGGAGCTCTTTTACCTGTTCCTTCAGTTTGCCCCATGACATAATAACTCATTATGCCTGACCGACTATTGGCTCCTCGTCTACTGAGGAACCCAATTTACATTTTCCTTAGTGCCTTGAGCTGGGCAGTCCCAAAGTTGTCTCCTCCGGGGCAAAGTTATTGGCTTCAGAGGATGCTTCCTCATCCTCCTTTTTAGCCACTACAGTGAATGGAAATTTACCATTTACATTATGCGCCTTTGCTACCGCAGTCGATTCCTGGCAATATACTGGACTACTGGATGATGGATGCTACAGCCTTAGCCTTAAGTCCCAGAACAAAGGAAAATCTCCACCGATAACAACAGCATGCAACAAGTCCTTGACTACTCCCACTTGGTGGGACATGGAACCACAGTCTAAACATGTCGACCTGGGCAATGGGGTAGTTCTTGGCATCTCCACCCCACCCCCTTCCCATAGACTAACACATGCAGTCATGTGGCCCTTACTAGGGTCACAAAACTCCCTGAGTCCGGAAATTCCATCGCATGGACACCGTTCACAGTCACCTGGCATTCCTTAGGCCCCTCGCCAGAATGAGGAACAGCTCTGCAGGCAGGGTATACGAAGTAGGTGTAATGCCGGCCATCGGCGACGGGGTCAAGAGACAAATGGCTAATATACAGTGACAAGGAAAAGGATAACAATGTTTTGAACTTTTGACTTTCAGGCTCCATATCCCATCTTCAACTACTGCTTTGAAAATGAGCCTACCATCATTTTATAGACAATCATCATCATCAGCCATCTGCTGCTGATGCTGCTGCTTTTGTAACTGCTGCCGCAACTCCTGCTGCTTCTGCTTCCTGTTGAAACTGCAGTATCAGGAGTTTGTTGGTTTCCTGTTGGGTTTCTTGGTGCTGCTGTACTTGCTGCTGCTGCACCAGAACTAACTGCTTAACAAGCTCCTCCATTCTTTTAGACTGTGTTTGCAATGGTGTAGCTGCCTTTACATCTTAACACTGCAATTGCCTGTGCTCTCTGGGACTTCATACTCACATTTCAGTCATCAATTGTAGGGACTCACTCGCTCTGGTAGGCGTTAGGCCTTAGGTAGCATTCACATAGGCAACGCAGTTTTTATTCAAACACAGCTGTTTTTATTGCTTCCCACAGACTGCACAGCATCTATGCAAAAAAAAATCATAAAAATAAATCTTTAGTGTTTTTCAGGTGCTAAGTACAATGGCTTGCAAAAGTATTCATCCCTTCACATGCCTACAACTGTGAACATTTTGCATTGTGGAGCGAACAACAATTAGGACCAAATAACTGAAAACTTCAGTGTGCGTAACTATTTGTCCCCCTAAAGTCAGTACTTTGTAGAGCCTCCTTTTGCGGCAATTACAGCTATAAGTCACTTTGGATACGTCTCTGTGAGCTTTCCACATATTGCCACTGCAATTTCTGCCAATTCCTGAAGGAAAACAACTCCAGCTCCTTCAAGTTAGATGGTTTCCACTGGTGAACAGCAATCTTCCAGTCCAGATTAACAATTGGGTTAAGGTCTGGGCTTTGACTAGGCCACTTCAAAACATTTACACATTTCCCATGAAACCACTCGGGTGGTGCTTTAACAATATGCTTTGGGCAATTGTCTTGTTGGAAGGTGAACCTCCGTCACAGTCTCAAATCACTGACAGACTGAAACAGGTTTTGCTCATGAATATCCCTGTATTTTGCACCATCCATCTTCCTCTCAACTCAGAAAATTTTCCCTGTCCCTATTGCCGAAAAATATCCCCACAGCATAATGCTGCCACCACCATGTTTCACTGTGGTGATTGTGTTCTTGGAGTGATGAGCTGTGTTGGTTTGGCGCCAGACATCGCGTTTACCTTGGTGGATAAAACATTAAATTTTGGTCTCATCTGACCACAGCACCTTCCCCCATACATTTGGAGAGTCTCCCACATGTCTTTTGGAAAACTCAAAACGACCCTTACAATTTTTGTGTGCAGTGTGTAAGTAAAGGCTTTTTTTCTGCCCACTCTTCCATAAAGGCCATCTCTATTGAGTGTACAGCTTATTGTAGTCATGTGGACAGATGCTCCAGTCTATGCTTGAGAATTCTGCAGCTCCTTCAGGGTTACCTTTGGTCTCTGTGCTGCCTCTCTGATTAATGGCTGCCATTCCTGAGCTGAAAGTTTTGGTGGACGGCCCTCTCTTGGCAGGTTTGTTGGAGTACGATGTTCTTTCCATTTCATTATAATGGATTTGATGGTGCTCTGGGGGATCATCAGAGATTGGAAAATCATTTTTAACCCAAACCTGACTTGTACTTCTCAACAGCTTTGTCCCTGACTTGTTTGAAGATCTCCTTGGTCTTCTTAGTGTTTGGCTAGTGGTGCCTCCTGTTAATGGTGGTGTTTGGTGGTTAGTGGTGCCTCTTGTTAATTCTGGTGTTTGGATAGTAGTGCCTCTTGTTAGTGGTGGTGTTTGGTTAGTGGTGCCTCTTGTTAATGGTGGTGTTTGGTTAGTGGTGCCTCTTGTTAATGGTGGTGTTTGGATAGTAGTGCCTCTTGTTAGTGGTGGTGTTTAGTTAGTGGTGCCTCTTGTTATTGGTGTTGTTTGGTTAGTGGTGCCTCTTGTTAATGGTATCTGGTTAGTGGTGCCTCTTGTTAATGGTGGTGTTTGGTTAGTGGTGCCTCTTGTTAATGGTGTCGCAGCCTCTGTGGCCTTTCAGAAAAGGTAAAGTCTATATTCTGACAGACATGTGACACTTGCACACAGGGGGGCATCCTGTCACTAATCATGTGACATATGAAGGTAATTGCTTGCATCAAAAATGTTAGGGGTTTCATAGCAAAAGGGGTGACTACATATGCACATGACATTTTTTTGTTAATTGATCCCATACATTTAATTTATGCCTATATTTTTCTCACTTCACTTCACCAACTTAGATTATTTAATGCTAATGTATCACACACACACCAGATTAAAAAAAAGTATTTAAACACGGGTTGTAATGCACCAAAATATCTAAAAAATCAAGGGGGTGAATACCTTCACAAGCCACTGTGAACAGTATACAAATATCAAAAGGCTGACTATCACTTCCAAACAGAAATCAGGTGTGTACAGGTGCTTATAAAGAATAGCCATCGCCATATATAACAAACAAATAATGTAGCACTCTGTAGAGATATAGCATGAAAACATGAAATATATAATACATTAATTACATTACTGCACGAGAAAATATGAAAATTTGAGAATACTTAGTGCAAAAATGTTCCAATCCATGTGTACCGCAGCAGCCACGATAAGTTGATTCTCGCTGCTGGGAACATATCCTAATGTGAATCCAATGTGAATTCACCAATTGCATCAGCCCCCTGCATTGTACCAGTCTGCACAACATGGAGGACAAATATGCAGTCTATTTCAAAAATCAAACAATGTAAGTTTTATAACATAAGGCCCTTCTGGAACTTTAACACATTATATGCACATTTATTTTGTCATTATTGACCTTAAATTATATATGTATTCTTATAGAGCAGTTGTTTACATGTCTGTATCTTCACCCTCACATGTGCACGTGCTGCGCCTCTGGTCTTCTTACATTCCCCTCGGCAATCAGTTGGAGTTCACGTGATATGCGTTCTGGCGTCGACCGCCCCACGTGACTGTGACGAAGGCGGGAGGGGAGACTGTGAGCTGTGAGGACCTGGGACGTGCATGATGAGCAAATCATCTTATTGGTCATGGTCCGGTCATGTGACCAGAACGGCCCCTCTTATACACTGAACAACTGACATACTGAAGCCACTCCCCCTGAAGAAGTGACATCCACGTGAAACGCGCGTCGGGGTACGTGGACACAGTTTTTGCAGGATACGTTACTCAATGGGTAATTTACCATATACTTTTTCTAATCTAAGAAAACTACATGTCACTCCACAGTAGATTGTGCAAAACAGCATGCTGGTCTAGACTGTTTACGTGCCATGTTTGGGTATAGAGTACCATGTATAAACAACCAGACATTGTTATTCTGTTGTGTTGTTATTTGCTAACTATTCTTTTGATATAACAAACTGGTGATTCGCTCCACAACTATTTAATCCTGACCATAGCCTCCGGCCACAACTTTTCCTTCACCTTTGGATCAAAACCCTGTGAACCCATGTTAAATTTCATAGAATTAATGTGTATTGTTAATAATAAAAAGATTTTTGCATTAATAAAAACCTTACATTGCTATGTAAAATGACTCAGATCCTCCTTTTTAAATAAAAAAAAAATCCTGAGGCCTATTTTCTCCTACTACTCCTTGTAAAATATAAATGTGGGGCTACAGGAACATTTTAGTGGAAAATTCTAATAATTCTAAATAATAATAATAATAAATCTAATAATAATAATAATCCTAATAATTCATAATTTTCATGGCCCAATTTTATATTATTCTGTAAAGTATCTGTTGAGGCAAAATGATCACTGTACCCCTAGGTGAATTCCTCGTGGGGTGTAGTTTCCAAAATTGATTCACATATGGGTGGATTCTGCTGTTTCGAGAACTTCGGGAACTTCAGGGGCTCTATAAATGCATATGATGTCCGTTCCAATAAAATAGTGCTCTTTCCCTCTAAACCCTGCCATGTAGCCAAAAATTAGTTTCTGACCACATATGGGATACTCCCACACTTAGGAGTAATTGCATAACAAATTGTGAGTCTAATTTTGCCTAGTTCCCTTTGTGAAAATACAAAAAAATTAGGTCTAAAGCAACATTTTAGTGACAAAAATAGTAATTTTTCAAATTCCCCTTCCACATTATGTTACTTTCTATGAAGCACCTGAAACCTCTATGAACACCAAAAACCAAGACAAATGAAACCAACAAAATCCTTAAATCTTCATTAATAATGTAATTAAAAAAAAACACACAATAGAAAAAAGACATAAAAAAGGAATAGAGCACACCAGGAATCGAAAAAATGGCAGAATTCACCCTATTAATAGTAAAACCCAAGAGGGGACCTTGCCGTACCTCTCCATAAGAGTGAAAACATTTTTGGGGGGCACACATATTAAATATGAAATTAGTATACTAGAAAGTAGTACTAAGGTAGTAGTAGTATCAATATGTAAACCAAGCTACCCACATAGCATTGCAAATTAATAGGGCTATATAATAATAGCAATAAAACACAATATCCACATGGTGCTGAAGGTACAAACCACAAGGAGGCTGGAGAGGTTCTCTCACCCTTGACGCGCGTTTCGCAGAAACTGCTTCGTCCAGTGGGTCACAAAAATTTAGATGAAAAATTGATGATTTTCCTAAATTTTCATTAAAAAATTTTGTTCTGTATGTTTGGTGTTTTTTATGACACTAACATAAAGTACAATGTGTCATGAAAAAATATTTTAGCCACATAGGAGGTAGTAGGAGAATTCCAAATTTATTATCACATAAAGTGGCACATGTCGGATTTATAAAATCTAGCCTGGTCAAGAAGGTGGAAACGGGCTGCAGCGGGAAGGGTTTGAAGGGGTTCTCCAAAATTATGCAAATTTTGTTAAAGAAAAGGTTCGTTTACATGAGATAATCATTTAGACAAGGAACGATGCGATCGTAGCTGACGACTAGCGAACAATGTCAGATAATTGTTTATTCAGGATGAGAGTGGTTAATGAAGTGGTGGAATAGCGGTCGTTACACCTGCGCTGTGGGCACACGGACAGAGAGCGATTAAACATTTCTGTCTCCACTTCTCCTTTGTCGGTCAAGTCATCGAGCAAGAGAAGGATCTCCATTCACATTACACAATTTTCAAAGGTTGAACGATAGTTTTTACACCGGCCTAAACAATTTTCCGCAGGATCAACGCTCAACACATTCCTAATAAACAATTATGGTGAATGATGGGTGGTTGGGGTCACGGTCTAAAAGATTATCAGCTGGAAAAATGGGCCGTAAGAGAGAACAATGCAGGGTCCAGCTCACTGCTGTATACAGAGGGGACGGCGCGGCAGAAGAAGCCTGGGGGGATTTGTTCACCAGACGGCTCTGTATGGACGGGGTCTCCACAGGCACAGCCCAGGTACCCTGTCCACAGAGGAGAATCCCAGCAACAATCCAGCATGCAAACAGAAAAGCAGCCTGCCCGTCATCTATCAGTCACATAATCTATCTATCTATCTATCTATCTATCTATCTATCTATCTATCTATCTATCATCTATCTATCTATCTATTATCTATCATCTATTATCTATCATCTATTATCTATCTATTATCTATCTATCTATCTATCTATCTATCTATCATCTATCATCTATTATCTATTACCCATCTATTATCTATCTATCATATATTACAGTATCTATCTATCTATCTATCTATCTATCTATCTATCTATCTATTATCTATCATCTATTATCTATCATCTATTATCTATCTATTATCTATCTATCTATCTATCTATCTATCTATCTATCTATCTATTATCTATCATCTATCTATTATCTATCTATCTATTATCTATTTATCTATTATCTATCTTTTATCTTTTATCTATCTATCATATATTACAGTATCTATCTATTATCTATCTATCTATATATCTATTATCTATCATCTATCTATTATCTATCTATCTATTATCTATCTTTTATCCTTTATCTATCTATCATATATTACAGTATCTATCTATCTATTATCTATTATCTATCTATTATCTATCTATCTATTATCTATCTATTATCTATTTATTATCTATCTACTATCTATTATCTATATATTGTTTATCTATATATTATCTATATATCTATCTATTATCTATCCATATATCTATCTATCTATCTATCTATCTATCTATCTATTATCTATCATCTATCTAGCTATTATCCATCTATTATCTATCTATTATCTATCTATCTATTATCTATATATTGTCTATCATCTATTATCTATCATCTATTATCTATCATCTATTATCTATCATCTATTATCTATCTATTATCTATTCTCCATCTATTTATTATCTATCTGTCTTATTGCTTATATACCTATCAATGTTTAAAAATATTTGGGGATTTTAACATTTATTTATTCTTATGTTTATTTATGTTTAATGTTCCTTTAGGTTCCTATGAATGTTTGTATCTATTTATCCAAGTCATATCTGTCTATTGATCAATATTTATATCTATATTTTATATTTATTCATCTTCATAACTAAGCAGCATTTTCTGTTTACCTCTATATTACATTATTAATTTATTTCAATTTGTTTTAAAACGTATTTGAATTTTGATATTGATCTTTATCTTATTACGTTTATCTTATGAACATCTGGGTTGTATATATTTATCGATGTCACGTGTCTCCCCTACTTCGTATCTCTATTTTATATTTATTGATCTTTATTGACATTCTATTATTTTTATCTCTCTATATCGCATCTAGCTGTATCTTTATCTAAAAGTTTTTTTTTAAAAAAAAAGAAAAATAAAGCAGCTGCAATAAAATATGGCGCGGGTGTAAGCCTCCAAGTCCGGGCCACCGGACTACTCTGTATATAAAATCAAAAGTGGCAACACTCCCATTTTCAAAAAGGTGATAAATTGGTATTTATTCCGAGTCTGTGTACATGAGCTTGGAATAAATACTCCTTTTTCATCATTTTTTTTTTGCCACTTTTGATTTGGTTTCTTTTTTTATTTTTTTTTCTATTTATTTGTTTACAGATACTTTTCCTTTTCATCCTATTATCTCTATGTTCTTTGATTTTCACAAGTGATTCTCGGTCTGTATTTATTGGCCATTTTATGATTATTTTTGCCGTCATCTTCTCTGTTATATTTTATTCATGGCATCGATTTAGGTTATTGTAACCGGTGCTAAGGATGAACACGGTTATTATTTGCATTTTTTTATGGTTTTTTTTTTTCTTTTTTCTTTTTTTTATTGTCTTGGGATTTCAATGTTGATTCTTTTCAATCTGTTAATAAACGAGTCCTCGGCTTTTCGGGGCAAATTACATAAGGACAAAAGAAGTGCAAGTTGGGTTTTGTGTTCTTTATTTGAGAAGTTGGCACCAGGAATAAGGAGGTTTAGTAAAGAATTGCTCGTGTTTTTCACAGCAGACGAGAGACGACAATGCTGCGCTCCCACGTACAATCGCAGCACCGGAGATGGGTGTTATACAGAGGTGGGATTTATAACAGAGATATATGGGGATCGTACACCCAATGGCGACATGTCAAGAGGATGAACCTGCTCCAAACGCCGTCACTAATTCTAGATTTCGAGATCTATCGGTGTCACCGGGGACTCGGAGCTTCATCCCGTCTCCCAAACGTCTGATCTCGTCAGTCACACTGCAGATGTATGTGCACAGTGACTGAAGCAGATCCACCGGCCCCCGGTGTGCCGCCATATAGTGCCGCACTATGTGCCCCTAACAGCAAAGCCGGAATCTGGGCAAAGCAGTTTGTTACTGTATCTGCATCAGAACGTTGTACTTCTGTCTTATAGAACGTAAAGTATCAATATCACGATCAATATCATCTATTATCTATTATCTATCTATTATCTATCATCTATTATCTATCTATCTATCTATTATCTATTATCTATTTATTATCTATCATCTATTATCTGTCTATTATCTATTTATTATCTATTATCTATTGCCTATCTATTATCTATTTATTATCTATTATCTATTATCTATTTATCTTTCTATTATCGATCTGTCTGTTATCTATTATCCCATCATCTTCCTTAATAAATGTCTGCCTGTCTGTTTGACTGTTTGTCTGTCTATCCCACATCTTTGGGACAGAAATGTGTTGTAAAATCTAAAGGAAAAATCTTTAAACATCTAAAGTAATCTAATATAAATGCACATTATTTAAAAATAAACATATTAAAGATACATACAACATCCCCATTTGTAGATACACTATTAGAATTATGAATTAATAGAGGAAGTTGTTCAGGTTAGCATCCTTATTCCTTGAATAAAGGGAGGCTGCAAAGAGTGAAATTCCTGCCCTGTATTACACACATACAGGCGCTTCTCACTAAATTAGAATATCATCAAAATGTGAATTTATTTCAGTTCTTCAATGCAAAAAGTGAAACTCATATATTCTATAGAGTCATTACACACAGAGTGATCTATTCCAAGTGTTTATTTCTGTTAATGTTGATGATTACGGCTTACAGCCAATGAAAAGCCAAAAGTCATTATCTCAGTAAATTAGAATAAGTAACAAAAAAACACCTGCAAAGGCTTCCTAAGCGCTTATAAGGTTATGTGCACACGTATTCTTGAGGTCTTCTTGAGGTTTTGTGTGGATTCCACTGCGGTTTTACACCTGCGGTTTTCTATTATGGAGCAGGTGTAAAATCGCTGCGGATTCCGCACAAAGAATTGACATGCTGCGGAATGTAAACCGCTGCGTTTCCAGGCGTTTTTTTCCGCAGCATGTGCACTGCGGATTATGTTTCCCATAGGTTTACATTGTACTGTAAACACATGGGAAACTGTTGCGGACCCGCAGCTGCGGATCCGCAGCAAAATCCGCAGCGTGTGAACATAGCCTTAAGGTCCCTGTCATGATTCTCAATGGCGAGAGAACATAGCCCAGCATATATGAGAACTAGCTCTTGGAAGATGGAAACTATACTGACCATGAACTAAACCTGCCGCACAACTAGAAGTGGCCGGGTAGCATGCCTACGTTTTTTTATCCCTAGATGCCCAGCGCCAGCCGGAGAACTACCTAATCCTAGCAGAGGAAAAGACAGTCCTGGCTCACCTCTAGAGAAATTTTCCCAAAAGGCAGACAGAGGCCCCCACATATATTGGCGGTGATTTAAGATGAAATGACAAACGTAGTATGAAAATAGGTTTAGCAAAATCGAGGTCCGCTTACTAGATAGCATGAGGACAGAAAGGGCACTTTCATGGTCAGCAGAAAACCCTTATCAAAACACCATCCAGAAATTACTTTAAGACTCTAGCATTAACTCATAACACCAGAGTGGCAATTTCCGCTCACAAGAGCTTTCCAGACACAGTAACGAAACAGCAGCTGTGAACAGGAACAAAATGCAAAAACACACAAGGACAAAAGTCCAACTTAGCTGGGAGTTGTCTAGTAGCAGGAACAAGCACAGAAAGGCTACTGATTACATTGTTGACCGGCATGAAACTGACAGAGGAGCAAGGTTATATAGCGACTCCCACATCCTGATAGGAGCAGGTGAACAGAGGGGATGATGCACACAAGTTAAATTCCACAAGTGGCCACCGGGGGAGCCCAGAATCCAATTTCACAACAGTACCCCCCCTCAAGGAGGGGGCACCGAACCCTCACCAGAACCACCAGGGCGATCAGGATGAGCCCTATGAAAGGCACGGACAAGATCGGAGGCATGAACATCAGAGGCAGTGACCCAAGAATTATCCTCCTGACCGTATCCCTTCCATCTGACCAGATACTGGAGTTTCCGTCTGGAAACACGAGAGTCCAAGATCTTTTCCACAACGTACTCCAACTCACCCTCAACCAACACCGGAGCAGGAGGCTCAACGGAAGGCACAGCTGGTACCTCATACCTGCGCAACAATGACCGATGAAAAACATTATGAATCGAAAAGGATGCAGGGAGGTCCAAACGGAAGGACACAGGGTTAAGAATCTCCAATATCTTGTACGGGCCGATGAACCGAGGCTTAAACTTAGGAGAAGAAACCCTCATAGGGACAAAACGAGAAGACAACCACACCAAGTCCCCAACACAAAGCCGAGGACCAACACGACGACGGCGGTTGGCAAAAAGCTGAGTCTTCTCCTGGGACAACTTCAAATTGTCCACCACCTGCCCCCAAATCTGATGCAACCTCTCCACCACAGCATCCACTCCAGGACAATCCGAAGATTCCACTTGACCGGAGGAAAATCGAGGATGAAACCCCGAATTACAGAAAAACGGGGACACCAAGGTGGCAGAGCTGGCCCGATTATTGAGGGCGAACTCCGCCAAAGGCAAAAAAGCAACCCAATCATCCTGATCCGCAGACACAAAACACCTCAAATATGTCTCCAAGGTCTGATTAGTCCGCTCGGTCTGGCCATTAGTCTGAGGATGGAAAGCAGACGAAAAAGACAAATCTATGCCCATCCTAGCACAGAATGCCCGCCAAAATCTAGACACGAATTGGGTCCCTCTGTCAGAAACGATATTCTCCGGAATACCATGCAAACGAACAACATTTTGAAAAAACAGAGGAACCAACTCGGAAGAAGAAGGCAACTTAGGCAAGGGAACCAGATGGACCATCTTAGAGAAACGGTCACACACCACCCAGATGACAGACATCTTCTGAGAAACAGGCAGATCCGAAATAAAATCCATCGAGATGTGCGTCCAAGGCCTCTTTGGGATAGGCAAGGGTAACAACAATCCACTAGCCCGAGAACAACAAGGCTTGGCCCGAGCACAAACGTCACAAGACTGCACAAAGCCTCGCACATCTCGTGACAGGGAAGGCCACCAGAAGGACCTTGCCACCAAATCCCTGGTACCAAAGATTCCAGGATGACCTGCCAACGCAGAAGAATGAACCTCAGAGATGACTCTACTGGTCCAATCATCAGGAACAAACAGTCTACCAGGTGGGCAACGATCAGGTCTATCCGCCTGAAACTCCTGCAAGGCCCGCCGCAGGTCTGGAGAAACGGCAGACAATATCACTCCATCTTTAAGGATACCTGTGGGCTCAGAATTACCAGGGGAGTCAGGCTCAAAACTCCTAGAAAGGGCATCCGCCTTAACATTCTTAGAACCCGGTAGGTAAGACACCACAAAATTAAACCGAGAGAAAAACAACGACCAGCGCGCTTGTCTAGGATTCAGGCGCCTGGCAGACTCAAGGTAAATTAAATTTTTGTGGTCAGTCAATACCACCACCTGATGTCTGGCCCCCTCAAGCCAGTGACGCCACTCCTCAAAAGCCCACTTCATGGCCAAAAGCTCCCGATTCCCAATATCATAATTCCGCTCGGCGGGCGAAAATTTACGGGAAAAAAAAGCACAAGGTCTCATCACGGAGCAGTCGGAACTTCTCTGCGACAACACCGCCCCAGCTCCGATTTCAGAAGCGTCGACCTCAACCTGAAAAGGAAGAGCAACATCAGGCTGACGCAACACTGGGGCGGAAGAAAAGCGGCGCTTGAGCTCCCGAAAGGCCTCCACAGCATCAGGGGACCAATCAGCAACATCAGCACCCTTCTTAGTCAAATCAGTCAATGGTTTTACAACATCAGAAAAACCAGCAATAAATCGACGATAAAAGTTAGCAAAGCCCAAAAATTTCTGAAGACTCTTAAGAGAAGAGGGTTGCGTCCAATCACCAATAGCCTGAACCTTGACAGGATCCATCTCGATGGAAGAGGGGGAAAAAATGTATCCCAAGAAGGAAATCTTCTGAACCCCAAAAACACACTTAGAACCCTTCACACACAAGGAATTAGACCGCAAAACCTGAAAAACCCTCCTGACCTGCTGGACATGAGAGTCCCAGTCATCCGAAAAAATCAGAATATCATCCAGATACACAATCATAAATTTATCCAAATAATCGCGGAAAATGTCATGCATAAAGGACTGGAAGACTGAAGGGGCATTTGAAAGACCAAAAGGCATCACCAAATACTCAAAATGGCCCTCGGGCGTATTAAATGCGGTTTTCCACTCATCCCCCTGCTTGATTCGCACCAAATTATACGCCCCACGGAGATCAATCTTAGAGAACCACTTGGCCCCCTTTATACGAGCAAACAAATCAGTAAGCAGTGGTAACGGATATTGATATTTAACCGTGATTTTATTCAAAAGTCGATAATCAATACACGGCCTCAAAGAGCCGTCTTTCTTAGACACAAAGAAAAAACCGGCTCCTAAGGGAGATGACGAAGGACGAATATGTCCCTTTTCCAAGGACTCCTTTATATATTCTCGCATAGCAGCGTGTTCAGGCACAGACAGATTAAATAAACGACCCTTAGGGTATTTACTACCCGGGATCAAGTCTATGGCACAATCGCACTCCCGGTGCGGAGGTAGTGAACCAACCTTGGGTTCTTCAAAAACGTCACGAAAGTCAGACAAGAATTCAGGAATCTCAGAGGGAATAGATGATGAAATGGAAACCAAAGGTACGTCCCCATGAGTTCCTTTACATCCCCAGCTTAACACAGACATAGCTCTCCAGTCGAGGACTGGGTTATGAGATTGCAGCCATGGCAATCCCAGCACCAAAACATCATGTAGATTATACAGCACCAGAAAGCGAATAACCTCCTGGTGATCCGGATTAACACGCATAGTCACTTGTGTCCAGTATTGTGGTTTATTACTAGCCAATGGGGTGGAGTCAATCCCTTTCAGAGGTATCGGAGCCTCCAATGGCTCCAAATCATACCCACAGCGTTTGGCAAAGGACCAATCCATAAGACTCAAAGCAGCGCCAGAGTCGACATAGGCGTCCGCGGTAATAGATGACAAAGAACAAATCAGGGTCACAGATAGAATAAACTTAGACTGTAAAGTGCTAATTGAAACAGATTTGTCAGGCTTCTTAGTACGCTTAAAGCATGCTGATATAACATGAGTTGAATCACCACAATAGAAGCACAACCCATTTTTTCGTCTAAAATTCTGCCGCTCGCTTCTGGACAGAATTCTATCACATTGCATATTTTCTGGCGTTTTCTCAGTAGACACCGCCAAATGGTGCACAGGTTTGCGCTCCCGCAGACGCCTATCGATCTGAATAGCCATCGTCATGGACTCATTCAGACTCGCAGGCACAGGGAACCCCACCATAACATCCTTAATGGCATCAGAGAGACCTTCTCTGAAAATCGCCGCCAGGGCGCACTCATTCCACTGAGTAAGCACAGACCATTTGCGGAATTTTTGGCAGTATATTTCAGCTTCATCTTGCCCCTGAGACAAGGACATCAAGGCCTTTTCCGCCTGAAGCTCTAAATGAGGTTCCTCATAAAGCAACCCCAAGGCCAAAAAAAACGCATCCACATTGAGCAACGCAGGATCCCCTGGTGCCAATGCAAAAGCCCAGTCTTGA
The DNA here is from genome assembly GCF_051348905.1 of Ranitomeya variabilis. NCBI lineage: Eukaryota > Metazoa > Chordata > Amphibia > Anura > Dendrobatidae > Ranitomeya > Ranitomeya variabilis. The sequence continues at coordinate 51,526,060 of NC_135236.1, forward strand.
GGGTCGCCCCGGAGCAAGGAAATTACAATCCTGACCTGCTGTGCAGGGTCTCCGGCAGAGCGAGACTTCAGGGACAAAAACAATTTGCAATTATTTTTAAAATTTTGAAAGTGAGATCTATTCCCCGAGAAGAATTCAGGCAAAGGAATTCTAGGCTCAGACATAGGTGCATGAACAACAAAATCTTGCAAATTTTGTACATTTATGGCGAGATTATTCAAACCTGTAGCTACACTCTGAAGATCCATTTGAAACAGGTGAACACAGAGCCATTCAAGGATTAGAAGGAGAGGAAGAGAGGAAGGCTGCAGTATAGGCAGACTAGCAAGTGATTCAATTAAGAGCACACTCAGAACTAGAGGGAAAAAAAAAAAAAAAATTGTAGCAGACTTCTTTTTTCTCTCCTTTCTCAGCCAGAAATTTAACCCTTTTTTGGGCCGGTCAAACTGTCATGATTCTCAATGGCGAGAGAACATAGCCCAGCATATATGAGAACTAGCTCTTGGAAGATGGAAACTATACTGACCATGAACTAAACCTGCCACACAACTAGAAGTGGCCGGGTAGCATGCCTACGTTTTTTTATCCCTAGATGCCCAGCGCCAGCCGGAGAACTACCTAATCCTAGCAGAGGAAAAGACAGTCCTGGCTCACCTCTAGAGAAATTTTCCCAAAAGGCAGACAGAGGCCCCCACATATATTGGCGGTGATTTAAGATGAAATGACAAACGTAGTATGAAAATAGGTTTAGCAAAATCGAGGTCCGCTTACTAGATAGCATGAGGACAGAAAGGGCACTTTCATGGTCAGCAGAAAACCCTTATCAAAACACCATCCAGAAATTACTTTAAGACTCTAGCATTAACTCATAACACCAGAGTGGCAATTTCCGCTCACAAGAGCTTTCCAGACACAGTAACGAAACAGCAGCTGTGAACAGGAACAAAATGCAAAAACACACAAGGACAAAAGTCCAACTTAGCTGGGAGTTGTCTAGTAGCAGGAACAAGCACAGAAAGGCTACTGATTACATTGTTGACCGGCATGAAACTGACAGAGGAGCAAGGTTATATAGCGACTCCCACATCCTGATAGGAGCAGGTGAACAGAGGGGATGATGCACACAAGTTAAATTCCACAAGTGGCCACCGGGGGAGCCCAGAATCCAATTTCACAACAGGTCCCTTAGTCTGTTTCAGTAGCTCCACAATCATGGGGAAGACTGCTGACTGACAGATGTCCAGAAGGCAGTCACTGACACACTCCACAAGGAGGGGAAGCCACAAAAGGTCATTGCTAGTGATGAGCGAATATACTCGTTGCTCGGGTGACTTCTGAGTATTTGTTAGTGTTCGGAGAATAAGTTTTCATCGCCTCAGCTGAATGATTTACAGCTATTAGCCAGGCTAAGTACATGTGGGGGTTGCCTGGTTGCTAGGGAATCCCCACATGTGATCAGGCTGGCTAATAGCTGTAAATCATTCAGCTGCCGGGATGAAAACTTAATCTCTGAACACTAACAAATACTTGGAGGTCACCCGAGCGTGCTCGGGAAAACTGTTGTGAATTCCGTTCTCGGACTCCCTCCTGTGGTCATGAATGGTACTTTGGTTAGTTCTGCTCTTGGGCTCCCTCTGGTGGCTTCGAGCGGAACTGCTGATCACTAGGTTGGCTTTATCAGCTGCTCTCGTTATGTTGTTATGCTGCTTCCCTATTTAACTCCACTCAGATCGTTACCTGATGCCAGCTCTCAATGTATCAGAATTGGTTCAGATCTCTCTTGGACTTCTCTGAGGACCTGTCTACTCCAGCAGAAGCTAAGTCCCTGCTAGTTCATTTGTTGTTACTGCTGCCTGAATATATTTCTTAGCACTCTAAATTCTAGTCCAGTTTGCTATCATGATGTTTCCTTGCTAGCTGGAAGCTCTGGGGTGCAGTGTTGCACCTCCACACCGTGATTCGGTGCGGGGGTCTTTTTGCATACTCTGCGTGGTTTTGTAGTTTTTTATGCTGACCGCATAGTATTCTTTTCTATACTCTGACTATTTAGTAACTCTGGCCTCCTATGCTAAAACCTGTTTCATTCCTGTGTTTGTGACTTTCCTCTTAACTCACAGTCAATATATGTGGGGGGCTGCCTTTGCCTTTGGGGTATTTCTCTGAGGCAAGGTTAGGCTTCTATTTCTATCTTTAGGGGTAGTTAGCTCTTAGGCTGTGAAGAGGCGTCTAGGGAGAGTTTGGTACGCTCCACGGCTATTTCTAGTGTGTGCGATAGGAGTAGAGTTTGCGGTCAGCAGAGTTCCCACTTCCCCAGAGCTAGTTCCGTTTTTTGAGTTTACTCATCAGGTCATTCCAGGTGCTCCTAACCACCAGGTCCATAACAGAAAACCTGAGCAACAAGTATACTCGCTCATCACTAGTCATTGCTAAAGAAGCCGGCTGTTCACAGAGTGCTATATCCAAGCATATTAATGGAAAGTTGAGGAAGGAAAAAGTGTGGTAGAAAAAGGTGCACAAGAAACCGGGATAACTGCAGCCTTGAAAGGATTGTTAAGAAAAGACCATTAAATAATGTGGGGGAGATTCACAAGGAGTGGACTGCTGCTGGAGTCATTGCCTCAAGAGCCACCACACACAGACGTATCCAGGACATGGGCTACAAGTGTCGCATTCCTTGTGTCAGGTCACTCATGACCAATAGACAGCACCAGAAGCGTCTTACCTGGGCCAAGGAGAAAAAGAACTGGACTGTTGTCAGTGGTCCAAGGTGTTTTTTTCAGATGAAAGTAAATTTTGCATTTCATTTGGAAATCAAGGTCCCAGAGTCTGGAGGAAGAGTGGAGAGGCCACAATCCAAGCTACTGGAGGTCTAGTGTGAAGACTCCACAATCAGTGATGGTTTGGGGAGCCATGTCATCTGCTGGTGTAGGTCCACTGTGTTATATCAAGACCAAAGTCAGTGCAGCCGTCTACCAGGAAATTTTAGAGCACCTCATGCTTCCCTCTGCTGACAAGCTTATTGGAAATGGAAATGTCATTCTCCAGCAGGACTTGGCCCCTGTCCACACTGCCAAAAGTGTGCTGATGTACAGGTGCTTTTCACAAAATTAGAATATCATCAAAAAGTTAATTTATTTCAGTTCTTCAACACAAAAAGTGAAACTCATATATTATATAGAGTCATTACAAACAGAGTGATCTATTTCAAGTGTTTATTTCTGTTAATGTTGATGATTATGGCTTACAACTAGTGATGAGCGAGTATACTCGTTGCTCGGGTTTTTGTCAACGCAGCTGCATGATTTTTGGCTGCAGGACAGCCTGAGTACATGTGGGGGTTGCCTGGTTGCTAGGGAATCCCCACATGTGTTCAAGCTGTCTAGCAGCTGCAAATCATGCAGCTGAGGTGACAAACCGAGCACTCCCAAAGACCACCCGAGCAGCGAGTATACTCGCTCATCACTACTTGCATCCAATGAAAACCCAAAAGTCATTATCTCAGTAAATTAGAATACTTTATAACAACAGCTTGAAAAATGATTTTAACATCTGAAGTGTTCACCTACTGAAATGTATGTTCAGTAAATGCACTCAATACTTGGTCGGGGCTCCTTTTGCATCAATTACTGCATCAATGCGGCGTGGCATGGAGGCGATCAGCCTGTGGCACTGCTGAGGGTTTATGGAAGCTCAGGTTGCTTTGATAGCAGCCTTCAGCTCGTCTGCATTGTTGGGTCTGGTGTCTCATCTTCCTCTTGACAATACTCCATAGATTCGCTATAGGGTTAAGGTCAGGCGAGTTTGCTGCCAATCAAGCACAGTGATACTGTTGTTTGTAAACCAGGTATTGGTACTTTTGGCAGTGTGGACAGGGGCCAAGTCCTGCTGGAGAATGACATTTCCATCTCCAAAATGCTTGTCGGCAGAGAGAAGCATGAAGTGCTCTAAAATGTCCAGGTAGACAGCTGCGCTGACTTTGGTCTTGATATAACACAGTGGACCTACACCAGCAGATGACATGGCTCCCCAAACCATCACTGATTGTGGAGACTTTACACTAGACCTTGGAAATCAAAGTTCCAGAGTCTGGAGGAAGAGTGGAGAGGCCACAGTCCAAGCTGCTTGAGGTCTAGTGTGAAGTTTCCACAATCAGTGATGGTTTGGGGAGCTAGAAAATTGGTGACATGTTCAGCATAATACCCCCATGCACATTATGATGTCCCCACAGTACATTATCACACAACCCCGACACAGTATGATGCATCAACAGTGCATTTCCCAACAGTCCCCTATAGACAGTATAATGCTGCCACAGCTCCCCAGTGTAATGCAATTATAACTATAGTACATTCTCCCACAGCCCCACTCACACAGTAAGATGCTTCCAAAGTACAATTCACCACATATTATGATGACTCCACAACTCCCCACAAACAGTATGGTACCCCCATAGCCACCCACACACATTATGATTTGTCCACACATTATGATTTGTCCACAGTCTTCCCACACAGTGAAATATCCCCATAGCCACCCATACACAGTTGGAAGCCACTAAAACCACCCTCACATAGTATGATGCCCCTGTAGCCACCCACACGCAATTTGATTTGTCTACAGTCTTCCCACACAGTGTAATATCCCCATAGCCACCCACACACAGTATGATGCCCCCGTATCCACACGAACAGCTTCAATCTCCCAAAATCTCCCACACAGTACAATGTCTGTAGGGTCCTCTACATGTAGTACGATTCCCTCACAGCCCCCACACTGTTTGATGTCTACCATAGTACATCTCCCACGGTCGCCTTACGCAGTTTGATGCCATCAATGTTCACCACGTAGTATGTTTCCACCACAGTCCCCTAACACATAGTATAATGCCTCCCACAGTAAATTCTCCCACAGCTCCCCACACACAGAATAATTCCCCTGCACATACACAGTATGAACCCTTCCCCGCCGTGTACCCACCACACAGTATGTTGCCCCCAGTGAAAACCCCCCCACAGGTATTCCACTTTCCTGTGTGTCCTGCTTCTCAGCTGAGCTGGTCTTTGTGGTCAGTCTTGTAACCTAAAGAACGTCATGTGTCCTGTTAGGTTCCTCAGCCTCTACCCAGACTGAACGGTGGAGCAGAGATCTGATCATTCCCTGTTCCACTCTTGTACTTAGCTGTGACTGAGGTCACAGATACAATTAAAGTTGAGAAACACCCACTTCCTCTCTAAACAGCTCAAAAAATTCTGGACTGTCCCTCTGAATCCTTTACAGTTGGGAGGTGTGCATTACCTATAGTATAAATCAGCAGAGATATATCCCGTGCATTCAGGATATTGTACATGAGGATAAGTGATGAGGGAACGTGCTGGTGTAAGGAGGTGGCGGGGACCCTCACGTGCCTCCCCTCTCCTTTACACCGAGCACGTGTCACATGCGGCACCCTGATGGTTCACTAATGTTTTATATGGTTATATCATTTAGTAAAGTCATTGTCATATGTTGTATCCTAAATGTGCATGTATTGTATATATTTAGTTTCGGGATAGAATAAGTTACAGTGTTGGGAGGAGTTAAAAGAGGGTTGGTGCAAAGCCTCTGGACTTAGGGAAGGCACTTTCTGCTCTTGAAGCAGAGCCCGGGCAGGCTTGCCCAGGGCGAGACCTGCACCATAGTGCGGCCAGTCGTGGGGAGGGGAATAAAAGCTGCCCTAGCTTGACGGGTAGCGTGGACGGACACTGGCTCCGCGGGATCGACCCCAGGAGTAAAAAAGAGGGCTCGGGACCAGGACGGGAGCTGGTGTTGGGCGGACTTCTGAAGTCACAGGGATAGAGCAGGAAATGATGTCTTGTTTGCACCGTGTTCAGTAAAGGTGTTACTGTTGGAGCAGAACTGTGAGTTGTTGTGTTTCCTGAGACCTCATTCTCTACAACCGGAGTGACTGTATGCTAAAGGTAACTGACTGTACCGCAGGACTGGGACTTCACCTGTCTTTTCATGTGCAAAGTGCCTGGGTGTTCACTGACTGGGGCTTAGTGAGCTCACCCACAACTACCACCCCGTGCCACCTTGTTACACTGGGATAAGGTGTTATCGGGTGCTAACCGAGTGTCTTCGGCGTGCTCGAAAAATATGTCCTCGTCCTCGCGACTGCATGTCTCACGGTTATGAGGCAACAGAAGACATTAGGCATAGTACATATCAGCACAGCTATATAACACCACCCATACTCGCATCGTCCTTCTCCCAACGTTCCTGTTATTACATCCATGGATCAGGAATATTTATGTTACACAATACGGACAATTTTTTTTTTTACAAAGGACGGGGAACCTGGATTGTCAGAGAAGAATCTGTTTTCTCCGTTTGGATTATTTTATTCGTTCTTTCTGGCTATGGATAAAGAAATCTGGATTTGTGAGAATTTCTGAGCAGATGGCCACGTTACAGTAACAGCATAGTGCGCCTTTTGGCATAAAATACAGTTAAATAAGGAATATCTTTATTCCTCTATATTTTTAAAGTCTCGGAAATGTATGCAGGTTTTTATTATTTTTTTTTTTTTACTTCTTTTATAACACAGGCTGTTTGCTAAATATTTTTGTACAGTGAGGCCTGCGAGCTCGCTGTAGAAAACTGCTCTCTGCTGTATTGCTGGGCTGAGACTCAAGTATACAGGATCAATAAGAAACACATATTTATTGGCAAGCTGAAAGGATCGGAAAATACGTCCTGCTATCAATATGCAGATAGTCATTAAACTATACCCTAAACCCCAGGGGCGCGTTTCTAAGTAAAGTTGTATTAACCCCTTAAAGTCTGATTTTATTCGCATTTATAGCCCTCGCTAAGTGACTGGCCATAAGGGCTGAGATGCGGAGTGGCATTTTTACCACGTCTGCCCTATTAATCCTTATACACACACACGTCTCAATGAGCGCGGAGCATATAAGTCATTGTGCCATTAGCCGCGGCGATCATCTGATTGCAGCGACAGCTGTCATATGACGGAGCTGCCAAATGTCGCATTATCAGGGCTCTTACTAAGGCTGCTATGGCAGGTGCTGTTTGGGGGGAAAATATATGCAAAAAAAAATAATCATATACATAGTATATACACTGATCAAACATAACAATACAACTACCTGAGTAATGTTTTGTAGGCCTCATACCTCCAGTTTGCCAAGTCTTACCCGTCCAACAGGCCGGGGCTCTACCATTTACACAAGCTTCGCCCCTTGATTTTTATTTGTGTATGTGAAAAATTGAACAATTTTTTTTTTATCAGTGTTTTGGATCAAATTTCCATCAGTGTTCGATCAATTTTTACCATCAATTTTTCATTAAAAAAAAAGTGCTGGACGTTCCTTAGCTTCTCCCAACAAACAGTCAGCGACCCATAAGGTTGCGTGAGCAAAATTGATCCATGACTGGGATCAAAATCGGACAAACTCCGCTTTTTTTTTGCAGAGACTTGGTCTGAAAAACAAAAATGGACACATGAATAGACCCGTAATAAAGACAAAAACTCCCTACTTGATAGCACCGAAGGGTGTTTGTTTTATGGAAATTGCAATAAATTAACGTTAAAGGGGTTTTCCGGTCCAAATCAATAAGTTTGCAGTCACTCTGTGTGACTCCAGACTTATGAATCCCCCCAGCACACGCACACACGAGTTCTGAGCAGGGTATGTATGAGTTATACGTACTCCCGGCCATACACTTGAATGGAGTGAGGTCATGCCCACTAGATGGGCCCTGGACTGGAGTACATATAACACACCCATACCATCCAGTCCCGGCTTAGAAACCGGCAAATCTCCGCAGCGCACGGTGCGTGGGCTGGAGTCCCAAGGCTTTAGAAATAGCTTTATAACCTTTTCCAGACTGATAGATCCCAATTACTTTGTTTCTCATTTGTTCCAGAATTTGTTTGGATTGTGGCACGATGTCAAGCTTATGAGGATCTTTTGGTCTACTTCACTTTGTCAGGCAGGTCCTATTTAAGTGATTTCTTGACTGAGAACAGATGGCCTGGGTGTGGCTAGGGAATTTGAACTCTGCTTCCCACAGATGTGTTAAACCACAGTTAATTTGGTTTTAGGGAGGGGGAGGGGATCACTTTTTCACACAGGGCGCTGTAGGTTTGGATTGCTTTTTCCCATAATAATAAAGACCTTCATTTATAAACTGCATTTTGTGCTTCCTTGTGTTATCTTTGTCTAATATTTAAATTTGTTTGGCGATCTGAAACATTTAAGTGTGACAAACATGCAAAAGAATAAGGAATCAGGAAAGGGACAGACTGTTTTTCACACCACTGTATTGTCTTTTTTTTTTTTAAATTACAAAAGGGAAATAGGCTAATGCAAAAGTTTGGGCACCCTTGGAGATCTGTTTGCTCAGATAACTCTGACCAAGGTTTCAGACCTTAATTAGCCGGTTAGGGTTATGGCTTGTTCACTATCATCTTTCTGAAAATGATGGAGGCCCACAAAGCAGGAGAAGGCTATAAGAAGATGGCAAAGTGTTTTCAAATTGCCCTTTCCTCAGTTCGAAATGTAATTAAAAAATGACAGTTACCAGGAACTGTGGAAATCAAGATAAGGTCTGGAAGACCAAGCAAAATTTCAGTGAGAGCTGCTGGTAGGATTTCTAGAGAACTAAACTAGAACCCTCGCTTGACTGCAAAATACCTTCAGAAAGATTTAGCAGACTCTGGAGTTGTAGCACATTGTTCTACTGTTAATAATAATAATAATAATTATTATTATTATTTATATAGTGCCAACATATTCCACAGCGCTTTACAATTTAAGTTAAAGATAATACAATAATTAAAGCAAAGATAATGATGACCTTGCCCGTAAGAGCTTACAATCTACAATCACAGACACCTGCACAAATATGGCCTTCATGGAAGAGTCATCAGAAGAAAACCTCTCCTGTGTCCTCACCATAAAATTCAGCATCAGGAGTATACAGATGAACATCTAAACAAGCCTGATGCATTTTGGAAACAAGTCTTGTGGACCGATGAGGTTAAAATAGAAGTTTATAGCCGCAATGATCAAAGGTATGTGTGGGGGGGGGGAAAGGACACAGAATTTCAGGAATAGAACATCTTGACAACCATTAAGCATGGGGGTGGATCAATTATGCTTTGGGGTTGTGTTGGAGCCAATGATACGGGCAACATTTCATGGGTAGTGGGAAGAATTAATTCAATGAAATTTCAACAAATTCTTGATGCAAACATAACACCATCTGTAAACAAGCTGAAGATGAAAAGAGGAAGAGGATGGCTTCTACAAATGGATAATGATCCTAAACACACATCAAAATGCACAATAGATGGCGCAATCTGAAAGCCTTACAATGGCCCTCACAGTCCCCTGTTCTGAACATCATTGAAAATCTGTGATTAGACCTCAAAATAGCAGAGGATGCAAGACGACCCAGGAATCAGAATCTCACAGAACTGGAAGAATACTCCAAGGAAGAATGGATTAAAGTCCCTCAAACAAGAATTGAAAGACTCTTGTCTGGCTACAAAAAGTTGTGATAATTCAAAAGGGGCGCTACTAGGTACTAAGCGTGCAGGGAGCCAAAACTTTTGCATCAGCCCTTTTTCCTTTTTGTAATTTTTAAAATGTAAAAGATGAAAAAAAAATAAATATATATATATATATATACATTTGCACAAAATACAAAGGAAATGTGTAATCTGTAACTTTAGGCCTTTTGGAGATCAACTTAGGCTACGTTCACATTTGCGTTGTGCGCCGCAGCGTCGGCGCCGCAGCGCACAACGCAAACAAAAACGCGGCAAAACGCACGCTAAAACGCTGCGTTTTGCGCCGCATGCGTCGTTTTTGGCCGAAAGTTGGACGCAAAAAAAATGCAACTTGATGCGTTTCTTGCATCCAACGCTTGCGGCCATGCGGCGCAAAACGCAGCACAACGCATGTCCATGCGCCCCCATGTTAAATATAGGGGCGCATGACGCATGCGGCGCCGCTGCGGCGCCCGACGCTGCGGCGCTGACCGCAAATGTGAACGTAGCCTAAACTGTTCACAATAACAGTAATTTTGACCAGGGGTGTCCAAACTTTTACATGACACTGTAACTATAAAAAACATGGATAACAGTTGTATAATAAAAACTGATGTCTGAATGAGCCCTAATAAAGACTGTTAATTCCAGGAAGCATTCTCCTGTTGTGTTGTGAAATATGCAATATCTCATTTTATATTATAAAAATATATACGGTATATTTAAAAAATATGAAACAATAAACAACACAAATATTTCTATAAAAAATATTTATATATCTCTATACTGTATATATATATATATATATATATATATATATATATATATATATATATATATATATATATATATATACTTTATTAAAGAAGTATTTGTGGTGTTATATATTTTTTAAATATTATATTAAATATTAGATATACACACACCCCTGCTACCCAAAGCCAAAGATGAGAGAAGGAAACGGCAGAGAGAAACAGAGGACTGGGGACAACTAGAGAGGGCAGAGAAGGAGGTACAATGTCAGCCAGACCCATCGAGTTATGGGGAAAAAGAAGCAGCTCAGACACAAAAGTACCTGGCAGAGGTTTACTCCCCTCTCCCCCAGAACATATGCATGCTTGGCTGATCAGAGTGTGCATTTGTTTGTCGGAGGGTCGGCCAACAGCGATCCAAAGTGTCAGCCATACAAAATAAAAATGGATGGTGTGAGATGAAGAATTGGAGACAGAAGAGCAGAGATACATCGGGAACTGAAGATAGGAATGAGCAGAGGAAATCAGAGTATAAGGGACCGAGACATGGATGGTAGGAAAGGGTAAGACAGGAAGACGCAGAGTATAAGGGACAGAGACATGGATGGCAGGAAAGGGTAAGACAGGAAGACGCAGAGTATAAGGGACAGAGACATGGATGGTAGGAAAGGGTAAGACAGGAAGACGCAGCGTATAAGGGATAGAGACATGGATGGTAGGAAAGGGTAAGACAGGAAGACGCAGAGTATAAGGGACAGAGACATGGATGGTAGGAAAGGGTAAGACAGGAAGACGCAGCGTATAAGGGATAGAGACATGGATGGTAGGAAAGGGTAAGACAGGAAGACGCAGAGTATAAGGGACAGAGACATGGATGGTAGGAAAGGGTAAGACAGGAAAACACAGAGTATAAGGGACAGAGACATGGATGGTAGGAAAGGGTAAGACAGGAAGACACAGAGTATAAGGGACAGAGACATGGATGGTAGGAAAGGGTAAGACAGGAAGACACAGAGTATAAGGGACAGAGACATGGATGGTAGGAAAGGGTAAGACAGGAAGACGCAGCGTATAAGGGATAGAGACATGGATGGTAGGAAAGGGTAAGACAGGAAGACACAGAGTATAAGGGACAGAGACATGGATGGTAGGAAAGGGTAAGACAGGAAGACGCAAAGTATAAGGGACAGAGACATGGATGGTAGGAAAAGGTAAGATGGGAAAACACAGAGTATAAGGGACAGAGACATGGATGGTAGGAATGTGTAAGACGGGAAGACACAGAGTAAAAGGGACAGAGACATGGATGGTAGGAAAAGGTAAGATGGGAAAACACAGAGTATAAGGGACAGAGACATGGATGGTAGGAAAGGGTAAGACAGGAAGACGCAAAGTATAAGGGACAGAGACATGGATGGTAGGAAAAGGTAAGACGGGAAGACGCAAAGTATAAGGGACAGAGACATGGATGGTAGGAAAAGGTAAGATGGGAAAACACAGAGTATAAGGGACAGAGACATGAATGGTAGGAATGTGTAAGACGGGAAGACACAGAGTAAAAGGGACAGAGATATGGATGGTAGGAAAAGGTAAGATGTGAAGACACAGAGTATAAGGGACAGAGACATGGATGGTAGGAAAGGGTAAGACAGGAAGACGCAGAGTATAAGGGACAGAGACATGGATGGTGGGGAAAGGTAAGACAGGAAGACGCAGAGTATAAGGGACAGAGACATGGATGGTAGGAAAGGGTAAGACGGGAAAACACAGAGTATAAGGGACAGAGACATGAATGGTAGGAAAGGGTAAGACGGGAAGACACAGACTATCAGGGACAGAGACATGGATGGTAGGAAAAGGTAAGACGGGAAAACACAGAGTATAAGGGACAGAGACATGAATGGTAGGAAAAGGTAAGATGGGAAGACCACAGAGTAAGATCAAGGAGGCAAATGTGAGCAGAGTCTGGGACAAATTATCACATGGAGTAATGGTGAGAAAGACGGAGTAATGGGAAGCTGCATGGATGGGGCCAAAGACAGAGGGAGAGACACAAAAGGCCAGAAAGACACAGAGGACTGATGGGAAAGTCAAAGCCAAATAAAGAGAGGGATGAGCTGAAAGACAGAGACAAAAGAGAAGATAGACAGAGAGTAATGAGACGAGACATAGATGGACTGGAGGAGAGACGAAGATGGATGAGGGATGGGAGAATAATAAGAAGAGGCAGACAGTAAGGCCGGGCAGAGACACGCCGAGGATTAACGAGAGAGTGTGAGGATGAGCCAAGAGACAGGAGGACATGGGATGATAGTGAGTGGGAGACGTGGGGGGCTAGGAAGACCACAATAGAAAAGACACAAGCATACAGAAGGACGTCTGTGACTGTGAGTACTAAGGACAGTGGACCTGAAGCCAGGGGGCGCAGGGCGCAGTGTGGGGGTCTTCAGATCACATTGTGGAAGTTTTTGGAATGTCATCGGGACAGAATTCTTCGATCTCACACTATATGAGATAGGTGCAGGATGAGGGAGCGAGTGTTGTCTCGTCACCACCATCCACACACGGTTTGCAGCCTGTGAAAGGGGCATTTAGTTAATTCTCTAAACGAGCGAGCGATTGGTATCTGAGTGCACCCCTCCCCCTACCACCTGGTGAATCGCAGTCATGCCATACCCAAACTGCTGGCATTGCCCGCTCAGCATGTGCTCCGCACCCTCCCCCCGTCCTTCCACAGGGCTTACAAACTTCTGTAAAGCCTGGTACGGTCTGAGCCAAAACTGGCCGTCTGCAGCTGAGACAGCCCCTCAAACACTCATCTTGCCAAGGGGAATTTGGGCAAAAGGAGGGGAGGAGGGCACCCGAAAAATATTTTCTGCCAATGTTGACTCTAAATGGTTTTCCTGTCTCTGTCAGTGTCTATCGCAGAGTTTGGCCTGACAGTAATGGCTGAACCCTTTCTGTCCTCATCCTGTGGTGCGCCCCTTCCCTGGTCATTATTTATTCTGCTCCCCTTTCCCCGTACCTTGTCACCAGCTGTCCCTAATCTCCAGGGACTGTCCCAGGACATAAACATTCATCCCCACAAATGTCCGATATCTTTCCACATTTTCCAATTGTCCCAAGATTATTAATATATCCTAGCAAAATGTTATGAATTTCTTCCATCAGTTCCCCAAACATCAAGGGTAAATGCATTATATGGTGGGGTACGTATCTCAGCAGCAGACATTATCACACATGATAAGCTTAGGTACACTGACTCCGCAGACACCGTCATACACAACAGACATAGGCTTTATTAGATGTGTGTCTTCAGAGTATGTGGTGGGAAATGCTCCCACATCAGGGTCTGAACATGTCCCAATGTACACAGGGGGACGTCCGAGGCCGGATCAAGCCTAAAGGGAAGGTCTCATCAGGAAATTAACTTTGGCTTAAATCAGGTTTTAGGTGAAATGTATATTTTAAATATTTTTGATGCTTTTTTTTTATTCAATTTTTCAGATTATAATTTATATAAACAAGCACAGAAATCTAAGAATAATCATACTGGCTACTAATGCTCATACCGTAATCATACTGCCTGTTCTGTACAGAGGACTTTTAATCAGTAGTGCTGAGAGAGTGTACTCGTTGCTCAGGTTTTCCCTAGTACGCTGGGGTGGTGTCCGAGTATTTATGACTGCTCGGAGATTTAGTTTTCCTTGCCTCAGCTGGATGATTTATGGCTGTTAGCCAGCGAGTACATGTGGGGGGTTGCCTGGTTGCTAGGGAATCCTCACATGTAATCAAGCTGTCTAGTAGCCGCAAATCATCTAGCTGATGACTGATAACACCTCTATATACAGTAGATAACACTGGATCCACCATTCGCAATAGGTGATGTCACACCTCACCTCCTCCTCCTCCTGTATAATGACTGATAACACCTCTATATGCAGTAGATAATACAGGATCCACCATTCACAATAGGTGATGTCACAGCTCACCTCCTCCTCCTGTACAATAACTGATAACTCCTCTATATACAGTAGATAACACAGGATCCACCATTCACAATAGGTGATGTCACAGCTCACCTGCTCCTCCTCCTGTACAATGACTGATAACACCTTTATATACAGTAGATAACACAGGATCCACCATTCACAATAGGTGATGTCACAGCTCACCTCCTCCTGTATGACTGATAACACCTCTATATACAGTAGATAACACAGGATCCGCCATTTACAATAGGTGATATCACAGCTCACCTCCTCCTCCTCCTGTACAATGACTGATAACACCTCTGTATACAGTAGATAACACAGGATCCACCATTTACAATAGGTGATATCACAGTTCACCTCCTCCTCCTCCTGTACAATGACTGATAACACCTCTATATACAGTAGATAACACAGGATCCACCTGTAATAATTATAGGGGATAACTCAGGAGACTCTTCGTGTGGAACAAGACGACTACAGGACACAGTTTTATAAGTGGTAAAGTCTATATTATCACATGGTGATTCAAACAGGTGCAGAGAGAAACTCAAGTCCACAACACTTGGTGCAACTATCAAATGCAGCTCAGCAGTCTATAGGAAACTTCAGAGGAAAATGCAATCACAAAGTCTATGAAGCACAATTATTCTTGAGGATACTTGACACGAATAAGTCCTTGCTTAGTCCAAAACACAGATAGATATGCTTATAAGGCAGTTCAAATAATATCTTAGCTCAACCAGGGAGGCCTGGGTAATAGTCTCAGGTTCTTGCAGAGCAGAAACAGCTTACATATCCAGCAAATGCAGATGGAAGCAAACACGAGCAGCAGATGAAGGAGGATTACTGGAACTGGTGTATGCAGCAGGAACTCAGAGCAGAGTAGCAGGATAACCCCACAGGTTCACAGGAGCAGGTATATAGCCAGGGAGTCACCAGAGGTCAGGAGCTGGATGCAAGGCAGAACACTCTAGCACAGACTGAAGGCTATGGTGGAGATTTATAGCAGGAAGACACAGTGCACATGAGACCAAAGACGCCATCTTGGAAAAGGGCAGTAATGCACAAAAAGGTAATAAAAAATGTTCTGAGTCCTGACACCACCATTTACAATAGGTCATGTCACAGCTCACCTCCTCCTTCTGTACCATGACTGATAACACCTCTATATACAGTAGATAACACAGGATCTACCATTCACAATAGGTGATGCCACAGCTCACCTCCTCCTCCTCTAAAATGACTGATAACACCTCTATATACAGTAGATAACACTGGATCCACCATTCACAATAGGAGATATCACAGCTCACCTCCTCCTCCTGTACAATGACTGATAACACCTCCATATACAGTAAATTACACAGGATCCACCATTTCCAATAGGTCATGTCACAGCTCACCTCCTCCTTCTGTACAATGACTGATAACACCTCTATATACAGTAGATAACACAGGATCCACCATTCACAATAGGTGATGTCACAGCTCACCTCCTCCTCCTACTGTACAATGACTGATAACACCTCTGTATACAGTAGATAACACAGGATCTGACATTCACAATAGGTGATGTCACAGCTCACCTCCTCCTGTATAATGACTGATAACACCTCTATATACAGTAGATAACACAGAATCCACCATTCACAATAGGTGATATCACAGCTCACCTCCTCCTCCTGTACAATGACTGATAACACCTCTATATACAGTAAATAACACAGGATCCACCATTTACAATAGGTCATGTCACAGCTCACCTCCTCCTTCTGTACAATGACTGATAACACCTCTGTATACAGTAGATAACACAGGATCCACCATTCACAATAGGTGATGTCATAGCTCTCCTCCTCCTCCTCCTGTACAATGACTGATAACACCTCTGTATACAGTAGAGAACACAGGATCCGACATTCACAATAGGTCATGTCACAGCTCACCTCCTCCTCCTCCTGTACAATGACTGATAACACCTCTATATACAGTAGATAACACAGGATCCACCATTCACAATAGATGATGTCACAGCTCACCTCCTCCTCCTCCTCCTGTACAATGACTGGTAACACCTCTATATACAGTAGATAACACAGGATCCACAATTCACAATAGGTGATATCACAGCTCACCTCCTCCTCCTCTACAATGACTGATAACACCACTATATACAGTAGATAACACAGGATCCACCATTTACAATAGGTCATGTCACAGCTCTCCTCCTTCTACTGTACCATGACTGATAACACCTCTATATACAGTAGATAAAACAGGATTTACGATTCACAATAGGTGATGTCACAGCTCACCTCCTCCTCCTCTACAATAACTGATAACACCCCTATATACAGTAGATAACACTGGACCACCATTCACAATAGGTGATAATAATATATAATAATAATAATTTTTATTTATATAGCGCCAACATATTCCGCAGCGCTTTACAACTTATAGAGGGGACTTGTACAGACAATAGACATTACAGCATAACAGAAATCACAGTTCAAAACAGATACCAGGAGGAATGAGGGCCCTGCTCGCAAGCTTACAAACTATGAGGAAAAGGGGAGACACGAGAGGTGGATGGTAACAATTGCTTTAGTTATTTGGACCAGCCATAGTGTAAGGCTCGGGTGTTCATGTAAAGCTGCATGAACCAGTTAACAGCCTAAGTATGTAGCAGTACAGACACAGAGTGCTATTAACTGCATAAAGTGTATGAGAACATGATGCGAGGAACCTGATTATGTGTTTTGTTTTGTTTTTTCTACTTTTAATAGGCCACACAGGGATAGTTAGGTTAATGCGTTGAGGCGGTAGGCCAGTCTGAACAAATGCGCTTAAAACTGTGGGGATTGGGGTTTAATCGTATTAACCTGGGTAGTGCATTCCAAAGAATCGGCGCAGCACGTGTAAAGCCTTGGAGACAGGAGTGGGAGGTTCTGATTATTGAGGATGCTAACCTGAGGTCATTAGCGGAGCGGAGGGCACGGGTAGGGTGGTAGACTGAGACCAGAGAGGAGATGTAGGGTGGTGCTGAGCCATGGAGTGCTTTGTGGATGAGGGTAGTAGTTTTGTGCTGGATTCTGGAGTGGATGGGTAGCCAGTGTAATGACTGGCACAAGGTAGAGGCATCGGTGTAATGGTTGGTGAGGAATATGATCCTGGCAGCAGCATTCAGGACAGATTGGAGCGGGGAGAGTTTGGTAAGAGGGAGGCCGATTAGTAGAGAGTTACAATAGTCCAGACGGGAATGAATAAGAGAAACAGTAAGAGTTTTTGCAGAGTCGAAAGTAAGAAAAGGGCGAATTCTAGAAATGTTTTTGAGATGCAGCTAAGAAGAGCGAGCCAGTGATCGGATGTGGGGGGTGAATGAAAGCTTGGAATCAAGGATGACCCCAAGGCAGCGTGCATGTTGCTTTGGAGTAATGGTGGAACCGCACACGGAGATGGCAATGTCAGGCAAAGTTAGGTTAGTAGAGGGAGAGAACACGAGGAGTTCAGTTTTTGACAGGTTCAGTTTCAGATAGAGGGAGGACATGATGTTAGAGACAGCGGTAAGACAATCACTGGTGTTTTCTAAGAAGGTCGGAGTGAAAGCAGGAGAAGAGGTGTATAATTGGGTGTCATCAGCACAGAGATGGTACTGGAACCCAAATCTACTGATTGTTTGTCCAATAGGGGCAGTATACAAAGAGAAGAGGAGGGGGCCTAGGACTGATCCTTGAGGAACCCCAACAGTAAGGGGAAGGTGAGAGGAGGAGGAACCAGCAAAACATACAGTGAAGGATCGGTCAGAGAGATAGGAGGAGAACCAAGAGAGAACGGTGTCCTTGATGCCGATGGAGCGGAGCATAGTGAGGAGGAGCTGATGATCCACAGTGTCGAATGCTGCGGAAAGATCCAATAGAATTAGCATGGAGTAGTGACCATTAGATTTAGCTGTTAGTAGGTCATTAGAGACTTTAGTGAGGGCAGTTTCAGTAGAGTGTAAAGAGCGGAAGCCAGATTGAAGAGGGTCGAGAAGAGAGTTATCTGAGAGATAGCGGGTAAGACGGGAGTGGACCAGGCGTTCCAGGAGTTTGGAGATGGAGGGAAGATTAGAGACAGGTCTATAATTAGCGGCACAGTTTTGGTCGAGGGAGGGTTTTTTAAGTAATGGATGTATGATGGCATGCTTAAATGAGGGAAAAATACCGGAAGTGAGGGAAAGGTTGAATATTTTTGTTATGTGAGAGGTGACAGCCGGGGAAAGGGACTGGAGGAGATGTGACGGAATGGGGTCATTGGTGCAAGTGGTCGGGCGAGAAGATGCAAGGAGCCTGCTTACTTCTTCTTCAAGAGGTGATGTCACAGCTCACCTCCTCCTCCTGTATAATGACTGATAACACCTCTATATACAGTAGATAATACAGGATCCACCACTCACAATAGGTGATGTCATAGTTCACCTCCTCCTCCTGTACAATGACTGATAACACCTCTATATACAATAGATAATGCAGGATCCACCATTCACAATAGGAGATATCACAGTTAACCTCCTCCTCCTGTACAATGACTGCTAACATCTCTATATGCAGTACATAACACAGGATCCACCATTTACAATAGGTCAAGTCACAGCTCACCTCCTCCTTCTGTACCATGACTGATAACACCTCTATACACAGTAGATAACACAGGACCAACCATTTACAAGAGGTGATGTCAGAGCTCACCTCCTCCTCCTCCTCCAGTACAATGACTGATAACACCTCTGTATACAGTAGATAACACAGGATTCGTCATTCACAATAGGTGATATCACAGCTCACCTCTTCCTGTATAATTACTGATAACACCTCTATATACAGTAGATAACACAGGATCCACCATTCACAATAGATGATGTCACAGCTCACCTCCTACTCCTCTACAATGACTGATAACACCTCTATATACAGTAGATAACACAGGATCCACCATTCACAATAGGTGATGTCACAGCTCTCCTCCTCCTCCTGTACAATGACTGATAACACCGCTACATACAGTAGATAACACAGGATCTACGATTCACAATAGGTGATGTCACAGCTCACCTCCTCCTCTACAATGACTGATAACAACTCTATATACAGTAGATAACATTGGATCCACCATTCACAATAGGAGACATCACAGATCACCTCCTCCTCCTGCATTATGACTGATAACACCTCTATATACAGTAAATAACACAGGATCCACCATTTACAATAGATCATGTCACAGCTCACCTCCTCCTTCAGTACAATGACTGATAACACCTCTATATACAGTAGATAACACAGGATCCACCATTCACAATAGGTAATGTCACAGCTCACCTCCTCCTCCTCCTTTACAATGATTGATAACACCTCTATATACAGTAGATAACACAGGATCCACTATTCCCAATAGGTGATGTCACAGCTCACCTCCTCCTCCTGTACAATGACTGATGACACCTCTATATACAGTGGATAACACAGGATCCACCATTTACAATAGGTCATGTCACAGCTCACCTCCTCCTTCTGTACCATGACTGATAACACCTCTATACACAGTAGATAACACAGGACCAACCATTCACAAGAGGTGATGTCACAGCTCACCTCCTTCTCCTCCTGTACAATGACTGATAACACCTCTGTATACAGTAGATAACACAGGATCCGTCATTCACAACAGGTAATATCACAGCTCACCTTTTCCTGTATAATGACTGATAACACCTCTATATACAGTAGATAACACAGGATCCACCATTCACAATAGATGATGTCACAGCTCACCTCCTCCTCCTATATAATCACTGATAACACCTCTACATACAGTAGATTACACAGGATCCACCTTCCACAATAGGTGATGTCACAGCTCACCTCCTCATCCTGTACAATGATTGATAACACCTCTATATACAGTAGATAACTCAGGATCCACCATTCACAATAGATGATGTCACAGCTCACCTCCTCCTCCTCTACAATGACTGATAACACCTCTATATACAGTAGATAACCCAGGATCTACGATTCACAATAGGTGATGTCACAGCTCACCTCCTCCTCCTCTACAATGACTGATAACACATCTATATACAGTAGATAACACTGGATCCACCATTCACAATAGGAGATATCACAGCTCACTTCCTCCTCCTCCTGTACAATGACTGATAACACCTCTATATACAGTAAAAAACACAGGATCCACCATTCAAAATAGGTGATGTCACAGCTCTCCTCCTCCTGTACATTGACTGATAACACCTCTATATACAGTAGGTAACACAGGATACATCATTCACAATAGGAGATGTCACAGCTCACTTCCTCCTCCTGTTTAATGATTGATATCACCTCTGTATACAGTGGATAACACAGGATCCACCATGCACAATAGGTGATATCACAGCTCACCTCCTCCTCCTGTACAATGACTGATAACATCTCTATAAACAGTGGATAACACAGGATCCGCCATTCACAATAGGTGAAATCACAGCTCACCTCCTCCTCCTCCTGTACAATGACTGATAACACCTCTATATACAGTAGGTAACACAGGATCCATTATTCACAATAGTTGATGTCACAGCTCACCTCCTCCTCCTCCTGTACAATGACTGATAACACCTCTATATACAGTAGGTAACACAGGATCCATTATTCACAATAGTTGATGTCACAGCTCACCTCCTCCTCTTCCTGTACAATGACAGATAACACCTCTATATACAGCATAACCATATTTTTATACACCATAATCAAATAATGTGGTGCAAAAAAAGTTTTTTTTACTAATGACAATAAAATTTTATTTAAAAACTATGCTAGTCTTTATTAGTTTATACAAAACACAACTAAACTGTTCAGGAACAAGAAATAAAGATGGAGGCTGCAAAAGGGTTCACAGCAGACATGTAAATGGCATAGTACTTTAGATATAGTAATTCAAAATAGCAGAGAGAAAAAATAATAGTTAGAAACAATAAAATGCATAGTGCAAAAGGGTCAGTCATTAGCATATATTATAAAGTGCATTTACCAATTCAAGTGATATATACTCAAAATTGCCACTAGGTGGTACTGTTGCTCACAAAGAGCAAAAAATCTGATAACACCTCTATATACAGTAGATAACACAGGATCCACCAATCACAATAGATGATGTCACAGCTCACCTCCTCCTCCTGTACAATGACTGATAACACCTCTATATACAGTAGATAACACAGGATCCACCATTCACAATAGGTGATGTCACAGCTCACCTCCTCCTCCTGTACAATGACTGATAACACCTCTGTATACAGTAGATAACACAGGATCCACCATTCACAATAGGTGATGTCACAGCTCACCTCCTCCTCCTGTACAATGACTGATAACACCTCTATATACAGTAGATAACAGAGGATCCACCATTCACAATAGGTGATGTCACAGCTCACCTCTTCCTCCTGTACAATGACTGATAACACCTCTATATACAGTAGATAACACAGAATCCACCATTCACAATAGGTGATGTCACAGCTCACCTACTCCTCCTGTACAATGACTGATAACACCTCTATATACAGTAGATAACGCAGGATCCACCATTCACAATAGGTGATGTCACAGCTCACCTCCTCCTCCTGTATAATGACTGATAACTGTCATGATCTCTGCAGGCAGAGATCATAGCAAGCCTATAGAGGGACAAGCTCTCGGAAGATGGAACTATACTGACCATGAACTAAGCCTGCCGCGCAACTAGAAATAGCCAGGTAGCATTTCCTATTTATCGCTAGATGCCCAGCTCTGGCCTAAGACCTAAATAGCTAGCAGAGGGAAATATAAGACCTGGCTCACCTCTAGAGAAATATTCCAAAGAAGACAGTAGCCCCCCACATATAATGACGGTGAGTTCAGATGAAACAACAAACGCAGCAGGAAAATAGTCTTAGCAAATTTGAGGTCCGCTTACTAGATAGCAGAAGACAGATAGTATACTTTCATGGTCAGCAGAAAAACACTAACAAAACACCATCCAGAGATTACCTTAAACTCTGGCATTAACTCATAACGCCAGAGTAGCAATCCCTGATCAACGAGAGCTTTCCAGACACAGTAACAAAACTTCAGCTGTGAACTGGAACAAATAGGCAAAACAAAACAAGGACAAAAGTCCAACTTATCTAGTAGTAGTCTAGAAGCAGGAACAAGCACTGAGAGGCATCAGATAACATTGATGACCGGCAAGAAACCACCAGAGAAATGAGCTTAAATAGCGACACCCACCACTGATGGAACCAGGTGAAACAGGAAAGAGGATGACAAGTCCAATTCCACAAGCGGCCACCGGGGGAGCCCAGAATCCAAATTCACAACAGTACCCCCCCCTCAAGGAGGGGGCACCGAACCCTCACCAGATCCACCAGGGCGACCAGGATGAGCCCTATGGAAGGCACGAACAAGATCAGAAGCATGAACATCAGATGCATTGACCCAAGAATTATCCTCCTGGCCGTAACCCTTCCAGTTAACCAGATACTGGAGTTTCCGTCTGGAAACACGAGAGTCCAAAATTTTCTCCACAACGTACTCCAACTCACCCTCAACCAACACCGGAGCAGGAGGCTCAACTGAAGGTACAACAGGTACCTCATACCTGCGCAATAACGACCGATGAAAAACGTTATGAATGGAAAAGGACGCAGGGAGGTCCAAACGGAAAGAAACAGGATTAAGAATCTCCAATATTCTATAAGGGCCGATGAACCGAGGTTTAAACTTAGGAGAAGAGACCCTCATAGGGACAAAACGAGAAGACAACCACACTAAATCTCCAACACAAAGCCGAGAACCAACACGACGATGACGGTTGGCAAAACGCTGAGTCTTCTCCTGGGACAACTTCAAATTGTCCATAACCTGCCCCCAGATGTGATGCAATCTCTCCACCACCGCATCCACTCCAGGACAATCCGAGGATTCCACCTGACCGGAGGAAAATCGAGGGTGAAACCCCGAATTACAGAAAAACGGGGACACCAAGGTGGAAGAACTGGCCCGATTATTGAGGGCGAACTCTGCCAATGGCAAAAAAGCAACCCAATCATCCTGGTCAGCAGAGACAAAACACCTCAGATATGTCTCAAGGGTCTGATTAGTCCGCTCGGTCTGGCCATTAGTCTGAGGGTGAAAAGCAGATGAAAAAGACAAATCTATGCCCATCCTAGCACAGAATGCCCGCCAAAATCTAGACACAAATTGGGTACCTCTGTCAGAAACAATATTCTCAGGAATACCGTGCAATCGGACAACATTCTGAAAAAACAGAGGAACCAACTCAGAAGAAGAAGGCAACTTGGGCAGAGGAACCAAATGGACCATTTTAGAGAAACGGTCACAGACCACCCAGATGACAGACATCTTCTGGGAAACAGGCAGATCTGAAATAAAATCCATCGAGATGTGTGTCCAAGGCCTCTTAGGAATAGGCAAGGGCAACAGCAGTCCGCTAGCCCGAGAACTACAAGACTTGGCCCGAGCACAAACGTCACATGACTGCACAAAGACTCGCACATCTCGTGACAGGGAAGGCCACCAGAAGGATCTTGCCACCAAATCCCTGGTACCAAAAATTCCGGGATGACCTGCCAATGCAGAAGAATGTACCTCAGAGATGACTCTGCTGGTCCAATCATCCGGAACAAACAGTCTATCAGGCGGACAACGATCCGGTCTATCCGCCTGAAACTCTTGCAAGGACCGCCGCAGATCAGGAGAAACGGCCGACAAAATTACTCCCTCCCTAAGGATACCTGTGGGTTCAGAATTACCAGGAGAGTCCGGGTCAAAACTCCTAGAAAGGGCATCTGCCTTAACATTCTTAGAACCCGGTAGGTATGACACCACAAAATTAAAGCGAGAAAAAAATAAAGACCAGCGCGCCTGTCTAGGATTCAGGCGTCTGGCAGTCTCAAGATAAATCAAATTTTTGTGGTCAGTCAATACCACCACCTGATGCCTAGCCCCCTCGAGCCAATGGCGCCACTCCTCAAACGCCCACTTCATGGCCAAAAGCTCCCGATTCCCAACATCATAATTCCGCTCTGCGGGCGAAAATTTGCGAGAAAAGAAGGCACAAGGCCTAATGACGGAGCAGTCGGAACCTTTCTGCGACAACACTGCCCCAGCTCCGATCTCCGAAGCGTCAACCTCAACCTGAAAAGGCAGATTCACATCAGGCTGACGCAACACAGGGGCAGAGGCAAAACGGCGCTTAAGCTCCTGAAAGGCCTCTACAGCATGAGGGGACCAATTAGCAACATCAGCGCCTTGTCTGGTCAAATCAGTCAGTGGTTTAACGACATCCGAAAAACCAGCAATAAATCGGCGGTAAAAGTTGGCAAAGCCCAAAAATCTCTGAAGACCCTTAAGAGAGGAGGGCTGAGTCCAGTCACAAATAGCTTGCACCTTGACGGGATCCATCTCAATGGAAGAGGGAGAAAAAATATACCCCAAAAAGGAAATTTTCTGGACCCCAAAAACGCACTTAGACCCCTTCACACATAAAGAATTAGACCGCAGAACCTGAAAAACTCTCCTGACCTGCTGGACATGAGAGTCCCAGTCATCAGAAAAAATCAGAATATCATCCAGATATATTATCATAAATTTATCCAGAAAATCGCGGAAAATATCATGCATAAAAGACTGGAAAACTGAAGGGGCATTAGAAAGACCAAAAGGCATGACCAAATACTCAAAGTGGCCCTCGGGCGTATTAAATGCGGTCTTCCACTCATCCCCCTGCCTGATCCGCACCAAATTATACGCCCCACGAAGATCAATTTTAGAGAACCACTTAGCACCCTCTATACGAGCAAACAAATCAGTAAGCAATGGCAATGGGTATTGATACTTAACAGTGATCTTATTCAGAAGCCGATAATCAATACATGGTCTCAAAGAGCCGTCTTTTTTTGAGACAAAGAAAAACCCAGCTCCCAAGGGAGAAGAAGATGGACGAATATGTCCCTTTTCCAAAGACTCCTTTATATATTCCCGCATAGCAGCATGTTCCGGCACAGACAAATTAAACAAACGACCCTTTGGATATTTACAACCCGGTATCAAATCTATGGCACAATCGCACTCACGGTGCGGAGGTAACGACCCAAGCTTGGGTTCGTCAAAGACGTCTTGATAATCAGAGAGGAACTCAGGGACTTCAGAGGGAATGGACGACGAAATAGAAACCAAAGGTACGTCCCCATGAATACCCTTACATCCCCAGCTCAACACAGACATTGCTCTCCAGTCCAAGACTGGGTTGTGAGACTGCAACCATGGCAATCCCAGTACCAAATCGTCATGTAAATTATACAGCACCAGGAAACGAATAATCTCCTGGTGATCCGGATTGATACGCATGGTTACTTGTGTCCAGTATTGTGGTTTATTATTAGCCAATGGGGTGGAGTCAATCCCCTTCAGAGGAATAAGAGTCTCCAAAGGCTCTAAATCAAAACCACAACGATTGGCAAAGGACCAATCCATAAGACTCAGAGCGGCGCCAGAGTCAACATAGGCGTCCGTGGCAATGGATGACAAAGAGCAAATCAGGGTTACAGACAAAATAAACTTAGACTGAATGGTGCCAATGGAAACAGACTTATCAAGCTTCTTTGTACGCCTAGAGCATGCCGATATAACATGAGTAGAATCCCCACAATAGAAACACAATCCATTCTTCCGTCTAAAATTCTGTCGCTCGCTCCTGGACAGAATTCTATCACACTGCATACTTTCTGGCGTCTTTTCCATAGACACCGCCAGATGGTGCACCGGTTTGCGCTCCCGCAGACGCCTATCAATCTGAATAGCCATTGTCATGGACTCATTCAGACCTGCAGGCAAAGGGAACCCCACCATAACATCCTTAATGGCATCAGAGAGACCTTCTCTGAAAGTTGCCGCCAAGGCGCACTCATTCCACTGAGTAAGCACAGACCATTTACGGAATTTTTGGCAGAAAACTTCAGCTTCGTCTTGCCCCTGAGATAGTGCCATCAAAGTTTTTTCTGCCTGAAGTTCCAAATGAGGTTCCTCATAAAGCAAGCCCAAGGCCAGAAAAAACGCATCCACATCGCGTAACGCAGGATCCCCTGCTGGCAATGAGAAGGCCCAATCTTGAGGGTCACCCCTGAGCAAGGAAATCACAATCCTAACCTGCTGAGCAGGGTCTCCAGCTGAACGAGACTTCAGGGACAAATAAAGCTTACAATTATTTCGGAAATTCTGGAAGCTAGCTCTATTCCCTGTGAAGAACTCCGGCAAAGGAATTCTCGGCTCAGATACCGGAGCATGTACCACAAAATCTTGTAAATTTTGTACTTTCGTGATGAGATTATTCAAACCCGCAGTTACACTCTGGAGATCCATTATTGTCAGGTGCACACAGAGCATACAGAGATTAGGAGGAGAGAGAGAAAAAAGACTGCAGCAAGGCAGACTGGAGGAAAAAAAAAAAAAATTCCAGCAGACTTCTTATAACTCTCCTTTCTCAACCTGGGTCTTTAACACTTTATTGGCCGGTCAAACTGTCATGATCTCTGCAGGCAGAGATCATAGCAAGCCTATAGAGGGACAAGCTCTCGGAAGATGGAACTATACTGACCATGAACTAAGCCTGCCGCGCAACTAGAAATAGCCAGGTAGCATTTCCTATTTATCGCTAGATGCCCAGCTCTGGCCTAAGACCTAAATAGCTAGCAGAGGGAAATATAAGACCTGGCTCACCTCTAGAGAAATATTCCAAAGAAGACAGTAGCCCCCCACATATAATGACGGTGAGTTCAGATGAAACAACAAACGCAGCAGGAAAATAGTCTTAGCAAATTTGAGGTCCGCTTACTAGATAGCAGAAGACAGATAGTATACTTTCATGGTCAGCAGAAAAACACTAACAAAACACCATCCAGAGATTACCTTAAACTCTGGCATTAACTCATAACGCCAGAGTAGCAATCCCTGATCAACGAGAGCTTTCCAGACACAGTAACAAAACTTCAGCTGTGAACTGGAACAAATAGGCAAAACAAAACAAGGACAAAAGTCCAACTTATCTAGTAGTAGTCTAGAAGCAGGAACAAGCACTGAGAGGCATCAGATAACATTGATGACCGGCAAGAAACCACCAGAGAAATGAGCTTAAATAGCGACACCCACCACTGATGGAACCAGGTGAAACAGGAAAGAGGATGACAAGTCCAATTCCACAAGCGGCCACCGGGGGAGCCCAGAATCCAAATTCACAACAGATAACACCTCTATATACAATAGATAAGACAGAATCCACCATTCACAATAGATGATGTCAAAGCTTACCTCCTCCTCCTGTACAATGACTGATAACACCTCTATATACAGTAGATAACACAGGATCCACCATTCACAATAGATGATGTCACAGCTCACCTCCTCCTCCTGTACAATGACTGATAACACCTCTATATACAGTAGATAACACAGGATCCACCATTCACAATAGGTGATGTCACAGCTCACCTCCTCCTCCTGTACAATGACTGATAACACCTCTATATACAGTAGATAATGCAGGATCTACCATTCACAATAGGAGATATCACAGCTCACCTCCTCCTCCTCCTGTACAATGACTGATAACACCTCTATATACAGTAGATAACACAGGATCCACCATTCACAATAGGTGATGTCACAGCTCACCTCCTCCTCCTGTACAATGACTGATAACACCTCTATATACAGTAGATAACACAGGATCCACCATGCACAATAGGTGATATCACAGATCACCTCCTCCTCCTGTACAATGACTGATAACATCTCTATAAACAGTGGATAACACAGGATCCACCATTCACAATAGGTGATGTCACAGCTCACCTCCTCCTCCTGTACAATTACTGATAACACCTCTATATACAGTAGATAACGCAGGATCCACCAATCACAATAGGTGACGTCACAGCTCACCTCCTCCTCCTCCTGTACAATGACTGATAACACCTCTATATACAGTAGATAACACAGGATCCACCATTCACAATAGGTGATGTCACAGCTCACCTCCTCCTCCTGTACAATGACTGATAACACCTTTATATACAGTAGATAACACAGAATCCACCATTCACAATAGGTGATGTCACAGCTCACCTCCTCCTCCTGCACAATGACTGATAACACCTCTATATACAGTAGATAACGCAGGATCCACCATTCACAATAGGTGTTGTCACAGCTCACCTCCTCCTCCTGTATAATGACTGATAACACCTCTATATACAATAGATAAGACAGGATCCACCATTCACAATAGATGATGTCACAGCTCACCTCCTCCTCCTGTACAATGACTGATAACACCTCTATATACAGTAGATAACACAGGATCCACCATTCACAATAGGTGATGTCACAGCTCACCTCCTCCTCCTGTACAATGACTGATAACACCTTTATATACAGTAGATAACACAGAATCCACCATTCACAATAGGTGATGTCACAGCTCACCTCCTCCTCCTGCACAATGACTGATAACACCTCTATATACAGTAGATAACGCAGGATCCACCATTCACAATAGGTGTTGTCACAGCTCACCTCCTCCTCCTGTATAATGACTGATAACACCTCTATATACAATAGATAAGACAGGATCCACCATTCACAATAGGTGATGTCACAGCTCACCTCCTCCCCCTGTACAATGACTGATAACACCTCTATATACAGTAGATAACACAGGATCCACCATTCACAATAGGTAATGTCACAGCTCACCTCCTCCTCCTGTACAATGACTGATAACACCTCTATATACAGTAGATAACACAGGATCCACCATTCACAATAGGTGATGTCACAGCTCACCTCCTCCTCCTGTACAATGACTGATAACACCTCTATATACAGTAGATAACACAGGATCCACCATTCACAATAGGTGATCTCACAGCTCACCTCCTCCTCCTGTACAATGACTGATAACACCTCTATATACAGTAGATAACGCAGGATCCACCATTCACAATAGGTGATCTCACAGCTCACCTCCTCCTCCTGTACAATGACTGATAACACCTCTATATACAGTAGATAACACAGGATCCACCATTCCCTATAGGAGATATCACAGCTCACCTCCCTACCTTCAAACTTACTTTTTCCTCAAATTAAAGCCTGCTCAGTCTATCATTCTACATCCGAGCAGGTCCAGATTCAGTCTAATGGGAATCTGACTTACAAGAGGGTGCGTCACAGCTTCTGCCTTACAGCCCACAATAACGCCTGAGAGGGTATAAGAGGGTGTTCCTGAGACATTTGTTACATGGCGGATGAGTGACGGTTCTGGGACCTCCACGCGCTGAGAGAACTGAAGACTCCTACTCACGTTTGCTACTTAACAGAAGGGTTTTTTAATAGGAGCCTTGACAAGAGCCCAATATTTTTTTCTCCCTGATTCCAAAGGGACCAGACAAACATGGGAGTTTGCTATTGCGACCTTTTCTTTCTGTTCGGTCTTAAGCCCCCCTCTCCATACATATGAGATTCCGCTTGGACTGCGGCAGGTATGGGGGGCTGCCAGACTCTCTCTCACTGACGATACTTTCATTTTTCTGGCTGACAGTTATCTCATTTGTACAGCCGGCTTTACTCAACATCCAATTTCCCCTTCCTTGAGGTTTGTAGGACAAAAGTATCTGGGAGTAGGGGAAAAATTGCAAAATTATGGTGCACACATGAATACATTGCGCCCCAGGCAATATCGAAATCCTGCCCTACTGTACCCTTCTCCTTTACTTTTAATACCTATATTATATTCATCCATTTTTTTATTTCTTTATTAGGTCCATATTTCAAACTGCAAATAAATGGAGAATCATTCATTTATTATTTTATTCATTCTTTGAGTTACATTTATCATCACAGGTCGTTTATTTGAGGACTTGGTCACTTTTCCAATTTTTATTTTTTAAATTTTTAGGACCGATTGCCTGCAAAAAATAAAAGACGCGTTTCCACTTTGATCCAATTTGCAGATGAAAATCACATCTTCAAGTAAAATAGAAAAGAGAAGGCACGAGGACGTCTTCCAGGTGGCATCCTTGTGCGGTCAGTTTATCACTGTCTAAAAGGTTGGAAAAGCTGGGAAACCTTGACTTTATTTTTTGCATCCCAAAGGTCCCAAATCCCAAACGTCTGAATGGGGCCGTACGTGTATTTTTGTTGTCATAAATATCCTCTTGGTCCTATTGGAGGACGTTAATAATAGAAAACTCATTCATGGAGTTTAAAGTTAACAAGATCTAAAGCTGTATACACCTGTAAAAAAAACATCATGCAAGCCAAAAATAAGATAATAAAATATATATGTCGTTTATTAACAAAACATTAAAGCTTACTGCTGCAGATTTGCAGTGATGGAATAGTAGCAATCAAGACATAGTTCTGTCACCTTTCTTTCACCAAACCGATCTGAAATGTCTACAGACGTTGCATTTTGTAATATTTACCCAGACATATGAGGTAGAATTTTTTTTTTTACTTATATTCTCTATAGAAACAGATACCCAGTAAATGAGAAACCATGACGTACTACTTCCTCATCCCTCCCTCTCTCTGTCGGTGTCCCTCAAGGCTCTGTCTTGGGATCCTTACTCTTCTCCATCTATACCTTTGGCCTGGGACAACTCTTAAGGTCCCATGGCTTCCAGTACCATCTGTACGCTGATGACACTCAGATCTACCTCTCTGGGCCAGACGTCACCTCTGTGCTGTCCACAATCCCAGAGTGTCTATCAGCCATATCCTCATTCTTCTCATCATGCTTCCTAATGCTCAAGGTGGACAAAACCAAACTCACCATCTTTCTGCTATCCCACTTAATTCTCCTACCTGATCTACTTAGCTATCACAATAGATGACATCACACTTTTCCCTGTACCAGAAGGCCACTGCCTCCAAGTAACCCTTGACTCTGCCTTGTCCTTCAAACTTCACATCCAAGCTCTCGCCACCTCTTGTCGCCTCCAGCTCTAAAACATATCCAGAATTCATCCTTTCCTCAACATGAATCTACTAAAATGTTAGTGCATGCCCTCATCATCTCCTGCCTCGACTACAGAAATCCTAATCTGAGGCTTCCCTGCTAACATTCTCATACCTCTCCAGACCGTCCTTAACTCTGCTTCTTGACTCTCTCCTTGCTACTCCCATGCAGCACACTCCTGTAAATCCCTTCATTGTCTCTCAATTCCCCAATGTATCTAGTTCAAACTACTAACATTGACTTACAAAGCCGTCCATAATTTACCTCCTCCATGTATGTCTCTGAACTAATCTCCCAATATGTTCCCTCAATTAATCTCCGGTCTGCCGAAGACCTTCTTCTTTCCTCCACACTTGTATGTTCCTCACCTAACCACCTCAAAGACTTCTCCCGAGTATCCCCATCCTCTGGAATTCTGTGCCCTATTCATCCGATTATCCACCAGATTCATAACTTTCAGATGGAACTTGAAAACGCATCTCGTCAAGAAAGCTAGAGCCGGCATTGACCTCATTACCACCAGAGCTAGCGCAACCCTCAACTATTGTCTCTTTCCCCATTACCATGTAGACTCTAAGCCCACGAGGGCTGGGTCCTCTCCCCTCTGTGCCAGTCTGTCATTGTCAGCTTGTTCAGTGTAATTTATATCTGTATTTTGTATGTAACCTCTCCTCATGTGCAGCACAATGGGATCAATGGTGCTCTAAAAGAAATAATAATGATTTACTGACTTGGCAAACTGTAATCAATATGATTTATTTTGCCATGGAAATTGTGCCCTAGTGGATGTTCAATTGGTAGATTACACTTTGATTGTCTTCTTTTCAATCTATTTTTTTGCAATTCCGTGACAGATACTTTTCCTTCTCTATTTTAGTCTTCCACCAACTTGACATTGCCTTATTTCTATCTCAGGACCCATTCTACATTTTCAGTCTGGCTTCTACTAATCTCTGAACTGGTTAAGAAGAAGGGCAAGGACTGCAAGCGTTAAAATTGTTGTGTTTCTATGCAAAGGTCTGAAGATGATTGGGTTTTGGGATCAGGCCATAACATGATTTTATAAAGGGTATTTAAAGAGGACCTGTCACCAGATCAACAGTGACTGAGTATTCTATTTGTTTCTTTCTTAAAAACTGCCATACAGTTCCAGGGAAATCTAAGAACATGCCCCAGATAATCCTGTGATAACTGCCCCCTTGGAAAAATCATAAAATTAGCACTAAATAAAAAGGCAAGGCCCCATATCTCTGGATTATATTGCATATTATTGTATTGCATATTGGATTAAAGAAAAAGAAGGTTTTCTTAGGGGAACCAAGTGGGCGGTATTGGGGTCTTAACCAAGAATAAATGTATTGATTATGTACCTACATACCTACCTCCAAGTCAAGTAGGGTTTTTACCAGGTGCTGTGGACGTGGTAAGCCAAACCTCCGACTCCGACTCCTCAATTTCCCTGAGTCAGACCCCACAGCACCGCCTCACTACTGAGCATGTACATAAAGTGCAGCACAGATTCATCTCATCCACGACTCCACAGCACTGGTCACTACTGAGCATGTGCATAAAGTGCAGCACAGATTCATCGAATCTACGACTCCACAGCACTGCCTCACTACTGAGCATGTATATAAAGTGCAGCACAGATTCATCTCATCTACGACTCCAAAGTACTGGTCACTACTGAGCATGTGCACAAAGTGCAGTACAGATTCATCTGATCTACGACTCCACAGCATTGCCTCACTATTGAGCATGTGCATAAAGTGCAGCACAGATTCATCTCATCTACGACTCCACAGTACTGGTCACTACTGAGCATGTACATAAAGTGCAGCACAGATTCATCTCATCTATGACTCCACAGCACTGGTCACTACTGAGCATGTACATAAAGTGCAGCACAGATTCATCTCATCTACGACTCCACAGCACTGGTCACTACTGAGCATGTGCATAAAGTGCAGCACAGATTCATCTCATCTATGACTCCACAGCACTGGTCACTACTGAGCATGTACATAAAGTGCAGCACAGATTCATCTCATCTATGACTCCACAGCACAAGCCTCACTACTGAGCATGTACATAAAGTGCAGCACAGATTAATTGAAACTTAACCCAAGATCCTTATATGAGGAACAGGACAGACATTTATAGGACATTTTATAACTTTCTCAAATTATTATCAAAGCATTTACAGCACATCCTGCATTGTACTTCTGTTCCCAATTTATTATATATTTTAGGAGTTGGCCCATTTTATACCAGATCCACCAAAATTGACACCAACTCCACGATTCCAATTCCAACTCTACATGCCTGGTTTTTACAAGTTATA
The DNA here is from genome assembly GCF_051348905.1 of Ranitomeya variabilis. NCBI lineage: Eukaryota > Metazoa > Chordata > Amphibia > Anura > Dendrobatidae > Ranitomeya > Ranitomeya variabilis. The sequence goes on from NC_135236.1 coordinate 51,559,834, forward strand.
GTCATAAAGGGTAAGATGTGCTTTGGGTTTTGTATTACGTCCAATCTGCGGCTGATCTTTTTTTGACCCAACGACCGTTGTCTGAGCTTTTTTTACACTCATAGTTGGCTTTTTGGGTTTCCAGGTCTAGAAGGAGGAGAACCCCTTTCGTATATGCTGTACATTTCACACTCCTTCTCTAACATTTGCAGTCTTGTTGTCCTGGTTTGTGGATTGCTGCAGGTTGTAGACTCCAAAACTGGTTAATGTTTCAGTTTGATGCTGATTGAGCCATATTGATGAGCATCGGTATTGCAGGCACAGATATACTGGATATTGGGTATCCCAATTCTCTTTCTTTCTTCTCCAGAGGTAGAAGAATAGATGTGTTTTACTGACTGAGCATTGGTTAACATATAAAAAAAAAAATCAATCTGTCCATGGTGGCCCAAATGTTGTCTTCACTTCAATGGACCACACATGGCTAGAAATGAGAGCACACACTGTTGGCTACCAAGCAGGTGGCATGGATAACAGAAGCCACCTGCGTATTATTACAAGGAGCTCATAATTGCAATGGAAATCCAAGAATCTCCGTAATACAGCCTCTGGCAGCATGTGACTATCTAGATATCGCCAATGCCAGTCATGGTGATAAGACACCACATAGTCGGTACCATGGTAACCATTGGCTCCATCACCATGACAACCATGTTGGCAAAAAAGGGGAAATATTTTATGGGACAGTTCTTGGCCCCAGGCAAAGGTATCTGCCCAAAAGTGCCCATAATTAAATCTGCTGCTGATCATTTTTCAACCACATCTATGTTTTCTAGCTACTGGAAGCCGCCCAAAATCGCTGAATCACAAAATTTTCAAAATGTACTGAGGCCCTGAAAGGGAAATGTACCTTTGGCCTGAAAGATCTGCCTTTGTTCAATTAACCATTTGCTTTAGGCTTAACCAAAACACATGACATTACATCCCTATGAACGCCCGGCGACCACAAGGGTGTTGGGTCATGTTATTATGAGCTCCTCTGCTTCAGATGATAAAAGAAATTTGATGAGCAACGATAGAAAATAATTCCAAATATTCTGCTTTCAAAGGTTCCGGAAAAAACCCCAGAATATTTTAATCTCATACAGAAAAAGGTGAATAGTAAATATTCCATTTAACAATTATTAGTAAGTACAAAATAAATGAATACTTAGTAATTACGGCGATGCACTAATTACTTCATTCTATTCAGGAGATGAATGGCTGGTAAAAAGACAAGTGTTATGGCCCATTATGAGAGCCAATAGCCGGCTTTCGAGGACGGCTCGGTCCTGATTATTTCACCATCTGAAGGAGCTAAATGCTGCAAGAATTAAAATGATCTTTACCAGAAGCGCTTAGTGCAGGTGAGCAGGTGATGGGGACCGAACGCTCACCAATAGGTCAATCTGTCCCCATACAGTATCATGCTATCAGCAGTAGAGATGAGCGAACTTGTTCGGAAATTATTTGCCAATCTCAAATTCGGCACAAACCTTACACATTCGGATTCGTGTTCGGTTTCCCGAGCATTTTTCCTCATAATTGGCAAAATTCAGCCAAAGTTCGGTAAATGATCGAGTTTCCACTAATGCTTTTGTTAGGACTTTGGGTAGGATAGTGGTGCTCTATGATGAGCGGAGGGATGTGTTTCATGAGGGGAGGTGGTGGGGAGAGGTCAGAGGAGCAGCGGATTGTCATTCTTTTTTTTTTCTTTTAATTAACTTAATGTGTGGATATACCGGCAGCCAGTCAGGGCACAGAAACCATCCACAACATCCAGACACAAGGGCTTGTGTAATTGGCTGCAGAAGTCACACGTCCCTCTCCATATAAAAACCAGACATGTGGCTTCAGCGCCATTTTGTGACTGTAACAGCATAGTCAGGCTGCTGCTGCTGCAAGTAGTTAGATAGTTCACTAGGCGGTATATTGTCAGCTAGTTCAGCTACATATGATATTGTGTCAAATCGGTCTTCCAGCATATCAATCCTTTGTGCTAATTCTGTGGTCCAGCCACACTATCTCAATAAATAGCCAATAAATACTCATTGTTAATTTAGTGACAGGTGACTGACAGGTCTGGGCCTAGGGTTGTGAAACAGCTGGTTAAAAGAAGGGTACATCAAACATGAGTGGGAAAAAGCGAGGTTGTGGTGGAAGGGGGAATAGGCTTGGTGTTCGAGGTGTACGTGGCTTAGGTGGTAATGTTACTGAAAGCCCTATTGAACAAACACCGACTCGTCCTGTCCAAAGACAACTGACAACTTCTGTTACTGGATGGGTTACCCGATTTCCTTTCTTTGACTGCCGCACAGCAGTATGCCTTGTAGATGAGGGCGAGAAAGAGTGTGTGCTCCAGTATGGCAGGCAGAGCATCAAATGACCTCTCCTCCTCTTCCTCCACCTTAACATCACACACAGTACAGTACCGAGATGTGACACCCCAGTTACCCTTTTTTCCCCACGCGTCACAACTCTCTAACCGCCCAACTGACTATGGGGAACCACAGATGGGTGTCTGCAGAGCTGTTCACACATTCTATTCCATGGGCATCAGAGGTCTGCTCCAAAGATTCACAAAATCAAGAGGAGGAAATCATCTGCACCGATGCCCAAATTTTTTTTCAGTTGAATCCACGGTCAGACGAAGTAGGGTTCAAGCAGAATCCAGACCTTGGAATCCAGATGCTAACACCCTGGGGGTGGAGGTAATCCTGATGTGACTCAGATACCTGAGGTGCATGAGGAAAGTATTGTTGTGTCAGGGCAGGAATAGAGAGATGGTGACTCTCAGGGTGAGGAATGGGAGAATATAGAGGATGACGATGAGGTTGTAGATCCTGCATAATGCATCCCATAGCCCTCTATATAGTATAATACACCCAATAGTCTTCCATATAATATTATGCAACCTATAGTCCTCCATATAGTATCATGCACTCACCATAGTCCTCCATATTGTATAATGCAACTCCCATAGTTCTCCATATAGTACTGTGCACTCCTCATAGTATAATACACCCCATAATCCATCAAATAGTATAATACATTCCCCATAGTCATCCATACAGTATAACGCATTCCCCAAAGTCCTCTATACAGCATAATGCAGCCCCCCTTATAGTATAATGTACTCCCAATAGTCATCAATAGAGTATAATGTAGCCCCCATATAGTACACGTAGTATAATGCACTCCTCATAGTTCTTGATAGAGTATAATGCAGCCCACATAGAGTATAATTCAGCCCCTATAGCATATAACGCAGCCCCCTTAGAGTGTCATACACCCCCTTAGAGTATAACACAGCCCCCATAAAGTATAACACAACCCCCATATAGTATAATGCCACCCAATAGAGTATTATGCAGCCCCCCATAGAGTATAATGCAACCCCCAAACAATATAATGCAGCCTCATAGAGTATAATGCAGCCTCAAATAATATAATGCAGCCCCCATATAGTATAATGCACACACCATATTACTCCAGTATTATGGCCACCACGTACTCACTGATCTAAAAATAAATAGAAACATACCTCTCCTCGTTCCCCCACTGCTGCTGTCCATGCAGCATATTTAGTCAGCAGCTCCACTGCTTGACACAGCGGGGGGTGAGATGAAGTGACATCATCATGGAGTGCCCCCAAGGGTGGCGGGGTACTCGGTACCGGGTCCTTTGGTTTTCAAGGGGGATGTCATGGTGGCTGACCCGGTCTGTGGCCCTAGGGACATCCGTTGTAAATGGGGGAAAGGTCGTTAAAGGGAAAGTGTTCGTGACGCCACCTGTGGTATTTGGTCAGGGTGACCGACGCTGCTTTAAGGGGTCCGCTGGGGTGATGTTATGGCAGCTAGATGGTATACCTTCCCACAGGTGAAGTGTATCCCCAGGGCTTCCCAGTGTGTGGATGGTGGATGGTGAGAGGCGCAGTGAAGAACGAGGACACAAGTTTGCAGTCTCTTTACCTTTTTACTGAAGGCTTCAGCATCCACAATCCAGGGTACAGACCACAGGGTAGGCAGAGTCCGGTCGGTCTGAAGGCAAATCCAGAGTCCCCTTATCCAGGTGGAAATCAGTAGCCTTCCTCTAGCACCTGGATGTTGTAGTACCTTACTGCTGAGCCTCTCATAAGGTCCTCACAACTGTTGTAGATGTTCTAGATGTTATGTCTTTCTCTCTGTCCCCCAGATGGATAGTAACAACCCATATGACTGATGGCCTGAGGCTTTTTACAGGGACTCTAGCACGCCCCAGCCCCCACAAGTTGCCACCATGCCTCCTGGGTATAGGTCGGGGAGATAACGTGGAATTAACTATCCTGCCGGTCTATCGAGGAAAAGCTTGGAGACTGTTGCTCCCTCGGTGTTCCAGCTACCGGATCCTGCGCCTCAGAAAGGAGGCAGTCTTTTGCAGGGCAGAACTCCTTCTGGTTTCCTCTACTTTTGCTATGACTTCGTTTCTCAGCCTCTACAATACAATTCGCTGTTCGTGTCTCTTTCTTAGGATGCTGCAGCACGCCAGGCTGACGCAGCTCTGTGGCCTTCTGTCTAGGACTCTGACAAGATCCCACCCCTGTCACTCTGTCTGCAGCTCTTAGATGTTCCTCCTTCCCCTCTGGCTGCCTGACAGGTGCTGCCTGTTTGAAGCCCAGTCAGCTTCTGCCTATCTTCCTATCCAGACCACCAGTTTTACCTAATTGTGAAGAGTGCCCTAATAAATAGGAGCATAGCTCCCCCTGGTGGACTGGAGTGTGAAGTGTGTTGCATGGTTTGTGATACCTGGTAAAGAGATCTCCTTTATTGCCTTCAGACATAATATTACTCCCCCCTAGAGGAGAATGACATTACTGCAACAACCAGGACTCTGGGGCGCTGCACTCGCTCTTGCTACTTCAGAAGCAGAGGGGTAATGATGGGAGAAGGCTCATCACCTGACGCTCTCTCCTCCATCACTGATTTCAACTGTATCGGCATCTATGATGCTTATACAGTTGAATGCACACTGTGAGGGTGAGGCGCGGGCCACCCTGACTCACGGGACCCAATGAGTCCACTAGCTGTGGGCCCTAGTCAAATTTGTAGTTTGCCTTCCCCTAATGCCAGCCCTGCCAATATGTGGTCATTTAGTGGCCTGGATCACTGAAGGCCTGTATTACTGTACTAGTATTATTATTATTATTATACTTTATTTATATAGCACCTTTGATTCCATGGTGCTGTACATGAGAAGGGGTTACATACAAATTACAGATATCACTTACAGTAAGCAAACTAACAATTACAGACTGATACAGAGGGGCGAGGACCCTGCTCTTGCGGGATTACATTCTACAGGATTGTGGGGAAGGAGACAATAGGTTGAGGGTTGCAGGAGCTCCGGTGTTGGTGGGGCAGTGTCATGGTTCTCAATGGCAAGAGACCGTAGTAAAGCATACAAAAGGACTAGCTCTTGGAAGATGGGAACTCGAGCTGACTGTGAGCTAAACCTACCGCACAACTAACAGTGGCCGGGTAGCGTGCCTACGTTTTATCCCTAGACGCCCAGCGCCAGCCGGAGGACTGCCTGACCCTAGCAGAGGAAAATACAGACCTGGCTTACCTCTAGAGAAATTTTCCCCAAAAGGCAGACAGTAGCCCCCACATATATTGTCGGTGATTTTAGAGGAAATTGACATACGAAGTATGAAGATAGGTTTAGCAAATTGAGGTCCGCTTACTAGATAGTAGGAAAACAGAAAAGGGAACTTCACAGTCAGCTGAAAACCCTTTTCAAAACACCATCCTGAAATTACTTTAAGACTCTAATATCAACTCATGACACTAGAGTGGCAATTTCAGCTCACAAGAGCTTCCAGCCTCAGAAAGATTCAAACACAGAGAACTGGAACAAAAATGCAAAACAAACTTAGGACTACAAGTCCAACTTAGCTGATAGTAGTCTAGGAGCAGGAACATGCAACAGAAAGGCTTCTGGTAACATTGTTGGCCGGCATAGAAATGACTGAGGACTGGAGCAAGGTTAAATAGAAAACTCCCACATCCTGATGGAAACAGGTGAACAGAGGAGATGAAGCACACAAGTTCAGTACCACCAGTGACCACCGGGGGAGCCCAGAAACCCAATTCACAACAGTACCCCCCCCCTCAAGGAGGGGGCACCGAACCCTCACCAGAACCACCAGGGCGATCAGGATGAGCCCTATGAAAGGCACGGACCAAATTGGAGGCATGAACATCAGAGGCTGTCACCCAAGAATTATCCTCCTGACCGTAGCCCTTCCACTTGACCAGATACTGAAGTCTCCGTCTGGAAACACGGGAGTCCAAGATCTTCTCGACAACGTACTCCAACTCACCCTCAACCAACACCGGAGCAGGAGGCTCAACGGAAGGCACAACCGGTACCTCATACCTGCGCAACAATGACCGATGGAAGACATTATGAATAGAAAAAGATGCAGGGAGGTCCAAACGAAAGGACACAGGGTTAAGAATCTCCAATATCTTGTACGGGCCGATGAACCGAGGCTTAAACTTAGGAGAAGAAACCTTCATAGGGACAAAACGAGAAGACAACCACACCAAGTCCCCAACACAAAGACGAGGACCAACACGACGACGGCGGTTGGCAAACTGCTGAGTCTTCTCCTGGGACAACTTCAAATTGTCCACCACATGCCCCCAAATCTGATGCAACCTCTCCACCACAGCATCCACTCCAGGACAATCCGAAGACTCCACCTGACCGGAAGAGAAACGAGGATGAAACCCCGAATTACAGAAGAAAGGAGAAACCAAGGTGGCAGAACTAGCCCGATTATTGAGGGCAAACTCCGCCAAGGGCAAAAAGGCAACCCAATCATCCTGATCCGCAGACACAAAACACCTCAAATAAGTCTCCAAGGTCTGATTAGTTCGCTCGGTCTGGCCATTAGTCTGAGGATGGAAAGCAGACGAAAAAGACAAATCAATGCCCATCCTAGCACAGAATGCTCGCCAAAATCTAGACACGAATTGAGTTCCCCTGTCAGAAACGATATTCTCCGGAATACCATGCAAGCGAACCACATTTTGAAAAAACAGAGGAACCAGCTCGGATGAGGAAGGCAATTTAGGCAAGGGGACCAAATGGACCATCTTAGAGAAACGGTCACACACCACCCAGATGACAGACATCTTCTGAGAAACAGGGAGATCAGAAATAAAATCCATGGAGATGTGAGTCCAAGGCCTCTTCGGAATAGGCAAAGATAACAACAATCCACTAGCCCGAGAACAACAAGGCTTGGCCCGAGCACAAACATCACAAGACTGCACAAAACCTCGCACATCTCGCGACAGGGAAGGCCACCAGAAGGACCTAGCCACCAAATCCCTGGTACCAAAGATTCCAGGATGACCAGCTAATGCAGAAGAATGGACCTCCGAGATGACTCTACTGGTCCAATCATCCGGAACAAACAGTCTACCAGGCGGGCAACGATCAGGTCTATCCGCCTGAAACTCCTGCAAGACCCGTCGCAAGTCTGGGGAAACAGCAGATAATATCACCCCATCCTTAAGGATACCTGTAGGTTCAGAATTACCAGGGGAATCAGGCTCAAAACTCCTAGAAAGGGCATCCGCCTTCACATTTTTAGAACCCGGTAGGTAAGAAACCACAAAATTAAACCGAGAGAAAAATAACGACCAGCGCGCCTGTCTAGGATTCAGGCGCCTGGCAGACTCAAGATAAATCAAATTCTTGTGGTCGGTCAATACCACCACCTGATGTCTAGCCCCCTCAAGCCAATGACGCCACTCCTCAAAAGCCCACTTCATAGCCAAGAGCTCCCGATTACCAATATCATAATTTCGCTCAGCGGGCGAAAATTTACGAGAAAAGAACGCGCAAGGTCTCATCACGGAGCAGTCGGAACTTTTCTGCGACAAAACCGCCCCAGCTCCGATTTCTGAAGCGTCGACCTCAACCTGAAAAGGAAGAGTAACATCAGGCTGACGCAATACAGGGGCGGAAGAAAAGCGGCGTTTAAGCTCCCGAAAGGCCTCCACAGCAGCAGGGGACCAATCAGCAACATCAGCACCCTTCTTAGTCAAATCAGTCAACGGCTTAGCAACATCAGAAAAACCAGTTATAAATCGACGATAAAAATTAGCAAAGCCCAAAAACTTCTGAAGGCTCTTAAGAGAAGAGGGTTGCGTCCAATCACAAATAGCCTGAACCTTGACAGGGTCCATCTCAATGGAAGAGGGGGAAAAAATGTACCCCAAAAACGAAATCTTTTGAACCCCAAAAACACACTTAGAACCCTTTACACACAAGGAATTAGAGCGCAAAACCTGAAAAACCCTCCTGACCTGTTGGACATGAGAGTCCCAGTCATCCGAAAAAATCAACATATCATCCAGATACACAATCATAAATTTATCCAAATATTCACGGAAAATGTCATGCATAAAAGACTGAAAGACTGAAGGGGCATTTGAAAGACCAAAAGGCATTACTAAATACTCAAAATGGCCCTCAGGCGTATTAAATGCGGTTTTCCACTCATCCCCCTGCTTAATTCGCACTAAATTATACGCCCCACGAAGATCAATCTTAGAGAACCACTTGGCCCCCTTTATTCGAGCAAACAAATCAGTAAGCAGTGGCAAAGGATACTGATATTTAACCGTGATTTTATTCAAAAGCCGATAATCAATACACGGCCTCAAAGAGCCATCTTTTTTAGATACAAAGAAAAAACCGGCTCCTAAGGGAGATGACGAAGGACGAATATGTCCCTTTTCCAAGGACTCCTTAATATATTCCCGCATAGCAGCATGTTCAGGCACAGATAGATTAAATAAACGACCCTTTGGAAACTTACTGCCCGGAATCAGATCTATAGTACAATCGCAATCTCTGTGCGGAGGTAGTGAACCAAGTTTAGGCTCCTCAAAAACGTCACGATAATCAGATAAAAATTCCGGAATCTCAGAGGGAATAGATGACGAAATGGAAACCAAAGGTACGTCCCCATGAGTCCCCTGACATCCCCAGCTTAACACAGACATTGCTTTCCAATCGAGGACTGGGTTATGAGATTGCAGCCATGGCAATCCAAGCACCAACACATCATGTAGATTATACAACACAAGGAAGCGAATAATCTCCTGGTGATCCGGATTAATACGCATAGTTACTTGTGTCCAGTATTGTGGTTTATTACTAGCCAATGGCGTGGAGTCAATACCCTTCAGAGGTATAGGAACTTCCAGAGACTCTAAATTAAACCCACAGCGCCTGGCAAAGGACCAATCCATAAGACTCAAAGCGGCACCAGAGTCGACATAGGCGTCCGCGGTAATAGACGATAAAGAGCAAATCAGGGTCACAGACAGAATAAACTTAGACTGTAAAGTGCCAATTGAAACAGACTTATCAACCTTCTTAGTACGTTTAGAGCATGCTGATATAACATGAGTTGAATCACCACAATAGAAGCATAACCCATTTTTTCGCCTAAAATTCTGTCGTTCGCTTCTGGACAGAATTCTATCACATTGCATAATCTCTGGCGCCTTCTCAGTAGACACCGCCAAATGGTGCACAGGTTTGCGCTCCCGCAAACGCCGATCAATCTGAATGGCCATTGTCATGGACTCATTCAGACCTGTAGGCACAGGGAACCCCACCATAACATCTTTAATGGCATCAGAGAGACCCTCTCTGAAATTCGCCGCCAGGGCGCACTCATTCCACTGAGTAAGCACAGACCACTTACGAAATTTTTGGCAGTATATTTCAGCCTCATCTTGCCCCTGAGACAGGGCCATCAAGGCTTTTTCAGCCTGAATCTCTAAATGAGGTTCCTCATAAAGCAACCCCAATGCCAGAAAAAACGCATCCACATTGAGCAACGCAGGATCCCCTGGTGCCAAAGCAAATGCCCAATCCTGAGGGTCGCCCCGGAGCAAGGAAATTACAATCCTGACCTGCTGTGCAGGATCTCCAGCGGAGCGAGATCTCAGAGACAAAAATAATTTACAATTATGTTTGAAATTCTGGAAGCGAGATCTATCCCCGGAGAAAAATTCAGGTAAAGGAATTCTAGGTTCAGATATAGGAGCATGAATTACAAAATCCTGTAAACTTTGAACCTTCATAGCGAGATTATTCAAACCTGTAGCTAAACTCTGCTGATCCATTTTTATCAGGTGAAATCAGAACCATTCAAGGATTAGAAGGAGAGAGAGACGAAGGCTGCAGTAAGCAGAGATGCAAGAAATCAACTAATGAGCAAACTCAGGAAAAAAAAAAAAAAAATTCTCTGCAGACTTCTTTTCTCTCCTTTCTTCTGCCAATTATTTTAACCCTTGGCCGGCCAAACTGTCATGGTTCTCAATGGCAAGAGACCGTAGTAAAGCATACAAAAGGACTAGCTCTTGGAAGATGGGAACTCGAGCTGACTGTGAGCTAAACCTACCGCACAACTAACAGTGGCCGGGTAGCGTGCCTACGTTTTATCCCTAGACGCCCAGCGCCAGCCGGAGGACTGCCTGACCCTAGCAGAGGAAAATACAGACCTGGCTTACCTCTAGAGAAATTTTCCCCAAAAGGCAGACAGTAGCCCCCACATATATTGTCGGTGATTTTAGAGGAAATTGACATACGAAGTATGAAGATAGGTTTAGCAAATTGAGGTCCGCTTACTAGATAGTAGGAAAACAGAAAAGGGAACTTCACAGTCAGCTGAAAACCCTTTTCAAAACACCATCCTGAAATTACTTTAAGACTCTAATATCAACTCATGACACTAGAGTGGCAATTTCAGCTCACAAGAGCTTCCAGCCTCAGAAAGATTCAAACACAGAGAACTGGAACAAAAATGCAAAACAAACTTAGGACTACAAGTCCAACTTAGCTGATAGTAGTCTAGGAGCAGGAACATGCAACAGAAAGGCTTCTGGTAACATTGTTGGCCGGCATAGAAATGACTGAGGAGCAAGGTTAAATAGAAAACTCCCACATCCTGATGGAAACAGGTGAACAGAGGAGATGAAGCACACAAGTTCAGTACCACCAGTGACCACCGGGGGAGCCCAGAAACCCAATTCACAACAGGGCAGTATCTCCGGTAGTGATGAGGAGGCAGCGGGGTCAGTGCAGGCTGTAAGCTTTCTTGAAGAGGTGGGTTTTCAGGTTCCATCTGAAGGATCCGAATGTGGTTGATAGTCGGATGTGTTGGGCACAGAATTTCAGAGCATGGGGGATATTCTGGAGAAGACTTGGAGGCGAGTAGGTGAGGAGCGAATAAGTGTGGAGGAGTGAAGGAGGTCTTGGGAGGACCGGAGATTACGTGAGTGAAGATATAGGGAGATATATATAGATGAGACAGGTTATGGATGGTCTTGTAGGTCAGTATTATTAATTTAAACTGGATACGCTGAGGGAAAGGGAGCCAGTGAAGAGATTTGCAGAGGGGGGGAAGCGGAGGAGTAGCGAGGCGAGAGATGAATTAGTCGGGCAGCAGAGTTAAGGATGGATTGGAGAGGTACGAGAGTGTTAGCAGAGAGGCCACAGAAAAGGATGTTGCAGTAGTCGAGGTGGGAGATGATGAGGGCATGCACAAGCATTTTAGTAGATTGAGGGTTGAGGAAAGGACGGATTCTGGAAATATTTTTGAGCTGGAGGCGACAGGAAGTGGAAGTAGCTTTGATGTGTGTTTTGAAGGAAAAGGCGGAGTCAAGGGTTACTCCAAGGCAACGGACTTCCGGTACGGGGAAAGCGTGATGTCATTTATTATGATAGATAGATCAGGTAACGAAGATCTGTAAGATGGAGGAAAGATGATGAGTTCAGATTTGTCCACATTGAGTTTGAGGAAGCAAGAGGAGAAGAAGGAGGATATGGCTGATAGACACTCTGGGACTCTGGACAGCAGAGAGGTGACGTCTAGGCCAGAGAGGTAGATCTGAGTGTCATCAGCATAAAGGTGGCACTGAAATCCATGGAACTTTATGAGTTGTCCCAGGCCAAGTGTATATTGAGAGGAGTAGGGGTCCTAGAACAGAACCTTGGGGGACTCCAACAGAGAGAGGGTGGGATGAGGAGGTAGTGTGGGAATGGGAGACGCTGAATGTGCGGTTGGAAAGGTATGAGGAGATCCAGGATAGGGTGAGGTCTTTGATGCCAAAGGAAGAGGGGTTCTGTAAAAGGAAGCAGTGGTCAACTGTGTCGAAAGCAGAGGACAGGTCTAGAAGGAGAAGTATAGAGTATTGTCCGTTAGCTTTGGCTGTAAGTAGGTCGTTAGTAATTTTGGTCAGGGCAGTCTCGGTGGAGTGATGGGGACAGACACCAGATTGTAGATTGTCAAAGAGCAAGTTAGATGAGAGATGGAAGGAAAGTTCAGTGTGGACGTGCTGCTCCAGAAGTTTGGAAGCAAATGGGAGCAGAGATATTGGGCGGTTGCTGGACATAGTGGTTGGGCCTAAGTTGGGCTTTTTAAGGCTAGGCATGATTGTGGCATGTTTGAAAGCAGAAGGGAAGGTACCAGAAGTTAGTCATAGGTTGAAGAGATGGGTTAGGGATGGGATAAATGTGGTGGTGAGATTAGGGAGGAGGTGGGATGGGATGGGGTCGAGCGCACAGGTGGTGAGGTGCCATTTGGAGAGGAGACAATTAAGCTCCCCTTCAGTAATGTTGGAAAGGGAGGTTATGAGGGAAGGGCATTGGTATGGTATACGAAGGGGTTGTGGTGGTTGAACAGTAAAGACTTGCCTTGTTTGGCCAATCTTATATTTGAAGTGTGTGGCAAAGTCCTCAGCAGAGATGAGGGAGGTTGGAGGGGGCAGTGGTGGACGGAGGAGGGAGTTAAAAGCTTTGAATAACTGTTTGGGGTTGTAGGATAGGGAAGATATGAGGGTTGTGAAGTAGGCCTGTTTAGCAGAGGTGAGGACAGATTTGAAAGCGAGCGTTGCTTGTTTGAATGCAGTGAAATTATCTTGCGAATTTGTTTTCTTCCAACGCCGCTCTGCAACCCTGGACACTTGCTGGAGCTTTTTAGTGATTTTATTGTGCCAGGGTTGTCTATTGATACGTCGCACTCTGCCATGAATGAGTGGGGGCCACTTTTCACCTGCATACAAATATTACACTACCCTAGTTCACATATTTACCTATATCGCTATATAATAATAAACTGGGTAGTTTGGTTAATGAATGATGAGATGCTGATTTTTTCTGTACAGGGGTAATAAGAGGATTGGGAGTCGGGTTACTGTAATAAGAGGTTACAGGTTAATAAGAGGATCAGGAGCCGGGTTACTGTAATAAGAGGTTACAGGGTAATAAGAGGATCAGGAGCCGGGTTACTGTAATAAGAGGTTACAGGGGTAATAAGAGGATCAGGAGCCGGGTTACTGTAATAAGAGGTTACAGGGTAATAAGAGGGTCAGGAGCCGGGTTACTGTAATAAGAGGTTACAGGGTAATAAGAGGATCAGGAGCCGGGTTACTGTAATAAGAGGTTACAGGGGTAATAAGAGGATCAGGAGCCGGGTTACTGTAATAAGAGGTTACAGGGTAATAAGAGGATCAGGAGCCGGGTTACTGTAATAAGAGGTTACAGGGGTAATAAGAGGATCAGGAGCCGGGTTACTGTAATAAGAGGTTACAGGGTAATAAGAGGGTCAGGAGTCGGGTTACTGTAATAAGAGGTTACAGGGTAATAAGAGGATCAGGAGCCGGGTTACTGTCATAAGAGGTTACAGGGGTAATAAGAGGATCAGGAGCCGGGTTACTGTAATAAGAGGTTACAGGGTAATAAGAGGATCAGGAGCCAGGTTACTGTAATAAGAGGTTACAGGGGTAATAAAAGGATCAGGAGCCGGGTTACTGTAATAAGAGGTTACAGGGTAATAAGAGGATCAGGAGCTGGGTTACTGTAATAAGAGGTTACAGGGGTAATAAGAGGACCAGGAGCTGGGTTACTGTAATAAGAGGTTACAGGGGTAATAAGAGGATCAGGAGCCGGGTTACTGTAATAAGAGGTTACAGGGTAATAAGAGGATCAGGAGCCGGGTTACTGTAATAAGAGGTTACAGGGGTAATAAGAGGATCAGGAGCCGGGTTACTGTAATAAGAGGTTACAGGGTAATAAGAGGATCAGGAGCCGGGTTACTGTAATAAGAGGTTACAGGGGTAATAAGAGGATCAGGAGCCGGGTTACTGTAATAAGAGGTTACAGGGTAATAAGAGGATCAGGAGCCGGGTTACTGTAATAAGAGGTTACAGGGGTAATAAGAGAATCACGAATAGGGTTACTGTAATAAGAGGTTACAGGGTAATAAGAGGACCGGGAGCCAGGTTACTGTAATAAGAGATTACAGGGGTAATAAGAGGACCAGGAGCTGGGTTATTGTAATAAGAGGTTACAGGGTAATAAGAGGATCAGGAGCCGGGTTTCTGTAATAAGAGGTTACAGGGGTAATAAGAGGATCAGGAGCCGGGTTACTGTAATAAGAGGTTACAGGGTAATAAGAAGATCAGGAGCCGGGTTACTGTAATAAGAGGTTACAGGGTAATAAGAAGATCAGGAGCCGGGTTACTGTAATGAGAGGTTACAGGGTAATAAGAGGATCAGGAGCCGGGTTACTGTAATAAGAGGTTACAGGGTAATAAGAGGATCAGGAGCCGGGTTACTGTAATAACAGGTTACAGGGGTAATAAGAGGCTCAGGAGCCGGGTTACTGTAATAAGAGGTTACAGGGTAATAAGAGGATCAGGAGCCGGGTTACTGTAATGAGAGGTTACAGGGTAATAAGAGGATCAGGAGCCGGGTTACTGTAATAAGAGGTTACAGGGTAATAAGAGGATCAGGAGCCGGGTTACTGTAATAAGAGGTTACAGCGTAATGAGAGGATCAGGAGCCGGGTTACTGTAATAAGAGGTTACAGGGGTAATAAGAGGATCAGGAGCCAGGTTACTGTAATAAGAGGTTACAGGGTAATAAGAGGATCAGGAGCCGGGTTACTGTAATAAGAGGTTACGGGGGTAATAAGAGAATCAGGAGCCGGGTTACTGTAATAAGAGGTTACAGGGTAATAAGAGGATCAGGAGCCAGGTTACTGTAATAAGAGGTTACAGGGTAATGAGAGGATCAGGAGCCGGGTCACTGTAATAAGAGGTTACAGGGGTAATAAGAGGATCAGGAGCCGGGTTACTGTAATAAGAGGTTACAGGGTGTAACAAAACACTCTGGGATCGCCTTTGCTGGGGTCAAAGGTCACGTGGTTTGTGCATTGAACTCTGAGGCGACAGCAGGTTTCCAAGTTGACTGACCTCAGGTCAGGTTTATTAAAGTGAAAGCAAATACAGAAAACAAAACATAAAAATAAACCCTAGCCTGTCCGGTGCTAACTAAACAAATACGTTGCTATCTAACAACTGGGGGGGCTTCTCTCTCCCAGCTAACATTACACAGATCATGAGCACAGCTCTCACTCACGTTTGTCTCACACAGACAGGCATTCTGTGTGCCCCAGGCTGACGCTGAAACCCCCCAGCTGGTCATCCTTTATTCCTACACTTATTAACCCCTGAGTATCCTGAAAATACTGAGCGGCCTAATTCACATAGGACAAGTACCTGGGCGAGATATACCTGCCCCCGACTACCAGACCGACATGACTCTTACAAAGGGTAATAAGAGGATCAGGAGCCGGGTTACTGTAATAAGAGGTTACAGGGGTAATAAGAGGATCAGGAGCCGGGTTACTGTAATAAGAGGTTACAGGGTAATAAGAGGATCAGGAGCCGGGTTACTGTAATAAGAGGTTACAGGGGTAATAAGAGAATCACGAATAGGGTTACTGTAATAAGAGGTTACAGGGTAATAAGAGGACCGGGAGCCAGGTTACTGTAATAAGAGATTACAGGGGTAATAAGAGGACCAGGAGCTGGGTTATTGTAATAAGAGGTTACAGGGTAATAAGAGGATCAGGAGCCGGGTTTCTGTAATAAGAGGTTACAGGGGTAATAAGAGGATCAGGAGCCGGGTTACTGTAATAAGAGGTTACAGGGTAATAAGAAGATCAGGAGCCGGGTTACTGTAATAAGAGGTTACAGGGTAATAAGAAGATCAGGAGCCGGGTTACTGTAATGAGAGGTTACAGGGTAATAAGAGGATCAGGAGCCGGGTTACTGTAATAAGAGGTTACAGGGTAATAAGAGGATCAGGAGCCGGGTTACTGTAATAACAGGTTACAGGGGTAATAAGAGGCTCAGGAGCCGGGTTACTGTAATAAGAGGTTACAGGGTAATAAGAGGATCAGGAGCCGGGTTACTGTAATGAGAGGTTACAGGGTAATAAGAGGATCAGGAGCCGGGTTACTGTAATAAGAGGTTACAGGGTAATAAGAGGATCAGGAGCCGGGTTACTGTAATAAGAGGTTACAGGGTAATGAGAGGATCAGGAGCCGGGTTACTGTAATAAGAGGTTACAGGGGTAATAAGAGGATCAGGAGCCAGGTTACTGTAATAAGAGGTTACAGGGTAATAAGAGGATCAGGAGACGGGTTACTGTAATAAGAGGTTACGGGGGTAATAAGAGAATCAGGAGCCGGGTTACTGTAATAAGAGGTTACAGGGTAATAAGAGGATCAGGAGCCAGGTTACTGTAATAAGAGGTTACAGGGTAATGAGAGGATCAGGAGCCGGGTCACTGTAATAAGAGGTTACAGGGGTAATAAGAGGATCAGGAGCCGGGTTACTGTAATAAGAGGTTACAGGGTGTAACAAAACACTCTGGGATCGCCTTTGCTGGGGTCAAAGGTCACGTGGTTTGTGCATTGAACTCTGAGGCGACAGCAGGTTTCCAAGTTGACTGACCTCAGGTCAGGTTTATTAAAGTGAAAGCAAATACAGAAAACAAAACATAAAAATAAACCCTAGCCTGTCCGGTGCTAACTAAACAAATACGTTGCTATCTAACAACTGGGGGGGCTTCTCTCTCCCAGCTAACATTACACAGATCATGAGCACAGCTCTCACTCACGTTTGTCTCACACAGACAGGCATTCTGTGTGCCCCAGGCTGACGCTGAAACCCCCCAGCTGGTCATCCTTTATTCCTACACTTATTAACCCCTGAGTATCCTGAAAATACTGAGCGGCCTAATTCACATAGGACAAGTACCTGGGCGAGATATACCTGCCCCCGACTACCAGACCGACATGACTCTTACAAAGGGTAATAAGAGGATCAGGAGCCGGGTTACTGTAATAAGAGGTTACAGGGGTAATAAGAGGATCAGGAGCCGGGTTACTGTAATAAGAGGATACAGGGTAATAAGAGGATCAGGAGCCGGGTTACTGAAATAAGAGGTTACAGGGGTAATAAGAGGATCAGGAGCCTGGTTACTGTAATAAGAGGTTACGGGGTAATAAGAGGATCAGGAGCCGGGTTACTGTAATAAGAGGTTACAGGGGTAATAAGAGGCTCAGGAGCCGGGTTACTGTAATAAGAGGTTACAGGGTAATAAGAGGATCAGGAGCCGGGTTACTGTCATAAGAGGTTACAGGGTAATAAGAGGATCAGGAGCCGGGTTACTGTCATAAGAGGTTACAGGGTAATAAGAGGATCAGGAGCCGGGTTACTGTAATAAGAGGTTACAGGGGTAATAAGAGGATCAGGAGCCGGGTTACTGTAATAAGAGGTTACAGGGGTAATAAGAGGCTCAGGAGCCGGGTTACTGTAATAAGAGGTTACAGCGTAATAAGAGGATCAGGATCTGGGTTACTGTAATAAGAGGTTACAGGGTAATAAGAGGATCAGGAGCCAGGTTACTGTAATAAGAGGTTACAGGGGTAATAAGAGGATCAGGAGCCGGGTTACTGTAATAGGAGGTTACAGGGGTAATAAGAGGATCAGGAGCCGGGTTACTGTAATAAGAGGTTACAGGGTAATAAGAGGATCAGGAGCCGGGTTACTGTAATAAGAGGTTACAGGGGTGATAAGAGGATCAGGAGCCGGGTTACTGTAATAAGGGGTTACAGGGGTAATAAGAGGATCAGGAGCCGGGTTACTGTAATAAGAGGTTACAGGGTAATAAGAGGATCAGGAGCCAGGTTACTGTAATAAGAGGTTACAGGGTAATGAGAGGATCAGGAGCCGGGTTACTGTAATAAGAGGTTACAGGGGTAATAAGAGGATCAGGAGCCGGGTTACTGTAATAAGAGGTTACAGGGGTAATAAGAGGATCAGGAGCCGGGTTACTGTAATAAGAGGTTACAGGGGTAATAAGAGGATCAGGAGCCGGGTTACTGTAATAAGAGGTTACAGGGTAATAAGAGGATCAGGAGCCGGGTTACTGTAATAAGAGGTTACAGGGGTAATAAGAGGATCAGGAGCCTGGTTACTGTAATAAGAGGTTACGGGGTAATAAGAGGATCAGGAGCCGGGTTACTGTAATAAGAGGTTACAGGGGTAATAAGAGGCTCAGGAGCAGGGTTACTGTAATAAGAGGTTACAGGGTAATAAGAGGATCAGGAGCCGGGTTACTGTCATAAGAGGTTACAGGGTAATAAGAGGATCAGGAGCTGGGTTACTGTCATAAGAGGTTACAGGTAATAAGAGGATCAGGAGCCGGGTTACTGTAATAAGAGGTTACAGGGTAATAAGAGGATCAGGAGCCGGGTTACTGTAATAAGAGGTTACAAGGTAATAAGAGGATCAGGAGCCGGGTTACTGTAATAAGAGGTTACAGGGTAATGAGAGGATCAGGAGCCAGGTTACTGTAATAAGAGGTTACAGGGTAATAAGAGGATCAGGAGCCGGGTTACTGTAATAAGAGGTTACAGGGTAATGAGAGGATCAGGAGCCGGGTTACTGTAATAAGAGGTTACAGGGGTAATAAGAGGATCAGGAGCCGGGTTACTGTAATAAGAGGTTACAGGGGTAATAAGAGGATCAGGAGCCGGGTTACTGTAATAAGAGGTTACAGGGGTAATAAGAGGATCAGGAGCCGGGTTACTGTAATAAGAGGTTACAGGGTAATGAGGATCAGGAGCCGGGTTACTGTAATAAGAGGTTACAGGGTAATAAGAGGATCAGGAGCTGGGTTACTGTAATAAGAGGTTACAGGGTAATAAGAGGATCAGGAGCCGGGTTACTGTAATAAGAGTTTACAGGGGTAATAAGAGGATCAGGAGCCTGGTTACTGTAATAAGAGGTTACGGGGTAATAAGAGGATCAGGAGCCGGGTTACTGTAATAAGAGGTTACAGGGGTAATAAGAGGCTCAGGAGCCGGGTTACTGTAATAAGAGGTTACAGGGTAATAAGAGGATCAGGAGCCGGGTTACTGTAATAAGAGGTTACAGGGTAATAAGAGGCTCAGGAGCCGGGTTACTGTAATAAGAGGTTACAGGGGTAATAAGAGGATCAGGAGCCGGGTTACTGTAATAAGAGGTTACAGGGTAATAAGAGGATCAGGAGTCGGGTTACTGTAATAAGGGGGTACAGGGTAATAAGAGGATCAGGAGCCGGGTTACTGTAATAAGAGGTTACAGGGTAATAAGAGGATCAGGAGCCGGGTTACTGTAATAAGAGGTTACAGGGTAATAAGAGGATCAGGAGCCGGGTTACTGTAATAAGGGGGTACAGGGTAATAAGAGGATCAGGAGCCGGGTTACTGTAATAAGAGGTTACAGGGTAATAAGAGGATCAGGAGCCGGGTTACTGTAATAAGAGGTTACAGGGTAATAAGAGGATCAGGAGTCGGGTTAGTGTAATAAGAGGTTACAGGGTAATAAGAGGCTCAGGAGCCGGGTTAATGTAATAAGAGGTTACAGGGGTAATAAGAGGATCAGGAGCCGGGTTACTGTAATAAGAGGTTACAGGGCAATAAGAGGATCAGGAGCCGGGTTACTGTAATAAGAGGTTACAGGGGTAATAAGAGGATCAGGAGCCGGGTTACTGTAATAAGAGGTTACAGGGTAATAAGAGGATCAGGAGCCGGGTTACTGTAATAAGAGGTTACAGGGTAATAAGAGGATCAGGAGCCGGGTTACTGTCATAAGAGGTTACAGGGGTAATAAGAGGATCAGGAGCCGGGTTACTGTAATAAGAGGTTACAGGGGTAATAAGAGGCTCAGGAGCCGGGTTACTGTAATAAGAGGTTACAGGGTAATAAGAGGCTCAGGAGCCGGGTTAATGTAATAAGAGGTTACAGGGGTAATAAGAGGATCAGGAGCCGGGTTACTGTAATAAGAGGTTACAGGGCAATAAGAGGATCAGGAGCCGGGTTACTGTAATAAGAGGTTACAGGGGTAATAAGAGGATCAGGAGCCGGGTTACTGTAATAAGAGGTTACAGGGTAATAAGAGGATCAGGAGCCGGGTTACTGTAATAAGAGGTTACAGGGTAATAAGAGGATCAGGAGCCGGGTTACTGTAATAAGAGGTTACAGGGTAATAAGAGGATCAGGAGCCGGGTTACTGTCATAAGAGGTTACAGGGGTAAAAAGTTCTACAGACCAAGAACAACTTTTTGTTGTACTAAAATTAATATTATTAATGTATTAATATATTAATTATCTTGTACCATGTGGAAGTGTCACTTTAACTAGCTAGTAGAAAAGTAGCTAAAATTATTGCCAGAAATTTTGTCTTGTGTAATTGTTAGAGTGTTAACCCCTTAAAGAAGCTCTGGGTTATCTAGGGTTAAAAGACACAGTGAAGGGGGTTGGGGGGAGCAGGAATGAAATTTGTGGATTCTGGCAGTGAAGCCCTGCTGTACAGCCAAAGCCAAAATCAACATACTCAGGAAAATGGAGTCCTGTTCCACAGAAGTAGGGAGGCTGATATTCCTATTAATAAACCGCAGCCTAAATCCTGCGCACTCGCTCTCACATTCATTAGCTTTTGCTTGTCTTTATAATATCTGTTCAGCAGCTTCCTGACATTAGACAGAGACCCATCACCCTCAGAAGCCGCGATCCCAGCCCGATTGTGCTGGTAGATAAAATCCAAATATTGTGAAGTTTGCTGCGGATTGCTGTGCACATAGCCGGGCCGAGCCGCTTTCTCGGTGGAGGAGTGGTAACGGTAACACAGCCGCAGCGCCAGAAACTTCACCCCAAATAGTTTCTCAACAAGAACCACCAAACTCTTTTTAATTGTCCTCAGATGTAGGGAAACCGATAACCCCCTTAAAGTAATTCTAAAACGTGTAATTGAAAATCATCATTTTGTCCTCCCCATCGCCCTCCGCAATTTTCTCAAATTTGGTGACAATGTTGGGTAACACACAGAGAGAGAGAATATTCTACACTGACACCGCCGGTATAACACGGGCTTCAGCGGAAGCATAGAAGTGGATGATGGAAATCTGCAGAAAACAGAAAAAAATGAGAAATTGCTTTAAAAAGTTGTATTATTCCAATCTAGGACCACGATATATTTCAGGAATTATCGTCCATTGATCTGTTTTATTATTTAAAATTGTCACAAATTTTGGGCGTTTTCTACGCTCTTCTCACCACTTTTAATAAGCAATTGGGTAAGTGATCGCGGATATCTACGCTAGATCCATGCCAGATGTATACATCTATGATTTTCTTTAAAAAATTGTGAAAAACTCACAATTCTCATTCCAGTAGTCGTGTTAAAATTAGAGAAACAGCTTACAACAAATTTAGAGGGTTTTTTTCCCAAGAAGAAAAGTTGATTTTAATAAACAGATCTTGGAAAAATAATAAGTTCCACAATTGGATGTGTTTAAATAAAATGTTCCTGTGCCGAGATAATCTTTAAATGTGCCCCTGCTGTGTCCTGTGTAATGGCTGTGTCTGACCTTACAGGAACATGGTCTGATCATACCACAGCTCCTGGGCTGGGGGGGAGAGCACTAGAGAATATACAGACATTACAGCAAGGGATCACAGCTGATTCTTTTTGTGAGGTAAAACATTTCTCTGCCTGTTTTTAAACAATGTTTTACTTCAAAGAAAGAATCATTCACAATCCCTTGCTGTTATGTCCTGGCCTCAATCTGTAATAATGTCCTCAATCCTGTCTCCTTTCTGTAATAATGTCACCCAACCTTGGCCCCTTCCTGTTAAAATGTCCACTGTTCTGGCTCATTTTTGTAATAATGTCAACATCCTGGCCCCTTCTTGTGATAATGTCCCTCATCCTGGCCTCTTTCTGTAATAATGTCCCTTGTCCTGGCCGTAACCTGTACTAATGTCCTCAATCCTGGCTCCTTCCTGTAATAATGTCCTCCATTCTGGACCCTTTCCATTAATAATGTCCCCCATCCTGGACCCCTTTCTGTAATAATGTCCCCCATCCTGAGTCTCGTTTAGTAATAATGCCCTCTGTCCTGGGCCCCTTCCAGTAATAATGTCCCCTATCCTGGACCCCTTTCTGTAATAATGTCCCCCATCAGGAGTCTGTCCTGGGCCCCTTCCAGTAATAATGTCCCCCGTCCTGGTCCCCTTTCTGTTATAATGTCCCCCTTCATGAGTCTCTTTTAGTAATAATGCCCTCTGTCCTGGGCCCCTTCTGGTAATAATCTCCCCCATCCTGGACCCCTTTCTGTAATAATGTCCCCCATCAGGAGTCTGTCCTGGGCCCCTACCAGTAATAATGTCCCCCGTCCTGGTCCCCTTTCTGTTATAATGTCCCCCTTCATGAGTCTCTTTTAGTAATAATGCCCTCTGTCCTGGGCCCCTTCCAGTAATAATGTCCCCTATCCTGGACCCCTTTCTGTAATAATGTCCCCCATCAGGAGTCTGTCCTGGGCCCCTTCCAGTAATAATGTCCCCCATCCTGGACCCCTTTCTGTAATAATGTCCCCCATCCTGAGACTCTTTTAGTGAAAATGCCCTCTGTCCTGGGTCCCTTCCAGTAATAATGTCCCCCATCCTGGACTCCTTTCTGTAATAATGTCCCCCATCCTGAGTCTCTTTTAGTAATAATACCCTCTGTCCTGGGCCCCTTCCAGTAATAATGTCCCCCATCCTGGACCCCTTTCTGTAATAATGTCCCCCATCCTGAGACTCTTTTAGTAAAAATGCCCTCTGTCCTGGGCCCCTTCCAGTAATAATTTCCCCCATCCTGGACCCCTTTCTGTAATAATGTCACCCATCATGGGTATCTTTTAGTAATAATGTCCTCTGACCTGGGCCCCTTCCAGTAATAATGTTCCCATCCTGAGTCTCTTTTAGTAATAATGCCCCCGATCCTGGACTCCTTTCTGTAATAATGTCCCCATGCTGAGTCTCTTTTAGTAATAATGCCCTCTGTCCTTGGCCCCT
The DNA here is from genome assembly GCF_051348905.1 of Ranitomeya variabilis. Lineage (NCBI taxonomy): Eukaryota > Metazoa > Chordata > Amphibia > Anura > Dendrobatidae > Ranitomeya > Ranitomeya variabilis. The sequence goes on from NC_135236.1 coordinate 51,583,163, forward strand.
TCCAGTAATAATGCCCCCGATCCTGGACTTTCTGTAATAACTGGCGGACGCACATTCAGCAGAAGTAGACACTAGCGTCACCAGGCCCCCCTCCTACACACGTGCTGTTGAACCTTTTTGGGACCATGATCCTTATGCCCCTGATTATTTAGTGATAATATTACAATGTTATGTTTGCGTTGTAAAGTATTTTTTGTGTATTGTAAGGAACATCATTTGCGTAAGTTGTTAAGTCACTTTCCCTTTTAGTCTTGTGGTATTAGTTGTCCTCTTTGGTGTTCAATTCTTCAAAATGGTCCACGCGATTCATGAATTCATGGTGCAAAGTCAACATTGGTCTTTTTTTCTGTCATAAACTGTTTTTGCAACTTTTTGACACCAAAAGTCACACATTTCACAAAATGGGACAAAAATTTCACAAAAATACTAATGTTCTCAGAAATACACCAGGAGAGGAACTGGAGTAGAGCTGGGCTTGGAATTGCTAAAAACACAGACGAACACATATATTAATATATATTTTATATTTCTCATGCCAAAAATGTTACTCCAATTGGGAGATTTCTAGCATGACTGACACGTTGTGAAGGTCTTCGGTAAGGAAGGGGACCTCAAATAGTCCCTGGAACTGGGACCCTAACTATCCCTGTCCCGGGGGTACTCTTGAAGGTAGAGAGGCCTGAGTCTCTGACCTTACTATGCTCCTATTAAACCCTGATCTGTCCCCTCCCCACCCCATGAGGCATGGGACAGAAATGTGACATAAACAAGACATAAAGACAAAACAGGAATAACAGAAAACCTATCCATACAAAAGCACTAACTAACAATAGGGAGGAATAAACTAAATGTGAATAGGTACCAAGAGATAAGCACCCACGTACTACAGCAATCCTCAGAACACTTCTACAACAACTCTACTCCAACCACTTGGCTTTAGCACACAGCACAGGAAGACAAATCTTTCACCGGCAGGGACAAGAAGATCTGACCAGTTTTTACAGGAAGAGGTAATGACCAGATCAGCACAGCTGAAACGGAGCTGCACGTTTCTGACCAGCATAAAAAGGGTCGTTAACCTCTTCAACACTAGAGGAAACTAAATCAATTTAATATGGGACACAAATCTCCCCATCTCTAAAGAAGACCTGCTATTCACTACCTTCTAACTCCAGGTCTTCCAGGGGGACATGACACCCGCGTGACAATGACACACAGAGGTGCATGCCCTTTGTCAGATGTTCTTGATTCATTAACATTAAGAGGCATGTACATCTGAGTAATGAACATTTGATTCAAACACACCCAGTTACCAAACCTGGTGAGAAAATTGGCGGTTTTGATTAATCTGTGCCATAGAGTTTTATGACGAATGTAATGAAAAATATTATTTGAACACTGTATAGCAGTATTATTTGGGGATTATATAGCACTGACATTCGAACACCTTATAGCAGTATAATATTGGGAATGTATAGAATCATTTTTTTCAGTAGTAATTCCTGGGAGTGTTTAGCAGTGTTATTTAAGCACTGTATGGCGATAATTCATGCGGTTTGTAGGAAATATTTTTATACCCGTGACAGCAGTAATTTGACAAGATGATATGGCACTATTATTTATGTTGTATACCATAAATGTAAGATTTAGCAATTATATGTTTTTTGTGCTTGTTGCCATTATTACTTTGTGGTTCCATGCACATTATTGTAGTTGCGTTTGTTTTCTTTTACCTGTTTTTTTAGTTTAGGGTGTTGGAAAGAATGGAATATACTTAACTGTGTTTGCGTTATATGAGCAATCAGAAAAGGGGTGAATCCAGTGTAAGTCAGGAAAAAGCAACCCTACTGGTATAAAAGACGTTGTTTCCACCACCCCTGTGCTATAAAATGGCTAACCCTGAATCCCACATGATTTCGGTGAACCAAGGCGGAGGTTATTTAATTACATAATTGGAAAACCAGAGGGTATCTGAATAAATGATCTCATCAGAAGATGCCACCTACACACTTGGCGGCACCTCTGCTTGAAATTCTGAGAACTGTAAGGATCATTTTTTAGCTTTGAGATGTATAAATGTTATGAATGGACTGACAGGGTGAGTAAGAAGAGGCACTATGATTATGCTGCAGAATTGTAACGTTTTTAAAGGGCTTGTGCACCCCTTATTTAAAGGGGTTATCCAAAGCTATATTATTTTTCTACCGTGGGCCTAACAGGCAGGTAGTTGCTACATACCTGAATTTTGCGTCTAGCATAGATCCCTGCCGGCACAGAGCGGTCACTTTGGTAGAGCAACGGCTTCTCCTCTGCTCTGCTCTGTTGAAGGGGCCTCACTGTCAATGTCATGCTGATTGACAGCCAGCTCTCCATTGCATAACTGCTGTCAATCAGCATGACATCAGCAGTCCTACGCCATCGACAGAGCAGCTCAGAAGGAATAGAGCTGCTCTGCTCTGTTGAAGGGGCGTCACTGTCAATGTCATGCTGATTGGCAGCCAGCTCTCCACTGCATAACTGCTGTCAATCAGCATGACATCAGCAGCCCTACGCCATCGACAGAGCAGCTCAGAAGGAATAGAGCTGCTCTATTGATGTGGAGCAGCTAAGTTGCTGGTAGAAGCGGTCAATTCTATGCCAGCACTGGATAGAACAGGAACAGGCAAGTGGTTGTAAACTAATGAGTAACTTCCTGCCTGTTAGTTTTGTGGTTCATAGTAAACATATAATTTATTCCTGGATAACCCTTTTAAGAAAAAAAAATTACCACACTCACCTACCTATTGATCCCCCCTACTACTCAATACCACTGCCAGGAACTCCAGCCGGTCTTCTTCATGTGACCATGGCTCCAGCCACCTCTGTTAATCATCTTTGCAGTCTCTGATTGGCTGCAGTGGTCATGTGCCTGTAGGGGGGTTGTGTTTGTTATGCTATTTATGGACTGTAAATATGTATCTATATATACCCAATGGTACTGCTACACACCTGGTATATTGCCATTTGGGTATACGATTACTGCTACACTTTAGGTGTATTACTCTTTGTGTATTTAATGTTATTCACTTTGTGCATGTTATGTTTAGGGAAAGTGTTATGTCCCGGGTTGGCCACTAGATGGGGCATTATAGGATTCCTCCCATAGCATAGTGGCAGCTAGGGCTTTAGGTTAAGGAATAGTTAAGTTAGGAGGGGCACAGTGGAGATAAGGTATTGAGATCTTCCTGGTTTAGTTAGTTTGGGCCTGGGCGCCCGTGCAGCTCACACAGGGCTGGCTAGCCCAGGGCACATCGTGCCCCGTAACTTTGTCTAAGATGATTGAGCCCAGCAGAGCAACATCCAGGGGCTAGAGAGTAGCAGGAGCTACAAGCGGCAGCAGTGACGGGGCAGAGTTAGTGGGTCTGCAGCTGACATGAGGAGAAGGCTAAGCAGCACGGAAACAGGACACTCACAATGTGGCAGGTCTTTGCGTGGGTGACGGTTCTAAGAGCCGGGTCGAAGCGGTGGATAGCACCCCCACAGGAGGCAAGATTACTGGACAGTGAGTACATTAATGGACCACAGGATCTGGTCCGTCCCGGGGACAAGCTTAGCGCAGGAAAGAGCAGGCAAGGGACAGAGAAAGGATTGTCCGAAGAGAATGCCTGTGTGTTGATGAAAATTGCCCTGGATGATGTGCTGAGTAAAGGGGTTAATGTTGAAAAGTTAATTCCGGACTGTGACTATTATTTTGTGGAACCGTCTGTAGAGAAACCATCCCCGTATCGGGCAAGTCCGGATGGCGCAGAGGAGCAGCACCGAGGTACTCAGAATGGAAAACATGTCTGTATAGAGGGGGGAGACCAGAGAGTGATACAGGGATTACTATCGGCCATGTCTGCCTCCCTGGCCCCCGAGTCCTACATGCTGACCACTTGGAAGAGAAAGCCAGGAGACAGTCAGGGAAGGCAGGCAGCTCTATGGAGGAGCTGTGGGGGAACTGTACATGTGTATAGGATTTTTTGCGAGACAACGATGGGCATGCTGACGGACCCCTTTAAAACTGATTAGCTCAACTTCCTGCTCTAACCTATCTGTGAAAAATGAATGACATGTGCCAGACTTTTCTGTGTGCCCTTTACTAGCTGACCTATTATATTTGGGATCTCGAGGCTTTCTTGGTTTTCTGTGAACAGACCTCAATATTCTCATCTAATTTGTATTACAATTTCTCACAATTTCAATATGTCTGCATGTGTTATTGGGACAGCCTTTTAAACCTAAAATAGCAATTAAATACGAGGTGATAATCAGGGGTAGAGAAGTTCAGACCATGGCAATGTCTTTCTTCCGATATGTATAGAAATCTGGAGTATAATACAAGGTAGCCAATGCAAAATTGGCCACCAAGCCAAGCATTGGACACAAAATAAGATCTCGGGCATTGACTCCTCCGCATGTTGAAGGTACAGATGCCTCCAAACCAATAAATCGAACAAGTCTATGTATCCCACTATGAGCTCGTGTACACAACCAATTTTCTCAGACAAGAGCTATTCTGTGGTTAACACTTGTAGCTAAGATATCCTATAGGGCTTGGGACATGTCTGATTTTTTTCCTTAGACCGAGTGATCATCAGAAAAAAATCTGATCAAAATCAGCAATGCAACTCTGAGTCAGTGAGAAAAAAATCAGACCGCATTCATGATATCGGGTGAATTAACAGAATGGAAAAGGTGGATAGACTTTTCGTTCTCTCCACTTTTGAGAAGAACTGATGTTGCACTGATCAACCTCTGATCAGAATCATTTTTGTCAAAATTGGACATTTAGTTGTGCGGCTCTACTGTATCAGTGAGTGGAAAAGATATCAGTATTGTAACCATAGGGCCCAAAGAAAGATTCAAGAGGACTTTTCTGAAAATAGGAGTAATGTATGTATACTATGTGTATGTTAATATTATGTGTATTCCTCTATGTCCATTTATATGAATCCTATTGCATCTTCCACCAGGTGTCAGGATTCAAACCTAGCAGCTCCTGTGCACCAGACTGCAACTCTTCCTTCTGAGCTATTCAGCTCGCTGGACAGTTCTGTGCTAACCCAAATACTTGTACCTTTTTTGCTGCTGATGTCTCCTCCCTGAGTTTCCTGTTGGTTACCACCCTGAGTTCCTGATTGGCTCATCCTGATTGCACACCCTATTTAAATCTGGCCTTGCTCTCATTTCCTTGCGTGATTATTGAGCTACCTGCCTCAAGTCAAGCTGCCTTCTACTTGCTATTCCCTCAAACGACACTGCTGCTCCTGGTAAACGACTTCTAGCTTCCTTGACTATGACTCCTGCTTATTCCTTCAAATGACACTGCCCTTCACACGACACTACTGCTCCTGGTAAATGACCTCTCACTTTCTTGACTACGATTCCTGCTTTTTCATTCAAACTACACTGCTGTTCCTGTGTACCGACTCCTTGGCTATCCCAGACTACGCTACCTGATGGTGCTGCCCCTAGTGGTTGCAATATCACTACTCCAACCAGGTCAGTCCATATCACCAGGTCTCTTCTTCTGATAAATCCTGCTGTTAATATTTTGTGGAATCCCAACGGTGGTAAGGTACGCCATACACTGAGACACCATGTCACATACCAGGAGAGCAACTACTAAGTCTCTTCCTTGAGTGTAATTTTGGAATCTTTCTTGCACCCCATGTACGTCTTCTAGAAGTCACTACTATTAAATATAATAAAAAAGGGGAGAAGCCAGAGCTGCTTATGGTCAGAACGCAATGCATAAAGTGCACATGCACATATTGATTTCTACCTGTATTTCAAAATGAGACATTTAGCAAACAATCGATCAATTCTTTGAGCCACCCCGCCACGCCAAAGCATTCTCATAATGGGGCAGTCCTACTCTACGTTTTATATATTCGCTGGGCCATTACGGACTCCAAAATGTATTAAAAGCAAGACCACATTAAATGCAAACTATACCTGAAGCATTTCTGAATCACTCCCATGGCGCCAGAAAGAGAACACACAGATAAAGGTTGACCAGGTCCGGACATAGACATTTCAGGTCCAACCTCCACACTGCATGACCAGCACCACAGATGAAGGGTGGGACAGGCTTGGACACAGGTGCACAATCAAACAGAACCTAGGGCAGGGCAGGGCTGCTGTATGTGTGTAGGTCTTCTGAGAACACGGCAGAAGTTTTGTACATTTTATAAAGTGTAAATTATCGACCTCTGTGTAATGGTTTGTGCACAAAACATTTTTTTTTCCAGGCAAATTTCTGTTTGGAACATGTCTGAAAGCGCTAAACAACTGGAACAAATTACGAATATACTGTAGTGCACAGCAATGTCAAAATGTCTTGCTGTGTGCATGTTTTGCCTTTTGGTCTCTTTTTTTACTCACGTCAGACTTTGAAAGCCATGAAGAAGCTAAGACCGGCCCAGTCTTCTGACATCTTCCACTTAGAAGTCACTACTATTAAATATAATGTAGAAAACAATGTGGATGGCAAAACTGCCGCAAAAGATGGTCAATATGACATCACGAAAGACTACATAGAAAAACAGCAGCGCCGAGCTTTCCAAATAAAGTAAAGATGCTTCTATAAAACCATGTCGCCTAAAAGACATCATGTGTACACATCCTAACGCCGATTTTCACGTCAATTTTTTTCTCATGTGAAAAACTATCAGTGTGACGGTCCATTTTCAGCCCGGGTATCGGTCTCTTTAATCTGTTTGCATCAGTTTTTCTCATATGAAAAAAAAGCTCTATTCTTAGATAACAAGAAGCATAATCTAATGGGGTTTTGTTCTGATTAGCTTTTTCTGTCCTCTTGTCCTTGTATAATTTTCTTTCTTTGAGTTAGGGTGCGTGTCCACGTTCAGGATGGCCGGCGGTATCGCCGCAGCGGCGAAGCCGCTCGGTGCTAAGCCCCGCCCCCTTTCTGGGACGCGATCATGCCGGATGTGTACAGTACACATCCGGGATCATCGCACCCCTCGCCATAGGGCCCTGTGATATTACTTGCGGCGCCGCAGCGTTGCCGCAGGTAGCACGGACATGCTGCGATCTGAAAAGACGCGCAGCATGTCCGGAGTCGCAGGGCCGCCGCGTGCGGGTTTCCACGCATAGTGGACACGGGATTTCAAAAAATCCCCTCCACTATGTTGGAACATCTGGACGCTGCGTGTTTGACGCTGCAGCGTCAAACACGCAGCGTTTACTTACCGTGGACACTCACCCTTAAAATCCGATTATGATCGGATCACAGCCATGAGGGTTAATGGAGACTCAACAGCGTTCCTTAACCAAGAACTCAAATTCAGCACCTTGCCCCGAAGCATCACGGTCACACATTAAAAAGCCAAAAATAATATCATTTTAGGGTAATTGTTTTGCAATAACCTCAAATGACCTGAAATTTATACATGGCTCCAGCTTCAAAAGCAGCCGCAACAATACTTCTGCTGCGTTCGTAGACCTAGCCTAAGTTATATCATTTCCTGTCCCAATAGAGCTAACAATCTAATTTCCTACCACAAACACATGACAGCTAATTGATCGGGAAGCCAACTATGGAATTATGTATGTTTTTAAAGAGTAGGAAAGAAACCCACATAAACACAAGGAGAATATATAAACTCCAGAGCTGTAACACGGCTAAACCAGCCCTCGCTATACAACAGCAGAACAGCCGCGGGGTAATGTACAGCTACCGTGTTCACAGAGAATACACAGAAATAATCTTATATATTTAGATTATGCTAAAAACACAATAAATGCCTAAAATGTCAGAAAATATACCATAGTGCCAGAAACAACCAAAAAGATAATGATTTCTAATAAAAAAAAAAATGTTCCAAAAAGTCTTCAAATCAGTCAGTACTGAAAGGCCACCAGTGCAGAAGTTCAACTTCTTCCACCTTTACCTCCAGTCATTGATCTTCTAAGGTTTCTTAGGCTTCTAGGTAACTTACCAGAGGATTCTATATAAGAGGGTGGTGCTGTTATGGACAGTAAGGAACACGCTGTCACTTTAAGAGACTGCACCCCCTTGTCTGGTGTGATGGATTATTCTACTTCCCCCCTGCAATAGACTGTGTGAATGAACTGGACTGTGCAGAGGGTGGGGGTGGAGCCTGAGCAGCGTGTGTGAGCTGGAGCTGCTGCAGAGAGAACTTTATGCTATTTTGCTGCAAGAGAGGACCCACAGCCTGTAACAGAGTGGACTTGTGAAATTTGACAGACTCTTCCGGGTGCAGCGAGAGTGGCTATCCTGTGTGAGTTTGAGAAGCCACGAAGACACCGAGAAAGGGATTTACAGTTTCCAGAAGCATCTCCAGGACCCAGAAGCAAGGAGAAGACCACATTTCACAGAGCTGGCAAAAAGCCGTGCTTACCACCGTACTAGACTGCTGGGGGCCCCCCTGGGACTGGATCTGAGTCCCCAACATCACCGTGAGTTTGTTCCTGTTTTGTGCACATGTTAGGGCCTAGTGTAGGCTTCAATAGTCAGTACACGGGAGCCGTGTGGCCTGCTTAGTAAAGGCCAGGGAGGTTATGCGTAGAGTAGCATCATTATTTGTTTATTGTTTGCATTTGCTTGTGTGGCATATATTGAATCTGTAAAGTTGGAGCACCGTGCTATTTGAACGACAAGCTAAAGAATATAACTCTTGTAAATTATCTTTTGCCATTGCATACCCCTGTTTGCATCTTCCTCATCCACTTCATTCCTTGCCTTCCAATAAATTTACCCTTTGTTGTTTGCACCTCATCTTGTGTATGGTAGTCTTCCTGCACCGTGGTGGTCCCCCGGCCATCTCTTCATCTATGAAGATGATCCCTTTCTTAAAGCCTAATAGCCATGGCTCTGGCTTCTCTACCCCCCATGTGTCATTAGATGGTGGTCAATAGTCATTCAAATGATGTGGCCAGGCTCTCTTACACATTAGACAGTTAGCTGTCTAAGAGAGTATGCTCCATTCTAGCTCACATAAGTGTATCCAAAGCAAGGGGCAACACCTCTAATATGACAATCACACATACCTGTCCATTCCTATGTAGCGCCCCCACCGCCGCAGGGCCGAGGGGTACCCGGTACCGGGCCTCTGAGTCTCTGCTCTGGGGTTGTCACGGTGGCTAGGCCCGGTCCGTGACCCTGCTGAGGGGCGTACAGTAATAGATGTGGGTAGATGATGGTGGTGGTGATGCTGTAGTGGTGCGGTGCAGTAAATAACAAGGACACCAGGTTGCAGTCTCTTTACCTCTTTACTGAAGATCTCTGGGTCCTCAGTCCGGAATCCAGATAACCAGGCTGCGCAAGTCTGGCCGGTCCAATGGCACCTCCAGAGTTCTCTTAACAGGTGGAAATCTGCGCCTTCCTACTAGCGCTATGTGTTGTGGTCCTTCCCTGCTGTGCTTACGGAAAGTCCCCACAACTGTTGTGTCCGTTTCTTAAGTTCCCTCACAACTCGATTAGATGATGTTCTGCTAATCCTCCGTCCCTCCCTGATGTTACGGTTGGAACGGCACCCGTATGACGGGTAGGCTCGGAGCTCTTCCGGGACCCTAGAGTCGCCCCTCTCCACAAGTTGCCCCCCAAGACTGCATAGGTGATTTAGGTGAGACAGCCCGCCTTAGGCTGACTGTCCTGCCGTTGGTTTAGAGTATTGCTTGAAGCTGAATATTGTAATACTCCCTCGGCGTTCCGGCCGCCGGTTGTGCGCCTCAGTAGGATGTTGCCTCGGTCTTACAGCACGACTCCTACCGGTATTCTCCTTGTTGCTTTGATCTCGTTTCTCACTCAGCACAATCTATCTCGCTTCCAGTCCCTCCTTGGGTACCGCCGCTATACTGAGCAGGCACGGTCCCGTTACGTTCGCTCAAGTTGCCAAGCCTCTGTCAGGATCCCACCCCTGACAGGGACCCTACCGAATCTTCTCCTACAACACCCTCTGCCACAAGGTGTTGCCTGGTTCCAACCCAGTCAGCTTTCTGTCTAACTTCCTGCCTGACCCCCAGTTTACCCACAATGGTGGGGAGTGGCCTAATGAATAGAACCCTTAGCTCCCCCTGGTGGCCCGGCTGTGAAATGTATTGGATTGGTGTCTGTGATACCTGGTCAGATGAACTCCTTCAGTGCCATCAGACGTACCATAGCTCCCCTTAGTGGCGGAGCCACAGTACTGCAACGACCAGGACTCTGGGGCGCTGCACCTACATAACCTGTAGAAAAGTATGATTATTTCCATTCCATAGTTCCTGAAATAATTCCAGGCACTGTCCTTTCCTTACTTATTTTTTCTTCTTTCTCCTACATTCATCTCAAATAAGCCCATATCAGATTGTTCTTCATCCAACCAGCGGTGAACACCATTTGATGGCTACTTTGAGGACCTCTGAAAAAAACCAGAAAAGTCCGTATCTAAATGATGGGGCAAAGTTTTCGTAAGCTATGCAAAAATCATTACCTAACTGGTTGTCTTAAAGAGGAACTTCACTGCATATCTAGAAAAAGAGATTGTAACTTAATTTCTTGATGTCATAGCACAGAAATATTCAATAACTACTGTATATGCCTTTGGAGTCTGTGTATATGGAGCGCCCCCACTGCCGCAGGGCCGAGGGGTCTCGGTTCTGGGGTTGTCACGGTGGCTAGACCCGGCCCGTGACCCTGCTGAGGGGCGTCCAATGAAGGTGGAGAGTGATGCTGTTGTGGTGTGGTGCCGGTCGCAGTAAATAACGAGGACACCAAGTTGCAGTCTCTTTACCTCTTTACTGAAGGCTTCAGGATCCTCAGTCCGGAATACGGTTAACCGGGCTGCGTGAGTCCAGCCGGTCCGATGGCACCTCCAGAGTCCCCTTTGCAGGTGGAAAATGTGTGCCTACCTTCTAGCACTTGTGTGTTGTAGTCCTTCCCTGCTGTGCTTACGGGATAGTCCTCACAACTGTTGTGTCTGTTTCTGAAGTTCCCTCACAACTCGATTATGATGTTCTGTTTCGTCCCCCAGATGATATGGCTAGGACGCACCCGTATGACGGGTAGGCTCGGAGGTCTTCCGGGACCCTAGAGTCGCCCCTCTCCAGATGTTGCCCCCTGTGTCTGCTTAGGTGATTTTGGGTGAGACAGCCTGCCTATAACTGACTGTCCTGCCGTAGGTTTGAAGTAAGGCCTGGAGCTCAATACTTCCTCGGCGTTCCGGCCACCAGCTATGCACCTCAGTAGGATGTTGCCTCGTCTTACAGCACGACTCCTACTGGTGTTTCTCCTTGTTGCGTTGATCTCGTTTCTCACTCAGCACAATAAACCTCGCTTCTTGTCCTTTCTTGGGGAACCGCCGCGATGAAGTGCAGGCGCGGTCCCGTAACTTTCTTTTTGTTCGCTAGGCCTCTGTCAGGATCCCACCCCTGACAGGGACCCCCTTGAATCTTCCCCTGCAACACCCTCTGCCACAGGATGTTGCCTGGTTCCAACCCAGTCAGCTTCTCACTAACTTCCTATCCTATCTAACCCCCAGTTTTACCAGATTGTGAGGAGTGGCCTAATACATAGCACCCTTAGCTCCCCCTGGAGGCCAGACTGTGAAGTGTATTGGTGTCTGTGATACCTGGTCAGGTGAACTCCTTCAGTGCCATAGCCCCCCTTAGCGGCGGAGCATCAGTACTGCAACGACCAGGACTCTGGGGCGCTGCATATACCCCATTGCAGCACCGCTGTAATGGTGATGCCTTTGGAGTCTGTGTATACCCCATTGCAGCACCGCTGCAATGGTGATGCCTTTGGAGTCTGTGTATACCCCATCGCAGCACCGCTTTAATAGTTCCTCTAGATTTTGGTAAGAGAATGATGTGAAACAGGTGAAAGAGATTACAGTTTCTATAGACCATTGCTCTATCCAGGGTACAGTTTTGTGTTTAAATATATTGTTTTCCCTCCTTAGTAGTGGAAAATTGGATTCTTCCCCAATAAAAGCGGTAAGACAGGGATTATGGTCTTGTTCCCCACAGCGTTCTGGTTTCTGGGGCGTTTTGCATTGGCCAAGAGCCAGCTGTCCGATTTGTTTCATGATTCCCCCACAGCACCTCTGTGAAAAGGTGCAGATATTTTGCATTACACCACAAGAACAAAACCACCCTGCTCTAAAAATCTTACAGTGAACAATACGCCATCTTAACACTACTGTTATACAGGTTGTAGTACTTGCACAAGTTTGAAGATGTTGTAGAACAAAGTTGTTTTTTTCCCTTTTCTGCAGATAACTCAGTAATCTGACTTCCAATCCTGTGAAAACCCACAGATAACACATCGTAATATCAACCATGGGTTGTCCCAAAAGACAAGGTCAGCCTGAATGAATTGACAGATCTGCTTCATCTGCATATTACGAAATGTGATGTGTGAGAAGTCTAAAGGCCCCGTCTCACATAGCGATTTACCAACGATCACGACCAGTGATACGACCTGGCCGTGATCGTTGGTAAGTCGTTGTGTGGTCGCTGGGGAGCTGTCACACAGACAGCTCTCTCCAGCAACCAATGATCAGGGGAACGACTTCGGCATCGTTGAAACTGTCTTCAACTATGCCGAAGTCCCCCTGCAGCACCCGGGTAACCAGGGTAAACATCGGGTTACTAAGCGCAGGGCCGCGCTTAGTAACCCGATGTTTACCCTGGTTACCAAAAAAAACAAACAGTACATACTCGCCTTTCGGTGTCCGTCAGGTCCCTTGCCGTCTGCTTCCTGCTCTGACTGAGCCGCCGTACAGTGAGAGCAGAGCGCAGCGGTGACGTCACTGCTGTGCTGTGCTCTCACTGTACGGCCGGATCTCAGTCAGAGCAGGAAGCAGACGGCAAGGGACCTGACGGACATCAGATGGTGAGTATGTAGTGTTTTTTTTTTTTTACATTTACGCTGGTAACCAGGGTGTAAACATCGGGTTACTAAGCGCGGCCCTGCGCTTAGTAACCCAATGTTTACCCTGGTTACCAGTGAAGACATCGCTGGATCGGTGTCACACACACCGATTCAGCGATGTCAGCGGGACCTCAATGACCAAAAAACGGTCCAGGCCATTCCGACACGACCAGCGATCTCACAGCAGGGGCCTGATCGCAGGTACGTGTCACACATAGCGAGATCGCTACTGAGGTCGCTGTTGCGTCACAAAACTAGAGACTCAGCAGCGATCTCGCTAGCGATTTCGCTATGTGAGACGGGGCCTTAAGGCAGCATCTAAGACATTCGGGCCTGATGACAATGCAGGTGTTGCTGGGTTAATGCCAGTTTTCATAAATGGGTCAAGTGTGAAGAAGTCTGGGTACAGTTCGTAGAATCGAAGCCACAGTCATCGGCATAAAACAGGACAAAAGGAAAGCAACAGGAATCACTGTACCTTATGGAAAAACATTTGACTTTCCGGTAAACTTCTTGTTAACTTTGACTTTAGAGTGAATCAGCACAGAATGACTGGTCAAGCCAAGTACGGGCGATCGATGCAACCTTGGCAAGGCCAAACATTTAAGTGCACCTTTCCACCTACTTCATCCTCCTTCCCACCCCCCTCCCATCTCTATTTTGACAGCTCAGGCGTATACTGTAAGAGCCATAGAGGCCTGGAGATAGGTTGGAAGGTGCACTTAAGTGCTTGGTCATGCAATGATGCACCGAACGTCAGTACTCGATATGAACACTCATTCTGTGCTGACAAAGTTCCTTTAAAGGGGTTTTCTACTCCTTGGGATAGGTCATCAATATCAGATCAGTTGAATCCAATGATCGCAATTGATCTGCTGTTTTCAGCTCCCATGGTGGCTGCTTGTACACAATGTACATGTCACGCTGTGATGGTGTTCGGTAAGGGAGAGAGGCCTCAAACTGTACTCGAAGCTGGGATCCTAACTATCCATGTCCCAGGGGTACTCTTGAAGGAAGAGAGGTCTGGGTCTCCGACATTACTATGCTGCCGTTAAACCCTAACCTGTCCCCTCCCCCAACCCATGAGGCATGGGACAGAAATGTAAGGTACACAAGACAAAAAAAAGCAGGGAAAACAGAAAACCTCTATCATACAAAAGCACTAACCAACAGTAGGGAGAAGGATAGGGACAGGGAGGAATAAAGTAAATGGGAATAGGGACCAGGAGATAAACACACACGTACTACAGAAAACTACGGATCACTACTACAACAACTCCACTACAACCACTTAGCTTTAGCACTTAGCACAGGAAGATTAATCTTTTACCGGCAGGGACTAAATGCCCACAGCCTGAATATATAGAAGGAATAAATGATTAGCAGTTGCAGCTGAGAACAACCAGGCTATATGGTCTCAGCCAGCATAGAAAGAGTCCTTAATCTTTTCAGCCCTGAAGGAAACCAAATCCATTTAAAATAGGACATGAATCACACCATCTTTAAAGAAGACCTGTGATTCATTTCCAGACATGACCATCTAACTCCAGGTCTTCCATGGGGACATGATTCCCTTGTGAAAGTACAGAGCCAGAACAGCATGACTCCATACATTGTCATACTATACATACATGCTGACTAATGAATACATGAACTTTAATATTGCTATAAACATTAAAAAATAATGTACTTAGTTAGCGTTTTTTATCAAAGTGCGGAAAAGTTATCCAACCATGTCATGGTGTACCATTTAATATGCATGGTCCCTATCCACTATATGTCCTACCGCTCCATGTGTCAAACTAGCCTCATGTGAATGAGGAGTGAAAATAAAGCCAGGCATAGCTCGCAATTAGAACCTTGTAAGGGAAACATGAGTGGATAAGGGTGCTGAGCCCTTGAGGGGTCCAACCCTCATGCCCGCGATATGTATACCGCATAGTGTATGTATATATTCGTGTATTGGCCACATGGTATATTTGCTCATGCATTGCAATGGATTATAACTGCAATCAGGCTGCTGAAAGTAAAAGCTAGTGGGACATAGTAGAAAAGTTTTAAAAAGTAAAAAAAATTACACAATTTAAAAAAAAATCATAAAATAATTAAAAAATACATATATATATACACTGCTCAAAAAATAAAGGGAACACTAAAATCCCACATCCTAGACATCACTGAATGAAATATTCCAGTTGAAAATCTTTATTCATTATATAGTGGAATGTGTTGAGAACAGTAAAACCTAAAAATGATCAATGTAAATCACAACTAATATCCCATGGAGGTCTGGAGTTGGAATGATGCTCAAAATCAAAGTGGAAAATCAAATTGCAGGCTGATGCAACTTCAGTGGAAATGCCTCAAGTCAAGAAAATGATGCTCAGTAGTGTGTGTGGCCTCCATGTGCCTGTATGACCTCCTTACAATGCCTGGGCATGCTCCTGATGAGGTGGTGGATGGTCTCCTGAGGGATCTCCTCCAGACCTGGACTAAAGCATCCGCCAACTCCTGAACAGGAACCTAGGGTCAACCGCACCAGCATATGGTCTCACAAGGGGTCTGAGGATCTTATCTTGATACTTAGTGGCAGTCAGGCTACCTCTGGCGAGCACATGGAGGGCTGTTAGGCCCTCCAAAGAAATTCCACCTCACACCATTACTGACCCACTGGACATCAGGCACTCAGAGCATCCTCATGGAGTCGGATTCTAACCGTTTGTGCAGACACATGCACATTTGTGGCCTGCTGGATTTCATTTTGCAAGGCTCTGGCAGTGCTCCTCCTGTTCCTCCTTGCACAAAGGCTGAGGTAGCGGTCCTGCTGCGGGGTCGTTGCCCTTATACAGCCCCCTCCACATCTCCTGTCTTAGTGGTCTGTCCCCTGGTAGTGCCTCCAGCCTCTGGACACTACGCTGACAGACACAGCGAACCTTCTTGCCAAAGCTCGCATTGATGTGCCATCCTGGATGAGCTGCACTACCTGAACCACTTGTGTGGGTTGTAGAGTCCGTCTCATGCTACCACGAGTGTGAAAGCACAACCAACATTCAAAAGTGACCAAAACATCAGCCAGAAAGCATTGGTACTGATCCGTGGTCTGTGGTCCCCACCTGCAGAACCACTCCTTTATTGAGGGTGTCTTGATAATTGCCAATAATGTCCATCTGTTGTCTATTCCATTTGCACAACAGCATGTGAGATTGATTGTCAATCAGTGTTGCTTCCTAAGTGGACAGTTTGATTTCACAGAAGTTTGATTTACTTGGAGTTATATTCTGTGGTTTAAGTGTACTCTTTACTTTTTTGAGCAGTATATATATATATATATATATATATATATATATATATATATATATATATATATATATACAGAGTATATATATATATATATATATATATATATATATATATATATATATATATTGTACTGATACATTTCTATTTTTATGTTAAAAAACAACAAATAAACAAAAAATGTTTGGTATCGCTGTGTCTGTGACGACCTACCCTATAAAATTGTCGCACCCCTTCAGTGAATGCCTTTAAAAAATGAGGAAAAAATCATGCTTTTTAATCGTATTGCCAAACAAAAAGTGGAATAAAACGCAACCAGAAAGAAGAATGTAAATACAAATAGTATCTCTAAATATGTAATCTTGTCCCACAAAAAACAAGCCTCCATACAGCTCAATCAGCTGAAAAATACAAAAGTTATAGCTCTCAGAATAAAGCGATGCAAAAATAATTATTTTTTCTACAAAATAGTTTTTATTGTTTAAAAGCACCAAAACATAAAAGAACTATACAAATGAGGTATCGCTGTAATCATACTGACCTGAAGAATAAAACTGTCTTATCAATTTTACCACTTGCAGAATGGCAAAAAAAAAATAAAAACAAATACAAAACAATTCCTGAATTGCAGGCTTCTTTTTATTCTGTCTCACAAAAATCAAAATATAAAGCCATCAAACAATGTCATGTGTCCACAAATGGTGCTAATAAAAATTTCAACATGTCCTGCAAAAAACAAGCCCTCACATGAGTCTGTCGGACGAAATATGAAAAAATTATAGCTCTCAATATGTGGTGATGCAAAAACTATTTTTTGCAATAAGAAGCATCATTTAAGTTTGTGACAGCTAAAAACCCGATATAAATCTGGTATCGCTGTAATCGCACAGACCCGAAGAATAAAGGTGCCATATCACTTATACCACACAAGGAATGGCATAAGAAATAAATAACACAAATTCTTCACCTGCTATTGATTTTTTCATTCTGCCTCCCTAAGATCGAAGTAAGGCTCGGCGCACATTTATCCTGTGCACTACACTGAGCGCTTACACCGGGGTTTCTGTGTAAATCTCTGAAATGTATGATTCAGACAGAACCTCTGGCAGAAGATTCCGTATAATGAGGCAGATGGAGTCAATGTGGACACTGTCTGGTTTATGATCCGGCGGTATACGTCTTGGTAGGCGTGCATCAAAGCGCGGTTCGGAACTGTTTTTGCACTTCTGAAAAGAAGAAAACCGCTGAACAGAAGCCAGGTGGAGTCCAAAGTAACTCTGCTGCCTCATTATAGTGAGTGGATGCCTCAAGGGTTTCATCTGAATCACGTCACTCTGCAATATAGATGGAAACCCAAAGTAAGTGCTCAGCGTAGTGCGCCAGATAAATGTGATCCAAAATGTTACGTAAAATGTTCCCAATAAAAGCTTCAACTTAATCCACAAAAAAGGCAAGTCCTTACTCAGGGCCAACACCTGTCAATGGAAATATAGGGGGCTTCCACATTACTAGTAGCACAAAGGCTTTGGGAAAACAAAATGGCTCCTCGCACCCCAAAAGAAATTTTATACCAAACAGGGAGGAGCACAGAGAGGGGTAAAGGGTAGAGGTGCTGGCCCTAATTTTGGCCTATTGGTTACCCTACCTTGCCGCGAAGGTTGGCACCCAAGAAGCAAGATGGCTCCCCCGCTGAACAATGGCTAGCCCTCACTACTCCTAATAAACCCTGTGAGGAACAGAAATGAAAAACCACCATGAAAACAAAATTTGTGACCAAAATGTGCCAGCGGATGATTAAACAAGAGCATGGATAACTCCGAAATGTAAAGGGTCAAAGTCACTTTTGATAGTTTAGATGCAAGACCCTTTCATTTTGCATTCAATGTTTTCTGAACATTTTTGGTCTTAATTCAGACCTTCATTAGAGGAGGAGGTGTAAGAGAAAAGAGTGTCATAATATAAACTGACAAATTCATAACAAAATATTTAAAAAATGTAAAGAAATTTGTAACAGACAAAATCTTGCTATATTAAAAAATATGTCCTACAGTAATATACATATCAAAATGACACAGTATTTCGGAGCAGAGAGTTAATGTATAAGCCGCAGTAAATAGCAATATATAAGAAACAGAAAATTAAAAGAAAAGTAAAGGCTACACTCACTAATATGACAAGAAATTGAGGTAAAAAAGGATACAGGAACATACTGTGGGAGAACTGGGGAGAGAGTCCAGTCGCTAAAGGGTAAATGGGTGCAGAAAATTCCTAGATTATTAAGTGTGTACATCCAATAAGATAGTGGTGATTCTAAGCAGACCCATTATATCTGAATGCTGAGGAGGAGCAATCTGGGTAGATTGCGTGTAACAAGGTGGCACAGGGTGGTAGTCATGGCCGAATTTACTAAGACAGTCATTGAGCACCCCAGCTCCTTACACACAAAACAGACAAGTGAAGTCCTAGTCCTGTGGTACAGTCAGTTACCTCCATCATACGTGTACTCCTGCTGCTGGGGATGAGCTTGCAGGAAAACACCACAGTCCACAGTTATGTTCCAATGGGAAAACTTTACTATAACAATGCAATGCTTCCTGCTCTGTCCCTGCAACTTTGTGAGACGGCACAGTCTTCACAGTTCCCATCCAGGCCAGGAACCATGAAAGTCCTTCTGGGGTCAGTCCTCAACATCAGGACCTGTCCACACTGCCCAACAGTCTGTGTTAGTAAGTGTATTCCCCGACCGGGGCACCCTCTTCTCCTGGCAGTGAAGAGCGTCCTACCTCAGGCAAGCCTGCCCGGGCTCTGCTGCAAAAAACAGGAAATCCTTCTCCTGTAAGCCTGGTGGACCAGTGCCCTTTTTAACTCCTTTTGTCCCTGAACTAACATTATACACATGTAGTCACATAACATTCACAGTACATTACACATAAAATATTATACATGAAACATTACACATAAAACTTGAGAGAACCCTTGGGGTGCCACATAGGCTCAGTGTGTAGGAGAGAGGAGGCAACTGAGGTTCCCCGCCACCTCCTTACAATTGCGCATGGAGGTGCAATCTGCGTAGATGAGGGAAGCGCTGTTTGTTTGTTTTTTGACGATATTATGTACGGGCTGGATACCCTACTTGTGTACCTTACTCACTGACCAAAGAGTGCCGTATATATCTTTTTATTATTAGATGCAAGACCCAGTCATATAAAACTTAGGGTACTCCGTTGCCAATATATAATTAAATACAAGAATATAATATATTCAAGAAGGTAATG
The DNA here is from genome assembly GCF_051348905.1 of Ranitomeya variabilis. Lineage (NCBI taxonomy): Eukaryota > Metazoa > Chordata > Amphibia > Anura > Dendrobatidae > Ranitomeya > Ranitomeya variabilis. The sequence continues at coordinate 51,602,660 of NC_135236.1, forward strand.
GGTGCGCTGACCCTGAAGATTCAGGCCTAATAGTGTCCCTATCCTGCTGTGGAGGTTGGCACCGTATTGCAACAAGATGGCGCCCACGCTCAGTGAAGGCTTGCCTTAGGTGATCTTAGTATTCCCTATAACTGACACAGTAAGGGATGCAGGTGTATAGCTGGTGAGAGATACAGCTAAACACAAGGCTGGTAAGAAACTTCACTTACTTGGATAGAAGAGTTTAGCTTTTGCTCACTATAGTAACTAAACTCTTCAAGTTATCAATAACGTTTTTGCATATATGGCAGTAGGTGCGTCTTTTCGTGCTTGTTTAGCTGTTTTGGACCTGCCAATAGTTATGAATTTTTGTGTCTTTTCCCCAATGTGCCTAAACAACATTTAGCATCCACATGTTTGGCATTTCTGTAGCGATGACTGCCTGCCTAAATTACAGGTGCATGTCTCCAGAAGCATGAGCCGGGCACCACAGCATACTGGTCACTACAACGTACTGGTCACTACAACGTGCTGGTCACTACAACGTGCTGGTCACTACAGCGTACTGGTCACTACAATGTACTGTACATCCACTGCTGTTATTTCTGGAAAAAAACACATGAAGTCAAAATCGTCACTACGCCCAGGGCCATATTTGCCACTAGGCACTTGAGGGCACATGCCTAGGGCGGCAGGATGCGGGGGGGGCGCACTTGAGCAAGGTTTTTTTTTTCGTTTTTTTTATAAAGTCCGGGGTCAAGCGCCCGCCCCCCCTCCCTGAAGACTTCATACTCACCCTCCTCCAGCGGTGCCTGCTGCAACTCCGTCTCAGCGCCGGCAGCTCGTCCTGTCCTCAGCGGTCATGTGGTACCGCTCATTAAGGTGATGAATATGGACGCATATTCATCACCTTAATGAGCGGTACCAAGTGACTGCTCATACAGGAAGGAAGACGCTGCAGGGACAGAGATGCCGGGAAGTTCAGCGCCGCATGGTGAGAGAAAGGTGATTATGATGGGGAGGATAGAGGAGGACGGGGGGAGGATGGAGGAGTCATGTTTACAGGGTGGGAGGATGGGGAAGCCATGCATACAGGGTGGGAGGATGAAGGAGCCATGCATACAAGGTGGGAGGATGGGGGAGCCATGCATACAGGGTGGGAGGATGGGGGAGCCGAGCCATGCATACAGGATGGGAGGATGGAGGACCCGAGCCATGCATACAAGATGGTAGGATGGGGGAGCCATGCATACAGGGTGGGAGGATGGGGGAGCAATGCATACAGGGTGGGAGGATAGGGGAGCCATGCATACAGGATGGGGGAACCATGCATACAGGGTGGGAGGATGGGGGAGCCGAGCCATGCATACAGGATGGGAGGATGGGGGAGCCATGCATACAGGATGGGGGAACTGTTATGATCCTCAGTGGCTTAGGATCACAAATCTAACCAGCTAAGTAGAAGATAATAGGACGAGCTCTGGGGATGTGGTAACTGGACTGACCGCAAACCTGATCCTAACTGCACACACTATAGGTAGCCGTGGAACGTTTCCTGAAATCCTAGACGTCTCTTCACGGCCTGTGAAACTGACTACCCCTAGAGATAAAGTAAAGACCTCACTTGCCTCAGAGAAATAACCCCAAAGATATAGAAGCCCCCCACAAATAATAACGGTGAGTTAAGAGGAAAAGACAAACGCAGAGATGAAACAGGTTAAGCAAATGAGGCCCGCTAACGCTAGATAGCAGAAAATAGCAAGGGATCTGTGCGGTCAGTAAAAAACCCTATGCAAAAATATCCACACAGAGAATGCGAGAACCCCCACACCAACTAACGATGTGGGGGGAGCAACTCAGCACCCCAGAGCTACCAGCAAGCAGAGATATCACATATTAGCAAGCTGGACAAAACTCATCATATTCTAGGAAACATATTGAACACAGATGAGCAAGAATAAGCAAACAGAACTTAGCTTCTCTTGGAGAGACTGATAACGGATGTAGACAGGAGGAATCAGAGAATAGCACTGAATACAACGACAACAGGCAAGGAATGAAGGACCAGGTGAATTAAATAGGAAACCTGACTAGCAGATGACGAGACAGCTGATCCCAGCCAGAAACCTGCAGAATAACAAAAAGAGCCACCGGGGGAGCCCAAAGAGAGAACTCACACAGTACCACTCACGACCACAGGAGGGAGCCCGGAAACAGAGTTCACAACAGGGAACCATGCATACAGGGTGGGAGGATGGGGGAGCCGAGCCATGCGTACAGGATGGGAGGATGGGGGAGCCATGCATACAGGATGGGGGAACCATGCATACAGGGTGGGAGGATGGGGGAGCCGAGCCATGCATACAAGATGGGAATATGGGGGAGCCGAGCCATGCATACAAGATGGGAGTTTGGGGGAGCCACGCCATGCATACAAGATGGGAGGATGGGGGAGCTGAGCCATGCATACAAGATGGGAGGATGGGGAGCCTAGCCATGCATACAAGATGGGGGAGCCGAACCATGCATACAGGATGGGAGGATGGGGGACATGTATGAGGAAACAGTACTGGGGAATGGGGGCATGTATGAGGAAACAGTATACGGGGATGGGGGGCATATGTGAGGAAACAATATGGGGGGATGGGTGCAGACAGTATGGGGAGCGAACGAGGGAATGTGTGTGGACACAGTATGTGAAAAATGGATGTGGACAGAGTACGGGGAGTGAGGGTGATGGGATGTGTGCAGACAAAGTATGGGGAGTCAGGTGAGCAGGCATATAGAAAGTGAGGGGTTAAATATATGAGGAGACTGGATGGTGAACAGGGGGATGTGAGAGGAGACAGTATGAGTGGGGAGGGGAATAGTGTGAGGAGACGGTATGGGGGCAGAAAAGTGAGTGGGCACAGAATAGAAACTGAGTAGTGGGGGCATAGCATGGAGGGACAGTGTAAGGGCACAGGCAGGAGGGGACAGTATACCAAGGAGGGGGAGTGTGATGAGAGAGTACAGTATAAATACTGGGCCCTATAGGGGGACACAGTGTGAGAGGACAATGTGAAGAGGGGGCTGGTATGGAAAGGAGAGGTCAGTGTGAAGAGCGTGTACCATAAGAGGGACAGTGTGGGGGTCATATTTTGTGCAGACAATATAGTGAGGGGCAATTTTTTATTCAGGAGCATTATAATGACACTTGTATCTTTAAGGGCTTCATGTGGAGATTTTCTGCAAAAGAGCGGAGAATATGGAAGTCTGCAGAGACGGCTGTGGATGAGAAAACTCATCATGGGGTCTGGACAAGATGAAGAAAAGGAGAACGACTCCAGAGACGATGTCATCTATAAGGTACCTGGATGTAAATGTTATTTGTGATACTAACTAACTCTCATGTTTTATTTATGTTAGGAGCATTAAAGGGGATGTCCAGGTTTGTAATGAGTCTGCAGTCATTCTTTGTGACTACAGACTTCTGACTTCTCACAGTGCGCACTTCACACTGTCAGGATTCTCTGGTGCTGGCGATTTACATACATGTGGTCATGTGCTGACTAGACATGTGTGACCTCACTCTATAAAAATGAACTGAGTGAGGCCGGGCACGTCTAGTTGAAATGTGGCCAGAAGTATACAAATCACAAGCTTGTGCTGACATGACCGTCCACCGGCAAGGGAGAATCCTAAAAGTGTGCAGTGCATTAGTTGTGAGAATTCAGAAGCTGCGATGTCAGGATTCAGCTCTGCTGGTTCCAGTAGTCATCACATGGACACTTCACTCATATGCGACTTTCATACTTGTGGTCCTGTGACACCGAGCTTCTCTTCTGCTTCTCTCAGTTTTTCACTGAACATTGAGAGCATTAGGGAGAGGAGCTCGTCGGTACATGACTAAGTGTGAAAATCGCATACGTTCTGGGAAGGGGGGGGGGCCACGCCAAAATTAATTCTTGCCCCTGGTGCCAGAAACCCTAGATACACCTCTGCCGGTATGCTACTGCGAGCGGTGATTACCGAGTCCGAAGGAAGGATGTCTGTGCACTTGCAGTGAGGCAGGGACTGAGGGTGTGCACAGAGAGGATGGAGACCCGGAGACAGCCCGTCCCATTCTGCGCCGTAGCCTGGAGCCTCAATATCATAGGAATATGTCAGTTAATAAATTGTTTTTCTAAAGCTTTATAGTGCAGTTTTAGGTCAGATAGGATGGATAGCGATGAGCTAGGAAGGTGCAGGGACAGGTAGTGATGGCTACTTGCCGACATGTGCGGCAATTGCGGTTTTGCACTTATGGTGATACAAAAACCACTGCTAGCAGTGTTTTTTTCTATTGCTGCAAGTACTGCAATTGCCAGATCGCGGCAAAACCGCAAGTGCCGCACATGTCTGCAAGTCCCATAGGGAATGAATGAGGCCGAACGCAGTGTTGCCGTAAGTGATCCGTTATACGGCAGATGCGGAAAAACTGCCGGATCTGCTGCAAAAGGCGACTTTCACATCAGCGATTTATGGCAAAGTCACTGCCAATAGTGTCATACTCACCAAAGGGGGAGGCAGCACTAAAAGTGCCTAGGGCAGCAGAAACTCTAAATACGGCCCTGGCTACGCCTGTAGATAAATTCCCAAAGGGGTATAATTTCCAAAATGGGGTCACTTGAGGGGGGATTCTGCTCTTCTAGCACTTAGGCTTAGGGGCTCTGTATATGGAGTCCGCAAACTATTCTAGGAAAATGTGTGCTCCAGGAGGAAAATTGCTCTGTCCCTCCCGAGTCTCTCCGTATGGCTAAGCATACAGTACAGCCACTTATGGGGTATTTCTGTATTCAGCAAATATTATGGGACAAATTATGGTGCCATTTTTACCCATTTCTCACTGTGAAAATGTAAAATCTGGGGCTAAAACAATTTTTCTGTAGTAAAAATTAAATTATTTTTTCTTCACAGCCCAATGGTATAAAATTGTGTGACACACTTGTGGTGTCAATATTATTTCTGCACCTCTAGATGAATTCATTGAGAGGTGTATTTTGTAAAATAGGGTCACGTATGAGGAGCTCTGATGTTCCGGAATGTCAGGGGCTCTCCCAGTGGGTCATGGGACCCACAAACCATAACAGTCAGAATCTGCACTATAGTGTGGAGCTTCTTCCCTTCTCAGTTTTGCACTGTGCTTGAAAAGTAGTTCCCTTCTACATGTAGGGTATTGGCACACTCATGGGAAATTGCACAACAAACCAAGGTCCATGTTTTCCTATTAGTCCTTAGAAAAATTAAAAAACTTAGGGCTAAAACAACATTTTAGTGGTAAAAATGTAATTCTGTAATTATTCTTCCTTTACCGCCTGATAGTATAGAAATATGTGAGGCACGTGTGGTGTCAATATGATCACTACACCCTTAGATGAATTCATTGGGATGTGTAGTTTGTAAAATGAGGTCATATATGGGGGGTTTCTGCTGTTCTGGCACCTCAGGGGCTCTGCACCCTCAAATCAAAATCTGAACTCCAATATGGTGGTAGTTTTTGACCACATATGGAGTATCATTGTACTCAGGTGAAATTGCGCAACAAATTTTGGGTTCTATTTTATTTTCCCTTGCTACCTTTGTAAAAATGAGAAAAATATGAGTGAAGTGTCCATGTGACGACTACTGGAACCTGCAGAGCTGAATCCTGACATCGCAGCTTCTGAATTCTCACAGCTAATGCACTGCACACATTTAGGATTCTCCCTTGCCGGTGAACAGTCATGTCAGCACAAGCACGTGATTTGTATACTTCTGACCACATTCCGACTAGACGTGCCCAGCCTCGCTCAGTTCATTTTCATTGAGTGAGGTCACACATGTCTAGTCAGCATGTGACCGCATGTATGTAAATCACCAGCACGAGAGAATCCTGACAGCGTGCAGTGCGTACTGTGAGAACTCAGAAGTCTGCAGTCACAAAGAATGACTGCAGACTCATTACAAACCTGGACATCCCCTTTAATGCTCCTAACATAAATAAAACATGAGAGTTAGTCAGTATCACAAATAACATTTACATCCAGGTACCTTATAGATGACATCGTCTCTGGAGTCGTTCTCCTTTTCTTCATCTTGTTCAGACCCCATGATGAGTTTTCTTATCCACAGCCGTCTCTGCAGACTTCCATCTTCTCCGCTCTTTTGCAGAAAATCTCCACATGAAGCCCTTAAAGATACAAGTGTCATTATAATGCTCCATCCTGAATAAAAAATTGCTCCTCACTATATTGTCTGCACAAAATATGACCCCCACACTGTCCCTCTTATGGTACATGCTCTTCACACTGACCTCTCCTTTCCATACCGACCCCCCTCTTCACATTGTCCTCTCACACTGTGTCCCCCTATAGGGCTCAGTATTTATACTGTACTCTCTCATCACACTCCCCCTCCTTGGTATACTGTCCCCTCCTGCCTGTGCCCTTACACTGTCCCTCCATGCTACGCCCCCACTACTCAGTTTCTATTCTGTGCCCACTCACTTTTCTGCCCCCATACTGTCTCCTCACACTATTCCCCTCCCCACACATACTGTCTCCTCTCACATCCCCCCTGTTCACCATCCAGTCTCCTCATATATTTAACCCCTCACTTTCTATACCGCCTGCTCACCTGACTCCCCATACTTTGTCTGCACACATCCCATCACCCTCACTCCCCGTACTCTGTCCACATCCATTTTTCACATCGCTACTCATACTGTGTCCACACACATTCTCTCGTTCGCTCCCCATACTGTCTGCACCCATCCCCCCATATTGTTTCCTCACATATGCCCCCCATTCCCCCATACTGTTTCCTCATACATGCCCCCATTTCCCAGTACTGTTTCCTCATACATGTCCCCCATCCTCCCATCCTGTATGCATGGCTCGGCTCCCCCATCTTGTATGCATGGCTAGGCTCCCCATCCTCCCATCTTGTATGCATGGCTCGGCTCCCCCATCCTCCCATCTTGTATGCATGGCTTGGCTCCCCCAAACTCCCATCTTGTATGCATGGCTCGGCTCCCCCATATTCCCATCTTGTATGCATGGCTCGGCTCCCCCATCCTCCCACCCTGTATGCATGGTTCCCCCATCCTGTATGCATGGCTCCCCCATCCTCCCATCCTGTATGCATGGCTCGGCTCCCCCATTCTCCCACCCTGTATGCATGGTTCCCCCATCCTGTATGCATGGCTCCCCTATCCTCCAACCCTGTATGCATTGCTCCCCCATCCTCCCACCCTGTATGCATGGCTCCCCCATCCTCACATCCTGTATGCATGGCTTGGCTCCCCCATCCTCCCACCCTGTATGCATGGCTCCCCCATTCTCCCATCCTGTATGCATGGTTCTCCCATCCTGTATGCATGGCTCCGCCATCCTCCCATCCTGTATGCATGGCTTCCCCATCCTCCCATCCTGTATGCATGGCTCGGCTCCCCCATCCTCCCACCCTGTATGCATGGCTCGGCTCCCCCATCCTCTCACCCTGTATGCATGGCTCCCCCATTCTCCCATCCTGTATGCATGGCTCCTCCATCCTCCCATCTTGTATGCATGGCTCCCCCATCCTCCAATCCTGTATGCATGGCTCCCCCACCCTGTATGCATGGCTCAGCTCCCCCATCCTCCCACCCTGTGTGCATGGCTCCCCCCATCCCCCTACCCTGTGTGCATGGCTCCCCCATCCTCCCACCCTATATGCATGGCTCCCTCACCCTGTATGCATGGCTCGGCTCCCCATCCTCCCACCCTGTGTGCACGGCTCCCCCATCCTCCTCCCACCCTGTGTGCACAGCTCCCCCATCCTCCCACCCTGTGTGCACGGCTCCTCCATCCTCCCACTCTGTGTGCATGGCTCCCCCATCCCCCCACCCTGTGTGCATGGCTCCTCCATCCTCCCACCCTGTGTGCATGGCTCCCCTATCCTCCCACTCTGTATGCTTGGCCCCCCATCCTCCCACCCTGTATGCATGGCTCCCCCATCCTCCCACCCTGTATGCATGGCTCCCTCATCCTCCCACCTTTTATGCATGGCTCCCCCATCCTCCCACCCTGTATGCATGGCTCCCCCATCCTCCCACCCTGTATGCATGGCTCCCCAATCCTCCCACCCAGTATGCATGGATCACCCAACCTCCTACCCTGTATGCATGGCTCCCTCATCCTCCCACCCTGTATGCATGGCTCCTTCATCCTCCCACCCTGTATGCATGGCTTCCCCACGGAGTTGCAGCAGGCACCGCTGGAGGAGGGTGAGTATGAAGTCTTCAGGTAGTGGGCGGGAGTGATGGAGGTAGGGGGGGTGGGCGCTTGACCCCAGACTTTATAAAAAAAAAACTTGCTCGAGTGCGCCCCCCGCATCCTGCCACCCTAGGCACGTGCCCTCAAGTGCCTAGTGGCAAATATGGCCCTGGTTATCATCATACTCAGGAGAAATTGCAGAACAAACTGTATGGTGCAATTTCTCCTGTTACCCTTATGAAAATACAAAATTTGGGGCTAAAAATACATTTTTGTGGGAAAAATTAGATTTTTTTTATTTTTACAGCTCAATGTTATAAACCTCTGAGAAGCACCTGCGGGTTCAATGGGCTCATCACACATCTAGATAAGTTCCCTGAGGGGTCCAGTTTCCAAAATGGTGTCACTTGTGGGGAGTTTCCACTGTTTAGGCACATCAGGGGCTCTCCAAAAGCGACATGGCGTCCACTAATTATTCCAGCAGATTTTGCTTTCAAAAAGTCAAATGGCGCTCCTTCCCCTCCAAGCTCTGCTGTGCACGCAAACAGTAGTTTTCGTTCATATATTGGGTGTTAGCGTACTCAGAAGAAATTGCACAACAAATTGTATGGTGCAGTTTCTGCTGTTGCCCTTGTGAAAATGCAAAATTAGGGGCTAAAAACATTTTTGTGGGAAAAATTAGATTTTTTTATTTTCATGACTCAATGTTATAAACTTCTGTGAAGCACCTGGCGGGTAAAAGTGTTCACCACACATCTAAATAAGTTCCCTGAGGGGTCTAGTTTCCAAAATAGTGTCACTTGTGGGGGATTTCCACTGTGTAGGCACATCAGGGGCTCGCCAAACACTACATGTAATCCACTAATTATTCCAGCAAATTTTGATTTCAAATAGTCAAATGGTGCTCCTTGCCTTCCGAGCCCTGCCATGCGCCCAAATGGTGGTTTTCTCCAACATATGGGGTATCGGCATGCTCAGGGGAAATTGCACAACAAAATTTGTGGTCAATTTTTTCCTGTTACCCTTGTGAAAATAAAAAAATTGTGGTCTAAATTGAAATTTGTGAAAAAAAAATTAAATGTTAATTTTTCCTTCCACATTCCAAAAATTCCTGTGAAGCACCTGAAGGGTTAATCACTTTTGGTGTAACTTTTGGGTATTTTCTTTCAAACCAACCCCTCAAAGTCACTTCAAATGTGATGTGGTCCCTAAAAATGGTTTTGTAAATTTTGTTGAAAAAATGAGAAATCGATGGTCAACTTTTAACCCTTATAACTTCATAACAAAAGTAAAAATGTTTTTCAAAAATTGTGCTGATGTAAAGTAGACATGTGGGAAATGTTATTTATTGCCTGTTTTGTGTGACATAACTCTCTGATTTAAGGGCATACAAATTAAAAGTTTGAAAATGGCAAACATTTCTAAATTTTCCCCAAATTTCAGTTTTATTAAAAATAAATGCAAGTCATATAAAATTTTTTTACCACTATCATGAAGTACAATATTTCACGAAAAAACATTCTGAGAATCAGTGGAATTCGTTAAAGCATTCTAGAGTTATTACCACATTTCAGAATTGTAAAATTTGGCCTGGTCATGAAGGTGCAAACAGGTTTGTGGGTAAAGGGGTTAATACTAAGGTGTTTGGACCTTATGTTTTCCTTTTTTTATGCGTACTTCATACATTGTAATGTCCATTTTCGGGTACTGCAGATGATCTCTCATTGAAGTGCTTAAATTATGTGTATGCGGCAACAGCAGGATCGGCGAGCAGCTGAGCAGTGAGGGCGCCAGGTGTTGGATCTACAATCTCAAATTGATGTTCTAGAATATGGACTACAATATGGCACCTATCTTGTCATTTGAGGAACTGGTGGCGTACTGTCTTGCCCCAAGGCTTTACCTTGGGGCTCTGCAGTGACTTTTGTAAAATTGACTTCAGTGTTATGGGGTAAAGTGACTATCTGACATGTCACCCCGTCATCCGGTTCCTTTTACTATATAATTACAAGGTGTTAACATCATGTCACTTATACTAAGCAGCGAAGGTAGCGAAACCAAAAACCCCAAAAAATGCGATATTGCTTCATCCTCTCCAAAGCCTGAATAATGTTTTCAATATGTAATGAATCTCAAAATTGTGCTATCAAAAATACAACTTGTCATACAAAAGTCAAGTTGGAATATGGCTGTATCAAGGGGAAAGTAAAACGATTACAGTTCTCGGGAGGCAAGGATTAAAAAATAAATGGCTGAAGTAATAAAACAGGTATCAAATTTTAGAGGTTCATTTTCCTCCTTTGCATGGATGAAGGACCTTGATCATGTGACAGTTATGTCACTACTGGTCCTGCATCCTTCAAATTGCAGTTTACCAGAAAAAGCTATGAAACGTCTACACAACTCACAGACGGGCGAGCTTTCCCGTCTCTTGCCCATCACAATTTCTGGTGGGTGTGCTGTGTGAAAACACGCTAGCCCCTCTTAGTGGCAAAATCAGGCACCTAGTGAGGAGTACACCCTGATGGTAAGCCCCGGGATGAAACCATGACACAGATAAATATCAACAAAGGTGTACTCTTTGATCCTACAATGTACCACCCTTTAAGCAGAGCAATTACATCGGCAAAGATGGCGGCAAACAGCAGAAGAACTTTAGCAGCGGTCAAGACCTGATATTGCTGCCGTTGACCACTCCTGGCAAAAAGTAGTTCCACCCTTATCATAAAGTTAATTGTTTAAAACAATAAGGTGTCTGAATTCTGTATTTTAAGTAGTCGAATATTCAATAAGTCAACCATTTCCATTATATCCAATGTTCAGTCTTTTGACCACTTTTTACAGCCATTTATGGCCTTCAACTCATGCTATACATGGAACAGGCTACCCCGAGAGGTGATGAGTTCTCCTTCAATGGAAGTCTTCAAACAGAGGCTGGACAGACATCTGTCTGAGATGGTTTAGTGAATCCTGCATTGAGCAGAGGGTTGGACGCGATGACCCTGGAGGTCCCTTCCAACTCTAGAATTCTATGATTCTATGACTCTAGAAGATACACACCTTGTACCTGCGTGTTTGATAAGTGCTGTACAAAGTATGACCATTGCCTTGAGGGTCCTTTGATACAATTTTTTTAGCAGGGTGTACTTGTCTGTGTAAATACCCTAACTGAGAATATATATATATAGAATTATGCAAGGCTCAAAATCAATAAATAATATATTCTTTATTGGATAACATTAAAAGCATAAAAAGAGACGTACAAAAGTCAGACATAAAATACTAAAGGTAGGTGATAATAACAGAACTCACTTATGTGAATACTACAAATCAATACGGAGTTATATTGTGTGCAATCACAATATTGAGGACAAGTACTCAAAAGGTACAAGCCAAAATAGCAAGTGCTGCATAAGTTAAGGCCCTTTAAGGTATGTATAAATAAACAGGGAGAGAGTGACATCCCATAAAGGTTCACATAATAATAGAAATGCACGCCCCCGATGCGCGTTTCACATGAACCTTTGTCAGGGGGGTGTAAATAACTGGTCTATTGCATTTGTTGGTCAAAGGGCATAGATTGCTTTATATGAAGGAACTGCTCACAAAGCCAGTATCTTGACTTTTAGTTTGACCATCTTGAAACCATAGTCAGACTTTTTATCAGTTTTAAGCCTGACTTTTTTGTTCCCCGTTGTTATTCTGGTATTTTAGCTTAGAATTGAGTGACAGATATGACATTGTCCTCTTAATGTCTCTCTCCCGCACTCCTTGTCACCACTGTGTACTTCAGACCCGCGAGAGCGGCACAGTACAGAACCGAGGGTCCCTAAGACAGATAAATATAACATGCATTTCCCTCTTCCAGCTGCTGCAAACATGTGCAGACTTCCCTTTTCTTATACATATTAATGAAGGCTGCTGCGAAAGGGTATATATTTCAGCACATCTGGCGTAGGCAAAGCATGAAAATCACTAAACATTTATGCTTTTGGCGTCTGGTGCCTGAGCGACATACATGTCACGTTGTAGTAGTGAAGAGATACCTGTGCTGCGAATACATAGTGAGGGGGTACCTGTATACATGTCATGTATGGAAGGGTGTGAATAAAAAAAAAAGGATAACACAAATGCAAAGTGAAGCCAGCAGGAATTGAAGGTTAAACATGTGTGGAGTACAAAATGGTAGAGTCTTAAATCACAATCTGAAGACCCAGGTGTGTGTCCTTATGGGCCTTAAAAGGCCTAGGGAGATGATGTAACTGAGCCATGCCGAGCACCCTGCAAAATATGGAGCCCAACAGAAGGCAGCAGATGGAAGTGAAGGGAGCAGAGCCTGGGATACCCGGAAAATGTGAGTTTTTGGTCAGGGTACAATGAAATCTCAAGACTATGAAGGCATCCTGGAGCAAAATTTTCTCCCCAGTGTCATAAAGCTTGGTCTGAGTCGCAGGTCATGGATAAGCCAATGGGATAATGACCCAAAACATCCAAGAATGGCTAAGAGCAAAGTGGAGCGCCCCCACGTGTAGGGCAATGGGGTACTCGGTACCGAGTCCCTCTCAGTTCTGGGGATGTCACAGTGGCCCGACCCGGTCCGTGGCCCTTCTGAGGGACGTCCAATTAATGGTGTAGTTTGTACGGTATTCGTGACGCCACCTGTGGTATTCGGTCAGGGTGACCGACGCTGCTTAGGGGTCCACTCGGGTGATGGAGTGGCAGCTAGATGGTATACCTTCCCACAGGTAAAGTATATCCCCAGGGCTTCCCAGATGTGTAGGTGGTGATAGAGGACGATGTAAAGCGCAATGAATAACGAGGACACAAGGTTGCAGTCTCTTTACCTTTTACTGAAGACTTCAGCGTCCACAGTCCAAAGCACAGATCACAGGGCAGGCAGAGTCTGGCCGGTCCGAAGGCAAATCCAGAGTCCCCTTATCCAGGTGGAAATCAGTAGCCTTCCTACTAGCGCCTGTGTGTTGTAGTACCTCCCTGCTGGGCACCACGGGATAGTCCTCACAACTTTCGTGGATGTTTCTGATGTTCTCTCTCTCTCTCTCTCTGTCCCCCAGATGGTATGGATAGGACAACCCGTATGACGGGGTAGGCCTGGAGCTTATTTATAGGGACCCTAGTGATGCCCCTCTCCCACAATTTGCCTCTGTGTCTTCTTAGGTATTAAGGTCGGGCAGCCAACTTGGAATTGACTGTCCTGCCGGTCTCTGAAGTAATGTGTAGAGCCTATTACTCCCTCGGTGTTCCGGCCACCGGCTACACGCCTCAGAAGGAGGCTGCCGATCTTGGGGCAGAACTCCTCCTGGTATTATCTCCTTGTGCTGTGATCTCGTTTCTCACTCTCCACAATACAATTCCTTTCCTGTCCTTTCTTAGGATGCTGCCGTAATGGGTGCAGGCGCAGCTCCGTAACGCTCTATCTTGTGCTTGGTCTCTGTCAGGATCCCACCCCTGACAGGGACCCTCTGTCTGCAGCTCAGATGTTCCTCCTTCTCCCCCTGTCTGCCTGACAGGTCCTCTCTGGGTCAAACCCAGGCAGCTTCTGACTAACTTCCTATCCAACCCACCAGTTTTACCCGTGTGTGAAGAGTGCCCTAATAGATAGAAGCAAGGCTCCCCCTGGTGGACTGGAGTGTGAAGTGTAGTGTGTGACTTGTGATACCTGGCAAGGTGAACTCCTTTAGTACCATCAGACGTAATATCACTCCCCCTGGTGGAAGAGCGACATTACTGCAACGACCAGGACTCTGGGGCGCTGCACAAGCATTGGACTACTCTGAAGTGGTTTCTATGAACCCTGATCTAAATCCTACTGAACATGTGTAGAAGGGGATGAAACCTGCGGTCTGGAGAAGGCGCCGTTACACCTGAGACACAAGGAGCTGTTTGCTCATGGAGAGCAGCCAAAATACCTGTGGACGAGAGCAGAAATCTCACTGAGAATTACAGAAATCATTTGTTTGCAGCGATTGCCTCAAAAGGTTGTGCTCCAAAATATTAAGTTAATTATCAAGTCTATCATTTTTGTCCAGGCCAGTGTCATTAGTGATTTTTGTGGGAGTTTTAGAGAAAACATAGTTTGAACATCTAGATGGGGATCATAAACAGAGATGGCTTCTTCCCCCACCACCCCGCTTGATTGAGAGGTCTCTTTCTAAATACACACATAGAAGAGACCTGTCAATCACCTGGAGTGGTGCAGGGAGATGCTGGCCACAGGTGGCCTTGGACTTGTCTTGGACCTCCATATGGTTCCCGACCAGATTTTCTAACAATGTTTTCTCGAAACCCTGGAACATTTCAGAGAAAACTATACCTGGCTGCAATCGTGGAGCCAGGCTCTGATTCATGGGATAGTCTCGCAGAACATTATGCTATTCACAACTATCTTACTTTCTAAGAATGTATGAATGAATGAGCTGAATCCAACACTTAAAGGGTTTTTCCATTTGTTTTTTTAATTTGTCAAAGGGATCATTATTCAATAATGAAAAAAGTGTTACATACTACTCCAGTCCCCTGGCATTCCAATACTACCGGTCCGTAGTGCCAGCTCTGGAGCATTGGGGTCTTGCAGTGGTGACACTTTTTTATCTTAAAATCCTTCCTAGCAAGTTTTAAAAAGTTGTGGAAAAGCACTTTACAGTAGTCACACATGGTCAGATACCTCAGATGTTGGCTTGTATCTTTAGTCCCAACTGAGCCACCAGCCAAATGATGAAATTCCCCTGTTGTATTGATAGTTGTACAGATGTACTGAGCACACACAGTCAAAACCATGTTTTATGACTCGTAGAGGTTTGGTTTGTCGGACTGGGCAGGAAACTTAGTGGTGGTGGTTCTGGTGACCACATCAAGATTTCCCCTGAGATCCACCACTTTGCATGCTGCCAGAGTTAATGCGTGTTTTCATTTCATTTTAATTTCTCGCATATTTGCTGTGAGGCAAGAATATCTCCATGGGTTGATGTGCAAAATCAATTTAATTCCATAGCAACTGCCTAAAAAAAAGAAAAAAAATTTGGAATACTGCTTGAACACAACATGTGATAACACAACGTACTTGACCTACATAGGTAATGATATGAAAGAAAAGTTACCAAAATCCAGGGGGAATGATGTGGCGCTCAAAAAGACAATACTTGTGAGACTGAAAGTTGAGGAGATCTAAAGATCTGACTTTGGATTCTCCTACACAATACAATCTTAAGGTTGTTGTACTAAGTTTTGAATTTATCACCTAACCTAAGGATAGAGGAGGACTTCCTGAACACTGGGGATCCAAATGCTGGGACCCCCATTGATCCTGAGAATTAGACCCCATCTGAATGTATCAGTGTTTGAGCGAACCTCCGTTCCATTCATTCCGTATGGGACTGTCAGAAATGGCCAAACATGGGGCAGAGTATAAAGCCAAAGCCAGCCATTGTGTGGGGGAACATGGTAAGCATCACTATGTGTGGTCAAAATGGAGACACAATTCCTATGTGGAGTCTCAATAGGGCGTCATTACTATGTGAAGGCATAGAGGTGGTGTTATTTATATGTGGTTGCACAATAGAGGCACTATTACTATGCGAAGGCCAAATGGGGCATTAGTGCTGCGTGAGAGCATGGCGATGACCTTATTATTATGTGGTGGTATAGAAGGGGCACTTTTACTATGTGGAGTCTCAGAGGGAGCACTATTACTATGTGGAAGCACGAAGGGCATGGTGTGGGGCCTCAACAGTAACTTTATTATAGAGACAGAGAGGTACTGTTTAAAGTAATAAAGAGAGCATTAAAGGGGCTGTCCCCTACTTGGACAACCCCTTCTGAATCCTTATGTTTCCCTCTAGTAAAATGATAACACGTATGCTTATCTTCGTTCATTAGGTGTTGGCTTTGGCTCTCCCGGGGATCACGTGACATTATTATGTCATGCGATTCCTGCTGCCAATCAGTGCTGGCTTTACTTTCCTCTCCTTTGGACAAATAAAGACGTCCAAAGAAAATGAGAGCTGCTGTTTCCATCTCACTCCCTCTGGATGACAATTATATCTGGGAGAGCCAGTGCCAACACTGAATGGCGGTGGCTGCACAACAGCTGGGTATAAGTGTTGGGCCGGTGTCACACTTGCGAGTGCAAGGCGAGAAACTCGCGCGAGTCTCTCTCATCAATTCCCGGCACTGCCGCCACCATTGTTGCCGGGGGAAGGACTTTCTGACCAGAGCAGGCCTTGGCACCTGACTGTTGGTGGGGGGTCTGACAAAAAAGGGACTGAGCGTGTGGGAACAGGGCTTTTGGCGGGGACTCAGCATGTGCGACACACCCTTCCATTCCCCGCTCATACAGACTGTGTATCTCAACAGACCATTTCCTCGCAACCCTTTGACCTCAACAGTACTAACCGGTCTGTACCGCTGACAACTACCGACATACAACGCAATACCGATCCTTTGGTGCACGCTGATTGTAGTAGAGAGACCGCGGCCTCCACTCCGGGACTTTGTACACCACTTGCGGTGTTTCAGACCTCCCTTCGTTCAGCACTTCGTTCCAGAACCACAAGACCACATGTAGGAAGTTCAGGGTACTTTGTCGCCGTGCAGAGAAAATGCTTCACTTTCCTCCATGACCGGCTCAGAGACTTTTGTGTCCTGAATAGCGCACTGTGGAAAGTTTCTGTGTTGGGAGGTCCTGGGAGTAGGACTGGATCCCTGAAGAGCACAGAGTGACCGTGACCTGGACGGTCTGTGTTGGAAGCTCCTGTGAGTGGAGACTTCCTGGAAGCACCTGGAAAGATCGTGGTCCTGGATGTTCTGTGATGGCTTCTGTGCTGTGTGGGGAAGCTACCGTCCTACGGTGGGTCTGGACTGACTGATCTGTGCCTGCCAGGCAAGTTGGTGATCCCCGTAAGGCAGTTTCCACAGTAGAGAGGACTGACAAGGAGTCAGCAGGCGGAGCAGGAACTTCCGTAAGGTACCTCAATAGACTGTTGGTGCTTAGGATGTACTATGAACTGTGTGGTAACCCACGGCAACTGGTCAGGAGAGGACCAGCGTGTTTAGTTGCCACAGGCTAATGATGCAAAACTTAATGTGATGTCCTGACAGAGTGTGTAATGGACTGTTCGTGATATGGTTTATGAGTCTTCAATAAACCAAATAGACTGTTTTGTGTGAAAAACCGTGCCCGTATGCCTAAATATCGTGGCCAAGCGAGTGTCCCGCAACACAGATAGTGAGTGCTATCTTACAAACATATACAAGAAAAATAATGCTTGAAGTTAGTATTTATTTGATGCTGATAGGTGACGCGACAATATAAGACATTTCAGCCAATTAATGGCCTTTATCATATAGTCTCCTTTTCAAATAAGCATCATGGGAAAACCAGGTAAGTTGTGTCACCGCAATTAAATATGTCATAGAGCATATTAAGCCCCGGTAGAGTCAATGCCCAGTGTAAGCAATGGGTTCAGGAGGAGTCAGTCTCCAGGGAATAAAGGCTTGAGTTATTGGTGGCACAGTGGAGGATGCAGACACTCCTGTGCGGTGTCTGTGACTAAACTGGATGAGCTAAGCAAAGTTGTTATGTTAAAAATTAACTTGGACTCCTAGAGTCATTGTGTGCTGCTGAAGGAAGCTGGGACTTTGCAACCTGAGGAGGACTCTAACCCACAAGTGAGTGATACGCACTGTACACACAGCACATACCATAATGGACATTGTGCTTATGCTGCAGAGTGTCAGGGCGTATCGAAACAGCAGCCCCTCGCCATGACTATCACCTTGACCCCCGTTGCAGGTCCACTGTGTTTTATCAAGACCAAAGTCAGCGCAGCCGTCTACCAGGAAATTTTAGAGCACTTCATGCTTCCCTCTGCTGACAAGCTTTTTGGAGATGAAAATTTAATTCTCCAGCAGGACTTGGCACATGTCCACACTGCCAAACGTACCAATACCTGGTGTACAAACAACAGTACCACTGTGCTTGATTGGCAGCAAACTCGCCTGACTTAAACTCCATAGAGAATCTATGGAGTATTGTCAAGAGGAAGATGAGAGACACCAGACCCAACAATGCAGACGAGCTGAAGGCTGTTATCAAAGCAACCTGGGCTTCCATAACACCTCAGCAGAGCCGCAGGCTGATCGCCTTCATGCCACGCAGCATTGATGCAGTAATTGATGCAAATGGAACCCCGACCAAGTATTGACTGCATTTATTGAACATACATTTCAGTAGGCTAACATTTCGGATTTTAACCCCTTAAGCCCCAAGGGTAGTTTGCACGTTAATGACCGGGCCAATTTTTACAATTCTGACCACTGTCCCTTTATGAGGTTATAACTCTGGAACGCTTCAATGGATCTTGGCGATTCTGACATTCTTTTCTCGTGACATATTGTACTTCATGATAGTGGTAAAATGTCTTCGATATAACTTGCGCTTATTTGTGAAAAAAAAGAGGAAATTTGGCGAAAATTTTGAAAATTTTGCAATTTTCCAACGTTGAATTTTTATGCCCTTAAATCAGAGATATGTCACATAAAATAATTAATAAGTAACATTTCCCACATGTCTACTTTACATCACCACAATTTTGGAACCAAAATTTTTTTTTGTTAGGGAGTTATAAGGGTTAAAAGTTGACCAGCAATTTCTCATTTTTACAACATCAATATTTTTTAGGGACCACATCACATTTGAAGTCATTTTGAGGGGTCTATATAATAGAAAATAACCAAGTGTGACACCATTCTAAAAACTGCACCCCTCAAGGTGCTCAAAACCACATTCAAGAAGTTTATTAACCCTTCAGGTGTTTTACAGGAATTTTTGGAATGTTTAAAAAAAATGAACATTTAACTTTTTTTTTTACAAAAAATTTTCTTCAGCTCCAATTTGTTTTATTTTACCAAGGGTAACAGGAGAAAATGGACCCCAAAAGTTGTTGGACAATTTGTTCTGAGTACGCTGATACCCCATATGTGGGGGTAAAACACTGTTTGGATGCATGGGAGAGCTCGGAAGGGAAGGAGCGCCGTTTGACTTTTCAATGCAAAATTGACTGGAATTGAGATGGGACGCCATGTTGCGTTTGGAGAGCCCCTGATGTGCCTAAACATTGAAACCCCTCACAAGTGACACCATTTTGGAAAGTAGGCCTCCTTAGAAACTTATCTAGATGTGTTTTGACAGCTTTGAACCCCCAAGTGTTTCACTACAGTTTATAACGCAGAGCCGTGAAAATAAAAAATCATTTTTTTTCCACAAAAATTATTTTTTTAGCCCCCAGTTTTGTATTTTCCCAAGGGTAAAAGGAGAAATTGGACCCCAAAAGTTGTTATCCAATTTGTCCTGAGTACACTGATACCCCATATGTGGGGGGGAACCACCGTTTGGGCGCATGGCAGACCTCGGAAGGGAAGGAGCGCCATTTGGAACGCAGACTTAGATGGATTGGTCTGCAGGCGTCACGCTGCATTTGCAGAGCCCCTGATGCACCTAAACAGTACAAACCCCCCACAAGTGACCCCATATTGGAAACTAGACCCCCCAAGGAACTTATCTAGATGTGTTGTGAGAACTTTGAACCCCCAAGTGTTTCACTACAGTTTATAACGCAGAGTCGTGAAAATAAAAATTAATTTTTTTAACACAAAAATGTTTTTTTTAGCCCCCCCCAATTTTTATTTTCCCAAGGGTAACAAGAGAAATTGGACCCTAATTGTTGTTGTCCAATTTGTCCTCAGTATGCTGATGCCCCATATGTTGGGGTAAACCCCCATTTTGGCGCATGGCAGAGCCCGGAAGGGAAGGAGCACTGTTTTACTTTTTCAAAGCAGAATTGGCTGGAATTGAGATCGGACGCCATGTCGCGTTTCGAGAGCCCTGATGTGCCTAAACAGTGGAAACCCCCAATTCTAACTGAAACCCTATCCCAAACACACCCCTAACCCTAATCCCAACCATAACCCTAACCACTGTTGTGAATTCTGTTGTGGGTTCTGCTCTTGGGCTCCCTCCGGTGGTTATGAGTGGTGGTGCTGCTGTTTGTCCTTCACAACGGTCATCAGCTGCTTCCACTTTGGACGGGGCTATTTAGTCTTGCTACTTCCTTTAGTGAGTGCCAGTTGTCCATTGTTTTCTAGGGACCCACATCTCAGCTTGGTTTCTCCTTCTGGATTGTCCAAATCATCAAAGATAAGTCCTGGCTCTGTTTTTGCAGTCCACATGCGGTGGACTTAATTGTTCTGTGAATTGCTATGTTTTTTCTTGTCCAGCTTTGTCTGTGTTAAGATTTACTCAGCCAAGTTGGAAGCTCTGGAGTCACAGAGTTACCCTCCATGCCTTTAGTTAGGTGTGGAGATTTTGTATTCTCTGTGGTGGATTTTGTAGTATTTTTTATGCTGACCGCACAGTATTCTTTCCTGTCTTTTCTTTCTAGGTAGCGTGGCCTCCTTTGCTAAATTCTGTTTTCAGTCTGCGTTTGTAATTTCCCTCTCCTCTCACAGTCAATATTTGTGGGGGCTGTCTTTCCTTTGGGGATTTTCTCTGAGGCAAGAAGATAGTATTCCTGTTTCTTTCTTTAGGTGTAATTAGTCCTCCGGCCGGGACGAGGTGTCTAGGGAGTGACAGGAACATTCCACGGCTACTTCTAGTTGATGTGTTAAGTTTAGGGTCAGTATAGAGGCCACCTACTCCAGAGCTCATCCATGCTGCTCCTAGGCCACCAGTTCATAACAAACCACACCCCTAACCCTGACGCACCCCTAACCCTAATCCCAACCGTAAATGTAATCCAAACCCTAACCCTAACTTTAGCCCCAACCCTAACCCTAACTTTAGCCCCAACCCTAACTCTAACTTTAGCCCCAACCCTAACTTTATCCCCAACCCTAACTGTAGCCCTAACCTTAACTTTAGCCCCAGCCCTAACCCTAAATTTAGCCCAGCCCTAACCCTAACTTTAGCCCCAACCCTAACTGTAGCCCTAACCCTAACTGTAGCCCTAAACCTAGCCCCAACCCTAACTCCAACCCTAGCCCCAACCCTAGCCCTAACCCTAACCCTAGCCCTAACCCTAGCCCCAACCCTAACCCTAGCCCTATCCCTAGCCTTAACCCTAACCCCAACCCTAACCCTAACCCTAGCCCTAACCCTAGCCCCAACCCTAACCCCAACCCGAACCCTAGCCCTAACCCTAGCCCTAACCCTAACCCTAGCCCTAACCCTAGCCCTAATGGGAAAATGGAAATAAATACATTTTTCAATTTTTTTTATGTTTCCCTAACTAGGGGGGTGATGAAGGGGGTTTGATTTACTTTTATAGTGGGTTTTTTAGCAGATTTTTATGATTGGCAGCTGTCACACACTAAAAGACACTTTTTATTGCAAAAAATATTTTTTGCATTACCACATTTTGAGACCTATAATTTTTCCATATTTTGGTCCACAGAGTCATGTGAGGTCTTGTTTTTTGCAGAACGAGTTGACATTTTTATTGGTACCATTTTTGGGCATGTGACATTTTGTGATCGCTTTTTATTCCGATTTTTGTGAGGCAGAATGACCAAAAACCAGCTATTCATGAATTTCTTTGGGAGGGGGGGTTTGTGTATACCGTTCCACATTTAGTAAAATGGATAAAGCAGTTTTATTCATTGGGTCAGTACGATTACAGCGATACCTCATTTATATCTTTTTTTTATGTTCTGGCGCTTTTATACGATAAAAACTATTTTATAGAAACAATAATTATTTTTGCATCACTTTATTCTGAGGACTATAACTTTTTTATTTTTTTGCTGATGACGCTGTATGGCAGCTCGTTTTTTGCGGGACAAGATGACGTTTTCAGCGGTACCATGGTTATTTAAATCCATCTTTTTGATTGCGTGTTATTTCACTTTTTGTTCGGCGGTATGATAATAAAGCGTTTTTTGCCTCTTTTTTTTTTATGGTGCTCACTGAAGGGGTTAACTAGTGGGACAGTTTTATAGGTCGAGTCGTTACAGACGCGGCGATACTAAATATGTGTACTTTTATTGTTTGTTTTTTTATTTAGATAAAGAAATTTATTTATGGGAACAATAATGTTTTTTTTTTCTTTATTTATATAGGATTTTTTTTTTTTTTTACACATCTAAATATTTTTTTTTTAACCTTTTTACATTGTCCCAGGGGGGGGACATCATGTATAGTGACAGATCGCTGATCTGACACTTTGCAGAGCACTGTGTCAGATCAGCGATCTGACGTGCCCTGCTGCAGACTTACCAGCGCCTGCTCTGAGTAGGCACTTGGTAAGCCACCTCCCTGCAGGACCCGGAAGTAGCCTCGTGGCCATTTTGGATCCGGAGCCTGCAGGGAGGAGGCGCTCGTACAAGGTGAGCACATCACCTTGTACCGATCGTCTCAGGGAAGCACGCCGGGAGCCCCCTCCCTGCGCGATGCTTCCCTGTACCGCCGGAACACTGCGATCATGTTTGATGGCAGTGGGCCAGGGGTTAATGTGCCGGGAGCGGTCCATGACCGCTCCTAGCACATAGTGCCGGATGTCAGCTGCGATAGTCAGCTGACATTCCCCCCCTTGAGCGCGGCCGATCGCATATGACGTACTATCCCGTCACTGGGAATTAAGTCCCAGGTCACCTTGACGGGATAGTACGTCATGTGGGATTAAGGGGTTAAAATCATTTTTCAAGCTGGTGCTATAAAGTATTCTAATTTACTGAGATAATGACTTTTGGATTTTCAATGGCTGTAAGCCATAATCATCAACATTAACAGAAATAAACACGTGAAATAGATCACTCTGTGTGTAATGACTCTATATAATATAGGAATTTCACTTTTTGTATTGAAGAACTGAAATAAATTAACTTTTTGATATTCTAATTTAGTGAGAAGCACTTGTATATGTTTACAACGTGATCAGGAAAATTCCATTTGTCCTTTCCTGAAAGGCTTGGACCCAAGGTTTCTTGTAAAAGATGGAGGTGGGAGTGCTGTCACATCTCCATCCAGACTTGTTCCAGTGACTTCTGCCTCAAGGACCCCCCATTTTTACTGTGGGATCGGTGAAGCTGATGGAGACATCATGGTCAGTCTCTCTGAGTGGTGTAGACGTTGTCCAACCAGAGATAATGGTGTGACTGGAACCTGTGGTTTCACCCAGCCAGGCTGGTAGCTCAGCAGGAGTAATCAGCTCCCTGTTGTGGTCAATGAAGCAGCACCACACCCCACTTGAACTACAAGCAGTCTGCTGGGTGTTGCTAGATATTGTGCTTGGGTTAATCTATGGATACTGGTGTTACGTCTTTTTGTGTGTACGCTGATCTTGACCCACCTTGTAACCTAACAACAATTTCTCCCCGATCCTAACCTCGGTTTGCCATACTAGGCTTTTACTGATGAGTTGTTGTCTGAGCTCAACTATTTCCTTGACTATTGTTTTGTCTCCAATTTCTATCCCTGGTTTCGTCTGTTACCGACCTGACTAGTTGAACTACCCTTGCTTCAGGCTTGATTCTCTGGCAAGCAGCTACACAGTGGATGCAACCCAGGGGACCCCACAGTACGTCAAGACTTGTGAAGGTTTGGATCCCTCTGAGATCTGCTACATGGAGTACCTTTTTGAGCTGACAACCTCAGACAGGCTTTATTCTTTGCATCATAGAATTTGTGTATATATATGGGAATAGTAATCAGCTAAGGATGTCACACCTAAGAGTCACTGGCTTGACTTATAGCCACTGTTGTCCACCTGGTATAATGTATGATAGTAAAATCTGTCTTAGTAGAGTGGTTTATGCCAGTGATCAGTATGGTGGTATTATTCGGCCACTATGTGGTAGTTATATATGGCAATGGTCTGACGGTATTGTTTGATCCTTACATTGTGACATTATTGATAATATTTCTCTTCGTACAGTGCTTTTTTCATAGATCAGTATGTTAGTATTTTTTGGCCGTCAAGTGATTGTTACATGTGATAATGGTCTGGAGGTATTATTTGTTCCTTTCTATGAATGTATTATTTCTAATATTGCTCTTTGCATACTTGGTCTTGTGCAGTAACAGTAGGGAGGAAATTTGTGGCTATTGCCATTTTTTTGGCCCCTACATGGGGATTAAGAATATAATAATAATAATAATAATCTTTATTTTTATATAGCGCTGACATATTCCGCAGCGCTTTACAGTTTGCACACATTATCATCGCTGTCCCCGATGGGGCTCACAATCTAAATTCCCTATCAGTATGTCTTTGGAATGTGGGAGGAAACCGGAGAACCCGGAGGAAACCCACGCAAACACTGAGAGAACATACAAACTCTTTGCTACTACTATACTGTATATATAACAAGTATAGACATAGCAGCCATATGTTAGTACTTGTTGCTACTAAAGTTATATAATTTGGTAACTATAGGACTGTATTATAGATGTATTTCATACGCATATTATTGTGTATAGTTATGTTACGTTTGATAAGCAAAAATATTTGCAGGAACTTGGTTCAGTATCCATGACAGTACTCTGTGGAAGATGGACTATGGTCCTTGAAACTTCCTTGGCCGGCACTCAAATCCAAACATCCAGGATGCCGTTAGCATTTGCAAGCCCTCATGACATTGGCCAGAGGCATGGAGGTGGCTTTATTACAATTTGTGGCAAAACAGAATGGGCACTTTTAGTATTTGGAAGACCAGAGGGGCATTATTACTATGTGGATGGACAAAGGGGGCATTATACTATGTGGAGGCACAAAGGGGCCATTAAACTTTGTGGAGGCACAAAGGAGACATTATACTATGTGGAGGTACAAAGGAGGCATTATACTATGTGGAGGCACAAATGAGGCATTATACTATGTAGAGGCACAAAGGAGACATTATATTATGTGGAGACACAAAGAGGGCATTATACTATGTGGAGGCACAAAGGGGCCATTAAACTATGTGGAGGTACAAAAGAGACATTATACTATATGGAGACACAAAGAGGGCATTATACTATGTGGAGGCACAAAGAGACATTATACTATGTGGAGGTACAAAGGGGGCATACTATGTGGAGGCACAAAGGGGGCATTATACTATGTGGAGGCACAAAGGGGGCATTATACTATGTGGAGATACAAAGGGGGCATTATACTATGTGGAGGCACAAAGGGGGCATTATACTATGTGGAGATACAAAGGGGGCATTATACTATGTGGAGGCACAAAGGGGACATTATACTATGTGGAGCTACAGTAACGGCATTATTACTATGTGGAAGTACAGAAGAATGATTATTACTAGTTATAGACACAGAGCATTAGAATATCGGCAGAGAAAGCTTGCAGGATACCACAAAATAGGAATGTGGATAACAAACCAGGGTCCTGCATATCTTTTTGCTCTCTATTATTTCTTTGAGATTGAGAACAGATATCTTTGTAGACCATAACAACATGCTGGTGGTGATGGGGCCCAAAAATGGTCCATCGGCTCTTAGGACTTTTGTTTAGCCTCTGGAGTTCCCCATTAGCTGTGCAGCTAATATTTGGACAAGTCATATACTATTTCACTAAATAGTCCACTTTAAGAAAGCCAGATGGGCGCACATACAGCCAGATCTTCCTGATTCACCCTCCTTAGAATCTGAAGCGTGTGACCGCCACCACGGGCTGAGGTGCTCTCTCAGAAACCAATGTCCATAAATATACAAAAGAAAGAAGAAAGAGGAGCACTCACCGTCCGTGCAAGTATCCTTTAATTAGTGTGGTATTACAATAAAATAGCGGAGTATTGCAGGGAGAAGATGTGGAAAAGGACGACGGCCGTTTCGCGCTCCTGCGCTTCTACGGGTCCGATCCGTAGAAGCGCAGGAGCGCGAAACGGCCGTCGTCCTTTTCCACATCTTCTCCCTGCAATACTCCGCTATTTTATTGTAATGCCACACTAATTAAAGGATACTTGCACGGACGGTGAGTGCTCCTCTTTCTTCTTTCTTTTGTATATACTATTTCACTAATCTTTATTTTTCTTTATTACTGACCAAATAATATGGTAACTTTAGGGTCTTTGACAAAAGCTTGAATTCCTCATAAACAATAGATAGTTGTCAGCTAAATGGTCGTTCGGCCAAGAGCCATCTCTCCAATGTCTCCTGTAAACAGGAAAACTCAGATGAGTGCTTTGTGAGGAGCCTCTGCCATACTCCTCTGTGTCCTCCAGACTTCTCTGCCGGTGGCTTATCTCCCTGAAAACAAAAGCATCGGCTATCGGAAATAGGATGTGCTGGATCCTTCTCTCCCCCGACATCAACTGTCAGTGGAGAGTTGGGAGACCCCATACTCATTACACTGTTGGCTGATCCTGACGAGATCAGTGATTCAGCCGTCCTTAGTCTAACGTGTATGAAGTCCTTGGGTGAATCAAGAGAAACTAAAGAAGCAATAATAAAGTGACCTTGAAGCTGAGAAATGAGCAGATAAAGGCAATTTTATGAATATATTTGCTTTACAAGGTGTTGGAGAAAGCTGTAGAGTAAATGCAGTCATATACATTAAATAGACGTATTTTGACAGCCATTTTTCCTTGTTTTTTTTGCAGCCCCATTCTCTAAGAGCTAGAACTTTTTTTTATTTTTCCATCTAGATAGCTGCAACAGCCTTATTTTTTGCGGAGTTGTATTTTTTTTGTGGCAACAATTAATTTATAAAAACTCTGGAACGCTTCAACGTGTTGCCGTGATTCTGAGATTGTTTTTGTGACATGTTGTACTTTAGGTTAGTGGCCAATTTAGGCCAATATTGTTTGTGTTCATTTGTGAAAATATTGCATTTTTGGTGAAAATTTTGCAAATTTCACAATTTTCAAACTTTGAATTTTTGTGCCCTTAAACCAGATAGTAATATCACACAAAATAGTTATTAAATAATGTTTCCCACATATCTACTTTCCATCAGCATCATTTTTTAAACATAATTATTTATATATATTTTTTGTTAGAAACTTAGTTAAAAGTTTATCAGCAATTTCTAATTTTTCCATCAAAATTTATCAAACCATTTTTTAGGGACCACACCATGTTTGAAGTGACTTTGAGGGCTTATGTGACAGAAAATACCCAAAAGTGACACCATTCTAAAAACTGCCCCCCTCAAAGTGCTCAAAACAACATTCAAGAAGTTTTTAATTATTCCCACAAAAATGGTCCTTTAGCCCCCCAGTTCTCATTTTCATAAGGGTAACGGGAGAATATGGACCATAAAATTTGTTGTGCAATTTCTCCTGAGTATGCCGATACCTCATATGTGGTGGAAAACTACTGTTCCAGGGCTTTTGGGCGTTTGGAGAGCCCATGATATCCCTAAACTGCGAAAAACCCTACAAATGACTCCATCTTGGAAACTAGGTGTGGTGAACACCTTCAACCTACAAATGATTTACAGAATTTTATAACGTTGAGCCATGAAAATGAAAAAATACATTTTTCACACAAAAATGTTACTTTAGCCCCAAATTTTACCATTTTAGAAGGGTAACAAGTTTTTAATTTTTTTAAAGGGTAATAGGAAAAAATGGATCTCACAGTTTATTGTGCAATTTCTTCTGATTGCACAAATACATGTAATCGAGAACTACTTTTCAGGCACAGTGGAACGTTCAGAAGGGAAGGAGAGCTATCTTAGAGTGTAGATTTTGCTGCTATCTTTTCCGGATGCCATGACCTACTGAGGTGCCAGATCAGCAGAACCCCCATATGTGACCCCATTTTACAAACTACACCTCTCAGTGAATTCATCTAGGGTGCAGTTATCATATTAACTCCACGAGTGTGTCACAGAATTTTATATCATTGGGTAGTCAAAAAAAAAAAAATGTTGTCACAAATTTTGTTTTAGCCCCAGATTTTACAGTTTTACACAGCGAAATGGGTAAAAATGTGACCAAAATGTGTCCCACAATTTCTGCTGAACGTGGCAATACCCCATATGTGGCTGTACAGTACTGCTTAGCCACAGGGTGAGACTCGGGATGGAGCGCTATTTGACTCTTGGAGAACAAATTATCGTAGAATAGTTTGTGGACTTCATACATAGAGCCCCGGAGTGCTAGAAGAGCAGAATGCCCCCTCAATATTTATGGTCTTTACTAAGGGGGCGTGGCTCATAGGATAATAATGCAGTGCAACCTATAGACACGCCCCAGAGGATCCTGTGAGCACCGTCCCCGTAAAGACTTTAGAATTTAGCACCAAGTGAAAAGGGTCATATCTCTGGAATCGTGGTGTTTTCTTTTTTTTTAAGTGGAGTACTCAGGGGAGCAGCGGGAATAAGATAAGAGAAAAAATAGCCACTTTTGACTTGGGGACAGGTTCTTTTTACAGAACCTAAGGACATCGGGAAACAGGATGGAAAATCGGGGGGAGGGGACAAACCATTGGTGCAACCAGAGCAGCTGCACAGGAGGCCAAGATGTAATGGGGCCAACTTCCAGCTCCACAGAAGGTGGAATTGTGTATTTTCATAAGCTTTTGGACTCTAAAGGTTCCATATGTTGTTCATACACACGGGCCTCTTCTATCTGTGTCCGCTCATGGTTAAAGTTTATAATATAGAGAGTCAGGAATGGATGAAAGAGTGACAGAATGGGAAATAAGAAACAACAGACATGTAAGATAATAAAATTGAATAAACAAGTAAAAAGGTGAACGTAGGAGATTGAGACCCAGGGGTAAAGGGAGCTGAAAGAATGTGGGGGTCAAAAAGAGCGAAACAGAGGGATAGGCTGCGGCTAACAGAAAGCAAGGGAAGACAGAGAGTGATATTGAAAAGATAGATGGGGATAGTGAGAGGGAATATAAACTGACTGGAGATGAGATAGAAGGAGATATGGGGCAGATACCGGAAAAAAAATGATAGAAATGAGGCAGTAGATGGGAAAAGAAGACGGTCTATTAATGGATAAAGACAGAGCAAGAGTAGGAAGATGCTGAGGGACATGCTATAAAGGGATAAAGGAAACAGCGCAGAGATAGAGACGGAGCGCAACGGAGGAAGACATTGAGAGGAACACAAAAACCAAAGAAAGCAGCATAAAGAACAAAAGGACTGGCAGAGAAAGGATGAATGGAAAGATAAAGGCACTGTGGAGTGTGTGACTGATATAGAGAGAGATACTGGGGGGAGGAAGAAGGAGACACTCTAAGAGAGAGAGAACAAAAAGAGAAGAGACTGAATAAGAGAAGAACTATAGAAAAGAGAGTGGAGGAAAAAGAAAGACGGAAGGTAGAAACCGCTGAAGAAAGGCTTGATAAAGTAGGAAGGGTAATTGAGATAAACAGTAATAGTGATAGGAAGTGAAGAAGACGTATAAAGAGATGACAAACATGTCTTGAGAGTGGCAGATAGAGCGCTAAGGGTCATGTAGTGACGCCCAGACAGACAGCATGTGAGAGACTGACTGACAAAAGACACTAAGTGAGAGCAGCGATGGTGACCGGGCACAGAGAGCTGCTTATGCTGAGAGATACAGACGAGCAGTCACAACATTTTTGGTATACCACTGCCACTGTGAGGTTGGCTTGGGCAGTGCCCATGGGCAATCCTTGCCTGAACCCTGACCCTTTTCCCACCCATCCCTCCCCTGCCCTGAAATATCTCTCTTTGCCAGTTTGAGGTTCCCACAGCCCTGAAAAGACAGCTGGCATCATCCCCCCCCCCTCCGCCATGTTTTGTTCTGATTCGCTGGGCACTGCAAGGTTGGCAGCATCAGGTACTATATGCCAAGTACTCTGGCGTGTTGTCTGCTCCTCCTTAACTCCTTACTGTCCATGCTGCATGCTGATTGCACACTAAACACCCTCATCGGGGTGCCCAAAAAGCTGCAAATCCACAGGTGCTTTATATTCAGAGCATAAATGGCAATCTGATGAAAACAGAAAATAACATTTAAAAAGTTAAGAAGATGGAAAGAAAGAAACAAATCTAAATCTAAAGCTATCGATATTGGCAATTCTGATATACGTACATGCATATGATTGTACAGAGTACTGGGCAAAAGTTTTATCAGGTGAAGAAAAAATTGTGCAAAGTAAGAATGCTTTCAAAAATAGATGCGTTAATCGCCTAATTTCATCAATTAACAAAATGCAAAGTGAAATCGAGTATGCTGAGATTCGTGACATATTGGTGTCAGCTTGGTGTGAACCGTGACAGGGGACAAAAGTGTGAGGTGGCATAGTATACTGTAGAGACTGGGTAGTGTGGAGTGAGAAGTATGGAGAAGAAAGTGTGGGGGAGATATGTGTGAGGAGACAATATAGGGAGAAAAGTGTGAGTGTCAGTGGGCGTGAGTGGGCAGGGTATAGAAACTGGGTAATTTTACAGAGACATTGTAGAGATGGGGCATCATAGGAGGACAGTGTGAGGCACAATATGAAGTGTACAGTGGGAAGATGTAAAGATGCGTGTGGAGACATGAGAGTCAGTGGGTGCTCTTGTCCGCTGGCCCGGTTTTCTTAAGAAAGACTGCATGGACCAGGGCCCATCCCACTGAACAGCTGCACTCCTTTCCCGTGGAAAATTTCCAGAATACCAATCAGACAACACAGGGTGAGGGTAAAACAGTGTGACAATATTTCATTGAACCACCAACAGACAATAACAAATAGAACAGTCCCAGCAAATACCCAAGATGGTGCAAATTACAGAGTTTCACCTTTCCGCTGGCTTGTCAGGATTAGAGCAGCTACAAATTTGGGGCTTTGATGGCCGACTACTGCCACCAGTGGCACCCTGCTTTTGGTGGGCACCCACAGAGAGGAGGTAACAACAAGTTTAGGAAGCTGACAGTCCATTCAGATATGTGACTGGAAAGTCCCAACCTGGTTTCTCCAAAAGTCTCCATAGTGCCAGGTGACCGGAGAGTCTCAATGTCTCCATGGGTTCAGTGGTAGTCCTCCCACGCCTCCAGAAGAAGCTAACGCGAAACGCGCGTCGGGGCAGAGGGACGTCGGGACACTCTTCCAGACTCGTTAGTAGGTATTTTACCTTTTGCTTTTGCTTTCACTTTCCACCATTTCTAGTATACTAGCATTGTTGCCAAATGTTGGAGCGCTATATATGGGCCTAGTTCACTGCTATACTGCTATGAGGCCATAATACATATAGCTCCAAGTAATGGAGACGTTTTAGGATATTTTGGTGGGTGGCAATTTTTGCATACGTGCACATGTTTGTCTGGATAGGAAGTGTACCCAAGGCAGCATAGTCCCTCTTTTGTGGACTTCTTGTACCCTCAGTAACATTAAGTAATATGTATTTTATGTGTTTTACCATTGATTTTCAATAAAATTGTTGTTTTTATCAAGTACCATAGTGGCGATCAATTTATTATCTGGTCACACTGGATGTGAGTTATATATGTATAGGTACTTTACCCATATATGGTAAGGGTATTTCTAAATGATTGTGAGCAACCTCATGTGAATAAAAAAAAAAAAAAAAGTTTAGGAAGCTGACAGTCCATTCAGATACGTGACTGGAAAGTCCCAACCTGGTTTCTCCAAAAGTCTCCATAGTGCCAGGTGACCGGAGAGTCTCAATGTCTCCATGGGTTCAGTGGTAGTCCATGGAGCAGATGTGTATTCCTCCAGCAAGGGAGTGGTCCCTTAAGCTGGTATCCTGTTGAATGTCAAATCTGTATTACTCTTGATATAGTCATGGTACATTGGCTGTTGTTCTGTAAGAGATCCTTTATACCCACAGCTTTCTTCCAGGCCATCACCCACAGGTCAGTGGGAAGGTGGGATGAGGTTAACTCATTATTTGAGTATTTAATATGTTTGCATACTTTGTCCTTCACTGTTTTGCGGTCAAAAAGCTACATGGACTTATATAATGGGTAATCAACATCCAGTATTAGCGAACATCAATTGTTCACTGACCCTGAGTCCATGTCTTCCAAAGTTAGAAAATGATAAACTGTAGTAGCTTCTATAATAGGTAAACAGCAGCCATTCAACAATTCACAAACATCAATTTGAGTCAACGTTCAGACTCATACGGACAATTGTCTGTATCTCCTGACCCACCAAAGAAAAACACATCAATTCAAGAGTCAACATTTATACTTATATAAACGATAGTCTATGTCTATTGGCCTACTGAAAATATAGGTCTGGCATAATTAAGATTAAATGCTGTGTCATCACAATGGGGCACAGTATAGTGACTGGGTAATATACGGAGGACACAGTGTGAAGGGACAATGCAAAGTGTGGCCCAGTATAGAAAAGAGAGAACAATGTGAAGGCCATGTACCATAAGAGGGACAGGTGGCTGTCATATTTCAGAGGAGAGGACAGTGTGGGGGCCATTTACTATAAGAGGGACGGTGTGGGGTCATATTTTGTGAAAGGAACAGTTTCCGGCAATTTTTCAGGGGTACAGTGTAGGGCAGATATTTTTATCCAGAGATACAGTATTATAGTGACAGTTATTTTTAAGGGCACCATTTTGGGATGCGCTGCAGAAGACCGGAAAGAGTGAAGTCTGCAGAAACAAGACGTGGATGTGAAAAGTCATTATGGTGTTTGGACATGAAGGAGACAAAAGAAAAAATCATGTCTTCTATAAGGTACCTAGGCGTAAATATTTATTTTAGATTCGGACTAGACAAATCATCATCACTGTGGTTTCTGTATGGTCCGCAGTTGTTGATGGCTGGTATAAACAACACCCAGTATTTCCTTAACATTGCTCAGGTTAAGGACATAGCAGTAGTCGTATTTTCATGCAGTACAATTGAATATGGGACTAATCTGTCATTACAATTGATGGTTGTACTAAGCATGATTATATATTTTTGTACTGATGGTGGTTCTGGTGATGCTGTATTCCTGTACTGATCGTGGTTCTAATGATGTATTCGTGCATTGATTGTGGTTTTGGTGATGTATCCCTGTACTGATGGTGGTTCTGGTGATGCATTACTGTACTTATGGTGGTTCTGGTACTGTATTTCTGTACTGTTGGTGTTTTAGTGCTGTATTTACGAATGGATGCTAATTCTAGTGCTTATATTCTTGTACTGACCAGGGATCCCGGGGAAGATACCTTTATCATCCCCACTACTCACATCAATTTGTCATGAACCGGGGTTGTTTGGTTGCCCCTGGTTCCTTCTGAAGGGGATTTATCTATATCCCACTACTCGGCTCCAGTTTGGAACTGGCAGCTCTTTGGCACCCCCCTTACCCTCAGGTCAGACTAGGTACTGCACCTAGGGTAGTTAGTCGCCAGAAAGGATGCCTGCTATGTACTGGCTATTGGGCACACTGCAGCGAGGGCGATGTAACTACTCCCACGCAGGCAGGAACAATAATTATCAACGTCGCCGTCACTGCAATGCTTCCCAAGCGCACAAGACAATATCGCTGCCACCAGCTTCGATTTCCTAAGGATTAACGGGTCCAGAGCCAACCCAAATCAGTAGCGTAATTCACTTCAGAGGACACGACAGTTCGTATAGAGCAGAAAGAGACAAGCTAGTAAATCGTATATTTTACTCCAAAAAATGATAGGCAGTGTTTACAAAGTATTAAAAAGATATTATAATAAAGACAAAATCATGTGTACATTACAATTACAAATAAAAGAAGGATTAAAATTGAAGAAACACTTACATAGCATTCAGATCATTTCATATCATCATGGCTTAGGAGGATAAACACATCTAGATGCATGGCACATCTGTATCTGCAGCAAGACCCCGGACACAAAGACGCCCCCAGAATGCTGGTCTACTAAGTTATTCTAGCCCAAAACCCAGGCACTCCCCCTGTGGTGATATCACTTAGAGGCTGACACCTCCCCTTTACTTAGAATATAAAAACTATTTTTTATGCCTAGCTTGCAGTAGGAATCTCGTATACTAAATGAGCAGAATGTGCCCCACATGAGGATTCTTTTAAGTGCAAACCCAAATTAATTATGCGAACCGCTTACTGAGAAATCTGCACTTTGCCCTGGTTGCGTTTAGCTGCTAGCGCTTTCAGTGGGTGATAGATCTACCAATGAACATCCAGAATATAATTCTTATCTCTCTAGCCCAAATCGGTGCCGCTATATATAACTTTAATAGAACAAAGAAACTCAGGGCTTCCACACCAGATTTGGCTGGATTAGATGGGAGGAGGGAATGAGTAGTTTGCAGCTAAACCATAAAACTCCAGTGATTCTAGTGAGGGTTTTGAATTACACACATACAAGCAGCTGGCAGATAGAGAGAAGGGGGGGTCAGGATAGCCCTCAGCATGTGTCTTGTAAAGTTAGGTAGATAATCAAGCATGGCATATTCACATTATCATGACACCTCCCCTTTTTGGACTGCGCTACGGAGGCAGGGTCTCCCCGGCGGGACAACCCATCTGCATTGCCGTGTTCCCTGCCCATTTTGTGCTTGATTTTAAAGTCGTACTGCTGGAGGGCAAGGCTCCAGTGTAGCAACCTTCCATTGGTTCCACACATGGCTTGTAGCCAGCGCAAAGGGTTGTGGTCCATCACCACAGTGAAGGGGCGACCATACAGGTATAGCTGCAAACTTTGCAGGGCCCAGACTATGGTCAGAAACTCCTTCTCAATGGTGGAATAGGCCACTTCCCTCGGCAGAAGTTTCTGGCTCAGGTACAACACGGGGTGCACGTGGTTCCCCGAGTCGACCTGGCTGAGCACAGCATCGAGGCCAAACTTGCTGGCGTCGGTCTGCACCAAGAACGGTCGACTGCTTTCAACACAGTAGCGTTGCACAGGGCTGTTTTCAATGCCTGGAAGGCCCCCTCACAGCCGTCAGTCCAGTCGACTATTTGGAGTAGCTTCTTCCTGATGAGGTCTGTCAAGGGTTTTGCCAGGCTACTATAGTGCTGTACAAAGCGCCTATAGTACCCTGCAGTGCCCATGAAGGACATCACCTGTTTCTTGGTCCTGGGGGTGGGCCAGTACACGATCGCATCCACTTTCCCATGCTCTGTCTTTATGGAGCCCTCGTGTACCCGGTGCCCCAGGTAGTGGACCTCATTCATGCCCATCTGGCACTTTCCCGGCTTGATGGTCAGACCGACTCGGCGAATTCGCCTGAGCACCTCCTGAAGATGCTGCAGGTGTTTGTCCCAGGAGGAACTGAAGATGGTGATATCATCCAGGTATGCCACCGCGTACTTCTCCAGTCACTGAAGCAGGTGATTGACCATCCACTGGAAAGTGGCAGGGGCATTCTTCATGCCAAAGGCCATGACTGTACTGTAGACTCGTACAGTCCGAAGGGTGTGATCGGACTTATCCTGTGCCTCGGGGCTCAGGGGAATCTGCCAGTATCCTCGACTCAAATCCATTATGGTCAGATATTTTGCACCAGCTAACCGCTCAAGCAGCTCCTCGATGTGCGGCATTAGATGTGCGTCATAGGCTGTGATGGCATTGAGCCCCCTGTAGTCCACGCTGAACTGGGTGGTCCGATCCTTCTTTGGCACGAGAACTACAGGAGAGGCCCATGCACTCTTTGACCGTTGAATCACCCCCAGCTGTAACCTCTCATCGATCTCCTCGCGCATAACCTGCTGCACCTCGTCGGAGATCCGATAGGGTGTTTGCCGTAGTGGGGCATGATTCCCACCTCGTGGACCGCTAACTCAGTCCTTCCAGGTCGGTTGGAGAACAAGGCCCGGAAGGGTTCCAGTGTGGTCCGCAACTGCGACTGCTGGGGTTCAGTTAGCAAGGCGCTTACCTCCACATCCTCGATGGACCCACCGGCCTTGGCTTGGGCCAGCGTGTCCAGGAGGGGTCTTCCTCCCCATCTTTGGGCAAGCTACAAACCGGTAGGGCGTAAGCTTCATGTTCATGATGAGCCTTCATCATGTTGACGTGAAAGGCCCTTTGCCTACCCCGAGTGTGGTCAAGTGTGACCACGTAGGTGACTGGGTTGAGCTGTTGGTGGAGGATGTATGGGCCTTCCCAGGCTGCCTGAAGCTTATCCTTTGTTAGGGAAACCAGCACCCACACCTTTTGACCCACGTGGTAGGTCCACTCCCGGGCGTTCTGACCGTACCAGTGCTTTCGATCAGCCTGAGCCTGCGTCATGTTGTCATGCATCAACTGTGTCAAGGTCTGCATTTTGTCACGGAAGCTCTTGACATACCCCACTATGGACACTTCAGAAGGGTTTGCCTCCTCTTCCCAGGATTCCCTTACCAACCCAAGGGGTCTCTGGACTCACCTGCTGTACAGGAGCTCTAAGGGGGAGAACCTCATCGAGCCTGTGGAACCTCTCGGTAAGCGAATAGCAGGTGTGAGAGGTACTGCTCCCAGTCGCATCCATGGGTCTCAACCAGTATGTGTAGCATCTGTTTGAGGGTACCATTGAAGTGCTCACAAAAGCCATTGGTCTGTGGGTGATACGCACTCGATACCAGACGCTTCACCTGCATTTTCTTACAGGGAGCCTCCATTAGGCGAGAAATAAATTGGGTCTCTTGATCGGTAAGCATCTCCCTGGGAAATCCTACCCGTGAAAAGATAGCCAACAGTGCATCCGCCACCTTATCTGCCCTAGTTGATGACAGAGCCACTGCCTCTGGGTACCTGGTAGCGTAGTCTACCACAGTGAGGACATATTGCTATCCAGACCTGCTGGGGACGGCCAGCGGGTCCACAATGTCCACCGCGATCCTCTGGAAAGGCTCCTCTATCACTGGCAAAGGGATTAGGGGAGCCTTAAGAGCAGACCCCGCCTTCCCCACTCTTTGGCAGGTGATACAGGAGCGGCAGTAGTTTGTCACATCTGTCCCCATCTTGGGCCAATAGAAGTGTTGAGACAGCCGGGCCTTAGTTTTGCTGATCTCCAAGTGTCCACCGAGCAGGATCTCATGGGTAATCCGCAACAACTCACCCCTGAATAGGTGTGGGATGACCAGCTGTCTTTCTCTCAACCACTCCTTTTGCGATTTTCTGGGTACTGTCTCCCGGTACAACCTCCCTCGTTCCCAGAACACCCTCCCTTTATCCGTCATGGAGGTGGGCGTCTCGGCGAGGTGTCTCAAATCTGCCAGGCTCAAATCTGAGTGCAGAGCTGCCTGGAACGCCTGGCTAGGGGCAGCCAGAAGCAACGTCAGGGTCCCTTCCCCACGGGAACCCTCCGGGACCTGCTCTGTGTCAATCTCTGGTTCAGTTGTAATGAGCTGGCCGGCTCTGACTGTTCTGTTATCATTGACATAAAAGAATCTGTGACAGACACTGCCGCCGTGTGGCCAGAAGTTATACCTATGCCGAATGTGATTACAGAGAAACAAACTGTATTTGCAAACCTCCCCCCTGCTGTGTCATGTGATCAGGAAGTAAAAAGACCCGGGAAGCCAGTCTGTGCAGAGAGAAGTCTGTGTATGCTGGTGCCCTCCTGTGAATGCGACATAGGAGATTGCCTGGACGATTCCCCTCTCTTGAAAGCTGACTTCCAGATCCTGAACCCACGAACTGTAAGCGGGTCCTCTGTTGAGAGGCCGAATATTCACTCAGCGGTGACATATCCACAGATCCTGAACCCACGAACTGTAAGCGGGTCCTCTGTTGAGAGGCCGAATATTCCACCCCTACCTGCCGTACCCCAAGGACTACAGTCGGGACCTGAGAGACGGAGCTTTGTTTAATCCCTGCAGAGACAGACAGGCCTGCGACGTGGGAAGATAACCTCCTGGAGTAAAGAGACTGGTAACGTGTGGATAGGGACAGTGAGGGATAGTTCGTTATTACACGTTAATTCTATGAATAGGCATTTTTTGTATTGTCTACAATTGTGTTCCGCTGTGTTAAGAAAATGTTTAACAGTAAAGATATGTTTGATAAAATGGAATCTGGGTGTGGAAGTTTTGCTGAGCCAGATCATGGATATACATGGGCGAACTTGCCCTCGGTCACTTCATCTGGCGTAGTCGGCAGGATCTGTGCCCAGCAAGATTCCCACCCAGGCCCAGTGTACAGTCAGAAACCGCCGCCGGTGTCCATTGTAAACCAGGTCAGGAAATTTGGCGGGCGAAACTACCCCGTACCAGAGTGGGCGGAACAAGTGCGGATACTGGGAGAAATGTATAATATTGACCCTAAGACCTTGGCAGAAATGGCGGTACTGACACTAGAGGGGGAGGCATGGACGACAGTCAGACTGGAGACGGTCAGGGGGCAGCGTGTGTTGGAGGATTTGGTGCAGGTGCTGGAAAAGACCTATGGACCTACTACGTACCAGGGAACACTGCGATACCTGTTCTTTAGACGGACACAGCTTGAATGGGAGGACATTCCCCAATATGCAAATGCCCTTCAGGTACTCCTTGAACAAGTCTGTGCTAGAGGGGAACAACTGGCTACTATAGCTCCTCGTGACCTGGTACTGAGAGACCAATTCGTTATAGGGCTGAGAGACCAGTATCTTAACTGTACGCTACAGGACTTGATTCGGATGACGCCGACTCTCACCTTCGCTGAAGTCAAGCAGGAAGCCATAGAACGTTCTAGGGGACCCGTCATGGATGTGGGGACTCAAAGCGCTGCGTGCAGATCCATATTAAACAGTAACCAGCCCAACAGTGACACCGAGGAGCTGAAACAGATGGTAGCAGATTTACAGCAACAGGTGTCACAGTTAACACTAGAACGGCAGAGAGACCAGCGGATGCAACCTAGCCGTCCCGCGGGACCGTGTTGGTCATGTGGTGACCCCCGTCATAGGGCGAATCGTTGTCCTCAACAAACAAACCATCAGTTACCACGACGAACAGAATATCGGCTACATCCACGAGCAGAGCCGCCACGCCAGGTCTCACCACGATGGCCGCCGTTAAACTAGACACCCCTGCAACTGAGGCTCGAGCAGCAGGGGGGGACAGAGAATGGGGTGTAGAAAAACAGAGCCAGCAACGGAGTACTCTTGCCTCGAGTAGTCCTACACTTGAAGTTATTCTGGAGGGAGTTGCAGTACAAGGATTGATGGACACTGGGTCGCAAGTGACCACGATCTCTGAACAGTTTTATGAAAAGTACCTCAAACCAAGAACTGCTTGTGATCCAGATACCACCATTAAGATAATTGCGGCTAATAACCTACCCATTCCAGTAACCGGAGTCGCCTGGATGGATACGAAGGCCTGCGGACAAGACCTAGGGAAACGAGGAATCGTCATTGTCAAGGAAGGCTTCGGCTCCGAGACTCCAGTAATAATTGGAATGAATATCTTGAAAGACCTGGATCTTATGCTGTTGAAAAGAAAAGGGCCCAAGTACTGGCAGAAAGTTACCAAACATAAACCGACTCGTCTGGCGTTCCAGCGCATAATCCGGACCGTTGGACTTCAACAGATGGCAAAGGAACAACTACCCCTAGCAGCCATTAAAGTGCCCCACTGTACTCGGATTACTTTGCCCGCTGAAAAAGAGACAGTCATTTCCCTGCCTCTTAACACCAACCGACAACTTGAAGGAGTTGAAGTGTTAATCGAACCAAGGGCTCCAAGTGGGGGTAAGCTAAACCCACTAGTCGCCCGCACCCTAGCCGTCGTGAGTAGGGTTGAGCGAAACGGGTCGATCATTTTCAAAAGTCGCCGACTTTTGGCTAAGTCGGCGTCTCATGAAACCCGATCCGACCCCTGTGCTTGTCGGCCATGCGGTACGCGACTTTCGCGCCAAAGTCGCGTTTCAATGACGCGAAAAGCGCCATTTCTCAGCCAATGAAGGTGAACGCAGAGTGTGGGCAGCGTGATGACATAGATCCTGGTCCCCACCATCTTAGAGAAGGGCATTGCAGTGATTGGCTTGCTGTCTGCGGCGTCACAGGGGCTATAAAGGGGCGTTCCCGCCGACCGCCATCTTACTGCTGCTGATCTGAGCTTAGGGACAGGTTGCTGCCGCTTCGTCAGAAGCAGGGAGAGCGTTAGGCAGGGTCCACTAACCACCAAACCGCTTGTGCTGCAGCGATTTCCACTGTCCAACACCACCTTCGGTGTGCAGGGACTGTGGAAGCTATTTTTTTTTTTTTTTCCCCTCAGCGCTGTAGCTCATTGGGCTGCCCTACAAGGCTCCGTGATAGCTGTATTGCTGTGTGTACGCCACTGTGCAAACCAACTGCTTTTTTCAAAGCACATATCCTCTTGTTCCTTCCTTTCTGCACAGCTATCTTTTTTGTTTGTCCACACTTTTTATTTAATTTGTGCATCAGTCCACTCCTATTGCTGCCTGCCATACCTGGCTTACATTACTGCAGGGAGATAGTAATTGTAGGACAGTTTTTTGTTTTGTTTTTTTTTGTGGGAGATTAAGATTGGCATTTCTGCTACAGTGCCATCCCTGTGTGTGCCATCTCTCACTGAGTGGGCCATAGAAAGCCTATTTATTTTTTCCGTGATTTGTGTTCTAAAATCTACCTCAACACAAAAACACTACATCAATCAGTGGGAGAAAAATATTGGCCTCAGTCAGGGCTTGTGTGCCACTGCTGTGTGTGCTATCTCTCATTCAGTGGGATATAGCAAGCCTATTTTTTTTTATTTTTTTTTAATATTATTTGGTTTCTAAAGTCTCCCTGAAAAAAAAAAAAAAACCTAAAAAAACAGTGGGAGAGTAATATTGCCCTTTCAGCTTGTGTGCCAGTCTTGACTCCTGGGTGTGCCACCTCTCTCCCTCTCATTCAGTGGGCCATAGAAAGCCTATTTATTTTTTTTTTTAAATATTATTGGGTTTCTAAAGTCTCCCTTAAAAAACAAAAAATACATAAAAAAACAGTGGGAGAGTAATATTGCCCTTTCAGCTTGTGTGCCAGTCTTGACTCCTGGGTGTGCCACCTCTCTCCCTTTCATTCAGTGGGCCATAGAAAGCCTATTTATTTATTTTTTTAAATATTATTGGGTTTCTAAAGTCTCCCTTAAAAAACAAAAAATACATAAAAAAAACAGTGGGAGAGTAATATTGCCCTTTCAGCTTGTGTGCCAGTCTTGACTCCTGGGTGTGCCACCTCTCTCTCTCATTCAGTGGGCCATAGAAAGGCTATTTTTTTTTTGGTTTTTTTAATATTATTTGGTTTCTAAAGTCTCCCTGAAAAAAAAAAAAAAACCTAAAAAAACAGTGGGAGAGTAATATTGCCCTTTCAGCTTGTGTGCCAGTCTTGACTCCTGGGTGTGCCACCTCTCTCCCTCTCATTCAGTGGGCCATAGAAAGCCTATTTATTTTTTTTTTTAAATATTATTGGGTTTCTAAAGTCTCCCTTAAAAAACAAAAAATACATAAAAAAACAGTGGGAGAGTAATATTGCCCTTTCAGCTTGTGTGCCAGTCTTGACTCCTGGGTGTGCCACCTCTCTCCCTTTCATTCAGTGGGCCATAGAAAGCCTATTTTTTTTTTTTTTAAATATTATTGGGTTTCTAAAGTCTCCCTTAAAAAACAAAAAATACATAAAAAAACAGTGGGAGAGTAATATTGCCCTTTCAGCTTGTGTGCCAGTCTTGACTCCTGGGTGTGCCACCTCTCTCATTCAGTGGGCCATAGAAAGCTTTTTTTTTTTTTTCCTTGATTTGTGTTCTAAAATCTACCTCAACACAAAAACACTACATCAATCAGTGGGAGAAAAATATTGGCCTCAGTCAGGGCTTGTGTGCCACTGCTGTGTGTGCTATCTCTCATTCAGTGGGCTATAGAAAGCCTATTTATTTATTTATTTATTTTCTTATTATTTGGTTTCTAAAGTCTCCCTGAAAAAAAAAAATACATAAATTAGGTGGGAGATTAATATTGACATTAGTGCTTGAGTGACAGTCCTGCGTGTGTGTCATCTCTGTGATTTTGTGCCACAGAAAACAGAGTGTGTAACATTGTGCCTGATTTTCCTTGTGGTCTCACCAACCTGTTAAGGGATATTGAAATCATACTGAAGTTATAGCTCACCGTGTAAGTTGTTTGACAGCAACAAATAAAGTTACTTTGGTTAAGATTTTAAAACAATGAGGAAGTCTGGTGCAAGAGGTCGTCGTGGGCGTTCATTGTCAGCTGGTAATGATGGTAGTGGTAGTGGAGCATCAGGTGGTCGTGGGGATAAAAATATTCCACCTAAGTCTGGAGCTGTGGAGCCAGTTTCGTCGTCAGGCTACACAAGGCCTCGAACGCTCTCTTTTCTGGGAGTAGGAAAACCGCTTTTAAAGGCGGAGCAGCAACAGCAAGTTTTGGCTTACATTGCAGACTCAGCCTCTAGCTCTTTTGCCTCCTCTTCCGAAACTGGTAAATGTAAAAGCAGCGCGTCGCTTGTGGATGTTCACGGTCAGGGACAAGTCGCTTCCTTGTTCTCCTCAGCAAAAACTACAACAAGAGAGAAGGATGCAGCAGGCGACACAACGGGTCACTCCATGGAGCTCTTTACACATACCGTCCCTGGCTTAGAAAGTGAAACATTTAACAGGCCATGCCCATTACAAGTAGATTCTGACATGGAGTGCACTGATGCACAGCCACAGCCAGAGTACTATGCTGCTCCTTTGACTCAGACCACCACATTGCCCTCTCAGGGTACAGATCCACAATCAGACCCTGATGAGACTATGTTGCCCCGCCACGAACGCTATACCACCGACCGACACAGTGACACAGACGAAGTTGCACACGAGCTCGAAGAGGAGGTAATAGATGACCCAGTTATTGACCCCGATTGGCAGCCATTGGGGGAACAGGGTGCAGGCGGCAGTAGTTCAGAAGCGGAGGTGGAGGAGGGGCCGCAGCAGGCATCAACATCGCAACAGGTTCCATCTGCCGGGCCCGTATCTGGCCCAAAACGCGTGTCAAAGCCAAAACCTGTTGGAGCACAGCGTTGCCATCCGGTTAAAGCTCAGTCTGCAATCCCTGAAAAGGGATCCGAGTCTAGGAAGAGTGCAGTCTGGCATTTTTTTAAACAACATCCAACTGATCAGCGCAAAGTCATCTGTCAAAAATGTTCAACTAGCTTAAGCAGAGGTCAGAATCTGAAAAGTCTAAATACTAGTTGCATGCATAGACACTTAACCACCATGCATTTTCAAGCCTGGACTAACTACCAAACGTCCCTCAAGGTTGTAGCACCCTCGGCCAATGAAGCTAGTCAGCAACGCAACATCCCTTCCGTCACTGTAAGGCCACCATTTTCCGCACCACCGGCAGTATCTGTGCAGGTTTCTTTGCCAGCCAAAAGCAGTCAGGGTCAGGGAATCACCAGTTTTGTAGGAGGAAATATTGCATCTAGGGCACCGGCGGAAACAATACCGTCTCCAACCGTCTCTCAGTCTGCCATGTACACCGGCACACCCGAAAGTTCCACGATCTCCAGCTCTCCAGTCCAGCTCACCCTACATGAGACTCTGGTTAGAAAAAGGAAGTACTTATCCTCGCATCCGCGTACACAGGGTTTTAACGCCCACATAGCTAGACTAATCTCGTTAGAGATGATGCCCTACCGGTTAGTTGAAAGCGAAGCTTTCAAAGCCCTGATGGAGTACGCTGAACCACGATACGAGCTACCCAGTCGACACTTTTTTTCCAGAAAAGCCATCCCAGCCCTGCACCAGCATGTTAAACAGCGCATCGTCCATGCACTCAGGCAATCTGTGAGTACAAAGGTGCACCTGACTACAGATGCATGGACCAGTAGGCATGGCCAGGGACGTTATGTGTCCATCACGGCACACTGGGTGAATGTGGTGGATGCAGGGTCCACAGGCGACATCAATTTAGGGACAGTTGTGCCTAGCCCACGGTCTAGGAAACAGTTGGCTGTAGGCGTTCGCACCCCCTCCTCCTCCTCCTCCTCGTCCTCCTGCAGAAGCTACAGCTCTTCCACAGAACGCAGTCTGCCAACCACTCCATCGGCAGATGACACTGTTGCACACCAGTTGTCCCATTATGGGCCAGCTACTGCCAAGCGTCAGCAGGCTGTATTGGCTATGAAGTGCTTGGGCGACAACAGACACACCGCGGAAGTTCTGTCCGAGTTCTTGCAACAAGAAACACAGTCGTGGCTGGGCACAGTAGATCTTGAGGCAGGCAAGGTAGTGAGTGATAACGGAAGGAATTTCATGGCTGCCATCTCCCTTTCCCAACTGAAACACATTCCTTGCCTGGCTCACACCTTAAACCTGGTGGTGCAGTGCTTATTGAAAACTTATCCTGGGTTCTCCGACCTGCTCCTCAAAGTGCGTGCACTTTGCTCACATATCCGACGTTCGCCTGTACACGCCAGCCGTATGCAGACCTATCAGCGGTCTTTGAACCTTCCCCAGCATCGCCTAATCATAGACGTTGCAACAAGGTGGAACTCAACACTGCACATGCTTCAGAGACTGTGCGAACAGAGGCGTGCTGTTATTTATTTGTGGGAGGATACACGGGCAGGCAGTAGGATGGCAGACATGGAGTTGTCAGGTGTGCAGTGGTCTAAGATACAAGACATGTGTCAAGTCCTTCAGTGTTTTGA
The DNA here is from genome assembly GCF_051348905.1 of Ranitomeya variabilis. Lineage (NCBI taxonomy): Eukaryota > Metazoa > Chordata > Amphibia > Anura > Dendrobatidae > Ranitomeya > Ranitomeya variabilis. Next base: position 51,647,426 of record NC_135236.1, read on the forward strand.
GGAATGCACACGGCTGGTTAGTGCAGACAACGCCGTAATAAGCATGAGCATCCCCCTAATGCATCTGCTGATGCAAAGTTTGACGCACATAAAGGAGCAGGCGTCTGCACCAGAGGAAGAGGAAAGCCTTGATGACAGTCAGCCATTGTCTGGTCAGGGCAGTGTACAGGACGAGGTAGCGGGCGAAGAGGAGGTGGAGGACGAGGAGGATGATGGGGATGAGTATATTTTTAATGCCGAACCTTTCCCGGGGGCACAGGAAATTGGTTGCGTGTCACGGCCGGGTTCTGGTTTTTTGAGGGACACAAGTGACGTAGATTTGCCTGCAACTGCCCCTCAACCAATCACAACCGGAGATTTGACAACTGGAACTTTGGCCCACATGGCGGATTATGCCTTACGTATCCTAAAAAGGGACACACGCATTACGAAAATGATGAACGATGACGATTACTGGTTGGCCTGCCTCCTTGATCCACGCTATAAAGGCAAATTGCAAAATATTATGCCACATGAGAACTTGGAACTAATATTAGCAACCAAACAATCAACTCTTGTTGACCGTTTGCTTCAGGCATTCCCAGCACACAGCGCACGTGATCGTTCTCACACGAGCTCCAGGGGGCAGCAGACTAGGAGTGTTAGGGGTGCACACATCAGAAGTGGCGTTGGACAGAGGGGTTTTCTGACCAGGTTGTGGAGTGATTTTGCTATGACCGCAGACAGGACAGGTACTGCTGCATCAATTGAAAGTGACAGGAGACAACATTTGTCCAGTATGGTTACTAACTATTTTTCATCCCTTATCGATGTTCTCCCTCAACCGTCATTCCCATTTGATTACTGGGCCTCCAAATTAGACACCTGGCCAGAATTGGCAGAATATGCATTGCAGGAGCTTGCTTGCCTGGCAGCAAGTGTCCTATCAGAAAGAGTATTCAGTGCTGCAGGTTCAATATTAACCGAAAAAAGGACTCGTCTGGCTACCCAAAATGTTGACGATCTAACATTCATTAAAATGAACCACAACTGGATTTCGAAATCTTTTGCCCCACCTTGCCCGGCCGACACCTAGCTTTCCTATGAAAAGCTCTTGCCTGTGAATTACTTTTCTAATGTCTAATTTGCTGCAGCTGATTGTACAGCATACGACATGTTTACACCTCCCTAAATGGCAAAACTCCCCACACGGGGCCGTGGTATCGCGACTTGGCGCAAGCACCCGTGAGACTGCTGTTTGTCTGAAGAGGTGGGTGTGCTCGCTTTTGGTTGACGGCATTGCTACTGGGTCCCTCATAGTACAATGTAGTGTCTCTGGCGGTGGTGGTGCGCACCCAACGTCAGACACACCGTTGTAACATGAGGGGCCCTGGGGCGGTCCCGCCGGCCTCAAGAGAGTTCCCCCCTACCCCAGCTCAAAATGTGCTCTACCACGTCCAAAATTATGTCGCACAGCTCCACCAATCTTTAGTCTATTCGCTGACATCATTCAATGTCTGGCACTGACAATACAAATTTGTAGACATCTATGATGCAACTTAAAGTAGTCTGTGTCTGTGTCCTATATTGGCACCATTAAATAGTTACTGCCAAATTACTATGTCAGAAACTCAGTAGATGAGCCCACCCCTGTACCTAAGTATGCCACCTTTTTTTTTGTTGTGGTTGTTTTGCGAGACATTAACATCTATTTATATTTTGGGAGTACTGGGACAGACACTCCTTGCACTACTCCTCCACTCACCACCAAGCTGCCTGTGTATCCATGTAACCGCTGTAAAGCTGCCATGAGCCTATTGTTTGTTATTTTAGGCCTTTGAAGCCTGTCTGCGGTCCCTCCTTCCACTAGTCCTCCACTGACCAGACCACTGCTGCCCGTGTACCCCTGGAACCAATTATAAAGTGCCTACAGCCAGCCCATTTTCTTATGTTAGGCCTTTGAAGCCTGTCTGCGGTCCCTACTTTAAATACTCCTCCACTGACCACCAAGCTGCCTGCCCGTGTATCCATGTAACCGCTGTAAAACTGCCATGAGCCTATTGTTTGTTATGTTAGGCCTTTGATAGCCTGTCTGCGGCCCCTACTTGCAATACTCCTCCACTGACCACAATGCTGCCTGGAGTGCCTGCCTGTGTATCCATGTAACCGATGTAAAACTGCCATGACTGCCTACTGTTTGTTATTTTAGGCCTTTGATAGCCTGTCTGCAGCCCCTACTTGCAATACTCCTCCACTGACCAGACCACTGCTGCCCGTGTACCCCTGGAACCAATTATAAAGTGCCTACAGCCAGCCCATTTTCTTATGTTAGGCCTTTGAAGCCTGTCTGCGGTCCCTACTTTAAATACTCCTCCACTGACCACCAAGTTGCCTGCCCGTGTATCCATGTAACCGCTGTAAAACTGCCATGAGCCTATTGTTTGTTATTTTAGGCCTTTGATAGCCTGTCTGCGGCCCCTACTTGCAATACTCCTCCACTGACCACAATGCTGCCTGGAGTGCCTGCCTGTGTATCCATGTAACCGATGTAAAACTGCCATGACTGCCTACTGTTTGTTATTTTAGGCCTTTGATAGCCTGTCTGCAGCCCCTACTTGCAATACTCCTCCACTGACCACACCAATGCTGCCCGTGTACCCCTGGAACCTATTTAAAAGTTCATAGAGCCTAGTTATATATTTTATTTACTATTAATAAGGCCATGATGGACTACGCTGTACCACGCTACAAGCTAACCAGTCGACACTTCTTTTGCGAGAAAAGCCATCCCAACCCTCCACCAGCATGTAGAAGACCGCATTGTCCATGCACTCTGGCAATCTGTGAGTACAAAGGTGCACCTGACAACAGACGCATGGACCTGTAGGCATGGCCACGGAAGATTACGTGTCCATTACGGCGCAATGGGTTAATGTGGTGGATGCATGGTCCACAGGGGACAGCCTACTAAGTCTGTCTGCAGTCCCTAATTCAAATTGTCCTCCACTGTCTAAATCGGAGCTTCCACCTTCTGGCTTTCGGCCTATAGTATCAGAAATTAAACTGCATTTGGCCTTCAACTTTGGTTAGGGCCTACTAACGGCTTCTGCCCCTCCCTGGTGTTGCCCTCAACTAAATAAAGCTGAGCTTCAACCTTCCGGCTCTCATTAAGTGGTTTTAAAAAAAAAAAATGGTGGTTAGGGCCTACTAACGGCTTCTGCCCCTCCCTGGTGTTGCCCTCAACTAAATAAAGCTGAGCTTCAACCTTCTGCTCCAAATTACCATTTTAAAAAATGCAATAGGCTTTTCCGGCCTACTAAAGGTGTCTGCCCCTCCCTGGTGTTGTCCTCAACTGAACAAAGCTGAGCTTCCACATTCTGGCTTTCGCCCTATACTATCAGATATTAAACTGCATTTGGCCTACTAGTGTGGTTAGGCCCTTGAAACAGTGTCTGCTGCTCTTGGGTTTGCTACTCCACTGAACAAAGCAATGCCGCCTGTTTAGTCCTGTTACCAATTTTGAACTGCATTTAGCCTACTTTATTCTTTGGCCCTATATCTGTTTCCTCCTCATCCTGCCCATTGCCCAGCCACTGCTAAATGAGTCTGCTGGTACATTGACCTAGACCACTACATTCCCCTTGTACTCTACACAGCCAGAATCTGTCCCTGCTGAAAGTAAGGTTCCCCTTCCCGCATGTTATACCACCTTACACCGGGACAAAGAGGAAGGTGCAGATGAAAGTGCAGGTTCCTTCATCAGGTGGGGGGGCATACTCGTTGGCGACGTCACTGGCACAGGGCCCCTCAGAGTACGCAAAAGTGTCGCTGCTGGTGGGAGGCGCCCCCGCCATGCAAACACACCGCCGTACTTTGAGGGGCCCTGTGCCAGTGGCAATGCGAACGAGTGGGCCCCCCCCTGCTTGCTCAGGATCACAGCACTTGCAACTTTTAAATACTTACCTTTCCCTGCAACACCGCCGTGACGTAGTCCGCATTTCCTGGGCCCACAAAAAACTTGAGCCAGCCCTACTCCCCCCACAACTTTCCCCCAATTCCCTATGCCCAACTATTATTATACAGTTAATTAAGATTGGCAAGCTTCAGAAACAAGAATGGATGTTTTTGGCATTAAAATGGGCACTGTAGGTGTTTTCCTGGCCTCCACTCACTGCCGACTATGCTTCCCCATTGACTTGCATTGGGTTTCGTGTTTCGGCCGATCCCCGACTTTTAGCGATAATCGGCCGACTGCACTCGACTCGACTCTGGACAAAATCGGGTTTCCCAAAACCCTACTCGATCTTAAAAAAATGAAAGTCGCTCAACCCTAGTCGTGAGGAACGGAAGAGTCCCTGTCAGGCTAAACAACACCGCAGACGTAGGTGTAGCTCTTGAGGCTGGCACGCAACTTGCCAGAGTATATGCTCTACCCACGGAAGTGAACCCCATGGGACCCTTACAATTCACCCCGTCTACAGAAGATGGCCGGACGGTAACTGTCTCAGCCATAAATGCTCAAGCAGATGATGAAGACATTGGGCGAAAACTACTGGAAAAAGTGCAACTGGACCCGTCCCAGTACACCAAACAGGAAGTGTCTCAAATGGAGAAACTACTGCGAGAACACCAAGACTCCTTTGCAAAGCATGACACCGACTTCGGGTACACCACCAGTATCCAACACGAGATTCCCACGGGCGATACTGCTCCTATTCGCGAGAGGTACCGACAAATACCACCTCAACAATACCAGGAGGTGAAAAGCCTCTTAGAATCTATGCTACACGCCAGAGTGGTGCGGGAGAGCCAGAGCCCATGGGCTGCACCCGTGGTGATAGTCAAAAAGAAAGATGGATCCCTGAGATTTTGCGTAGACTACCGTCGGCTGAACGCTTGCACGATCCGGGACTCCTATCCACTCCCCCGGATCGAAGAGTCTCTGACCGCCCTGAAAAAGGCCAAATATTTTTCGTCTCTAGACTTGGCCAGTGGATATTGGCAGGTCCCCATGAGTGAGAAGGACAGAGAAAAGACCGCCTTCATCCTTCCTATGGGCCTGTACGAGTTTGACCGGATGCCATTCGGCTTGAGTAACGCACCAGGGACCTTTCAGAGACTGATGGAACGCTGTCTGGGAGATTTCAACTTCGAATTCACGCTGATATACCTTGATGACATAGTGGTATACTCCGCCACCTTTGAGGATCATCTTCACAAGCTTGGCAAGGTGTTCCAGCGCTTGAAGAAACACGGCTTGAAGTTGAAGCCCAGCAAGTGCCGTCTATTCCAGCAGGAGATCGATTACCTGGGACACCGGATCTCAGCCGAAGGTGTCCAACCCTCTCCAGAGAAGATAGCAGCTGTCCGAGAGTGGCCACAACCAACTACCATCAAAGAAGTCCAGGCTTTCCTGGGGCTAGCGGGCTATTACCGCCGATTTGTCAAGGACTTTGCCCGGCTTGCGGAACCACTGCATGAGACCCTCCGAGGGACCGCGAACAGTCCCAGAGGATGACGCATCAGCTGGGGGCCCGACCAAGAAAAATCCTTCCGGGCGCTTCAAGCTGCTCTGACATCACCCCCTATTCTGGCATTTGCAGACTACACCTTGCCGTTCCAGTTATACACCGACGCCAGCCTTCAAGGTCTCGGGGCGGTCCTCTCCCAAGTCCAAGATAACAAGGAACGCGTAATAGCCTATGCCAGTAGATCCCTCCGTGACACCGAAAAGAACCCCGTCAACTACAGCTCTTTCCGCCTGGAACTCCTGGCCCTGACCTGGGCTATGACAGAGAAGTTTGCTGGCTACCTGACAGGAGCGGAGGTGCTGGTCGTGACAGACAACAATCCTCTTGCCCACCTAGAAAATGCCAAACTAGGGGCAATGGAACAGCGCTGGATGGCAAGGCTCTCTAGATTCCAATACAAAATTAAATACAGAGCGGGGAAGGAGAATCAGAATGCTGACAGCCTTTCCAGAGTGACCTCATCCCCACCAGTAGGGGACCGGGATGAAGAGTTGGAGGGAGATGAACTGCCCGACTTTGCCCGGCTAGCTAAACAAATAGAAGATAGCCGCCAGTATGCTGTAGGTGGAATCGAAGCCGTAGTGGGGTCCCCCCTGTCCCAACAAGAATGGGCCAAGCTTCAAGATCGAGACCCTGAACATGTCTTACTGAAACAGTACGTGAAGACACAAGAGAAACCACCCTCCGAAGTAAGAGCCCGACTATCAACCAGGGCCTCTGCCCTACTTGCCCAATGGGATCGGCTGATCGTGAAGGATGGAGTCTTGTATCACAGGGTCCTTTTATCCCATATGCTGGAAGAATGTTTGCAGATTGTCGTCCCGGTGCAGCTAGCCCATGAGATGGTGGCTGAAGCCCACAGAAGGAACGGCCACTTCGGCATAGACAAGACCCTCCGGTGGACCCAGCAATTCATTTTTTGCCCAGGACTCCGTAAGCTGGTTGAAAACGTCTGCCTGAGCTGTCGTACATGTGAACTCCACAAGTCTACTGAGCAGCGTGCACCTGTCCAGACCATTAGCACATCCAGGCCCCTCGAGTTGTTGATGGTGGACTATCTGTTGATCGGAACGGCGAATAGTGGCTACCAGTACTGTCTGGTGATGGTGGACCACTTCACGAAATTCGCCGTCGCTGTTGCTACCAAAGACCAGACTGCCAAATCAGCTGCACAAGCCATCTGTCAGCACTTCGTTCGGGTCTATGGGTGTCCGGAACGGCTACACTCTGATCAGGGGGCGTGTTTTGAAGGGCGAGTCATTGAAGAACTTCAGCAGATGTATGGAATCAAGAAGTCCAGGACCACCCCGTATCATCCACAAGGGAATGGCGCGTGTGAACGTTTCAACCGGACTCTCTTACAACTGATCCGAACCTTAGCAGAAGACAAAAAGCCCGACTGGCCTCGATTCCTCCCAGAACTGCTGTGGGCCTATAACAATCAAGTCCATTCTGTCACCGGATACACGCCTTACACCCTCCTTTTTGGCCGCCCAGGCAAAGGCATCCATGAGCTACACCTGTCTAACCCTGATGAAGACACCTGTGGTACCTATCCTTCCTGGCTACAAGCACACCGTCAAAGGATGGAAACTGTCTACCGGCTGGTGGAACAGCAGATCCAGGACCAGGTCCACACTGATCCACTTCCAGTACAAGAAGACCTACTGAGTGTGGGTCAACTAGTCCTAGTTCGTATAAAGAAACCACAAGGAAAACTCCGGCCCAAGTGGGAGACCGAAGTCTATCGAATAATTGGACACCCGTACCCTGATGGCCCCGTCTATCAAGTACAAGGCGAAGACAGCGGCAGCCTCCGCACCCTGCACCGTAACATGTTGCGCCCCTGCCGTTCTCAGCCTGACTCCTCTCCTGTGATACCTAGAGAGATGGATATCACTAATACTGTGGGAGACACCGACACCGGGGATGTAGAGGTAGAAGACATACCTACCCCGGCTCGCCTGACTGACGCGTCTGAACCCCTTACCTCCTCGACTGACTTACCGACTGGGGCGGAGAGTGGAGTGACTGATCGGGGAGAGAGACTAGCACCCGTTAGGCGGACAGCTAGGACCAACGCAGGAGTGCCCCCGGGACAGTCCTATAGAGACCAATATGTGTGGCCCTCTTCACAGCCGGGTCCTACAACCTCCACAGCTATCGCCGCCCTGGAGACAGTCGTTGACAGGGACTGCCAACCTTCAAGTGGGGGGGCGTGTAATGAGCTGGCCGGCTCTGACTGTTCTGTTATCATTGACATAAAAGAATCTGTGACAGACACTGCCGCCGTGTGGCCAGAAGTTATACCTATGCCGAATGTGATTACAGAGAAACAAACTGTATTTGCAAACCTCCCCCCTGCTGTGTCATGTGATCAGGAAGTAAAAAGACCCGGGAAGCCAGTTTGTGCAGAGAGAAGTCTGTGTATGCTGGTGCCCTCCTGTGAATGCGACATAGGAGATTGCCTGGACGATTCCCCTCTCTTGAAAGCTGACTTCCAGATCCTGAACCCACGAACTGTAAGCGGGTCCTCTGTTGAGAGGCCGAATATTCACTCAGCGGTGACATCTCCACAGATCCTGAACCCACGAACTGTAAGCGGGTCCTCTGTTGAGAGGCCGAATATTCCACCCCTACCTGCCGTACCCAGGGCCGTATTTAGAGTTTATGCTGCCCTAGGCACTTTTCGTGGTGCCTCCCCCATTGGTGAGTATGACTAATGCAGACCCTCTCGGCAGTGACTAAGGCTACTTTCACACTAGCGCCGTGCACTGCACGTCGCTATGCGTCGTTTTGCAGAAAAAATGCATCCTGCAAAACTGCTTGCAGGATGCGTTTTTTCTCCATTGACTTGCATTAGCGACGGTTGCGTCGTGTTGCGTCGCCACCAAAAAATGTTGCATGTAACGTTTTTTGGTGCGTCGAGAACGTCTTTTCCGACCGGCCATGCGTGGCCGGAACTCCGCCCCCGCCTCCCCGCACCTCACAATTGGCCAGCGGATGCGATGAAAAACAGCATCCGCTGCCCCCGTTGTGCGGCGCTTTCAACGCTAGCGTCGGTGCGCTGCAATGACTTATAGCGACGTGCAGTGCACGACGCTAGTGTGAAAGTAGCCTTAGGCTACTTTCACATCAGCGATTTTTGCCATTTGCGGAAGATCTGGCAGTTTTTCTGCATCTGCCACATAGCAGATCACTTACGGCAACACTGTGTTCGGCCTCATTCATTCCCTATGGGACTTGCAGACATGTGCAGCACTTGCGGTTTTGCCGTGATCCAGAAAATGCGGTACTTGCAGCAATGGAAAGAAAAGTTGCTAGCAGTGTTTTTTGTATCACCACAAGTACCGCATATGTCCGCAAGTAGACATCACTACCTGTCCCTGCACCTTGCTAGCTCATCCCTAGCATCCCTCTCTGACCTAAAACTACACTATAAAGCTTAGAAAAACAATTTATTAACTGACATTCCTACGATAATGAGGGCTCCAGGCTACGGCGTAAGTGCATTGTTTTCCCTGTGGAGGGATTCAGGAAGACGGCCGCCACAGGCGGCGCATGTGCAGACTGAGATCGCATCTGGACCAAGATCCGAATCTCCACCTTCGGTGGCCCACAGCTTCAGAAATATGGCCGGCAGGAAAGCAATGCGCTTCACTTAGCTCTTACCGCCAACATTGGGCCCGCAGCATTGCACGGATGTGACACCCCCTCCTCCCATTCAGGGCCTGCTGCATTGTCCCACTTCTGCCACTGCAGACTTCCAGAGGAGGGGACTCTGCCTCCTGTGATCCTGTTTACAAGGCAGGAAACCGCTATTACTGGATCGGGGACGCTATTACAGGGCAGGGACATGTGTATGTATGTACACACACACACACACACACACACACACACACACACACACACACACACACACAGACAGCACAGGGGGACACAGTATGCACACACAGACTGCACAGGGGGACACAGTATGCACACACAGACGGCACAGGGGGACACAGTATGCACACACAGACTGCACAGGGGGCACACACACAGACTGCACAGGGGGGCACAGTAGGCACACACAGACTGCACAGGGGGCACACACACAGACTGCACAGGGGGGCACAGTAGGCACACATACATAGACTGCACAGGGGGGCACAGTAGGCACACACACGGACTGCACAGGGGGCACAGTAGGCACACACACTGCACAGGGGGGCACAGTAGGCACACATACATAGACTGCACAGGGGGGCACAGTAGGCACACACAGACTGCACAGGGGGGCACAGTAGGCACACACACACTGCACAGGGGGGCACAGTAGGCACACACACACTGCACAGGGGGGCACAGTAGGCACACACACACTGCACAGGGGGGCACAGTAGGCACACACACACTGCACAGGGGGGCACAGTAGGCACACACACTGCACAGGGGGGCACAGTAGGCACACACACTGCACAGGGGGGCACAGTAGGCACACACACTGCACAGGGGGGCACAGTAGGCACACACACTGCACAGGGGGGCACAGTAGGCACACACACTGCACAGGGGGGCACAGTAGGCACACACACTGCACAGGGGGGCACAGTAGGCACACACTGCACAGGGGGGCACAGTAGGCACACACTGCACAGGGGGGCACAGTAGGCACACACACTGCACAGGGGGGCACAGTAGGCACACACTGCACAGGGGGGCACAGTAGGCACACACACTGCATAGGGGGGCACAGTAGGCACACACACACACTGCACAGGGGGGCACAGTAGGCACACATACACAGACTGCACAGGGGGGCACAGTAGGCACACACACAGACTGCACACACCCATCACAAGCCAGTGCCACCAGAGCCCAGCAGTCTCCAGTGAGCAGTAGAGCAGAGCCTCAGCAGGATAACCCCGCAGCAGTGTGCCGGCATGAGTGCCTCACTTCAAACCGAGGTCTCGCTCTGGCCCAGTGTTCTCCACTACCTGTCAGATCCCAGGACCGTCCTAACCAGCTGCGATCTGGACTGGGGACGCTGTGCCACTCTGGATCTCCTCCTTCCAGTCAGGTGAGTTCGGCAGACACTGACTGCACAGAGTGGGCGTGTCTGTAGTGCAGGGATGCAGCTGCCGACACCCAGCCTTTAACCCAGCAAGCAGCCAGAAGCTGGGGGACCGTCCCAGGGGCATCTGAACCCTGCGCCCCAGCCCAGCCTGCCCCTGGTGGGATCCGATACTCCCACAGCAGCCGGAAGGCAGGTGGGTGGGCGGCCCGACACAGGACTATGAGGCAGAAACTGAACTTGGCGCCTCAACGAGGAGGGGGTAGGGCTTGCACTGTGACTTGTTTCCGGATCCCTGTGCAGTACACATGAGGGCGGCGCGCTGTATCTGACACCCCCGCAGCAGCCATAAGACTTAGGAGGGCGGGCGAAGGGAGGGCGGGAGAAGGGAGGGAAGGAGGGCGGGCGGACCCGGACTATTTAAAAAAAAAAAAAACACCTTGCCTTGCTCAGGTGCCGCCCCCCCGCATCTTACCGCCCTAGGCACGTGCCCTCAAGTGCCTAGTGGCAAATACGGCCCTGGCCGTACCCCAAGGACTACAGTCGGGACCTGAGAGACGGAGCTTTGTTTAATCCCTGCAGAGACAGACAGGCCTGCGACGTGGGAAGATAACCTCCTGGAGTAAAGAGACTGGTAACGTGTGGATAGGGACAGTGAGGGATAGTTCGTTATTACACGTTAATTCTATGAATAGGCATTTTTTGTATTGTCTACAATTGTGTTCCGCTGTGTTAAGAAAATGTTTAACAGTAAAGATATGTTTGATAAAATGGAATCTGGGTGTGGAAGTTTTGCTGAGCCAGATCATGGATATACATGGGCGAACTTGCCCTCGGTCACTTCACAGTCACACCTGTGACTGAGGAGGGTCCAGAAGGCAGAACGTTATATGTGTTCCGGGCACTCTGACTGTGAGTGACAGCAGCTACGTAGACTGTCTCCCCGGAGATTTCCACAGACCCATCATCCGGCGCTGCTATGAGTACTACCTCCCCATCCACCCCCAACATTCCAGGAGCAGTGCTACTTATGGGGCAGTTACCTTCCTCTGTGGCACTGATCAGTTGCACGGCATCACCTTCCTCACGGTTCCCATGCATCTCCCCATTTCCCTGAGCACCATCGCTTGCTTCTGTTAGGGGTTCCTCAGCCGTCCCACGCCGCAGAGTGACGTGGCTGAGCACTCCTGCACCTGTGAACACATCATTCCTAGGAAACAAATGGTTATCAGGTAAAACATGCATATTTTCATCATCCACATCATCAGTATTACACTTGGCATTTTCAGAAAAATGATTATCAGGTACATCATTAATCGGTACCGCATTGTCAGGTAACACATGCAATTTCCCATCATTATCAGCATTCGTCGGGGAGGGGAGTCAGGGACATAGAATGCAACCATCCCCCCCAAATCAGTCCCCAATAAAACATCAGTGGGTAAGTTATCGGACAGCCCCACTTCCTTCACCTCACTCCCGTCACCCCTATCTATATACACCTGGGCCATTGGCATCGGCAATCTGCGCTGCTTTAATCACATCTTTGAGCTCTCTGTCCATCACGAACTTTCGCACCTCAGCTAGGAAAAGATGTAAGAACTGGTGTTTGATCATCAGGTCCCGCAGCTGTGCAAAGGTGGTCATTGTCAGTCCTTGGATCCACTGGTCAAAGAGGGTTCCGAGTCCATGCGCCACATCACTGTAACTGTCGTGTGGGCCACGTTGGAGGTTCCAGAACTTTCTACAGTAAACCTCAGGTGTAAGCTGGTACTTGGTTATCAGGGCCTGCTTGATGGCCTCATAGTCACCATCTTGTCCTTGAGGGAGAGCAGCAAACGCCTCCAGAGCTTTGCCTCTTAGCCCTGGGGTCAGGTATCGAGCCCATTGGTCCCCAGGCAGCTCTTACTGTCTGCAGGCTTTCTCAAAGGCCCACAGAAAAATGTCCAAGACCCCAACCTTTTCCATCACAGGAAAGTGTTCTAGTCGGGATTTAGGTGTCTGAGCACTGTTGGGCTCGCCGCTGGACTGGGACGACCTCTGCACCTAGAGTCGGGCTAACTGCAGCTGGTACTCCCACTCCACTTGCCGCTCGGCTTTCTCCTGGTATTGCTGGATCAGCTGTAGATGTCCATCATGGTCATCGGCGGGGAGTTGTTCTAAGGCTGCCTGCAGGTTGGGGTCCAATCTACCCTGGTTGCAAGTAGGGCCGCCATTTAGTAGTAGGACCTCTGCTGCAGCACCATTTTCGCTTGTGCTGGCTTCTGCGGCCACTAGGCTCTGAGACTGGGCTTGGTCTGCTTCGAATTGCACCAGTTCCGTGACCATTTGAGCCTTGGTTTTGCCCATGGCGTCAATCTGCATCAACCCGCAAAGGGCAATAAGAGCGTCCTTGTCATGCTGCTTATACCAGCCTTCTCCTTTTGCGGCCAACATTGCCAAATAAAAGATAGGATAGAAAACAAAGAGAAAAGGAGGGAGTAATCACAAGTACACACATTTGTTTCAGGACTAGTAAACACTGAGCTTGTTTTCCAAACTTATTTGCGCAGCGTCCTTTCCAGAACTGTGCAAGTTTTTAGTGACAGGAATGATTGCTCAAGCCAGATCACTAATGCTCTATTATCCCACCGCTCTGACACCAATAAGTCACAGTTCACACCGTGCTGCCACCAGTATGTCACGAATCCCAGCAATATGTCAGGGATCCCAGGGAAGATACCTTTATCGTCCCCACTCCTCACACCAATTTGACATGAACCGGGGTTGTTCGGTTGCCTTTGGTTCCTTCTGAAGGAGATTTATCTATATCTCACTACCCAGTTCCGGTTTGGAACTTGCAGCTCTCTGGCGCCGCGCTTACCCTCAGGTCAGACTAGGTACTACACCTAGGGTAGTTAGTCACCGAAAGGCTGCCTGCTATGTACTAGCTATTGGGCACACTGCAGCTAGGGTGATGTAACTACTCCCACGCAGGCAGGAACAATAATTATCAACGCCACCGTTTCTACAATGCTTCCCAAGCGCACAAGACGAAGTCGCTGCCACCAGCTCCAATTTCCTAAGGATTAACGGGTCCGGAGCCAACCCAAATCAGTAGCGTAATTCACTTCAGAGGACACCACGTATTCGTATAGAGCAGGAAGTGTCAAGCTAGTAAATTGTATATTTTACTCCAAAAAAAGTTAGGCAGTGTTTACAAAGTATTAAAAAGATATTATAAAGAAGACAAAATCATGTGTACATTACAATTGTACATTACAATTACAAATAAAAGAAGGATTAAAATTTAAGTAACATTTGCATAGCGTTCAGATCATTTCATTTCATCATGGCTGGCCGTAGGCTTAGGAGGGTAAACACATCTAGATGCATGGCACATCTGTATCTGCAGCAAGACCCCGGTCAAAAAGACGCCCCCAGAATGCTGGTCTGCTAAGTTATTCTAGCCCAAAACCCAGGCACACCCCCCGTGGTGAAATCACTTAGAGGCTGACACCTCCCCTTTACTTAAAATATGAAAACTATTTTTTATGCCTAGCTTGCAGTAGGAATCTCATATACAAAATACACGATGAGCAAAATGTGCCCCACATCATGAGGATTCTTTTAAGTGTAAACCCAAAGTACTTACGCGAACCACTTACTGAGAAATCCGCACTTTGCACTTGTTGCATTTAGCTGCTAGCGCTTTCAGTGGGTGATAGATCTACCGATGGAGATCCAGAATATATAATTTTTATCTCTCTAGCCCAAATCAATGCTGCTATATATAACTTTAATAGAAAAAGAAACTCAGGGCTTCCACACCAGTTTTGGCTGGTATTAGATGGGAGGAGGGAATGAGAAGTTTGCAGCGAAACCATAAAACTGTAGTGATTCTAGTGAGGTTTTGAATTACACACATACAAGCAGCAGGCAGAGAGAGAGAAGGGGGGTCGGAATAGCCCTCAGCATGTGTCTTGTAAAGTTAGGTAGATACTCAAACATGACATATTTACATTATCGTGACATCCCCCATACTGTCACCTTACACATTTCCCCCATACTGTTGACACACACATTATTTTCTTACACTGTTCTGTCACAGATTTCTCCTCACATATTGTTCCCTCACTCTCCCCACATACGGTATCCTCACACATTACCCCCTCCCCATAGTGTCTCCTCACACATTTCTCCCTCTCCTTACATTCATTCCCCTACTCATATTGTCTCCTCATATATTCCCCCCTTCCTGCCATACAGTCTGCTCACACATTTCTGTGCTCCCCCATACTGTCTCTTCACACATATCCCCCTCCCCCATACTGTCTCCTTACACATTCCCCTCCACTCCATACTGTTTCCCCGTACTGTCTCCTCACACATTCCCCCTCATACTATCACTTCACACATTCCCCCACTACACTGTCTCCTCACTCATTCCACCCCTCCCCATACTTTTTCCTCACACATTCCAGCCTTCCCCATACAGTCCCCTCACACATTTTCCTCCTCTTGATACTGTCTCATCACACATTTCCCCTATCCCGATACTTTCTCCCCACACAGTTCCCCTATCGCGATACTTTCTCCCCACACAGTTCCCTTGCCCATACTGTCTCCTCACACATCCCCCTCTCCATACTATCTCCTCTCATAGTTTTCCCCATTTGCCATACTGTTTACTTACACATTCCCTGCATGGTCTCCTCACACTTTCCCACTCATACTGCCCCTTCACACATTCCCCCTCTACACTGTCTCTTCACACATTCCACCCCTCCCCATACTGTCTCCTCACACATTCCAGACCTCCCCATACTGTCTCCTCACACATTTCCCCTCCTTTCCATTCTGTTTCCTCCCTCACCATACTGTCTCCTCACATATTTCTTTCTCTCCATACCATCTCCTCCCACATTCCACCTTTCCCCATACTGCCTCCTCAAACATTTCCACTCCTCCCCATGATGTCTCCTTACACATTTCCTCCTTCCCGATGTTGTCTCCTCACTTATTTCCCCGTCCTCTTATTGTCGTATGCTCACATGGTCATCTCTTGAATATCTGGCTCAGAGAACGGCCAAATCATACTTATGAGGTGCGCAAAATGCTGCCGCTGGAAGATATTTCAAACCATTGCATTAGGAAGCTTGATGGCACCCCCAACATCCCCCATCCCCTTATTATCATTGCAAAGATATGCAGCTCTGGCAAAAATTAAGAGACCACTGCAAAATGTCAAATCAGTTTGTCTGATTTTTTTTTTTATAAGTATATTTTTTAATAAAATGTAAATTGTTCTTTTAGTCTATAATCTACTGACAACATATCTCCAAATTTCCAAGCAATAAATTTTGAATTTTTTTTTCGGACAAAGAAAAATTGCCAAAATAAAAAAACAGTGCCTTCAGACCTCAAATAATGCAAAGAAAACAAGTTCATAATCATTTAGAAGCAACAATACTAATGTCTTAACTCAGGAAGAGTTCAGAAATCAATATTTTGTGGAATAACCATGATTTTTAATCACAGCTTTCATGCGTCTTGGCATGCCTTCCATCAGTCTTTCACGATGCTTCTGGCACAAACATTTTAGCAGTTCTTCTTTGTTTGATGGCTTGTGACTATCCATCATTCTCTTGATTACATTCCAGAGGTTTTCAATGGAGTTCAGGTCTGGAGATTGGGCTGCCCATGACAGGGTTTTGATGTGGTGTTCTCTTAATTTTTGCCAGAGCTGTATCTATATATACTGACTAGCTATTGAACCCGTTCTACGCCCAGGTGGCGAGCATTTATATTGGTGTATGGTCTCCATCCTGGTATGTGCTGCTTCCATCCTGCGCCCTAATCTTGTCATGTGATGCTACCATCTTGTGCCCCCATCCTGTTTTGTGCGCCCATCCTGTTTTGTGCGCCCTGTTGTCATGTGCTACTCTCTTTCTGAGCCCTTATCCTTTCATCTGTTCCCATCCTGCACCCCAATCCTGTCATGTGCTGCTCCCATCCTGTGCCCCAATCCTGTCATGTGCTGCTCTCATCCTGCACCCCCATCCTGTCATGTGCTGCTCCCATCCTGTGCCCCATCCTGTCATGTGCTGCTCTCATCCTGCGCTCCCATCGTGTCATGTGCTGCTGCCATCCTGCGCCCCCATCCTGCCATATGCTGCGCCCATATTGCGTCCCATCCTGTCATGTGCTGCTCTCATCCTGCACCCCCATGCTGTCATGTGCTGCTGCCATCCTGCGCCCCATTCTGTCATGTGCTGCTCCCATCCCGCCCCCCATCCTGTTATGTGCTGCTGCCATCCTGCGCCCCATTCTGTCATGTGCTGCTCCTATCCTGCGCCCCCATTCTGTTATGTGCTGCTGCCATCCTGCGCCCTGTTCTGTCATGTGCTGCTCCCATCCATATGCCCCTTATGCTGCTCCATAAAGGTTGATGGCCCCATAAGATGCTCCATAGTAAAATATCCCTCGTATGCTGCTGCGATTTAAAAAAAAAAAAAAAAACATACTCACCCATCATTGCTGGGCGCCAAGTGCTGGGGCCTGAGCAGGCGGGGACACCGGCGTGCTATGGGGGTCAGGTGCCAGAGTCGCCACTGGCTCAGGCCCCCGGCACTTGCTATATTCACCTTTCCTCGTTCCACCGCTGCGCGCCGCTCCGTCTTCCGGGTCCTGTGGCTGTGACTGTTCAGGCAGAGAGCGGCGCACACTATTCATGTCATCGCGCCCACTGACCTGAATGTCATAGGCAGAGGACGGGGAAGACAGAGCGGCGCGCAGCGGTGGAACGGCTAAAGGTGAATATAGCATACTCACCCTCCTTGCATGTCCCTGGTTCTCCGTCCGAGATCGCGGTATGCGTTCAGTGCTTACGCATATCGCGATCTCCTGGGCTGCGTCACTGGTAAGCGCGGACTGTGCAGGCGCCGATTGCCGCAACATCATGAGAGGGTGGGATCGTGACGCAGAAATTGGCGCCTGCGCAGTCCGCGCTTTCCGGCACCATTTTCTTGAAGACACACTTGAAGATTCCGGCAGCAGGGGGACATGGATTCTGGGAGCAGGGGGACATTCATGTGGTGGAATCAGGGGGCGTTATCGTGATGCCGAAATCGGTACCAGGACAGTCGGACACTGTGGCTATAATGTAACGCTGGGAGCGGCTGCGCAGGCGCTTGCGCCGTCTATAAAGTGGTGGGACAGAGTGAAGCTCCCAGCGTTATATTATAGATAATACCCCCACTGCACTGTATAATGATATATCTATACACTGATAATAATCACACTGCACTGTATAATGATATATCTATATACACTGATAATAATCACACTGCACTGTATAATGATATATCTATATATACTGATAATAATCACACTGTGCGGTATAATGATATATCTATATACACTGTGTTCCAAATTATTATGCACAAAGAGTTTAGGATTAGAATTTTTTTGTTTGTCATTTAAACTCATTGATGGCGATGTGTGTCAGGGCTCTTTATATCACTGAAAGCAATTGCAGATACCTGTGCACATTAGTTTGGCAGGTGTGTCCAAATAAAGGTGCTCCGCCACTAAGGGGAGCTGTGGTACGTCCGATGGCACTGAAGGAGTTCATCTGATCAGGTATCACAGACACCAATACATTTCACCGCCGGGCCTCCAGGGGGAGCTAAGGGTTCTATTCATTAGGCCACTCTCCACATAATGGTAAAACTGGGGGTCAGGCAGGAAGTTAGACAGAAAGCTGACTGGGTTGGAACCAGGCAACACCTTGTGGCAGAGGGTGTTGCGGGAGAAGATGCGGTAGGGTCTCTGTCAGGGGTGGGATCCTGACAGAGGCTTGGCAACTTGAGCGAAAGTAACGGGACCGTGCCTGCTCAGTATAGCGGCGGTGCCCAAGAAGGGGATTGGAAGCGAGATAGATTGTGCTGAGTGAGAAACGAGATCAAAGCAAGAAGGAGAATACCAGTAGGGGTCGTGCTGTAAGACCGAGGCAACATCCTACTGAGGCGCACAACCGGCGGCCGGAACGCCGAGGGAGTATTACAATATTCAGCTTCAAGCAATACTCTAAACAGCGGCAGGACAGTCAGTCTAAGGCGGGCTGTCTGTTATGACCCCAATGGCGAGGGTCTCAGAGGTACGTGGAAGTCTGCAGAATACAAAAATCCAGCTCATAGGGCAGTGGTAACTGGTTTGACCATATATCTACTCCTAACGCCAACACTAGAAGTAGCCGGGGATCATTCCTACGTTGATTCTAGATGACACGCTCCAGCCGGAGAATCTAGCTACCCCTAGTAGAGGAAAACAAAAGACCTTTCTTGCCTCCAGAGAAGGGGACCCCAAAGCTGGATAGAAGCCCCCCACAAATAATAACGGTGAGGTAAGAGGAAATGACAAACACAGAAATGAACCAGGTTTAGCACAGAGAGGCCCGCTTACTGATAGCAGAATAAAGAAAGGTAACTTATATGGTCAACAAAAACCCTATCAAAATCCACACTGGAAATTCAAGAACCCCCGAACCGTCTAACGGTCCGGGGGGAGAACACCAGCCCCCTAGAGCTTCCAGCAAAGGTCAGGATACAGATTTGGGACAAGCTGGACAAAAATACAAAACCAAAACAAATAGCAAAAAGCAAAAGGCAGACTTAGCTGATATAACTGGAACCAGGATCAGTAGACAAGAGCACAGCAGACTAGCTCTGATAACTACGTTGCCAGGCATTGAACTGAAGGTCCAGGGAGCTTATATAGCAACACCCCTAACTAACGACCCAGGTGCGGATAAAAGGAATGACAGAAAAAACCAGAGTCAAAAAACTAGTAACCACTAAAGGGAGCAAAAAGCAAATTCACAACAGTACCCCCCCCTTAGTGAGGGGTCACCGAACCCTCACCACGACCACCAGGGCGATCAGGATGAGCGGCATGAAAGGCACGAACTAAATCGGCCGCATGAACATCAGAGGCGACCACCCAGGAATTATCCTCCTGACCATAGCCCTTCCACTTGACCAGGTACTGAAGCCTCCGCCTGGAGAGGCGAGAATCCAAGATCTTCTCCACCACGTACTCCAACTCGCCCTCAACCAACACCGGAGCAGGAGGCTCAGCAGAAGGAACTACAGGCACAATGTACCGCCGCAACAAGGACCTATGAAATACATTGTGAATAGCAAACGACACAGGAAGATCCAGACGAAAAGATACAGGATTAAGGATTTCCAATATCTTGTAAGGCCCAATAAAACGAGGTTTAAATTTGGGAGAGGAGACCTTCATAGGAACAAAGCGGGAAGAAAGCCATACCAAATCCCCAACGCGTAGTCGGGGACCCACACCGCGGCGGCGGTTGGCAAAGCGCTGAGCCCTCTCCTGTGACAACTTCAAGTTGTCCACCACATGATTCCAGATCCGCTGCAACCTATCCACCACAGAATCCACCCCAGGACAGTCAGAAGGCTCCACATGACCCGAAGAAAAGCGAGGATGGAAACCAGAGTTGCAGAAAAAAGGCGAAACCAAGGTGGCGGAACTAGCCCGATTATTAAGGGCAAACTCAGCCAACGGCAAGAATGTCACCCAATCGTCCTGATCAGCAGAGACAAAACACCTCAAATAAGCCTCCAAAGTCTGATTGGTTCGCTCCGTCTGTCCATTAGTCTGAGGATGGAAAGCAGACGAAAACGACAAATCAATGCCCATCCTACTACAAAAGGATCGCCAGAACCTGGAAACGAACTGGGATCCTCTGTCTGACACAATATTCTCAGGGATGCCGTGCAAACGAACCACGTTCTGGAAAAACACAGGAACCAGATCGGAAGAGGAAGGCAGCTTAGGCAAAGGAACCAAATGGACCATCTTTGAGAAGCGATCACATATCACCCAGATAACGGACATGCCCTGAGATAGCGGAAGATCAGAAATGAAATCCATGGAGATATGTGTCCAAGGTCTCTTCGGGACAGGCAAGGGCAAGAGCAAACCGGTGGCACGAGAACAGCAAGGCTTAGCTCGAGCACAAGTCCCACAGGACTGCACAAATGACCGCACATCCCTTGACAAGGAAGGCCACCAAAAGGACCTGGCCACCAGATCTCTGGTGCCAAAAATTCCCGGGTGACCTGCCAACACCGAGGAATGAACCTCGGAAATGACTCTGCTGGTCCACTTATCCGGGACAAACAGTCTGTCAGGTGGACAAGACTCAGGCCTATCAGCCTGAAATCTCTGCAACACACGTCGCAGATCCGGAGAAATAGCTGACAAGATAACTCCATCTTTAAGAATACCAACAGGATCAGCGACTCCAGGAGCATCAGGCACAAAGCTCCTAGAAAGAGCATCGGCCTTCACATTCTTTGAACCTGGTAAATACGAGACAACAAAATCAAAGCGGGAGAAAAACAATGACCAGCGGGCCTGTCTCGGATTAAGGCGTTTAGCAGACTCGAGATACATCAGATTTTTGTGATCAGTCAAGACCACCACACGATGCTTAGCACCCTCGAGCCAATGACGCCACTCCTCAAATGCCCATTTCATGGCCAACAACTCCCGATTGCCCACATCATAATTTCGCTCGGCAGGCGAAAACTTCCTAGAGAAAAAGGCACAAGGTTTCATAACAGAGCAACCAGGGCCTCTCTGCGACAAAACGGCCCCTGCTCCAATCTCTGAAGCATCCACCTCAACCTGAAAGGGAAGTGAGACATCGGGCTGGCACAAAACAGGCGCCGAAGTAAACCGGCGTTTCAACTCCTGGAAAGCCTCCACGGCAGCAGGAGCCCAGTTAGCTACATCGGAGCCCTTCTTGGTCATATCCGTCAAAGGTTTCACAATGCTAGAAAAATTAGCGATAAAACGACGGTAGAAGTTAGCGAAACCCAAGAACTTCTGAAGACTCTTAACTGACGAGGGCTGAGTCCAATCAAGAATAGCTCGGACCTTGACTGGGTCCATCTCCACAGCAGAAGGGGAAAAAATGAACCCCAAAAAGGGAACCTTCTGTACACCAAAGAGACACTTTGAGCCCTTGACAAACAAAGAATTTTCACGCAAAATTTTAAAGACCAACCTGACCTGCTCCACATGCGAATCCCAATTATCAGAAAAAACCAAAATATCATCCAGATAAACAATCAAAAATTTATCCAGATACTTCCGGAAAATGTCATGCATAAAGGACTGAAAAACTGAAGGCGCATTGGAGAGCCCAAAAGGCATCACCAAGTACTCAAAATGACCTTCGGGCGTATTGAATGCGGTTTTCCATTCATCACCTTGCTTAATGCGCACAAGGTTGTACGCACCACGAAGGTCTATCTTGGTGAACCACTTGGCACCTTTAATCCGGGCAAACAAGTCAGACAACAGCGGTAAAGGATACTGAAATTTGACAGTGATCTTATTTAAAAGCCGATAATCAATACAAGGTCTCAAAGATCCGTCCTTTTTTGCCACAAAAAAGAATCCCGCACCAAGAGGAGAAGAGGACGGACGAATATGTCCTTTCTCCAGAGACTCCTTGATATATGAACGCATAGCGGTATGTTCAGGTACCGACAGATTAAACAGTCTTCCCTTAGGAAATTTACTACCTGGGATCAAATCTATAGCACAGTCACAGTCCCTATGAGGAGGCAGTGCACTGGACTCAGACTCACTGAAGACATCCTGATAATCAGACAAATACTCCGGAACTTCCGAAGGCGTAGAAGAAGCAATAGACACAGGCAGGGAATCCCCATGAATACCCCGACAGCCCCAACTTGAGACTGACATAGCCTTCCAGTCCAGGACTGGATTATGGGTCTGTAACCATGGCAGCCCTAAAACAACCAAATCATGCATTTTATGTAAAACCAGGAAACGTATCACCTCGCGGTGTTCAGGAGTCATGCACATGGTAACCTGTGTCCAATACTGCGGTTTATTTGCTGCCAATGGCGTAGCATCAATACCCCTAAGAGGAATAGGATTTTCTAATGGTTCAAGAGTAAAACCACAGTGCTTAGCAAATGACAGATCCATAAGACTCAGGGCAGCACCTGAATCTACAAACGCCATGACAGGATAAGACGACAGTGAGCAAATCAAAGTTACAGACAGAATAAACTTAGGTTGCAAATTACCAACGGTGACAGGACTAACAACCTTAGCTATACGTTTAGAGCATGCTGAGATAACATGTGTAGAATCACCACAATAGTAGCACAAGCCATTCCGGCGTCTATGAATTTTCCGCTCATTTCTAGTCAGGATTCTATCACATTGCATCAAATCAGGTGTCTGTTCAGACAACACCATGAGGGAATTTGCGGTTTTTCTATCACATTGCACCGAATTAGGTGTCTGTTCAGACAACACCATGAGGGAATTTGCGGTTTTGCGCTCCCGCAACCGCCGGTCAATTTGAATAGCCAGTGCCATAGTATCATTCAGACCTGTGGGAATGGGAAAACCCACCATAACATTCTTAATGGCTTCAGAAAGGCCATTTCTAAAATTAGCGGCCAGTGCACACTCGTTCCAATGTGTCAGCACGGACCATTTCCGAAATTTTTGGCAATACACTTCAGCCTCGTCCTGCCCCTGAGACATAGCCAGCAAGGCCTTTTCTGCCTGAATCTCAAGATTGGGTTCCTCATAAAGTAAACCGAGCGCCAGAAAAAACGCATCAATATCAGCCAATGCCGGATCTCCTGGCGCCAGCGAAAAAGCCCAATCCTGAGGGTCGCCCCGTAAGAACGAAATAACAATTTTTACTTGCTGAGCAGAATCTCCTGATGAACAGGGTCTCAGGGACAAAAACAATTTACAATTATTCACGAAATTCCTAAACTTAAATCGGTCTCCTGAAAACAGTTCAGGAATCGGTATTTTAGGTTCTGACCTAGGATTTCTGATAACATAGTCTTGTATGCCCTGCACACGAGTAGCCAGCTGGTCCACACTTGTAATCAAGGTCTGGACATTCATGTCTGCAGCAAGCATAGCCACTCTGAGGTAAAGGGGAAGAAGAAAAAAAAAAAAAAACTCAGAATCTTCTTTCTTATAATCCCTCTTCTGCAATGCATTAAACATTTAATACTGGCCTGGCAAACTGTTATGACCCCAATGGCGAGGGTCTCAGAGGTACGTGGAAGTCTGCAGAATACAAAAATCCAGCTCATAGGGCAGTGGTAACTGGTTTGACCATATATCTACTCCTAACGCCAACACTAGAAGTAGCCGGGGATCATTCCTACGTTGATTCTAGATGACACGCTCCAGCCGGAGAATCTAGCTACCCCTAGTAGAGGAAAACAAAAGACCTTTCTTGCCTCCAGAGAAGGGGACCCCAAAGCTGGATAGAAGCCCCCCACAAATAATAACGGTGAGGTAAGAGGAAATGACAAACACAGAAATGAACCAGGTTTAGCACAGAGAGGCCCGCTTACTGATAGCAGAATAAAGAAAGGTAACTTATATGGTCAACAAAAACCCTATTAAAATCCACACTGGAAATTCAAGAACCCCCGAACCGTCTAACGGTCCGGGGGGAGAACACCAGCCCCCTAGAGCTTCCAGCAAAGGTCAGGATACAGATTTGGGACAAGCTGGACAAAAATACAAAACCAAAACAAATAGCAAAAAGCAAAAGGCAGACTTAGCTGATATAACTGGAACCAGGATCAGTAGACAAGAGCACAGCAGACTAGCTCTGATAACTACGTTGCCAGGCATTGAACTGAAGGTCCAGGGAGCTTATATAGCAACACCCCTAACTAACGACCCAGGTGCGGATAAAAGGAATGACAGAAAAAACCAGAGTCAAAAAACTAGTAACCACTAGAGGGAGCAAAAAGCAAATTCACAACACTGTCTCACCTAAATCACCTATGCAGTCTTGGGGGGCAACTAGTGGAGAGGGGCGACTCTAGGGTCCCGGAAGAGCTCCGAGCCTACCCGTCAAACGGGTGCCGTTCTAACCGTAACATCAGGGAGGGACGGAGAATTAGCAGAACATCATCTAATCGAGTTGTGAGGGAACTTAAGAAATGGACACAACAGTTGTGGGGACTTTCCGTAAGCACAGCAGGGAAGGACCGCAACACATAGCGCTAGAAGGAAGGCACAGATTTCCACCTGCTAAGAGAACTCTGGAGGTGTCATTGGACCGGCCGGACTTGCGCAGCCTGGCTATCTGGACTCCGGACTGAGGACCCAGAGATCTTCAGTAAAGAGGTAAAGAGACTGCAACTTGGTGTCCTCGTTATTTACTGCACCGCACCACTACAGCATCACCACCACCATCATCTACCCACATCTATCACTGTACGCCCCTCAGCAGGGTCACGGACCGGGCCTAGCCACCGTGACAACCCCAGAGCAGAGACTCACAGGCCCGGTACCGGGTACCCCTCGGCCCTGCGGCAGTGGGGGCGCTACAAAGGCAAGACTACTTAAGAAGGCTGTTCCACATTATTAAGCAGCCTACATTTTTGGCCAAAATGGGAAAGAAAAAGGATGTGTCAGCTGCTGAGAAGGAACAAATTGTGGAATATTTAGGTCAAGGCATGACTACAATCAACATTGCCAAGACACTTCATCGTGATCATCGCACAATCAAGAAGTATGTAGCTGATTCCCAGCACACACGTGTGCGTGCTGATAAGGAAAAATTGAGGACTCTTTCCAACAGGCAATTGCGTAAGGTTAAAAGAGCAGCTGCAAAAATGCCTTATCATAGAAGCAGACAAGTTTTTGAAGCTGCTGGTGCCTCCAACGTCCCCAGAACAACAAGATGCAGGGTCCTTCAGAGGTTTGCAGCTGTGCGTAAGCCATCCTGTCGACCACCTCTATCCACTGGACACAAGCAGAAATGGCTCCAGTGGGCCAAACGATACATGAAGACTGACTTCCAAACTGTTTTGTTCACCGATGAGTGCCGTGCAACGCTCGATGGTCCAGATGGATGGAGTGGAGGATGGCTGGTTGATGGACACCCCATGAAAACACGGCTAAGGCGCCAACAAGGAGGAGGTGGAATAATGTTTTGGGCTGGAATCATGGGGAGAGAGATTGTCGGCCCCTTTATGATCCCTGAAGGGGTAAATGTGAACTCCATAATCTATGTGGAGTTTCTAAAACTTCCTGCCATGGTTCAAGAGGAAGAACCATGCTTTCCGCAGCAAGATCATTTTCATGCATGATAATGCACCGTCTCATGCTGCAAAAAACACTTCTGCATCTCTGGCTGCTCTGGGCATAAAAGAGGACAAACTTATGGTGTGGCCACCATCTTCCCCTGACCTCAACCCCATTGAGAACCTCTGGAGCATCATCAAAAGGAGTGTCTATGATGGCGGGAGGCAGCTCACATCTAAGCAACAGCTCTGGGAGGGGATTCTGTCCACATGCAAAACAATTGAAGCAGAAACCATCCAAAAACTGACAAATTCAATGGACGAGAGAGTTCAGAAGTTTCTTTGGAACAAGGGGTCCTATGTGCAAATGTAACATCACCTAGAATAAAGTTTTCACTTGAAAACTGTTTGATTTCATTTTGTAATAAGCTGATAATGCTTATAACTTCACAATTTACCATTTTTTTGTTCAAAATAAAATAAAAAAGGTTGAAAACTCTGCTGTGCATAATAATTTGGAACATGAATTTTGAGTGTTTATTCTTTAAAAAAAGATACTGTTTTCATAGGCAGTTTGTTCCAAAACATTGCAATTATACTAGAATAGTAGATGACTGGAAAATAACAATGATTGCAATTCAGATAGGTAATTTAGAGAAAATATGAGGAAATATTATTTGCATAATAATTTGGAACACAGTGTATACTGATAATAATCACACTGCGCTGTATAATGATATATCTATATACTGATAATAAACACACTGCACTGTATAATGGTTCTCAGTGTATAGATATATCGCACTGCGCTGTATAATGGTACAGTGGGTATGGAAATTATTCATACTCCTTTAAATCTCAGTTTTTCTTTTTTATTAAGTTTGCAAAAATTTCTACATTTCAGTTTTTTTTCATGCAAGATGGGGTGAAGAGTGTACATTAATGAGAAAAAAATGAACTTTTTTGAAGTTACCAAATGGCTGCAATGAAACAAAGAGTGAAAAATTTAAAGGGAACCTGTCACCCCCAAAATCGAAGGTGAGCTAAGCCCACCGGCATCAGGGGCTTATCTACAGCATTCTGCAATGCTGTAGATAAGCCCCCGATGTATACTGAAAGATGAGAAAAAGAGGTTAGATTATACTCACCCAGGGGCGGTCCGATGGGCGTCGCGGTCCGGTCCGGGGCCTCCCATCTTCTTACAATGACGTCCTCTTCTGGTCTTCACGCTGCGGCTCCGGCACAAGCGTACTTTGTCCTGTTGAGGGCAGAGCAGGCTGCGGGCCTCTCTGACTTTTCCCAGCGCCTGCGCACTGGAGTACTTTGCTCTGCCCTCAACAGGGCAGACAAAGTACGCCTGTGCCGGAGCCGCAGCATGAAGACAAGAAGAGGAAGTCATCGTAAGAAGATGGGAGGCCCCGGACCGGACCGCGATGCCCATCGGACCGCCCCTGGGTGAGTATAAGCTAACCTCTTTTTCTCATCTTTCAGTATACATTGGGGGCTTATCTACAGCATTACAGAATGCTGTAGATAAACCCCTGATTCTGGTGGGCTTAGCTCATCTTCGATTTTGGGGGTGACAGGGGTCTGAACACTTTCCGTACCCACTGTACAGCTCTGGCACAAATTGAGAGACCACCACATCAAATCCCTGTCATGGCCGCCCAATCTCCAGACCTGAACTCCATTGAAAACCTCTGGAATGTAATGAAGAGGATGATGGATAGTCACAAGCCATCAAACAAAGAAGAACTGCTTAATTTTTTGTGCCAGAAGCAGTGTGAAAGACTGGTGGAAAGCATGCCAAGACGCATGAAAGCTGTGATTAAAAATCATGGTTATTCCACAAAATATTGATTTCTGAACTCTTCCTGAGTTACAACATTAGTATTGTTGTTTCTAAATGATTATAAACTTGTTTTCTTTGCATTATTTGAGGTCTGAAAGCACTGGGTTTTTTTTTAAATTTTGACCATTTTTCTTTGTCAGAAAAAAAATGCAAAATGTATTGCTTGGAAATTCGGAGACATGTTGTCAGAAGTTTATAGAATAAAACAACAAGTTACATTTTACTCAAAAATATACCAATAAAGAAAAAAAATCAGACAAACCGACAATTTTGCAGTGGTCTCAGTTTTTGCCAGAGCTGTATATGGTGGTCATATATGTAAATACAAGCGGTAGTACAATAAGTGTAAGTAGATTAAATAATAGTCAGTTACCAGGTAGTTGTTAGGCATTGGTGTTGCACAGCCGTATGAAAGGTGTGTGGTGCTAGTCGTTTCCAATTTCTTCCAACACAATACGATGTTGTGATCTCCCTAAGAAGACAACAGTGGGTCACAGCCTCACATGAGCAATTAACCCCTTGGTCAGTCACTCCCTTTCCCGCCTCCAGGATGGTCCCAGTTTTCCACCCCTTGAGTCTGGTAGCTGAAACCCCAAAGTCTATGATGGATCATAACTTCTCAATGGAAGGTCATAGGGAGGCGGTCACTCTTGGAGACCAAACATGGCTTCACTACCTGGTTTGTACTAGCCGTTCTACGTAGCTCCCCACTCAGGGGTGCTAAAATGGGATGAGACCCTAGCGAACATTCTCCCCAAGATCTTAATAATGTAACCGGTGTATGGCTAGGACGTATGATACCTCCATAGCTCCTTATGAAATTACGACTCACATCCATCTGGGGGATTCTTTGAAGCAGTTAAGCAACTTAGGATTCCAGCAGGGGTTCATCCTGCCAGAAAGGCCTTGTTCCCAGCTAGGCTAGGCTGCTAGGGGTGTGAGTTTTTATACTTGGAGCTGTTTAAGCTGGACCACCTGCTAAGCCAAGTGTTCTGTCTCAGCTTCACATTTTGAAGGAGGTCTCTAATCTGAGGCCTGATATGATACAGTCAATTGGCATGCAATTATATCATCCCATATTCTACATAGTAGGCATCACTGAGCCTTCGCAGTGCTTTGCTGTAGGCATCACTGAGCCCCTGCCATGCTTCACTATAGGCATCACCAAGACACTGAGATTCTTCATTGTCGGCATCACCAAGTCCCTTCCATGTTTCACTGTAGTCATCACTGAGCCTCTGCTGTGTTTCACTGTAGGCATCACCGAGCCCCCACTGTGCTTCACTATGGGCATCACTTAGCTACTGACATGCTTCATTGCCAGCATCTCATCGCAACAAAGTGGACATAGTGTACCAAAATCAGTATGGTCTTTTACTGATACTTATATTGAAACTTTACGATGTGACAAAAATGATCTCAATGTGAAAAGGGAAGAGTACGAGCGAGGTCCGACTGTGGACACCAACTCATGGGAAGCTTTAAAAATGCAATGCTCATTTCAAAGAAAGAGAGGCCATGCCCTTGTTTGTATTGAGTACCAAAACCTAAACAAAAATAGAGAAAATGAGCAGGTATGCATGTAACGTAATTTGGCATCACTGAGCCACTGTAATGGTTCACTGTCGACATCCCAAAGTCTCCGCCATGCTTCACTGCCATGCTTTACTCTACACATCACCAAGGATCCACCATGTTTCATTGTAGGCATCACGAAGTCTCCGCCATGATTCAATATAGGCATCACTGAGCCTCTGTCATGCCTCCCTGTAGTCATCACTGAGCCCTCGCCACGCTTCACTGTAGACAACATTGAGCCCCCTCCATTCTTCACTGTAGGCATCACTGAGCCCCCCTCCATGCATCACTTTAGGTATCACTGAGTCCCTGCCGAGCTTCACTATAGACATCACCGAGACACTGACATTCTTCATCACCAAGCCACCGGAAAAGCACACATAGGTGCGGGATCGCCACGTGGATCCCAGACAACTCAGTACCCTAACCCCTAACCCTAACCTAATGGTCTAGAAAAAAAATAAAGACTTGTCTGATTTTTATCCAAATCAAAATGTGTATTGTTTTGTGGGATTCTGTTCAGGGGTTTAAAAATTTCTGAGACATTTGTAGTCATTATAAGTAGCATTTTGTGTTCAACTTGTAGATAATGTCATGACTCTGTGGTCAGGTATTCCAGCGGCTCCTTCCCTGTCCCTAAAGCTAGGGGGCCCAGCTTGCCCTGTTCCCTGGATTACTTCTGATGGTGAAAATGTTGGGACCACATACCTTGCCTTAGCACCTGAATTTGCCCTCAGTCTGTACCGTTCCCCCACCCAGGGAAGAGGAGAGTAATAGTGTATCGTAATATACCAACCAGACTCACAAGGTAATACTGGGATAAAGAAAAATACCACTCATACAAATAAACTCACACAAACAACAGAGATAAACACCGGGGAGTGGAGGTTGGGGAAAACCAAAGTAGGAGAAGGAAGGCAATTAGCACACACCCAAAACCTAGCAACAGTCTCAGGTAAATCCACCAAACGCTGTCTTAAACAACAACAACAAGCCACCATCTCCTAACTATGCAGGATGGAGCTAGCTCTGGCAATGAGTGCTTGCTGGGGCTTAGAATATATAGGAGATGGGAGTGGCTAACAGTGAACAGCTGAGAGTCTTAATGCAGGAAAGCTTCCAGGAGCTCTCAACTGAGGAGATTAACCCCTGCACTGCTAAAGAAACCTGCACCATTTAGTATGAAGGTGAAGTGCTTTTAAACAGAGCAGGAGTAGGAAAAATCAGATGCTATGGTGTTCTGGCTCCTCTCTGTTGCAGTAATCCCGTGACAGATAACACTTAGTTGCTGAGATTTTTAAAGTACATCTCTCTCTAGATAGAATAGTATAATCTCCATACATTTTAAATGAGATTACCTAGTAATGATGAGAATGGCATACTTACTTTGCAAATTAATCCCAGAATGACTCTTGAACCTTTAATGAATAGTCAGCAATTTATGAGTCAAACTATATACTGTCTGTTCAACACCCCGATTCATAAAGATTGACGTTTTGCACACCAGTCATCGTGATCAAAGCGCCAGAGTAAAATGCATGAAAGTATTTTTTAATACCAGCAGCATTTTCAGTGTGTAATAACTGTTCCTAACAGCATCTACAGGTAGAGGCTTGTTGACTAACGTAACTACTTATGCGTATATTATAGCCCCCAAATCTTCAAAGTATTTACAACAAAAAGTTTACATTTTACTAATGAACCCAAATTGCAATGAGGATTAATAATTTTAATTGCAACTATCAATTCTTAGTATGATTATACAGTGCAGTGCAGATATGAGTGTATAGATATTTAATATCATTATATGCTCCACTGTTCAAGAACTACACAGATAATTACATTGGACTGTATAATGATTTATGTATATACTGATAATCAAGACCATATTTTCGTTCATGCTGCCCTAAACATTTTAAGTTGTCATGCCACCTTCTGGTATGTCAGACTAAGGTTATGTGCACGCAACGATTGATGTACCGCCAATTGCGGCAGGCGACGCCAATGCTATGGGGCTCGTAAGCCCGGGGGCCCAGTGTCAGCACCCGCTGACTCTTCAGTACAGAATGATAGGGGTGGAAGCATCTGCTGACGCTCACTCCTCCTCCATTATCATTGCTCGTGCTGATGGCTGGCGGGGGGGGCATAGCAATATTACTATGTAAAAGTTGGAAAGTTGTGAAATATGCTCTTCTGTGACCCCCTGCAATTATTCAACTTTCTTTGGGGGGGGCCATGAACTTCTGCTATGGGGCCCCATGATTTCTATGTACTCCTTGTACATGACGTCTATTTCAGGCGGATCTGCTTTGGGCTTGCCTTTGCATAATCTTGCAAGGTTCACGGATATCTAAAATATATCAAGTGCACACAACCTAAAGTGAACATAACCTTTAGATAGTAGTTAAGGCAATCATACACATTAGACTAAAGTTGTCCGAAGTGGAGATATTGTATGGTTTGACCAACAATCTAATATGTATTACAGCTCTTTCATATGGAGCTGCCTCTTTTTATAAGGACCAAAAGTATTTGGACAATTATCTCAAAAGCTATTTAATGGGCTACATGGACTATTCCCTGTTAATCCATCATTAATTAAAAGATTAAAGGTCTGGAGCTAACTCCAGTTGTGTCATTTGCAGTTGGAAGCTATTGCTGTGACCCCACAACATTCAATCAAAGGAGCTCTCAATGGAAGAGAAACAGACCGTTTTTAAGTTAGTTGGACTCCATGTCACAGTACAGATGGACAATCACCCAAAACATATTGTGAATGCAACCCAGGAGTTTTTTAGGCAAAGAAATAGAATATTCTTCAATGGCCAAGTCAATCACGAAGATCTCAACCCCATCGAGCATGTATTTAACTTCCATAAGTCAAAACTTAAGACAGAAAGACCCACAAACAAGAAACAACTTAAGTCAGCTGAAGTAAAAGCGGAAAAGCATCATAAAAGATGGAACCCAGCGTCTGGTAATATGCATAGCTTTCAGACTTCAGGCAGTCTTTGCCTGCAAAAGATTCTGTATAAAGTATAAAAATTAAGAAGATTTTTTTACAGTAAAGTTAAATTGTCCAATCACTTTTGAGCCCCTGAAATGAAGATACTTTGTAGAAAAATGGTTGCAATTCCTAAATGTTTCACAGGATATTTGTTGTTCAACCCTTTTAATTAAACATGAAAATCTATACTTCAATTGCCTCTCAGTTTGTTATTAAATAAAAAATAGTAGCATGCAGAGCCCAAATCATGAAGATTCAGTCACTGTCCAAATATTTCTGGACCCAACTGTATTTTTAGTTCAGCACACCACACTGACCCTATAATGATCTAATATCAAGTCTAATAAATTTAAGATTGCTACATCTACACAAACACATCCAAAATCCACGATCAGTACATGACTATAGCATCAGAATCAGTGTCAGTACACAGCTACATCACCAGAACCACCATCAGTACATGACTACTTCACCAGAACCACCGTCAGTAGATAAATACAACACCAGAACCACCGACAGTACATGAATACCGCACAAGAGCCACCATCTTCACATAAATACAGCACAAGAAGCACCAAAACTATGTCAGTACCTGATTGTCATGTCGGACGCTGTTCAGACCAGGTCGTCCGACAGACAGCGGTAATTCCGCTTTTGACCACTATTTGCTCATTGGCGTCTGCTAGATTTTGTCTAGCTGTTCCGGGGTTAATTTACCTAATCCTCGGATTGGAAGCTGGGCCATTCCCATGGCCTTTAAATAGTTCTCCTGTTCATTGGGCGTCGCCGATTATAGCTTCTGTCTTGTGCGTTGTTATCTCGGTCTGGAGTGGAGAGCTGGTTGTTGGAGATTTGTTGCTGGTGGTGTATTTTCCTCTGTCTTATTTACTCCTTCCTATATTTGTATTTGTTTTGCCCTGCACATTTATAGTGTATTCCTGAGTGACTGCGGCGTGGTGTATATTTTCCTTTATCCTTGTCTGTGCTAACTGTGGGTATTGGAATATTACCTCTTCACTGGGTGGAGGGCGGAGGTATCAGCCTAGGGTTAAAACAGGAGTCAGGGTGAGGTTCGAGGCCTGGACATGCACACCTTCAGTGTAAACTCCAGGTAGAGGGTCAGTCAGGATTTCCCTAGTCTGAGGGAAACTGCAGGGGCCCGGGTTTTTAGCTCTCGCTCACCTAGTCTCCCCGTGACACTGATTAGGTGACCATAACCACCGTCAGTACAACCTCCATCAATACACAAATACATCACTAAAACCACCATAAGCATATGAATATATCACCAGAACAATTGTCAGTACATGACTACATCACCAGACGCCTTGTCATCAGCACACAGCTACATCACAAAATGCACCATCAGTACACAACTACAAACATCAGAAGCACCATCATTACATGACTTTATCATTCAAAGTACAGTCGGTACACAAATAGATCACCATAACCACACTTAATACATGATTACATTACTAGAACCACAATCACTTCATGAATACCTCATCAGAACCACTATCCGTATATGAATAATCACAAGATCGACCATCAGCAGATTTATACAACACCAGAACCACCATCAGTACATGAATACTTCACCAGAACCACCATCAGTAGAGGAATACAACAACAGAACCACCGTCAGTACATGAATACATCACCAGAATTACCATCAGTACATGAATACATCACTTAGTTTAATTTATGTGATTAAATTGAGTATCATATCATATGCAAATGAGAGTGCTTTGGTGCACCCTTGGCATGGTCTATGCCTTGGTGTACCATTATGGGCTAACATATGAATATTAAAGCAAGTCCTTGTCTTTATTGACAGTGTTAACAGTGCTCCATTAGTAAGAATGAATGCTGCCTAAAATCAACTTGCAAGTCTGTGCTTGTGGACTTACACTGAACGTGCACAACAATGTACTCCAATGGCAATGTGGGTGCACACAATGTGGCTGAGGGCACGTTCTGTTGCCTTGTTCTTGCCTGTCTTTTGCTGCCTCTCGAGCGGCTTCAGTGAAGACGAAGGGTGTTTAAAGGGAACCTGTCACCAGTTTTTCGGCTTATAAACATGCCCATTAACTTTAATATCATAAGAATTGAGTTACTGCAAATGCCTTAATATCCTCAGACGTACCCCGGCATACATCAGAAAAAGTGTTTTATGCTTGTCCCGCGCTGTATTTGTGCGGTCCGATCCTATGGTTGTCTTCCTATTGTGATCAGCGCCACCTTGGTCCTTTCAAACCCCGCCCTGATCCTTTGAAATGTTGGATGACGTCTCTCCGCTATCCACGTAGGGCCCGAAGTCTCGCATCTGCGCATGCGCGCCTCACTATGCCCTATTGAACAGCCAGCGACTTCGGGCCCTACAATCCAGCACCTAACATCTATTCAGTTTATTCAGATTCTCCGGATCACACTGCGCTCTGTGGCTTTTACAATAAATGTGTATGGAGCGTCAGAATGAGACTTACGCGATCAAAAGCGGTTGTCCGCTCTATGAGAGCTGACACCCTGCAGCAACGCTCACGATCGGTGCTAGCCCGAATGTGGGCATATAACCCCTCTGATGCTGCTGTCAATATGAAAAGCGACATCCGAAGCATCAAAGAGGGAGGGAGCTCCCGCTGTGCCCCATCAGCGCGATTATGACTCACATTTTGCAGATGGTCTCCATGGTGAGCACAAGCCGAAAGGTAGCCATGGGGTCACCCAGGGATGGCGACCTGTAAGCTCATACTCAGAGCAGGAGCTGACACACCTCCTCCATGCATGTGAGACGCTGATCTAATGCTCTGCAGTGCAAAAGCAGTGCAGAGTATTATATCAGCGATCTGTCAGTGTAAAGTTGATGTCCCATCGTGGGACAATGTAAAAAGTTTTTAAAAAGTTAATAAAAATTGTAAAAATATATATTTAAAAAAAATTACAAAATAAAGAACAAAAAAAGAAAATATTAATAAAATAACTAAATTTATTTATGTAAATGTAAAAGTAACCAAGAAAAGTACACATATTTGGTATCACCCCGTACGGAACAACCCGCCGTATAAAACTGTCCCACTAGTTAACCCCTTCAGTGAACACCGTTAAAAAATAATCAAAAAACTAGGCAAACACGATGCCCGTTAAAAAATAATTAAAAAACTAGGCAAACACGATGCTTCATCATCATACCGCAGAACAAATGTGGAATAAAACACAATCAAAAAGACGAATGTAAATAAAAATCAAATCTCTGAAAATGTCATCTTCTCCCGCAAAAAAACAAGCTGCCATACAGCTCCATAAGCGGAAAAATAAAAAAGTTTAGGTCTCGGAATAAAGCAATGCAAAAATAATTATATTTTCTGTTGTGAATTCTGCTTTTGGGCTCCCTCCGGTGGTTGTAGGTGGTAATGCAGTTGTCCCTGAGTTGCAGTCCTGGTCAGGTGTATCTGCTGATTGCAGTTCTGACTGGGGTATTTAGGCGTGCAGGATTCATTAGTCCTTGCCAGTTGTCAATTGTTGTTGGGAGGTATTGGACCTCTGCCTGGTTCCTCCTGCCTTTCTGCCAAATCAGCAAAGATAAGTGTCTGGTTTTGTTTCTGTGGCACGCATGCTGTGTGCTTCATAATTCAGTGCTATTCTTTTGTGTTTTCTTGTCCAGCTTAGATTGTGTCAGTATTTTCTCAGTCTTTGTTGGATTCTCTGGGGTTGCAGATATTCACTCCACGTCTTTAGTTAGATTGTGGAAGTTTTTGTATTATCTGCTGTGGATATTTTGTGAAGGGTTTTAATACTGACCGCCTAGTATTCTGTCCTATCCTTTCCTATTTAGCTAGAGTGGCCTCTTTTGCTAAATCTTGTTTTCTGCCTGCGTGTGTCTTTTCTTCTCCTACTCACAGTCAATATTCGTGGGGGCTGCCTATCCTTTGGGGTTCTGCTCTGAGGCAAGGTAGTATTCCTATTTCCATCTATAGGGGTATTTAGTCCTCCGGCTGTGTCGACGTGTCTAGGGTTTGTTAGGCACACCCCACGGCTACTTCTAGTTGCGGTGTTAGTTCAGGATCTGCAGTCAGTATAGTTTCCACCCACTCCAGAGAAAGTTTCATGCGGCTCCAAGGTCACCGGATCATAACAATTTTCTATAAAATAGTATGTAAAAGCGCCAAAACATAAAAAAATGATATAAATGTGATATCACACGGAACGGCATCCCAGAAAGAAATTCCGGAATTGCTGGTTTTTGTTTATTCTGCCTCCGAAAAAATCGGAATAGAAAGTGATAAAAAAAAGTCATGTGCCTGAAATTGGTACCAATAAAAATGTCAGTTCGTCCCATAAAAAATAAACCCTTACAGGAAATATTACCTAAATATAGAGATGCAATAAAAAGAGTTTTTTAGGATGTGACAGCAGCCAAATATAAAAAACCCATATAAATCTGGTATCGACCCAAAGAATAAAGTTGTCTAATCACTTATACTGCATGAGGAATGGCATAAGAAATTAATAGAACAAATTCTTCACCTACTGTTGATTTGTTAATTCTGCCCCCCAAAGTTCGCAGTAATGCTCAGTGCACATTTATCCTGTGCTCTACGCTGAGTGCTTACACCGGGATTTCCGTGTAAATTTCTGAAATACATGATGTAGACAGAACCCCCGGCAGAAGATTAACCCTAATGAGGCAAATGGAGTCACTGTGGATACTGTCTGGCCTGTGATTCGGCAGCGTCTGTCTTTTAGGCGTGCATAAAAGTGTGGTTTTGTGCAGTTTTGTGCACTTCTGAAAAGGACACCGCTGAACAGAGGCCAGACAGAGTCCAGAGTAACTCTGCTACCTCATTATAGTGAATGGATCCCTCAAGGGTTTCATCTGAATCACATCACTCTGAGATTTTGATGGAAACCCAGATGTGCTCAGCGTAGATAAATGTGATCCCAAATGTTATGTAACATTTTCCTAACAAAAGCTTTAACTCAATCCACAAAAAAGCAAGTCTCCACTCAAGTCCCTCACCTGTCAATGGAAATATAGGGGGCTTCCATGATGCTAGTAATACAAAGGCTCTATAAAAGCGCTATAGCTCCTCGCCCCTCCCCAAAAGAATTTCAGCAAATTGTGCGCTCCCAAATCCAAATGCCCCCCTCGCATCTGAACCCCAGTGTGCCTGAACCACATTTAGCATTGTCACAATCGTGGTTTGTGGAAGCACTGTGCCACGGACTGTGGAGAGCCTGGAGGGGCGTGACTAAGCAATTACCTGACTATTCACTAGAGCCTCTGATGGTGAGGTTAGACTTGGGAAGCGTCACCATCTTGCTGCAACAACATCACCCCAGAGGACCCCTTTAAGCAGCGTCGTCTCTCTGACCGAGAACCACAGGTGGCGTCACAAATAAACTTTATTCCAAAATACCCTTTAAAGACCTTTCCCCTTCACTTGAGTGCCCAGGGCACAGACTAGGTCGCTGCCACTGCAACCACCCCCTTAATTGCGACCGGACCCGGTGCCGAGTATCCCAGGCCCTGGTAGGGCGACTAAAAGACAACAGGGTAAAATGCGCCATTTTAAAGACGCAATCCACAACTACACAGATGACATGCAACCCTCGGAAACTGGCAAATCCGTAATGAAGTCCATTGCTATGTGCTGCCAAGGAGCGGATGGTACTGGTAACGGCAGGAGAAAACCAGAAGGAAGTCGCATAGGAACTTTATTGCGGGCACAAGTCGGACAGGCAGCCACATAAGCATAGATCTCACGCCTCATGGATGGCCACCAGTAATGAGAGATCAATTGTAATGTCTACCTTTGTCCCGCATGACCAGCCACCTTGGACGAGTGACCCCAAGACAGAACCGGCTCCTTTTCAGATTCATCCACAAGGTCTTTCCTAGAGGAATTCGTGACAGGCAGACAGGGGCGACCGATCCTCCTCTTGGTCCCCAGACAGAAATGAGCGAGAGAGGGCATCAGCTCTGACATTCTTGTCTCTGGATCTGAAATGCAAAAGAAACCCTCCAGCAGGTATCGCAACTTTTACAAAGCCATCTTAACGGCAAGCAACTCCTGGTCCCCGATGGAGTAGTTACGTTCTGGAGTGGAGGCCTTGGAGAAGAAGCCACAGGACACGAGGTGACCCGAGGAAGACTTCTGAGTAAGCACAGCTCTGGCCCCTAATGAGGATGCATCCACCTCAAGGAAGAACTGTTTATTCAGATCCGGATGATGCAGAATGGGTGCGGTGGAGAAGAACTGTTTGAGAGAGTGGAAGGCCTCATCAGCCTTGGAGGACCAGTTTTTTGGATTGGCTCCCTTTTGGGTCATAGCAGAGATGAGAGCAGTCAGAGTGGAGAAGTGCAGAATAAATTGCCGATAGTAATTAGCAAAGTCAAGGAATCTTTGGATTGCTTTGACTCCCACAAGCAGTGGGCATTTAAGGATGCCAGAGACCTTCTCAGGATCCATCCTGAGTCCGGTATCTGAGACAATATAGCCCAAGAAAGGAAGAGAGGACTGCTCAAAAACTCATTTCTCATACTTGGCATAGAGTCGATTCTCCCTAAGACGCTGAAGAACTTGCCGAACTGCTCGACTGTGGGAGGCCAGATCCGGGGAAAATACCAGAATATTGTCCAGGTACACCACAACGCAGGTGTTACGCTTTTGGGACCAGGACAACAAGATAGGTGAACCCACTGAACCGAAACAGCGAACCTCACCTGGACGAGTGGACCAGATAGACCACCCCCTATACAGGGAGCGTTAGGAGCAGGCCCAGGGGAGACTACTGCACGGCAGCTGGTACCAAGGCAGGGAAGACGGGGGAAAAACAAAACAAGAAAGATGAAGAGAAGCGGGTAACGGGAAACAGACTAAACAGGAGGAGAATGGGAGACAAACCAGTAGACAAGATGAGGACGCTGGACCACGGACGGAAGGACTAAACTGAGGAACAGGAGCACCGGGGAAATTGAGACACAGGAGGACTGGAGCTGAAAAGAAGCACGTAAAAGGCAAGGGTTAGGCACAGAAATGATAAACTAGAAACGTAAGACAATACGGGAAGCGAACGCAGAGTACGCAGAGAAGCGAGAGAGCCAGAGACACTTGCAAAAGAACAAATGACAAACAGGCACAGGTGAAAGGAAGAGGTGACCTTAAATGCAGAGCGGCAGCGTACCTTCCGGGTCATGGTCCTCCAGGACCACAGAGAGCAGCGGGAGGAGCGACAGTACAAAGGAATAGTGTGCGCGTGCGCAGAGAGGCCTAATGCGCGCGCGCCCGACAGGAAGCATGAGCCGGGAGAGCGAGCAGAGGAGACGGCGCTGGAGGAAGAACAGGAGCGCGCCGGGACGCCGTGGAACGGTAAGTATGAGCGGACAGCAGGGGCCGCGGCGATGAGAACGGCGACCTGACAGCAGGTATAAGGCAGGTCCTGGAAGATATCATTGACAAAATCTTGGAAAATGGCTGGTGCATTACTGAGACCGAAGAGCATCACTCGGTATCCATAATGTCCATCTCTGGTGTTGAAAGCCGTCTTCCATTTGTCTCCCTGGCGAATGCGGATCAGATTGTAGGCGCCCCCCAGATCGAATTTGGTAAAGATTTTGGCACCTCTTAACCGGTCAAACAACTCAGGAATTAAGGGAATAGGGTATCTATTCTTCACTGTGATCTGGTTGAGCCCTCGATAGTCAATACAGGGTCGGAGTGATCTGTCCTACTTCTTAACAAGGAAGAACCCAACCCTAGCAGGAGAGGAGGACTTCTGAATGAACCCGTGGGCCAAATTCTCCTGGATGTAGACTGACATGGCTTGAGTCTCGGCTGAGGACAGAGGTAAATTCAACCTATAGGGGGCGTAGAACCTGGAACTAAGTCAATAGGACAGTCATATGGCCTGTGGAGTGACAAAGTCTCTGCTTCCATCTTGTCAAAAACATCTGCAAAGGACCAATATACAGACCACAAACCAGGCAGTGATGCTGGAGAAGGCAGGACCTTGGCTGGACGTACTGGGACCAGACATCTCCCATGACAGGAATTTCCCTAGCGGAGCACCTCTCCAGTTGCCCAGTCCAGCACAGGTTCATGTTGTCATAGCCATGGCAAGAGAAAGGAGTGAGACATGTGAGGAAGAACATAGAAGACTATCTTCTCTGTGTGAAGCATCCCAATGCGGACCACTAGTGGCTCAGTAACTAGACGAACCACCTCCCGAAGAGTTCTCCCATCAACAGAAGTTATAGCCAGAGGGTTTTGAAGTGGACGGACTGGAATTTGGAAGCGATCCACTACAGCCTGGAGATCAAAGTTTCCCGCTGCCCCGGAATCCACATATGCTGTTGTAACACCCCAGGAATTCAGTTGTTACAGTCGTATTGCCTTCCTCATGGGGAGGGTGAGACCATGCCTGGAAGCGACAAGGATCCCTTTAACAGGTAACATGTACAAACAACACTGTTCTGACTCCAGGCCAGAAGGGGGAGCTCTATACCAGGTTTGAGGGTGGCTCCCCTATATATATTCTGGCTGGAGGTGGAGTTAGAGATATCGAGTTGCAGGGAGACAGAGTAAGAGAGTAGAGAGGAGAGCTGGGGCTGTGCAGACACGAGGTTCTGCAGCTCTTGACAGGAGTCAGTCAGATTGTAAGAGACTGTGAGGGGAGAAGAGGCAAAGGAGAGGAAAGATACTGGGAGCGGAGCTCCATCTAGAATCAGCACCGGAACCGGACACCGGGAGTCTGAGGCTGTGTGGGACTGTATGCCCCACAGCAGAAACCGGAGGGCAGGGGATTTCAAGTTGCCTGTCCACGGCCACACCCTAAGGCACAGCAGCATATAGAGCCCGGAGTTGCCACAAGCAGGGACTCCTGTAAAAAGGCTCTCGTTGCCTGCCATGCGGGTACTGTCCTACATATAGGACAGAGAGAGAGGACCTTGTGTGAAGCCTCAGGCAGCAAGGGACGCACACTACAGCGCAGTATGGAAGGCTTCCAACCCCACCTGGCTAAGGGGACTCCAAATCACTTCCAGGCTGGCTGGACCTCACCTTCTCCTGTTATCGGTACCCTTGACTGTGCTTGCATACTACCAGTAAAAGGTAAAGAGACTGCAACCTTGTGTCATCCACTTCTTTCTGTCACTGCACCATCTACCATCTTTGCCAGTATCCCGGGAGCCCTGGGGACTAAGCTTCACTTGTGAGAAGCCATAGCATCCCTGCTGCAATAACATCATCCCCAGTGGACCCCTTTGAGCGGCGTCAGAGATCCCAAGCCGAGTACCACAGGTGGTGTCACGAACATTCTTTATTTTCTTTCCAAAACAATCCCTTTAAAGACCTTCTCTTTAACTTGGATGCCCAGACCCGGCTCGAGTACCCCTAGGCCCTAGCGGGCGCTCCACTGTCTCAACAAACTGGGATTCACCAGTTGTCACAGCCGCAGTAAGAGTCAGGGGTTCAGAGGAGGTTTTTCTGTCTAGGAAGGCCTCTCCTACCG
Source organism: Ranitomeya variabilis (assembly GCF_051348905.1). NCBI lineage: Eukaryota > Metazoa > Chordata > Amphibia > Anura > Dendrobatidae > Ranitomeya > Ranitomeya variabilis. Next base: position 51,689,082 of record NC_135236.1, read on the forward strand.
AGCCTAGATGATGGAGTTTTCCGTCCTTACTGGACAGGTGCAAATGAAGTGACCTGTGTCACCACAATACAGGCACTGGCCTTTAGCACAGCGATCCCTCTGTCGCTGACTGGCAAGAGCAAAGCGGTCGACCAGCATCGGCACTGGTGATGCCTTGACAAGGGAGAGTGGAGGAACAAGTGGTCTCTGAAAGGACGGAGCCAGACGCTGTGATGATCTTCTCTCAAGTGCCACCTCACGGGTGCGCTCCTGGAAAGGAAGGTCTATATGGATAGCCAGGGAGGCAAGGTCGTCGAAGGCGCTTGGTAAGTCGCGACCCACTAACTCATCCTTTATGTTTCCAGAGAGTCCCACCCAGAATGTTGCCACCAACGCTTCGTTATTCCAACCGAGCTCGGAAGCCAGAGTACGGAAGCATATTGTCCCACAGATGAGTTGGACTGGCGTAAGTGAAACAGAGCGGTCGGTGACGAGGTGGTTCGCCCGGGTTCATTGAAAACTTTGAGAAAGGCCTCAATGAATATGGAGAAATTGGACATGATAGGATCCTGTCTCTCCCACAATGGATTCAACCATGCCAGGGCCTCTCCTGCAAGATGTGACATAAGGAGTGCTACCTTTGTACGGTCTGACGGGAAGTGATGAGGAAGGAGTTCAAAATGTAGCCGGCACTGATTGATGAACTCACGGCAGAGCTTAGGATTGCCGTCAAAGCGTGCGGGGGCTGCGAGTCAGGGACCTGAAGCTCGAACTTAGCAGACTGACTGAGAAGTCTCCAGAGAAGATCCGGTTGTATGAATGTGAAAAGACTCTAGAGAGATGTTTAAGGCTTCCATCTTGGTAGCCAGGGACTGCAACTGCATAGATAACTTCTCTTGTATGCTTTTCTGTCGAAAGAGCTCTTGATACATGGTCTGATCTGATGGGATATGGGATCCAGCGGGGTACATGGCCTGAGTAAACTGTCACGATCGTGGTTTGTGGAACCACTGTGCCACGGAGAGCCTGGAGGGGCGTGACTAAGAGATCACATGACTAATCACTAGAGTCTCTGATGGCGAGGTTAGACTTGGCACTTGAACGCCAGGTGCCACTCCAGGCAGACCAATGGTTGCGCAGCTGCTGGACCCGAATGACAGACTGGATGGAGCAGCAGGCAGAGCTTGTATCAGAGTGCAGCTGACCAAGTTGATATCAGAGTGCAGCAGACAGAGTTTGTGTCAGAGACAGAGTTTGTGTCAGAGTGCAGCAAGCAGGATTTGCTTCAGAGTGCAGCAAGCAGGATTTGCACTGGTATGTGACCTTACAGAACATAGACTGAAACAGGAAAGTTGCTCAGGCACCTCCCCAGTGGGGAGGAAGCAATATATACATAGTGTTTCATAGCCATTGGCTGGGTAGGAAATAGCAAGTGCATGTGCTGGCCCTTTAAGAGGGTGGGAGTGCACGCATGCGAGAGCTAAGGACATGGCTAGAGGAACGGCTGGAAGCATGCTGAGCATGGGGAAGGAAGAACCGTCTGCAGCATGGATGAGTGAAGAGACACGCCACTGACCCTGCCTGTCAGATCAGTGACCCGGCGTGGTGCTAACAAGCATGTTTGGACATTTCTGTAGCACTGACAGCCCGCCTAATTTAATGGTATGTGTCTCCAGAAGCATGAGCTGGGCACTACAACGTACTGGTCACTACAATGGCAGTTTGCAATTTTCAATTAACAACATCCACTGCTGTTTATTTTTGGAAAACACCCATGGAGTCAAAATTGTCACTACACCTGTAAATAAATTCCCAAAGGGGTATAATTTCCAAAATTGGGTCACTTGAGGGAGGATTCTGCTCTTCTAGCACTTCATTTCTGTATATGGAGTCAGTAAACTATTCTAGCAAAATCTGCGCTCCAGGAGGCAAATAGCACTCCTGAGTCTTGCTGTGTGGCTAAGCAGTACAGTACAGTCACATATATCTGCTTAATGTAGAAATTGTGTGACAAATTTTTAGCCATTTTTACCCATCTCTGTTGTGAATTCCGCTCTTGGGCTCCCTCTGGTGGTTGTAAGTAGCACTTTTGTGAATTCTGCTCTTGGGCTCCCTCCTGTGGTTTTGAGTGGTATAGCTACTTCTTGGATTTAGCATCAGCAGCTGCTCCCACTGATCATCTTTCTGGCTCGGCTATTTTAGTCTGGCATTATTCCTCAATCAATGCCAGTTGTCAATTGTTCCTGCTTGGAGCCACTGCTCTTTTGGATTTCTCTGACACTCTGTCCAGTTCAGCAAAGATAAGTCTTTTTGTCCTTTTGCTGTCCACTTGTTGTGGACTTTATTGTTCAGCACATTCTATGTTTTGCTCATTTGTCCAGCTTATCAGTATGGATCTATTCAGCTAAGCTGGAAGCTCTGGGCTGCAGTTTTTGCCCTCCACACCTTTAGTCAGGTGTGGAGATTTTTGCATATCTCTGCGGTGGACTTTTTCTAGTTTTTATTACTGACCGCACAGTGTTTCTTTCCTTACTGTCTATCTAGCTAGAATTGGCCTCCTTTGCTAAATCTTGTTTCATACTACGTATGTCATTTCCTTCTCTTCTCACAGCCAATATTTGTGGGGGGCTGTCCTATCCTTTGGGGGTTTTCTCTGAGGCAAGATAGCTTTCCTGTTTCTACCTTTAGGGGTAGCTAGTTCTCCGGCTGTGACGAGATGTCCAGGGAGTGACAGGAACATTCCACGGCTACTGCTAGTGTTGTGTTAAGATCAGGAACTGCGGTCTGTATAGTTACCACCTGCCCAGAGCTAGTCGCATGTCGCTCCTAAATTACCATGTGAAGGAACAGATGATTGGCCTCGGGAGACCAAAACATCCAACACCGCGGAGACACCATCACGTGTTTCTCAACGCAGTGATCCAGAACACTGCCCCCATCCCTTATGGGAAATATGCAAATGCATGTAGGATAGCTGCGGAGACACCATCACGTGTTTCTCGACGCAAGCAGTGAATAGCCAGACCTTTCCCCGGGAGGGAACAACCACGGGAAGGGCAGCATCCAATAAAGGAAAACATCCAATACAGGAAAACCACCTATACCAAGCATGGTATCCATCCACAGACAGCTGTTTCGGGGTGTTTGCCCCTCATCAGTGTGGAGTAGGAATCTGGCTATTAGGAGCAGTGCCTAGTAAAAGGCTGTGAAGGAACAGATGATTGGCCTCGGGAGACCAAAACATCCAACACCGCGGAGACACCATCACGTGTTTCTCAACGCAGTGATCCAGAACACTGCCCCCATCCCTTATGGGAAATATGCAAATGCATGTAGGATAGCTGCGGAGACACCATCACGTGTTTCTCGACGCAAGCAGTGAATAGCCAGACCTTTCCCCGGGAGGGAACAACCACGGGAAGGGCAGCATCCAATAAAGGAAAACATCCAATACAGGAAAACCACCTATACCAAGCATGGTATCCATCCACAGACAGCTGTTTCGGGGTGTTTGCCCCTCATCAGTGTGGAGTAGGAATCTGGCTATTAGGAGCAGTGCCTAGTAAAAGGCTGTGAAGGAACAGATGATTGGCCTCGGGAGACCAAAACATCCAACACCGCGGAGACACCATCACGTGTTTCTCAACGCAGTGATCCAGAACACTGCCCCCATCCCTTATGGGAAATATGCAAATGCATGTAGGATAGCTGCGGAGACACCATCACGTGTTTCTCGACGCAAGCAGTGAATAGCCAGACCTTTCCCCGGGAGGGAACAACCACGGGAAGGGCAGCATCCAATAAAGGAAAACATCCAATACAGGAAAACCACCTATACCAAGCATGGTATCCATCCACAGACAGCTGTTTCGGGGTGTTTGCCCCTCATCAGTGTGGAGTAGGAATCTGGCTATTAGGAGCAGTGCCTAGTAAAAGGCTGTGAAGGAACAGATGATTGGCCTCGGGAGACCAAAACATCCAATATGCAAATGCATGTAGGATAGCTGCGGAGACAAGGTCTGGCTATTCACTGCTTGCGTCGAGAAACACGTGATGGTGTCTCCGCAGCTATCCTACATGCATTTGCATATTTCCCATAAGGGATGGGGGCAGTGTTCTGGATCACTGCGTTGAGAAACACGTGATGGTGTCTCCGCGGTGTTGGATGTTTTGGTCTCCCGAGGCCAATCATCTGTTCCTTCACAGCCTTTTACTAGGCACTGCTCCTAATAGCCAGATTCCTACTCCACACTGAGGAGGGGCAAACACCCCGAAACAGCTGTCTGTGGATGGATACCATGCTTGGTATAGGTGGTTTTCCTGTATTGGATGTTTTCCTTTATTGGATGCTGCCCTTCCCGTGGTTGTTCCCTCCCGGGGAAAGGTCTGGCTATTCACTGCTTGCGTCGAGAAACACGTGATGGTGTCTCCGCAGCTATCCTACATGCATTTGCATATTTCCCATAAGGGATGGGGGCAGTGTTCTGGATCACTGCGTTGAGAAACACGTGATGGTGTCTCCGCGGTGTTGGATGTTTTGGTCTCCCGAGGCCAATCATCTGTTCCTTCACAGCCTTTTACTAGGCACTGCTCCTAATAGCCAGATTCCTACTCCACACTGATGAGGGGCAAACACCCCGAAACAGCTGTCTGTGGATGGATACCATGCTTGGTATAGGTGGTTTTCCTGTATTGGATGTTTTCCTTTATTGGATGCTGCCCTTCCCGTGGTTGTTCCCTCCCGGGGAAAGGTCTGGCTATTCACTGCTTGCGTCGAGAAACACGTGATGGTGTCTCCGCAGCTATCCTACATGCATTTGCATATTTCCCATAAGGGATGGGGGCAGTGTTCTGGATCACTGCGTTGAGAAACACGTGATGGTGTCTCCGCGGTGTTGGATGTTTTGGTCTCCCGAGGCCAATCATCTGTTCCTTCACAGCCTTTTACTAGGCACTGCTCCTAATAGCCAGATTCCTACTCCACACTGATGAGGGGCAAACACCCCGAAACAGCTGTCTGTGGATGGATACCATGCTTGGTATAGGTGGTTTTCCTGTATTGGATGTTTTCCTTTATTGGATGCTGCCCTTCCCGTGGTTGTTCCCTCCCGGGGAAAGGTCTGGCTATTCACTGCTTGCGTCGAGAAACACGTGATGGTGTCTCCGCAGCTATCCTACATGCTCCTAAATTACCAGTCCATAACACATTTCCCAGTGTCAAGATGTAAAATCTGGGGCTCAAACTAAATTTTTGTGGTAAAAATGCAATTATTTTTTCCTCACAGCCCAATGGTATAAAACTCTGTGACACACCTGTGGCAATATGATCATTGCACCTCTAAATGTATTCATTGAGAGGTGTAGTTTATAAAATGGGGTCACTTATGGGGGTTCTGCTGTTCTGGCACCTAAGTGGCTCTACCAATGTGACATGGCACCCTCAAACCAGTCCAGCTAATCTAACCTACAATATGGCACTTCTTCCCTTCTGAAATTTGCCCTGTGTGTCAAATGTAGTTTTTGACCACATTTGGGGTATTGGTGTACTCAGGGAAAATTGTACAATTTTTGTATATGTTAGCGACTGGATAAAAATTAACCTTTATTAGGTACTAATTAAAAGCCAAATAATGGCACACTAAAAAATATAATAAAGACAAAAACCTAAGTGATTGGTGCCCTATTACCTTCACAGAAAAGAGGAACAACACACAACAATTGACAATAAGAACCAGACCAACACTGGTAGTAGAATGGCTTCCAATCTATAATCGTGGCTATTATTTCCACAGGCTCACTGCCACTAAGCCAGTAAATGTAGGAAATACTGCAATATATTAGGACTAGCGTTGAGCGATACCTTCCGATATCGGAAAGTATCGGTATCGGAAAGTATCGGCCGATACCGTCAAAGTATCGGATCTAATCCGATACCGATACCCGATCCCAATGCAAGTCAATGGGACGAAAATATCGGAATTAAAATAAACCCTTTCTTTCCTTGTAGGTTAATTCTACATGAAGGAAAACAACTAAGAATAATGTAGGATGTATTGGGGGAGGTGGCGGAGACATTAAAGGCACAGAGGTTTAGCCCAAACAAATAGAATAGCAGGATTTTTATTTTTTTTTTATGATGTTCGGCGTTAGAAAGATTTTGACTATGTTATTTTTTTTTATTATTATTTTGTCAGATATTGATGTTTCACTACTTCCACGCCCTTCACCTTCTTTTTAACTTCTCCCACACTTTCTTCTTCATTATCCTCATCATCAGCTTCTTTGACATCAACTTCTTCACCTTATTCATCTTCTTCTTCATCTTCTACCTATTATTTTTTTTGTTACATTGTTCATATTCTTTTTATTTTACTATTATCTTCTTCATATTCAACTTCTTCATCATATTCTTATTTGTGACAGGCATTCCCGTAGTTGTTATCTATAAAAGTTTGAAGATTACACCTTCCGTTCTGCCTGTCACAAAACAGTTACATTTGTCCGCGTTCAGTTTGGCCTGCAGCATCAGGCTTTATCCAGGGGCACCACGAGGAGGAACGGACTCACCCCCATACACTGCTTAGTCTTCTTCTGCTTATAATTTAGATAATATCTTTTGCTCTGATATTTAGTGTTATGCTTAATGTTCTTCTGCTCTTTGTTCTGCAGCCTCTTGTTCTTCTGCTTCTCGGTCTTCCAGGTCGTCGTCGTCTCCAGGGTCGTCGTCTCCGGGGTCGTCGTCATCGGGGTGGTCTTCAGGGTCATCGTCTCCAGGGTCGTCGTCATCTCAGTGGTTGTCGTCTCTGGTGTCGTCGTCATCTTAGGGGTGGTCTTCCGGGTCGTCGTCTTTAGGGTCTTGAACTTGGAAATGTAGCAGAAGGTACAAGTAGGCTGAGAAAATGCCGAGAAACAGCTGATGGAACTGGAACTCGGATGGCTACCCGAAGGTCCAAGAGCCAATGGAACTACCGAGGACCAGCTGACGTTACTGGAACCCGGTTACTAAGCAGGAGGTACCCGTGCTGAAAGCACTACCAAGGACCACCTGACGTTGGTGGAACTCAGATACCCAGAGGGAGGCACCTAAGCCAAAGGCTCTGCCCGGAACCAGCTGACGGTACTGGAACCAGGATGGGGAGCAGAAGGTACAAGAGCAAAAGACACTGCCGAGAACCAGCTGACGGTACTGGAACCCGGATGGGTAGCCGAAGGTCCAAGAGCCAATGGGACTACCGAGGACCAGCTGACGTTACTGGAACCCGGTTACTAAGCAGGAGGTACCCGTGCTTAAAGCACTACCAAGGACCACCTGACGTTGGTGGAACTCAGATACCCAGAGGGAGGCACCTAAGCCAAAGGCTCTGCCCAGAACCAGCTGACGGTACTGGAACCAGGATGGGGAGCAGAAGGTACAAGAGCAAAAGACACTGCCGAGAACCAGCTGACGGTACTGGAACCCGGATGGGTAGCCGAAGGTCCAAGAGCCAATGGAACTACCGAGGACCAGCTGACATTACTGGAACCCGGTTACTAAGCAGGAGGTACCCGTGCTTAAAGCACTACCAAGGACCACCTGACGTTGGTGGAACTCAGATACCCAGAGGGAGGCACCTAAGCCAAAGGCTCTGCCCGGAACCAGCTGATGGTACTGGAACCAGGATGGGGAGCAGAAGGTACAAGAGCAAAAGACACTGCCGAGAACCAGCTGACGGTACTGGAACCCGGATGGGTAGCCGAAGGTCCAAGAGCCAATGGAACTACCGAGGACCAGCTGACGTTACTGGAACCCGGTTACTAAGAAGGAGGTACCCGTGCCTGAAAGCACTACCAAGGACCACCTGACGTTGGTGGAACTTGGATACCCAGAGGGAGGCACCTAAGCCAAAGGCTCTGCCCGGAAACAGCTGACGGTGCTGGAACCAGGATGGGGACCTATTCAAGCTTGTCTTCCTAGAGCCCCAACTAGCGGTGTTGGAGCAAAGGGTCAGCAGGGGGAGCAGAGTGTAGGCCGAAGCCTGCACTGGAGGCATTTGTAGGTCTGTTGTGTCTGCATGGCATTTGCAGGACACGTTGCCGGCTACACAGCAGGGGAACAGCTGGCGGTGCTGAACCCCACTGACACATTGGCTGGTGTTTTTCTCTGTGCAGCTAGCAGTACCGGGCCCCAACTGGCGGTGTTAGAGCCCAGGGTCAGCAGGAGGAGAGGGAGCAGAGTGTAGGCCAAAGCCTAATTGAACCAATTTTAAAGGTAACCTTTAACCCCCCCTCAGGTGTTACAAACTAGAAGAGCCACGCCTTATGCAGCAGTAGTGCTGCACAAGTCAAAGGTTGCTCTTTTAATTTTGTTCCTTGCACAAGCTGAATGAAACACGTTCAACATTTTGGCCCTTATAGAGTCAATCTGTCTTGGAGGCGGGAGTTCCCTTCGTAATGAGACGCAGCACAGCTGGCAAAAATACCACCTTGGTGCTTGGCGCGGCCTCCTGAGCATCGCATTTTGATGTACAGGAGTCTGCGTTGTTGCGTTATCCCTTGGCCATGCGCTGCCCATCTTCTGACATCATTTCATGTCGGCTGGTGCGGTTCGCGATGGCCATGAATCCCAGCCCCGCAGTGTCTTTACAGTGTTTCACACTGCGGGGCTGGGATTCATGGCCTGGCGCAGTACATAGGTTCGCCTCTCGCTCGCGTCCTTACACCTGCTACAGACTGTGCGGCGTCAGCTGATCCCTTATCGCATGCCGCGGCCATGAAGCCGCACCGTCTGAAGAAGGCGGAAGGAGCTGAGTGACAGCCTGGCAAAGATATGCACTGCTCATGCCCGTCAATCACACCCTCGCAGTCAAAATAAATAAGACACCGAGGGGCGTTGTGTCGGGCAGGGCGGCCGCAGAGGCGCAGCCAGCCAAACAATGATGTCAGAAGAAGGGCTGTGCTACCAAGGGGGTCGTTGCGTGTCATTACAAAGGAAAGTCACACCTCAGGGACGTTTTAATGGTCTCAGGGGACACATTGTAGACGTGTTCTGTTCCACGGGTGCAAGGAGAATAAGTTTATGAGCCACCTTGCACACATGCAGCATTACTGCTGTACAAGGTGGCTGTAAAACATACAAACACCTGGGGGTGGGGCGACAGGATCCCTTCAATTACATTTCTTGTGTCTGCATGGCTTTTGCAGGACACGATGCCGGCTACACAGCAGGGGAACAGCTGGAGGTGCTGAACCCCACTGACACATTGGCTGGTGTTTTTCTCTGTGCAGCTAGCAGTACCGGGCACCAACTGGCGGTGTTAGAGCCCAGGGTCAGCAGGAGGAGGAGAGGGAGCAGAGTGCAGGCCGAAGCCTGCACTGGCGGCAGCTGTGTGTCTGCGTGACTGTTGCAGGACACGTTGCCGGCTACACAGCAGGGGAACAGCTGGCGGTGCTGAACCCCACTGACACATTGGCGAGGTGTTTTTCTCTGTGCAGCCAGCACTTCGGGGCACCAACTGGCGGTGTTAGAGCCCAGGATCTGCAGGGGGAGCAGAGTGTAGGCCGAAGCCTAATTGAACCAATTTTAAAGGTAACCTTTAACTCCCCCTCAGGGGTTACAAACTAGAAGAGCCACGCCTTATGCAGCAGTAGTGCTGCACAAGTCAAAGGTTGCTCTTTTAATTTTTCTCCTTGCACACGCTGAATGAAACACGTATAACATTTAGCCCTTTATACAGTCAAACTGTGTTGGAGGCGAGAGTTCCCTTCGTAATGAGACGCAGCACAGATGTCAAAAATCCCACCTTGGTGCTGGGCGCAGCCTCGTGAGCGTTGTTATTTGCTGTACAGGAGTCTGCGCTGTCGTGTTATCCCTTGGCCTTGCGCTGTTAGCGCTGCCCGTCTCCTGACATCATTTAATGTCGGCCGTTGTGGTTCGCGATGACCATGAATCCCAGCCCCGCAGTGCCTTTACAGTGTTTCACACTGCGGGGCTGGGATTCATGGCCTGGCGCAGTACATAGGTTCGCCTCGCGCTCGTGTCCTTACACCTGCTACAGACTGTGCGGCGTCAGCTGATCCCTTATCGCATGCCACGGCCATGAAGCCGCACAGTCTGAAGAAGGCGGAAGGAGATGAGGGACAGGCGAACATATGCACTGCTCATGCCCATCAATCACACCCTCGCAGTCAAAATAAATAAGACACCGAGGGGCGTTGTGTGGGTCAGGGCGGCCGCAGAGGCGCAGCCAGCCAAACAATGATGCCAGAAGACGGGCAGCGCTACCAAGGGGGTTGCAGCGTGTAATTACAAAGGAAAGTCACACCTCAGGGACGGTTTAATGGTCACAGAGGACACATTTTAGACGTGTTCAGTTCCACGTGTGCAAGGAGAATAAGTTTCTGAGCCACCTTGCACACATGCAGCATTACTGCTGTACAAGGTGGCTGTGAAACATACAAACGCCTGGGGGAGGGGGGACAAGTTCCCTTCAATTTCAGTTCTTGTGTCTGCGTGGCTGTTGCAGGACACGTTGCCGGCTACACAGCAGGGGAACAGCTGGCGGTGCTGAACCCCACTGACACATTGGCTGGTGTTTTTCTCTGTGCAGCTAGCAGTACCGGGCACCAACTGGCGGTGTTAGAGCCCAGGGTCAGCAGGAGGAGGAGAGGGAGCAGAGTGCAGGCCGAAGCCTGCACTGGCGGCAGCTTTGTGTCTGCGTGGCTGTTGCAGGACACGTTGCCGGCTACACAGCAGGGGAACAGCTGGCGGTGCTGAACCCCACTGACACATTGGCGAGGTGTTTTTCTCTGTGCAGCCAGCACTTCGGGGCACCAACTGGTGGCGTTAGAGCCCAGGATCTGCGGGAGGAGCAGAGTGTAGGCCGAAGCCTAATTGAACCAATTTTAAAGGTAACCTTTAACCCCCCCTCAGGGGTTACAAACTAGAAGAGCCACACCTTGGCCAGCAGTAATGCTGCACAAGTCAAAGGTTGCTCTTTTAAATTTTGTTCCTTGCACATGCTGAATGAAACACGTATGACATTTAGCCCCTTAAACAATCAAAACTGTCTTGGAGGCGGGAGTTTCCTTCTTAATGAGACGCAGCACAGATGTCAAGAACCCCACCTTGGTGCTGGGCGCGGCCTCCTGAGTGTCGTTATTTGCTGTACAGGAGTCTGCGCTGTCGTGTTATCCCTTGGCCTTGCGCTGTTAGCGCTGCCCGTCTCCTGACATCATTTAATGTCGGCCGGTGCGGTTCGCGATGACCATGAATCCCAGCCCCGCAGTGCCTTTACAGTGTTTCACACTGCAGGGCTGGGATTCATGGCCTGGCGCAGTACATATGTTCGCCTCTCGCTCGGGTCCTTACACCTGCTACAGACTGTGCGGCGTCAGCTGATCCCTTATCGCATGCCACGGCCATGAAGCCGCACAGTCTGAAGAAGGCGGAAGGAGATGAGTGACAACAGGCGAAGTTATGCACTGCTCATGCCCGTCAATCACACCCTCGCAGTCAAAATAAATAAGACACCGAGGGGCGTTGTGTCAGGCAGGGCGGCCGCAGAGGCGCAGCCAGCCAAACAATGATGTGAGAAGACGGGCAGCGCTACCAAGGGGGTTGCTGCGTGTCATTACAAAGGAAAGTCACACCTCAGGGACGTTTTAATGGTCTCAGGGGACACATTGTAGACGTGTTCCGTTCCACGTGTGCAAGGAGAATAAGTTTATGAGCCACCTTGCACACATGCAGCATTACTGCTGTACAAGGTGGCTGTAAAACACACAAACACCTGGGGGAGGGGGGACAGGTTCCCTTCAATTTCAGTTCTTGTGTCTGCGTGGCTTTTGCAGGACACAATGCCGGCTACACAGCAGGGGAACAGCTGGCGTTGCTGAACCCCACTGACACATTGGCTGGTGTTTTTCTCTGTGCAGCTAGCATTACCGGGCACCAACTGGCAGTGTTAGAGCCCAGGGTCAGCAGGAGGAGAGGGAGCAGAGTGTAGGCCGAAGCCTGCACTGGCGTCAGCTTTGTGTCTGCGTGGCTTTTGCAGGACACGTTGCCGGCTACACAGCAGGGGAACAGCTGGCGGTGCTGAACCCCACTGACACATTGGCGAGGTGTTTGGCTCTGTGCAGCTAGCAGTACCGGGCACCAACAGGCGGTGTTAGAGCCCACGGTCAGTAGGAGGAGAGGGAGCAGAGTGTAGGCCGAAGCCTGCACTGGCGGCAGCTTTGTGTCTGCGTGGCTTTTGCAGGACACGTTGCCGGCTACACAGCAGGGGAACAGCTGGCGGTGCTGAACCCCACTGACACATTGGCGGGTGTTTTTCTCTGTGCAGCCAGCACTTCGGGGCACCAACTGGCGGTGTTAGAGCCCAGGATCTGTGTCATGATTCTCAATGGCGAGAGAACATAGCCCAGCATATATGAGAACTAGCTCTTGGAAGATGGAAACTATACTGACCATGAACTAAACCTGCCGCACAACTAGAAGTGGCCGGGTAGCATGCCTACGTTTTTTATCCCTAGATGCCCAGCGCCAGCCGGAGAACTACCTAATCCTAGCAGAGGAAAAGACAGTCCTGGCTCACCTCTAGAGAAATTTTCCCAAAAGGCAGACAGAGGCCCCCACATATATTGGCGGTGATTTTAGATGAAATGACAAACGTAGTATGAAAATAGGTTTAGCAAAATCGAGGTCCGCTTACTAGATAGCATGAAGACAGAAAGGGCACTTTCATGGTCAGCAGAAAACCCTATCAAAACACCATCCAGAAATTACTTTAAGACTCTAGCATTAACTCATAACACCAGAGTGGCAATTTCCGCTCACAAGAGCTTTCCAGACACAGTAACGAAACAGCAGCTGTGAACAGGAACAAAATGCAAAAACACACAAGGACAAAAGTCCAACTTAGCTAGGAGTTGTCTAGTAGCAGGAACATGCACAGAAGGCTTCTGATTACATTGTTGACCGGCATGAAACTGACAGAGGAGCAAGGTTATATAGCGACTCCCACATCCTGATAGGAGCAGGTGAACAGAGGGGATGATGCACACAAGTACAATTCCACAAGTGGCCACCGGGGGAGCCCAGAATCCAATTTCACAACAGTACCCCCCCCCCCTCAAGGAGGGGGCACCGAACCCTCACCAGAACCACCAGGGCGATCAGGATGAGCCCTATGAAAGGCACGGACAAGATCGGAGGCATGAACATCAGAGGCAGTGACCCAAGAATTATCCTCCTGACCGTATCCCTTCCATTTGACCAGATACTGGAGTTTCCGTCTGGAAACACGAGAGTCTAAGATCTTTTCCACAACGTACTCCAACTCACCCTCAACCAACACCGGAGCAGGAGGCTCAACGGAAGGCACAGCCGGTACCTCATACCTGCGCAACAATGACCGATGAAAAACATTATGAATCGAAAAGGATGCAGGAAGGTCCAAACGGAAGGACACAGGGTTAAGAATCTCCAATATCTTGTACGGGCCGATGAACCGAGGCTTAAACTTATGAGAAGAAACCCTCATAGGGACAAAACGAGAAGACAACCACACCAAGTCCCCAACACAAAGCCGAGGACCAACACGACGACGGCGGTTGGCAAAAAGCTGAGTCTTCTCCTGGGACAACTTCAAATTGTCCACCACCTGCCCCCAAATCTGATGCAACCTCTCCACCACAGCATCCACTCCAGGACAATCCGAAGATTCCACTTGACCGGAGGAAAATCGAGGATGAAACCCCGAATTACAGAAAAACGGGGACACCAAGGTGGCAGAGCTGGCCCGATTATTGAGGGCGAACTCCGCCAAAGGCAAAAAAGCAACCCAATCATCCTGATCCGCAGACACAAAACACCTCAAATATGTCTCCAAGGTCTGATTAGTCCGCTCGGTCTGGCCATTAGTCTGAGGATGGAAAGCAGACGAAAAAGACAAATCTATGCCCATCCTAGCACAGAATGCCCGCCAAAATCTAGACACGAATTGGGTCCCTCTGTCAGAAACGATATTCTCCGGAATACCATGCAAACGAACAACATTTTGAAAAAACAGAGGAACCAACTCGGAAGAAGAAGGCAACTTAGGCAAGGGAACCAGATGGACCATCTTAGAGAAACGGTCACACACCACCCAGATGACAGACATCTTCTGAGAAACAGGCAGATCCGAAATAAAATCCATCGAGATGTGCGTCCAAGGCCTCTTCGGGATAGGCAAGGGTAACAACAATCCACTAGCCCGAGAACAACAAGGCTTGGCCCGAGCACAAACGTCACAAGACTGCACAAAGCCTCGCACATCTCGTGACAGGGAAGGCCACCAGAAGGACCTTGCCACCAAATCCCTGGTACCAAAGATTCCAGGATGACCTGCCAACGCAGAAGAATGAACCTCAGAGATGACTCTACTGGTCCAATCATCAGGAACAAACAGTCTACCAGGTGGGCAACGATCAGGTCTATCCGCCTGAAACTCCTGCAAGGCCCACCGCAGGTCTGGAGAAACGGCAGACAATATCACTCCATCTTTAAGGATACCTGTGGGCTCAGAATTACCAGGGGAGTCAGGCTCAAAACTCCTAGAAAGGGCATCCGCCTTAACATTCTTAGAACCCGGTAGGTAAGACACCACAAAATTAAACCGAGAGAAAAACAACGACCAGCGCGCCTGTCTAGGATTCAGGCGCCTGGCAGACTCAAGGTAAATTAAATTTTTGTGGTCAGTCAATACCACCACCTGATGTCTGGCCCCCTCAAGCCAGTGACGCCACTCCTCAAAAGCCCACTTCATGGCCAAAAGCTCCCGATTCCCAATATCATAATTCCGCTCGGCGGGCGAAAATTTACGGGAAAAAAAGGCACAAGGTCTCATCACGGAGCAGTCGGAACTTCTCTGCGACAACACCGCCCCAGCTCCGATTTCAGAAGCGTCGACCTCAACCTGAAAAGGAAGAGCAACATCAGGCTGACGCAACACTGGGGCGGAAGAAAAGCGGCGCTTGAGCTCCCGAAAGGCCTCCACAGCATCAGGGGACCAATCAGCAACATCAGCACCCTTCTTAGTCAAATCAGTCAATGGTTTTACAACATCAGAAAAACCAGCAATAAATCGACGATAAAAGTTAGCAAAGCCCAAAAATTTCTGAAGACTCTTAAGAGAAGAGGGTTGCGTCCAATCACCAATAGCCTGAACCTTGACAGGATCCATCTCGATGGAAGAGGGGGAAAAAATGTATCCCAAGAAGGAAATCTTTTGAACCCCAAAAACACACTTAGAACCCTTCACACACAAGGAATTAGACCGCAAAACCTGAAAAACCCTCCTGACCTGCTGGACATGAGAGTCCCAGTCATCCGAAAAAATCAGAATATCATCCAGATACACAATCATAAATTTATCCAAATAATCGCGGAAAATGTCATGCATAAAGGACTGGAAGACTGAAGGGGCATTTGAAAGACCAAAAGGCATCACCAAATACTCAAAATGGCCCTCGGGCGTATTAAATGCGGTTTTCCACTCATCCCCCTGCTTGATTCGCACCAAATTATACGCCCCACGGAGATCAATCTTAGAGAACCACTTGGCCCCCTTTATACGAGCAAACAAGTCAGTAAGCAGTGGTAACGGATATTGATATTTAACCGTGATTTTATTCAAAAGTCGATAATCAATACACGGCCTCAAAGAGCCGTCTTTCTTAGACACAAAGAAAAAACCGGCTCCTAAGGGAGATGACGAAGGACGAATATGTCCCTTTTCCAAGGACTCCTTTATATATTCTCGCATAGCCGCGTGTTCAGGCACAGACAGATTAAATAAACGACCCTTAGGGTATTTACTACCCGGGATCAAGTCTATGGCACAATCGCACTCCCGGTGCGGAGGTAGTGAACCAACCTTGGGTTCTTCAAAAACGTCACGAAAGTCAGACAAGAATTCAGGAATCTCAGAGGGAATAGATGATGAAATGGAAACCAAAGGTACGTCCCCATGAGTTCCTTTACATCCCCAGCTTAACACAGACATAGCTCTCCAGTCGAGGACTGGGTTATGAGATTGCAGCCATGGCAATCCCAGCACCAAAACATCATGTAGATTATACAGCACCAGAAAGCGAATAACCTCCTGGTGATCCGGATTGACACGCATAGTCACTTGTGTCCAGTATTGTGGTTTATTACTAGCCAATGGGGTGGAGTCAATCCCTTTCAGAGGTATCGGAGCCTCCAATGGCTCCAAATCATACCCACAGCGTTTGGCAAAGGACCAATCCATAAGACTCAAAGCAGCGCCAGAGTCGACATAGGCGTCCGCGGTAATAGATGACAAAGAACAAATCAGGGTCACAGATAGAATAAACTTAGACTGTAAAGTGCTAATTGAAACAGACTTGTCAGGCTTCTTAGTACGCTTAAAGCATGCTGATATAACATGAGTTGAATCACCACAATAGAAGCACAACCCATTTTTTCGTCTAAAATTCTGCCGCTCGCTTCTGGACAGAATTCTATCACATTGCATATTTTCTGGCGTTTTCTCAGTAGACACCGCCAAATGGTGCACAGGTTTGCGCTCCCGCAGACGCCTATCGATCTGAATAGCCATCGTCATGGACTCATTCAGACTCGCAGGCACAGGGAACCCCACCATAACATCCTTAATGGCATCAGAGAGACCTTCTCTGAAAATCGCCGCCAGGGCGTACTCATTCCACTGAGTAAGCACCGACCATTTGCGGAATTTTTGGCAGTATATTTCAGCTTCATCTTGCCCCTGAGACAAGGACATCAAGGCCTTTTCCGCCTGAAGCTCTAAATGAGGTTCCTCATAAAGCAACCCCAAGGCCAGAAAAAACGCATCCACATTGAGCAACGCAGGATCCCCTGGTGCCAATGCAAAAGCCCAGTCCTGAGGGTCGCCCCGGAGCAAGGAAATTACAATCCTGACCTGCTGTGCAGGGTCTCCGGCAGAGCGAGACTTCAGGGACAAAAACAATTTGCAATTATTTTTAAAATTTTGAAAGTGAGATCTATTCCCCGAGAAGAATTCAGGCAAAGGAATTCTAGGCTCAGACATAGGTGCATGAACAACAAAATCTTGCAAATTTTGTACCTTTGTGGCGAGATTATTCAAACCTGTAGCTACACTCTGAAGATCCATTTGAAACAGGTGAACACAGAGCCATTCAAGGATTAGAAGGAGAGAAAGAGAGGAAGGCTGCAGCATAGGCAAACTAGCAAGTGATTCAATTAAGAGCACACTCAGAACTAGAGGAAAAAAAAAAAAAATTGTAGCAGACTTCTTTTTTCTCTCCTTTCTCAGCCAGTAATTTAACCCTTTTTTGGGCCGGTCAAACTGTCATGATTCTCAATGGCGAGAGAACATAGCCCAGCATATATGAGAACTAGCTCTTGGAAGATGGAAACTATACTGACCATGAACTAAACCTGCCGCACAACTAGAAGTGGCCGGGTAGCATGCCTACGTTTTTTATCCCTAGATGCCCAGCGCCAGCCGGAGAACTACCTAATCCTAGCAGAGGAAAAGACAGTCCTGGCTCACCTCTAGAGAAATTTTCCCAAAAGGCAGACAGAGGCCCCCACATATATTGGCGGTGATTTTAGATGAAATGACAAACGTAGTATGAAAATAGGTTTAGCAAAATCGAGGTCCGCTTACTAGATAGCATGAAGACAGAAAGGGCACTTTCATGGTCAGCAGAAAACCCTATCAAAACACCATCCAGAAATTACTTTAAGACTCTAGCATTAACTCATAACACCAGAGTGGCAATTTCCGCTCACAAGAGCTTTCCAGACACAGTAACGAAACAGCAGCTGTGAACAGGAACAAAATGCAAAAACACACAAGGACAAAAGTCCAACTTAGCTAGGAGTTGTCTAGTAGCAGGAACATGCACAGAAGGCTTCTGATTACATTGTTGACCGGCATGAAACTGACAGAGGAGCAAGGTTATATAGCGACTCCCACATCCTGATAGGAGCAGGTGAACAGAGGGGATGATGCACACAAGTACAATTCCACAAGTGGCCACCGGGGGAGCCCAGAATCCAATTTCACAACAGATCTGCAGGGGAGCAGAGTGTAGGCCGCAGCCTAATTGAACCAATTTTAAAGGTAACCTTTAACCCCCCCTCAGGGGTTACAAACTAGAAGAGCCACACCTTGGCCAGCAGTAATGCTGCACAAGTCAAAGGTTGCTCTTTTAAATTTTGTTCCTTGCACACGCTGAATGAAACACGTATGACATTTAGCCCCTTAAACAATCAAAACTGTCTTGGAGGCGGGAGTTTCCTTCTTAATGAGACGCAGCACAGATGTCAAGAATCCCACCTTGGTGCTGGGCGCGGCCTCCTGAGCGTCGTGATTTGCTGTACAGGAGTCTGCGCTGTCGTGTTATCCTTTGGCCTTGCGCTGTTAGGGCTGCCCATCTCCTGACATCATTTAATGTCGGCCGGTGCGGTTCGCGATGACCATGAATCCCAGCCCCGCAGTGCCTTTACAGTGTTTCACACTGCGGGGCTGGGATTCACGGCCTGGCGCAGTACATATGTTCGCCTCTCGCTCGGGTCCTTACACCTGCTACAGACTGTGCGGCGTCAGCTGATCCCTTATCGCATGCCACGGCCATGAAGCCTCACAGTCTGAAGAAGGCGGAAGGAGATGAGTGACAACAGGCGAAGATATGCACTGCTCATGCCCGTCAATCACACCCTCGCAGTCAAAATAAATAAGACACCGAGGGGCGTTGTGTCAGGCAGGGCGGCCGCAGAGGCGCAGCCAGCCAAACAATGATGTCAGAAGAAGGGCTGTGCTACCAAGGGGGTCGTTGCGTGTCATTACAAAGGAAAGTCACACCTCAGGGATGTTTTAATGGTCTCAGGGGACACATTGTAGACGTGTTCTGTTCCACGGGTGCAAGGAGAATAAGTTTATGAGCCACCTTGCACACATGCAGCATTACTGCTGTACAAGGTGGCTGTAAAACATACAAACACCTGGGGGTGGGGCGACAGGATCCCTTCAATTACAGTTCTTGTGTCTGCGTGGCTTTTGCAGGACACGATGCCGGCTACACAGCAGGGGAACAGCTGGCGTTGCTGAACCCCACTGACACATTGGCTGGTGTATTTCTCTGTGCAGCTAGCAGTACCGGGCCCCAACTGGCAGTGTTAGAGCCCAGGGTCAGCAGGAGGAGCAGGGGGAGCAGTGTGTAGGCCGAAGCCTGCACTGGCGGCAGCTTTGGGTCTGTTGTGTCTGCGTGGCTGTTGCAGGACACGTTGCCGGCTACACAGCAGGGGAACAGCTGGCGGTGCTGAACCCCACTGACACATTGGCGAGGTGTTTTTCTCTGTGCATCCAGCACTTCCGGACAGCAACTAGCGGTGTTGGAGCCCGGGATCTGCAGGTGGAGCAGAGTGTAGGCCGCAGCCTGCACTGGAGCAAGTTGAAAGGGAACCTTTAACCCCCCACCCCAGGCGTTTGTAGCTGAAAGAGCCATCTTGTACAGCACTAATGCTGGAAAAGGTAAACTTAGCTCTTTTAATTATGGTCCTTGCACATGCTGAACCTAACACTTTTGAAATGTGTCCCCTCACACGGTTAAACCGTCCGGTCGGTGGAACTTTCCTTTGTCATGTGACGCAGCACAGCCATCATTCTTACCCCCTTGGCGCCGTGCGCCTCCTCCTCAAGGTTGTTTGAATCTGTCCCGGAGTCTGCGCTGTTATGTTATCCCTTGGCCAGGCGCACTTAGCGCTGCCCGTCTTCTGACATCATTTGGTGTCAGGATGGCTGCGCCTGTGCGGCCGCGCTGGACGAGATCCCGCCTCGCTGTGTCATCTAATGTAATCACTCTGCGGACCTGTGATCCATGGGCATGAGCAGTGCATATCCTCGCCTCTCACTCCCCTCCCTACGGCTTCTTCAGACTGTGCGGCGTCACGGCCGTGGCATGCTATTAGGGATCAGCTGACAGCGCACAGTCTGAAAAAGGCGTAGGGAGATGAGTGAGAGGCGGAGGTTCAGATATGCACTGCTAATGTCCATGGATCACAGGTCCGCAGTGGGATTAAATCAGAAGACACTACGAGGCGGGATCTCGTCCAGCGCGGCCGCACAGGCGCAGCCATCCTGACACCAAATGATGTCAGAAGACGGCCAGCGCTAAGTGTGCCTGGCCAAGGGATAACATAACAGCGCAGACTCCGGGACAGATTCAAACAACGCTGAGGAGGAGGCGCACGGCGCTAAGGGGGTAAGAATGACGGCTGTGCTGTGTCACATGACAAAGGAAAGTTCCACCGACCGGACGGTTTAACCGTGTGAGGGGACACATTTCAAAAGTGTTAGGTTCAGCATGTGCAAGGAGCACCACGAAAAGAGGCACTTTTTCCCTTTGCATCATTACTGCTGCACAAGGTGTCTCCTTCAGTAACAGACGCCTGGGGGGGGGGACAGGTTCCCTTAAATTTAACTTGTTGTGCCTGCGTGGCGGTCGCAGGACACGTTGCCGTATACACAGCAGGGGAGCAGCAGGCATTACCGAACCCCACTAACACATTGGCGAGGTGTTTGGCTCTGTGCGGACAGCACTTCTGGACGGCAACTAGCGGTGTTGGAGCCCAGGGACAGGAGGAGGAGGAGGAGGTGGAGGAGATAGGAGGGATTGCCACACACACAGCTGGGGAACAGCTGACGTTACTGAACCCCAATAACAGAGGAGGGACTGTTGGGACTGTGCGGACAGCACTTCTGGACGGCAACTAGCGGTGTTGGAGCCCAGGGACAGGAGGAGGAGGAGGTGGAGGAGATAGGAGGGATTGCCACACACACAGCTGGGGAACAGCTGACGTTACTGAACCCCAATAACAGAGGAGGGACTGTTGGGACTGTGCGGACAGCACTTCTGGACGGCAACTAGCGTTGTTGGAGACCAGGGACAGGAGGAGGAGGAGGTGGAGGAGATAGGAGGGATTGCCACACACACAGCTGGGGAACAGCTGACGTTACTGAACCCCAATAACAGAGGAGGGACTGTTGGGACTGTGCGGACAGCACTTCTGGACGGCAACTAGCGGTGTTGGAGCCCAGGGACAGGAGGAGGAGGAGGTGGAGGAGATAGGAGGGATTGCCACACACACAGCTGGGGAACAGCTGATGTTACTGATCCCCAATAACAGAGGAGGGACTGTTGGGACTGTGCGGACAGCACTTCTGGATGGCAACTAGCGGTGTTGGAGCCCAGGGACAGGAGGAGGAGGAGGTGGAGGAGATAGGAGGGATTGCCACACACACAGCTGGGGAACAGCTGACGTTACTGAACCCCAATAACAGAGGAGGGACTGTTGGGACTGTGCGGACAGCACTTCTGGACGGCAACTAGCGGTGTTGGAGCCCAGGGACAGGAGGAGGAGGAGGTGGAGGAGATAGGAGGGATTGCCACACACACAACTGGGGAACAGCTGACGTTACTGAACCCCAATAACAGAGGAGGGACTGTTGGGACTGTGCGGACAGCACTTCTGGACGGCAACTAGCGGTGTTGGAGCCCAGGGACAGGAGGAGGAGGAGGTGGAGGAGATAGGAGGGATTGCCACACACACAGCTGGGGAACAGCTGACGTTACTGAACCCCAATAACAGAGGAGGGACTGTTGGGACTGTGCGGCCAGCACTTCTGGACGGCAACTAGCGGTGTTGGAGCCCAGGGACAGGAGGAGGAGGAGGTGGAGGAGATAGGAGGGATTGCCACACACACAGCTGGGGAACAGCTGACGTTACTGAACCCCAATAACAGAGGAGCGACTGTTGACTGTGCGTACAGCACTATTAGGCAACAACTAGCGGTGTTGGAGCCCAGGGACAGCAGGAGAAGCAGAGGAACACAATGTAGGCCGAAGCCTGATTGGAGAAAGTCGAAAGGGAACCTTTAACCCCCCCCCCCCCCCCAAGGCATTTGTAGCTGAAAGAGCCAGCTTGTGCAGCACAAAAGATGCAAAAGGAAAAGGTGGCTCTTTTCATTATGCTCCTTGCAAACACAGAACTAAAGACTTATAAAATGTGTCCCCTGAAACCGTGAGACCGTCCCGGAGGTGGGACTTTCCTTCGTAATATGACGCAGCACAGCCGTCATTCTTACCCCCCCGGCGCCGTGCCCCGGCTCCTCAGCGTTGTTTGATTCCGTCCCGGAGACTGCGCTGTTATGTTATCCCTTGGCCAGGCACACTTAGCGCTGCCCATCTTCTGACATCATTTGGTGTCAGGCTGGCTGCGCCTGTGCGGCCGCGCTGGCCGAGAGCCCGCCTAGCAGTGTCGTCTAATGTAATCCCACCGCGGGCCTGGGATCCGTGGCCATGCGCAGTGCATATCCTCGCCTCTCACTCCCCTCCCTATGGCTTCTTCAGACTGTGCGGCGTCACGGCCGTGGCATGCTATTAGGGATCAGCTGACGGCGCACAGTCTGAAGAAGGCGTAGGGAGATGAGTGAGAGGCGGAGGTTCAGATATGCACTGCGCATGTCCATGGATCTCAGGCCCCCAGTGGGATTAAATCAGAAGACAATGCGAGGCGGGCTCTCGGCCAGCGCGGCCGCACAGGCGCAGCCAGCCCGACACCAAATGATGTCAGAAGATGGGCAGCGCTAAGTGTGCCTGGCCAAGGGATAACATAACAGCGCAGGCTTCGGGACAGAAGCAAACAACGCTGAGGAGCCGGGGCACGGTGCCAAGGCGGTAGGAATGACAGCTGTGCTGCGTCATATTACGAAGGTAAGTCCCACCTCCGGGACGGTTTTACGGTATCAGTGGACACATTTTATAAGTGTTAAGTTCTGCGTGTGCAAGGAGCTAAACAAAAATAGCTACCTTTTCCTTGTGCAGCATTACTGCTGCACAAGGTGGCTCTTTCAGTAACAAACGCCTTGGGGGGGGGGGACAGGTTCCCTTACATTTCAGTTGTTGTGTCAGCGTGGCGGTCGCAGGACACATTGCCGGCTACACAGCTGGGGATCAGCTGACGTTACTGAAACCCAATAACACTGGGTCGTATGTTTTGACTGTGCAGACGGCACTTCAGAGCCTCAACTGGCGGTGTTGGAGCCCAGGAATTTAAGTTCAGGTGGTAGAAAGATGAACACAACAGGAGACCTGGATAACGTAGACAGTCACCTAATTATTTAATCAGGAAGAGGAGTGGCAAATTCCTGCGAGATCCAGGCCTTGTTCATTTTCAGGAAAGTAAGCCAGTCAACGTTATCGGAGGATAGTCGCATGCGACGGTCAGTTAGTACACCACCTGCAGCACTAAAGACGCGTTCCGATAATACACTAGCCTCAGGGCAAGCCAGCACCTCCAATGCATACTGGCTTAGCTCTGGCCATGTATCCAGCTTTGAGACCCAAAACTTGAAAGGGGAAGAGCCGTCTGGGAGTACAGCAAGAGGGCAAGACATGTAGTCTGTCACCATCTGACGGAACCGTTGCCTCCTGCTGACTGGAGCCGTCTGTGATGGTGTAGACTTTTGTGGTGGGCACAGAAAACTGTGCCACAGTTGGGCCATACTGGTCTTGCCTTGGGCAGAGGCACTGCTTCTGCTCCCTCTTTGTGCAGAGCCTCCACCACTGCCTGGACGCACTGAGCTGCTTTGTAATGCACTAGCAGCACTTCTCTCACTTGGAATGGAGAAGATGATGGAATTCACCAGTGTGTCTTGGTACTCCCGCATTTTTCGCTCCCGGTTCAACGGTGTGATGAGGCTTTCTACGTTGTCCCGGTAGCGAGGATCGAGGAGGGTGAACACCCAATAATCAGACATGTTGAGAATGTGGGCGATGCGATGGTCGTTTCTCAGGCACTGCAGCATGTAATCCACCATGTGCTGCAGACTGCCAACTGCCCAAGAAACGCTGTCCCCTGCTGGAGGCGTGATCTCTGCCCGCTCATCATCACCCCACCCTCGCTGTACACACTGACTACTGGACAATTGTGTAACTCCCTCCTCTGGACGGATGTCTTCCTCCTCCATTGACTCCTCCTCATCCTCCTCACAAACTGTCCCCTGCCTACGCGTTTGTGAGGAACCACGTGCCGCTGACTGTCCAGAAGATGATGGAAATGGTGAATCCTCATCCTCCACCTCTTCCACAACATCATCCCTTAGCGCTTGCAGTGATTTTTCAAGCAGGCAGATAAGGGGGACAGTCATGCTGACTAGTGCATCATCTGCACTCGCCATCCGCGTGGAATAATCGAAGGGACGCAAAACCTGGCAGACGTCATTCATAGTGGCCCACTCTGTGGTAGTGAAGTCTGAACGGTGCTGAGTGCGACTTCTTTGCGCCTGAAGCAGCTGGTACTCCATTACAGCTTGCTGCTGCTCACACAACCGCTCCAACATATGTAACGTGGAATTCCACCTGGTAGGTAGGTCACATATGATGCGATGTTCCGGCAGGCGGTGTCGGCGCTGCAGAGCCGCAATGCGCGCTTTTGCCGTGCTGGAACGCCGCAAGTGAGCACACTCTAGGCGGACCTTGTGCAGCAGTGCATCAAGATCCGGATAGTCCCTCAAAAAACTCTGCATGACCAAATTGAGCACATGTGCCAGACATGGGATGTGAGTGAGGTTGCCGAGGCCCAGAGCTGCCACCAGATTTCGGCCATTATCACACACTACCATGCCTGGCTGGAGATTCGCTTGCACAAACCACACATCGCTCTCCTGCTTGATGGCATTCCAGAGCTCCTGCGCTGTGTGGCTTCGATTCCCCAAAGAAATTAATTTCAAGACGGCCTGTTGACGTTTGGCCACGGCTGTGCTCATGTCGGTCGTAACAGGTAAACGTTCATCACGGGTCCATGTGGAGGTGGACTGTGACGGCTCCTGCAGCGATGATTCTGAGGAACTGGTGTGAGAGGAGGAGTCAATGCGTACAGAATGGATTCCTGCAATCCTTGGAGTGGGCAGGACACGTCCTGCGCCACTCGCACGATCTGTACCCGGCTCAACGACATTAACCCAATGGGCAGTGAGGGAAAGGTATCGCCCCGGTCCATGTTGACTGGTCCACGCATCGGTGGTGAGGTGGACCTTGCTACTGACGGCATTCAGTAGCACGTGTTTTATGTGTCCCTCCACATGCTTGTGCAGGGCAGGGACGGCTTGCCTGCTGAAGTAAAAGCGGCTGGGCACATTGTACTGTGGGACTGCCAATGACATCAAGTCACGGAAGCTGTCAGTCTCCACCAGCCTGAATGACAGCATTTCCAGTGACAGAAGTTTGGCAATGCCTGCAGTCAGAGCCTGTGCTCGTGGGTGGTTTGACGAGAAAGGCCGCCTTTTCTCCCATGCCTGTACTACCGATGGCTGTACACTGGGCTGGGAGTGTGTGGATGACTGGGAAAGTGGTGCTGCGGGTGGAATTACAGCGGGTCTCTGGACAACAGGGCCAGAGGTTCTTCCACGGCGATCCTGGGAGGAAGCCGAACCAGCTGCGTGTGAGCTGGAGGAAGAGGCAACACGAGCTGAAGAGGTGGTAGCTGCCGCTGTTGGTTGGCCTAGCTCTTCAGTGTGTCTTTCTAACTCCGCCGCGTGCCTGGTGCGCACATGTTTCCACATGTTGGAGGTATTGAGGTTGCTGACATTTCGACCTCTTTTGACTTTGTGATGACACACCTTGCATTTGACATAGCAAATGTCATCTGCAACTGTGTCAAAAAAGGACCAGGCACTGCAAGTCTTGGGAGCGCCCTTTTTGGCTTTTGGAAGAGACATGCTCCTAACGGGTGCCAAAGCGGAGGCTGCAGGATCCACAGTCTTCCCCGTCCCTCTCCCTTTTTGGGCCGTACGGGGAATCTCTTCCTCAGAGCTGCTCCCACCACCTTCCTGTCCCTCACGCCAAGATGGGTCAAGGACCTCATCATCTACACTACCCTCTGCCCCCAACTGCTCCTCCTGGGTAGTCTCAGCAGCAGAGCACGCACCAGAAAGTGGCACCTGAGTGTCATCAGTGGATGCATCCTGCGATGTGGTGACCGGAGCCACTGGCCCACCCGCCTCTTCAGAGGAAGAGAGAAAAAGCTGTTGGGCATCACTGCACCCTGCCTCTTCTTCCATTTCTCCAATGCTGCTTGGCT
Source organism: Ranitomeya variabilis (assembly GCF_051348905.1). Classification (NCBI taxonomy): domain Eukaryota; kingdom Metazoa; phylum Chordata; class Amphibia; order Anura; family Dendrobatidae; genus Ranitomeya; species Ranitomeya variabilis. The sequence continues at coordinate 51,715,216 of NC_135236.1, forward strand.
GGCCCCCTGTTTCCAAGCCAAGAGATTCAGAGAACAGAAGTAGAGACGGCTCCTGTCCTGGGATCTCTGTCTGCCTGGGCAATTTGGCAGGTGGTGAAGAGACAGATGGCTGCTCTCCAGTGCTCTGTGTCTGAGAGGATGTGGCACTAATTGAAGTTGATGCATTAGCTGCCATCCATCCGACAACGGCTTCAATTTGTTCTTCACGCAGCAGCGGTGTACGGCGCTCTGCGACAAAGCTGCGCATGAAGGACTGTTCCCTGGTGAAAGTGGGTGCTGATGAGTCACCGGTGCCCGCAGCAGGCACAGAATCCCCACGCCCTCTCCCTGCTCCGTGCCCACGCCCACGTGCCTTACTCACTGCCTTCTTCATCTTGGTTGACTGATAAAGATAAGCAGAAAAGTACTAACGGCTTTGTGTGCTTATTCCTGAACAACTCCTAACAGGTATAAGAAACACTAATTTTCTAAAGTGTGGACTAGACTTTAATATGAGCTAATGTGGCCTACACAAATGTAAAGTGGTGTCACTGGTGTGTTTGGTGAACTTTATTATTTATTTATTTTTTGGGGGCTGAACTGACAACAGAGAGAGCTGCAGTCACACGGAGACCGTGCAGACAGCCGTAAACGGCGCTGCAAGGCCCAAAAACCCTCCTCTACGTTATCCTATGTAGTGTTTTTCCACAAGTTAGCTGGAGACGGGTGGAAAGACACTAATAGGAATTTTTGGAAAAAATGTGCAGCAGCCTGCACTACTTAAAACAAAAGGAAAATTGATTTTACGGTATGACGCAGTGAAGAACCCTGAGCTGGAGACAACCAGGCTATGGCTGCTCACAGACTACAGGGCGAGCTGCAGTCACACGGAGACCGTGCAGACAGCCGTAAACGGCGCTGCAAGGCCCAAAAACCCTCCTCTACGTTATCCTATGTAGTGTTTTTCCACAAGTTAGCTGGAGACGGGTGGAAAGACACTAATAGGAATTTTTGGAAAAAATGTGCAGCAGCCTGCACTACTTAAAACAAAAGGAAAATTGATTTTACGGTATGACGCAGTGAAGAACCCTGAGCTGGAGACAACCAGGCTATGGCTGCTCACAGACTACAGGGCGAGCTGCAGTCACACGGAGACCGTGCAGACAGCCGTAAACGGCGCTGCAAGGCCCAAAAACCCTCCTCTACATTATCCTATGTAGTGTTTTTCCACAAGTTAGCTGGAGACGGGTGGAAAGACACTAATAGGAATTTTTGGAAAAAGTGTGCAGCAGCCTGCACTACTTAAAACAAAAGGAAAATTGATTTTACGGTATGACGCAGTGAAGAACCCTGAGCTGGAGACAACCAGGCTATGGCTGCTCACAGACTACAGGGCGAGCTGCAGTCACACGGAGACCGTGCAGACAGCTGTAAACGGCGCTGCAAGGCCCAAAAACCCTCCTCTACGTTATCCTATGTAGTGTTTTTCCACAAGTTAGCTGGAGACGGGTGGAAAGACACTAATAGGAATTTTTTGAAAAAATGAGCAGCAGACTACACTACTTGAAAAAAAAAATTTAAAAAAAGAACAGTATGAGGCAATGAACCACCCTCCCTGAACTGAATACAGCCAGCTATGGATGGCCTATGGCTGCACTCAGACTAGAGAGTGGGCTGCACTCACACACACACACACACACACACAGACCTTGCAGATCGCTGTGAAAACAGCGCTACAAGGCAAAAGCAAGGTGAATTAGTAGGTGAACACAGCGGTTGCTAAATTAGCCTTTGAAAAGCACAAAGAAGCAAATCGCTATCTCTAAACTGGCCCTCAGTCAGCAAACAGCGTCCTGTCACTAACTGAATTCACAGCAGAGTGAGCGCAAAATGGCGCCAGCGACTTTTAAACTGCAGCATGACATCATTTCAGCAGCCAATCACAGCCTTGCCAGTAGTTTCAGGCCCTCCATGCTGAACAGGATGTGCCCACACTTGGAATCATTCTCATTGGCTGATTTCGTACAAATTTGTGCAGTTTGAATCCTGGGAACTTCCGATTCCGATACCCGATACTTGCGGTATCGGAATGCTCAACACTAATTAGGACATCAAATGGTTAACCTACAATTGGGTCATCCTTTAGTATTCGTGTCCACCTACCTACACACAATATATGCAGTATTAATCTTTCCAATTTTTGTTAAATGGCCTTTCAAACACAATAATACATTATGCTTAGTGTATTACCATTAGAAACACAGCATATTACCATTCCGTGTATATATGCATACTAGAAAGTACCATATATTAGATTGGAGCCCTGTCAGTACAAGGTGGCAGCACAAATACCCAACCTATGAAGATGCCATATCCACATGGTCACCCATCCATAAATCTATGGGATACATGTATTTCTCATTTTATCTTATATGAGTGTTCCCAGATGGGTTAACTTATGGCACCCTAAAGGGTTAGTATAGGTGGGATGTTATAGGAATGCTGGGATGTATGCGATCACATAAATATATTATTCCCATATGTTTGGGTGGATCTCACCGCGTTTTCATCATCTCCAGTCATTCATCTATCACCATCCGCCTCGTGTCCAACCCTGGTGTATGGGTATCGTGCTCTAGAAGGCGTCTCCCGACGCGTTTCTTCTTCATAGATTCATCAGGGGAGAATGCTGCTGCCATTGCGGCTCTCCCCATTTCTGTGATATTTATAAATTACGCTCGGTGCTGCGCTATGTAAGCCCCGCTCACTGGCGTGTGACGCGCTTCCTGAGCTTCCTCCTGTGTTGCCAGGGAATCTGAGACGCTCGCCTGCTTCTCTGAACGCTTAATATCTCCGTTCGGTGGCGCCTGCGCACCACCATATCCAAGCCAAGCGTAATACAAAGTCCGAGGGCAGACTCCTACCGGGTAATGATCAAAAAAATGATGGGACATAAATGCATGTGTTCATGCTATTTAATCCCATACAGTGCCTATTAATGTAGCGCGCCTATTATATATATTAACCATTGCGCAGCCTGCTTAATTAGCACTATAAGAAAACAGGAAAAGTATTAAAATGATCAAAAAACAACTTTTTCGGCCTGTTCACCAATTGGCATGATTCAAGACACTCTCAGCATATTTAAGCACCCATATACAGTGGAACAGAGGTAAGGTGCCTCTCTAAATACCCTGAAATAGCTCTCAATACTCCCACTACATATCCACCAATAAGGTGAGATAGGCAAGTAAGGACGAGAGAGACTCACGGTAGTTATCCTACCATCATATAAATATGATTTGGTAATCCTTTGCCGAAAATCCATATTAAGAAAAAATGAAAAAAAATGATAAAAGAAATAATGACCTCAGATGAGTATTGATAGGGAAGGAGTTCATATATGTGGGACACCACAGCCAAAAAAACGTGGGAAATTAGTGACCCTACGGATACCCTATTATCATGTATCTATACTCCTCTCCCTGCCTGTCGTGGAGGTTGGCACCCTAGGAGAAACCTGCGCATATGGCGCCCCCACTCAACGTAGACTGTCCCAAAGTATCTATCCCTGTAAATCCCTCATATCTACAAAGGATAGCTAGAAATAAGGATTATATATGGAATTATTTTGACATACAGTTAGGACATTTTGGGCAGTTCAAAAAACACGGACAGTTCAAATCTATTTACAAAAACTCCCAAATGAAATATCCCTGCCTCTCGTGGGGATTGGCGCCCTAGGGCCTTTCGCATTTGGCGTCCCCGCTCCACGGCGGCTAACCCTAACCTCAACCCCACTAGACTTAGCTTTTTTGGGATATTAAAGTAGAATATTTTCACAAAAAACAGCTATATGATTGCATTTCATTCAGTCCAGATGGTTGTACTGTTCTCAAAATGAAAATCCATCTTGTCTCTTTTTGGAGTATTTGCTTGTCCCAATCGCCCCCTCTCTGCGGAGGCGCTATCCTATCGATACCCACAAAATTGATTTTGCTCAAGTTGCCCTGATGGAAGGAGTTCATATGAGTTGCCACTGGGGTCTCTCTCTTTTTTACAATGTCACGGAGATGCTCACCGACCCTCTTTCGAAATTCCCTCTTTGTTTTCCCCACGTACTCTAGGCCACATTCACATGTGGCCTTGTACACAATCCCTTTAGTGCGACAATTGATAAAGTGTCGAATTGAGTACGTGGTGCCTGTGACATTACTTGAAAAACTCTTTGAGGGTCTGATTGAGGAACAGCTTTTACAATTTCCACATCTATAACAGCCTTTTATCTGATTTGTTATTAGGCTATGTTTGTTACCGGGATCAAAATGGCTGTGAACCAATCTGTCACGAAGGGATTTACCCTTCTTGTACGTAATCTGAGGCACAGGGGGGACATATTTAGATATGTCCCTGTCCATCTGCAAAATTGGCCAATGTTTTTGGAGGATTTCTCTTATGTGGTTAGCTCCATTATAGTATCTAGTAATGAAGCGTATGAGATTCTCTTCCTCCAATTTTGGTTTAGATGTTAATAATTCTTTCCTCTCTTTTTTCAGGGACTCTTTGTAAGCTCTGTTCAATACTTTCTCCAGGTATCCCCTTTCTAGGAACCGATCTTTCAGATCTTTTGCTTGTTCTTTAAACAAGTTCATGTTTGAGCAGTTCCTCCGCACTCTAAAGTATTGTCCCTTGGGGATGCCCCTTTTAAGAGGAACAGGGTAACTACTTTCCCACCTGAGGAGAGAATTTGTGGCTGTGTCTTTTCTATGTGTCCTTGTGATCAATTCCCCATTAGGGTGTTTTTCAATGCAGATGTCCAAAAATGCCAGACTAGTGGTACAACAATTTTTGGGGTCTATTTTCTTCTGTTACCTTTGTGAAAATAAAAAATGGGGCTAAAAAAAATTTAATGGAAAAAATGTGATTTTTTTTTATTTTTATGGTTCTATGTTATAAACTTCTGTGAAGCACCTGGGGGTTCAAGGTACTCACCACACATCTAGATAAATTCGTTGAGGGGTCTAGTTTCCAAAATGGGGTCACTTGTGGGGGATTTCCACAGTTTAGGCAAATTAGAGGCTCTCCAAATGTGACATGGCGTCTGCTCTCAATTTCAGCCAATTTTCCGACATGACAACAGCAGAGCATTCCAGCAAAATCTGTGTTCCAAAACGCCACTTCATCCTTTCTGAGCACTGCTATGCACCAAAACAGCAGTTTTCCTCACATATGAGGTATCTGCTTACTCAGGAGAAATTGCACAACAAACTGTATGGTGGATTTTCTCCTGTTACCCATGTGAAAATAAAAAAAATTGGGGCTAAAAGAACATTTTTATGGGAAAAATGTGATTTTTTATTTTTACGGCTCAACGTTATAAACTTCTGTGAAGCACTTGGGGGTTCAAGGTGCCCACCACACATCTAGATAAGTTCCCTGAGGGGTCTAGTTTCCAAAATGGCATCCATTGTGGGGGGGTTTCTACTCTTTAAGCACATAAGTGGCTCTCAAAATGTGACATGGCATCTGCTAATGATTCCAACAAAATTTGCATTTAAAAAATCAAATGGTCCCCCTTCCCTCCTGAGCCCTGTCGTGCACCCAAACAGTAGTTTTCCTCCACATATTGGGTATATGTGTACTCAGGAGAAATTGTACAGCAAATTATATGGTGCATTTAGTCTTGTTACCTTTGTGAAAATAAAACAATTGGGGCTAAAAAAAACAAAACATTTTTCTGGGAAAAATTTGATTTTTTATTTTTATGGCTTCATGTTATAAACTTCTGTGAAGCACCTGGGGGTTTAAGGTGCTCACCACACATCTAGATAAGTTTCCTGAGGGGTTTCATTTCCAAAATGGTGTCACTTATGATCTTTTTCCACTGTTATGGCGTCCACTAATTATTACAGCAAATTTTACTTTCAAAAAGTCAAATGATGCTCTTTCCCTTACGAGATCTGCTGTGTGCCAAAACAGTAGTTTTCCCCCACATATGGGGTATGTAGTAGGGAATATGTTTATGCTCAACTGTTAACAATACATGGTGCTCTGAAATAAGAAGTCCATCTCAGCTATATCCAAAAAATTATTTGGCACACAAAAATAGCAAGTCAAATAAGTATATGAGATTTGTTCAAAAAAGATTCATGTGTTCACAGAAAAATAAACAAGCCAACGTTTTGGCCATTCGGATCTTTATGAAAGTGAATCGGTTAGTCAAGGATCCATATGAGTGACTACTGTTGTGTGCCAAAGTATTTTTTGGATACATATGGGGTATCAACATGCTCAGGAGAAATTGCACAACTAATTTTGGGGTCCATTTTTTCCTGTTACCTGTGTGAAAATAAAGTAATTTTTTGTGACAAAAAAGTTAAAAGTTCAATTTTCTTTCCACATACCATTAATGGTTTTAAACACCTTGAGGGGTGCAGTTTTTATACTGATGTTCCTTTTTACGTATTTCTGTCAAATAGACCTTCAAAGTTACTTTAAATGTGAGGTACTGTTAGGGTTGGTGAATTGCACTACATTAAATTAAACTATAAAGTGCAATCGCAACCCGGGGTCCACCGTGCAGAGATGAATAACTACTGCTAGTGTGAATAATGACGGATAATAAACTAGCAAATGTACTGCGCTAAAACCACACAGAGCGAACGGGATGCAGAGTACCAACCTCAGCTAACCACCGAGTGGCACAGAGAATGTAAGAAAAGTGCAGTACCCTGTTAAACCCGCAGAGGTAGAAGCAAATGGCAAACTAGGTGTGGAACTCTATCGCTCCCCCAGGAAAGTCTAGGCTAATGGTTGGTCTTGCTCTGTAACTCAGCTGTGCTAACCACACACTTGACTGGAGACAGATACTAAGCCAAGCAGGGATTACCCACTCTACACTATCTGTCTAGACACACAGTCACTGGTAAAGAGCGGCACACACACGTGCAAACAGAGTGGTAGCGCATCCACACCCAACACCAATGACGCGTGCAGTGTTGGAAGCCCTTTATGCCCTAGGCTCCACCCCCAAACACTCACGCCCAGACGGACGGGGCATCCCCCGTGGGCCAATCCGGAGCTGCCACATCATCAGAGCACCAATAAAAAGGCGCCACATCGTGGACATGCTCAGTAAGATGATTTCCGGACTTAGACTCCAGAGGGTAGGGCTGCCTCTGTATACCACTGGTTACAATAGACTTAGGCTAGGTTCTCATTTTGTTTTTGTGTGAGCGCTAACGGACAGCGTTGCACGGCGAAATTAACGCCGTGCAACGCGTCCGTTAGCGCTCCCATTGCCAGCAATGTTAAAGCGCCTTGCTAGCGCGTGCCATTTTCGGCACGCACTAGCGATGTGCCGTTCTTTTGTGGCGCGCCTCGGACGCTGCTTGCAGCGTCCGCGGCGCACCCGAGGTCCGTTCCCCGCTCTGGCAGATCGGGGATCTGCGCTAGCGGGGATGTTTAACGCGACCCCTAAAAAGACATTGCGTTAGCGCAATCCGCTAGCGCTTAGCGCTAAACGGATTGCCCTAACACAATCTGAACCTAGCCTTAGCTGGAGAGCCAGTAGTAACCACATGGACACTACAAAGCAGTGCAAGATGCTGGGACCGAAGTCTGTGCTAAGCAACAATCCGAAAGGCCGGGCCTGAGTGGGAGACTGCAGAGACAGATAAGGCTTGGGATCCATTCCACGCAGCTGATTTAAGGGCATAAAAATTTATAGTTTGAAAATTGCAAAGTTTTTCAAATTTTCGCCAAATTTCTGATATTTTCACAAATAAATGCAAGTCATATTGAACAAATTTTACTACTATCATGAAGTACAATACGTCATGAGAAAACATCCTCAGGTTCGGTGGGATTCATTGATGTTCCAAAGTTATTATCACATAAAGTGACAGTGGTCAGAATTGTAAAATTTGGCCTGGTCAGGAAGGTGAAAACAGACTTTAGGGTGAAGGGGTTAATATGGGCTACGTCCCCTATATAAAGGTCTATGCAGTTTAATTGGCATTTTGGGGGTGAAAGACTCCCTTTAAATATCATCGTTCTTAGATCTTGATTCCTGTGTACACATGTGCTGCTGTGAACAATGCTATTCTATGTACACAGGACGATCATGTTAACAAGTACAATAATTACTCCCTGCATACAAAAATGTATCCTCACTCTTCCTCTTATGGTATATGACCTCCACACTATTCTGTCCTGTGAAATATTCCCACCACACCGTCCCCTCTTATATAATATGACCACTACACTGCCTGCTCTGGTGAACAATAACCATCACACCTTCCCCTTATAAACTAAAACACCACATTGCCCTCCCTTATAAATTATACCTACCACACACTCCTCAATTATGCACTATTATCTCCATACTGTCCTGCCCATGCGTTTCCATACTGAGACCTCCATGCTGCCGCTTCTCTATACTGTTGTGAATTTACTTTTTGGCTCCCTCTAGTGGCTACTAGTGATTTGACTCTGGGTTTGTCAGTCATTCCTTTTATGCTCACCTGGGTCGTTAGGTCAGGGGTGTTGCTATATAAGCTCCCTGGACCTTCAGTTCAATGCCTGGCAACGTTGATATCAGAGCTAATCTGTAGTGCTCTTGTCTACTGATCCTGGTTCCTGCTTGATTAAGCTAAGTCTGCTTTTCTGCTTTTTGCAATTCGTTATTGTTTGCATTTTTTGTCCAACTTGTATATTATCTGTATCCTGACCTTGCTGGAAGCTCTAGGGCGGCTGGTGTTCTCCCCCCGGGCCGTTAGACGGTTCGGGGGTTCTTGAATCTCCAGCGTGGATTTTTGATAGGGTTTTTGTTGACCATATAAGTTATCTTACTATATTGTGCTATTAGTAAGTGGGCCTCTCTGTGCTAAACCTAGTTCATCTCTGTGTTTGTCATTTCCTCTTACCTCACCGTTATTATTTGTGGGGGGCTTGTATCCTACTTTTGGGGTCCTTTCTCTGGAGGCAAGAGAGGTCTTTGTTTTCCTCTTCTAGGGGTAGTTAGCTCTCCGGCTGGCGCGAGACATCTAGCGACCAACGTAGGCATGTTCCCCGGCTACTTCTAGGGTTGGCGTTAGGAGTAGATATATGGTCAACCCAGTTACCACTGCCCTATGAGCTGGATTTTTGTACTTTGCAGACTTGCTGATATCTCTGAGACCCTCGCCATTGGGGTCATAACAGTTTGCCAGGCCAGTACTAAATGTTAAATGCATTGCAGAAGTGGGATTATAAGAAAGAAAGTTCTGAGTTTTTTTTTCCTCTCTCTCATTTTTTTTTTTTTTTTTTCTTTTCCCCTTTACCTTTGAGTGGCTTGTGATTGCTGCAGACATGAATGTCCAGACCTTGATTACAAGTGTGGACCAGCTTGCTGCTCGTGTGCAGGGCATACAAGATTATGTTATCAGAAATCCTATGTCAGAACCTAAGATACCGATTCCTGAACTGTTTTCCGGAGACCGATTTAAGTTTAGAAATTTCAGGAATAATTGTAAATTGTTTTTGTCCCTGAGACCCTGTTCCTCTGGAGACTCCGCTCAGCAAGTGAAAATTGTTATTTCTTTTTACGGGGCGACCCTCAGGATTGGGCTTTCTCGCTGGCGCCAGGAGATCCGGCATTGGCTGATATTGATGCGTTTTTTCTGGCGCTCGGTTTGCTTTATGAGGAACCCAATCTTGAGATTCAGGCAGAAAAAGCCTTGCTGGCTATGTCTCAGGGCCAGGACGAGGCTGAGGTGTATTGCCAAAAATTTCGGAAATGGTCCGTGCTGACCCAGTGGAACGAGTGTGCATTGGCTGCAAATTTTAGAAATGGCCTTTCTGAAGCCATTAAGAATGTTATGGTGGGTTTTCCCATTCCCACAGGTCTGAATGATTCCATGGCCCTGGCGATTCAAATTGACCGGCGGTTGCGGGAGCGCAAAACCGCAAATTCCCTCATGGTGTTATCTGAACAGGCACCTGATTTAATGCAATGTGATAGAATCCTGACTAGAAATGAGCGGAAAATTCATAGACGCCAGAATGGCTTGTGTTACTACTGTGGTGATTTTGCACATGTTATCTCAGCATGCTCTAAGCGTCTTACTAAGGTTGTTAGTCCTGTCGCCATTGGTAATTTGCAACCTAAGTTCATTCTATCTGTAACTTTGATTTGCTCACTGTCATCGTATCCTGTCGTGGCGTTTGTAGATTCAGGTGCTGCCCTGAGTCTTATGGATCTGTCATTTGCCAAGCGTTGCGGTTTTGTTCTTGAGCCATTAGAAAATCCTATCCCTCTTAGGGGTATTGACGCTACGCCATTGGCAGAAAATAAGCCGCAGTTTTGGACACAGGTTACCATGTGCATGACTCCTGAACATCGGGAGGTGATACGTTTTCTTGTTCTGCATAAGATGCATGATTTGGTTGTTTTGGGGTTGCCATGGTTACAGACCCATAATCCAGTCTTGGACTGGAAGGCAATGTCAGTGTCAAGTTGGGGCTGTCATGGAATTCATGGAGATTCCCTGCCTGTGTCTATTGCTACTTCTACGCCTTCGGAAGTTCCGGCGTATTTGTCTGATTATCAGGATGTCTTCAGCGAGTCTAGGTCAAGTGCATTGCCTCCTCATAGGGAATGTGACTGTGCAATAGATTTGATTCCAGGCAGTAAGTTTCCTAAGGGAAGACTGTTTAATCTGTCGGTACCTGAACATACCGCGATGCGTTCATATATCAAGGAGTCTCTGGAGAAGGGGCATATCCATCCTTCTTCTTCCCCTCTTGGTGCGGGATTCTTTTTTGTGGCTAAAAAGGACGGATCTTTGAGGCCTTGTATTGACTATCGGCTTTTGAATAAGATCACTGTCAAATTTCAGTATCCTTTGCCGTTGTTGTCAGACTTGTTTGCCCGGATTAAAGGTGCCAAGTGGTTCACCAAGATAGACCTTCGTGGTGCGTACAACCTTGTGCGCATTAAGCAAGGAGATGAATGGAAAACCGCATTCAATACGCCCAAAGGTCATTTTGAGTACTTGGTGATGCCATTTGGGCTCTCTAATGCACCTTCAGTTTTTCAGTCCTTTATGCATGACATTTTCCGGAAGTATCTGGATAAATTTTTGATCGTTTATCTGGATGATATTCTGGTTTTTTCTGATGATTGGGACTCGCATGTGGAACAGGTCAGGATGGTTTTCAAGATTTTGCGTGAAAATTCTTTGTTTGTTAAAGGCTCAAAGTGTCTCTTTGGTGTACAGAAGGTTCCCTTTTTAGGGTTCATTTTTTCCCCTTCTGCTGTGGAGATGGACCCAGTCAAGGTTCGAGCTATTCATGATTGGACTCAACCCTCGTCAGTTAAGAGTCTTCAGAAGTTCTTGGGTTTTGCTAACTTCTACCGTCGTTTTATCGCTAATTTTTCTAGCGTTGTTAAACCGTTGACGGATATGACCAAGAAAGGCTCTGATGTGGCTAACTGGGCTCCTGCTGCCGTGGAGGCTTTCCAGGAGTTGAAGCGCCGGTTTACTTCAGCGCCTGTTTTGTGCCAGCCTGATATCTCACTTCCCTTTCAGGTTGAAGTGGATGCTTCGGAGATTGGGGCAGGGGCCGTTTTGTCGCAGAGAGGCCCTGGTTGCTCTACTATGAGACCTTGTGCCTTTTTCTCTAGGAAGTTTTCGCCGGCAGAGCGAAATTATGATGTGGGCAATCGGGAGTTGTTGGCCATGAAGTGGGCATTTGAGGAGTGGCGTCATTGGCTCGAGGGTGCTAAGCATCGTGTGGTGGTCTTGACTGATCACAAAAATCTGATGTACCTCGAGTCTGCTAAACGCCTGAATCCTAGACAGGCCCGCTGGTCATTGTTTTTCTCCCGTTTTGACTTTGTGGTTTCGTATTTACCAGGTTCTAAGAATGTGAAGGCCGATGCTCTGTCTAGGAGCTTTGTGCCTGATGCTCCTGGAGTCGCTGAACCTGTGGGTATTCTTAAGGAAGGAGTTATCCTGTCAGCTATTTCTCCAGATCTGCGACGTGTGTTGCAGAGATTTCAGGCTGGTAGGCCTGACTTTTGTCCACCTGACAGATTGTTTGTGCCTGCTAAATGGACCAGCAGAGTCATTTCCGAGGTTCATTCCTCAGTGTTGGCAGGGCACCCGGGAATTTTTGGCACCAGAGATCTGGTGGCCAGGTCCTTTTGGTGGCCTTCCTTGTCAAGAGATGTGCGGTCATTTGTGCAGTCCTGTGGTACTTGTGCTCGAGCTAAGCCTTGCTGTTCTCGTGCCAGCGGGTTGCTCTTGCCCTTGCCTGTCCCGAAGAGACCTTGGACACACATCTCTATGGATTTCATTTCGGATCTTCCGGTGTCTCAGGGCATGTCTGTGATCTGGGTGATATGTGATCGTTTCTCCAAGATGGTCCATCTGGTTCCTTTGCCCAAACTGCCTTCCTCTTCTGATCTGGTTCCTGTGTTCTTCCAGAACGTGGTTCGTTTGCACGGCATTCCTGAGAATATTGTGTCGGACAGAGGATCCCAGTTTGTTTCCAGGTTCTGGCGATCCTTTTGTGGTAGGATGGGCATAGATTTGTCGTTTTCGTCCGCTTTTCATCCACAGACTAACGGACAAACGGAACGAACTAATCAGACTCTGGAGGCGTATTTGAGGTGTTTTGTCTCTTCTGATCAGGATGATTGGGTGACCTTCTTGCCGTTGGCTGAATTTGCCCTTAACAATCGGGCTAGTTCTGCCACCTTGGTTTCACCATTTTTCTGCAACTCTGGTTTCCACCCTCGTTTTTCCTCGGGACATGTGGAGCCTTCTGACTGTCCTGGGGTGGATTCTGTGGTGGATAGGTTGCAGCGGATCTGGAATCATGTGGTGAACAACTTGAAGTTGTCACAGGAGAAGGCTCAGCGTTTTGCCAACCGCCGCCGCGGTGTGGGTCCCCGACTTCGTGTTGGGGATTTGGTATGGCTGTCTTCTCGATTTGTTCCTATGAAGGTCTCCTCTCCCAAATTTAAGCCTCGATTCATTGGTCCTTACAAGATATTGGAGATCCTTAATCCTGTATCCTTTCGCCTGGATCTTCCGGTGTCGTTTGCCATTCACAACGTATTTCATAGGTCCTTGTTGCGGCGGTACGTTGTGCCTGTGGTTCCTTCTGCTGAGCCTCCTGCTCCGGTGTTGGTTGAGGGCGAGTTGGAGTACGTGGTGGAGAAGATCTTAGATTCTCGTCTCTCCAGGCGGAGGCTTCAGTACCTGGTCAAGTGGAAGGGCTATGGTCAGGAGGATAATTCCTGGGTGGTCGCCTCTGATGTGCATGCGGCCGATTTAGTTCGTGCCTTTCACGCCGCTCATCCTGATCGCCCTGGTGGTCTTGGTGAGGGTTCGGTGACCCCTCACTAAGGGGGGGGTACTGTTGTGAATTTACTTTTTGGCTCCCTCTAGTGGCTACTAGTGATTTGACTCTGGGTTTGTCAGTCATTCCTTTTATGCTCACCTGGGTCGTTAGGTCAGGGGTGTTGCTATATAAGCTCCCTGGACCTTCAGTTCAATGCCTGGCAACGTTGATATCAGAGCTAATCTGTAGTGCTCTTGTCTACTGATCCTGGTTCCTGCTTGATTAAGCTAAGTCTGCTTTTTTGCTTTTTGCAATTCGTTATTGTTTGCATTTTTTGTCCAGCTTGTATATTATCTGTATCCTGACCTTGCTGGAAGCTCTAGGGCGGCTGGTGTTCTCCCCCCGGGCCGTTAGACGGTTCGGGGGTTCTTGAATCTCCAGCGTGGATTTTTGATAGGGTTTTTGTTGACCATATAAGTTATCTTACTATATTGTGCTATTAGTAAGTGGGCCTCTCTGTGCTAAACCTAGTTCATCTCTGTGTTTGTCATTTCCTCTTACCTCACCGTTATTATTTGTGGGGGGCTTGTATCCTACTTTTGGGGTCCTTTCTCTGGAGGCAAGAGAGGTCTTTGTTTTCCTCTTCTAGGGGTAGTTAGCTCTCCGGCTGGCGCGAGACATCTAGCGACCAACGTAGGCATGTTCCCCGGCTACTTCTAGGGTTGGCGTTAGGAGTAGATATATGGTCAACCCAGTTACCACTGCCCTATGAGCTGGATTTTTGTACTTTGCAGACTTGCTGATATCTCTGAGACCCTCGCCATTGGGGTCATAACATATACTGAGCCACCATGCTGCCCCACTTCTACATATATAGCCCTCAATACTTCCCCTTCTCTACTTCTCTATACTGAGCCCTATGTTATGCCTCTTCTCATGAGCCCTACATTTGGTTGCACCCCCTTTGGAATAAATAACTGCAATTAATCCCTTCCTATAGCCATCAACAAACTTCTTACACCTCTCACCTGAATTTTTGGACCACTCTTCTCTTGCAAACTGCTCCAGGTCTGTCATATTTGAAGGCACCTTCTCCAAACAGAAATTTTAAGATCTCTCCACAGGTGTTGAATGGCATTTAGAGTCAGACTCATTGCTGACCACTTCAGGACACTCCAGCTCTTTGTTTTCATCCATTTCTGGGGGCTTCCTGAAGTATGTTTGGGGTAATTGTCCTCATGGGTGATGACCTAGAATGCAAATCTAGCTTTCTGGCACTGGGCACTGCATTGCGACACAAAATCCTTTAGTAATCTTCAGATTTCATGATGCCTTACACACAGTCAAGGCACCCAGTGCCAGAAGCAGCAAAAAAATCTTTGAACTTCTACCATATTTGACTGTCGGTACTTTGCTCTTTTCTTTGTAGGCTTCATTCCATTTTCTGTAAACAGTAGAATGATGTGCTTTACCGAAAAACTCTATCTTAGTCTCATCTGTCCACAAGACGTTTCCCAGCAGGATTTTGGCTTACTCATATACATTTTGGCAAACTGCAGTCTAGCCTTTTTAAGTCTGTCATCAGTGGGGTCCTCCAGGATCTTCTGCCATAGCATTTAATTTCATTCAAATGTAGATGGATAGATTGCGTTGACACTGATGCACCCTGAGCCTGCACGACAGCTTGAGTTTCTTTGGAACTTGATTAGGGCTGCTTATCTACCATCCAGACTATCCTGCGTTGCAACCTTTCATCAATTTTTCTCTGTCGTCCACATCCAGGTAGATTAGCTACAGTGTCATGGGTTCTAAACTTCTTGATTAAGTTCAGCATGTTGGACAAAAGAACATCAAGATCTCTGGAGATGCACTTGCAACCTTCAAATTGTTGATATTTTTCAACACTTTTGGCTTTCAAGTCCTCAGACATTTCTCTTTCTCGTCTCCCCTTTTTATCTGGTTTCAAGTGTGATTGTCATGTCGCCAACACACCTGTTATTTGCCACAGGTGAGTTTGAACCAGCATCACATGCTTGAAACAACGTTGTTTACAAACAATTTTGGAAAGGTGCCAGACCATTTTGGGGGTTTTGTGTGAAATTATGTCTAATTTGCCTTTTTTCTGTGTTTTTTTTTTTGTTCATATGCTCACCAAGGAAATAAACATGTACAGCTTGTTGCCTGTCCTTAGCAGTGGTTTCCTAGCAGCTATTTTACCATGAAGGCCTGCTGCATAAAGTCTCCTCTTAACAGTTGTAGAGATGTATCTGCTGCTAGAACTCTGTGTGGCATTGACCTGGTCTCTAATCTGAGCTGCTGTTAACCTGCGATTTCTGAGACTGGTGACTCGTATAAACTTATCCTCAGAAGCAGAGGTGACTCTTCGTCTTCCTTTCCTGGGGCGGTCCTCATGTGAGCCAGTTTCTTTATAGCGCTTGATGGTTTTTGCAACTGCACTTGGGGACACTTTCAAAGTTTTCCCAATTTTTTGGACTGACTGACCTTAATTTCTTAAAGTAATGATGGCCACACGTTTTTCTTTACTTAGCTGCTTTTTTCTTGCCATAATACAAATTCTAACAGTCTATTCAGTAGGACTATCAGCTGTGTATCCACCAGACTTCTGCTCAACACATCTGATGGTCCCAATACCATTTATAAGGCAAGAAATCCCACTTATTAAACTTGACAGGGCACACCTGTGAAGTGAAAACCATTTCCGGTGACTACCTCTTGAAGCTCATCAAGAGAATGCCAAGAGTGTGCAAAGCAGTCATCAAAGCAAAAGGAGGCTACTTTGAAGAACCTAGAATATAAGACATAATTTCAGTTGTTTCACACTTTTTTGTTAAGTATATAATTTCACATGTGTTACCGTATATACTCGAGTATAAGCCGACCCGAGTATAAGCCGACCCCCCTAATTTTGCCACAAAAAACTGGGAAAACTTAATGATTTGAGTATAAGCCTAGGGTGGAAAAGGCAGCAGCTACTGGTAAATGTCAAAAGTAAAATTAGATACCAATAAAAGTAAAATTAATTGAGACATCAGTAGGTTAAGTGTTTTTGAATATCCATATTAAATCAGGAGCCCCATATAATGCTCCATAAAGTTTATGATGGGCCCCATAAGATGCTCCATATTAAAATATGCCCCATATAATCCTGCATAAAGGTTAATAATGGCCCCATAAGATGCTCCATAGACACATTTGCCCAATATAATGCTGCCCAAATGTTGATTATGGCCCCATAAGATGCTCCATAAAGATATTTGCCCCATATAGTGCAGCACAAACCTTGATTATGGCCCCATAAGATGCTCCATACAGACATTTGCCCCATATAATGCTCCACAAACGTTGATTATGGCCCCATAAGATGCTCCATAAAGATATTTGCCATATAGTGCTGCACAAACGTTATGGCCCCTGTTGTGAACTCTATTTTTGGGCTCCCTCTAGTGGTCACAAGCAGTACTGTGTAGTGTTGTCTTTCTGCAGGTTGGCTTCATCACCTGGTTCGTTATCCTTGGTTGGTTTCCTATTTAGCTCACCTGGATACTCAGTTCCTTGCCTGCTATCAATGTATTCAGTGCTCTTCAGATTCCTGGTGACTACCTTGCTCCCAGTCTCTCCAAGACAAGCTAAGTTTTTGTTTGTTCAGTTTCTGATTATCAGCGTTCATCATGTTTTTTGTCCAGCTTGTTAAAATGTGATTTCTTACTTGCTGGTTGCTCTAGGGGACTGAGTTTCTCCCCTCACACCGTTAGTTGGTGTGGGGGTTCTTGAAATCTCAGTGTGGATATTTTGTAAGGGTTTTTTACTGACCGCATAGACCCCTTTTCTATTTTCTGCTATCTAGAATTAGTGGGCCTCTTTTGCTGAATCTGCTTTCACCCCTGTGTATGTGCCTTCCTCTTACCTCACCGTTATTATCTGTTGGGGGCTTCTATATCTTTTGGGGATTATTTCTCTGGAGGCAAGAGAGATCTTTCTTTCTCTCTAGGGGTAGTTAGTTCCTCAGGCTGGCTCGAGACGTCTAGGATTTTAGACACGTTCACCGGCTGCCTCTAGTGTGGATGGATAGGTTCAGTTTTGCGGTCAGTCCAGTTTTCCACCTCCCTAGAGCTTGTCCTATGTTTAGTCACCTTGCTGGAGTAATTTGTGATCCTCAACCACTAAGGATCATAACAGGCCCCATAAGATACTCCATACAGACACTTGCCCCATAAAGTGCTGCACAAATGTTATGACCCCATAAGATGCTCTATACAGACACTTGCCCAATTATAGTGCTGCACAAACGTTGATTATGGCCCCATACAGACACTTGCCTCATTATAGTGCTGTACAAACGTTATGGCCCCATAAGATGCTCCATACAGACACTTGCCCCATTTGCTGTTGCTGCGATAAAAAAAAATCACATACTCACCTCTCCTTCGCTCAGGCCCCTGGCACTTTCAATATTCACCTGACTTTTTTCCAGCAGAGGACCATGTCACCACGCCCTCTGACCTGAGCGTCACTGCAGAAGACGCTGAAGACGGAGCAGCACCAGGACGAGGAGCAGGTGAATATCACGCAGTGCTGTGCTCCCCTCTCCGTTATACTCACCTGCTTCCCCGACGCCGCAGCTTCTTCCTGTACTGAGCGGTCACTGTTACCACTCATTACAGTAATGAACATGCAGCTCCACCCCTATGGGAGGTGGAGCCGCATATTCATTACTGTAATGAGCGGTACCATGTGACCGCTCAGTACAGGAAGAAGCTGGGGCGCCGGGGAGCCAGGGACCTGCTGGGACCACGCCAGGAGCAGGTGAGTATAATTAGACAGCCCTCGCTCCCCCTCCCCTGCGGACCCCTGGGTATGACTCGAGTATAAGCCGAGAGGGGGACTTTCAGCCCCAAAAAATGGGCTGAAAATCTCGGCATATACTCGAGTATATACGGTAATTCATAGTTTTGATGCCTTCAGTGTGAATTTACAATTTTCATAGTCATGAAAATACAGAAAAATCTTTAAATGAGAAGGTGTGTCCAAACTTTTGCTCTGTACTGTATAACAAAACATTTTCTGGAACAATTTAAAGGGTGCCAACACTTTCGGCCATGACTGTATAAACTAATGATTACACTGCAGTAATCTTCCTTTCTTATTAGCAGTCATGTGTACTATAGATAAATAAGTGGTTTACCATATAGTTTTGTAGTTTGCACCACAGTCCAGTTTTTCTACAATCACATCCCTTTTGGTATAATTGTGATGATAAATCAATGAAGAGGAAGACAGTGGGAGCTCCCACGCCATTTCTTCAGTCTCCTCTGGTTTTGTATACTGCAAATCTCTGGCTCCACTCATCACTGTACTCAGTAACAATGCCCTCTCTGTTGGCATACACTGGCACAGTGAGGTGAAGGTTGCCATGGTATTCCATGCCAGTCTGAATTGGTTCATTGTTGTATAAGGAGGAAGAAAGAGCTGGGGGTGAACAGAAGGGGTAAAGGAAAATTGGTTTATAAACCCAATCATAGCAATTGTCTGCAAAAATGGGTCTAAATCTACACTCGTAATGGCCATGGTGGTGTGCCCACGGCATTTGATGCTCTGTAAAATCTTCTCATACATACAGTGGCTCGTCTTCGAGAAGAATTGTAGTACAAATGGTACTTTAGTGTATAGATCCACTCAAAGTGATGGGGCAATGTACAACACTAGTGTAGAGTCATAAATGGGACAAGCGGGAATGACCAAGGATGTTGGAATTTGAGGGTTTGAGGGGAACCAGGGCATTACCATTAGACCAGGGGGTTAGGATATTGAGCTAGGGCAGTAAATTTAATCACTGCCTCTGGTGAAGAAAAGCTATGCCCTGATCATGCACAGTTATTACTAAAGATCTGATAAACTATGTGGCATTAACCAAATAGTTGATGGCTAACGCTAAGGATGGGGCATCAATTTTTAATGTCCCAGATAAGCCAGTCAGTTCTTTGGAAGAAGCGGATATAAGCGACTGTTTGTCAGCTTACACCTCATGGGAAAGTATAAGATTGGGGAGGAAAAAATCCAAAATGCCCAATATTTGCTAGCATGGCAAATCCTTAGCTAGAATCTGCCAAGGTAGATGATGACGTTTATAGTTGGTTCAATGATTCGCAATTCTATCACTAAATGAAGCCAGAAAGGGAAAATTCTACAATTAAAAGGTTGTTTGTTGGTTATCAGTAATGAGCTCTACTTCTTATAATCATGAGTGGTCCAAGTCCTTCACTTACCGATATGGAAAAGATGTCTTCACCATAGAGACGAGAAAATGTATTCTCACAACCCTGGTCCAGGAGTCAGATCAGTACTCCGTGGTCGTTGGAGGAGAATTCTGAGAACCTCCTCCTTCCTGTCAGCATCCCTGGTTCCTCTTATGATTACTCAGCTTGGCGCAATTTTTTTTAAGCAAAAACAATGGCAAAACACTTTAAAACACGTATAAGCATCTTTTGAGCTCCTCCGTTGACTTGTATAGTAAAGTTCAGAGCGTCTTCCGAGCAGGAAGCACCTGAAGAATGGACTGGTCACTTCTTGGCGTGTTTAGAAACCCGAAGAGTTTAAAAGATGTTCAAAAGTCCGAAAATATGCATAGAAAGTCGTATGTACACAGAAAGGCATACGGTCATTCTTTTGTTCCTTTTTATATTTTTTGAGGCGGAATCTGCCTAATAAAGACGTCACATACCCTTATAATTGACTCTGGACTCTCAATATTCATTACATGAATCAAATGGATGTAAAGAATCTTTTAGGAAAACAGGATTGATGGTAATTAATGGGGTAGTAAAGAAGACGTAGCCATTTTTTTTATGTAATTTATTTTTCAATAGAAATGTGAAAAATACTTTTAGATGTATATTTTTTATTGTGCAGAAGGACTCCAGGTCCACATTTAGGAGAGACCTTCGGATGACATTATTTCTATTCTGGTTTTTGCCATGTGCAGTGAATTGAATCTAACAAACACATTAAAGGGGTTGTCCTGCACTTTAACATTGATGGCGTATCCTTAGTCTAGGTCATCAGTGTGTGATAGTGGGGGGGTGACACCCGGCACCCTCGCCGATCAGCTGTTCATTTTGTCAGTCCCGGCCGGTACTTCTCAGTTGCAGAACAGCACAGCTCCCTCAATGGAGTAGTGGTTGCGGCCGGCAGCTGCACATCCACCACTTATTGATTTGAATAGGTCTCGGATGTGTAGAACCGTGCAAGTATACAGTCAACGGAGCTGTGCTGTTCAGCTCCGCAACTGAGCAGTTTCAGCTACCGCCAATACTGGGAACGGATGATCGGTGGCCATGTTTAGTGTCGCACCCTCACTTATCAGATGTTGATGACCTACCCAAAGGCTTGCAATCAATGTTAATGTCCAGGACAACCCCTTTCATATCTACACGATATCTGACTTTAACAATGTCACATGGGTGATGTATTTGGCTGACTTGAGAGCACAAGATCCCAATGACAAAAAGGTAAATAAACCTGAATCACCGACAGAGGTTCCGGAAGTGTCAACATTCATCTGCGCCAAGCGAACAGCCAAAAATTTTGAAGCCATGCCCTTTTTCACATTCCAGGAATCTATAACATCTTCAATATCCTATTTTCCCTCCTTCTGAAATGTGGACGCCGGGCTTCCACTGATGGCAGAACATTCAGGCATTATACACTATATTCCTCCAGCTATATATCCCAACTGTTTTGCAAGTTCGGAATGTTTTTCATGTTTTTCCTGGAGCCTCCTGAGTGTTATAGAAAATGGAATGGCTTATGCTGTCATCTCAATCTTTCCTCAGGGCTCTGACCAGCATAGCAATAAGGTATGAAAAATGTTTTTGTCACAGTAATGCACACAAAAGGGCCTTAATACATTGGTGCCCTCATAGGTCTTCTTTGGTGTGACATTAGCCAAGGCTTCGGTAAGTTTTGTATCTTTAGAATATCTCTCAATATTCCAAAGGGGATGTTCTCCGGCATCAATGAAAAGCAGTAAAAACGTAGCCTTTAATCATATAGGATTAAAAAATTGGGATAAACTGCACATATTAAAAAAAAGAGAACCCATAATGGTTATACGTTTTGGGTAGAAAAACCCTTAATCACTGCTAACTATGAATAAGGGATTAACAAGAGCATAGTAAGGTCGGAGACTCGGGCCTCTCTACCTTCAAGAGTACCACCACGACAGGTATAAGTAGGGTTCCAGTTCCAGGGATACTTTAAGGCCCCGCTTCTTAACTGGAGACCATCACAGGGGGACAATACACTGTTTAAAAGATCTATTTAGATCTAACGAAGCTTAAGTATTTATTAGGATTTGTTATCAGAATGGCTGATATTAATATGAGTTATTTATGAGTCTGGTAGAAAGTGAAAGAGCTCATGAGTTCAAACATATTTTGCCTCTGGCCACCCATCCTGATTGACAGCTGCCGCTTGTACTATGCAGTATGAGGTCTGCGCAGCAGGAGGGTCATTGAGGCTAATCAGGCTAGGTGGGCTAAATATTGAGCTTAAATATTCACTAATGATATGGTCATTATGACGTGTTTTCTAAAGAAGTATATTAGGCAGTGAGGGGAAAGACTCAATAACAAGGAGGAGGGACACTGAGGAGCAGTAAATCAGGCTAGAGGGGTTGGAAATTGAGTTTAGGCTTTCAAAAATTACTTTACAGTCAAAAAAGGAGGAGGTCGACATACTGCAAACTAAAGTTAAGCTGTCCCGCTCTTTGTGACTTGATTGATGTCCCTGAGAAAGTTTCTGATGAGTTAAGTCAATCAGCAGAGTCTCCATCTTTTTGAATGGCTACAACTTATTAGCATATGGCAGAAGCATTGAACCTTATTTTTTTGCAAAATTACACTTGATATTGGGCTAATGGGAACATGTATGGAGACACTTTTGGGGCAAAAAAGACCTGCCAGATTTTCTTCGAAATAAAGCTGAAATAGGGGGAATTTCTCTTTGGCCTTTGATCCTGAATGCATGACAGAAATTAAATAAAGTTGTCCACCAGCGTTACTTATACCTCTGGGGGTACGCATCGTTTCTCAAGAATTGCTTGTAATGCTCTTATGCTGTACTTTTATGTTGACTTTTATGGGTGCGATATGGTGTATTGTCATAGCCTTGGAGGCAATGTAATGGAACTTCGAGAAACCCTGTCACACTAGTATTGTAAAAGCTGTCCTAGACTTGGCACTATCCACACTATCTGGCAGATCCCAGAGGAAGCCCGTTCTTCACCCTTAAACCCATATACAGTGATCTGCCCTTACAACGGGGTCCTCTGGGTTGCTTCCACGGAAAGGCTGCTGGCTGGAGGAGCGAGCCTGAAGCAAGGATGCGCAAACAAACCCAGGTCACTATCACTAGGGACAAAAAGCATGGAGCAATAGACAAAAAAAGCGAAATCATAGGGGAGGATACCAGAAGGTCAGTTAAGAGAGGATTGAGATAAGCTGTGGTCAGAATCATGGGGGAAAAAGAATAAGAGAAAATCAGTGGTTTATATCTGGAATTGCAAAAGAAACCAAGCATCAGTGTCCAGGTAGCTTTCAAGCATAACATCAAGGAACTAAGGTAGAAAGATGGGAGTTAACATTGGGTGCGGTACTGCCCAATCGGCCACAATAGGGAGATTATTACTGCTGGACAGAGAACACCCCGATCAGCCTGGCTGAGTGGAAACAACAGGCCACAGCCAGACTAATATCTGTTTGGATAGCACTTTCACTGTGCAGAGATACTGGTTACAACATCTACTTTACCACTGAGTGAATACGGCAGTGCCTGGTGACCAAAACTGACTTTGCAGGAGCAGATCCAGGTAGAGATATGACAATTACATAATTCTTCTATTTGTTATAGTCTTTTGTCATTTTGTTAAAGCACCACGCCAACAGGAGGAGGGGTATTCAGCGCTGGAGTGGCGATTTAAATGTAAGCCCCCTGCCCCCAGTCATATACTCACCCTTTGGTGTCTTCACCGTCTTTCAGCACCGCTCCGGTCCAGCAGTGCCATCTTGTGCATGTCTTGTAATGTCTGACTGATCGGAACTTAGAAGTTATGTCACAAGCTCTCAATTCAAGTCTACGAGAGCCAGATCGAGACCAGAATGAGGTTTTCATAGACTTGTATTGAAAAGTGACCTCAGCGCCGCTCCATGAGACACTGGAGCTGCCGGCAGGTTACTTTTCACCAAAGACCAACGGGAGGGATGCTGAAAAACGAAGGGAGCAGCAGGTTAGTATGAGACAGGGGGCAGATGAATTATATTTAAAGCACCACTCCAGCAATGCAATAAAAAAAAATGCTGTAATGGTACTTTAAATGCATTTTGTTTTTAGCACGGTGGATTGGTGGCTGGCACTGTTGATTTGCAGTAGCAAGGTGGCATCAGTTTGCCGGGGCAACCTGTTCGAGAATGTGACCATCAAACCATGTAGCCTATTTAAAGAGATTGCCCCCTAAACAGCATTAATAACTTATGCGCAGAGTAGATGATCACTGGGCTCCGGCTGTTAACAGGTAATACCAAATGGTGGCCGAAAGGCCATGTATGAATAGACCAGTAGTGACCATGTGCGACCACCACTCATATGCTTGTCAGAAGGGCTGTATAATCCTTAGTGAAAGATTAAACTCAACTTCTACTCAGTATCCCTCCTCACTGCTGCTGAAATCTCACACTGCTCAGTACAAGCTGCAGCTGTCGGTGAGGCTGGTGGGGCGGAGACTGAATTCACTCGGACTCATGAGCTTTTTTACTCGCTTGCTGATGTCATAAAATGCACATTATCGAGCCATTCTGTCATAGATTTTCAAAGGAATTTCACCAGACTCCTTAGGTTGAAGAGATCTAATAATGCATGAAGATTGTATTGTAAAATCTGGGGAAAAATCTTCTATAAGGGTCCAAAATAAGATAAGAGTCTACGCATTTCTTACTCCAGACACCATATTGGTGTAGAATCCTCTTGTCATCCTGGCTCAAAAGTCTTCACAAACACAATGTCATTGGCATGAATACTTATTCTGCCAACTTTTTTATTGACATTAAAGGTCCCCCGAAAATACCCAATATACATCTTGTTCTCGCTTTATTTTCGGCACTTATGCCAAGATGTATGCCAAATAAAAAAGCTCAGAAAAACTATGAAGAGGGACAGATGTGCATAGCAATAGGGTAGTACCGTGAAATATGAAGAAAAATGGAAGCTGTAGTAGCGCTCACCTGGAGGTGTTGTCTACGGACACAACACCTACTAAAGAGTGGATAATATTTCTTCTAGATGCGTATTAGCCAGAGTGGAGACCATCACGTTAGGTGGGCTTTGCTGTGGGAGTAAGAAGTCCCGGCGTTCCATATAGTCCATGAGCCAAGAACCAAATTTGACGATATCGGTACCAAGCGGAGTGACTAATTCTCTTTGGTATTTTTAGGTAGATGCATGTCTGTAGTTTATTTTTTGATATGATAGCCCTTACATATACGTAGCTTATTAACCCCTTCAGCCCTAGGCCTATTTGTACCCAAGTGCCTAAGCCAATCTGACCTGTGCCACTTCATGGGCTAATAACTTTGGAACGCTTTCACCTATCCAAGCCATTCTGAGATTGTTTTCTCGTGACATATTGTACTTCACGTCAGTGCTAAATGGGAGTCAATATATTTTACCTTTCTATATAAAAAAATGCTAAATATTCGGAAATTTTGGAAAAATCGGCAATTTTTTAACTTTGAAATTCTCTGCTTTTTACAAAAATACTGATACCCCCCATAATAGTTATTAATTTACACTCCCCACATGTTTACTTCATATTGGCATCATTTTGAAAATGAAACCTTATTGTTTTACGACGTAATAGGGCTTATAGTTTTATGCGCAATTTTTCACATTTACAGCAAAACCCACTTTTCAAAGGACCAAGTCACTTCTGAAGTCACTTTAAGGGGCTTACATAACAGAAACCACCCATAAATTACCCCATTTTGCAAACTACACCCCTCAAGCTGTTCAAAACTCATTTTTAAAAACTGTTAACCCTTTAGGTGTTCCACAGGAATTTTAGCATGAGCCAAGAACCAAATATGACGATATCGGTACCACCCGGAGTGACTAGATGTAGTATTTGTAACAAAATTTAATCCAAGTTATGTAAATACACACTGAACATGTCATGTGCATATATATATATATATATATATATATATATATATATATATATATATATATATATATATGTTACTCCATAATATCTTCAACATCGGACTCTGAATCTGACTGTTGTTCTACTGGCTCGTCTTCAGTACCCTTGTTCTGGCATGTCTGTAATCTGCACATGTCTGTGCACTTCAGGCCATTGCTGAGGCAAGTACACTGAGGAAGTTCACATGACCGCACACACTTGCAGGACAGTAGCTGTATAATAGCTTCTGGTGCTGGTGCCCCTTGCATCCACTTGACAACAAGCTTTCCGTCGTTATCTATCATCCAACCGCAGTCTGTTGGGTTTGCAACCCATGGCTGGCTCTGCAGACTTCTCCTCCAGATCGCAGCCTGGTAGTTTGCACGCAGTGCATGCATGAAAAGGCAGTCCTGGCAAGGAGGGAGTTGACTTGACTCTACCACTCCACGTCTGGCACAGAACAGCTGATAACGGAGCCTGTTTACCTCAGTTGTTTGGGTAGTTGGCAGGTACATGTGGCAGGTGATTTCCTGTAACTTCTCAAAAAGTTCGGTAGACACTTCCCATGAACGACCAACTTCCTGAAAGGCATCCTGGTATGTCTTGTTCATCTTCAACTGCTTGAGTGTCGTCATCTTCCCACGGCCAGCGAATGCACTGACGGTGTCACAGCCTGTAAATGCATGCATACCAATCAATGAATCACATACGCTGCCTCCCAATGTTCGGCTCAGAGTGGTGATATCCAGGAATCTTGTCCGGTTCTGTGTACCGCATTTCTGGAACAGGTGGGATGGGATTTTGTGGCACATGCCCAGACACAGGACCATGACATCAGTATCCTCCGAAGTGATGATGACCGACTTGTAACCAGATTCTGCTGCATGAAGAGCATGGAGAAGGAGGCGTGTGTCTGCTTCTTCTTGATTTGACTTAAGGTCAGCAGCCTCTTCCCACTGTTCTTTGGTGATCTTAAAGCAGAGCTGCTCACATGTGACATACAGCTCCTTCTCCTCAAGCTTCTCCCTGTGGTGTTTCGCCTTCCATTCTTCTACCAGAAACTTTATGAGACTTGCCTTGTTGGAGGAACTACTTAGAAGCTTTTTCCACTGCTGGATGTTGTGCCCATGTTGAATGTTCTTGAAATGGATCCCTGTGCCTTCATATCTGTTGACTCTTTCTGTATCTTTGATGGATGTCTCCTTGTAGACGTCAAAGACAATATCAATGCGCTTGCTCTTAGCACCCTCATGGATAGCGCGACTCATTGCTGTGCCTGCTAGCTGGCCAAATGTTGCATTGTTTCCCTTCAGTTTCTGAACCAGGCTCATCCCATCAATGATGGTTGCAGAGGGCTCGGGGATCACTTCTGCAGGACGAGCATTCCTCTCCAACTCCCTTGCGAGGGCAGCCTTGTTGGTCTTGCGGATAGACCCATCACCATTGGCAAGTGCCCATGGCAATGGACCCAGGGGATGAGTCAAGACATCACTCATTTGTAGCTTTCTGTTCTCAGCTACAAGTATCATCTGGCCAAATAGGTTTCTGTCAGCCTTCAAAATTACCTCCTTGCCAAGACCTTGTCTGCGTGTCTTCATTTGGATGTTAGAGAACGTTTTAAGTTTGTTCTTCGTCATCTTGTCATGAAACAATGTAGTTGGCTTATCGGTACCCAAACGCTCATCCTTGAATGTTTGATATGCATCCTCTCCTATACTGTATGCCCCTTGAAGGTCTTTGGCTACATCTGGTGGTGCTACAGTCGCTGTTGACAAACTGATAAGTTCACCATTATGCTCTTTGTTGAAGGGGTTCACCCAACCTGTCTCCAGCAGTTGAACGAAAGATTGGACATCGGCTTCATCTCTTCTAATCCTAGACACCTGTAGGTCTGAATGGCTGAAGTCAGTATATTGTTGGCCTACCAGGGCCCTCAGCTGCCTCAAGTACATACTGCGGTACTCTGATGTCAGGTAGAACCTGGAAACAGCTCCAACTTTGAGGCTGAAGCCTTTTGTGCCCCCTGGTGTCTGGGTGTCTTTGTTGATTGTCTCTTCAATGGTCTGGTCCACAGGAATTCGTCCAAAAGGATTCTTGCTACCGATCTGGACCGAAAAGCCACCTTGCATGAAGTATTCATGGACCTCTGGGTGTTCTATGGGCAGCCGAGACATTGTGGCATAGTAATAGGTTAGGTATCGGGCATAGTTGACCTTGTCATAGGCAAAACACCATGGTATCATCTGTCGGATTGCTCCTAGGTGAAGCATCCAGTTGCCTTCTCTTGAAGCTCGAACCAGGGCCAGCATGGTCTCGACCATGTCCAAGTATGACATCCAGAATGCTGAGAGTTGTTCATTTCTGAGGGTCTCAAGATAAACTTTTTCCATTTTCTCAACCAAGTGTTTCCAACTACTGTGAAACACTGGTTGGGTCAAAGTGGTCACTATACCCCCTAAAAGATTCCTTGGGGGTGTAGTTTCCAAAATAGGGTCACTTTTTGGGGTTTCCACTGTGGGGGTACCTCAGGCAGCCTTCAAATGTGACATGGCCCCCTAGATTTCTTCCAGTGAATCCGCCACCCAAAAACCACATAGCGCTCCTTCCGTGTTGAGCTGTGCTGTGTGCCCATACTTTAGTTTACGAGTACATGTGGGGTGTTTCTATAAACTGCAGAATTAGGGTAACCAAGTTTGGGTTTGCCGTTAACCCTTGCTAGGTTGCAGGTAAAATTGGATTACAATGTAATATCTGGAAAAAAAATGAAATTTTGAAATTTCGCCTTCATTCTGCTAAAATTCCTGTGGAACACCTAAAGGGTTAACAGTTTTTAAAAATGAGTTTTGAACAGCTTGAGGGGTGTAGTTTGCAAAATGGGGTAATTTATGGGTGGTTTCTGTTATGTAAGCCCCTTAAAGTGACTTCAGAAGTGACTTGGTCCTTTGAAAAGTGGGTTTTGCTGTAAATGTGAAAAATTGCGCATAAAACTATAAGCCCTATTACGTCGTAAAACAATAAGGTTTCATTTTCAAAATGATGCCAATATGAAGTAAACATGTGGGGAGTGTAAATTAATAACTATTATGGGGGGTATCAGTATTTTTGTAAAAAGCAGAGAATTTCAAAGTTAAAAAATTGCCGATTTTTCCAAAATTTCCGAATATTTAGCATTTTTTTATATAGAAAGGTAAAATATATTGACTCCCATTTAGCACTGACGTGAAGTACAATATGTCACGAGAAAACAATCTCAGAATGGCTTGGATAGGTGAAAGCGTTCCAAAGTTATTAGCCCATGAAGTGGCACAGGTCAGATTGGCTTAGGCACTTGGGTACAAATAGGCCTAGGGCTGAAGGGGTTAATAAGCTACGTATATGTAAGGGCTATCATATCAAAAAATAAACTACAGACATGCATCTACCTAAAAATACCAAAGAAAATTAGTCACTCCGGGTGGTACCGATATCTGGCCCGGCTCATGGACTAATATAACAAATACTTTTTTTTATTAGTTCAAACGCGTTTCGTTGCCTTTCTCAAGGTAAACAATCAAATGTTACATTCCCTTGAGAAAGGCATTGGTCCAGCACCAAAATGTGTTGGTAATAATGAAAAAAAACTTATTCGGAAGGCCAGGGCTCCTTACTCCCACATATACTCTCCACTGTGGCTAATAAACTAAAGCTCTGACATATATCACTACATTGTTTACACTGGTGTATGTCACGCATAGGCCCCCATGTTAAAAAAAGCTGTCTAATATATGCAGCACTTTATAGAAAACCATAGCAGACTACACATCACTTTACCGTTAAATGAGAAGTTATACCAACATTTACCTTCACATTAATTGCCAAAAGAACATTGTTCTGGCATTTGTCATCTCTATAGGACCTTACGATAAGGTTTGGTATACATAAAATATATAAAAATTGTAATCTACGGTTCTTTCCTGTCTACATTTTTTGC
This sequence comes from Ranitomeya variabilis, assembly GCF_051348905.1. NCBI lineage: Eukaryota > Metazoa > Chordata > Amphibia > Anura > Dendrobatidae > Ranitomeya > Ranitomeya variabilis. The sequence goes on from NC_135236.1 coordinate 51,744,750, forward strand.
ACATCTTATAGGTCTACCAGTATCTTCTGACCTTGGCCACAAACATGGTTTATGACCGGAAGCATCTTCTGAACTCAAGGTTTTAAAATACTAAACCTAAGTATTTCTCTTGTAGACAGGTCACCTCTAATTTATATAATTAATTTTTACTTCTCTCATCTGTCCATTAAATAGTTTTTAAGGGGGGTGCATAAAAAAAGGACTAAGAATGACAAAATACAACCCAGCCTAAAATCATTGTCTAGAAAAAAGCAAAACAAGGGTATTGGATGCCACGAAAAAGAAACCTGTCCGCTTTCGAAACACGTCGCTTAGATTCATTTAAACAACTTGGGATGAAGAATTTGTACCACCGTTCTTCCCGTTTGTGAAGTCCAACACCCTCGTCTTCTCTTTTTTTCATCTTATGCCCATTGGCTCCAACAGGACATTTGGACCAAGGAATACATCGAGTAGCTCCAACTGTGAACAATCTCATTACTCCCTTTTACTAGAGTTGTGCCTTCACAATAACACAACTAGTACAGGTGAACATATTCCCACTACAATCCCGAGGCGTACTACCTCATAGGAACGCTTTTGTTTTTTATTTTTGTTTTCTAGAAAGCTAAAATCATTATCTTGTAGAAGGGTCCTTAAAAATATCGGGTTACAAATTTTCTTTAGAGAACATAGAACTTAAGGTTTAAAACAACTAAACCTAAAGTACAAAGGAAAAAAATGGTTAAGTCTTAAATATATATACTGTAACTGTTCATGGTACCTTCAATAAAAATGGAATAATTCCAAAGCTGGCTGTAGTAATAGACTCAAAATTGTGGTGGGCTTTAGGAAAAATTGTATCATTTTGTGCAAGTTTTACTCTTAAAACACTCTACCCTCTTCAAACTAACCACACGCTTTTGCTTTGGAAAATAAAAAAATCAATGTATCCAAAGCGTTGGAAGATTTAAGCAAGAAAAATTTGCCTCTTCCAACCATATAAAAAAAAAAATTAGAATGCTTCTTTAACTTTAAGTAATTATTAATTGAACACTAAATAAGCTGAGACGATGAGAAAAATGTTCTAAATGCCTGGAAAGTCGGTGTGAAGGCTTCATCTGTATTCTTCGGGGTTACAAAATCATTTTTGTATAAATTTCTAAAGAAAAAAAATTACAAAAATAGATATATTTTTTTAAATCGAAGCCAAAGTTACAAAATATAATATTTTATCCAATGCAAAACCAATCTAAATACAAACCTATAGGATGATATTTTATATTGTACCTCTATAAAGAATTATATGGTAATGATTCTAAAATGAAAAAAAATAGTAATAAACTTATTCCTTTTTAAAAATTTGGAAAAGATTGGGGTTTTTTTTCAAAATTTAAGCGAATATCCTTAAATTATTATATTTATCTCGGGTTCATAAACCAATTAAGAACGCAAAGGAGAAGAAGGAAAGACTCTTTATTGTCACAAACCCCGGTTATACAAAGATCTGGTTGATCTATAGAAAGAGATGAGGGAATAACATTTATTTAACATTAGTCATATGCCAAATTTTTACCAAAATTTTAGATAATTTTGAGAAAAATAAAGAGAATAGTTTTGAAAAAATAAAAATAGAATATTATCCTCAGTTTGTATCTATAAAAAAAAAAGTAAAATTTGAAATCCTATAAATCGCAATTGGTTCTAAATCCACCTCGGGACAAAGGTGGCGGAGAGCCAAACATGTTTAAAGAAGGTCAAGTTTGGGATCGAAAATTATTATTTTTCGAATAATAAACCTATGGAATAAGTTTTCCTATTTGTTATTAACTAGGTATGTTTAATCCAAAGAACACTCGCTTTTCAGAAAAGAGGCAATTTTCAGATCTCGGGAAGAATTTTCTAAGAAAATGTTTTTCCTATAAGCACGAACATATTATGTCATTGTTCAATAAGGGAATAATAGAGCGCATTCCAGGGCTCTGGTGTCCGCCAGCAAGGCAATGCATTCACACTGAATTGAAAAAAAAAGGAGCAACTTGGAAGTAGAGAAAGAAAGAGCCGTGTCGGAGAGAAGAGCGGTACAGAGCTGAGCCTGCTGTTCCGAAAAGTAAAAGTGTGCGCCACTAAAGGTCACATCAGATTGGGTTACATCATATACTTATTACACTTAGTTCTTCTGTAACAAGCGAATGGGAAAAAAAAAACTTTGGAAAACGTTCCACTAAGAAAACTGGTCTGAACTATATTTTTTGGAAATATTGGCCGAGTTCGTCAGTAGTGCTTTACGAGAACAAACTCTGTACAACTGGGACACATTGGACACCCAGATATGTCAACCTGCCAACTTATTCAGTGTCAGGCTGCCTCTTTTGATTTCTCTGAGACCAGCTGAGAAGGCAAAGTGCATCCGAGAGAGAAACAGACGAGATCACAACCAAAAAATGGTTTTTGGTGGGGGGGAGACGGACGCGGCATCTAGAATTTATTGTAAGTATAAAACCAGATTTAAAATGCGAAAAGAGGCTTTTGCTAAAAATTTCTCTATGGAAAGGGAATATTGAGCCAGAAAAATATAAATACAGACCTGCGAATATATTATAATGATGGACTCAGATATTTCAGAACCATAGCTGATCATAAATATTGATCCAGATATGTTTAACATAATATAATATAGATACAGGCCCAGATATATTTCAGTACCGGAATATAATATGAATACAGAACCCAGATACATAAAAAAACTTATAATATGGTAAGCAGAAAGAGAACTTAATATAAATATAGATCCAAATATATCAAAACCAGAATATAATATAATGGCCCATATATCTTAGAACTGGGATATACCGTAATAGGATTTTATGGTCTTGTGTATTAAAACTTTACCAGAATGTATTTTGGACATGTGGGCACGTATACTAGGTCACAAATGTGTTAGAAATATGTACCGTACTCTAAATATCCATCATGTAGATGACAACCAGAATAGAAATACTGACCCAGATTATCAGAACTACAATATAATATATAAATACAGATTCAGACATGTTGAACCTAGGAGAAAAATATCAATATGTACCCAAGTACGTCAGAATAACTATATATTTAGGAGAATAATATACATATGTGTGAACAACTGTATATATAATATATATATATATATATATATATATATATATATATATATACACATAGTATTCGCCTAGGTTCAACATGTCTGTACCTGTATCTGTATATATTAAATTACAGTTCTGATAATCTGGGACTATATATATATATATATATATATATACATATAAATATATATATCTCAGGACCACCATATAAAATAATTTTGGACTAAGCAATATCCAATACTTGTAATATTGAACAAAATATATACAGACCTACAGATATCAGAATAGAAATATGGACCCGGATGCATCAGAGCCACAAAATATTACAGGTACTAAATATACTTGAATTGGTAGATAATATAAATAATGGCCCACATCTATATCAGAACCAGAATACAACAGTAATCTAGCACCAGATATATAAAAATGACATAATATAAATCCAGATCTAGAGTCATTAGAACCAAAATATAATATAGACCTAGAAATATAAGAACCAGAATACAACAAAGATCTAAATATATCAGAACCAGATTTAGATCTAGATATTTTAGAACCAGAATGTAAGATTGATCGAGATATATCAGAACCCAAATATACAAGATTTAGATTTATCAGATCCAGAATATAATACAGATCTGCATACAGTATATCAGAAAATGAATAGAACATAGATCTAGATGTATCAGAATCAGAATATAATATATCTAGATATGTCAGGACCATAATATGATATGGACCAAGAGGTATCAGAACCTGAATATAACATGGATCTAGATATATCAGAACCAAAATATAATATGGATCTAGAGGTTTCAGAACCAGAATATAATATGGAGCGAGATGTATCAGAACCAGAATATAACAAATATATAGATATGTCAGAACCAGAATATAATATGGACCGAGATGTAACAGAACCAGAATATAATATGGACCGAGATGTATCAGAACCAGAATATAATATGGATCTAGAGGTTTCAGAACCAGAATATAATATGGACCTAGATGTATCAGAACCAGAAAATAATATGGATCTAGATGTATCAGAACCAGAATATAATATGGATCTAGATGTATCAGAACCAGAATATAATATGGACTGAGATGTATCAGAACCAGAATATAATATGGATCTAGAGGTTTCAGAACCAGAATATAATATGGACCTAGATGTATCAGAACCAGAAAATAATATGGATCTAGATGTATCAGAACCAGAATATAATATGGATCTAGATGTATCAGAACCAGAATATAATATGGACTGAGATGTATCAGAACCAGAATATAATATGGACCGAGATGAATCAGAATCAGAATATAATATATATCTAGATATGTCAGAACTAGAATATAATATGAACCAAGATGTATCAGAACCAGAATATAATATGGCTCTAGATGTATCAGAACCCGAAAATAATATGGATCTAGATATATCAGAACCAGAATATAAAATGGATCTAGATTATCAGAACCAAAAAATAATATGGATCCAGATGTATCAGAACCAGAATATAATATGGATCTAGATATACCAGAACCAGAATATAAAATGGATCTGGATATATCAGAACCAGAATATAAAATGGATCTAGATTATAAGAGCCAAAAACTAATATGTATCTAGATGTATCAGTACCTGAATATAATATGGATCTAGATATATCAGAACTCAAATGTAATATTGATGTCGATATATGATAATAACCAGAATAAAATATGGATCTAGATGTATCAGAACCAGAATATAACATAGTATATCAGAATATAATATAGACCTAGGTATATCAGAACCCAGAGGCCCAGGTTTATCCATCTTATAATGTAGTATAAATTCCAGTCCAGATATAACAGAATAAGCCACAGACAAAGACCCAGATATTTCAGTAGCAGGATATATTGCGAATGTCGAGCCGGATACATCCTAAACCAATTAAATAATGAAATCCAGATCCAGATATATCAGTGCTGATAATTGTTATACAGTGTACAGCGAGTACATACCGACCCGGCTATTTCAGCACCGGCATAAATGCAAACACAGACCCAGATGTGTGGCTATGGGAATATATTATAAATGCACACCCTGATTAATTGGATTACAGGATAATTCACACCCAGCTGCATTGGAATATATTATAGATTCCCAGGAAGGAATATGTTCTACCAAAAGGCCGAGATCAGCAGATATCAGATATGGAATATTACCTATATGGGGAAAATACAGCGCATGAAAGACGGGAGATGGAGGCTGCGCCATTTGTAGATGTGGGAAGGATGATGATACATCTATAGATAGACGTATATCTATTGTTATAGTTCTATATGTGCATATATGTGTATATATTATCTGCATATATACATCTCACAGATGTTAGTATAAAATATATATTGGAGGGACGCTGTATAATGTAGCATCCATTTCTACTCCACATCTCATTTTTGTGCTCAAGGTGTAAAAAAGGCACAGTCTTCATTTTGTAAATGTGTGAAATGGCAAAATGGCAGCCGGGTTATTACTTTGCTACATAGGAAAAGCCAAATCTCTGTTTAGTGCATTGCCTGTATCCATAGAATAAACCAGATCCTTCACTGCCTCCTGGTGGCGGACCAGTGTGCGTGCTGGGAACACCATTTCTCCTCAGGCCAAGCTGCAGAGGCCATTTCTATTACAGCAAGCAGGCTGCCAAGACGGCCCTGATGAATTTCAGCTTTTAGGAGTGAATATTTTCTACACTACTCTGCTTCTCCTTGTCCGCGGGCAGCACAGCGCCAATGCAGCTTTGCGTCATATCTGACATAGACTGGTTGCTATGGATACACTACCTAACTACTACAGTCTCACTATAGGTTTTGTCAGGCCGCAAATTTCTATCATCAGTCTCTGAAATTACTTGTCTTATTTTGTAACTTCTTGCTTTCTTTCTTGATCTTTTGGGGGATCACCAACATTCTGCTATTCATTGCCACTCCATTTCCTTAAACTCACCTTAGAAGTGCTTTTACAATTGGCATTTGGGTCCCTCGGTGCCTTTACAATTGTCGTGTAGGCTCCTCAGTGCCTTCACAATTTGCGTTTAGGTCCCTCATTGCCTTTACAATTCACAATTAAGCCCGTCACCGTCTTTACAATTAGCGTTTAGGTCCCTCGGTGCCTTTACAATTGAAGTTTAGGCCCCTCAGTGCCTTTACAATTGTCGTTTAGGCCCTTCAGTGCCTTTACAATTGGAATGTAGGTCCCTCAGTGCCTTTACAATTGGAATTTAGGCCCCTCAGTGCCTTTACAATTGGCAATTAGGTCCCTCAGTGCCTTTACAATTGGAGTTTAGGCCCCTCAGTGCCTTTACAATTGGCAATTAGGTCCCGCAGTGCCTTTACAATTGGCGTTTAGCCCCCTAAATGCCTTTACAATTGGTGTATAGGCCCCTCAGTGCCTTTACAATTGACGTTTAGGCCCCTCAGTGCCTTTACAATAGGCATTTAGGCCCCTCAGTGCCATTACAATTGGCGTTTAGGTTCCTCAGTGACTTTACAATTGGCGTTTAGCCCCCTAAATGCCTTTACAATTGGTGTATAGGCCCCTCAGTGCCTTCACAATTGCCGTTTAGGCCCTTCAGTGCCTTTACAATTAGCATTTAGGCTCCTCATGGCCTTTACAATTGACGTTTAGGTCCCTCAGTGCCTTTACAATTTGCGTTTAGGTCCCTCAGTGCCTTTACTATTGGCGTTTAGGCCCCTTAGTGCCTTTGCAATTAGCATTTAGGCCCCTCAGTGCCTTTACAATTAGCATTTAGGCCCCTCAGTGCCTTTGTAATTAGCATTTAGGCCCCTCACTGCCTTCACAATTGGCATTTAGGCCCCTCAGTGCCTTTACAATTTTCACTTAGGCCCCTCAGTTCCTTTACAATTGGCATTTAGGCCCCTCAATGCCTTTACAATTAGCGTTTAGGTCCTTCAGTGCCTTTACAATTGGCAATTAGGACCACCAATGCCTTTACAACTGACGTTTAGGCCCCTCAGTGCCTTTACAATTAGGATTTAGGCCTCTCAGGGCCTTTACAATTAGCCCCCCAATGCCTTTACAATTGGCGTTTAGGTTCCTCAGTGACTTTACAATTGACTTTTAGCCCCCTAAATGCCTTTACAATTGGTGTATAGGTCCCTCAGTGCCTTTACAATTGTCGTTTAAGGCCCTCACTGCCTTTACAATTGGCAATTAGGCCCCTCACTGCCTTTACAATTGGCAATTAGGCCCCTCAGTGCCTTTACAATTTTCACTTAGGCCCCTCAGTTCCTTTACAATTGGCATTTAGGCCACTCAATGCCTTTACAATTAGCGTTTAGGTCCTTCAGTGCCTTTACAATTGGCAATTAGGACCATCAATGCCTTTACAACTAGCGTTTAGGCCCCTCAGTGCCTTTACAATTAGGATTTAGGCCCCTCAGGGCCTTTACAATTAGCATTTAGCCCCCTCAATGCCTTTAACAATTGTCGTTTAGGCCCGTCAGTGCCTTTGCAATTGGCAATTAGGACCATCAATGCCTTTACAACTGGCGTTTAGGCCCCTCAGTGCCTTTACAATTAGCATTTAGGCCCCTCACTGCCTTCACAATTGGCATTTAGGCCCCTCAGTGCCTTTACAATTTTCACTTAGGCCCCTCAGTTCCTTTACAATTGGCATTTAGGCCCCTCAATGCCCTTACAATTAGCGTTTAGGTCCTTCAGTGCCTTTACAATTGGCAATTAGGACCACCAATGCCTTTACAACTGACGTTTAGGCCCCTCAGTGCCTTTACAATTAGGATTTAGGCCCCTCAGGGCCTTTACAATTAGCCCCCCAATGCCTTTACAATTGGCGTTTAGGTTCCTCAGTGACTTTACAATTGACTTTTAGCCCCCTAAATGTCTTTACAATTGGTGTATAGGTCCCTCAGTGCCTTTACAATTGTCGTTTAAGGCCCTCACTGCCTTTACAATTGGCAATTAGGCCCCTCACTGCCTTTACAATTGGCAATTAGGCCCCTCAGTGCCTTTACAATTTTCACTTAGGCCCCTCAGTTCCTTTACAATTGCCATTTAGGCCACTCAATGCCTTTACAATTAGCGTTTAGGTCCTTCAGTGCCTTTACAACTGGCGTTTAAGGCCCTCACTGCCTTTACAATTGGCAATTAGGCCCCTCAGTGCCTTTACAATTTTCACTTAGGCCCCTCAGTTCCTTTACAATTGCCATTTAGGCCACTCAATGCCTTTACAACTAGCGTTTAGGCCCCTCAGTGCCTTTACAATTAGGATTTAGGCCCCTCAGGGCCTTTACTATTAGCATTTAGCCCCCTCAATGCCTTTACAATTGTCGTTTAGGCCCATCAGTGCCTTTGCAATTGGCAATTAGGACCATCAATGCCTTTACAACTGGCGTTTAGGCCCCTCAGTGCCTTTACAATTAAGATTTAGGCCCCTCAGGGCCTTTACAATTAGCATTTAGCCCCCTTAGTGCCTTTACAATTGGTGTTTAGGCCCGTCAGTGCCTTTGCAATTGGCATATAGACCCCTGAGTGCCTTTACAATTGGCATTTAAAGCCCTCAGATCCTTTACAGTTGGTGTTTAGGTCCCTCAGTATCTTTGCAATTGGCGTTTAGGCCCCTCAGTGCCTTCACAATTGTCGTTTAGGACCCTCAGTTGCTAGGCCCAATAACAGCTGCCATGTCTGCTACCATGGTAATTATATATCCTTAATCCACACTTTAGCCCCTGTTCGCACGTTTCTAATCATAAGGTCAGTTTCAAACATCCATGAAATGCAGACTGTGCCCTAATTAAAATACACCACCTTATCTCTTGACCTAAGCTCATCTCAGGTCAGGAGACTTGATTGGCAGTAGCAAACCTTAACAAACAAAACCTCCAACATGGCCCTCAAGTATAACAGGTCTTTATTAGTATTGGTCTTCAAATGTGGGCAAAAATCGACCTTTTGGGCTCCACCAGGGTCCTGGGCCTGTGTGCAGCTACTGCAACCCCTGCACCAGCTATAGTTATGCCCTTGTAGCGAGATATTCTGATCCAAGCACGGTCAGTCAGTAACCATGCTTTCGGAGCTTTTTGTTTTTGTGTCATCTCAACGAATTCTGAAGTGTTCTGTTATTTTACAATGGGGCCCATCATGTATCATTTGATTAGTGATGAGCGAGTATGCTCGTTACTCAAGATTTCTGAGCATGTTTGGGTGTTCTCCGAGTATTTTACGCGTGCTCGGAGATTTAGTTTGTGTCGCTGCAGCTGCATGATTTGCGGCTGCTAGACAGCCTGAATACATGTGGGGATTGCCTGTTTGTTAGGAAATTCCCACTTGTATTCAGGCTGTCTAGCAGCTGCAAATCATGCAGCTGCAGAGACACAAACTACATCTCCGAGCATGCCCAAAATTCTCAGAGAACACCCGAGCATGCTCGGAAATCTCGAGTAACGAGCATACTTGCTCATCACTATTACTGATATATTTAATGATATTTTCCCCATCCAAAAGAGAAAAAAAAACGAGGGGTGGACAGATCTTTACTGTATATCTTATTTTAGTAAAAGATTAACTTAAGTTAAAACTGTCATAGTCAAGAGATATTTGTCGACCATATTTCCTGTTTATTGTCCATTATCGGAATTATTATTTTAGCCAACAGGTCAACTGTAAACAGAAGTGATCAGCAAAGATGAAAATTCTGACCGGTAATTGATGATATTCCAAGGTTGATTCCTCTAAAATCCACTGACTTATGCTGTGAGTTGTATATTTCTGGAGTTAGGAAAAGAGTGACAAGAGGTCTTTTAGCCTCCTAAGATGCCAACGCTCGAGTCCAACTGCTCTGCTCTACAATAGAAGGCAATGCCTCTTGGTAAGAATTAAAAGCAAACTATGGTACTTCATCGAAACATGGACACATGTACCTGGCCAAACTAATACCAACTAACCTGTATTCAGTCATTACTAAGCACAACTGGTAAAATTAAATAAATCAAAATAAAGTACACAAAAAAGGATCATATTGTCTAGGGGAAGTGCTTCTGCCGCACCACACTCCAACGAATGTTTCACCGCGTGCTTCCTCAGGGAGAATTTGTTAGTAAAAAGATGGAAGAAATGCATATGGGCCTCCTCAGGTTCCAGGGCTGGAATCGAGCTGCTACATCAACACTTCCTAAAGTTACAACCTTGATCTGATGACTGGTTAATCATGTAGTTGATTTCTATCTCTATAGCCCATGGGTGGGCAATCCATTTTCCCGAGGGGCCACATGAGAGACCATGACTGTTGTGAAGGGCCGAACTAATAGCTTGAAATTAATTCTACTCAATATGAATTTATTAACATTAATTGTATCATTTAATATTGAGCATAATTAAGTATGCTGACACACTCCTATATATCTTTGAACCCTCCACAGCACCTTATATACAGCATGAGCCTCATACAGCCTACTCCATATGCGGCATGAGTCTCACATAGCCTCCCTATATACATCATGAGCCCCACACAGCCTCCCTATATACGGCATGAGCCCCACACAGCCTCCCTATATACGGCATGAGCCCCACACAGTCTCCCTATATACAGCATGAGCCCCACACAGCCTCCCTATATATGGCATGAGCCCCACACAGCCTCCCTATATACGGCATGAGCCCCTCACAGCCTCCTTATATAAAGCATGAGCCCCACACAGCCTCCCCATGTAGAGCATGAGCCCCACACAGCCTCCCTATGTACAACATGAGCCCCACAAAGCCTCCCCATGTACAGCATGAGCCCCACACAGCCTCCCTATCAGGGCCGGCGTCAGCACCCGGCGCACCCAGGCAAGTGCCGGGGCCCTGAGCAGGCAGGGGGCCCACTCGCCATCGGGGACACTGGCGCGCTAAAGTGCCAGCTCCCGCGAGTGGACCCCCCGCCTGCTCCGGGCCCCGGCTGTTGTGAATTCTGCTCTTGGGCTCCCTCCGGTGGTTATAAGTGGTAGCGCTGCTGTCTGTCCTTCACAGCAGTCATCAGGTGTGTCCACTTCGGACTGGGCTATTTAGTCTGGCTTCACCCTTTAGTCAGTGCCAGTTGTTCATTGTTTCTGGCGGATTCACATCCCTTCCTGGTCTCTCCTGCTTGCTGTTCATTTCAACCAAGATAAATTCTGCTTGTTTTTGCAGCCCACATGTTGTGGGCCTTATTGTTCAGTGCATTTCATGTTTTTTCTTGTCCAGCTTAATATTTTCTAGTATTTTAATACTGACCGCATAGTTCTCTGTCCTATCCTTCCTATTTAGCTAGATTGGCCTCCTTTGCTAAATCCTGTTTTCAGTCTTTGTATGTTTTTTCCTCTCCTCTCACAGTCAATATTTGTGGGGGGCTGTCTATCCTTTGGGGATTTTCTCTGAGGCAAGATAGTTTTCCCTTTTCTATCTATAGGGTTAATTAGTCCTCCGGCTGTGTCGAGGTGTCTAGGATTGGTAGGTACATCCCACGGCTACTTCTGGTTGCGGTGTTAAATTCAGGGTCTGCGGTCAGTACAGATACCACCTTCCCAGAGTACGTCTCATGCTGCTCCTAGGCCACCAGATCATAACAGTACAACTGGCCAACAATGAGTTAACCGCATCTCAGAAGAAGGGAAAGAAAGTGCTGAGACATTTTTTTCTGTAGTCTGTTGTGTTTTTTTTTCCCTCTTTACCTCTGGGTGGCTCAGGAGTTTGGCGCTGACATGGATGTTCAGGGACTTGCTTCTCGTGTGGATTAACCTGCTGCTAGAGTACAGGGTATTTCTGATTATATCGTTCAGACTCCGGTTTTGGAGCCTAGAATTCCAACTCCTGATCTGTTTTTTGGGGACAGGTCCAAATTTTTGAGCTTTAAAAATAACTGTAAACTGTTTTTTGCTCTGAAGCCCCGTTCCTCTGGTGATCCCATCCAGCAGGTTAAAATTGTCATATCTCTGTTGCTTGGCGATCCTCAGGATTGGGCGTTTTCCCTGGAATCTGGGAATCCGGCCTTGCTTAATGTAGACACCTTTTTTCAGGCGCTTGGGTTATTGTATGATGAACCTAATTCTGTGGATCATGCTGAGAAAACCTTGTTGGCCCTGTGTCAGGGTCAAGAAGCGGCAGAATCGTATTGCCAGAAATTTAGAAAATGGTCTGTGCTGATTAAATGGAATGAGGATGCTTTGGCGGCAATTTTCAGAAAGGGTCTTTCTGAATCCGTTAAATATGTTATGGTGGGGTTCCCCACGCCTGCTGGTCTGAGTGATTCTATGTCTCTGGCCATTCAAATTGATCGGCGCTTGCGTGAGCGCAGAGTTGTGCACACTATGGCGTTGTCTTCCGAGCGGAGTCCTGAGCCTATGCAGTGTGATAGGATTGTGTCTAGAGCTGAACGACAAGGATTCAGACGTCAGAATAGGTTGTGTTTTTACTGCGGCGATTCTGCTCATGTTATTTCTGATTGCCCTAAGCGTGCCAAGAGAATCGCTAATTCCGTTACCATCAGTACTGTACAACCTAAATTTCTGTTATCTGTGACCCTGATCTGCTCATTATCATCATTTTCTGTCATGGCATTTGTGGATTCAGGCGCCGCTTTAAATTTAATGGACTTAGAATTTGCCAGACGTTGTGGTTTTCCCTTACAGCCTTTGCAGAGTCCTATCCCTTTGAGGGGCATTGATGCTACACCGTTGGCTAAAAATAAACCTCAGTTTTGGACACAGCTAACCATGTGCATGGCGCCAGCCCATCAGGAAGATTGTCGTTTTCTGGTGTTGCATAATTTGCATGATGCTATTGTGCTGGGGTTTCCATGGTTACAGGTGCATAATCCGGTGTTGGATTGGAAATCTATGTCTGTGACTAGTTGGGGTTGTCAGGGGGTTCATGATGACGTTTCTTTGATGTCAATTTCCTCCTCCCCCTCTTCTGAAATTCCTGAGTTTTTGTCGGATTTCCAGGATGTTTTCGATGAGCCCAAAAACAGTTCCCTTCCACCGCATAGGGACTGTGATTGTGCTATTGACTTGATTCCAGGCTGTAAGTTCCCTAAGGGCCGACTTTTCAACCTGTCTGTGCCGGAACATGCCGCCATGCGGAGTTATGTTAAGGAGTCTTTGGAGAAGGGGCATATTCGGCCATCTTCTTCTCCATTGGGAGCAGGTTTTTTTTTTGTTGCCAAGAAGGATGGCTCCTTGAGACCCTGTATTGATTATCGCCTTTTGAATAAGATCACGGTCAAATTCCAATACCCTTTGCCTTTGCTTTCTGATTTGTTTGCCAGGATTAAGGGGGCTAGTTGGTTTACTAAGATTGACCTTCGAGGGGCATATAATCTTGTTCGTATTAAGCAGGGTGACGAATGGAAAACTGCGTTTAATACGCCCGAGGGCCATTTTGAATATCTTGTGATGCCATTCGGACTCTCTAATGCTCCATCTGTGTTTCAGTCCTTCATGCATGATATATTTCGGAATTATCCTGATAAATTCATGATTGTATATTTGGATGATATTTTGATTTTTTCAGATGATTGGGAGTCTCATGTGAAACAAGTCAGGATGGTATTTCAGATCCTTCGTGATAAAGCCTTGTTTGTGAAGGGGTCTAAGTGCCTCTTTGGAGTACAGAAGGTTTCTTTTTTGGGCTTCATTTTTTCTCCCTCATCTATAGAAATGGATCCGGTTAAGGTTCAGGCCATTCATGATTGGATCCAGCCCACATCTGTGAAGAGCCTTCAGAAATTTTTGGGCTTTGCTAATTTTTATCGCCGTTTCATTGCCAACTTCTCCAGTGTGGTTAAAACCCTGACCAATTTGACGAAGAAAGGCGCTGATGTGACGAATTGGTCCTCTGCGGCTGTTTCTGCCTTTCAGGAGCTTAAACGCCGATTTACTTCTGCCCCTGTGTTGCGTCAGTCAGATGTTTCTCTTCCTTTTCAGGTTGAGGTTGACGCTTCTGAGATTGGGGCAGGGGCCGTTTTGTCTCAGAGGAATTCTGATGGTTCCTTGATGAAACCGTGTGCCTTCTTTTCTCGAAAGTATTCGCCTGGGGAACGCAATTATGATGTCGGCAATCGTGAGTTGTTGGCTATGAAGTGGGCATTTGAGGAGTGGCTACATTGGCTTGAGGGGGCCAAGCACCGTATTGTGGTCTTGACCGATCATAAGAATCTGATTTACCTCGAGTCTGCCAAACGGCTGAATCCTAGACAGGCCCGATGGTCCCTGTTTTTCTCCCGTTTTGATTTTGTTGTCTCGTATCTTCCGGGTTCTAAGAATGTTAAGGCTGATGCCCTCTCTAGGAGTTTTTTGCCTGATTCCCCTGGGGTCCTTGAGCCGGTCGGCATTCTTAAGGAGGGGGTGATTCTTTCTGCCATCTCCCCTGATTTACGACGGGTTCTTCAGGAATTTCAGGCTGATAAACCTGACCGCTGTCCAGTGGGGAAACTGTTTGTTCCTGACAGATGGACTAGCAAAGTGATTTCTGAGGTTCATTGTTCTGTGTTGGCTGGCCATCCTGGGATTTTTGGTACCAGAGATTTGGTTAGTAGGTCCTTTTGGTGGCCTTCTTTGTCACGGGATGTTCATTCTTTTGTGCAGTCCTGTGGGACTTGTGCGCGGGCCAAGCCTTGCTGTTCCCGCGCTAGTGGGTTGCTCTTGCCTTTGCCGGTCCCTGAGAGGCCTTGGACGCATATCTCTACAGATTTTATTTCAGATCTTCCTGTTTCCCAGAGGATGTCGGTTATCTGGGTGATTTGTGACCGGTTTTCTAAGATGGTTCATTTGGTACCTTTGTCTAAATTGCCATCCTCTTCTGATTTGGTTCCGTTGTTTTTTCAGCATGTGGTTCGTTTGCATGGCATTCCGGAGACTATTGTGTCCGATAGAGGTTCCCAGTTTGTTTCCAGGTTTTGGCGGGCCTTTTGTGCTAGGCTGGGCATTGATTTGTCTTTTTCTTCCGCATTTGATCCTCAGACAAATGGCCAAACCGAGCGTACTAACCAGACTTTGGAAACTTATTTGAGATGCTTTGTGTCTGCCGATCAGGATGATTGGGTGGCTTTCTTGCCATTGGCCAAGTTTGCCCTTAATAATCGGGCTAGTTCTGCTACCTTGGTTTCACCCTTCTTTTGTAATTCTGGGTTTCATCCTCGTTTTTCTTCAGGGCAGGTTGAGCCTTCTGATTGTCCTGGGGTGGACTCTGTGGTTGACAGGTTGCAGCAAATTTGGGCTCATGTTGTGGACAATTTGGTGTTGTCTCAGGAGGAGGCTCAGCGTTTTGCTAACCGTCGTCGGCTTGTGGGTTCCCGGCTTCGGGTTGGGGATTTGGTCTGGTTGTTTTCCCGTCATGTTCCTATGAAGGTTTCTTCCCCTAAGTTCAAGCCTCGGTTTATTGGTCCTTATAGGATTTCTGAGATTATCAATCCAGTGTCTTTTCGTTTGGCCCTTCCAGCCTCTTTTTCCATCCATAATGTTTTTCATAGATCTTTGTTGCGGAAATATGTGGTTCCCTCTGTTGATCCTCCTGCCCCGGTGTTGATTGATGGGGAGTTGGAGTATGTTGTTGAGAAGATCTTGGATTCTTGTTTTTCAAGGTGGAGGCTTCAGTATCTTGTCAAGTGGAAGGGTTATGGCCAGGAGGATAATTCTTGGGTTGTTGCCTCTGATGTTCATGCTGACGATTTGGTTCGTGCCTTCCATTTGGCTCGTCCTGATCGGCCTGGGGGCTCTGGTGAGGGAGGGTGACCCCTCCTCAAGGGGGGGTACTGTTGTGAATTCTGCTCTTGGGCTCCCTCCGGTGGTTATAAGTGGTAGCGCTGCTGTCTGTCCTTCACAGCAGTCATCAGGTGTGTCCACTTCGGCCTGGGCTATTTAGTCTGGCTTCACCCTTTAGTCAGTGCCTTTTGTTCATTGTTTCTGGAGGATTCACATCCCTTCCTGGTCTCTCCTGCTTGCTGTTCATTTCAATCAAGATAAGTTCTGCTTGTTTTTGCAGCCCACATGTTGTGGGCCTTATTGTTCAGTGCATTTCATGTTTTTTCTTGTCCAGCTTAATCTGTGTAAGGATTTATGCAGCCAAGCTGGAATCTCCGGAGAGGCAGATATACCCTCCATGTCTTTAGTTAGATGTGGAGTTTTTGTATTTTCTGTGGTGGATATTTTCTAGTATTTTAATACTGACCGCATAGTTCTCTGTCCTATCCTTCCTATTTAGCTAGATTGGCCTCCTTTGCTAAATCCTGTTTTCAGTCTTTGTATGTTTTTTCCTCTCCTCTCACAGTCAATATTTGTGGGGGGCTGTCTATCCTTTGGGGATTTTCTCTGAGGCAAGATAGTTTTCCCTTTTCTATCTATAGGGTTAATTAGTCCTCCGGCTGTGTCGAGGTGTCTAGGATTGATAGGTACATCCCACGGCTACTTCTAGTTGCGGTGTTAAGTTCAGGGTCTGCGGTCAGTACAGATACCACCTTCCCAGAGTACGTCTCATGCTGCTCCTAGGCCACCAGATCATAACACCCGGCACTTGTGATACTTACCTCTCCCGGTTCCAGCGCTGCAGCGTCTTCCATCCTCTGACTGTGACGTTCAGGTCAGAGGGCGCAATGACGTCACCAGTGAGTGCACTCTGCCTGAGCAGTCGCAGCACAGAGAGCAGGAAGACGCCGACGGTGAGGAGTCCAGAGCAGAGCAGCGTCAAGCAACGAGAGGTGAGTATTTCATTTTATTTTTTTTTATATTTGGAGCAATATATGGGGACCATCAGAAGGGGCCCATATATGGAGCATTATATGAGGCTAATTCTATATGGAGTATCTTATGGGGCCAATAATATGGGGAGCATCTTATGAAGCCAATTCTATAGGGAGCCTTATATGGGGCCAATTTCATATGGAGCATCTTATGGGGCCAATTCAATATGGAGCAGAATATGGGGCCAATTACATATGGAGCAGTATATGGGGCCAATAATATATGAAGCATCTTATGGGACTAATTATATATGGAGCATTTTATATGGCCAATTATATATGGAGCATTATATGGGGCCCATTATACATGGAGCATCTTATAGGGCCAATTATTTTTGGAGCATTATATGGGACCCATTCTGTAAGGAGTATTATATGGGGCCCATTCTGTATGGAGCATCATATGGGGCCCATTCTGTATGGAGCAATATATGGGACTCAGTATACTGTATGGGGCCGATCATATACTGTATGGAGCATTATATGAGGCCCATCATATATGGAGCAATAGATGGGGCCCATCATATACTGTATGGAGAATTATATGGGGCTCACTATACTGTATGGAGCATTATATGGGGTCAATTCCGTATGGGGCAATATATGCGGCTCATTCTGTATGGAGTACTCTGTGGTGCCCATTATACTGTATGGAGCATTATATGAGGCTCATTATTCTGCATGGAGCATAATATTGGGCTCATTAGTCTGTTTGGAGCAATATATGGGGCTCATTATTCTGTATAGAGGACTATGTGGTGCCAATTATACTGTATGGAGCATTATATAGGTCCATTATACTGTATGGGGCAATATATGGGGCTCATTATTCTGTTTGGAGCAATATATGGGGCTCATTATTCTGTATAGAGGACTATACTGTCCGGTTTCTGAGCTAATGTAGAATGCACAATAGATATCACTCATGTAATGTAAGAAGTAAGTGAAATCTTTGGCATTGTACAATACCTATATTTCTCTGCCGTATCCGTGCATTATGAACTGTGGTATGTGTTAAAGGGGCCCACCGGGACTCTTTCGCCTAGGGCCCGTGAAAACCTGGAGCCGGCCCTACTCCCCATGTACTGCATGAGCCCGTTTCCCCATATACTGCATGAGGTCCCATATAGCCTCCCCATAAACTGCATGAGACCCACACAGTCTTCTTATATACAGCATGAGCCCCACAGTCTCTCCACATACTGAATGAGGCCCCACAGAGCCTCCCATATACTGCATGAGGCCCCCATAGCCTCCCCATATACCGATTGAGCCCCACACAGCCTCCCCATATATTGCATGACAGTATACAGCCTTCCTATAGCCCCCCCATGTGCAGCATGTCACCCCCATAGCCTTCCCATGTGCAGCATGACACCTCCATAGCCTCCCCATGTGCAGCATGTCAGCCCCATAGGCTCCCCATGTGCTGCATGTCACCCCCATAGAATCCCCATGTTCACCCCATAAAATCCCCATGTTCACCCCATAGAATCCCCATGTTCACCCCATAGAATTCCCATGTTCACCGCCATAGCATCTCCATGTTCACCCACATAGAATCTCCATGTTCACCTCCCTAGAATCCCCATGTTCACCCCCATAGAATCCCCATGTTCACCCCCATAGAATCCTCATGTTCACCCCCATAGAATCTCCATGTTCACCCCCATAGAATCCCCATGTTCACCCCATAGAATCCCAATGTTCATACACATGAAAAAAAAACACCACATACTCACCTCGGTCCCATTCCCAGGCGCCCTGCTTCTGCTTCTGTTGCTGTCTCCGATTAGATGACTCTCCGGCAGTACACAGCTGATGCGATGACATGATGTCATCATGTCAGCTGTTTCACACTCTGATTGGTGGAAGAAGTGGCCGGAGACCCCTTCTCCACCAATGCTGACTGCGTGAGACAGCGAGCTGGCAGGCACGGTGCGGCTCGCAGAACTCAGGTTTTCAGCCCCACGCCTGTCTTGGTCCGCGGGCCAGACAGACAGCCAGAGGGTCGGAGGACTGGACTGGACGTGTCCCAGGGAACTGTCAGAAGACCTGGAAGCTATTCTGGCCACATCCAGTCGGAGGTTTCAGGCAGCATTGTAAAGCAGGCAGTATAGCCTCCCTCGGACTCAGGCCTCAAGCAGGTGGTCTGGGACCAAGGACAGCTGTATCGGGTAAGGGTCCAGCAGGGTTCACCGGAAGTGTGACCTAGGGACCAACAGTTAGTGGTACCCTGTCCATTTAGGGCAAATTTCTTGCACATTGCACATGAGATTCCGATGGCCAGACATCTAGAGATCACTAACACAAAGGCCAGGCTAGCCGAGCATTTCTACTGGCCAAGGATGGAGGTCGATCTAGTTGCCTACTGTCGTTCGTGCGAGACCTGTCAGAGGGTGGAGAAAGCGTGGCAGTGCCTAAAAGCCCCATTGGTTACTCTGCCCATTATTGAAGAGTCTGTCAGGAGGGCGGCTGTTGATCTGCTTGAACTAATGGCCACACCCAGCAGCTCCGGGGAAGGCTTCATACTCACAGTAGTTGACAATGCCACCCCCGGTACCCGGAAGAGATAGCCTTGTCTTCCATTCAGACCAACAAGGTGGCCACTGCCTTACTGGAGATTTTCTCCCTAGTGGGTTTTCCTCAGGAAATTCTCACTGACTGGGGGTACCCAGTTCATGTCACAGCTGATGGAGCCCCTCTGTAAGCAGATACTGGTGCAACATTTTGAACTCCTGTGCAGGCAACATGTGTGGGGGACCCTGGCTCTGGTGAAAGAGGTCTGAGAAGGAAACTTGGCCACGGCTGAAGTATCGGTCACTGAGTATGTTGTGCGCCTCCATGACAAAATCTAGGCATTGGCGCAGCTGGTGCGCGATAATATGACCAAGCTCAGGTAGACCATAAGCAATGGTACAACCAGAATGTTTCTGAGAGGACCTACCAGGTAGGTCAAAAGTTGTGGCTACAGGTTCCTGTATCGCAGGACAAGCTTCAGGTGGCCTTGAAAGGCCTGTCCCTCGTGCACCAGCAGCTCAACATCATAACGTATCTGGTCACCCTGGACCTGATCTGGACTGTACAAGTCTACAATGATGCCATTCGGCATGAAGAATACCCGTGCCACTTTTCAGTGTTAACACACTGCTCAAGGGACTTGAAATGTATGCAGATGCATAATTGGACAACATTGCCATTTTCAGTCCAACTTGGGAGGATCATCTCGTGCAGGTGCTTCGGCAGATCCACTGGGCAGGCTTGACCATTAAGCCAGAAAAGTGCCAGCTGGGTATGAATGAGGTCCACTACCTAGGACATCGGATAGGCAGGGGAAGCTCTGAAACTGGAGCCCTGGAAGGCCCATCCCCAGGACCAAAAAAACAGATGATAGCCTTCCTGGGCACTGCCGGGTACTATAGGAGGGTTGTTCCTCAATATATTAGCCTTGCGAAATCGCATGAACCTCACCAAGAAGAAGCAGTCCTCTTCAGTCGATTAGACAAACAACGATGAGACGGCCTTCCGGGCACTGAAGACTGCCCTTTCCAGCTTCCCGCTACAACAAGTAGCCAAGTTTACACTGCAGTTTGTAGTACAGACCGACATCAGTGACTTTGGGTTCAGTGCTGTGATCATCCAAGTCAACTCTGGGCCCTGCAGCGTCTGCAACCATACTTGTACGGATGCCAATTCACAGTGGAAAATGACCACAACCCCCTCAGCTGGTTACACACCATATCCGGAATGAATGGGAGGTTGCTATCCTGGAGCTTTGTGCTCCAGCAGTACCAGTTCACCATTCACCTTAAGAAGGGCCGTGACCACGGCAATGCTGATTGGTTATCCTGATGAGGGGAGTTGCAGGTGGATGCGCAGGGGAACACCGGAAAGTGCTGCCTCCTAGTGCCCTCTAAAGGGGGAGGTGTGAAGGATTGGGGGATTTAATGGCAACTAAGAACCAGTGATGAATGAGCTCCTGTGAGCGCAGCATCAGTGACTAGCAGTGACATCATCGAGATTACTGTTGTTCACTGAGGTTCCGTTCACCGCAGTTCACCGGGAGATTTCACTGCCGTGAATTTGAACTGCTAGTGGGGATCTCACTGAGGTCACCATAGTTCATTGGCCTGGTTGGGAACGGTGTGTTTTGTTTTATTTTAACCCCTTAACAACCGCAGATATGCCTTTTAGGGGTGGCAGTTAAGGGTACTTAAACCACAGCGCTGTTATTTAACGGCACTGAGGAATAAGGGTATAGCGCCCGTCAGAGTCGGAATTTCTCCGAGACCCGAGAAAACATGACTCGGGTCGGATTTTACAGACCCCGATGTTGCAATCACCTTTATTAATGGTATAACGGCGACCGCAAAAAAAAAAGGTCCGATTTTCCACTTTAATTTCTCTCTCCTCTGATGTGATTGTACATCAGAGCAGAGAGAGATAGGGTCCCCCAATCCCTCGATCACCCGCTCGGTATCTCTGGCATCCCTGCATGCCCCCGTGAAGTCCCCTGGGCTGCCGGCATCTTCTTCTGGGAGAAAATAGCGGGCGCATGCCCAGTTCGCCCGCCGAGCTCTGCCAGCCAGCACCCGACAACAATAGGAAATTTTTCCTACTGGTTTATTTTAATCACTGTGATAGATCCTATCACAGTGATCAAAATAAAAAAAAGCAAATAAAACCCCCCTTTATCACCCCCTTAGTTAGCTAAAAATAATAAAATTAAAAAATTTATTTATTTCCATTTTTCCATTAGGGTTGTAGTTGGGCTAAAGTGAGCTGGACTAAAGTGAGTTGGGCTAAAGTAGGTTGGGTTAAAGTTAGGGTTGGGCTAAAGTTAGGGCTAGGGTTGGGATTACGGTTAGGGTTGGGATTAGGGTTAGGGGTGTATTAGGGTTAGGTTTGTGGTTAGGGTTATGGTTAGGGTTGGGATTTGGGTTAGAGGTGTGTTGGGGTTAGGTTTGTGTTTAGGGTTATGGTTAGGATTAGGGGTGTGTTGGGGTTAGGTTTGTGGTTAGGGTTAGGGTTGGGATTAGAGTTGTGGTTACGGTTATGGTTAGTGTTGGGATTAGGGTTAGGGGTGTGTTGGGGTTAGATTTGGAGTTAGAATTAGTTGTTTTCCACTGTTTAGGCACATCAGGGAGTCTCCAAACATGGCACCGTCATTGATTCTAGCCAATTTTGCATTCAAAAAGTCAAAAGGTGCTCCCTCCCTTCTGAGCCCTGCCATGCACTCAAACAGTGAAATAACAGAAAAATGACTGGCACATCCAAACTAGTGTGAATAGGTGCATACCAGGAGCAGCTACCTTCAGATACAATATGCAAAAAAAGGTGTTCACATTGGACAGGGAGGTCAGGGACCCATCAGTTTAATGAGGCCACCTTGACGATGGTTGATGGGCTCACACTATTTGGCCAAATTTTGTGCAAAATGTCTCATAAATATTTTTCCTAATGTTCAAAAAGCCATTTTGCTGTTCATATTTCATGTATTTCATACTGACATGCTTTGGCAAGATAGAGTGCAATCTTTTTTTGTATAATGCACCCAAACAGTGGCTTTTCCCCACATATGGGGTATCGGCGTACTCAGGAGAAATTGTACAACACATTTTGTGGTCTATTTTCTCCTAATACCCTTATGAAAATTTTAAAAAAATGGTTCCAAATTAATTTTTTTGTGAAAAAAGTAAAATGTTCATTTTTTCTTTCCACATTGCTTCAGTTCTCGTGAAGCACCTGAAGGGTTAATAAACTTCTTGAATGTGGTTTTGCACACCATGAGGGTGAAGTTTTTAGAATGGTGTCACTTTTGCATATTTTCTGTTATATTGACCCCCCAAAGTCACTTCAAATGTGAGGTGGTCCTTAAAAAAAATGTTTTTTAAAATTTTGTTGGAAAAATGAGAAATAGCTGGTCAACTTTTAACCCTTGTAACTTCCTAACAAAAAAAATTGTTTACAAAATTGTGCTGATGGAAAGTAGACATGTGGGAAATGTTATTTATTAACTATTTTGTGCGATCTCACTCTCTGATTTAAGGGCATAAAAATTCAAAGTTTGAAAATTGCAAAATTTTCAACATTTTTGCCATATTTCCGTTTTTTTTCATAAATAAACACGTCATATTGAATAAATTGTACCACTAACATGAAGTACAACATGTTAAGAAAAAACAACCTCAGAATCGGTGGGATCCATTGAAGCGTTCCAGAGTTATAACCACATAAAGTGACAGTGGTCAGAATTGTAAAAATTGGCTTGGTCATTAAGCACCAAATTGGCTCAATCACTAAGTTGTTAAATAAAGGACTTTATTCTTGCTGTGTCTTTATTTACAATACAACAATAGGGGTAGTAATGAATAGGTGTCTTATCAAAGCCTTTCCATTAATAATCTGTTGGCTTGATGTCACTGGACAATACAATGATGACATCAACCCCACAAATATGAACCTCACTTGCCACTGCTACAGGGCAAGTGGAAAGAGTTGGGCAAAGTGCCAGAATTGGCATAGCTAATAGCTGTGCCTATTCTGGGCGGCTTCCGGCTGCTATTTTTATGGCTGGGGGGGGGTAATATCCATGGTCCCTTACCAGCCTGAGAAAACCAGCCCCCAGCATTCTGCTTTAGCAAGGCTGGTTGTCAAAAATGGAGGGACCCTAAACTGTTTTTTTTAATTATTTATATAAATAATTAAAAAATTCGGAGAGAGGACCCCTCTATTTTTGATAACCAGCCTTGCTGAAGCTGACAGCTAGGGTTGCAGCCCCCAGCTGTGAGTTTTGCCTGGCTGGTTATCAAAAATACAGGAAAACCATCCGTCATCCATCTTCTGGTGGCAGCGGTCGATCTCTGTTACCTTCCACTGAGCCCCTAGTCCATAAGCTGGTGCAGCTAACGCAACAATAGCTGCAGCAATTCGGGGGTTAAACGAGGGTTGTGGTACACTGTCCGGCAGTAAGGTCCGCAGGGTACTGTCCTGTAACCGACCCTGGGCGCTCTGCACATGCACCGACCTTACTGTCACTGGGAGCACAGTGCGTCCTACACTAGCTGTCTTGCTGGTGGCACCAGGAGCTGACTGCTGCGGTCCGTCACAGCGCCGGCGCTTCAGGAGCTGAGCGCACTGCCCACCTTGCTGCTCGCACACTGATGGCGGGAACCCAACTGCTGCTTCGTGCACTTTTCTCTCAGCTTTCGGCCGAGTTTTCTGCCTAAACACGCCCTCACTGCCCGGGTTATGGGGCCTGTCTGTTCCCCTATTCCTTCCCTCGAGAAACATGGGATGCAGCCTCAACAGTTCCAGACCCAGCTCAGTACAGGTTCCCGCAGCCTGGTCTTCCTCCTTACAGTTATAATGCTGTATGTCTGTACTGTTAGTGGTTCTGGTGATGCATTTATGTGCTGTTATTGGTTCTGATCCTGATCATGTAGCAAGTCATAACATGTCAGATAATGTGATACATAGTTATGTTAACAAAATATTGTGCTGTCTGACAAGTTAAATATATCTGTATTTATGTTAGAAGCATTAAGCATGTAATTTACTCACTATTGGCATTCAACTCTACTGATTCCAGCGGTCAGCACACAACAGATCATATGATTTTTATAGTTATGAAAATGTGCCAGCTAACTCAGTGAAGCAGGGGCTTTTGCTTCTCACTGGACTTTAGAGAATTATGAAGAGCAGCTAGTTGGCATGTGACTGTAAGTGTACAAATCACATATGAACAGTCCTATAACTTCCTGTGTGGTTTTACATCATTAGCTGGTTCTAGCAGAGCTCGACTGTCCTGCCCTCCTCTACAACATAGCTTGTAATTAATACCCAATGCCTAGTGCTGTGTTTGATGCCTACTGCTGATAGATTAGTTTTATGAAACTGCAAATGCTGCTGTATTGATCCATATGGCGGAACACAATTCTCTGCTGTGTGCATCACTAGGGCAACTTTTCAAATTTCACATCACTGGTCCCTCATCAGCAGGAAACAAACACAGCTTAACTAATCTCTGCCCTCCTTTTTACAGAGCCTCATCTCACAGTATATTTTTTCTTTCTGTCACCAGTATACAGAGCCCTCTCAGCAGTTTTTCGCCCTCTCATCACCTGTATTCAGCCCCCTATTGTAGTATATCTCTCCTCTCAGTCCCTTACATATTGCTACATCCTGCAGTGCATCGCTCTTTAGGGTGAACGCAACATAATGAATTTTTCTGTGGCAGGCACCTGAAGGAACTAGAGTAACATTTCTTCCATAGAAAACTTGGGCATTTTTGCTGAATTTGACAGTCGGACACAGACACGCCCTGTCCCGGTTACTCCCCAGCTCTTGACATTTTAACAGAGGTGCTTCCAACTGCGAGTTGCGTGGCAATTTTGCCCCTTTTTTGCTTATTTTACTAGCGTTAAAACGTCAATGAATCACCTCTGGAGCACCCGCCAGGGCCTAGGGGATACTCGGACCAGGTCCGCTGGTCAATAGAAGGGGTAGTCAAGGTGGCAGTGACCCCATCCATGGCCCTGGGAATGCAAATTAAAGGGAAGGTCTTTAAAGGAGTTTTTAAGAATAACAATGATCGTGACGCCATCAGTGGTATTCAGTCAGGGTCCTCTGGGGTGATGGCACTGCAGCAAGGATGGTATGGCTTCCCACAGGTGAAGCTAGGTCCCCAGGGCTCCTGGTGTAGGCAAAGATGGTGTGGTGCCAGAAAGAATCAGATGACACAAGGTTGCAGTCTCTTTTTCTGTTTACTGGTGATTTACGGCCACAGTCCAGGGTACCGGAAACAGGTGACGGTGGGGTCCAGGCAGCCTGGAAACGATTAGAATTCCCCTTGCCAAGTCAGATTGGGAGCCTTCCACTCTGTGCTGTATGATAGTCCCTTGCTGCCTATGGCTTCTTTCAAGGTCCTCTCTCGCTCTCTATCCTGGGACAGTACCCGCATGGTAGGCAACACAAGCCGTTTTACAGGTGTCTCTATTCAAGGTGACTCAGGGCTCTGTATGATGCTGTACCTTCAGGTATTGATGTGGGCAAGTAACTTTAAATCTGCTGCCCTCCGGTTTCTGCTGTGGGGCATGAAGTCCCACACAGCCTCGGACTCCCGGTGTCTGGTCTCTGCGCTTCAGCATGGAGGGAGCCCAATCACAGCTCCCCTCCAGCTCCTCATTTCTCCTCTGCTCCTTCCTCCTTCACTGTCTCACACAATCTAACCTAACTCCTCCTCCAAGCCAGAATATATCTCTTTGGAAGCTCCCCTGAAACTGGGTCTAGAGCTCCCCCTTCTGGCGAACATGTTGCATGTACAGGTTACCTGTCAAAGGGATCCTCCTCGTTTACAGGCACGGCATCATCCACCCCGATATGAAGGCAATACCACTGTGGTACCTGAACTCCTGGGGTGCCACACCTCCTTTCTATATAAATCTTTAACCCCCTTACCAACATATGACATATCAGTGCTTCATTGGTCAGCTCCCTGCCTTTGATGTCGGCTCACACGCCGAGCCTGCATCTTTCCCTGCATATGACAGCTCTAACAGCCGTGGGTGAGCAAAGCTCCGCACGCGGAGGTTGAGCTGTTAAATCCCGCTGTCAATCACTGATAGATTTAACATATGCCGACGGGGAGCGCATCATTGCTCCCACCCATCGGCGCGCCAATGACGTGATCTTTGGCCTACGATGGGTTGCCATGATAGCTGAGGGTCTGCTGATGGGCTCCCATGCCTGTCATTACGATCCTCCTGTGAACATTAGCCCATGTAGCACATTAGCACAGAAAATTGCGTCCCCTACCAGGACTATTCAATACAGTAAAAAAAGTGAGAAAAAAAGTTTTTAAAAATCTGAAAACAAAAAAAACCAAAAGTTCAAATCACCCTCCATGAAAAATAAACGATAATAAAAAAAATACACATTAGGTATCGCTGCATTCAGAAATGTATGATCTATCAAAATATTAAATAAATTAATCCAAATGGTTAACAGCGTAACAAAAAAAATTCACAGAATTACGATTATTTTTTGCCCACTGCAACATTACAATAAAATGCAAAAAGAGGTGATCGAAATGTCAGCTTAGGGCGCAAAAAAATAAGCCCTCACCCAGCACCAGATCCTGAGAAATGAAAACATTACGGATCTCAGAAAATGGCAACAAAAGCAAATTGTATTTATTTTTATTTATTTTTTTTTTTACCAATTTTCGAATATTCTTTTTACTACTAAAACTATACATGTTTGGTATCTGTGTACTCTTACTGACTTAGGAAATCATATTGCCAGGTCAGCTTTACCATATAGTGAACATGGTCTATAAAATACCCAAAAAACATTTGTGGAATTGCACATTTTTTTGCTATTTAAAACGCACTTGGAATTTTTTTTCCTATTTTCCATTACACTATGTAGTAAAATGAATGGTGCCATTCAAAAGTACTACACATCCCTCAAAAAGTAAGCCCTCATATGGCTATATAACCAGAAATATAAAAAAACGCTTATGGCTCTTGGAAGAAAGGGAGCAAAAGAGCAGATCCTGACCATCTTTACAGCAGTCGTAATGTGAGCTAGCAGTACACTAAGTTTTCATGGCAAATTTCAGCAGCTGCTCCCCCTAGTGTTTAAAAGTGGAACATTTCAAATCTTTTTAAATTATTTTTCGCATTTTATACCAATAAAAAAGTTTTTTTTATTAAAACATTAATACACATTTCTTTAATTGTGGATACAAAAAATTGGGGGGGATAATAATAATAATAATAATTTTATTTATATAGCGCCAACATATTCTGCAGCGCTTTACATTATAGAGGGGACTTTTACAGACAATAGTCATTACAGCATAACAATAAACGCAGTTCAAAACAGATACCAAGAGGAATGAGGACCCTGCTCGCAAGCTTACAAACTATGAGGAAAAAGGGGAGACACAAAAGGTGGGTGGTGGGGGATGACACATTCCCTTTAAATAATTTATGGGGAACGAATAATTTGGTGATCCCTATGAAAGAAATGGAGCACTGCCCCCTAATGGTTCTTAGTACGCATGTCTTCTAATTAGAAACCATGTACTGCGCTGCCTCACGACTGTACAATTACTACCATTAATAATGACAATATGGCATATCTAACTGCACGTGGAAGATTAAAAAAAAATGTATTTTTTTATTTTTTTCCATATAGTGACATTTTCCAGATTCCTGGGATTTGGCAACAGTCTATAGATTGTTTAATAAATCACATAATATGGATGTGAAGCCCAAACGCCCCCGGAGATGAAGCTGCGCTGTTATTAGGGATAAGAGAACACTGGTGCACGGTCAGAACATTTGGCAATGGATTCCAACAGGAACAGGAGGGAACTGCACAATTCCACCTCGGGCCTGTCTGCACATCATAATAAAAAGCCTTTGTGCAGAAAAAAAAGAGGCTTTTTCTTGTCCTCTAACAATAGACACCTTTCAGCACCTCCCTGCCCCCATCCCGCCCCAACATCCGGGACAGCGAGAGATTCCTCTCTTATTTTCATAACTAAAATAATATTAGCAGTGGAAGGGAGAAGCCATTAGTCTACCTGCCAGGGGCGCACTAACTTTCAATGGCCTCACTGTTGCCTCTAATGAGTTTAATTAAAAAAATAAAAAGAGAAATTACTTAACTGTTTCTATATTCGAGCGAGTGGGAGGCTGCGGCCGCAAGCATTGTGGGGTCTCGTGTGCGTATGGGTGGGAGGTCGACACTGACGTCACGGCAGGGTGCACTGTGTACGCAGCAGTAGGGGCTAAAGGTACCTTCACACGAAACGACTTTGTAACGATATCGCTAGCGATATCGTTTAGTTTGACACGCAGCAGCGATCAGGATCCTGCTGTGATGTCGCTGGTCGCTGAATAAAGTCCAGAACTTTATTTGGTCGTCCGATCGCCGTGTATCGTTGTGTTTGAAAGCAAAAGCAACGATACCAGCGATGTTTTACACTGGTAACCAGGGTAAACATCGGGTTACCAAGCGCAGGGCCGCGCTTAGTAACCCGATGTTTACCCTGGTTACCAGCGTAAAAGTAAAAAAAACAAACAGTACATACTCACCTGCGCGTCCCCCAGCGTCTGCTTCCTGACACTGACTGAGCGCCGGCCCTAAAGTGAAAGTGAAAGCACAGCGGTGACATCACCGCTCTGCTGTTAGGGCCGGAGCTCAGTCAGTGTCAGGAAGCAGACGCTGGGGGACGCGCAGGTGAGTATGTACTGTTTGTTTTTTTTTACTTTTACGCTGGTAACCAGGGTAAACATCGGGTTACTAAGCGCGGCCCTGCGCTTAGCAACCCGATGTTTACCCTGGTTACCCGGGGACCTCGGCATCGTTGGTCGCTGGAGAGCGGTCTGTGTGACAGCTCTCCAGCGACCACACAGCGACGCTGCAGCGATCGGCATCGTTGTCGCTATCGCTGCAGCGTCGCTTCGTGTGAAGGTACCTTAACACTAAGGCCACGTTCACACGTACAGTATTTGGTCAGTATTTTACCTCAGTATTTGTGAGAAAAAAAAAACAGTAGAGGAACAATCAGAGGAAAAGTATAAAAGAAGCACGTCACCACTTCAATATTTTTCACCCATTCCTGATTTTGGCGTACAAATTCTGAGGTAAAAAATTGACCAAATACTGAATGTGTCCTAATACTAATATCGATCTGTTCCTGGGAATGTAGGGTGACAACCAGTAGGGATCGGCACCATTGCAGGCTACCCCGAGTGTCAGCTCTGCGGCATCAAAAGTTTGAAGGCATGTCTTAGACCACAGTCAAAGTCAGGTGTGGAACAATCAGAGAAAAAGTATAATAGAAACATGTCACCATTTCTGTATTTATCACCCACTCCTGGTTTTGGCTTACAAATACTGAGGTAACATTCTGACCAAATACCGAAAGTGTGAAGGGGGCCTTAGACTATGTTCACACACAGTTTTTAACCCCTTAATGACCTTGCCGTTTTTTGCAATTCTGACCAGTGTCCCTTTATGAGGTAATAACTCAGGAACGCTTCAACGGATCCTAGCGATTCTGAGATTGTTTTTTCGTGACATATTGGGCTTCATGTTAGTGGTAAATTTAGGTCGATAATTTCTGAGTTTATTTGTGAAAAAAACGGAAATTTGGCAAAAATTTTGAAAATTTCGCAATTTTCACATTTTGAATTTTTATTCTGTTAAACCAGAGAGTTATGTGACACAAAATAGTTAATAAATAACATTTCCCACATGTCTACTTTACATCAGCACAATTTTGGAAACAAATTTTTTTTTTGCTAGGAAGTTATAAGGGTTAAAATTTGACCAGTGATTTCTCATTTTTACAACAAAATTTACAAAACCATTTTTTTTAGGGACCACCTCACATTTGATGTCAGTTTGAGGGTTCTATATGGCTGAAAATACCCAAAAGTGACACCATTCTAAAAACTGCACACCTCAAGGTGCTCAAAACCACATTCAAGAAGTTTATTAACCCTTCAGGTGTTTCACAGCAGCAGAAGCAACATGGAAGTAAAAAATGAACATTTAACTTTTTAGTCACAAAAATGATATTTTAGCGAAATTTTTTTTATTTTCCCAAGGGTAAAAGGAGAAACTGGACCACGGACGTTGTTGTCCAATTTGTCCTGAGTACGCTGATACCTCATATGTGGGGGTAAACCACTGTTTGGGCGCACGACAGGGCTCGGAAGGGAAGGAGCGCCATTTGACTTTTTCAATGAAAAATTGGCTCCAATCTTTAGTGGACACCATGTCGCGTTTGGAGAGCCCCCGTGTGCCTAAACATTGGAGCTCCCCCACAAGTGACCCCATTTTGGAAACTAGACCCCCCAAGGAACTTATCTAGAAGCATAGTGAGCACTTTAAACCCCCAGGTGCTTCACAAATTGATCCGTAAAAATGAAAAAGTACTTTTTTTTCACAAAAAAATTATTTTAGCCTCAATTTTTTCATTTTCACATGGGCAACAGGATAAAATGGATCCTAAATTTTGTTGGGCAATTTCTCTTGAGTACACCAATACCTCACATGTGGGGGTAAACCACTGTTTGGGCACATGGTAAGGCTCGGAAGGGAAGGAGCGCCATTTGACTTTTTGAATGAAAAATTATCTCCATCGTTAGCGGACACCATGTCGCGTTTGGAAAGCCCCTGTGTGCCTAAACATTGGAGCTCCTCCACAAGTGACCCCATTTTGGAAACTAGACCCCCCAAGGAACTCATCTAGAGGCATAGTGAGCACTTTAAACCCCCAGGTGCTTCACAAATTGATCCGCAAAAATGAAAAAGTACTTTTTTTTCACACAAAATTTCTTTTAGCCTCAATTCTTTCATTTTCACATGGGCAACAGGATAAAATGGATCCTAAAATTTGTTGGGCAATTTCTCCTGAGTATGCCGATACCTCATATGTGGGGGTAAACCACTGTTTGGGTGCACGGCAAGGCTCGGAAGGGGAGGCGTGCCATTTGACTTTTTGAATGGAAAATTAGCTCCAATCGTTAGCGGACACCATGTCGCGTTTGGAGAGCCCCTGTGTGCCTAAACATTGGAGCTCCCCTACAAGTGACCCCATTTTGGAAACTAGACCCCCCAAGGAACTTATCTAGATGCATAGTGAGCACTTATAACCCCCAGGTGCTTCACAGAAGTTTATAACGCAGAGCCGTGAAAATAAAAAAATAATTTTTCTTTCCTCAAAAATGATTTTTAGCCCAGAATTTTTTATTTTCCCAAGGGTAATAGGAGAAATTGGACCCCAAATGTTGTTGTCCAGTTTGTCCTGAGTACGATGATACCCCATATGTGGGGGTAAACCACTGTTTGGGCGCACGGCAGGGCTCGGAAGGGAAGGCACGCCATTTGGCTTTTTGAATGGAAAATTAGCTCCAATCATTAGCGGACACCATGTCGCGTTTGGAGAGCCCCTGTGTGCCTAAACATTGGAGCTCCCGCACAAGTGACCCCATTTTGGAAACTAGACCTCCCAAGGAACTAATCTAGATGTGTGGTGAGCACTTTGAACCCCCAAGTGCTTCACAGAAGTTTATAACGCAGAGCCATGAAAATAAAAAATAATTTTTCTTTTCTCAAAAATGATTTTTTAGCCCACAATTTTTTATTTTCCCAAGGGTAATAGGAGAAATTGGACCCCAAAAGTTGTTTTCCAGTTTCTCCTGAGTACGATGATACCCCATATGTGGGGGTAAACCACTGTTTTGGCACACGTCGGGGTTCAGAAGGGAAGTAGTGACGTTTTGAAATGCAGACTTTGATGGAATGCTCTGCGGGCGTCAGGTTGCGTTTGCAGAGCCCCTGATGTGCCTAAACAGTAGGAACTCCCCACAATTGACTCCATTTTGGAAACTAGACCCCCAAGGGAACTTATCTAGATGTGTAGTGAGCACTTTGAACCCCCAAGTGCTTCACAGAAGTTTATAGCGCAGAGCCGTGAAAATAAAAAATGTGTTTCCTTTCCTCAAAAATATTTTTTTAGCCCAGAATTTTTTTATTTTTGCAAGAGTAACAGGAGAAATTGGACCCCAAAAGTTGTTGTCCAGTTTCTCCTGAGTACGCTGATACCCCATATGTGGGGGTAAACCACTGTTTTGGCACACGTCGGGGTTCGGAAGGGAAGTAGTGACGTTTTGAAATGCAGACTTTGATGGAATGCTCTGCGGGCATCAGGTTGCGTTTGTAGAGCCCCTGATGTGCCTAAACAGTAGGAACTCCCCACAAGTGACTCCATTTTGGAAACTAGACCCCCAAGGGAACTTATCTAGATGTGTGGTGAGCACTTTGAACCCCCAAGTGCTTCACAGAAGTTTATAACGCAGAGCCGTGAAAATAATAAATGTGTTTCCTTTCCTCAAAAATATTTTTTTAGCCCAGAATTTTTTATTTTTGCAAGAGTAACAGGAGAAATTGGACCCCAAAAGTTGTTGTCCAGTTTCTCCTGAGTACGCTGATACCCCATATGTGGGGGTAAACCACTGTTTGGGTACATGCTGGGGCTCGGAAGGGAAGTAGTGACGTTTTGGAATGCAGACTTTGATGGAATGGTCTGCGGGCATCATGTTACGTTTGCAGAGCCCCTGATATGCCTAAACAGTAGAAACCCCCCACAAGTGACCCCATTTTGGAAACTAGACCCCCCAAGGAACTTATCTAGATGTGTGGTGAGCACGTTCAACCCCCAAGTGCTTCACAGAAGTTTACAACGCAGAGCCGTGAAAATAAAAAATCATTTTTCTTTCCTCAAAAAAGATGTTTTAGCAAGCAATTTTTTATTTTCACAAGGGTAACAGGAGAATTTGGACCCCAATATTTGTTGCCCAGTTTGTTGTGAGTACGCTGATACCCCATATGTGGGGGTAAACCACTGTTTGGGCACACGTCAGGGCTCGGAAGGGAAGTAGTGACATTTGAAATGCAGACTTTGATGGAATGGTCTGCGGGCGTCACATTGCATTTGCAGAGCCCCTGATGTGCCTAAACAGTAGAAACACCCCACAAGTGACCCCATTTTGGAAACTAGACCCCCGAAGGAACTTATCTAGATGTGTGGTGAGCACTTTCAACCCCCAAGTGCTTCACAGAAGTTTATAACGCAGAGCCGTGAAAATAAAAAATAATTGTTCTTTCCTCAAAAATTATGTTTTAGCAAGTAATTTTTTATTTTTGCAAGGGTAACAGGAGAAATTGGACCCCAACAGTTGTTGCCCAGTTTGTCCTGAGTACGCTGGTACCCCAAATGTGGGGGTAAACCACTGTTTGGGCGGACGTCGGGGCTTGGAAGGGCGGGAGCACCATTTGACTTTTTGAACGCAAGATTGGCTGGAATCAATGGTGGCGCCATGTTGCGTTTGGAGACCCCTGATGTGTCTAAACAGTGGAAACCCCTCAATTCTAACTTCAACACTAACCCCAACACACCCCTAATCCTAATCCCAACTGTAGCCATAACCCTAATCACAACCCTAACCCCAACACACCCCTAACCACAACCGTAACCCTAATTCCAACCCTAATCCTAACCCTAATCCCAACCGTAACCCTAATCCCAACCCTAACCACAACTGTAACCCCAACACACCCCTAACCCTATCCGTAACCCTAACCACAAGCCTAATCTTAACCCTATTTCAAACCCTAGCCCTAATTCCAACCCTAACTCTAATTCCAACCCTAACCCTAAGGCTATGTGCCCATGTTGCGGATTCGTGTGAGATTTTTCCGCACGATTTTTGAAAAATCTGCAGGTAAAAGGCACTGCGTTTTGCCTGCGGATTTACAGCAGATTTCCAGTGTTTTTTTGTGCGGATTTCACCTGCGGATTCCTATTGAGGAACAGGTGTAAAATGCTGCGGAATCCGCACAAAGAATTGACATGCTGCGGAAAATACAATGCAGCGTTTCTGCACGGAATTTTCCGCACCATGGGCACAGCGGATTTGGTTTTCCTTAGGTGTACATGGTACTGTAAACCTGATGGAAAACTGCTTCGAATTCGCAGCGGCCAATCCGCTGTGGATCCGCGGCCAATCCGCTGCCAATCCGCTGCGGATCCGCGGCCGATCCGCTGCGGATCCGCTGCCGATCCGCTGCGGATCCGCGGCCGATCCGCTGCGGATCCGCGGCCGATCCGCTCTGTGTGCACATGCCATAACCCTACCCCTAACCCTAACCCTACCCGTAACCCTAACCCTACCCCTAACCCTACCCCTAGTTCTAACCCTAGTTCTAACCCTAACCCTAGTGGAAAAAGAAAAAAAAATATTTTCTTTATTTTATTATTGTCCCTACCTATGGGGGTGATAAAGGGGGGGTTTATTTATTATTTTTTTATTTTGATCGCTGTGGTAGAACCTACCACAGCGATCAAAATGTACCTGTAATGAATCAGCCAGCCTGCAGATTCGGCGGGCGTACTGAGCATGCGCCCGCCATCTTGGAAGATGGCGGCGCCCAGGGAGAAGACGGACCGACTTCGGGAGGATCGGTAAGTATGAGGGGGTGGTGGGGGGGTGGATCGGAGGACGGGGGGAGCGGACAGGAGCACGGGGGAGCGGACAGGAGCACGGGGGAGCGAACAGGGGGACGGAGGGGGGTACCGGACAGAACGGAGGACTGGGGAGGAGATCGGGGGCGGTGGGGGGGGGCCAGAACATGATTTCCAGCCATGGCAGATGCTATTGCAGCATCGGCCATGGCTGGATTGCAATATTTCACCATTTTTGCTCCAATGTCATCCTTAAAAACCACATAAAAATGCTTGGAAAACTCCTCCTATCAATTTGTATTATAATCTCAGTTTACTGTTCACATAGGGAGTTTTTGGGGGGGTCTTTTTAGTTTTGAGGAGATTTTGAAAAAAATCTTGATGCAGGCTGCTCCAAACTGGTTACTGTCCAATAAATCAGATGGAAAAAAAAGGCTTTAGAAAAAAAAAACTCTTCAGGAGAAAAAAAATCTCCAAAAACTCCTGACAGACTATGCACACACAGAGCTTGTCTTCCAAAAGTCTTCAGGAAAAGAAAAACTCCTCTAAAACCTCTATGTAGCTTATGTGGTTTTTGAAGTGGAAACTAAGAGGAAACTCTCCAAATCTTAAAACTCCTCAAAAACTTGAATTTCTGCTTAGTTTCTGCTCTGAAAAATCAGTAACAAGACTTTATGTACGGTACGTGCATACGATGTCTTTAAACATCGGGTGAACATACCAAGTTTTTCAAGCTTTTCGTGACGTCTTTTTTACTGTTGTTTTCAAGTCGTTTTTTGTTGTTTTTTTTTATCTCTTTTTTTTTTTTTTAGATCAAGAATGATGTCAAAACGCTTTTATCGACATCTTTTGGGCTTTCCAATTTACTTGTAAAGTATAGAGCAATTTTTGAGCGGAAAATGTCAGAAGAATGATCAGCCATCTGTAATTTCTTGTATACTTGATAAAGAACTGCTATAGGTGGAAACATTGTATTTCCATGACGATATAAATATATATATATATATATATATATATATATATATATATATATATATATATATATATATATATATTTTATTTTTTTTTTTGTTATTTTTTTTTTAATCTATCACCTGGATTGGACGCCGTTCTCATTTTCTTCAGAAGTGGCCTCGGAAAAAGAAGTCATGTGCACATGACCAAGAAGTATGTCTACTGAAATGGTTTCTACTTCAAAAAAATAGTTACAAAAACTCCATGACTCCATGTGAACATTGCCTGAAAGAGATTGTACAGGGTGAGAAAATGATGACTGTTTTTATTTTCCCAACCCAACCCTTTGTCTGACCACCATCTACTCACGTTCTCATCCCTGTCCTCCTCACCTGTCACCCATGTCCAGCAACATGCGCACCCCCCGCAGAAACCTCACACACCTAGACACCCACAAACTCTGACTATTCTACTACTGTCATCCATATCCTCACTCCACGACGCAGACACTGCCACTGCTTTCTACAATGCCACTCTCGCATCAGCTATTGACACGGTCGCCCCTCTCGTTCAAACCAGAGTGCGACGTATCAATAGACAACCCTGGTACAATAACATCACTAAAAAGCTCCTGTAAGTGTCCAGGGTTGCAGAGCGGCATTGGAAAAAAAAAAATTCGCAAGATGATTTCACTGCACTCAAACAGGCAACGCTCACTTTCAAATCTGCCCTCACCTCTGCTAAACAGGCCTACTTCACAACCTTTGTATCTTCCCTATCCTACAACCCCAAACAGTTATTCAAAACTTTTAACTCCCTCCTCCACCCACCACTGCCCCCTCCAATCTCCCTCATCTCTGCTGAGGACTTTGCCACACACTTCAAAAATAAGATCTTACCAAACAAAGCAAGTCTTTATTGTTCAACCACCACAACCCCTTTGTATACCAGACCAATGCCCTTCCCCTATAACCTTCCTCTCCAACATCACTCAAGGGGAGCTTAATTGTCTCCTCTCCAAATCACACCTCACCACCTGTGCGCTCGACCCCATCCCATCAACCTATCACTAACTTCTGGTACCTTCCCTTTTGCTTTCAAAAATGCCACAATCATGCCAATCCTTAAAAGCCAACCCGCGACCCAACTGCTATGTCCAGCTATCACCCAATATCGCTACCATTCGCTTCCAAACTCCTAGAGCAGCACGTCCACGCTGAACTTTCCTTCCACCTCTCATCTAACTTGCTCTTTGACAATCTACAATCTGGTGTCCATCCCCATCGTTCCACTGAGACTGCTCTGACCAAAATTACTAAAGACCTACTTACAGCCAAAGCTAAAGGATAATACTCTGTACTCCTTCTTCTAGACCTGTCCTCTCCTTTCAACACAGTTGACCACTGCCTCCAACTACAGATCCTCTCTTCCTTTGGCATCAAAGCCCTCGCCCTATCCTGGATTTCCTCGTACCTTTCCAACCGCACATTCAGCGTCTCCCACTTTCATACTACCTCCTCATCCCACTCTCTCTGTTGGAGTCCCTCAATGCTCTGTTCTAGGACCCCTACTCTTCTCAATCTATACACTTGGCCTGGGACAGCTCATAAAGTCCCATGGATTCCAGTACCACCTTTATGCTGATGACACTCAGATCTACCTCTCTGGCCCAGACGTCACCTCTCTGCTGTCCAGAATCCCGGAGTATCTATCAGCCATATCCTCCTTCTTCTCCTCTCGCTTCCTCAAATTCAATGAGGACAAATCTGAACTCATCATTTTTCCTCCATCTCACAGATCTTCCTTACCTGACCTATCTATCACAATAAATGACATCACGCTTTCCCCCATACCGGTAGTCCCCTGCCTCTGCCCTGTTCTTCAAACAGTACATCCAAGCTCGTTCCACCTCCTGTCACCTCCAGCTCAAAAATATTTCCAGAATCTGTCCTTTCCTCAATCGTCAATCTACTAAAATGCTTGTGCATGCCCTCATGATCTCCCGCCTCGACTACTGCAACATCCTTTTCTGTGGCCTCCCTGCTAACACCCTTGCACCTCTCCAGTCCATCCTTAACTCTGCTAACCGACTAATTTATCTCTCTCCTCGCTACTCATCCGTTTCTCCCCTCTGCAAATCTCTTCACTGGCTCCCATTCCCTCAGCGTATCCAGTGCAAATTACTAATTACTGACCTACAAAGCCATCCATAACCTGTCTCCTCCATATATCTCTGATCTAATCTCCTGATATCTCCCCTCACGTAATCTCCGGTCCTCCCAAGACCTCCTTCTCTCCTCCACACTTATTCGCTCCTCACACAACCGCCTCCAAGACTTCTCCTGAATATCCTCCATCATCTGGAATTCTGTGCCCAAACACATCTGACTATCAACCATATTCGGATCCTTCAGACGGAACCTGAAAATCCACCTCTTCAGGAAAGCCTACAGCCTGCACTGACCCCGCTGCCTCCTCACCGCTACTGAAGCTACCGCCTCACCAACACTGGAGCTCCTGCAACCCTCAACCTATTGTCTCCTTCCCAACCATCCTGTAGAATGTAAGCCCGCAAGGGCAGGGTCCTCGCCCCTCTGTATCAGTCTGTCATTGTTAGTTTGTTTACTGTAAGTGATGTTCGTAATTTGTATGTAACCCTTTCTAATGTACAGCACCATTGAATCAATGGTGCTATATAAATAAATAATAATAATAATTAACTGGACTTCAGAAAAGGCAAAGGTTCTGCAAATTTGTGTTAAACAAGTGCAATTCGCCTGGAACAAGCAATTTGCAGTTGCACACGAGTTACTACTGCGGTGTAAAAGGTCAACATTTTGTGCAACTTTTGACCTGGACTAAAAAATCCAGCAGGTTACATCTGTAGATGCAAATACAGCCCTGATCACCATTATTAGCACCCCTACATTTTTTTTTATAGACTGTACAATATCTTCAGAAATAAATGGAAATGAACCAGTTATATCCTCAGAATTTTTTAATTAGTGGTCCAAAGTAATACAGAAATAAAACATTGTTTTTCAACTTACATGTTGCA
The DNA here is from genome assembly GCF_051348905.1 of Ranitomeya variabilis. NCBI lineage: Eukaryota > Metazoa > Chordata > Amphibia > Anura > Dendrobatidae > Ranitomeya > Ranitomeya variabilis. Next base: position 51,783,696 of record NC_135236.1, read on the forward strand.
ATTTCAAAGAAGAAACAGAATAAACAGCATGTGCAGAAATAAAGGCGCCCCTAATTAATACTTGGTTGCACACCCTTTGGCACTTATGACAGCCTCCAAACATTTCTTGTAGCCATGTATAAGCTTCTTGCACTTCTCAGCTGGTATTTTCTCCCACTCTTTCTTTGCAGTTTGTTCAAGCTCTTGCATGTTTGCAGGGTTCTTTTTCCCCAATGGCGGATTTCAGCTCACCCCAAAGAGTTTCAATGGGTTTGAGGTCAGGGCTCATTCCTGGCCATTCTTAAACAAACCATTTTTTCTTTTTCAGCCATTCCTGTGTACTTTTGGATGTGTGATTTGGGTCATTATCTTGCTGGAGGACCCATTATCTTTGACCCAAACCAAGTTTCTTACACTAAGTAGGACATTTTGCTCTAAAATCACTTGATAATTCTTTCATTTCATAATTACTGTGATACGGTGAAGGCCTCCTGTACCAGACGCAGCAAAGCAACCCAACAGCATTATGGATCCTCCACCATGCTTAACTGCTGGTAAGGTGTTTTTTCCTTATAAGCTTCATTGCGCCATCTGTAAACAAACTGTTGCTTTGCATTGCCAAAAAGCTCTATTTTTGTTCCATTTGTCCACAGAACATTTTCCCACAAGGATTGTGGTACTCTTGGCAAAGATCAGTCGTTACTTTTTATGCCTTTTCTTCAGCAATGATTTCTTCCTTGGCTTTCGCCCATAAAGCAGCTCTGCTTGGTTTAGTGTGCGGCTTATGGTACTTGTTGAAACCGTGACCCAACATTGTTCCAGGATGGCCTTCAGGACTTTGGATGTTTGACGTGGTGTTTTTCCACCATTCGCACCAAACTTCAAAGACATCTTGTCAATTTTCCTCTATCCCCCATGTCCAGGGAGGTTCTTGATGGTCCCATGCTTGGCAAACTTCTTAATAACATTGAGCACTGTTGAAACTGGGAAACCAAAGTAATTGGAGATGTCCTAATACCCTTTGGAAGTCTTGTGTTTGCTAATCATAGCAGTTCTGATATCCTCAGACAGCTCCTTTGTCTTTACCATTGTGACAAAGGAACAAGTCCTACCATGTAGTGTCACATGGGCACAGACAATTAATCACAGGTGATTCTGATTTGTGATTTGTGCAAGTCAAAATGTGTTTCCATACTAATGTAATGTAAAGGGGCCAAAACCAGTGTCACAGAAAGCGTTAGGTTTTTCTATTTTTCCCTCCCATTGTTTTTTGTTTTAAATTATTGTTTATCGTTTGGTCATTTGTATTTAACATGAGTGCCCTATACAAAAAAATGGTTTCACTTTCTTTTCCTATTTTTAAGGAGATATTACACATTATGTACTTATAATTCATTGGTGCCATTAACCATATATATATATATATATATATATATATATATACTAAAAAAGGAAAAATCGAACATAATTAACAGTCACAGAAATATTGTGAAAATATGCATAAAAATTTAATGTGTTTTGTCTATTCAGACAGGATATTTCTCTGCTATATGTCGGTGGTCTGCAGATTACTAGTGGGAATAAAGTCTGCAATCACACAAGTCATGGTGTAGTGCGCAGTGTGAAGGCGCCACGTTGTAGTACTACTGTATGTGCATACAAGTCACAGTTTAATAGGGAGTCCCCATCCATTGCTTTAACACCTTCTCTTCCCGCCAGCTGTTTGAAGTCTCTGGCGCTGCACCCACATCTGTTCCTTCTGCAAATACAGTTGCTGGTCACCATCTGGACTGAGATTTTGGTAACCAGCTCCTGGGCTTTTCCCCTCCCCAAGAGGATGCCAGGCATATGGGCACCATTTAACAGTCTGAATGCCGGAGAGGACTATGTTTTTTCTCATGTTTTATATTATCCCTGCTGTCTTCAGTACCATTAACTGTAACCTCTTATTACAGTAACCCGGCTCCTGATCCTCTTATTACCCTGCAACCTCTTATTACAGTAACCCGGCTCCTGATCCTCTTATTACCCCTGTAACCTCTTATTACAGTAACCCGGCTCCCGATCCTCTTATTACCCCTGTAACCTCTTATTACAGTAACCCGGCTCCTGATCCTCTTATTACCCCTGTAACCTCTTATTACAGTAACCCGGCTCCTGATCCTCTTATTACCCCTGTAACCTCTTATTACAGTAACCCGGCTCCCGATCCTCTTATTACCCCTGTAACCTCTTATTACAGTAACCCGGCTCCTGATCCTCTTATTACCCCTGTAACCTCTTATTACAGTAACCCGGCTCCTGATCCTCTTATTACCCCTGTAACCTCTTATTACAGTAACCCGGCTCCTGATCCCCTTATTACCCCTGTAACCTCTTATTACATTAACCTGGCTCCTGATCCTCTTATTACCCCTGTAACCTTATTACAGTAACCCGGCTCCTGATCCTCTTATTACCCTGTAACCTCTTATTACAGTAACCCGGCTCCTGATCCTCTTATTACCCTGTAACCTCTTATTACAGTAACCCGGCTCCTGATCCTCTTATTACCCCTGTAACCTCTTATTACAGTAACCCGGCTCCTGATCCTCTTATTACCCCTGTAACTTCTTATTACAGTAACCCGGCTCCTGATCCTCTTATTACCCCTGTAGCCTCTTATTACAGTAACCCGGCTCCTGATCCTCTTATTACCCCTGTAACTTCTTATTACAGTAACCCGGCTCCTGATCCTCTTATTACCCTGTAACCTCTTATTACAGTAACCCGGCTCCTGATCCTCATATTACCCTGTAACCTCTTATTACTGTAACCCGGCTCCTGATCCTCTTATTACCCCTGTAACCTCTTATTACAGTAACCCGGCTCCTGATCCTCTTATTACCCTGTAACCTCTTATTACAGTAACCCGGCTCCTGATCCTCTTATTACCCCTGTAACCTCTTATTACATTAACCCGGCTCCTGATCCTCTTATTACCCTGTAACCTCTTATTACAGTAACCCGGCTCCTGATCCTCTTATTACCCCTGTAACCTCTTATTACAGTAACCCGGCTCCTGATCCTCTTATTACCCCTGTAACTTCTTATTACAGTAACCCGGCTCCTGATCCTCTTATTACCCTGTAACCTCTTATTACAGTAACCCGGCTCCTGATCCTCATATTACCCTGTAACCTCTTATTACTGTAACCCGGCTCCTGATCCTCTTATTACCCCTGTAACCTCTTATTACAGTAACCCGGCTCCTGATCTTCTTATTACCCTGTAACCTCTTATTACAGTTACCCTGCTCCTGAGCCTCTTATTACCCCTGTAACCTCTTATTACATTAACCCGGCTCCTGATCCTCTTATTACCCCTGTAACCTCTTATTACAGTAACCCGGCTCCTGATCCTCTTATTACCCTGTAACCTCTTATTACAGTAACCCGGCTCCTGATCCTCTTATTACCCTGTAACCTCTTATTACAGTAACCCGGCTCCTGATCCCCTAATTACCCCTGTAACCTCTTATTACAGTAACCCGGCTCCTGATCCTCTCATTACCCTGTAACCTCTTATTACAGTAACCCGGCTCCTGATCCTCATATTATCCTGTAACCTCTTATTACAGTAACCCGGCTCCTGATCCTCTTATTACCCCTGTAACCTCTTATTACAGTAACCCGGCTCCTGATCCTATTGTTACCCTGTAACATCTTATTACAGTAACCCGGCTCCTGATCCTCTTATTACCCCTGTAATCTCTTATTACAGTAACCCGGCTCCTGATCCTCTTATTACCCCTGTAGCCTCTTATTACAGTAACCCGGCTCCTGATCCTCTTATTACCCTGTAACCTCTTATTACAGTGACCCGCTCCTGATCCTCTTATTACCCTGTAACCTCTTATTACAGTTACCCGGCTCCTGATCCTCTTATTACTCTGAAACCTCTTATTACAGTAACCCGGCTCCTGATCCTCTTATTACCCCTGTAGCCTCTTATTACAGTAACCCGGCTCCTGATCCTCTTATTACCCCTGTAACTTCTTATTACAGTAACCCGGCTCCTGATCCTCTTATTACCCTGTAACCTCTTATTACAGTAACCCGACTCCTGATCCTCATATTACCCTGTAACCTCTTATTACAGTAACCCGGCTCCTGATCCTCTTATTACCCCTGTAACCTCTTATTACAGTAACCCGGCTCCTGATCCTCTTATTACCCTGTAACCTCTTATTACAGTAACCCGGCTCCTGATCCCCTAATTACCCCTGTAACCTCTTATTACAGTAACCCGGCTCCTGATCCTCTCATTACCCTGTAACCTCTTATTACAGTAACCCGGCTCCTGATCCTCATATTATCCTGTAACCTCTTATTACAGTAACCCGGCTCCTGATCCTCTTATTACCCCTGTAACCTCTTATTACAGTAACCCGGCTCCTGATCCTATTGTTACCCTGTAACATCTTATTACAGTAACCCGGCTCCTGATCCTCTCATTACCCCTGTAATCTCTTATTACAGTAACCCGGCTCCTGATCCTCTTATTACCCCTGTAACCTCTTGCAGCGCCCCAGAGTCCTGGTCGTTGCAGTACTGTGGCTCCGCCACTATGGGGAGCCATGGTGCGTCCGATGGCACTGGAGGAGTTCATCTGATCAGGTATCACAGACACCAATACATTTCACAGCCGGGCCTCCGGGGGGAGCTAAGGGTTCTATTCATTAGGCCACTCCCCACCATAGTGGGTAAACTGGGTCAGGCAGGAAGTTAGATCAGAAAGCTGACTGGATTGGACGAAGCAACACCTAGTGGCAGAGGGTGTTGTGGAGGAAGAGACAGTAGGGTCTCTGTCAGGGGTGGGATCCTGACAGAGGCTTGGCATTGGAAAGAACGTAACGGGTCCGCGCCAGCTCCGAGAAGCGGCGGGACCCAAGAAAGGACTAGAAGCGAGATAGATTGTGCTGAGTGAGAAACGAGATCAAGCAATAGGAGAATTCCAGTAGGGGTCGTGTTGTAAGACCGGAGCAACACCCTACTGAGGCGCATTACCGGTGGCCGGAACGCCGAGGGAGTATTATAACATTCAGCTTCAAGCAATACTCTAAACAGCGGCAGGACAGTCAGTTTAAGGCGGGCTGTCTAACACATATCACCTATGAAGTCTTGGGAGGCAATTGCGGGAGAGGGGCGTCTCTAGGGTCCCGGAAGAACTCCAGGCCTATCCGACAAACGGGTGCCGTTCTAACTGTAACATCTGGAAGGGACGGAAGATTAGAAGAACATCATTTAATCGAGTTGTGAGGGAACTTAAGAAACAGACACAACGGTTGTGGGGTACTTTCCGTAAGCACAGCAGGGAAGGACTACAACACATAGCGCTAAGAAGGAAGGCACCGATTTCCACCTGTGAAGTGAACTCTGGAGGTGCCATTGGACCGGCCGGACTTGCGCAGTCTTGTGAACCGTATTCCGGACTGAGGACTCAGAGATCTCCAGTAAAGAGGTAAAGAGACTGCAACCTGGTGTCCTCGTTATTTACCGCGACTTGCACCCCACAACTGCACCGTTACAACACCACTTATTGCACCGGACGTCCCCCACTGACAGACAGGGCCACGGACCGGGTCTAGCCACCGTGACAACCCCAGAGCAGAGACCCAGAGGCCCGGCTCCGGGTACCCCTCAGCCCTGCGGCGGTGTGGGGGCGCTCCAAACTTGGCGTCACGAACAGGATCTACTTAAGCCTGAAGAATCAGGTCATGTGTGCCTTGGAACTGTGATTTACTGTGCTTGGACTGTATTATGTTGCAAAGACTGTGTCCCGACTTTCCCCGCCAAAACCGCCGCCATTATAACACTATGTGGCGCGCAGGGAGCATGGGGCGTGTCCTCGTGGGCGTAGCTTAGAAGAGTGGCGCGAAAATGGAGCCCGCCCCTCACCGTTATTACTATCTCCAGAGAATGTGCCCATCAAGGAGAAGGGCCCGCCTCCTAGTGTGGGACGGTGGAGGAGAGAAAGGCCGCCCTCCGGACGGGGAGGGGCAAGAACTGCTGGAGACCACGAGGAAGAATCCGATTGGCAGCATGGAGCGCGGAAGCCACCCCGGAGAGGGAGAAGAGACCTGTGCCAGGTTCTACCAATGGGAGCCGGCGGAGTCTTTACCAGGCTGCATCACTAATCAGGAAATCCTCGGGGCGGAAGTGGAGGAGCTGTGCCGGCAGTTCCGGAGTCTGTGCCAGCGAGCAACCATCTCTGGCGAGGAGCCGCAACAGGCATCGCTCTCACCATCGATTACAGAGGAGACCGACACCGGAGATGCGGCGGGAGCAGGTAACGGCGCCGACCCAGGTGTGGCGATTGAGGAGCCCCTATTGGTGGATGTAGACTCGCCCCCACCACGACCACCCGGACGGGTGTGTAGCCGCATTGAATGCGAGAGGCCCTGGGAAACTCTGCAGACGGCCGATCGCCCCCTACAGCCCATTAAACAACCCACGCAGCTCCAGGGAGAATGGGTAACCTTCAAATGGACCCGCGCGGCCACTACCAATCTGATGGGGTTCCCAGGGGATGCCCAGGAGGAGGGGGAGAGTGTCGAGGTCATCCGCCAGAGGGAATACCGCCAACGGCTGCGGCAGCAAGAAGAGGAGTGGGCCCGCAAGAAGGAGCTCCGACGTCAGGCTGAGCGGGAGAAAGACCTTCAGAAGAAGGCCCAAGTCAGGCAGGCTACTGAGGAGAATTGGGGTCCGCAGCGATATGGCGTGGTCAACACCTTCCGGATGCAGGGAGGTTGGGGCTTTATTAAGGAGCCCGGTCTCGCCTTGGAAGTGTTTGTAAACCGGCGGGATGTAGAGGCACATCTCATTGAGGGACACCCAGGCCGGGATCTCTATCCAGGAGACCGAGTTAAGTATACCCGCCACTGGGGAGATAAAGGGTGGTATGCCTTGCATGTACGTAAATACAAGCCGGAAGTGACACTACCACCCTCTGATGATTCCCCAAGACCTGCGGCCATTCCCCCGATCTCCCTGTGTGCCAAGTGTCTGCGGACCATCACTCCGAGGAGAACCGTGAGTACCCAGACCCCTATCCAGGGTGCAGATGCCCTTTATGTGGTGGCGGGAGGAGGGCAGTACTCACGGAGACCGCCCCCAGACTTGGAAGAATAAACCTCGATACCCTGAATCTGTAAATAGTTACTGTTCCACTACTTTGTTGCTATACCCGTAAAGGGTTAACTCTTAAAGGGATCCCTTTGTTGACCCGGGATCCCTATTGTTTGTTTTTGTTTCCAAAAGTTTTGCACAAGTTTTAAAAACTGCTGAATCATGAACAGTGCATGATCCGAACTCTTTTGTAAATAGTTTGCACCTTATTAAAGGCGCTCCCTACTGGTTTTACTTAAACAAGGACTCTTTGCGAAGATACCGCACTGGAACCTTTGATGAGTGTGGACTGGTAGCTTGAGAAGATGTGCTGCCTCACCGAGATTTGGTCCTCTCTTAAAGGGGATGTTCATTTGTTGCACGTAGATGGTGATATTGCTTTAAGACCGATAGCAATAATGTCAATGAAAGAAAATGATGATAATATTTACATGTAAAAGTTATATGTATGCCATTGGTTAATTGTAAAGGAATGCTGATAATGTTCTCTGAAAGAAGAAGTAAAAAGAAGTAACGAGAAAGTTTCATGTTGTGAAAAGAAGATAGTTGATAATGTTGATAAGAAAAGGGGGGGGATAGAAGGTAAACCCTGCGTTCCCCATCGAAAGTTAGTAATATGATACTAAGGACAGAAAGTGAACCCGTAGGGGTTAGTGGGTGAGTCCTTATAGGAGCCAAGTAGAGCCGGCTCGGTGTTCTCAAACTGAAAGAAAAGTTATGTTCTATACTGTGTATAGTAGTTGAAAGGCAGTAGGCCCTGGCTGAACGGGGCGGTCCTGTAACAGAAAGGAGAGGCAGTAGGTCTGGTGCCGATAGGACAGACGGTCCTGCAGATCCAAAGTAGGAGAATGAAAAAGTTAAAATACCTTGTAATGTGATTATAGGAAGGTCTTTAGTGGATTAAGAGTGTATATCCTTAAAGGCAATGTTAAATTATTGTTCAATAATGTTTGCACTTAGTAGAATACCCGGTTGGGTAAGAAAAGTTAATTATAGCATGTTGCTATGATATTTTTGCCATGTTTGTAACGTTCAAGTGTCCTTACCTCCCATAAAGGGAAGCCTGTTCAAGTATACTTATTGTTATTGCACTCAACAAAATTGTATGTCTTTTTGCTAACTTGTATTGTTGTTTTCTTCCCAGTCCCGGAGTACTGTGTTTAACAAGGGGGGAGTGCAGCGCCCCAGAGTCCTGGTCGTTGCAGTACTGTGGCTCCGCCACTATGGGGAGCCATGGTGCGTCCGATGGCACTGAAGGAGTTCATCTGATCAGGTATCACAGACACCAATACATTTCACAGCCGGGCCTCCGGGGGGAGCTAAGGGTTCTATTCATTAGGCCACTCCCCACCATAGTGGGTAAACTGGGGGTCAGGCAGGAAGTTAGATCAGAAAGCTGACTGGATTGGACGAAGCAACACCTAGTGGCAGAGGGTGTTGTGGAGGAAGAGACAGTAGGGTCTCTGTCAGGGGTGGGATCCTGACAGAGGCTTGGCATTGGAAAGAACGTAACGGGTCCGCGCCAGCTCCGGGAAGCGGCGGGACCCAAGAAAGGACTAGAAGCGAGATAGATTGTGCTGAGTGAGAAACGAGATCAAGCAATAGGAGAATTCCAGTAGGGGTCGTGCTGTAAGACCGGAGCAACACCCTACTGAGGCGCACTACCGGTGGCCGGAACGCCGAGGGAGTATTATAACATTCAGCTTCAAGCAATACTCTAAACAGCGGCAGGACAGTCAGTTTAAGGCAGGCTGTCTAACACATATCACCTATGAAGTCTTGGGAGGCAATTGCGGGAGAGGGGCGTCTCTAGGGTCCCGGAAGAACTCCAGGCCTATCCGACAAACGGGTGCCGTTCTAACTGTAACATCAGGAAGGGACGGAAGATTAGAAGAACATCATTTAATCGAGTTGTGAGGGAACTTAAGAAACAGACACAACGGTTGTGGGGTACTTTCCGTAAGCACAGCAGGGAAGGACTACGACACATAGCGCTAAGAAGGAAGGCACCGATTTCCACCTGTGAAGTGAACTCTGGAGGTGCCATTGGACCGGCCGGACTTGCGCAGCCTGGTGAACCGTATTCTGGACTGAGGACTCAGAGATCTCCAGTAAAGAGGTAAAGAGACTGCAACCTGGTGTCCTCGTTATTTACCGCGACTTGCACCCCACAACTGCACCGTTACAACACCACTTATTGCACCGGACGTCCCCCACTGACAGACAGGGCCACGGACCGGGTCTAGCCACCGTGACAACCCCAGAGCAGAGACCCAGAGGCCCGGCTCCGGGTACCCCTCGGCCCTGCGGCGGTGTGGGGGCGCTCCACTCTTATTACAGTAACCAAGCTCCTGATCCTCTTATTACCCCTATAACCTCTTATTACAGTAACCCGGCTCCTGATCCTCTTATTACCCTGTAACCTCTTATTACAGTAACCCGGCTCCTGACCCTCATATTACCCTGTAACCTCTTATTACAGTAACCCGGCTCCTGACCCTCATATTACCCTGTAACCTCTTATTACAGTAACCCGGCTCCTGATCCCCTTATTACCCTGTAACCTCTTATTACAGTAACCCGGCTCCTGATCTTCTTATTGCCCTGTAACCTCTTATTACAGTAACCCGGCTCCTGACCCTCTTATTACCCCTGTAACCTCTTATTACAGTAACCCGACTCCTGACCCTCTTATTACCCCTGTAACCTCTTATTACAGTAACCCGGCTCCTGATCCTCTTATTACCCTGTAACCTCTTATTACAGTAACCCGGCTCCTGATCCTCTTATTACCACAGTAACCTCTTATTACAGTAACCCGGCTCCTGACCCTCTTATTACCCTGTAACCTCTTATTACAGTAACCCGGCTCCTGATCGTCTTATTACCCTGTAACCTCTTATTACAGTAACCCGGCTCCTGATCCTCTTATTACCCCTGTAACCTCTTATTACAGTAACCTGGCTCCTGACCCTCTTATTACCCTGTAACCTCTTATTACAGTAACCCGGCTCCTGATCCTCTTATTACCCTGTAACCTCTTATTACAGTAACCCGGCTCCTGATCTTCTTATTGCCCTGTAACCTCTTATTACAGTAACCCGGCTCCTGATCTTCTTATTGCCCTGTAACCTCTTATTACAGTAACCCGGCTCCTGATCCTCTTATTACCCTGTAACCTCTTATTACAGTAACCCGACTCCTGATCCTCTAATTACCCCTGTAACCTCTTATTACAGTAACCCGGCTCCTGATCCTCTTATTACCCCTGTAACCTCTTATTACAGTAACCCGGCTCCTGATCCTCTTATTACCCTGAAACCTCTTATTACAGTAACCCGGCTCCTGATCCTCTCATTACCCTGTAATCTTTTATTACAGTAACCCAGCTCCTGATCCTTTTATTAACCTGTAATCTTGGATCCTAAATGTCCGACTTCAAAATGGCCTCCATGGTCACCACCCATCTTGAAAAGTTTTCACCCTCCCATATACTAAAGTGCCATAAGCAGAAAGTTGATATCACCAACCATTCCCATTTTATTTAGGTGTATCCATATATATAGTGCATAGTGTACAGGTAATACAGGGATCACCGGTGACATTATACACAGAAGCTCTGTATATGTTGTCAGTGTATAGTTAATACAGTGATCACCAGTGACATTATACACAGGAGCTCTGTATACAGTGTATAGTGTACAGGTAATACAGTGATCACCAGTGACACTATACACAGGAGCTCTGCATATAATGTCAGTGTAAAGGTAATACAGTGATCACTGGTGACATTGTACACATCACTTCTGTATATAGTATATAGGGTATATTGTCAGTGTACATGTAACACACTGATCCACCAGTGACGTCTCTAGGTGAAGTCCTTCATCTTTCATCCAGCACAGACCGTCATCACTTCTTCCAGCCAGGGCTCATCTCTGCAGGAAATAACACAGTTATCTAAAGCTCCGCTTGCAGAACACATTACTTAATTTTTTCCCAACTTCTACACTACACCAAATGAAGAAAAAAAGTTGACATAGTGTCGCTCTGCACGGTAACAGGACCACCCTCCCCCATTTAAAACAGTATCCTCAAAAAATAAAATAAATACATGACTGCAGTAATAATATCCCTTAATTAGCTCCTATGGTAATAACATCCCCCATCCTGGCCCCGTGTATCTGATTCCTGGCTCCAGCCATATGTTCTCCCATCCTGCCCTCATGAGTATCCATCCTGCCCCCATGTGATCTCACCATCCTGCCCCATCTGTCTCCATCCTGCCCCATCTGTCCCATGATCCTGCCCCATTATCCTGCACCATGTGTCTCCATTCTGCCCCATCTGTCTCAATCCTGCCCCTGACCCTGCCCCATCTGTCTCCATCCTGCCTCAAATTCCTGCCCCATCTGTCTCCATCCTGCCCCATATTCCTGCCCCATTTGTCTTTATCCTGTCCCATGTCTCCATCCTGCCCTTGTGTCTCCATCCTGCCCCCATGTCTCCATCCTGCCCTTGTGTCTCTGTAACAAGGTGGCACGGGGTGATAGTCGAGGGCGAGTCTACTACAGCAGAGTCAGTCCACACCCCGGCCCCTTGCACATAAAATGTCAGTTCTAATCCCAGCCCTGGGTCACAGAGGGTGACCTCAGTCCTGCAGCTGTTCTCCACAATAGGACGATGTCCTCCGGATGAACCACGCTTCACACTGTATAGGGCCCAACAGTGGCAACTTGTATTTTAATTATAAAGTGGTAGAAATGAACAAGAGATGAATGATTCCTATTCTGTCCCTAAACACAGCAACGGCTGCAGCAGCAAAGTCCATGATTCTCTGGAAGCTCTCCGGAGCCAAAGTCTTTGGTGGGGCACCAACACAGTCCTTGTGCCCTGTTCCACTGCCTGGCAGTCCTTGGCAGGGTGAAGTACCCAGCTGGGGGTTCCTTCTGTCCCACACGAGGATCCACTTATGCTCCAGACGGGGGCTCCTTCTGTCCCAGACGGGGATCCACTTATGCCCCAGATGGGGGCTCCTTCTGTCCCAAGTGGGGACACACATGCTTCCTCAGGCCCTCCTGCCTGGGCTCTGACCAGGAAGCAGGAGCTTCCTGCTCCCTTGAGGCTGCAAGACCAGCCCCCTAAATTGATCCCTTCTGTCACTGCCTCTTGCATGTGCACTGTGCCTCAAGTCCTTGGCAGCTTGAAGTCTCCAGCTCGGGATTCCTTCTGACCCAGACGGGATCCACTTATGCCCCAAATGGGGCTCCTTCTGTCTTAAACAGGGACACACTTGTGCCCCAGATGGGGACACACACCCTGCCTCAGGCTGTCCTGCCTGGGCTCTGTGAAGAAAGCAGGAGCTTCCTGCTCCCTTGAGGCTGCAAGTCCAGCCCCCTAAATTAACCCCTTCTGTCCCTGCCTCTAGCATGTGCACAGCACAACAATCATACATGGCAGACACAGCACATTTAACAGTGTATAACATTAAGGCATAAGTGGTACATAGCATTATTGAACAACAGCGAAATATTAACATATTAACAACATCCATGTACACCATCCAGGTACCGCATAAAGTGCAGGGGACCAGCATGAAGGAGAGAGGGAGCACTGAGGCTATCCGCCACCTCCTTACATCTCCATCCTGTCCCCATGTCTCCATTCTGCCCCATGTCTCCATTCTGCACCATGTCTCCATTCTGCACCATGTGTTTACATCCTGCCCCATGTCTCCCATCCTGCCCGTGTTTCCCATACTGCTTCCGTGTCTCCCATCCTGCCATGTCTCCCATCCTGCCCTGTGTCTCTATTGTGTACCATGTGTTTACGTCCTGCCCCCATGTCTTCAATCCTGCCGTGTCTCCATTCTGCCCCATGTCTCCATTCTGCACCATGTTTACAACCTGCACCTGTGTCTCCCATCCTGCCCAATGTCTCCCATCCTGCCACAGTGTCTCTCATCCTGCTCCCATGTATCCATTCTGCCCTGTGTCTCCATTCTGCCCTGGGCTTGCCGCTTTCAATAAAAATAAAAACTTTCTCCTTACCTTGCCACGCTCCAGCGTTCCCTCCAGGCATTTCAAGCACGGACTCGCCAGCAAATGACAATGGCGTTATACGCCAGCGATGTGCGCGCTGACGTCAGCTGCCAGCCTCCGATTGGCTGGCGGCTTTTAACTATTACCGTGTGGGCCCACATGACAATAGAGTTTAACTAATCCTGCATCTCAGTCGCTGGGGCCTGATGAGCAGAAGAGACGGGGCCCGATGTGTGCCCCATACGCCAGTCAGGACAGTAATGCCCTGATGGCAGCCCTGCTCATATTACCCCAGGAACCTCTTATTACAATAACCCGGCTCCTGATCCTCTTATTACCCTGTAACCTCTTATTACAGTAACCGGCTCCTGATCCTCTTATTACCCCTGTAACCTCTTATTACAGTAACCCGGCTCCTGATCCTCTTATTACCCCTGTAACCTCTTATTACAGTAACCCGGCTCCTGATCCTCTTATTACCCTGTAACCTCTTATTACAGTAACAGGCTCCTGATCCTCTTATTACCCCTGTAACCTCTTATTACAGTAACCCGGCTCCTGATCCTCTTATTACCCTGTAACCTCTTATTACAGTAACCCGGCTCCTGATCCTCTTATTACCCCTGTAACCTCTTATTACAGTAACCCGGCTCCTGATCCTCTTATTACCCCTGTAACCTCTTATTACAGTAACCTGACTCCTGATCCTCTTATTACCCTGTAACCTCTTATTACAGTAACCCGGCTCCTGATCCTCTTATTACCCTGTAACCTCTTATTACAGTAACCCGGCTCCTGATCCTCTTATTACCCTGTAACCTCTTATTACAGTAACCCGGCTCCTGATCTCTTATTACCCTGTAACCTCTTATTACAGTAACCCGGCTCCTGATCCTCTTATTACCCCTGTAACCTCTTATTACAGTAACCCGGCTCCTGATCTCTTATTACCCTGTAACCTCTTATTACAGTAACCCGGCTCCTCATCCTCTTATTACCCCAGTAACCTCTTATTACAGTAACCTGGCTCCTGATCCTCTTATTACCCTGTAACCTGGGGTGGACACTGACAGCTTGGGGCCCCTGTTCAAGAAATGCATCCGGGGGCCCCCTCCTTTTATGGCAGCAAAGCTACAGATATATATATATAGCCACACACATATATCTTACATAGTCTCCTTTGTTATGTATATTGCCTTCTCTTATTGCACAGTGCCCTCTCTTGTTATGTACAGCTCCTTCCCTTACATATCGGATTATATAGAGGCCTGTTTTTTATTACATCCCGTCCTCTATCATTAGATATATAGTGCAATGATGGCTGATGAAACATGGGAAAGATTCTTTTCTAATGGAGGTGCTAATGGACTGGTCATCTGGTCACCGGCTGCTCAATCAGCAGTCATTTCATATTCTAAGAGAGCGGGCTATATAATAAAAGAGGGCCCTGTGAATATCAAAAATACCCTATGTAAGAGACAGCGCTGTACATAACAGCAGAGGAAGCTATATAATAAAGGACAGCACCATATATAACTAGAGAGGATGGTACCTAATAAGGGATGGTGTTATACATAATATCTTTTATTATGTATCCCACCATCCCTTATTAGGTACCATTCCTCTTTGGAAACTAGTTAACTACACAATAAGTGAGTGCACTATATACTAAGGGCCTGTGTTATACATAATAAGTGAGTACACTGTATACAATGGGGCTGTGCTATACATAATGAGTGCACTACATACTAAGGTACTGTGCTCTACATAATAAGTGAGTACACTATATACTAAGGGACTGTGCTATACATAATAAATTAGTACATTATTTACTAGGGGACTGTGCTATACATAATAAGTGAGTACACTATATACTAAGGGACTGTGCTATGCATGTGGCTACATTCCTGTATCTGTGTGCAGTGTCAGTGTGCTGCACACTTTTACAGACGCATTGGGCATGTCCTATTCTGATCCTCAAAATCGGATCAGAACCGAACATTCTCTGACACTCACTGACTTCATTCTCATATCTGTGCTTTTCATGTATGTGTGAATGGATCTATAGAAAACTACGAGTCTGTGTGCCGTCTGATAAAAAAACTCTGGCAGCACATGGACATTTCACACAAATGTGAAAATATAGCCTATGGGATTTTACAGATCACATTATCACTCCATGTCACACAGTGCAGATACAGGATATTTACATCCAGGCACTTACCACTGATGTCTTGTCTGATTAGAGCCGTTTTCTCCTGTTTCTTCTCCATTGGTCAAACCTTCATGTCGACATCTCCCAGCCACGACTCGTCTTGTCACGATGATCTTCGCAGCCCTGAAAATAACAAGGTCACATATATTGTAGACACTTTTGTCTCTCCCCTCAATACAGATATGTAACCCACCTTTAAACATATAAAGTGATAAGCAGCACTGTGCCCCCATTAACTACAATCTCTGACTCCCAATAATATAAATTGTTCAGTCTGTGACTCTCCCCAATTGTCTGTAAGGCTATGTGCGCATGGAAAATATGCAAGGTTTACAGTACAAGAAAAGTGAATGAGATCCTTGAAGTCTCATGCACATGCTGCTTATTTTTTCCTTGCAGATCTGCATAATATAAATTCTTGCAGCATATTTCACCCATACTAATGGGGAAAAATGCGTTAGAAAAGCATGGCAAAAATGTGAAAAAAAAATGAATTTTAAGCAGCGTTCTTCCTGCCAACACATTAGGACATGCAGCAGAATTTTCTCCTGCAAATCCTGATCGTGTGCAAATAGCCTTGGTCCCTGTCCTGTGTCCCCTCATCATTCATTATAAGTCCCTGATAGCATCATAATGATTTGGGTGGTGGAAGAAGATGCAATCAGATACTGAGCACCCTCCGCCACCTCCCAATTCATTACAAGTCCCTGACAGCGTCTTCTCCCAACTTTCAATTAATTATAAAGGGTCCTATGCATCTTATTGCTCCTCTCCCCAATACATTTTAAGTCCCTGATAGCATCACAATGAATTGGGAAGATGCTATCAGGGGCTTTGCACCCTCCTTCACCATCCAATTCATTTTACATCCATATCTCCACCTGTTCAAAAGTCCATTATAAGTCCCCCTTCCTCCCATTCCATTCCCCCACATCCCTCATTGTCCTCCTCCCCACTTCTATCATTGTCCTCTCCCCACCTTCATTATTGCCCTTTCCACCACCTCCATCATTGCCCTCTCCACCACCCCCATCATTGCCTTCCCCAACACCTCCATCATTGACCTCTGCAAAACCCGAATCATTGTTCTTCCCACGACCCATCATTGCCCTCTCCACCTCTGCAATCATTGCTCTGCCCCACCACCCTCATCATTGCCCTCTCCACCACCTGTCACTGTCTTCTCTACCACCTCCTTCATTGCCTTCTCCACCACCTCCATCATTGCCCTCTCCACCACCTCCATCATTGCCCTCTCACCACCCCATCATTGCCCGCTACACCACCTCCATCATTGCCAGCTACACCACCTCCATCATTGCCCTCTCCACCACCCTCATCATTGCCCTCTCCACCACCCTCATCATTGCCCTCTCCACCACCTCCATCATTGTTCTCCCCCACCTCTCCTCAATGTTTTGTGAAAATAACAAACAAAACTCATCTCTCTGCACATTCCTCTGCACCATTGTCGTCACCAGCAGCATTCTGCCTGACACATGCACACTGTGAATGCTGACATCATCCAGCCGCTTGTCTGTGTCAAACAGAAAGCGCTGGACAGGAATCAGAGGACAGATCCCTGCAGCTCTGCTCTGCTGCTATTCTGTCCTGTAGGCATACAGGTATCGCTCTCTGAAGGCAATCTGGCCATGAGCCCCTTGGAGCCTCATTATTAGCCGCCCTACTGGGGCCCCCATCCACCTCTCGTCCACGGTGCAGCTGCACCGGCGGTATGTCCACCCCTGCTGTAACCTCTTATTACAGTAACCCAGCTCCTGATCCTCTTATTACCCTTGTAACCACTTATTACAGTAACCCGGCTCCTGATCCTCTTATTACCCCTGTAACCTCTTATTACAGTAACCCGGCTCCTGATCCTCTTATTACCCTGTAACCTCTTATTACAGTAACCCGGCTCCTGATCCTCTTATTACCCTGTAACCTCTTATTACAGTAACCCGGCTCCTGATCCTCTTATTACCTGTAACCTCTTATTACAGTAACCTGGCTCCTGATCCTCTTATTACAGTAACCAGGCTCCTGATCCTCTTATTACCCCTGTAACCTATTACAGTAACCCGGCTCTTTATCCCCTTATTACCCTGTAACCTCTTATTACAGTAACCCGGCTCCTGATCCTCTTATTGCCCTGCAATCTCTTATTACAGTAACTCGGCTCCTGATCCTCTTATTACCCTGTAACCTCTTATTACAGTAACCCGGCTCCTGATCCTCTTATTACCCTGTAACCTCTTATTACAGTAACCCGGCTCCTGATCCTCTTATTACCCCTGTAATCTATTATTACAGTAACCCGGCTCCTGATCCTCTTATTACCCTGTAACCTCTTATTACAGTAACCCGGCTCCTGATCCTCTTATTACCCTGTAACCTCTTATTACAGTAGCCCGGCTCCTGATCCTCTTATTACCCCTGTAACCTCTTATTACAGTAACCCGGCTCCTCATCCTCTTATTACCCTGTAACCTCTTATTACAGTAACCCGGCTCCTGATCCTCTTATTACCCTGTAACCTCTTATTACAGTAACCCGGCTCCTCATCCTCTTATTACCCCTGTAACCTCTTATTATAGTAACCCGGCTCCTGATCCTTTTATTAACCTGTAACCTCTTATTACAGTAACTCGGCTCCTGATCTTCTTATTACCCCTGTAACCTTTTATTCCAGTAACCCCCTGTAACTTTTCATTACAGTAACCTGGCTCCTAATTTTCTTTTTAATTCTGTGAGAGAGATAGAGATAGATAGATAGATAGATAGATAGATAGATAGATAGATAGATAGATAAAAAGATAGATAGATAGATAGATAGATAGAGTTGTGCTCAAAAGTTTTCATACTCCGGCAGAATTTTTGCTTTCTTGGCCTTTTTTCAGAGAATATGAATGATAACACCAAAACTTTTTCTCCACTCATGGTTAGTGGTTAGCTGAAGCCATTTATTGTCAAACTACTGTTTTCTCTTTTTAAATCATAATGTCAACCCAAAACATCCAAATGACCCTGATAGCGTATACCGTGGATTGCCCCCTCTAACATCAATGACAGCTTCAAGTCTTTTGTGGTAGTTGTGGATGAGGTTTTTTATTTTCTCAGATGGTAAAGCTGCCCACTCTTTTTGGCAAAAAGCCTCCAGTTCCTGTAAATTCCTGTGCTGTCTAGCATGAACTGCGTGCTTGAGATCTTCCCAGAGTGGGTCAATGATATTGAGGTCAGGAGACCGAGATGGCCACTCCAGAACCTTCACTTTGTTCAGCCAATGACAGGTCGATTTGGCCTTGTGTTTTTGATCATTGTCATGTTGGAACGTCCAAGTATGTCCCATGTGCACCTTCCAGGCTGATAAGTGCAAATTTGCCTCCGTGCTGCATTCATCTTTCCTTTAACTTTGACCAAGTTTCCTGTGCCTTTGGAACTCACACATCCCCAAAACATCAGCGATCCACCTCCATGCTTTACAGTAGGAATGGTGTTCCTTTCATCATAGGCCTTGTTGACCTCTCTCCAAATGTAACATTTATAATTGTGGCCAAAAAGTTCAATTTGGGTCTCATCATTCCAAATTACCTTGTTCCAGTAGTTTTGAGGCTTGTCTCTGTGCTATTTTGCGTATTGTAGGTGAGATACTTTGTGACATTTGCGCAGTAATAGCCTTCTTCTGGTGACCCGACCATGCAGCCCATTTTTCTTCCTTCCTCCCTATTCTGTATCTTGAAACAGCCACACCTCTAGTTGTCAGAGAGTCCTGTATTTCAGCTGATGTTATTTGTGTCTTTTTCTTTGCATCCAGAACAATTTTCCTGGCAGTTGTGTATGAGATTTTTGTTGGTCTACCTGACCGTGGTTTTGTTATTACAGAGCCCGTTTCTCTATTTGTTAATCACAGTGTGAACGCTGCTTTCTTTGGCATATACAGTGAGTGGTGTTGCAGTTCCAGAGGGTCTGAAGGCTCACTCCACATGAACCGTGGCAACTTCCTAGGCAGAGAGATCAGAGGTGTTGATTGAAGAGATATGTAAGGTGGCTATGTAACAAGGTGGCACGGGGGGGTAGTTATGGCCGAGTTACTTATAGACAGTCCACAGACAGAGTCCACTGAACAGAGTGTCAGTGAGCGCCCCCGGCCCCTTGTACATAAAATAGACAGGACGAACACAGCTCCTCCCACAGGTTACCTTTTCTTTCCAGCCACTGTAGTTCCGCAATCAAAATCCAGGGTCACCGCAGTGATCCAACAGGGATAACTTTATTTTATGCTTTGTAATAATAAAGAAGTAGGAACAAGTAGTAGAAAAGAAGATACAACACCGGCTTCCTGCTATTTCACTTACACTATCCATGGCCGTACCCACAGCGGTCACGGTAGCCGAGATCAGGCAATCAGCCCACTCGCTTATAGTCCCTCCAGCTGGGGCCCATCCAAAGTCCTGGGGTCCGTGTTATGGTCCTTTAGTCCTTTAGTGTGGTCCCCCGAAGGAGCACCGAAACGCGCGTTGGGGTACCTGTGCAGCGGCGTTCAGCATCCTATGGGTGAGATATGTTCACTTTGGATATTTATGCACTATCAGCACTTTACTGTTAACCCCTAAGGAATGCGGGGATGTATGTTTACCTATATTGAATAACAAGCATGTCCTTTTAAGGGGTATTATATATCTTGCCCATGCTTTTAACGAGGCCACTCTCCCCTTTATACGCACACATGTGGGGTTATTTTGAGTGCTTTCATTTTTATGGTTTGCTCACCCCTGCCAGTATGCATCATTGTTCACTAGATCGGTCCAGTATTTCTTGTTTTTTATTATGAGCACTGTTTTTGCCCTGTTTGTATTTAATTATTAATAAAGATATATTTTGTATGGCTAAAAACTGTTTTGGGCGTTTTTATGATTTAGTATCTACTAGTATTGAGTTATATTTGGGAATTTAAAGCTCTTTTCTTTGGCTCTTATGTATATCATATAACTCTATTAGAGTATTCTCTATGAATATGGTCACTTTATATGATCGGTTCTGGTATGTTATTATGGTCCTTTAGTCCTCAGTCTGGGGCAGCAGTTTTTCTCCCTCCTGGGAGTCTGGCAATGCTCCATTGTGTCCTTTGGCCTGGGGCAGCAGATCCTCTCCCTGCTGGGAGTCTGGCAATGCCCTGGTTGCAGCCACACATCTGCTCAGGGCTCACGTGCCCGAGCTACTGACTGGGAGCAGCAGCTTTCTGCCACCTTTTCTGCTGCTGGCCCAGCCCATCTATTTAACTATTGACTGTCCCTAACTCTACAACAGTATGTATAGCAGTGCACAGCAAGTACATATAGGGACATTACTGACACAGCACAACATCACAGGGTAAACACAGCACAGCATATTACAATAGGAAATCAACACAATAGAACCACATGACCTATGCAGTGAAATAAAGATATATAAGGATAACATATACAACGTGCAAACAGGGCCGCATGGGCTCATCGTAGGGGAGGGGCAAACGAGGTTATCCGCCCCCTCACACTCCTCCCTCCTGTAAACATGGTCGTCCTCAGCCATCACAACCCTCATAGAAATTAGCAGCAACATATTCATAAACGGTTGTGCAACAATCTTTAGGCAATATTAACATGAGTCCCAGTCCCTCTCTGTACAGGGGTCCACGTGACCCTGGTCTCATTGCTCCCGAGACCGCCAGGCTTGAATGAAACACAGCCCTTTAAACTTACAGTCCATAAAAACGTATGGTTCCCCACAGGGGCCGGCTGGCCCTTAAAGGCTTGCAGTTCAATAATACTAATAAGAACACAACACAGTCTCTGTGGTGGCCATAGTCCTCCAGAATGGTTCTACAGTCCTGAGATGGGCCTCGTTCAGACCCGGCATTAATATAAACTTTGGCCCAGGTCTCCAGCTCCTCCAGGAAACCGTAACCCTTGCTCCGCATAAGGGAGGGGCAACCGAGGTTCTCCGCCACCTTCTTACAGCTGCACGGTCTTCTCCCTCCACGTTTTTCAAACATTATAGACTAGATATGGGGGCCTCCGCCGCTCTCACATTTGGGGCAAAGGTGCTTCAGGCCGTAGTCCCTCCCTAATATTCTTACCTCTGTAATTCTCTCGGGGTGCTGTCAAGGGAGACCGAATAAATGCTTAGTTACTTACCGGTAACTGTTCTTTTTGGAGCCCATGACAGCACCATTATATTCCCTCCCTTCACCTGTGGGTGAGCACTTCCTTGTGCCTTGGCATAATCACATGTGAAAAGTTATTCTGTGTACGGAATAATTTGTATTTATTGCTACTAAGCTGGGAGGCCCTCTCATGTCCTTTTATGTCTGTAGGTTTCCTGTCCCTGAAGGGCAGATCCCCTATCTATAATAGATAGATTATTGATAGATAATAGTTAGATAATAGATAGCTAGAGATAGATAATAGATTGATAGAGATGGATAATAGATAGATTATTGATAGATAATAGTTAGATAGAGATAGATAATAGATACTAGATAGATAAATAATATAGACAATAGATAGATAATAGAGATAGATAATAGATAGATAATAGAGGTATATAATAAATAGATTAATAGACAGATAATAGATAATAGATAGATAAATAGATAATAGATAGATAATAGATAGATAATAGATAGATAACAGATAGATAGATAGATAGATAATAGCTAGATAGATAATAGACAGATAATAGATAGATAATAGATAAATAATAGGATAATAGATAGATAACAGATAAATAATAGAGATAGATAATAAATAACTAGATAATAGATAGATGATAGATAGATAGATAGATAATAGATTGATAATAGATTGATAATAGATAAATAGCGAAAGATAATAGATAAATAGATAATAGATAGATAATATATAGATAATAGATAGATAATAGATAGATAATATATAGATAATAGATAGATAATAGATAGATAATAGATAGATAGACAGATAATAGATAGATAGATAATAAATTGATATTGGATAGATAATAGATAGATAATAGATTGACAATAGATAGATAGTGACACACAGTGGACAGCACTAGGAAGTGCAGGGACATTAGCAGTGATGTGATTGGTCCCATCCTGTCTGAGATGGCACATTGTGCCCACATTGCAGACATGGCTGGCATACTTTGCACAGAGCTGGCACAGAGCGGGCACACACGGCCCTGCATAAGGTAATATGGTTTGCAGATGATGCAGAGGTAACGTTGTGCCAATCGCATTACCTTGTGCAGTGCTCGCTCACCATCCTGCCAATCTCATTACCTTGCACAAAGTGCTGTGTTCCTGGTAAAGGTGACACCAGTCAGCCAGTGCCCCCGCAGCTGCGGCCCCATGTTCGGTTCTGGAGATAGTGGGACCCCTGTATGGCCGCGCTCCGCTCTGCGCACAGAGCCTGGCACACACTGACACAACAAGTCCTCACAAAGTGATAACATTAGCCAGCAGGGCATCTTGCTCTGCACAAGGTGATGTGTTTGGCATGGAGAGCACACTGCTCTGCGCGCGGTAATAAGTCTGGCACATTCTCTGTGCATCGCCCCTCCGGGTCTGCGCCAGTGTCTGCGTCAGGGTTCCCCTCTTGCCGCCATAATAGAGATGCCAGGCTCCTAATTGTAAGGCAGGGTGACGGGGGCACAGCGAGACCCAGATGCGCTATTTCTAACAGATGGTGTTGGCATTCCCTATTCACTGCCTCCATGCCAGCCTCCATGCCACCTGCACCCACCCTCCCTCCCCCCATTTCTTTTCTCCTTCCCCATTTCCACAAAAGTGGTTATTACAGAGCCAGCACTTAACCCTCTCACCCCCGAAAGAAGACCTGGCACCTGTATTGTACCAGCTGCAAATGTCAAGCCACCAGCCAGCCTCTCGGGAGGGCTTCAGAAGAAGGCAGGTGGCACGACGTAGATTACTTCCTACAAGCAGAACAACACCGATTCCCTTCCATCGTCACTCACTAAATGTATCGCACTGGAAAGCCATTTCCCACACCTGCCTTCATCCCCAATTCCGTCGTTTCGTCCCGGCCTCCTCCATGCCCCGTCCTTCCCGTCCCCACATGTCTCCGTTATCTGTCATACATGATCCCATAATCGACATCTGGGATTAGGAGCAGCGCGCAGAACAATTATATATAGAGACGGAGACGTGGAGAGACAATTTATGCAAATGCCCTGCGCCCAATGGGAAAGACTAATTACACCAGATAAAGCAGGGGGAAAAAAAGGAAGAAAAAAAAATTAGATTTAAAAAGGAAAATTTAAAAAATGGTTTAAATTCCTAAATTTTCTCAAAAATTTTCTGCATTTGTTTTCTAACTTTTTATCCATAATAGGAACTAAATTGGTAATTTCCTACATCAGGGATTCGGACGGAGCTTTTTTTTCTTTTATTTAGGTCGTAGACTACGTAAGTTATACCGGCGTGTTCGCATATGCCGCGCATGACAGGGTTAATCTTCTCTGGCTCGCTATGTCCCTGCTTAGCGACGCTCTGCGGGCTCTCTGCCTCGACGGAGTTAGAGGGGAAGAGTGCTCTCTGCGATCCTGCCAAAACTTCCATTTGGTTCGGTAAATATTTAATGGCTGTCAGGACTCCCCGAAGCATCTTCAGAAATGAAAACGGGGGGGGGGGGGGGAAGGTTGGCAGTGGCGTTGCCCACGGTGTACCTGCGCTGTGTATGCAGGTCAGGGTGGGGTAGGGCACCTTGCAAGGAGGCTGGTATGGGTATGTCCATGGACTGTAGACCGGCATGGTTACTTCCAGGGTACGGATTCGCTGAGGGGTGTGTAATAGGAGATTGGCACTGCCGTACCTGGGCTGTTCTCCATCATTCTCCCTTTTCTTCTGAGTGTAGATACAATGCTGCAGAATATTTACACAGAAGCTACAGTTCTCATTTATGTTCTTCTTCTGAATGACTATTCATAAGCATCAAGTTCCACTGATTAACCACATATTATGGCCTAAAATGAAAGAGGGCATTGCCATCAGGAATACAGCCATCATGAAGGGAGTCTATACAATGTTAGGTAGGTGGCACGTGTCATGTCCGCATGATGACAGGACCAGAAGTTTCCCAGTAGATCTTTGTTCCATCCCTTTGCCGGCTCGTCTGCTCTTCATAGTGTATCATCAGTATTATCTCTACCCCAGATAAGTGACGCACGTGCACCCAGCCGTCCTCATGGTGTTCGTACCAGGACCTTCTTCCGTTGCCTCACAGTGGTACAGGTCTGATTATCATTGTAGATGGTGGACAGATTCATCATGGCCACCAGGCCTGGTCTAGAGCTCCACGGTGCCATAAACAAATGACACCAATACTCTACAAGTTCTGGTATTAGATATTATGTGCCAAGAACACGCAACAAGGACCACCATTTTGGAGATTCTCCAACCCAGTCATCTCACCATCATAATGTGGCCCTGGTAACAATGTCTCAGATCCTTAAGCTGGTCATTCACATTAGTTGGCCATTAGATGACCATTGACTAATCGTTCAGCTAACAGCCATCGCAGCCAACTCCCCCGATCACAGAAAAGCTCAATCAGCCGAGCGCTCCTGTGTTCTCTATGATTAAGCTGCCATCTTACACAATGTCCAACCGTGGAGAACAATAAGATTGTCAGTCCCGAATTGGACATGCATGATGATTGTCATCTCTCCCTACCCTACCATTGTTGAAGGGGTCACACTTGGGTGTGATCTTCTTGTCTGTGACCAAATTGTAATCACGGAGAAAAATCACTCATGGTGACGACACAGTCACTAGCAGCAAATCCATTTATTGATCGGAAGGCACATCCTTTTATAGGTTATCAATGTAAACCTGTGGTTAAACCCCCAAGTCCTCCTTCCTTTGTGAGGGCTTTAATTAATATTCATTAGCTTTTATGATTCTGTTTTTCTTCTGACTATTACTTAATTCTTGATTAGCTCAGTGGACACGTTGAATGTTGTATAACCTTTTGGCAGGTATGACTTAGAGAACGTACACACATTAATTTGTGTCTGTG
The DNA here is from genome assembly GCF_051348905.1 of Ranitomeya variabilis. Taxonomy (NCBI): domain Eukaryota; kingdom Metazoa; phylum Chordata; class Amphibia; order Anura; family Dendrobatidae; genus Ranitomeya; species Ranitomeya variabilis. Next base: position 51,809,158 of record NC_135236.1, read on the forward strand.
ATTCTTATAGATATTCAGCAAAGCGTCCATTTTTGGATATCTTCAATCAGGATACGTATCCTTAACAACCAACAGTCGGCCAAAATGGCCATACACATTAGACCATCGGCCGACTCTGTCGATGTTGGCGGGTTGGGCAGACACAAGGCTAACGTGTATGGCCAGCTTTACTCTTGTTTATGTTTCTGGCTTCCAAGACATCAACTTCAAGAACTGATATTTCTCATTGGCACAAGACAACATCCACCCAAATCACTTGGCTTTAATGTTTCAACTGATCGGGGTACGGGGCCATCAATGCTTTGGTTGTTAGAGACTACCAGCAAATAGTCTTAGTATCCAAGCGGAGAGCGTCAGCAAGTAGTAGAATAGCAAGGACATAAGAGGGAAGCAATTATACGTAACACAACAGGACTCATCAGTTAGTTACATTACAAACCTGTAAAGCTTCATTGTGAACCAGCAAAGAAATGATAAGTGTTCAGATAATAGAAAATAGAAAACAAGGTTGTGCTCTGCAGAAGCAGTCAGTCCAGGAAGATGGATCCATTATCACCCATTTCAGGACTATAGCTTTCTTTGGTCATTTGAGCTTTCAGATCAATATTGCCCATTTACAAGCATCCCTGCACTAAAATACGCCTGCCATCAAGACCTTGCTGATAACAAGGGTGAACAAATCAGGCAACTGCTATGGTGCCCATGGGAAGTACTACCCAGTTCAGGCTAGCCCTATCTTCTTTTCCTAAGGGCAACGAAAACCAGCAAGGGGCTGCCAGAGTGGGCTGTATCCTCCAAATATACTGACTGGGAGAACATACAAACTCATTGCAGATGTCGTACTTGGTGGGATTTGAACCCAGGACTCCAGTACTAACCACTGAGCCACCATGCTGCCCTATGATGAAAATCAGCCTAGTCCTTCCATACAAGTTATAGAGTTACATAAAATATCCCCAGTGAGTTGTGGCTGATCTTAGGCACCAATCTCACAGCTGATATGATGGAGGTATCAGTTACATAGAGGCTCAATTAAATTAATGGCCCCATTTGCCATTAGGCCAGTAGCATAGCTACCAGGGGGAGAAAGGGGGTGCAGTTGCCCCAGGCCTCGTGCTCAGAGGAGTCCACCCTGAGCTACCACCACTCTAAACTATATTGGCATGTGCAGGGCGCCAAAACAGTTAAAATCTGCGGGGCAGAAGGAAGACTCTCCATTTTTTAGACAGCAGATAAGGGGCATGTGGCGTATATAAAGGCAAGGAGACGCACGGACAAGGCGGGAGAGGGCAGACAGAGTAGAGATGAGCAGATCGATTCACGGGACTCCAGTCCAGCGTACAGGTCAGTGGTGCCGGGTGGCTGGACGGGAGGCCACGAATCTTTTACCTTCCGGCATCCCCCAAACGGCTTTTGCTTAGCCCGGGCTGGTGTAACGTCATCTGTGCGTCCGGCTCATCTCTAGTTGGGACCTGTCAATTATTTATCCTTCCTTCATTCACAGTCGGAGCCGCCAGAACTTCCTCATGTTTGTGTAGCTTCACCATATGACATCTGGCTTTTGTGTCTGTAAGGCCAAGTTCACACATTGCATAAATACTGTGTTTTTTGTTTTCTGCAGGTGTCCGCACCAAACTATATAGTAACAATCTTCTATGGTTATTGCATTTTTTTATGCTTTGTAAGGTGGCTGTCGGACACCTAGCGCATGGGAGATAAACCTGGGATAATGCTTTAGTGCATATGGGACTAAAAGGGGTTAATCGGCCATGACAGGTTGTTTATGAACAGCTGAGGCTATGTGCACACGTTGCGGATTAGGCTTAGGAATTTCTGGTGCGGATTCTGCCTCTCCTGGCAGAAAACGCACCTGCGGTTTTTTGTGCGGTTCCACAGCGTTTTTTTGTGCGTTTTTGCTGCGGTATTCTTGCGGATTTGCTGCGTTTTTTACCCCTGCGGTTTTCTATAATGTAATGGGTACAAAAACGCTGCAGATTCACAAAAAAGAAGTGACATGCTACTTCTTTTAAACTGCAGTGTTTCCGCAGCGGACTTTCCGCAAAGTGTGCACATCATTTTTTTTTCTCATTGATTTACGTTTTACTGTAAATCAATTGCGGATCTGCAGCGTTTCTGCACTGCAAAAAACGCTGCGGATCCACAGAGAATCCGCAACATGTGCACAAACCCTGAAAGGCTGCGCACCATATCGCCAGCCCTGAGTGTGGTAGGTAAATTGAGACCCGTCTGTGTGTATGGAGGTGTGCAGATCTCCTGTATTGAATGCCTTTACTAAAGGACTAAAAAGCTGGACTCTAAACCAGGCAGGTTAACCAGTACTACTGTATGGACTTCATGCTTTATGTTGCACTTTGTGCAGGACAAGGGCTGTATTTGAGTTTCCTGTTACGCGGTTTATGAGGACTGAAACAAAGCAGATGGACTTTAACTAGAAACTGTTCCTGTGATACCTCAGATGGCTCCCAAGTGAGTAGCATTGCTCCAGCCTTTTCACCATATTTGATGCGTCTTTGCTGCAGATGTGAAGCTGCATTTCTATAAGTGCTTTTTATAGTACAGAAAAGTTTTGATTCTGCACTTGTGTAAAAAAACTGCAGTTACCTTATTACTTTTTTTTTACGGCTCCATATAGAAGACGAGAGAAAAATTGGACTAAAACCACACAGTTCAAAAGCGTCTTTAGACCGCAGGGGGCACAGTTTTCATGTAATCACATCCATTTTGCTTGGACAGTTAATCACAGCAGAATTTATGTGCAAAAAAATGCAGCATTTACGCTACATGTGAACGGTGTCTAAATGTCCAAGCATATGGATGTGATTCCATGAAATCTCCGCTCTGTGTGAACACGGCTTCAGAATTACATTTTTCATAAACTTTTTTAGGGGTCTAATAGAGAAAAATATCAATCATGCCATTTTTTTACATTATTTACTTATCCATGTAAATAAGATGATTGCGGTGTTGCGTGATCGTTACAACTACAGAGACACCAAATATGTCCATGTTATTTGCTGATTTGTGATGTTCAATATATATATATATTTTTTTTAAGTGCAGTAAAAAAGGCAATATTTTAAGTGGTTAACTTTTTTTTTTAGTAATTTTATAGGATATAAAAAATATAGATTTTATTCTCCCTCTTTAATACAGGTCCATAGAAATACACAGATGTGTACAATAGAAAACATATGGAAAGAAACCATAGAGCTTTACATTCCCAAATAAAAACTAGTAAGGATATAATAATGAATGCCTAAACAATTACTATAATATAGAAAATATATAACACTCTTTATTGATAACAAAAGGCAAACTAATGTATAACAATCACAAAAAACACACAGAAAAATATTTAGAATTGAGAGTCCTCAGTGGTTGATACCTTTTTAATGGCTAACTGAAAAGATGGTAACAAATTGCAAGCTTTCGAGACTACATACGTCTCTTCATCAGGCAAAGACTAAAACAAATTCTGAAAAATCACATATTTATGCACAACCAAGATATATTTCTTTCCTGTATCAAAAAACACACAAAAATTACACTACAAATATTGGACAGGTCTAATAGCGAATAATGCAAAAAACTGGCGTGGCAGGCTATCCGTAACTTAAGAGCACTCCCAATAACCTCACATGTATGTACATCAATAGGAGGAGTGACCACAATGAGTAACCATGTAGAGACCGTGCAAAGACTGTCAGTAAGGGTACATTTCCACTGGCGAGAGACAAATCGGTCCATAATCTGGACCGAAAAAACAGATGTAACGTATGCGAGTGTCATGCGAGTGCAATGCGATTTTTAATCTCATCATCCGTATGACATCAGTATGACATCCGTATTGCTGTCCGATTTGTACGCACCGGTGTCCTTTGAAAAGCCGGCAATTCAGTGCCGTGTACAGTAAAATCACACTGACAGGTTAGAATAGAGTAGATATATGCACATAGAATGTGTATATATACATATATATATGTCAGTGAGACACCTATATATGTATATTTATATTTAATGCAGCGCTAGATAGCATAAAAGCCACTAATTCAATTGCCGGCTTCTCATTTCTCCTGCACAAACCCGACAGGATATGAGACATGATTACATACAGTAAACCATCTCATATCCCCTTTTTTTTTGCATATTCCACACTACTAATGTTAGTAGTGTGTATGTGCAAAATTTCGGCGCTGTAGCTGCTAAAATAAAGGGTTAAATGGCGGAAAAAATTGGCGTGGGCTCCCGCGCAATTTTCTCCGCCAGAGTGGTAAAGCCAGTGACTGAGGGCAGATATTAATAGCCTAGAGAGGGTCCATGGTTATTGGCCCCCCCGTGGCTAAAAACATGTGCCCCCAGCCACCCCAGAAAAGGCACATGTGGAAGATGCGCCTATTCTGGCACTTGGCCACTCTCTTCCCACTCCCTGTAGCGGTGGGATATGGGGTAATGAAGGGTTAATGCCACCTTGCTATTGTAAGGTGACATTAAGCCAGATTAATAATGGAGAGGCGTCAATTATGTCACCTATCCATTATTAATCCAATTGCATGAAAGGGTTAAAAAACACACACACACATGATTTAAAAGTATTTTAATGAAAGAAACAAACAGGTTGTTTTAATAATTTATTGCTCTCTCAATCCATCAGCAACACCCTCGCTTGGCAAAATAATAAACACACAATATACATACCTTCTGATGTCCGATCACGTCCCACGCGGTAATCCATCTGAAGGGGTTAACTAATATTACAGGCACGAGCTGCGATAAACCACTCGCTCGTGTCTGTAATCCCCCGGGTGCTAAAAGGAAAGCAGTGATCTGTACTTACATTGAGTCGCGGTGAGGCGCCCTCTGGTGGATGTTCTCATGAACTGCAGCCTGGGAACTTTTTCCCACGCTCCAGGTCATATGAGGACATCCACCAGGGGGCGCATCACCGCGACTGAAGGAAAGGTAGGTCAATGACCTACATCTCATTCATTCGCCGGGGATTACAGGCACGAGCACAGCTTCCTTAGCAGGGCTCCTGCTTGTAAATTATTTTAACCCCTTCAGATGGATTACTTCGTGGGACGTGACGGTTCAACAGAGGGTATGTATTTTGTGCGTTTATTATTTTGCCAAGCGAGGGCCTGCAAATGGATTGAGAGAGCAATAAATTATTAAAACAACCGGTGTTTATTTAATTAAAATACTTTTTAATAATGTGTGTGTGTGTTTTTTAACTCTCTCAAACAATTGGATTAATAATGGATAGGTGTCATCATTGACGCCTCTCCATTATTAATCTGGCTTAATGTCACCTTACAATAGCAAGGTGGCATTAACCCTTCATTACCCCATATCCCACCGCTACACGGGAGTGGGAAGAGAGTGGCCAAGTGCCAGAATAGGCGCATCTTCCAGATGTGCCTTTTCTGGGGTGGCTGGGGGCAGATGTTTGTAGCCACGGGGGGGGCCAATAACCATGGACCCTCTCTAGGCTATTAATATCTGCCCTCAGTCACTGGCTTTACCACTCTGGCGGAGAAAATTGCGCGGGAGCCCACGCCAATTTTTTCCGCCATTTAACCCTTTATTTGAGCAGCTACAGCGGCCAAATTTTGCACATACACACTACTAACATTAGTAGTGTGGAATATGCAAAAAAAAGGGGGATATGAGATGGTTTACTGTATGTAATCATGTCTCATATCCTGTCGGGTTTGGGAAGGAGGGGGCAAAAGCCGGCAATTGAATTAGCGGCTTTAATGCTATCTAGCGCTGCATTAAATATAAATATACATATATAGGTGTCTCACTGACATATATATATGTATATATACCTATTCTATGTGTATATATCTACTCTATTCTAACCTGTCAGTGTGATTTTACTGTACACCGCGCTGAATTGCCGGCTTTTCAAAGGACACCGGTGCGTAAAAATCGGACAGAACTCGCATGGTGCGAGTGCTGTGCGATTTTTTTCTCGCACCCATTGACTTGCATTGGCGAGTCTCGTCCGAGACTGGCAGCAAATCGCAGCAGGCTGCGATTTTTTTCTCAGTCCGATTTCGGCTGAGAAAAAAAGCGCAAATGAAAAGACACCTATTGAATAACATTGGTCCGAGTGCAATCCGATTTTTTATCGGATTGCACTCGTCCGTTTTCCTCGCCAGTGGAAATGAGCCCTAATACAAATAAAGCACAGAGGTTACAAGTAAAGTGCAAAAGTGCGTGTAAACACAGACAAGCAGGTCCTACCCATTGGATGCCGACAGCCACAGCACAGAGACCCCAACGCGCGTTTCGCTGCTACTTCTTTGGGGGGTGGGGGCAGTATATCCATGTGCCATATAAACCGGCTTAAATATCCCAGTGTGACTCAAAAGCGCCAATCCGAGACCAGGAGGGAGTGGTTAGCTTCGACCGCGTCTACGAGCGCATGGGGCCGGGGACGGCCACCGCCCGACGTCACATCCGGCGTCAAGAAGCAAGGAGTGCTGGGAAGGTTCCCATAGTAACCGCTATACCAATTGCCTCATATAGACGCCGGAGGAGACGCGGGCCGGGGCAGGCTCCCACGCGCATGCGCTACCCGCGGTCAAGGCAACCAGGTAGTGGAATAAAGCTAATAAATGAAACAAATTACAGCAAATATGTCATACATACATAATTAATGAAAACCATAACATAATGTATTAAATACAGGATCATAACAAACACAAATACAATAAATACCAATAAAAATATGAACATATATGATAAATTAGTCCGCAGGGCGTAAATCCTGATATTCTGACGGTCCGTCGCAGTCCAGCAGAGACTGTTAACAATTCGCCCATGGAAGAAAATATAAAGGCCAACGTGCAAAACCTGGTCCACACATCATGAGTCACAGTGAAGACATGGTGTAATGTCCAAAGCCAGAATATCCAATAGAACGTCCACTAGTAATACACAAAAAAGAAACAAAAACACAAAATTAAAATTAAGATAAAAACAGATTTCAAGGGCACGTGATCAACGCTGACAACGAAGGAACCCTATATTAGAAAAAGCGCACACGGTTAAAGAAATGGCAAAAAGCTGACTCTTTCATTCAACCCCAATGGAGTGACAGTATCAAGAGTGACAATCCATCGACATTCCAGCTGCGCCAGCCTGCGTTTAAGATCACCACCACGGACACCGCCGTGTATCCGATCAATACCACGGATCAAGAGTAAGTCCGGGTCACAGGCATGGCACAAACGGAAATGTCGAGGGATTGTTTTAAGGGATTCTAATTCAGTAGCAGATGCAACAGCTTTGATGTCCCTAACGTGTTCACTGGTACGCACACGCAACTCCCTTGAAGTAAGTCCAATGTATATTAGGCCGCAGGGACACGTGGCGTAATATATGACAAAATTGCTGCTGCATGAAATATATTCCCTAATCCTATAACTCCTTTTACCATCAGATGAACAAAAATCGGAAGCACGAATAATGTTACGGAAGGCCAAACATGACCCACACGGAAAACAACCTTGTCGTGGCTTTCCTGTATAAAATGGAAGAGAGGGAGCGGATACGTGGTGACTCCTCACCAGAAGATCCTTCAAATTTTTGCTACGTCTTGCTGTCATCAGCGGTCTCTCAGGAAGTAACCCACCTAACACAGGCTCGGTCTCCAAAATAGGCCAATGTCTGTTGAGGATGTTACGGATAATATGCCATCTGTTATTATATGTAGAGATGAATCTAATTTTGTTACAGTCACCCTTATCCCTCCTGGAGCCTGACAGCAGCTGACCACGGACGGACATCCTGGCCCCCAAATAGCCCTTTTTAATGCAACGTTTACTGTATCCACGCTCATGAAAGCGATCACGAAGGTTCAGCGCCTGCGCCTCAAAACGCTCGTTAGAAGAACACAAGCGTCTGATTCGCAGGAACTGGCCTATCGGAACCGCCCTGACCGTGGATGGGGTGTGAGCTGATGAGGCATGTAAAAGAGCATTCATCGAAGTTTCCTTCCTAAATACATCAGTTTGGATGGTATTATCATGGTCCACAATGATCTGGATGTCCAAAAAATCAATTTGATGAGCATTATACTTGAACGTCAAATTAATATTATACTCATTATTGTTTAATAATGAAAAAAAAACAATCAAATCAGACTCTGACCCTTGCCAAATAATCAAGAGGTCATCAATATAGCGGTACCACCCAATGACCTGGGTGGCGCCGCATGCGCCATCCCCGAAAACCTCCCTCTCCCAAAACCCCAGAAGAGGTTAGCTTAAGATGGCGCACACGCCGCGCCCATCGCGGTACCGCGTTGCTGCAAAAAGAAACGGTCCTTAAAAGTAAAAATTTTTTTAGTCAAAACAAACTTTAACAATTCCAAAATCAATTGTTGCAACAAGACATCCAGATTACTTGTCCCAAGAAAAAAACTCAAGAGCTCTCACCCCATGTTGATGTGCAATGCATGTATATAGGGACTCTACGTCCGCCGTGACCAACAGCATGCCAGGCACTACGTGACGTAGTTTTCAAGTCCGCCGACAAGGGGGGGGAACGTGGTGGTTTGGTGTTATGGACTGGTAATTTAGGAGCGACATGCGACTAGCTCTGGGCAGGTGGTAACTATACAGACCGCAGTTCCTGATCTTAACACAACACTAGCAGTAGCCGTGGAATGTTCCTGTCACTCCCTGGACATCTCGTCACAGCCGGAGAACTAGCTACCCCTAAAGGTAGAAAACGGAAAGCTATCTTGCCTCAGAGAAAATCCCCAAAGGATAGGACAGCCCCCCACAAATATTGGCTGTGAGAGGAGAAGGAAATTACATACGTAGTATGAAACAAGATTTTAGCAAAGGAGGCCAATTCTAGCTAGATAGACAGTAAGGAAAGAAACACTGTGCGGTCAGTAATAAAAACTAGAAAAAGTCCACTGCAGAGATATGCAAAAATCTCCACACCTGACTAAAGGTGTGGAGGGCAAAATCTGCAGCCCAGAGCTTCCAGCTTAGCTAAATAGATCAATACTGATAAGCTGGACAAATGAGCAAAACATAGAATGTGCTGATCAATAAGTCCACAACAAGTGGACTGCAAAAGGACAAGCAAGGACTTATCTTTGCTGAAAGAGTCAGAGTGTCAGGGAAATCCAAGAGCTGTGCCTCCAGGCAGGAAAAATTGGCAACTGGCATTGATTGAGGGATAAAGCCAGACTAATATAGCCGAGCAGAAAGATCAATGGACGCAGCTGCTGATGCTAAATCCAAGAAGCAGCTATACCACTCAAAACCACAGGAGGGAGCCCAAGAGCAGAATTCACAAAAGTACTACTTACAACCACCGGAGGGAGCCCAAGAGCGGAATTCACAACAGTACCCCCCCCCTTGAGGAGGGGTCACCGAACCCTCACCAGAGCCCCCAGGCCGATCAGGACGAGCCAAGTGAAAAGCACGAACCAAAGCGGCGGCATGGACATCGGAGGCAAGCACCCAAGAATTATCCTCCTGGCCATAACCCTTCCACTTGACAAGATACTGAAGCCTCCGCCTTGAAAAACGAGAATCCAAAATTTTTTCAACCACATATTCCAACTCCCCCTCTACCAACACCGGGGCAGGAGGATCCACAGAGGGAACCACAGGTACCACATATCTCCGCAACAACGATCTATGGAAAACATTGTGGATGGCAAAAGAGGCTGGAAGGGCCAAACGAAAAGACACTGGATTGATAATCTCAGAAATCTTATAAGGACCAATAAACCGAGGCTTGAACTTAGGGGAAGAAACCTTCATAGGAACATGACGAGAAGATAACCAGACTAAATCCCTCACACGAAGCCGAGGACCAACACACCGACGGCGGTTAGCAAAACGCTGAGCCTTTTCCTGAGACAACGTCAAATTGTCTACCACATGAGTCCAAATCTGCTGTAACCTGTCCATCACGGAATCAACACCAGGACAATCAGAAGGCTCAACCTGCCCTGAAGAAAAACGAGGATGGAAACCAAAATTACAAAAAAAAGGTGAAACCAAAGTAGCCGAACTGGCCCAATTATTAAGGGCAAACTCGGCCAACGGCAAGAAAGCCACCCAATCATCCTGATCAGCAGACACAAAGCATCTCAAATAGGTTTCCAAGGTTTGATTAGTTCGCTCAGTTTGGCCATTTGTCTGAGGATGGAACGCCGAAGAAAAAGACAAATTAATGCCCATCCTGGCACAAAAGGACCGCCAAAACCTGGAAACAAACTGGGAACCTCTGTCAGACACAATATTCTCCGGAATGCCATGCAAACGAACCACATGCTGAAAAAACAATGGAACCAAATCAGAGGAGGAAGGCAATTTAGGCAAAGGTACCAAATGGACCATCTTAGAGAATCGGTCACAAACCACCCAGATAACAGACATCCTCTGAGACACAGGAAGATCCGAAATAAAATCCATGGAAATATGCGTCCAGGGCCTCTCAGGGACAGGCAAAGGCAAAGGCAAAAGCAACCCACTAGCGCGGGAACAGCAAGGCTTAGCCCAGGCACAAGTCCCACAGGACTGCACAAAAGAACGCACATCCTGCGACAAGGAAGGCCACCAAAAGGACCTAGCAACCAAATCCCTGGTACCAAAAATCCCAGGATGACCGGCCAACACAGAACAATGGACCTCAGAAATTACCTTACTTGTCCATCTATCAGGAACAAACAGCTTCCCCACAGGACAGCGGTCAGGTTTATCAGCCTGAAATTCCTGAAGCACCCGCCGTAAATCAGGGGAGATAGCAGAAAGAATCACCCCTTCCCTAAGAATGCCAACCGGCTCAAGAACTCCAGGAGAATCAGGCAAAAAACTCCTAGAGAGGGCATCTGCCTTAACATTCTTAGATCCCGGAAGATATGAGACCGCAAAATCGAAACGGGAGAAAAACAGGGACCATCGAGCCTGTCTAGGGTTCAGCCGCATGGCCGACTCGAGGTAAATCAGATTCTTATGATCGGTCAAGACCACAACGCGATGCTTGGCTCCCTCAAGCCAATGTCGCCACTCCTCAAATGCCCACTTCATCGCCAACAACTCCCGATTGCCGACATCATAATTGCGTTCCGCAGGCGAAAACTTTCGGGAAAAGAAGGCACATGGTTTCATCAAGGAACCATCAGAGTTCCTCTGTGACAAAACGGCCCCTGCCCCAATCTCAGAAGCGTCAACCTCAACCTGAAAAGGAAGAGACACATCAGGCTGACGCAAGACCGGGGCAGAAGTAAATCGGCGCTTAAGCTCCTGAAAGGCCTCCAGAGCCTCAGAGGACCAATTTGCCACATCAGCGCCCTTCTTCGTCAAATCGGTCAGGGGCTTAACCACACTAGAGAAGTTGGCAATGAAACGGCGATAAAAATTAGCAAAGCCCAAAAATTTCTGAAGGCTCTTCACAGATGTGGGTTGAACCCAGTCATGAATGGCTTGGACCTTAACAGAATCCATTTCTATAGACGAAGGAGAAAAAATAAACCCCAAAAAAGAGACCTTCTGGACCCAAATAGGCACTTAGACCCCTTCACAAATAGAGCATTATCACGAAGGATCTGGAATACCATCCTGACCTGCTTCACGTGAGACTCCCAATCATTGGAAAAAATCAAAATATCATCCAAATACACAATCAAGAATTTATCAAGAAAATTGCGAAAAATATCATGCATGAAGGACTGAAATACAGAAGGAGCATTAGAAAGCCCGAAAGGCATCACCAGGTATTCAAAGTGGCTTTCGGGCGTATTAAATGCAGTTTTCCATTCGTCACCCTGTTTAATACGAACAAGATTATACGCCCCTCGAAGGTCAATCTTGGTAAACCAACTAGCCCCCTTAATCCGAGCAAACAAATCAGAGAGCAAAGGTAAAGGGTATAGGAATTTGACTGTGATCTTATTAAGAAGGCGATAATCAATACAAGGTCTCAAGGAGCCATCCTTCTTGGCAACAAAAAAGAATCCTGCTCCCAATGGTGACGAAGATGGCTGAATATGCCCCTTCTCTAAAGACTCTTTAACATAGCTCCGCATAGCGGCATGCTCTGGCACAGACAGATTGAAGAGTCGGCCCTTAGGGAACTTACAGCCAGGAACCAAGTCGATAGCACAATCACAGTCCCTATGAGGAGGAAGGGAACTGGACTTGGGCTCATCGAATACATCCTGGAAATCTGACAAAAATTCAGGAACATCAGAAGAGGGGGAAGAGGAAATTGACATTAAAGGAACGTCACTATGTACCCCTTGACAACCCCAACTAGTCACAGACATCGATTTCCAATCCAACACTGGATTGTGTTCTTGTAACCATGGAAAACCCAGTACAACAACATCATGTAAATTATGCAACACCAGAAAACGACAATCTTCCTGATGTGCTGGAGCCATGCACATAGTCAGCTGAGTCCAATACTGAGGTTTATTCTTGGCCAACGGTGTAGCATCAATACCCCTCAGAGGAATAGGGCTCTGCAAAGGCTGCAAAGAAAAACCACAGCGCCTGGCAAATTCTAAGTCCATTAAGTTCAGGGCAGCGCCTGAATCCACAAATGCCATGACAGAGAAAGATGACAATGAGCAAATCAGGGTCACAGACAGGAGAAACTTAGGCTGTACAGTACTAATGGTAACAGATCTAGCGACCCTCTTAATACGCTTAGGGCAATCAGAAATAGTATGAGCAGAATCACCACAGTAAAAACACAGCCCATTCTGACGTCTGTATCCCCTCTGTTCCGCTCTAGTCAGAATCCTATCACATTGCATAGGCTCAGGACTCTGTTCAGAGGACGCTGCCATATGGTGCACCACTTTGCGCTCGCGCAGGCGCCGATCAATCTGAATGGCTAGGGACATAGATTCGCTCAAACCAACAGGCGTGGGGTACCACACCATAACATCTTTAAGGGCTTCTGAAAGACCCTTTCTGAAAATTGCTGCCAGAGCATCCTCATTCCATTTAGTGAGCAGACCATTTTCTAAATTTCTGGCAGTACAATTCTGCCGCTTCCTGACCCTGACACAGGGCCAAAAGTGTTTTCTCAGCATGCTCTACAGAGTTAGGTTCGTCATACAATAATCCGAGTGATTGAAAAAATGCATACACATTAAGCAATGTCGGATCCCCTGACTCAAGGGAGAATGCCCAGTCCTGAGGGTCACCACGCAGCAGAGAAATAACTATTTTAACTTGCTGAGTGGGGTCACCAGAGGAACGGGGTTTCAGAGCAAAAAACAATTTGCAGTTATTCTTAAAGTTCAAAAACTTAGATCTATCCCCGTAAAACAAATCTGGAGTAGGAATTCTAGGCTCTAAGGCTGGAGTCTGAACAACATAATATTGGATACTCTGAACTCTTGCAGCAAGCTGATCCACACGAGAAAACAAACCCTGAACATCCATGTCCACGCCCAAATCCACCCAGAGATTAAGAGGAAGGAAAAAGACAAAACAGACTAAAGAAAAAAAAATGGCTCAGAACTCTTTTTCTTTTCCTTCTTTTGAGATGCATTCAACTCATTTTTGGCCAGTTGCACTGTTATGGACTGATAATTTAGGAGCGACATGCGACTAGCTCTGGGCAGGTGGTAACTATACAGACCGCAGTTCCTGATCTTAACACAACACTAGCAGTAGCCGTGGAATGTTCCTGTCACTCCCTGGACATCTCGTCACAGCCGGAGAACTAGCTACCCCTAAAGGTAGAAAACGGAAAGCTATCTTGCCTCAGAGAAAATCCCCAAAGGATAGGACAGCCCCCCACAAATATTGGCTGTGAGAGGAGAAGGAAATTACATACGTAGTATGAAACAAGATTTTAGCAAAGGAGGCCAATTCTAGCTAGATAGACAGTAAGGAAAGAAACACTGTGCGGTCAGTAATAAAAACTAGAAAAAGTCCACCGCAGAGATATGCAAAAATCTCCACACCTGACTAAAGGTGTGGAGGGCAAAAACTGCAGCCCAGAGCTTCCAGCTTAGCTGAATAGATCCATACTGATAAGCTGGACAAATGAGCAAAACATAGAATGTGCTGCAAAAGGACAAGCAAGGACTTATCTTTGCTGAACGAGTCAGAGTGTCAGGGAAATCCAAGAGCCGTGTCTCCAGGCAGGAACAATTGGCAACTGGCATTGATTGAGGGATAAAGCCAGACTAATATAGCCGAGCAGAAAGAAGATCAATGGACGCAGCTGCTGATGCTAAATCCAAGAAGCAGCTATACCACTGAAAACCACAGGAGGGAGCCCAAGAGCAGAATTCACAAAAGTACTACTTACAACCACCGGAGGGAGCCCAAGAGCGGAATTCACAACAGTTTGGCCTATTAAAATGTATGAACGCGAGGCCTTTACACAGCTTAGAGACAAGGAGGCTTATTCTATACATGCTTATAATCCGGTTTCACGGTTTCAGAGTGAACTTCTTCGAATTTTGGAATCAGCGCTCTCTCAGGAAGTCATTACTAAAAAAATCTTTGATGGTCTCTTTGTTCAGTCTCCAGTGACCCCCACGTTTTATCTTTTACCGAAGATACACAATGACCCACTGGTCCCCCCTGGGCATCCAATTGTTTCTGGCGTGGGAGGGCTTTGCGACCCAATTTGTAAGTTTATCGATCATTATTTGCCACCTTTGGTGGAAACGCTCCCCTCCCACGTCAGAGACACCAATGACGTCCTACGCAGGCTGGATGGCCTGATCCTGGAGCCTGGCATGCTGTTGGTCACGGCAGACGTAGAGTCCCTATATACATGCATTGCACATCAACATGGGGTGAGAGCTGTTGAGTTTTTTCTTGGGACAAGTAATCTGGATGTCTTGTTGCAACAATTGATTTTGGAATTGTTAAAGTTTGTTTTGACTAAAAAAATTTTTACTTTTAAGGACCGTTTCTTTTTGCAGCAACGCGGTACTGCGATGGGCACGGCGTGTGCGCCATCTTACGCTAACCTCTTTCTGGGGTTTTGGGAGAGGGAGGTTTTTGGGGATGGCGCATGCGCTGCCACCCAGGTCATTGGGTGGTACCGCTATATTGATGACCTCTTGATTATTTGGCAAGGGTCAGAGTCTGATTTGTTTGTTTTTCATTATTAAACAATAATGAGTATAATATTAATTTGACGTTCAAGTATAATGCTCATCAAATTGATTTTTTGGATATCCAGATTATTGTGGACCATGATAATACCATCCAAACTGATGTATTTAGGAAGGAAACTTCGGTGAATGCTCTTTTACATGCCTCATCAGCTCACACCCCATCCACGGTCAGGGCGGTTCCGATAGGCCAGTTCCTGCGAATCAGACGCTTGTGCTCTTCTAACGAGCGTTTTGAGGTGCAGGCGCTGGACCTTCGTGATCGCTTTCATGAGCGTGGATACAGTAAACGTTGCATTAAAAAGGGCTATTTGAGGGCCAGGACGTCCGTCCGTGGTCAGCTGCTGTCAGGCTCCAGGACGGATAAGAGTGACTGTAACCAAAATAGATTCATCTCTACATGTAATAACAGATGGCATATTATCCGTAACATCCTCAACAGACATTGGCCTATTTTGAAGACTGAGCCTGTGTTAGGTGGGTTACTTCCTGAGAGACCGCTGATGACAGCAAGACGTAGCACAAATTTGAAGGATCTTCTGGTGAGGAGTCACCACATATTCGCTCCCTCTCTTCCATTTTATACAGGGAAGCCACAACAAGGTTGTTTTCCGTGTGGGTCATGTTTGGCCTTCCGTAACATTATTCGTGCTTCCGATTTTTGTTCATCTGATGGTAAAAGGAGTTATAGGATTAGGGAATATATTTCACACAGCAGCAATTTTGTCATATATTACGCCACGTGTCCCTGCGGCCTAATATACATTGGACTTACTTCAAGGGAGTTGCGTGTGCGTACCAGTGAACACGTTAGGGACATCAAAGCTGTTGCATCTGCTACTGAATTAGAATCCCTTAAAACAATCCCTCGACATTTCCGTTTGTGCCATGCCTGTGACCCGGACTTACTCTTGATCCGTGGTATTGATCGGATACACGGCGGTGTCCGTGGTGGTGATCTTAAACGCAGGCTGGGGCAGCTGGAATGTCGATGGATTGTCACTCTTGATACTGTCACTCCATCGGGGTTGAATGAAAAAGAGTCAGCTTTTTGCCATTTCTTTAACCGTGTGCGCTTTTTCTTTTTTTTTTTTAAATTTGTTTATTAGATTTTTCAAGACAGTACAAATCAAATCATATCAGTCCAATAACAATGTAATAATATGACAGTGTTAAATAATAATGTAACTTCAACATCCCTCCCCCCCCCCCTACATAAACCCAATTAGAGACCCCCAAACTTTGTTTGCGCATAACCAAGAAGTGTCTCACGAAACTGGTGAGTTACCACCTATCCTCTGTAATAAGTACCATTGGGTATTTTCAAAATGTGCTCTCAGTTTCTCCCTAGTTTCTAGAGGGAGCGAAGGAATGAAAGTAGCCCATGTAGAAAAGAATTTACCCACTTGCTTTTCTCTATTAGTCAATGCGTCCAACCACTCCATTCTGAATATGAACTGGATTTTGGTGCGGATGAAAGGAATTGAAGGGACCAAGGGGCTCAGCCACTGGTGTAAAATACTCTTCCTAGTCGCCGAAGCCCAAATTATAAGTGTTGCCTTAATATGTCTGGGCAGTTTGTGAGATGACTCGTCTAGGATATTAAATATAGCCCATTGTGGAGTAAGCGTAAAATCCACTCCACAAACACTCCGTAATTCTTTGTGTACCTCTCTCCATAGTTCCAGAATTTGCGGGCAACCCCACAAGTGATGATAAATGTCAGTGTTACGAGACTTGCATTTAGAACACATATAGACTGTGGAGGGGGACATTTTGGATTGCATGCAAGGTGTAATGTAGGCTCTGTGTAGTATTAAAAGTGCCATATCCGTGTAACTGCTATATGGCAGAGTCTTTCTCTGCGACATGGTAGCCTCAAATAGGTCTCCCACCTCCAAGCATGGCATATCCCTCAGCCATCTCGCCACTCCTGTAGTTTTCCCTTCCCCCACCCACTTTCTGCGTAATAATGAGTAAATGTTGCTTATAGAAGCCGGATTGGACCTTGCATTTCGAATAAATCCGTCTAGATTAATTCTCCCCTCCGCCCCACCTACTCCCCCCGACTGACATTTCTGTACCAAGCTACGTGCCTGGAGAAATAAGAATGGTCTATTACTAAATAGTGGGAATCGTTGTGACGCCACTTCAAAAGATAATATAGAGAAATTAGTATCTAAAAGATCCACTACTTGCCCACAACCTTGGGAAGCCAAAAGCTTGTAAAAAAATGGTGCGGAGCCCCTCAAAAACCCCGGGTTATTTAAAAAGGACTGGAAGGGGGACAGACCATGCTTTAAATTACATATTTTCCTGCATTGTTTCCAAGTTTGTAGCGTTTGCCATAGTGATGGGTGTTCGTGTATTCCCGTTGGGAGATCTTCCCCACTTAGATGTAACAAAGCCGGCAACGAGATGTGTGGGAAGAATTGTTGCTCTAGTTCAACATTTGCAAAGTGGGAGACACCTCTAATCCAATCAATTGCATATCTAAAATTAGCCGCTAGATTATATCTTCCCAAGTCAGGAAAGTTTACTCCACCCTCTAGTCTCGTTGCCTGCAATCTTGCAAGACTTATTCGTGATCTACCACCAACTCCCCAAATGAATTTACGAAAGTTTAGGTTCAATAAGTCCAGGTCTGATCTAGTCAGGAGAAGGGGCAGCGTCTGAAAGGTGTATAACAATTTAGGAAACACCACCATTTTAATCAAATGGCATCTACCAGAAAACGACAATGTGAAGTGTTTCCATGAATGGAGAAGATCAACTATGGAGGAGATTAATGGTTTGTAATTAGCTCTATATAAAATAGATGGGTCTGCAGGCAATCTTATTCCCAAGTATTTGATAGAATTCTGGCACCAGTGGAATGGGAATGAGGGGTCATCCAGCCTCCCAGATCTAAAAACCGCCAGGGCCTCAGATTTACTATGATTAACCTTAAACCCAGAGCATCTACCAAAATTCTCCAAAATTTGCATAATGGCCGGGATTGCTTTTCCTGGGTTGGCAATAAATAAAAGAACATCATCAGCAAAGGCCGAGATCTTTATAGATGTAGCTCCCACCTTCACCCCCTCGAAAGCTGCTTCGTTCTGTAGTGTTCTCAAAAGGGGGTCTAATGCTATGTCAAATAAGAGTGGGGACAAAGGGCAACCCTGGCGTGTTCCCCGCTGAATCTCAAAGGGTCTAGATAGAACATTGTTCACAGACATCCTAGATAGTGGGTACCTGTAAATTGATTTGACAGCTTCACAAAACCATGGACCAAACTCTCGGAATAATAGCAGATCGTATAGATAATCCCATGCTACCCTATCGAACGCCTTGTCAGCGTGTGCGCTTTTTCTAATATAGGGTTCCTTCGTTGTCAGCGTTGATCACGTGCCCTTGAAGTCTGTTTTTATCTTAATTTTAATTTTGTGTTTTTGTGTCTTTTATGTGTATTACTAGTGGACGTTCTATTGGATATTCTGGCTTTGGACATTACACCATGTCTTCAATGTGACTCGTGATGTGTGGACCAGGTTTTGCACGTTGGCCTTTATATTTTCTTCCATGGACGAATTGTTAACAGTCTCTGCTGGACTGCGACGGACCGTCAGAATATCAGGATTTACGCCCTGTGGACTAATTTATCATATATGTTCATATTTTTATTGGTATTTATTGTATTTGTGTTTCTTATGATCCTGTATTTAATACATTATGTTATGGTTTTCATTAATTATGTATGTATGACATATTTGCTGTAATTTGTTTCATTTATTAGCTTTATTCCGCTACCTGGTTGCCTTGACCGCGGGTAGCGCATGCGCGTGTGAGCCTGCCCCGGCCCGCGTCTCCTCCGGCGTCTATATGAGGCAATTGGTATAGCGGTTACTATGGGAACCTTCCCAGCACTCCTTGCTTCTTGACGCTGGATGTGAAGTCGGCGGTGGCCGTCCCCGCCCCCATGCGCTCATAGACGCGGTCGACACTAACCACTCCCTCCTGGTCTGGGATTGGCGCTTTTGAGTCACACTGGGATATTTAAGCCGGTTTATATGGCACATGGATATACTGCCCCCCCCCCCCGAAGAAGCAGCAGCAGCAAAACGCGCGTTGGGGTCTCTGTGCTGTGGCTGTCGGCATCCAATGGGTAGGACCTGCTTGTCTGTGTTTACACGCACTTTTGCACTTTACTTGTAACCTCTGTGCTTTATTTGTATTACTGACAGTCTTTGCACGGTCTCTACATGGTTACTCATTGTGGTCACTCCTCCTATTGATGTACATACATGTGAGGTTATTGGGAGTGCTCTTAAGTTACGGATAGCCTGCCACGCCAGTTTTTTGCATGATTCGCTATTAGACCTGTCCAATATTTGTGGTGTAATTTTTGTGATTCTTATACATTTGTTTGCCTTTTGTTATCAATAAAGAGAGTTATATATTTTCTATAGTAATTGTTTAGGCATTGATTATTATATCCTTACTAGTTATTATTTGGGAATGTAAAGCTCTATGGTTTCTTTCCATATGTTTTCTATTGCTTAGTAGGAGTATTCCGTTTGAATATGGTCTTTTTTTTTATCAGTTCTGGTATGTATTTATAACAGATGTGTACAATGTATCAGCACAATCTGCCTGCGGAGTCAGAGCCGGCCATAAAGAACAAGTACACAGAATTCTCCCATTACATCACCAGAGCTTGTGGCCCAGTTGTTTTATCGCCTGCCCCTGGTGTTGAGGGTTCGATTACAAGGGAGAATCACAAAAAAAAAAAAAAAAAAAATTATATATATATATATAAATTTTTTTTTTTTTTTTAGCTGTTTTATAGGAACAAAAATAATCTGACCTTTTCTTCATCTCAGTATACAGGGAACATAGAAATACATTGAAATATACAGTGTATCTCTATGGAGACATAATCTAATATACTGGACCCATATGGCAAACATAACATTGGTGCTTTCTGTGCAGTCGCATCGGTGTCCCGGAGGTAAGGGGCAAACTCACCCCTCCTAAACAGAAATCAGCATCTATCACAGTCATGAAGGGGTGTATCATGGTGAGCTCCCGTTCTTGCTCAGGGGCCTCTTCTGTCTGTTTCTGCCTTTGATAGTCCCCGTCACACCCTTACAGGTCCTGTCATATACCCTTCCTCCTGAAGACAAGGAGTGTAAAGTGTGTATTGTGATTTACCACTTCAGCACCCGGCGCCGGGGAACAGTGCTTACAGTAGCACTTCTTCCCCAGAGGCCGTCCGTGTTAAACAGAGGACATCAAAGTGTGTTCTTCGTGTGCACGACGTTTTGCCATCCGTGATGATGGCAAATAACGGACATGTCAGTGTGTTTTGCCTACGGTCACACGGTCCGTGGAAACACACTGACATGTGCACAGACTCATTCATTTGAATGGGTCTACGTGTGTATGTGTCTCCGGTACGTATGAAAACTGTCACCATACATACCGGAGACACGGACGTGTGAAAGAGGCCTAAGAGGAGTATAATCTTGTACCGGAAAGGATAGCTGATTGTGAAGAATACGGGGGCTATAATTTCCTGCTGGTCTGCATTATACATAGATTGTAAGATTTCTGCCCCCTGATCTCTAGCACTCCAGCCTTATAATGCTTCATCCCATACTTCATCTTCCCTTATACTTTTGCAAACACCCAGAAGGGGAGGGGAGAAGTGACATCACACCCGTGTGACCAGATCCCGCCCACTTTTACTGCAGTCATAAGGTGAGCTAGCTGAACACTAGGTTCATGGCAAATGATAGCGGTGGCTACAAAAAGTGTTCAAATCAAGAAATTATCAAAACTTTAAATTATTATTTAGATTTTATACCATAAAACTTTTTTGTTTAAAAAAAAAATAAAATAAATAAAAATTATAGATATATATAGATTTTTTAAAATTCTGTTTTCCACCCAACACCTCTACCTTTTTTTCACTTAAACGGATGTAATTCAAAGGACAAAAAAGCAATTTTTCAAATAGGTTCCATTCAAAGTTTTGCACTTTTTACCTCCTATAGCGTCAGGTTGTCATTGAGCTCAGTATGAGGAGTCTGACTCCAGTTCGTTTCCAAGCAGGAGGAGCTCAGAAAATGACAAAGCTTCTAAAAGAGGTAACATTTTTAATGAAACATTAGCAAAAAGGATTTACATTTTTTTTTTTTTTTAGCCCCACATACAGTGGGGGGCAGAGGGTGCAGTCTCCCTGGACCCTGCACTCGGAGGGGCCCACCCGGTTATACTGATCTGGCTAAGCTCAGCGGTAGAGCAGGGAGACATCGTTCCCACGCACCGCCGCTCCCTGTGCTGTAGACCGCTGGTTGCTTTAAGCCTCAGTTTATAGAAGAGCAGGTGAGGCGCCAGCATGAGCACAGGACATCAGGGCGGCCCCGGGACTCTGATGTCCTGTGCGTGTGATGGCAGCGCGTTGGCCTGGACGACAATGTGCGGGGTGGACTCGTCAGCATCCTGGATTAGGAGAGTATAGGACATTTATTTTATTATATTTACAACATGTGGTGGGACTGTGGGGGCATTGTAAAGTATGGGGGACCCTCATACAGCATGAAAGCCACTGTTGAGGGGCCTCTCATATTGTAGTGACTACTGTGGTGGGACCCTTATACAGTGTGGAAGCCATTATAGAGTTGGGGGCCATTCTACAATGTAGAGACTAGTGTGGGGGCCATTCTACAATGTAGAGACTAGTGTGGGGGGCATTCTACAATGTAGAGACTAGTGTGGGGCCATTCTATAATGTAGAGACTAGTGTGGGGGCCATTCTACAGTGTGGGGGAATAACGTAGGGACCATTATACAATGTAGGGACTAGTGTGGGGGCTACTGTTTGGGACCATTATGCTGTGTTTTGAGGGAGCTGTGGGCTCATCATGATCATACTCTGTACAGTGGAGCTGTGGGACCATCACTGTGTATAGGGAAGATGTGGGTCATTCATAATGTGTACGGGGGCGGGAGGGACTCAAAATTATTAGGCTATGTGCACACGTTGTGGATTTTGATGCGTTTCTGCAGCGTTTTTGGTCGTGCAGAATTGCATCAAATCCGCAGTGTGGTGCACCACCAATGTTAGTCAATGGGAAATTGAGAATTTTTGTGCACATGTTGCGGAAAAATACGCGCCGATTTGCAGCGTTTTATTTTCCGCAGCATGTCAATTCTTTCTGCGTATCTGCAGCGTTTCTGCATCCATTGACTAACATTGAGTCAGGCAAATCCACAGGTTTAAAAAGATCTGCGGTTGTGCAGCGGAGTTGCGTTCGAGAAACGCTGAAGATCGAGAGGAGGAAGAGTGTGTTGAAGACCATGTGTGTGTGCGGTGAATGTGTTATGATCCGGTGACCTTGGAGCCGCATGAGACTTTCTAAGGAGTAGGTGGAACCTGTACTGACCGCAAACCCTAAACTGTCACCGCAAAAAGAAGTAGCCGTGGGGTGTGCCTAACAATCCTAGACACAGCCGGAGGACTAAATACCCCTATAGATGGAAATGGGAATTCTATCTTGCCTCAGAGCAGAACCCCAAAGGATAGGCAGCCCCCACAAATATTGACTGTGAGTATTAGAGGAAAGACACACGCAGGCAGAAATCAGGATTTAGCAAAAGAGGCCACGCTAGCTAAACAGGAAAGGATAGGACAGAATACTAAGCGGTCAGTATTAAAACCCTAAAAATATCCACAGCAGATAATACAAAAATTCCACCATCTAACTAAAAACATGGAATGTATATCTGCATCTCCTGAGAATCCACCTTGACTGAAATATCCAAACACAGTCTAAGCTGGACAAGAGAAAACATTGAATAGTACTGAATTGTAAAGCACACAGCATGTGTGCTGTAGAAACAAAACCAGACACTTATCTTTGCTGATTTGGCAGCAGGGCAGGAGGAAGCAGACAGAGATACAAAACCTCCAAGAACAATGGACAACTGGCAAGGGCTAATGAATCCTGCACACCTAAATATCCCAGTCAGAGCTGCAATCAGCAGGGACACCTGCCCAGGATTGCAACCCAGGGACAACTGCATTACTACCAACAACCACCGGAGGGAACCCAAGAGCAGAGTTCACAACAGTACCCCCCCCCTTGAAGAGGGGTCACCGAACCCTCACCAGAGCCCCCAGGCCGATCAGGACGAGCCAGATGAAAGGCACGGACCAAATCAGCAGCATGGACATCAGAGGCAAAAACCCAAGAATTATCCTCCTGGCCATAACCCTTCCATTTAACAAGGTACTGAAGCCTCCACCTCGAAAAGCGAGAATCCAAAATCTTCTCAACCACATACTCCAACTCCCCATCAACCAACACAGGGGCCGGAGGATCAACAGAAGGAACAACAGGCATCACATATTTCCGCAATAAAGATCTATGGAAGACATTATGGATAGCAAAAGAAGCCGGAAGGGCCAATCGAAAAGACACCGGATTAATAATCTCAGAAATCCTATAAGGACCAATAAAGCGAGGCTTAAACTTAGGGGAAGAAACCTTCATAGGAACATGACGGGAAGACAACCAGACCAGATCCCCAACCCGAAGCCGGGAACCAACACACCGATGACGGTTAGCAAAACGTTGAGCCTCCCTCCTGAGACAATACCAAATTGTCCACCTCATGAGCCCAAATCTGCTGCAACCTGTCAACCACAGAATCCACACCAGGACAGTCAGAAGGCTCAACCTGCCCCGAAGAAAAACGAGGATGAAAACCAAAATTACAAAAGAAGGGCGAAACCAAGGTAGCCGAACTAGCCCGATTATTAAGGGCAAACTCGGCCAATGGCAAGAAAGCCACCCAATCATCCTGATCAGCAGACACAAAGCATCTCAGATAAGTTTCTAAAGTCTGATTAGTTCGCTTGGTCTGGCCATTTGTCTGAGGATGAAATGCGGAAGAAAAAGACAAATCAATGCCCAGCTTAGCACAAAAGGCCCGCCAAAACCGAGAAACAAACTGGGACCCTCTGTCGGACACCATATTCTCCGGAATACCATGCAAATGAACCACATGCTGAAAAAACAACGGAACCAAATCAGAAGAGGAAGGCAATTTAGGCAAAGGCACCAAATGGACCATCTTAGAGAACCGGTCACAAACAACCCAGATGACAGACATCTTCTGGGAAACCGGAAGATCAGAAATAAAATCCATAGAAATATGCGTCCAGGGCCTCTCAGGGACCGGCAAAGGCAAAAGCAACCCACTAGCACGGGAACAACAAGGCTTGGCCCGCGCACAAGTCCCACAGGACTGCACAAAAGCACGCACATCACGCGACAAAGAAGGCCACCAAAAGGACCTACCAACCAAATCTCTGGTACCAAAAATACCAGGATGGCCAGCCAACACAGAACAATGAACCTCAGAAATCACTCTACTAGTTCATCTATCAGGAACAAACAGTTTCCCCACTGGACAGCGGTCAGGTTTGTCAGCCTGAAATTCCTGAAGAACCCGTCGTAAATCAGGGAAAATGGCAGAAAGGACCACCCCTTCTTTCAGAATGCCGACCGGTTCAAGGACCTCAGGAGAATCAGGCAAAAAACTCCTAGAGAGGGCATCAGCCTTAATATTCTTAGAACCCGGAAGATACGAGACCACGAAATCAAAATGGGAACAAAACAAGGACCATCGAGCCTGTCTAGGATTCAGCCGCCTGGCAGACTCGAGGTAAATCAGATTTTTATGATTGGTCAAGACCACAATACGGTGCTTAGCTCCCTCGAGCCAATGTCGCCACTCCTCAAATGCCCACTTCATAGCCAACAACTCCCGATTGCTGACATCATAATTGCGTTCAGCGGGCGAAAACTTACGGGAAAAGAAGGTACACGGTTTCATCAAGGAACCAACAGGATCCCTCTGAGACAAAACGGCCCCTGCCCCAATCTCAGAAGCGTCAACCTCAACCTGAAACGGAAGAGAAACATCTGGTTGACGCAACACCGGGGCAGAAGTAAATCGGCGTTTAAGCTCCTGAAAGGCAGAGACAGCCGCAGAGGACCAATTCGTCACATCAGCGCCTTTCTTCGTCAAATCGGTCAAGGGTTTAACCACGCTGGAGAAGTTAGCAATGAAACGGCGATAAAAATTAGCAAAGCCCAAAAATTTCTGAAGGCTCTTCACAGATGTGGGTTGAATCCAATCATGAATGGCCTGAACCTTAACCGGATCCATCTCTATAGATGAGGGAGAAAAAATAAAGCCCAAAAAAGAAACCTTCTGCACCCCAAAGAGACACTTAGACCCCTTCACAAACAAAGCATTATCACGAAGGATCTGAAATACCATCCTGACCTGTTTCACATGAGATTCCCAATCATCAGAAAAAATTAAAATGGCATCCAGATATACAATCATGAATTTATCAAGATAATTCCGGAAGATATCGTGCATGAAGGACTGAAAAACGGATGGAGCATTAGAGAGCCCGAATGGCATCACAAGGTATTCAAAATGGCCTCGGGCGTATTAAACGCAGTTGTCCATTCATCACCCTGCTTAATACAAACAAGATTATATGCCCCCCGAAGGTCAATCTTAGTAAACCAACTAGCCCCCTTAATCCTAGCAAACAAATCGGAAAGCAGAGGTAAAGGGTATTGAAACTTGACCGTGATCTTATTCAAGAGGCGATAATCAATACAGGGTCTCAAGGAGCCATCCTTCTTAGCAACAAAATAAAATCCTGCTCCCAACGGTGAAGAAGATGGCCGAATATGCCCCTTCTCCAAAGACTCCTTAACATAACTCCGCATGGCGGTATGTTCAGGCACAGACAGGTTAAAAAGTCGTCCCTTAGGAAACTTACAGCCTGGAATCAAGTCAATCGCACAATCACAGTCCCTATGCGGTGGAAGGGAACTGGACTTGGGTGTTATGATCCTTAGTGGTTGAGGATCACAAATTACTCCAGCTAAGTAACAAACATAGGAAAAGCTCTAGGGAGGTGGTAAACTGGACTGACCGCAAAACTGAACCTATCCAACACACTAGAGGTAGCCTGTGAACGTGCCTAAAAATCCTAGACGTCTCGAGCCAGCCTGAGGAACTAACTACCCCTAGAGAGAAAGAAAGACCTCTCTTGCCTCCAGAGAAATAATCCCCAAAGATATAGAAGCCCCCAACATATAATAACGGTGAGGTAAGAGGAAGGCACATACACAGGGGTGAAAGCAGATTCAGCAAATGAGGCCCATTAATACTAGATAGCAGAAAATAGGAAAGGGGTCTGTGCGGTCAGTAAAAAACCCTTACAAAATATGCACCCTGAGATTTCAAGAACCCCCGCACCAACTAACAGTGTGGGGGGAGAAACTCAGTCCCCTAGAGCAACCAGCAAGCGAGGAGATCACATTTTAACAAGCTGGACAAGAAACATGAAGAATGCTGATAATCAAAAAAGGAACAAACAAAAACGTAGCTTGTCTTGGAGAGACTGGGAGCAAGGTAGTCACAAGGAATCTGAAGAGCACTGAATACATTGATAGCAGGCAAGGAACTGAGTATCCAGGTGAGCTAAATAGGAAACCAACCAAGGATAACGAACCAGCTGATGCTGCCAACCTGCAGAAAGACAACACTATACAGTACCACTTGTGACCACTAGAGGGAGCCCAAAAATAGAGTTCACAACACTTGGGCTCATCAAATACATCCTGAAAATCAGACAAAAACTCTGGAACTTCAGAAGAGGAGGAAGAGGAGATTGACATCAAAGGAACATCATTATGAACCCCCTGACATCCCCAACTAGTCACAGACATAGACTTCCAATCCAACACAGGATTATGTGCCTGCAACCACAGAAAACCCAGCACGATAGCATCATGTAAATTATGCAACACCAGAAATCGACAATCTTCCTGATGGGCTGGCGCCATGCACATGGTCACCTGTGTCCAGAACTGGGGCTTATTTTTAGCCAAAGGTGTAGCATCAATGCCCCTTAAAGGAATAGGGTTCTGCAAAGACTGCAAGGGAAAACCACAACGCCTGGCAAACTCAAAGTCCATTAAGTTCAAGGCGGCGCCTGAATCCACAAACGCCATGACAGAAAATGATGATAATGAGCAGATCAAGGACACAGATAATAAAAATTTAGGTTGTACAGTACTGATGGTAAATGAACTAGCGATCCTCTTTCTACGCTTTGGGCAGACTGAAATGACATGAGAAGGATCGCCACAATAAAAACACAACCTATTCTGATGTCTGAATCCCTGTTGTTCCGTTCTAGACAGAATCCTATCACACTGCATTGACTCAGGCATCTGTTCTGAGGACAACGCCACAGCGCACACAGTTCTGCGCTCCCGCAAACGCCGATCAATCTGAATGGACAGAGTCATAGAATCACTCAGACCGAAAGGCGTGGGAAACCCCACCATAACATCTTTAACGGATTCATTAAGACCTTTTCTGAAAATTGCCGCCAAAGCATCATCATTCCATTTAGTCAACACAGACCATTTTCTAAATTTCTGACAATACAATTCTGCCGCTTCTTGACCCTGAGACAGGACCAACAAGGTCTTCTCCGCTTGATCCACAGAATTTGGTTCATCATATAATAATCCTAAAGCCTGAAAAAAGGCGTCTACATTAAGCAAGGCCGGATTCCCAGAATCCAGGAAAAATGCCCAATCCTGAGGATCACCACGCAGCAGGGAGATGACAATTTTAACCTGCTGAATGGAATCACCAGAGGATCGAGGTCTCAGAGCAAAAAACAGTTTACAGTTGTTTTTAAAACTCAAAAATTTGGACCTGTCCCCAAAAAACAAATCAGGAGTAGGAATCTTAGGCTCTAAAACTGGAGTCTGAACAATATAATCAGAAATACCCTGTACCCTAGCAGCAAGCTGGTCTACACGAGAAGCTAATCCCTGAACATCCATGCTAGCACAAGACTCCTCAGCCACCCAGAGAAAAAGAGGGAAGAAAAGACAAAGCAGGCTACAGAAAAAAAAATGGCTTTCTTCCCTTCTTCTGAGATGCATTTAACTCATTGTTGGCCAGTTGTACTGTTATGATCCGGTGACCTTGGAGCCGCATGAGACTTTCTAAGGAGTAGGTGGAACCTGTACTGACCGCAAACTCTAAACTGTCACCGCAACTAGAAGTAGCCGTGGGGTGTGCCTAACAATCCTAGACACCTCGACACAGCCGGAGGACTAAATACCCCTACAGATGGAAATGGGAATTCTATCTTGCCTCAGAGCAGAACCCCAAAGGATAGGCAGCCCCCCACAAATATTGACTGTGAGTATTAGAGGAAAGACACACGCAGGCAGAAATCAGGATTTAGCAAAAGAGGCCACGCTAGCTAAATAGGAAAGGATAGGACAGAATACTAAGCGGTCAGTATTAAAACCCTAAAAATATCCACAGCAGATAATACAAAAATTCCACCATCTAACTAAAGACATGGAATGTATATCTGCATCTCCTGAGAATCCAACTTGACTGAAATATCCAAACACAGTCTAAGCTGGACAAGAGAAAACATTTAATAGTACTGAATTGTAAAGCACACAGCATGTGTGCTGTAGAAACAAAACCAGACACTTATCTTTGCTGATTTGGCAGCAGGGCAGGAGGAACCAGGCAGAGATGCAAAACCTCCAAGAACAATGGACAACTGGCAAGGGCTAATGAATCCTACACACCTAAATATCCCAGTCAGAGCTGCAATCAGCAGGGACACCTGCCCAGGATTGCAACCCAGGGACAACTGCATTACTACCAACAACCACCGGAGGGAACCCAAGAGCAGAATTCACAACAATATGTGCGTGTCTGTGTGTGGGTGTCTGTGGGGCTGTGTGTGCGGGTCTGTAAGTAGGCAGGCATCGTCCGATAGGACTACTATTCCCAACCGGCTATGTCTGCTACAGTGACAGCTAGCTGATGATGGGACAGTAGTAGTCTCATCATCCGGCTACTGTGTTCAAGTGTACAAAAAAACAAAAACACATACATACAGTACATACTCGCCATACAGCTAATCCGACAACCTCAATAACCTGTAAAGAAAAAAAATAAATAAACCAACAGTATACTCCCTAATCCAATATAATCCAGTTAATAACGAGTGTCCCACGACGATCTTCCCTGTAGAGCTGTCACATCGGCAGATGTGAACACTCTCCAGGGGCCTCCGGTGATACAATGATGGCAGGTATCCTCCCGCACTGTATCACTCCGCCGTCAGAGGTCACTGGAGTTCATGCTGTCACTTGCGGTACCGCTGCGTGGGAAAATTCTCACGCAGCGGAGCCGTAATATGAGAGCATGAACTCCAGTGAACCCTCAGTGACAACACTGCCGGAGCCATTATCTCCTGTCAGTGTGTCACTGGAGGCCTATAAAGCAGTCACATCTCTTGATGTCACAGCTCTATAGGGGAGATCATTGTGGGACATTCGTTATAAAATGGACTAATTCGGAACAGGAAGTGTACGGCGTTTTTTTGTTTGTTTTTTACAGGAGATTGAGGACGTTGCATGGATTAGCTGAATAATAAAGATGGGAAACGGTGTTTAGTGTTTTATTTAATTAAAAGACTTTATTCCGGCTGTGTGGTTATTTAATCCCTTAACAACTATAGGATTAGTAATAGATAGGTATCTTATTGACACCTCTCCATTACTAAGCCAAGCTTGATGTCACCTTACAATGCAAAAGGTGACATAAACCCCACAAATAGTACCCCATATGCCACCGCTACAGGGTGGTGAGAAGAGAGAGGCTAAGTGCCGGAATTGGCACATTTTAGAGATATGCCATTTCTGGGGTGGCTGTGAGCTGGTGTTTGAAGCCGGGGGGGGGGGGCA
Organism: Ranitomeya variabilis; assembly: GCF_051348905.1. Classification (NCBI taxonomy): domain Eukaryota; kingdom Metazoa; phylum Chordata; class Amphibia; order Anura; family Dendrobatidae; genus Ranitomeya; species Ranitomeya variabilis. The sequence goes on from NC_135236.1 coordinate 51,839,206, forward strand.
AAATCCATGGCCCCTTCTAATGCTATTAATATCAGCCTGCAGCTGTCTGCATAGCCTTTACTGCCTATTAATTATAGGGGGACCCCACGTAGTTTTTTTGGGGGTCCCCTTATTTTAATAGCAAGTAAAGGCTAAATATACAGCTGCGGGCTGATGTTCATAGACTGGGAAGCTCCATGGGTATTAACCCCTTCCCAGGCTATAAACATCGGCCCCCAGTCGCTGGCTTTCCCTCTCTGGTGCAGAAAGTTGTGCGGGAGCCCACGCCATTTTTTTTTTGCATTTTAATTTTTAAATTAAACAGATATTGCGTTTAAGGCCGGGGTCACACTTGCAACAAACTTGCACGAGTCTCTCGCCTCAATACCCGACACTGCCGCCGACACTCAGGACCGGAGTGTGCGGCTGCATGGATTTCTATGCAGCTGAACGCTCCGGTCACAGTGCCGGGTACTGAGGTGCGAGACTCGTGTGAGTTTCTCACAAGTGTGACCCCGACCTAATTGTAGAGTGTGAGTGTGTCTGTGTGTGGCTCAGTATTGGGGTATCAGCAGGATGGTCACATTGTGCAGGTTGGGAATAGATTGGGACGGTGCAGGAAACGTGAGAAGTCAGGTGTGTCTTTGTTGTATTCTCTGCAGACGAGTCCTGGCTGGAGAAGTGGTCATGTCGGTCTGGGCCAGATGGAAAAGACGGGAAAAATGAACGATTCCATCAGAAAGAACGTCCTCTGTAAGTCACCGTCTATAACTGGACTGTGCTCTCCTATATGGTCTGCAGGACTGGTATCTGCCACTAGAGGGCGGTAATATCAGTGTTTTGTATAGGGATATTTATTAGTAACAGCGCGGTCATCTGCTGAGGTTCTCCTGCATCCACTATTAGTTGCATTCAGGGTTAATGGTTAGAGGCCCACTCAGATTTTTGCCCCCCCCCCCAGCTGAACCCCTAGCTGAACCCCTAGCTACACCTCTGACAAAATACATGCATTTAAGAATAAAAAAAAGTCCCAAATAAGATGGACAACCCCTTTAAGGATACTGGTCATGTGATTTGATGGGATGATTGACAGCGGTCTGTGCAGCTCCAGAATAGCTGCGGGCAGGAGAGTGGTCTGTGGACGCAATGAATAGCTAGAATTCAGACATAGGAGATTACCACAGAATAATGGCGCAGACAGGGGAAGAGCGCAGTGCTGCAGCGCCACCATGTGGTCAAAGGAGGTCTTGCAATTAAAAGAAGAAGAAAAAAAAAAAATCACAAGATTTTGGAAGACCCATAGGTTGCATTACGTCTAGTAATCAGACCCTCAGTAGTGCAGCATAGTGCTCCAAGACTGAAGGATGGCTCTATAGAAGTCCAATGGAGTCCATGAGCTCTACTTAAAGGGGCTGTCCAACTTGGAACCAATGCATGTATTCGGAGTTAAGGGTTTTTTTGTTTTGTTTTTATTTGAATTGGGTTGCATTAAAAATGTAGCACACGTTTTTTTTTTTTGTTTTTTTTATTTTACAGGCTCTTTTTCCTGCACAGTTCACTTTGATGTGGTCATAAATCAGATAAAGAAAAAAAAATAATTAAACTCCCTATCATGCTGGCATAGTGGACTCACTGATGGATTCTCAGCAAGCTCATTCTTCAGACCATGCAGGACAGAGGCTATAAAAATGGCGCAAACTTTTTACTGAAACCCCAAAAAAGTGGACAACTCCTTTAACTGCAGTTCCCAGTACAACCACCAGATGGCACTTTTCTTTTCCAAGTAGTATATAGAAAAAGTGAGTATCACATAATAATAATAATAATAATAATAATAATACTACTACATTCCATACAAGGCTGAATACAAGTTTATCTATATAATACTAGGAGGAAAAAAAAAAAAATGACATTACTTCCACAAAAGAGAAAAAAAACCATATCTAGTGGTCACTTCTGGAACTGCAGTTGAACAGCTCTTCAACCAATGGTAGCCGCCATTACTGAACCTAATAAGTGCTCGATTATAAACTATTCTTTATTATTAGACGGATGTAAAGGGTAAAAAAAAAAAAAAAAAAATCAGAACTTTTGGATTATAAAATATCAAAATAAAATGAGTTTTCATACAAGAAAAATATAATAAAATGTGTTTATTCCAGATGGGGGCTGTGACCCCCACATTGGGTCATTTAGTTACAGAGTACAAGTGAGCAGGAAGACGATCCAGACCTTCCCTCGGCCCACATTGTAAAAAAAACAACAACAAATCATTGAAATAAAGTGACGATTTAGCAGGAACCCCCATGTGTCTCATCTCCCTTACCGAGGGCTCCGCTGGGGCTGCTCAGGAAGCAGGTGTGCGTAGGAATATTCCTTCCCCCCACAGACAATGATGAGGGCTGGTTCCTGCTATGAAGAGATCGCCCTGCTGGGGGCAGTAATCATCAGCGCACAACATAAATAGTATCTGGAGCCCCATGTAAAGGGCCTCCCCCGCACATCTCACTGGAGGGCCGGGGTCCAGGCATTAAAGGGGTTCTCCACTTTTCTGTACAGTCCTGCTACTCTCCGCCATAGGCGACACTTCTAACCCGTCCCGAGCCGCTCGTACGGCCGAGGCTGTCACCACTCCCCAATGATGGCGCTCACCGGCTGCACCGACACATTGCAGCGAGGCCAGCAGCTGTGTAAGCAGCAGGACCAGGACAGGGTTCTTATTCACTGACCACAAGCCGGGATCAAGTCACAGAAAGACAAAAGACGTCTGAGAAGAAAAAGCAATTTTGGAATGTGCAAAAGTAAAAAAAAAAAAAAACGACATCAGGACGAGAGACGTTCCATTGTTGAAATTCATTTTGCAAACTCCTCTAAAGGGAGCGACGTTAAAATAAAAAAAGGTTTATAAAAAATAAATTATTAGTTCTGGTCGATTCGTCTGGCCGGGTCGCCAGGGGTCGGTTACAGAGGCTCAGAGGCCATCGCTGAGGCCCCGCGTCACATACAGTCTTCCCCATACAGTCTGGGATTTAGGGCACGGGCAGAAACCCCTCGCCGCTGCCCACCTGTCCGAGCTCCGGGGAGTCGCAGTCACAATCTTCCACAAGGACCACCTCTTCCCACGACAGGCGCCCATCGCGACAGCGCAGCGGGACCGAGATACGCCTGGAACGGACGGGAGCGCACGACGTGCAGGGCTGAGACAGTCCGGAGGGCAAACCGGGGACGTAAAACGAATTGCACTGACCGAAGCAAAATTTATTGGGAAACTTCAGAGGAGCACAACCTTTCCTGAAGACGTTCTGGAGAAAAAAAAAGAAAAAATTAATCTAAAAAAATATATAATATAAAAAAATATTATAATCTAATATTTTATATTATATCTTTTTTTTATTATAATATAATTACTCTCCAAGAATAAGAGTGTGAGATACGGTAGATATAATTTTTCTCCTTTAGTCAATTCATTAAAGGGAGCATAAAAAAAAAAATATAAATATATATATATATATATATATATATATATATATATATATATATATATATATATATATATATATATATATATATATATATATATATATCACACAGTCTTATTAGAGAATGTGTATTTAATAAGATTATTAAAGTAAAGTATTTATTAAACATTAAATGCGATTATATACTAAAAATAAAAAATAAGATTACATAAAAGTATTAATACATTTTATTAAATACTAAATCATTAATATTCATATTATAATATTAATATGAAAAATAATATTTTTCTCATTAATCTTATTTAAATAATAAAATAAAATGAAATAAATCAGCGCAGAAATCGCGCTGCTGCGGCTGAATCCACAGCGGACCCGTAGGGGACCAGAGAAGAGCAGCCTCTTACCTGTATGAAGGGCAGAGCGTTGCAGCTGGATCTTTTCAGGGCGTCTCGGCCGATCGGTAGCACCGTGTCAGGACGAGACGCGGGCCTCTCCCTCCGGATGGCGCTCTCCCAAACCACTTTCCTTTGGAGGGCTCCTTCGTCCATGTGGTCTTTTAGAGGAACTCTGGCCATTGCTTGGAAGGAATCCGTTTTGCTCCTTCTGTTTTCGAAGAGGAGCCTTTGTCCTTCTCCGACCGCCCTTCTATCAGACGTCTTCTGTCTTCGTCCATGATTCGGTTCCACACTGATGAAGGTCGATCCTTCATCCTCGAGGAAAGGAGCCGAGTTCACCGAGGAGGCAGCCACAATAATAAGGAGCAGGAGCATTTTCTTCAGTAGGTGTAACGCTGTAAAGTCTGAGGGATCAGTGCCCTTTCGTCAGTCTTGGAGGGTCTCAGGAGACCCCAGAGTCATACGCTGATTTACCTTCTCAATCACTTTAGGTTCGGCACTGCCTTATATAGACAATGGGGGGGGGGGAGAAGGACTGAAAATTAGGAAATGTGGTTGGAGATCTCTTCCACGCTCATCACACCTGTCCGAACATAGAAAAAAAAAACAAAAAAAAAACTTTGGTTGGAGTCAAGTTGGTTTCGCCAGTTCAGATATGTTTGAGTTTCATAGACGACAGGTGATGGGGCGTCTGGTGGTAAAACTTGTGCACAGGACAGGTCGACACTGCAGGTGGCAGCCATTCATCATTTATGGCCAGAGGTCCACCATTGTATAGTCTTTACATCATCCATTGTCACATACATTGCCCCAAAACAGATAGGAACAGGGCAACATATGAAAACCGGGGCAATGGTGTTAAGGGGGTAGTCTACTTTGAACAAACCCTAAAAATAAGCTGGGACCACCAGTGATCATCCCTCGTCTGTAGGAGGATCTAGTAAAGAGTGTTCAATTTACTTGTAGCGTCCCCCGCAGGGGAAATAATGAATTAGAAGGTATCCAGCGAAATAAATGAACAATATAGGAGGTCCTCCAGAAAATTTGCAGATGTCTCCTGTGGTGCGCAACGAGTTACATTCTGTAGTGGGATTTATGAAAAGGCATTTTCTACACCCACAGACACAAACATGTTGGCTGACGGAGGAGCACGTGGCCAGACCCGTCCATCGGCTGACGGAGGAGCTCGTGGCCAGACCCGTCCATCGGCTGACGGAGGAGCTCGTGGCCAGACCCGTCCATCGGAATCCTCTTAGGTTCTACAAGGTGTTTTTGTGGCCAAAACCATATTGAGTGTCCCGATCCACCACCCTACTCTCGGACAGCAGATGTCAGGGCGAAAGACAGATTAGGCATGTCACGCTTCGACATGCCAAATTTTTGCATGTTGTCTGGCAGCAGGTTTCACCCCACTCCCCAGAGATTTGTTGAGCAAGTATGTTTAGAAATTTTTTGAACTCCCATAGAAATGAATAGAGCGTTGTGGATACAAGTCCACCGCTCTACTGACCGAATCCAGAGATGGATATTGGTCCCACCACATCTATCGTTTAAGAATGGTCCATAAATATGAAGAAATGGAAATAACCCTAGTATTTATGGCATCCCAACTCGGAGGAAAAAAAGTAAAATAAAAATAATTTAAAAAAAAAAATGTGAAAGTTTACATGGCCACCAAATAATCTGCAATTTCTGATAATCCAGCATCTAACATGTTAGCAGCGAGTCTCATTAATCCACTGAATAAAGTGCAGCGCCCTGTCCCCATCAGACGAGGACAATAGACCTCTCCAGAGCAGCGCTCATCCCAATCTCAAACCCGTTGCGATGCTCGGTAACTCGTTATGTGAAGCCGATAATCGCCCCCACTTCCATTACCTGCCGGTGTCTGGAGAGGCGACGGAGCGCTCACATTTGAATATCAATGGGATACACGAGTGATTCACAATAATTTATGCAAATTAATTCTCCCCTGAGACACCTAACGATTTACTGTATACAATGGCTGCGTATAAGCCAGTTGGGGATCATTCACATCACATAGTTGCTGGGAGTTGTAGTTTCCCAACAGCTGGAGCACCGCAGCTTGCCAATCCCATACATGACACGGCTATCTAACCCCTTTGGAACTACACAAAGAGTTCAGGAAACCAAACAATCATTTTTATTTCTACAGCGCCAACATATTCCACAGCGCTTAACATTACAGAGGGGACTTGTACAGACATCACAGAGTAACACAACTCCGATACCTGGAGGAGCGAGGGTCTATGAGGAAACAGGGAGGGACACGAAAGGTAAAAATAAAGTACGTGTTGTGAAACTGAATACTCGGAATTAGCCGTATTGCCTGGGTCAGAGCATTCCAGAAAACTGGTGCAGCACGAGAGAAGTCTGGGAGACGGGAGTGGGAGTTTCAAATTATTGCGGATGTTAATCTTAGGTCATTACTGGAACAGGGAGCATGGATAGGGTGGTAGAGAGACCAGAGAGGAGATGTAGGTTGGTGCAGAACCGTGGAACGCTTTGTGGGTGAGAGAGATAAGTCTATATCGGACTCTGAAGTAGATGGGTAACCAGTGCAATGACTGGCACAGCATAGATGGATCGTTGTAACAGCTGGCGAGGAATATAATCCTGGCTGCTGCATTCAGGATGGATTAGAAAAGGGAGAGTAGAGAGTTGCAATAATCCAGACGAGAATGAATAAGATCTACAGTAACAGTTATTGCAGAGTCAAAAGGTATGAAAAGGTCGAATTCTAGAGATGTTTTTGAGGTGTAAATGACCTGAGCGGGCGAGTGATCGGATGAGGGGAGTGAAGGAGGGATAGGAATCAAATATAACACCAATACAACGGCATGTTACTGGGGAGTAGTGGTGGAACCACACACGGAAATGGCAATGTCGGCATAGGTAGGTTAGTGGAGGGAGGAAACACAAGGAGATCAGTTTCAGATAGAGGGAGGACATGATGTTAGAGACAGCGGTAAGACAATCACTGGTGGTTTGTAGTAATGCAGGGGTGATATCAGGGGAGGAAGTGTATAATTGGTGTCATCAGCATAGAGATGGTACTGGAAACCGAATCTACTGATTGTTTGTCCAATAGGGGCAGCATACAAAGAGAAGAGGAGGGGGCCTAGGACTGATCCTTGAGGAACCCCAACAGTAAGGGGAAGGTGAGAGGAGGAGGAACCAGCAAAACATACAGTGAAGGATCGGTCAGAGAGATAGGAGGAGAACCAGGAGAGAACGGTGTCCTTGATGCCGATGGAGCGGAGCATAGTGAGGAGGAGCTGGTGATCCACAGTGTCGAATGCTGCGGAGAGATCCAGGAGAATCAGCAGGGAGCAGTGACCATTAGATTTAGCTGTTAGTAGATCATTAGAGACTTTAGTGACGGCCGTTCCAGTAGAGTGTAAAGAGCAGAAACCAGATTGTAAATTGTCAAGAAGAGAGTTATCCAGAGATAGCGGATGAGAAGGGAGTGGACCAGGCCTTCCAGGAGTTTAGAGATGAAGGGAAGATTAGAGACAGGTCTATAGTTAGCAGCACAGTTCTGGTAGAGGGATTTTTTTTTTTGTAATGGATGTATGCTTGCATGCTTAACCCCTTAACGACCGCCAATACGCCTTTTACGTCGGAGTTAAGGGTACTTATTCCTCAGCGTCGCTTTTTAACGGCGCTGACAAATAAGGGTATAGCGCCCCCCCAACATCAGAAATTCTCCGGGGTCTCAGCTACCGAGGGCTGGCGAAACCCCAGAGAACATGATTCGGGTTGGTTTTTACCGACCCCAGTGTTGCAATCACCGTTATTTATGGAATAACGGCGACCACAAAAAAAAAAAAAAAGAAGTCAGATTTCCCATTTCATTTCTCTCTCCTCTGATATGATCTAGCACATCAGAGGAGAGAGAAATGGGGGCCGCTTTCGGACTTCTTGTGTTTACCCCCTTGATGCCTTGGAAAACGACCACCGCTGCTAGATAGCGGAACATGCCAAGTGCTTCCAATCTCTTTACCGTCAAGCCCATATTGAAGCCGGCCAGGATCACTGGAGAGCAGTTACCTCCTAATCCCAGTCATCTTCAGCACAGGACATATACAGTTAGGTCCATATATATTTGGACAGAGACAACATTTTTCTAATTTTGGTTATAGACATTACCACAATGAATTTTGAACAAAACGATTCAGATGCAGTTGAAGTTCAGACTTTCAGCTTTCATTTGAGGGTATCCACATTAAAATTGGATGAAGGGTTTAGGAGTTTCAGCTCCTTAACATGTGCCACCCTGTTTTTAAAGGGACCAAAAGTAATTGGACAGATTCAATAATTTTAAATAAAATGTTCATTTCTAGTACTTGGTTGAAAACCCTTTGTTGGCAATGACTGCCTGAAGTCTTGAACTCATGGACATCACCAGACGCTGTGTCTCCTCCTTTTTGATGCTCTGCCAGGCCTTCACTGCGGTGGTTTTCAGTTGCTGTTTGTTTGTGGGCCTTTCTGTCTGAAGTTTAGTCTTTAACAAATGAAATGCTGCTCAATTGGGTTGAGATCAGGTGACTGACTTGGCCATTCAAGAATATTCCACTTCTTTGATTTAATAAACTCCTGGGTTGCTTTGGCTTCATGTTTTGGGTCATTGTCCATCTGTAATATGAAACGACGACCAATCAGTTTGGCTGCATTTGGCTGGATCTGAGCACACAGTATGGCGGCTCTGAAGACCTCAGAATTCATTCGGCTGCTTCTGTCCTGTGTCACATCATCAATAAACACTAGTGACCCAGTGCCACTGGCAGCCATGCATGCCCAAGCCATCACACTGCCTCCGCCGTGTTTTACAGATGATGTGGTATGCTTTGGATCATGAGCTGTACCAAGCCTTCACCATACTTTTCTCTTTCCATCATTCTGGTAGAGGATGATCTTGGTTTCATCTGTCCAAAGAATGTTCTTCCAGAACTGTGCTGGGTTTTTTAGATGTTTTTTTTAGCAAAGTCCAGTCTCGCCTTTTTATTCTTGATGCTTATGAGTGGCTTGCACCGTGCAGTGAACCCTCTGTATTTACTTTCATGCAGTCTTCTCTTTATGGTAGATTTGGATATTGATGCGCCGACCTCCTGGAGAGTGTTGGTCACTTGGTTGGCTGATGTGAAGGGGTTTCTCTTCACCATGGAGATTATTCTGCGATCACCCACCACTGTTGTCTTCCGTGGGCGCCCAGGTCTTTTTGCATTGATGAGTTCACCAGTGCTTTCTTTCTTTCTAAGGATGTACCAAACTGTAGATTTTGCCACTCCTAATATTGGAGCAATTTCTCGGATGGGTTTTTTCTGTTTTCGCAGCTTAAGGATGGCTTGTTTCACCTTCATGGAGAGCTCCTTTGACCGCATGTTTACTTCACAGCAAAACCTTCCAAATACAAGCACCACACCTCAGATCACCTACAGGCCTTTTATCTGCTTAATTGAGAATGACATAACGAAGGGATTGCCCACACCTGTCCATGAAATAGCCTTGGAGTCAATTGTCCAATTACTTTTGGTCCCTTTAAAAACAGGGTGGCACATGTTAAGGAGCTGAAACTCCTAAACCCTTCATCCAATTTTAATGTGGATTCCCTCAAATGAAAGCTGAAAGTCTGAACTTCAACTGCATCTGAATTGTTTTGTTTAAAATTCATTGTGGTAATGTCTATAACCAAAATTAGAAAACTGTTGTCTCTGTCCAAATATATATGGACCTAACTGTAAGCGAGAGACAGCAGCAGTGGTCTGTTTCCTAGGCAACGAACTGTAAGCAAAAGAAATAGTTAATATCTCAAAAGTGGCAGCAAATCTTCATAGCGGGCTCACTGACTGATTCTCAGTTAACTCACGTTGCCGCCAGCAGTACTTGGTACAATGAGGAGCCTATAGAAGGCAAACGGTGCTACATCTTTAATGACATCCAATTGCAAACATTTGATTTATTATATATTTAGCCAAAAATACAAGCATTTAAGAATAAAAATATTAAAGAATAATAGTCCCAAAAGGAGAACAACCCCTTTAAAAAAGTGATTTTTTTTAACCTTTCCCAGAGTTTAAAGATGCCAACTAGAGGAGCCATAGCGTCCGCAAAATTCTACCCCAGTATAGAGCTGCCTTTCTGACAGTCTCCACAAGTGACCAGTGTGACCCGACTGCTGTGGCCGCTGACTGTGGGGGTCACGCCAGTAAATCATCACCTCCGGACCGAGCGGAGACCCCCAGAGCGGCAGCACTGGAGCGGCGTGGGGGATTATGGTGGCAGCTTCTCCTAGTTTCTTCCACTTATAGCATCGCTGCACTCAGACGACGCGGCTCATCATGGACGACTTCACATAGGCCATCATGGCGATGGCTGTGACTGTGCCCGACAATGAACGGCAGCACCGGGCACAGCGCAGTCTTCAGAAACTGCTCCGCACATTGGTTGTGTCTGGTATGGCGGATCAGCTCCTGCGACATGATTCTGCTGAGCTGCAATACCACACACAACCTGTGCACAGGAGAGGCGCTGTTTTGGTGCTTTTTTTCTGATATAACCCTAACTTTAAAGGCTTTTTGATGTAGAATACTCTTCCTCAGCCACAACCTACAGGGGGTCCCAAAAGCCTGAGTCCTCAGCGGCTAGCCGACCACTGGGGGGGCATAGTCATTGCTGCACCCCATACGATTCGGAGGTCGACATATACACACGGCTCCATTATGCAGTGGAGACGTGCTCGTTTTTGTTCAGAACAACCAATCACGGCGCAGCTTTCATTTCATATTCTGCTTCTGAAGAATAAAAGAAGCCTTGTGATTGGTTGCTAGGGGCAATTGGTTTTAGATAGTGCCATCAATCTGCCCTGATGTATTATCGGCCTTATGGAGGATTCATGATATACGGGGCGAGACCCCCGGGATACAGGACGAAACTGTCACCTACATGTGTGGGGCTGTGTATACAGGGCCGGGTGTAAAGAGGACGCACAGCTGTGTCTGAGCCCTGGTGTCACTCAGCTGTCGCCATCACTGCCCCCATACAGGGAGATCCCACAGCCTCACATCTGATGGTCTGGAAATCCGACCGTCCAGAATCACCTCCTGCCATAGCAAGGAGTCTGCATGGCAGCCATGGGCCAGCTGACGCCATCTTGGTGCTTATATTAATTACTATAGTACTGGACATACTGCAGATGGCACTGGCACAAATCCCCTGAGGGGGCCAAAGAAAAAAAATAAATAGAAATATATATATATATAATCCTCCTGGATTTGTGTCATTGTACAATTATAAATGAACCCATTTATTTTTATTTTGGTTATTAATTTCTTTATTTCTGAATTGGTAAGAGAAGGGTGATTTTAATATACACACGTACACTTTCAGCGCCCCCTTTTCTTCAAATTTAAAAAAAAAATGAATAAAACTAAAAATAAATCTGTTTTGGTAGCAGGACATAAAATTAATTTAACTTGAAGGGCAAACACTGTAAAAAAAAATAAATAAATTAAAAAAAATTTTTTTTAAATGTCATAATTACTCTCTGGTTTTGTTTACGCTCACATAGAAATAATAATAAAAAAAAAAAAAAAAAAAAACAAACAAACACACACACAACAACAAAAAATATAATTATTACATTGTCTTTACTCCAAAAGAATATCCAAAACTTCACTTCAGTTGGGGGGGGGGGAAAAAAACAAAAACAACAAATCTGTGTGAGGGTTTTTTTTTTTTTTTTTTATCTATGAGAAAATAGGATCAGAGAAAAAAAAAAGTCACCATTTTCCCCTCACCACTTAAATGATACAAGTCTGATGTATACTTACCTGAAGAATGACACTACCAGGTCATTTTGACAAAAAAATATATAATATATATATATATATATATATATATATTTATTTTTCAGTACATAACGGCTTATTCTCACGTCAGTATTTTATCTCAGTATTTGTAGCCAAAACCAGACGTGGAACAATCAGAGGGAAAGTATATAATAGAAACATCTGCACCACTTCTGCCTTTATCGCCCACTCCTGGTTTTGGCTTACAAATACTGATGTAAAATCCTGACCGTGTGAACGCGGGCCAACTGAGATACTGACACTCCTGTTTTTGGCATAGAAATACTGACGTGTGAATAAAGCCTTTTGAAGCAAAATCAATGGTGTCCTTGAAAGCTACAGCTCTTGCGCCGATAGGAATTTGATGGGCGGGTGTCGGCGCGCTCCGTCCTGGCATCCCCCCCGCTCCACCACAGCTTCTTCAAGCTGGCAGGAAAACGCCAGAAGTGGCAACTTTCTTGAACAACTCTGCATTGCAGAAAACATTTTGCAGCTTTTTCTGGCAAAACACTTTGATGACAAAAAGGAAAAAGGAAAAAAAAAAAAAAATTGCGCAGAAATGAAGATTCACCTAGTGCGGAACGGTTAAAAGGGAGGGCTCCTTTTCAGAAAACCCATCTCCAGACTACAGTGTGTTATAAAAACAAAACAGTCTTACTCACCATCCTCGGGTCCAGCACAAAGTCTCCGTCAGTCGCAGGGTCTGGCATTGTCTGCAGCGCTCACGCTCCATTTACATGCTCTTTGATTGGCTGCAGCGCTGTTAACGTGACATCTGCACTGTGGACAATACAGGACACTGGGAGAGGAAACGCAGCGCTGGACCCGGGGAGGGTGAATAGGAAACTTTTAGATCAATACAAAATCTATATTAATAGCAGTTTCCGTGCAATGTAGCCCAGTGACCCCTCACCACACAACATAGGGGTGGAACACCAATTACTTACAATAATACAGCAATGTAACTCCCCTTTTTTGGCCCTTTCCACTCTCCCCCGTGCAGCACAGCCTCCCACACCGGCAGCACAGCCTCCTTATCGCCCCTGACACAGTAGCAGCCCCTCCATGGCTTGTTATAGGTAATTAGCGCTCTAATTAGAGCTAATGAGACAGGCATCTCCGCGGACGCCCCGTGTCAGCGGTGTGTGCAGGCATTATCGCCGCCGCCTATGGAAGGACCCACATAGACGCAGCGCGGTCTCCGGACTTCCGGCTCCTTCTGAGGTCAGAGTGCGGGTGTCCAAAGATGGCGCTGCCCATGCAGAGGTGCTGGGCCGGGCTGCGGGCACTGACCTTACCCTGGCCGGCGGCGGGTTACCATGCCAGGCCGAGGATTTGGGGGCTAGGGGGCATCTATAAGCCTGACCCTAATGACCCAGAGACCAAGCCCTGGCATAAAGGGCCGCAGTATGAGGCCAAGCTGTACGGCCGCCATGGCAGCGCCTCTGGGGTGAAACCTGAGAGTCTGTGGCCGAGTCCCGAGCAGCTCCGGGCTGTGGAGGAAGAGGAGAAGGAATGGTGCCCGAGCCTGAGGGAGATGCAGGAGCGGCTGGAGGCCAAAGACCGGGAGCTGGCGCGGCAGGAGAAGGAGAGGTCAGGGCTGGTCGCCATAGCAACCCCGAACCACAAGGCCCAGCACGCACTGTATCATTACAGAGTGCACCACACATGGCTGAGCACCAGGTGGCGCTGTTGTAGACGGTGTATGAGCAGCCATGTGATGGGGCATATACTGCAGCGCCACCTAGTGCTCACTGCTGTAATCCAGACCAGCCCGTATAGTGGGCATGTATTCTCATCCGTATAGGCGAGCGATTACCGGCCCGACTGCCGACCTCGTAGCCAGGACTGATGGCCTCATGATGTGTCAGGATGGACGGGCCAGGAATCCATGCAGTAATGTGAAGTCCTTCCATAAAGGGGATGTGCAGGCCCCTCTGGTGTGCGCATGGTACCTGCCGGTTACATCGGAGCACAGTGAGAGGAGCCGGCTCAGGAGCGGCAATCCTCGCTGTTAACCCCATGAAAGCCACTATTAACACCCGCCAGCTTTGTTTATGGCGCGCGTTGTTGTCCTTGTGCTCCCTTAGGGCGCAGTGACACCCTATAGGAGACAGAATTGAGGCGGCTTCAGATTATAGGGACGCCTGAATGGCTGCCGTGTAACATTACACTCCCCTCCTGCCACCTGGGATGTCACAAGCAGGGGGTCCCACCAGCCCTGTCCCCTCACGGATCACGCATGACTTCCTTGTGTGTCTATCTAACGCGTCTTTGTTTCTTTAAGGGCTCGGCTGATAGCGGCCAACATGGCAAAAATGCCCAAGATGGTGGAGGAGTGGCGCAGGGCAAAGAAGGAAGCAAAGCAGAAAGAACGAGACGAGAAAGCCCGTAAGCAACGTCTCTTGGCCCTCGCCCGTGAGAAGTTTGGCATCCAAGTAGATTTCCGTAGTGCTAAGTTCCAAGAGATGGTGAAGGACCTGGAGAAGGAGGACAAAAAGAAAATGAAGGCTGTGAAGAGGAAGCAAAGGGAAGAAGAGAGGGCAGCAATGGCGGAGCTTCTAAGTGCAGCCACTTCAGGCGCTCAGCCGGCTCCTCCGGTGTCCGATACCTCAGGGTGATGCCGAATTACGGACGGGGTGGCCTTCCTCGGTTCTCTGGTCACACGGGAGCGTGCATGGGACTATTATGTAGACACATGACTGATGAGCACAGGCAGTCGCGCTGCTGCCGTCAGCGCCACATCGTTACAACCTTTCTGTATATAACCGCGATTTGTAATAAAACAAGAACTTAGAATGTCTCTACGTCCACTGACTGTTAGTTTGCGGGAGGGGGCGACAATTTTCGTATTTGTGTTCAGCCTGTAAGGCCCATCTGCGCGTCTAATGAGCCAAACTAATCGCCCCAAAAATCAGTCTGCAGTACAGATGCTAAAATGTGGTGTATTACCCTTCCCTAGAGCTCTTACACCTGCTTGTTTTCCATCTATCGCCACCATTTCCGAGCTTTACAAAGCCAGAGCTGTCAATCAAAGAAGGGGAAGTGCAGAGGGAAGGAACACAGGCAGGTGAGGAGGCGCAGAGAGAGGGAACACAGGCGGGCAAAGAGGCACAGAGAGAGGGAACACAGGCGGGCGAGGTGCAGAAAGGGAACACAGGCGGGTGAGGAGGTGCAGAGAGAGGGAACACAGGTGAGCGAGGAGGTGCAGAGAGAAGGAACACAGGCAGGTGAGGTGAAGAAAGGGAACACGGGAGGGTGAGGAGGTGCAGAGAGGAAACAGGCAGGTGAGGAGGGGCAGAGAGAGGGAACACAGGCAGGTGAGGTGCAGAAAGGGAACAGGCGGGTGAGGAGGTGCAGAGAAAGGGAACACGGGTGAGCAGGTGCAGAGAAGGAACACAGACAGGTGAGGAGGTGCGGAGAGAGGGAACACAGGCGGGTGAGGAGGTGCAGAGAGGAAACAGGCGGGTGAGGAGGTGCAGAGGGAACAGGCGGGTGAGGAGGTGCAGAGAGAGGGAACACAGGCGAGTGAGGAGGTGCAGAGAGGGAACACAGGCAGGTGAGGAGGTGCAGAGAGGAAACAGGCGGGTGAGGAGGTGCAGAGAGGGAACAGGCGGGTGAGGAGGTGCAGAGAGGGAACAGGCGAGTGAGGAGGTGCAGAGAGGGAACACAGGCAGGTGAGGAGGTGCAGAGAGGAAACAGGCGGGTGAGGAGGTGCAGAGAGGGAACAGGCGGGTGAGGAGGTGCAGAGAGGGAACAGGCGGGTGAGGAGGTGCAGAGAGAGGGAACAGGCGAGTGAGGAGGTGCAGAGAGGGAACACAGGCGAGTGAGGAGGTGTAGAGAGAGGGAACACAGGCGAGTGAGGAGGTGCAGAGAGGGAACACAGGCGGGTGAGGAGGTGCAGAGAGGGAACAGGCGGGTGAGGAGGTGCAGAGAGGGAACAGGCGGGTGAGGAGGTGCAGAGAGGGAACAGGCGGGTGAGGAGGTGCAGAGAGAGGGAACAGGCGAGTGAGGAGGTGCAGAGGGAACACAGGCGAGTGAGGAGGTGCAGAGAGAGGGAACACAGGCGAGTGAGGAGGTGCAGAGAGGGAACACAGGCAGGTGAGGAGGTGCAGAGAGGGAACAGGCGAGTGAGAAGGTGCAGAGAGGGAACAGGCGAGTGAGGAGGTGCAGAGAGGGAACACAGGCGGGTGAGGAGGTGCAGAGAGAGGGAACACAGTCGGATGAGGAGGCGCAGAGAGGAAACATGCGGGTGAGCTGGTGCATTTAAATGACTGGCCCCACTGCTTGGTTTGAACAGTCATTCTGTGCTGTCAGGCTCCTTTTAACCCTTTCATGACCTATTTTGCGTTTTTGTTTTCTTCTTCCCAGAGATATAACATTTTGACTTTTCCGGTGACCTGCTTTTTGCAGGATGAGTTGTACTTTTGCATGACAACATAATTTTGCCAAATTAGTTTTTTTTTTTTTTTTTCATTTACCATGTTCGCTATATGGTAAAACTGACCTGCCAGTCTCCAGGTCAGTTCGAGTTTGCAGATACCAAATGCTTAGATAGATATATATATATATATTGAAAAAAAAAATTCAGAGATTTGAAAGAAACAAAAACTTTGCTTTTGTCGTCATTTTCCGAGACCCATAGCACCTGAATTTTTCAGTATCTGGGGCTGGGTGAGGGCTTATTTTTTGCTCCCTGATCTGATGTTTTCATTGATGCCATTTTAGTATAGATACAATGTTTTGATTGCTTCTTATTACAATGTTGCGGCAGCAAAAAAATAACAAAACAACTAATTCTGGCATTTTGATGACTTTTCCGGTTATGCCCTTTACTGATCTAATTAATTATGATTATTATATTTTGATTGGACTTTTACAAATGCAGCGATAACAACCGTGTTTCTTTTTTACATTTTTATTTTTAAAGCTGCAAAAGAGGTGTATTGAACTTGTGGGTTTTTTGTTCACATTTTTAAAAACTTTTTCTCACTTTTTATTGTATTTAATAGTTTTCTATTAACAAGAGGCACCACTAACCAAACACCACCATTACCAAGAGGCACCACTAACCAAATGCCATCATTAACAAGAGGCACCACTAACCAAACACCCATTAACAAGAGGCACCACTAACCAAACACCCATTAACAAGAGGCACCACTAACCAAACACCCATTAACAAGAGGCACCACTAACCAAGCACCACCATTACCAAGAGGCACCAGTAACCAAATGCCACCATTAACAAGAGGCACCACTAACCAAACACCCATTAACAAGAGGCACCACTAACCAAACACCCATTAACAAGAGGCACCACTAACCAAACACCCATTAGCAAGAGGAACCACTAACCCAAACACCCATTAACAAGAGGCACCACTAAACAAACACCCATTAACAAGAGGCACCACTAAACAAACACCCATTAACAAGAGGCACCACTAACCAAGCACCACCATTATCAAGAGGCACCACTAATTAAATCTCAGCAATGATAGTAAAAATAATAACTTTTAATGATCTAAAAGAACCTAGAACAACACTCACCAAACACAATGACCACCAATGATGGTGACAATATAAAGTGCAAGTGCTCGTATAAAAGGCGTGATTTCACCAATGTTTCGCGATCATCCAGGCGGGTTGTAGCAGCAGGATATAACCGGGACTATATCAAACCCTGGCGTGCCCCATGTGTTGCTCCCAAGTGTAATACTGCCTTAGTAATACCCCAAAAAGAAAATACATCCCTCGATACACGTCTTCCTCTGATAGAGGATTTCTCACCCCATTTACCCCCGCAGTTCATTGACTCCCTGGATGAACTCTCTACAGAGGAAGAAATGCGTAGGGAGTGCTAGAATCGAGTGGTTTAAGGGGAAACATGTAAATGTTTTGGAGCGGCCGAGTCACAGCCCAGACCTTAATCCAGTGGAGAATCGGTGGTCAGATTTGAAGATCGCTGTCCACCAGAGGAAACATCTAACCTGAAGGAGCTGGAGCAGTTTTGCCTTGTCGAATGGGTAAAACTCCCAGTGGCTAGATGTGGAAAGCTCAGACAGACTTATCCACAGCGACTTGCAGCTGGAATTTCCACAAAAGGAGGCTCTACAAAGTACCGACTTTAGGGGGTAATTGTTATCCTCACTGAAATTTTCAGTTATTTTGTTGTTTGCTTCACAAAAATAAAACCAAATGTTCACAGCTGTAGGCATGTTCTATGTATGAACTGATACAAACCCTCAAAATAAAAAGTGAAAAACCAGGTTGTGATGTAGCAAAATACCAAAAATTCCAAAGGGGTGAATACTTTCGCAAGCGACTGCTATGTATAGAAGAAATCACAATCTCTTATGAATGCTGACGTTCAGAGGAAGATCGTAATGTCAGGCATGGGGGTCTTCAGCTGACTCCCAACTGTCATGACAACCCTTCAGCGCCCTGTGATAACGTGATGGAGGCCAATAGGCGGGGTGAATGATGTGCTTCCAGTCAGCGAGTGTTAAATTCCGCTGTCAAAGATTGACAAAGAGATTTAACTGGTTAACAGCCGCAGGTGGAGCACAGATCCTCCCGCCACTGTTAAATCAACCATCATGTGCGAGTCCGCATCACAGGCAGGAAAACGACCTTTGACGTAAATGTACGTCAGAGGTCTTGAAAGGGCTAAAGTAAATTTTGTCTAAAACTGTTGCAGCGTCAAACATACATGGCAGATTTCATGCAGCTACATCTGGCACATGTTGCCCAATCCACAAGCCGCATCCACTAGCTTCCCTTTTACAGCTGATTGAAAGTACTCAATGGTAGTACTCAATGATATTGATGACCGATCCCAAAGATTGATCATAAAGTAATGGACAAATCTATCAGAAGCTTTGGACGTCTTTAACATGGAAAAATTATTTATATATATACGTTGGGGCAATTTTCAAGCTTCGGCCCCGTTCCCATGAGCTTTCGAGGTTGCTGATTTTCTACACATAGTAGGTTACTTTCTATTGTTTTTTTTTTACGACAGTTTTTGTCTCTATTTTCTATGTCATTCTTTAAATAAAGTTGCTCTGTTTTTGTTACTTTCTGGTATTTAGTTTGATAAAACTTTGTTACAGTCATGTGCGGATTACATGTGGGTTTTTTTTTTACATAATGCAATTCTATGCGAAAATCCTCAAATAAAACTCAACGTACCTTACAGAGAAAGTGAGATGTTGGTGATCTAAAAAAAAAAATGCAGCCACCACAGGCCAGTGTATGAAGTGTCAAAAAAATAAGCTCACGTTGCTGGAACTGTAAGGCCTTGTGGGAGTGTTTCTCCCTGTAATACAGGCTGGATGCGAGCACAGTGTGTATCCATGATGCTGAGGTCTTCATGACTGAATACATCAGCACAGCTTCTATCCTGCACTTATTTCATCTTCATGTACTTACCTCCATTACTGCAGACCATTTTCTCTGCCCTCCCTGCGATACTTTCCCTCCTGTCCACGGTGTGGAAATCTGTGTACAACCCCTTCTCCCTCCTGAAACATTTACCATTCGGAAAGGGAGGCGCAGGAGCTCAGATGGATGTGTGACATTTTTGCAGATCACTCTTGATAAATATGGGACTTACAGAGACTCTACTGCAGCAAAAAGACTAACGGATCGTACAGGGGAAGGGGTGTGTCAATCACTCTCCTCTGGGGAGGGGAGAGAATGACCCAGCAGGGATCGGCTCTCTGGCGCCACCACTTACCCCAGGTCAGTTAGGCAAATAGTTGCCGGAGAGACTTCCCTCATAGGTACAAATTATTGAGGAGCTCCCAGTGAGGGCAGTCCAGGCTGGGGAGATATATATATATCCTGGCTGACACTGTCAGAGTTCCTCACTAACACAGTGCTGTATGCTGCCACCAGTTCCTCATTAGATATAAGCCCCGTCCAACAACAGGCTTATATCGAGTCAGAAACCAACCCCGGAGTAGCGTATAATAACCAGCTGAGCGTGCAGACGTGGGGATTCGGGAATCGAGCGTCTCAAGATTAATTTTACATTTAATCGCCGAAAGGCACACTAGAAGATACAGGAATATATATACACATGAATAATATACAAGTATACAGTCAGGAGTGTAGTACAAGGGTAGGTTACAAATCGATTCCAATTACTGTGTGATGTAGCATGTGACCACAGGGAGGCGCTGATGGATCTCAGGTCCAATTCTTTGTTACGTGATTCCCTGGCCATGTCTAACAGGCCTGCCAGAAGAAAAACTGAGTCCAAAATGAGGAGCAGCCTCTTATCCCCTAGGCTGCCCCCTCCCACACACTACACGCACCCCTGGGCTTGTGCAGCTTTTCTCCTCCCATATCTGAGTTTATGGTTTCCTGTCCTGAACCGTGGATGCCCATAACTTTCAGCCCTAAGCGCTAAATAAGACGGTGGCGGCGCCACTGGGTTCTGCTGGATTTTATCTGTGCAGGAAGCTGTGGTGCCACAATGTCTGCATGGCAACCTGCCTGAGTCAAACAGAGAAAGCCAGTTGGCTGGTAACTGCACAAGAGTTCACACCACTGTGATAATTGCTGGGGATACAGGGTCTATGCCTTTTGCCGCCCCCCCCCCCCCCCTCAAGAGGCTCAAAGGCCTATTTGACCAGCTGAATATAAAAAACACCAAGGTTACTTACTGGTAGCCGGTTTTTCCGGAACCCATGACGGCACACCTGAGAGAGGGGATCCGCCCAGCCAGGACAGGAAGCCCTACTGAAAATAAAAGGGCGGTACCTCTCTGTCGCTTCAGTTGGTTTTCAGAGCATGAGAGGCCCCCCTGGTTAGTACACATGGCAATCCAATACATTATATTAAATAAAAACACCCAAAACAATAGTGCACACCGAAGGGGTGATAAAGGGGGGAAATATACGGGTGCCGTCATGGGTTCCGGAAAAACCGGCTACCAGTAAGTAACCTTGGTGTTTTCCCTTCCCCCATGACGGCACACCTGAGAGACTTTTGTAGAAAGAAAAACCCTTAGGGAGGGACCACCGCTTGGAGTACCCTTCTACCAAAGGTTAGGTCAGCAGAGGAGGAAAGGTCTAGCCGGTAGTGTTTGAAAAAAGTTGAGGGTGAGGACCAGGTAGCGGCCTTGCAAATTTGGTCATTCGATACCTCAGCTTTCTCTGCCCAGGAGGTAGCCACAGCCCTGGTGGAGTGAGCCTTGATGCCGCCAGGAACCGGAGTGCCATTTGCAGAATAGGACAGACTAATGGCCTCCCTGATCCATCTAGCAATGGTACTTTTAGCTACCCCGCATCCCTTTTTACTACCTTGAAAGGCTACGAATAGGGTTTGATCTTTCCTCCACTGACTAGTCATGGTTATTGTAACATGGATCTCCTTACATCTAGCATATGGAACTTTTGTTCCCCCATATTTTTAGGATTATTACAAAATGATGGTAACGTAATCTCCTGACTCCTATGAAATTTTTGGACTACCTTGGGGAGATTCGCTGGATCTGGTCTCAAGATTATCCTGTCATCAAAAACCTGAGTGTAAGGAGGGCATATTGATAGAGCTTGTAAATCACCTACTCTACGGGCCGATGTTAGAGCTACTAGTAGGACCGTTTTCAGGATGAGTAATTTAGGTGATAATTCCTGCAAAGGCTCAAAAGGATCTTTGGTTAAAGCCTCCAAGACTAGATTTAGATCCCAAGGAGGGATTTTGGGAATAATAACTGGTCTAGACCTGCCACAGGATTTTATAAATCGTGAAACCCATCTATTAGATGCTAGGTTGCAATTATATAGGGCCCCTAAGGCTGAAACTTGAACCTTAAGGGTGCTAGTTGCTAACCCTAGCTGCAAGCCTGCTTGTAGAAATTCTAGGATGGGACCCACTGGAGCTACATCCCCTAACGGCTCACCTAAGAAATCTAAAAATTTCTTCCAGGTCCTACCGTAGATTCTAGACGTTATAGGCTTTCTGCTTTTTAATAGGGTGGAGACTAACCCTGGTGAGAATCCTTGGCGACTTAGTAGCGCCCTCTCAAAAGCCAGGCTGCCAGATGGAAGCCCTTCACCTGAGAGTGGGTCACTGGTCCCTGGGTTAACAAGTCCGGCACATCTGGCAGAATCCATGGGTCTGTTATCGACATTTGCCTTAGAAGGGAGAACCATGGTCTTCTTGGCCAGAATGGAGCTATGAGTATTATTTTAGCTCGGTCTTCTCTGATTTTCCAGACTACTGTTGGAATCATCACTATCGGGGGAAATGCGTAAGCCAGAGAGAATTTCCACGGTATTAGTAGGGCATCTACTGCGAAAGGATGTTCGTTTGGGTTCAGTGAGCAAAATTTTTTCACTTTTTTGTTGCGTGAGGTGGCAAACAAGTCTATCTCTGGTGTACCCCAGGCCTGTATTATTTGTTGGAATATCTCGGGATTCAGGGACCATTCCCCTTGTCTCAGAATTCTGCGACTCAGACAGTCTGCCTGTAAGTTTTCTACCCCTCTTATGTGTAGAGCTGTTAGGGAAGATAGGTGTTCTTCTGCCCAATGAAATAGTGAGTTTGACACCTCCATGAGGTTCCAAGACCTCGTCCCCCCCTGGTGATTGATATAGGCCACTGCTGCTCGATTGTCCGTCATGACTCGAGCATGGCGGCCCTGGAGCAGGGGAAGAAAATGTTTCAAGGACTTTACTACTGCCAATAGTTCTTTTACGTTTGAGCCATAGCTCTTTTCTTGGGGGGACCAAGTTCCTTGAATTGAATGGGATCTTAAGTGAGCTCCCCAACCTATGTTGCTTGCGTCGGTCGTGATGATGTCCTCGACCGGTTTCTGCCATTGGACTCCCATAGTGAGATGTTTCTCTATGGTCCACCATTTTAAGGAATTTCTTACATCCTGAGGAAGACATCTTTGGGCTGACAGAACTTCCCACTGCAGTTGTCTCAGGTGGAATTGTGCCCATCCTACCGTCGGAATGCAGGACGTTAACGAGCCTAGTAGGGACATCGCTTTCCTTAGGGTCATCGCTGGTTGATGTATCGCTGCAGTGGTTAAATTGATTATTTTGGTTACTTTGTTCTCCGGGAGGAGGCAGAGTTGACGTTCTGAATCTAGTATCAGGCCCAGGAAGGACTGTACCTTTACGGGAACTAACTTCGATTTGGGGACATTTATTAACCAACCGAGTTCTATTAGAGTTGATATCACTACCGTTATCTGATGGGAGCAATCGGCCTCTGTCTTCCCTATCACAAGAAAATCGTCCAAGTAAGGGACAATTACTATATTCCGGGAACGGAGATATGACATTACCTCTGCCATCACCTTGGTGAAAACCCTGGGAGCAGTAGATAGGCCGAATGGAAGGGCTGTGTATTGGTAATGTTTCACTTGGTTCTGTATGTAGAGTTCCACTCTCAAGTATCTCCAGTATTTGCGATGTATTGGAATATGGTAATATGCGTCCTTTAAGTCTATTACTGCCATGAAGCAGTGAGGAAACAGAAGTTTTGTGGTTGTGTTGATGGACTCCATCTTGAAGGAGTGATTGTCTATTGAAAGGTTGAGCTTTCTTAGGTTGATTATGGTCCTCCAAGAGCCATCGGGTTTTTGTATTAGAAAGAGGGGGGAGTAAAACCTCCTTCCCAACTCCTGAATCGGGACTTCTTGCAAGACATTCTTTTGAATCAGTCCGAGGACTTCCGTTTCTAGAGCTAATTGTTCCTGCCAGGCTTTCCTCCGGGGGGTTATTACAAAATTGTGCCTGGGTGGACAGATAAATTTTATTTTTAGGCCTTCTTTTATGATATTTAAAACCCAGATGCTCGGGGAGATGTTTATCCAGGCTGGATAGAAGAGGGAGAGCCTTCCTCCAACCTCTGATGTAATGTCATTGGGGGGACTTTTTGGCAGATGTAGAGGGCCCTTTGAACATATAGCCTGATTTCCTTTTATCTTTGAAGTCCCAATTTCTCCTATCTCCTGGAGGTCGGCCCCTGTTAAATCTCCTCCGAAAAAAGGGGTTTTTCGGATCTTTCGGGAAGGTTGGAAAGGCTTTCTTTTTGTCTCCTGCCTGTTCCAAAATCTCCTCTAACTTTTTCCCAAAGAGGAGTTGACCGTCACATGGGATGGAACATAGCCTATGTTTGGATGGCAAATCTCCCGGACAACCCTTAAGCCATAGGGCTCTTCTGGCCGCATTGGACAGGCCCGCTGCTCTAGCTGTTAATCTCGCGGAGTCCACAGAGGAATCCACCAGAAATGCTGCTGCCCCTTGAACTAGGGATATATTTGCAAGAATTCCTAGGGACTTTATCCCTTAGCTGATCTTCTATCTGTTGTAACCAGACCATAAGAGCGTGAGCTGTACATGTCCCAGCTATAGCCGGTTTCAAGCCCCCTGCCGCTGCTTCCCAGATGTGCCTCAAAAACCCATCTGCTTTTTTGTCCAGTGGATCTTTTAGGACCCCTGAATCTTCTAAGGGAAGGGATGATTTTTTCAGAGATTTGGCTACCGCACCATCAATCTTAGGGATTTTCTCCCAGGATTCGGAGTCTTTTTCTTCAAAAGGATATCTCCTTTTAGATGAAGAAGGTAAGGTACCCATTTTTTCGGGTTTTTTCCATTCTTTTTCGATCAATGCTTTAATTTTTGCATTGACCGGAAATGTCCGTTTTCTTTTTTCCTCTAAACCGCCAAACATGACACCCTCAAGTGACCTAGGTGTCTTTTCCTCTTTAAGTCCCATTGCAGACCTGACTGCTTTGACTAACTTTTCTACATCCTCAGTTGGGAAACACGGGCGACCCCCTGTATCACTATCTGAGGAGGAATCTGAGGACTGGATAGAGGCGGAGGAGGTAGCGGGAGAACGGGATGATTTTTGACTCTCCTATTTCTGAGAGGCATCCGAATCCGTAGACACTTTACGGCTCTTCCTCCCTGATTTTTTACGGGCCAGTTTTAGGGAGTTTTTAATTTCTGCCTGAAATATGGCCTTGAGGCTAGTGGCGAAATTAGGAGTCTCATCATGTATGGTTTTTTGAATGCAGTCAGAGCAGAGGTCCTTCTGCCACTGAACTGCAAGCGGGGCTTTACAAAGGGCACATTCGCGGTTCTTTGTTTTGCCGCTAGATTTCCTCGAGCCCTAGTGATCAAACAGAAAAAATGGACCCTGTTACCATAAGGGTGACATTCACGAAGATCACCCACCACCGCCGTCAGTCAAGGGTACCGGTTTTGGAGGCTGGACAGATGCATGTGCAGTGTCCCTTCTGGACGCTGAAGAGTCTTGCCGGACAGGACGGCTGCTGCTCCTACCACTTGAGCGACTGCTCCGGTGCTGGTGGCTCGGCAAGGCATCTGGCGAGAGCTCCTGACACTGCTGCTGTGATGGCGGCGGCTGCTGCTGCTGCTCTGATTGTCTCACTTCCATGCTGAAGTTTTTGGACATGAGCGCGTCTTCTGTGGTCAGACACCCATTTATGGGGGACCACTGCACTCCCCGCCTCCTCCGGTGCCCAATGGTGGCCCCTCCCCTCCTCTGCCACGCCGCCGGAGTCCTTTTTCCACCGGCCGGCGTTTCTTCATGGGCGCCGCCATCTTGGATCCGGCGCCCACCCCCAACGTCATGCGGGCACGCCCATTCCCAGCGTGCCTTGCGCGTGACGTCAGACGGGCAACCCGGATGCCGGCAGAGGGAGGAGGGCGGCGTGGCAGCCACGGAAGGAGCTGGGTCCGACCGTGCTGCACCAACGCCCGCTCGGACGCAGAGACCCCGGGGGACCTGCGGACGGCGCTTCCAGGCTCCCGAACACCGACGCACAGGCGCCGCCTGCTCTTCCACGCCGGGACGGGACCTGGGTGAGTGGAATCACCGCCGTGTTCAGCACGAGGATCCCTGTCAGGACAGGAAACCCAACTGAAGCGACAGAGAGGTACCGCCCTTTTATTTTCAGTAGGGTTTCCTGTCCTGGCTGGGCGGATCCCCTCTCTCAGGTGTGCCGTCATGGGGGAAGGGAAAACATTGGTGTGGGGGAATGCCAAAAGTGGGGGCTGAGTTTAGAGCAAGTATTCCTGGGCCAAACTGCATCTGATAGATCCCATTCTACCAGATCTCACAATGATGATTTAGAAAGCTACATTTATGAAACAAATGAACAATAAAAAACACAGCCTTCATTAGAGTCAGTTTGTCTGAAGG
Source organism: Ranitomeya variabilis (assembly GCF_051348905.1). Classification (NCBI taxonomy): domain Eukaryota; kingdom Metazoa; phylum Chordata; class Amphibia; order Anura; family Dendrobatidae; genus Ranitomeya; species Ranitomeya variabilis. Next base: position 51,865,138 of record NC_135236.1, read on the forward strand.
CGGAGACAGTGAAGTCAGTGCTGATTGTGCGCCGGGGTCAAATGTCACAACATCGCATCACAGCCCCAGGGAGAGCGCCGGCACAGGAGGTGAGTATAGGCTTTATTATTTTATTTTGTAGCTCTTCCCACCTGACTCTCCCTGTGGTGGAAGGGACAGTCTGCATATCTAGCTCCTTCTACCGGACTCACCCTGTGGTGGGAGGAGCATCCTGCATACCTAGCTCCTCCCACCTGACTCACGCTGTGGTGGGAGGAGCAGAATCCTTGTCACAGTTTAGTCCTAGACACCCTGTGGATGGTCAGAATTTGCTCACCGCTATAAGATGAACACCGGACAAAATGTTATAACAACTATACAATTTATTACATTCACAGCCTGTATTCTGCAGGCGCTGCAGTCACTGGGCCTCATAAAAGTACATGACAACCAATCAGAGTCTGTGTCTCATTTCTCCAGCAAAGGTGAGAGAATGAATAGTAAGCTCTGATTGTCTGCGGCATAGGCCATGCTTTGGGGTAAGGCGCCCTCTGGTTTTTATGGCTCCTGCAGAATTAGTCTTCACTAAGTTTATTATCAGCGTTTTCACACCAATTAATTAATATAAAACATGTAACAGACAAATCTTCAGTCACATGGGGCAGATTGTGGGAGCTGGCGACCATACTGCATCTGTGGCATCTGGCGGAGAGAGCAGCAGTCAGGAGACGCTGGCGCCATCTGTGCTGTTCTCTTCCGAGTCCGGGGCCTTCAGCTTCGAGAGGGCAGCGTGGACCCTGAATAGGGTACGCGACTCCATGGAGTAATTCTTGTAATTGTTTCTACGGGAAAAATGGAAAAAACAAAACACAAAAGGAAAACCAGGATTAGGGAAAGGACCATGAAATCTTGAAGTCTGACGTGAGGACGTTCTTCATAAATCTTCACAAAGCTCAGCACTTGTCAGGAACATGAGGTATTTGATTGTGTATTATCACGCACACTGAGCTCTGCTAAGTCCCTTAAAGCTGAGTCGACACGCTGCGGGCCATTCTGACCCCCCCCCCCCCCTTCTCTTCTGCCTGCTGCGAAGTGTGTAATTCAAAACCCTCACTATAATTTATGGCTGTAGCTGCAGAAAGCAGTCTCTGTGAAGGCTGCCTATTTCCCCCCTCACACCTAAGACTAGTTGGACCTGGTGTAAAGCCCTGAGTTTCTTTGTCCGATTAAAGTTTTATATCGCGGCACCGATTTGGGCTAGAAAGATAAGAATGATATATTCCGGATGTCCATCGGTAGATCTAGCACCCACTAAAAGCGCGAGCACCTAAACTCAAAGAGTGCAAAGTGCGTATTTCTCAGTAAACGGTTCAGGTAATTGCTCCGTATTTACACTTAAAAGAACGTCCCTGACTTGGGGAACATCATGAGCATGGTGTCGTACTTATGCGAGGTTCACACAGCAAGTTCTGTATAAAAATAGTTAATATAGCTCTAAGTAAAGAGGAGGTTTCAGCTTCTAAGTGATGTCACCACAGGTGGAGTGCCTGGGTTTGGGGCTAAGAATATCTTAATGATTCAGCATTCCAGCAGTGTCTGTGTCCGGGATGTAGCTGATATATAGATGGGTCATGCATTTTGATGTGTGGATCCTACAAAGCCCACAAGCCAGCCATGATTATATGAAATGATCTGAACGCTTTTTAAAGTGTTATTCAATTTTAATCCCATTTTATTTGTAATTTGTAATGTACACATTATTTTGTCTTCTTTATGATATCTTTTTATACTTTTAAACATTGCCTACCTTTTTATGGAGTAAAATATATAATTTGCTAGCTTGTCTCTCTGTGCTCTATAAACAAACTGTCGCTTCCTCTGAAGTGAATTACGCTGATTTGGGTTGGCTCCGGACCCGTTAACCTTTGGTTGAATCGGAGCTGGTGGCAGCATACTTTGTTCTGTGCAATTCGGAATCTTTGTAGCGACGGTGGCGTTGATAATTATTGTTTCCGCCTGTGTGGGAGTAGTTATAACGCCCTCGCTGCAGCGTGCCCAATCGCCAGTACATAGCAGGCAGCGTTTCTGGCGACTAATTACCCTAGGTGAGGTACCTAGTCTGACCTGAGGGTAAAGGGGGCGCCAGAGGGCTGCAAGTTCCAAACGGGAAGTGAGAAGTGGGATATAGATAAATCCCCTTCAGAAGGAACCAGGGGCGACCAAACAACCCCGGTTAGTGACAAATTGGTGTGAGTAGTGAGGACGATAAAGGTATCCTCCCCGGGATCCCTGACATATTGTTGGCAGCAGTGTGAACCGTGACAGCGCTTCATCAGGAGCTGCAGACGGCAATAACTGTATAAAGGAGCAGCTCCCTATACAGCGTGCGTAATAACATAACAGTAATGGGGGCCAGATACAGAGCTACATACTTAGCACGTCGTAGGAATGGGATGGCGTCTTCTCCTCTGCGCTGCTGCATGTAAAGGAGACTCAGCTCCAGCAAGGCGTTGGGGACTAAATGGTGATCATACTTAATCTTCTTCTCACTGCAGAGAAAGAATCATGATTATTATTAGTTTGTGTACAAGAATATAACTACTATAATACTGCCCCTATATACAAGAATATAACTACTATAATACTGCCCCCTATGTACAAGAATATAACTACTATAATACTGCTCCTACGTACAAGAATATAACTACTATAATACTGCTCCTATGTACAAGAATATAACTACTATAATACTGCCCCTATATACAAGAATATAACTACTATAATACTGCTCCCTGTGTACAAGAATATAACTACTATAATACTGCCCCCTATGTACAAGAATATAACTACTATAATACTGCTCCCTGTGTACAAGAATATAACTACTATAATACTGCTCCCTGTGTACAAGAATATAACTACTATAATACTGCCCTCTATGTACAAGAATATAACTACTATAATACTGCTCCCTGTGTACAAGAATATAACTACTATAATAATGCCCCCTATGTACAAGAATATAACTACTATAATACTGCTCCTATGTACAAGAATATAACTACTATAATACTGCCCCTATGTACAAGAATATAACTACTATAATACTGCTCTTATGTACAAGAATATAACTACTATAATACTGCTCCTATGTACAAGAATATAACTACTATAATACTGCCCCTATGTACAAGAATATAACTACTATAATACTGCTCCCTATGTACAAGAATATAACTACTATAATACTGCTCTTATGTACAAGAATATAACTACTATAATACTGCTCTTATGTACAAGAATATAACTACTATAATACTGCTCGTATGTCCAAGAATATAACTACTATAATACTGCTCCTATATACAAGAATATAACTACTATAATACTGCCCCTATGTACAAGAATATAACTACTATAATACTGCTCCTATGTACATGAATATAACTACTATAATACTGCTCCTATGTACAAGAATATAACTACTATAATACTGCTCCTATGTACAAGAATATAACTACTATAATACTGCTCCTATGTACAAGAATATAACTACTATAATACTGCTCTTATGTACAAGAATATAACTACTATAATACTGCTCCTATGTACAAGAATATAACTACTATAATACTGCCCCTATGTACAAGAATATAACTACTATAATACTGCTCCCTATGTACAAGAATATAACTACTATAATACTGCTCCTATGTCCAAGAATATAACTACTATAATCCTGCTCGTATGTCCAAGAATATTACTATAATACTGCTCCTATATACAAGAATATAGCTACTATAATACTGCTCCTATGTACAAGAATATAACTACTATAATACTACTGCTCTTATGTACAAGAATATAACTACTATAATACTGCCCCTATGTACAAGAATATAACTACTATAATACTGCCTCCTATGTACAAGAATATAACTACTATAATACTGCCCCCTATGTACAAGAATATAACTACTATAATACTGCCCCCTATGTACAAGAATATAACTACTATAATACTGCCCCTATGTACAAGAATATAACTACTATAATACTGCCCCCTATGTACAAGAATATAACTACTATAATACTGCCCCTATGTACAAGAATATAACTACTATAATACTGCCCCCTATGTACAAGAATATAACTACTATAATACTGCCCCTATGTACAAGAATATAACTACTATAATACTGCTCCTATGTACAAGAATATAACTACTATAATACTGCCTCCTACGTATAAGAATATAACTACTATAATACTGCCTCCTACGTATAAGAATATCACTAGTAAAATCTTCTCAGTATCAAAAGAGATCACTATCCTGCCGGTGGCTGAAGGAGTATTGGCTGCAGCAGGAGCCTCTCCCCTCTATACCCCTTTGTTCCTGGCAGGATTTATAGGCGGTTGTATTCCCTGTGCACTACTATAATTCATTTCTACGTGTAGTTCTCCAGGAATGATTCACCTCTGGTAGATGTCGGTGAAGCACTGCTCCGCTTGCGTCAGCTTTCCCCGATGCTTCAGACATAAACCTTTCAGAAGTAAAATGGAGCAGCGGTCGTCGTCCTGGTAGTCGTTGGCTGTTACGGGAAGACATGGAGTCATCTAGGATGTTGGGTCCTGATGCCCGTACAGCTCACGGTTTGGCGGCGCGGCACCACAGCTGGCACATTACTCACCTGGCTCCTGTAGCAGGCGGTTCTCAGCCGCAGAGATTGTATTCAAGGCGTCTTCTGTCAACTGGACGTCTTTACCGATCACAGAGAAGCCATTCCACAAGTACATCATCTCCTGGAGGACAGAAGAAAGCACAGGACGCCAACGCTTAAAGGGGCACACACAACATTCCCTGCGCTATAGCGTACTAACAATCACAGATCAAATCCCGTAAGCACAAAAAAAAAAAGAAAAGTTTAGAAAAAAAATAATAAAACTTTGTCTTCTCCCACCTCTTTGCCCCTCGCCCCTAAATTCAAGAATAAGAACGTAAACATTTCGTACTGCCGAGTCAGGAACAGTCCGATCTATCGAAATGTAAAATTAACCTATAAAGAAAACAGCATAAAAAAAAAAAAAAAAATCTAAAAACACCGAAATTAGTTTTTCATAACATTAAATGGTCAAATGAACGGTGTCCTCTAATACTGTAATACTACAACTCGTCCTGTAAAAAAAAATTAAATAAATATTAACAGTTATGGCTCTTGGAAGAAAAAAAAAAAAAAAAGGACGGATCGTTCGTTCTGATTTGATTGGTAAAATATGTGTTCAGTGGAGAGAGATTTTCAAATTTCTAATAGGAGATGACAGTTGGTGCTCATAAAATTCTATGGAGGGGAGGAGCTAGAGACAGACAGCCCACCAGAGGGGAGGAGCTAGACCCAGCCATAGAAGGGAGGAGCTAGAGACAGACAGCCCACCAGAGAAGGGAGGAGCTAGACCCAGCCAGAGAAGGGAGGAGCTAGACAGAGGAGAGGGGAGGAGCTAGAGACAGACAGCCCACCAGAGAAGGGAGGAGCTAGACCCAGCCAGAGAAGAAGGGAGGAGCTAGAGACAGAAAGCCCGCCGGAGGGGAGGAGCTTTTCCCAGCCAGAGAAGGGAGGAGCTAGACAGAGGAGAGGGGAGGAGCTAGACCCAGCCAGAGAAGGGAGGAGCTAGACAGGCAGGCAGCCCACCAGAGGGGAGGAGCTAGACCCAGCCAGAGAAGGGAGGAGCTAGACAGAGGGGAGGAGCTAGACCCAGCCAGAGGCGCTAGAGACAGATAGCCCACCAGAGGGGAGGAGCTAGACCCAGCCAGAGAAGGGAGGAGCTAGACAGAGGAGGGGAGGAGCTAGACCCAGCCAGAGGAGCTAGAGACAGATAGCCCACCAGAGGGGAGGAGCTAGACCCAGCCAGAGGAGAAGGGAGGAGCTAGACAGAGGAGAGGGGAGGAGCTAGACCCAGCCAGAGAAGGGAGGAGCTAGACAGGCAGCCCACCAGAGGGGAGGAGCTAGACCCAGCCAGAGGCGCTAGAGACAGATAGCCCACCAGAGGGGAGGAGCTAGACCCAGCCAGAGAAGGGAGGAGCTAGACAGAGGAGGGGAGGAGCTAGACCCAGCCAGAGGAGAAGGGAGGAGCTAGACAGACGTTCCTCTGCAAGATCTACATAACGGTTACAGTTCTGGACAGAACTTTATGAGCACCAAACTGTCATCTTATCTCAGTGATGGGAAGGTCTCATCACTGAATACAACTTTTCTTTTACCCAAGATTTAACAGTAAATGATCCGCCCAGGAGGAGAAAGAAGCAGATTTCTCTGATAAAATATATTACAGTCTTCTACTTTCACTATTTATGAAAAAATAGATATATTAACACGGCAAATATTTTGGAACACCAGGTCTATCGTGGTCAGATTTTGATCCCATTTTCCTGGTGCTGCTCCCCTTGAGTTTTCCTTTTTCATTTTATTTTATTTCATTTTTTTTTTTTTTAAATCCGTCATAAGGTTTCAGAGATATGGGCCTTTTTAGTTACTACTACTTTTCAGGATCTTTGCAGGGGGAGTGGCACACACGGTGATTATGCAAATAAGCCTAAAGATACACCCCCGAGGAACCAAGTGAGCCACGCCCCCTTAGTGGACAACATGAAAAATTTGTATAATGGTCCCATCATTTAGGGCCCCCATATCTCTGGAAAAGTACGCAAGAGCAAAAACTGCCCACTTTTGACTTGGTGATGGGTCTTCTTTAAGGGTTTAAAAAATATATATCTTTGTGGGCGAGCTGTTAGTGCTGACAAGTGTTGGAATATGTGGCACAAAGACTGTCTGTCCTGGCTACTAGTGAGAGGAAGGTGGTGGCCAAGACAATGGGTGAAACATCAGGTACGCAGCCCATTGGTCCTGCTCTGCAAGATACGAGCGTTGTGTATGAAGGGGGCTGGCTGATTATTTTAACAGCTAAGCCAGCCCCCTTCTGCATTGCTTATTGAGGGAAAGCAGTAGGACTGCACTTATCACTGCCATCAGGACTAATCACAATAGCGATGTACCCACCAGAGCAGGAACCGGTAGGCAGATAGGATCCTTGGCCTGGTACCTCCTTGCCTTCCGGATCACGTACTTTTCAGTGGGGGGAGATTTTCCAGCTATTTTCTGTTTTAATGAAGGCACAAGTCTGTGGATGACAGAAGGTGAGCGGTTACTGGCTCCTCACATGTCTGAGGAGAAAGGGGGCGCTATAGAGTCCGTACCGGAACAACTCCACCTCGCTCTCATCGAAAGGCCGAGGCTCATCGGGAGGGAGCATGCTGAGAAAGGCCGCCTTCATGTACACGTACATGGCCTGGGGAAGCAGAGGAGACCACGTCATCAGTGTCCTGAGAATAGACTAGAGAGTGCAGCTCTGGAGTATAATACAGGATGTAACTCAGGATAATAATAATAATAATAATCTTTATTTATATAGCGCCAACATATTCCGCAGGGCTTTACAGTTTAACAGTGCATAGGATCAGTACATATAAGTGAAGTCCTGATTTTGGAAGTTGCCCCCTTACAGCTGAGCAGCAGAAGGGAAGAGTTATATAAGCGGCAGGTGACACAGAGGGGTGAGGATTAGAGGAAGGGTCTGCGGCACCTTTGACCACCGGTTTTCTTTGCTCAGCAGATCGGCATAGAAGTACGCCATCTTCCACATCCCCTTGTAGGCGAAGCACCACATCAGCTCCCAGTAACACATGTGGTGAAACTGCTTCCAGGACTGCTGGGCCGAACACCCGACCTCATACCAGTGGATGGCCTGGGACGGGGCGACAAGGAGAGTGAAGAAACGCTGGTGTGAACAGGACTCAGATAAGCCGCAGTGAAGTCGCGGTTTCCCCTCCGGGACTCACCTGATCAATGTTGCCTTTAATTTCCTCGATCCTTCCAGCGAAAAATAGAAAGATGGCGCTCTGCGATGGAAGAAACGATGCCTTGGTTAATAGTCTAGCACTACAGCCTATGATAATGGTAAGGTACACCGTACATGGTTACACGAGGATTGCAGTCCCATGTAAGCGCCAATTGTCATACAATAACTGAACACTCAGCTCTGCTACATCGCTGCGCTGTCCCAACAGCTCACGTCAACAGCAGATACTGACTTTAATGGCCACTTTCTTTGGAATTATTGCAGTTTTTATAGTGACCACTAGATGTCAGTACACAAGAGTCACCAGGTCAAAAGATTTCAGGTGTTGCTCGCATTTGATTCCCACTGATCCATTGAGTTTTCTAGTTTTTGTTTGTTTGTTTTTTTAATCTGCCATATGGTTCCAGAGATAGGAGCCTTTTTCTTTAATGCTAATTTTTCTGGCGTTTACAATGGGGCGTGGCTCACAGGGTTGTGAGTGGAGCAATCTAAAGACCCACCCCCGAGGATCTGAGCCACACCCCCTTGAAAAGACCATATAAATCAACTCTAAATTAAAAAAAGACCCATACGCTGGAACACATGGGGGATTTAGAAAACATTTTTCCTTTTATCGTTTCCTGTCTCTGTTGTGCAGATTTTGGCTCATAAAGAGGGGGCTGCATAATACCATGGGGGGGCGCTAGCAGAGATTCTTCTCTGGGGGCCTTCACATTTTCTGACTGTGCCCAATTATAAGTAAACAGCATTGTACAGGGGAAAAATGCCTCTTAGTCCTCCCCCGAGGACGTCAGAACCGGCTTTTACACTTTGATGTTGTTAGACCGAGGTGTCTAAACCTGATCACACACAGATCTCCTCACTCCCGATGCTTACGGTCATTACTGCACCGGGAGAGGAGGAGAGCTGTAATGTCCTCACATATATCCAACCACCGGCACAGAAAGACACATGGGCATAAGCAGCAAGAGAGACGGACTGACCGTTATTCAGGAGAGGTTTCCTGGGCAGGCTTCAATCTGGGCAAAGGTTATTGTGAAGGTAGGGGAAGGAGGTGAGCTGTGATACCACCTATTGTGAATGGTGGATCCTGTGTTATCTACTGTATATAGAGGTGTTATCAGTCATTGTACAGGAGGAGGAGGTGAGCTGTGACATCACCTATTGTGAATGGTGGATCCTGTGTTATCTACTGTATATAGAGGTGTTATCAGTCATTGTACAGGAGGAGGAGGTGAGCTGTGACATCACCTACTGTGAATGGTGGATCCTGTGTTATCTACTGTATATAGAGGTGTTATCAGTCATTGTACAGGAGGAGGAGGTGAGCTGTGACATCACCTACTGTGAATGGTGGATCCTGTGTTATCTACTGTATATAGAGGTGTTATCAGTCATTGTAGAGGAGGAGGTGAGCTGTGACATCACCTATTGTGATATCACCTATTGTGATGATCTACTGTATATAGAAGTGTTATCAGTCATTGTTATCCTGACCGTGATAATAATGAGATTAATGAAAAGTCTTTTGCAAGGATCAGGAAGGGTGAACCTAGTATTAGGTCTGGCTGTGTATTTAGTGGTCATTTCTGCATAAAAAGCCCCTGTGGCCACAGCTCAGGAATATAAATGTAGTATCTATAGGGGTGTAGAGGATGAGGTCACAAAGCCCCAAGGTCCTAAGACCTCCTGCCAGGAGACAGTGGCACCATACATGATAAGTGGAGGTTCGTAGCTGGCACTGAGCCTCCAGAAGCTGAAGGACATCATGTAAGAGCTGGTAAGGACTTTATAGGTAGGACAGTGTCATATTTCTCACGATTCCTCCTCAGAACATCCGTCCTCACCTTAGGATATCGGCTGAGATACGGCTGAAGAAGGGAATCTGCTTCTCTGACGTCTTCCTCGCCGATTCCTGTAAGACATGAGGAAGATCCCTAGGACTGTGCCCACCACGTTCATGGAGTGCAAATGGTCAGAGACGTTCAGCTGATATCTACAGATGATGCCCGGACTGTGAGGTGGCCTTCTGGGTGCTACCTCGTACATCCTAGTCCAAAATGGCTGTTTATGGGCTTTCATTGGCTACTCCACCCAAGCTATGGTCACACCAGTCTCCTTTCCATCAGCCTTACACCTGTACCCACCTTACAAGGTCTGTTTTGTGAGACCCACACCTGATCACCCATTGGGTAAACTGATAGCCAACCTGAGATTTCCCATCATTTCATTTAACTAACAATTTGGGGACATAGTTTAAGGCCTAATATTTTAGGAGGCCAATTCTAAGGTCTACATTAATTTGGGGGTTCGGTCTATGGTCTGCAGTTAATCTGGGAGCTCAACAACTGGGGGGGCAAGCCTGGCTCTACAACTAACCAGGGGGCTTAAGCCTGGCTCTACAACTAACCAGGGGGCTTAAGCCTGGCTCTACAACTAACCAGGGGCCCAAGCCTGGCTCTACAACTAACCAGGGGGGCCCCAAGCCTGGCTCTACAACTAACCAGGGGCCCAAGCCTGGCTCTACAACTAACCAGGGGGGCCCCAAGCCTGGCTCTACAACTAACCAGGGGCCCAAGCCTGGCTCTACAACTAACCAGGGGCCCAAGCCTGGCTCTACAACTAACCAGGGGCCCAAGCGTGGTTCTACAACTAACCAGGGGGCCCAAGCGTGGTTCTACAACTAACAAGAGGGGGCCCAAGCCTGGCTCTACAACTAACCAGGGGGGCCCAAGCCTGGCTCTATAACTAACCAGGGGCCCAAGCCTGGCTCTACAACTAACCAGGGGCCCAAGCCTGGCTCTACAACTAACCAGGGGGGCCCAAGCCTGGCTCTACAACTAACCAGGGGCCCAAGCCTGGCTCTACAACTAACCAGGGGCCCAAGCGTGGTTCTACAACTAACCAGGGGGCCCAAGCGTGGTTCTACAACTAACAAGGGGGGGCCCAAGCCTGGCTCTACAACTAACCATGGGGGCCCAAGCCTGGCTCTACAACTAACCAGGGGCCCAAGCCTGGCTCTACAACTAACCAGGGGCCCAAGCCTGGCTCTACAACTAACCAGGGGGGCCAAGTATATGAGCAGAGAACAGCAAATGTGATCGATATCATTGCTGGGGTCTGCGATTGTCAAACGATTTACAATTCTTCCTCAGAAGACCACACACCCCGGAGCCGCGAGGAGGAGACTCACCCAGGACGAAGCTCAGGAAGGTGTAGTAACACAGCAGGAGCATGGTGCAGAGCAGGGAGCGCAGGTTAGAAGATGTGGCCCCTTCTTGGAGCTGGGTCAGGCCGTATTCCTGAGGGGTGATTAGACAAGGTAAGACCACCGTAGTCACTGCAGACCTCATGTGGCCACAATGTCTGTTGCCATTAGCCCAGTTCCCCCTCTAATACAGCCCTATAACGTTATATAGAGACCTTATCTCCAGAGAAGCCGGCAAACTCCAGAATCTTCAGAATCCGGGGAGGGAAAAGGGACAACGTCTAAGGGGGAAAAAGATAAGTCAGTGATGGCGGCTCCTGTACACGACTACAGCTTCCACAGGCGCACCCATTATGCACAACCTGGATTACACTGCAGAGCTGCATTCACCATCATCCAAGCTTCAGAGCTGAAATCTCCCTACCTGTCCTGCTTGTTCTGAGTCTCTACAGAACTTATCTTCACTCTCAGAAGATATCTTTTGGTCTACATAATAGGAGCAGAGCTAAACTGTTAGGCAAGTTGCTGACACAAGCCTGCTGACTGTTTCCAACGACATATAGCTTAATTGTGAATACAGCTCTGGAGTAAAATAGGATGTTTAGAGTGTTAGTGTTTCTTTAGAAGGGTTGTCCAAGTTTGGGATTAAAGTCTGCATTCAATCTACGACTGGAGACTTCGGAGTTATGGCAGCGTGCGGTGAGCACACTGTCAGGATTCTCCATTATTGCCGGTGAGAGCGGGTGGTCACGTGACGGTGTAAGCGATGTGCTCGTCCTGTCTCCGTGTACTTTTACCGAGAGAGGACGAACCCATCTAGTCTGCACATGGCCGTAAGGATTAAAACTCACTGCCTTCAACCACACCGGAGAATTCGGACAGCGTGCGCACCACACACTGTCAGGATCCAGAAGCCTGTAATCACAGAACGTGACTGCAGACTCATCCCAAGCATGGACCACCCCTTAAAGTTGGGTCACCAATCAAATAGCCCAATGTGAACACAGTGGGTGCACTCACCCATCCCCCCTCTCACCCCAAATGTCAATTATACGCACGATAAAAACATCCATTTACCTGTGGATAAGGCTCCTCTAGCAGCAAAAGAAGAAGGAAAAGGATAATGAAGACCACAAATCACACACAACGCGACTGATGGCACGGAGAGTGATCACACCGTTCCCAGATTATTGGACGCCTACCGTATATATCGCAGGGACAACACTCACCAAATTAAAAGCGCCGATACCCAACGAGATTCCGCCCTGGAGGTGAGCGTGAGACTCTCCTTTTCGGAAACCGTTGGACTGTATGAAGTTATTAAGTTCTCTGGAAATAAACATAAAAATATGCTGAGAGTTGTAGCTCTGCAGAAGATGAAGGCTGCTAATATGTCACCTGAACAGATTCATGTCATTCTCCACATCACACAGATCTTACCTGTAGATGACGTAACTGCTCCGAACCTTCATCCCACCCTTTATAAAATTGATCATGTTCTCATCCTGCATAAAGAAACCGACTTATAGCAGATGTATTCTTGTACATAGGGGGCAGTATTATAGTAGTTATATTCTTGTACATAGGAGCAGTATTATAGTAGTTATATTCTTGTACATAGGTGCAGTATTATAGTAGTTATATTCTTGTACATAGGAGCAGTATTATAGTAGTTATATTCTTGTACATAGGGGCAGTATTATAGTAGTTATATTCTTGTACATAGGAGCAGTATTATAGTAGTTATATTCTTGTACATGGGGCAGTATTATAGTAGTTATATTCTTGTACATAGGTGCAGTATTATAGTAGTTATATTCTTGTACATAGGTGCAGTATTATAGTAGTTATATTCTTGTACATAGGGGCAGTATTATAGTAGTTATATTCTTGTACATAGGAGCAGTATTATAGTAGTTATATTCTTGTACATGGGGCAGTATTATAGTAGTTATATTCTTGTACATAGGTGCAGTATTATAGTAGTTATATTCTTGTACATAGGAGCAGTATTATAGTAGTTATATTCTTGTACATAGGAGCAGTATTATAGTAGTTATATTCTTGTACATAGGAGCAGTATTATAGTAGTTATATTCTTGTACATAGGGGCAGTATTATAGTAGTTATATTCTTGTACATAGGAGCAGTATTATAGTAGTTATATTCTTGTACATAGGAGCAGTATTATAGTAGTTATATTCTTGTACATAGGGGCAGTATTATAGTAGTTATATTCTTGTACATAGGAGCAGTATTATAGTAGTTATATTCTTGTACATAGGGGCAGTATTATAGTAGTTATATTCTTGTACATAGGGGCAGTATTATAGTAGTTATATTCTTGTACATAGGGGCAGTATTATAGTAGTTATATTCTTGTACATAGGGGCAGTATTATAGTAGTTATATTCTTGTACATAGGGGCAGTATTATAGTAGTTATATTCTTGTACATAGGAGCAGTATTATAGTAGTTATATTCTTGTACATAGGGGCAGTATTATAGTAGTTATATTCTTGTACATAGGAGCAGTATTATAGTAGTTATATTCTTGTACATAGGGGCAGTATTATAGTAGTTATATTCTTGTACATAGGGGCAGTATTATAGTAGTTATATTCTTGTACATAGGGGCAGTATTATAGTAGTTATATTCTTGTACATAGGGGCAGTATTATAGTAGTTATATTCTTGTACATAGGGGCAGTATTATAGTAGTTATATTCTTGTACTTAGGGGGAAGTATTATAGTTATATTCTTGTACATAGGGGCAGTATTATAGTAGTTATATTCTTGTACATAGGGGCAGTATTATAGTAGTTATATTCTTGTACATAGGTGCAGTATTATAGTAGTTATATTCTTGTACATAGGGGCAGTATTATAGTAGTTATATTCTTGTACATAGGGGCAGTATTATAGTAGTTATATTCTTGTACGTAATGGCAGTATTATAGTAGTTATATTCTTGTACATAGGAGGCATAGGTATTTTCTTTCTTAGGAGTCAGGACGTCATCAGATACCTATCTTCTGTGCTTTTTATGTCAAGAGTTTACATTCAGGACTCTGATTATGTACCACAGTCCTGGGTTGGTCTAGCTGTGAGGCTTTGAAGTTTATTAGGTACCTGCAAGAAGATCAGAGCCGCCCGTTGTAGCAAACACTCAGCGAAGCAAACCTCTGCATGTGCCTCAACTGCAATGAGAAAAACACCAGTGTAACCAGTGTGACAGCTCTGCAGCCATAACTATCAGGTTACATAGACGATGCTATACACTACTGCAGCCCTGTTAAGTCCTGGTCAATGAGCTTAAGTGCATGTTCAGGCAGAGATCTCAAGATCCTCAAAACCCTGAAAACACTGCAGAAATGTTTGCCATGATGGTAAATGTCACAAAAATTTGGAGGGAGGTGGGAAATTATGTAAAATAATGTGATTGCATAAGTTTGAACACCCTTTAATAATTGGGGAGGTGCCTATGTTCAGAATTAGCCAATCACATTTACCCTCATGTTACACAGCAATAAGGGCACGGCCGCCATCATTTACAGGGATTCTGATTAGCCCCATATAAAGTTTTGTTGTTCTAGGAGGATTTTCCTGACATTTTCTTAACAGCAACTTACAGCAGAAGCCACAACAGCTGACAACACAGCAAAGGGACATCATTGCTGAAAGTTATCAGTCAGGTGAAGGGCACAAAAAAAATGTCCAAGATTAGATCTATCAAGGAAAACCGTAAAAATGTCATCAATAAGTGGCAATGACCTCACTTAGAACTGGACGTCCCTCAAAAATTATTGACAAGGAGAAAATTGGTCCAGGAGGCTACCAAGAGGCCTACAGTAACATTAAAGGAGCTGCATACATTTCTGGCAATTACTGGTTTTGTACTGCATGTGACAATCTCCTGTATTCTTCATTTGTTTGGACTGTGGGATAGTGTGGCGAGACGGAAACCTTCTCTTACCAAAAAAAAAAAAACACAACAACAACACCACCCACACACACACACACACACACACACACACACACACACACACACACACAATGCAAGCCCACTATGTTTTACCAAAATCTACATTAAGTCTGACAAAAAGCATTTGGGAAAAATGTGTTAGGTCTGATGACACCAAGGTTAATTTTTTGGCCATATTTCCAGAAAAATGTTTGGCATAAAGATAACCCTGCACATCACCAAAAGACCACCATCCCCACAGTGAAGCACAGCAGAGGCAGCACTTTGCTTTGGGACTATTTATCGGCAGCTGAAGCTAGCCTCCGACCCAAAGTGACAATGCTGTCAGTGTAGGGGTGTACAGATTTATGCAACCACACTATTTTACTTCATTATTTTTATTTTTTGTACAGATTATGGGCAACATTGCTGGAAAAAAGAGAGTCATGAAATTCTTCTTCTTGGCATGATAGGTTTACATAACAAAAACCTAACATTATAACAGGTGTGTGTAGACTTTTTATATCTACTGTATGGAAATAGTGGTATGCCTCTATAGGCACTGGATAGTGTAAGTCTGTAGTGAAATATGTATAGGTATGGATGTATGACTGGCAGTAATTACCATCTGTTCTAGGCTACAGGTCTCACAGGGGTCACAGCATATGTTATCCTGAGAAGGCAGTCTCCAATCTCGCCAGGGGGCTATACTGAGAACCACAAAGTGGAAACATTTCACACCTTATGGCTCTTTTGAAGAGAGATGCCAATTACAGCCTGACACTATCCGTGAGAAAGGTTACACAAAGAGTTTCAGAGAAAAATTATGTATTCATCGGTAAAATAGCCATGGTCCTGTCACAAAACAGCAATTAGAATATTAACATGAGATGCTGGTCTAGCAATCTGATCTCTAGAGTAAGACTATAAATTAGGCCTACACACAAAAGAAAGATGTTCACATGTGGGGGCAGCCTGGAAAGCTGATGTGAGCCATTCCATATTTCTCCCTCCCTCAGGGATAGAGAACCAGAATGCAAAGTTCGATATTTCTGTAAGTTTTCTCCCTTTATTTTATCACTGTTTTTGCATATTTGCATGTCACTTTTTATTTCCATTTTTATATCCTTTTTATTGTAAGCACTGTACCTTTTATACTAAAGCTTAAAACTTTAATAAGTCTAAACCTTGTATGCTCCAAAGAATCCATAGCCTTAGAGTGTGTGCTACTGGTGATTGGCAGACAGTAGTAGTAATATTTCCGGGACTCATCGCCCGTGTGTTCAGTGAGTGGTGGCAGCGTGTATGAGCGGGGGTGTGGACCGTGTTGGGGGTGTGAATTATGCTCCCATTGCAGCATGGGACAGAGGATGATTGCTGGACTGAAAGAGAGGAGATAGATTAACCCTTGCAGGCACAACCCCAAGTCACGTGCTGAGAAGCGGGTACGTGACAAAGTCTTATGCAGATAAGGCTGGAAGTGCACTGGGGGCGTCAGTTCTTCCAAAAGCCTTGTCACGCACCAAGTAATTTTCCAGCCCGATTTGCATACGGCTTCCACACTAGATGTCTCATAACTGGCACACCGGAGTGCTACAAAAAATATATAATTTTTGAGGGAGAAGCACCCACACAGACATACCATTACTTCTATATGTAAAAGACATACTGATATTTTCCACTTTGTGTTAACCTATCCTTATAGTCACCATTTCAAAGCAAATTAAAACCAGTTAATGTTATTTAGCGTGCATGGCGGCATTTCACTGCCGTATTATTATTATACCTACTTATATAGCGTCATCATATTCCGCAACGTTTTACAGACATTATCACTGTCTCCATTGGGGCTCACAATCTAAACATTCTCATCAGTGTGTGCACCCGACAGCGAGGCCCTTTCCCTGCACCCGACAGCGAGGCCTTTCCTTGCACCCGACAGCGAGGCCTTTCCTTGCACCCGACAGCGAGGCCTTTCCTTGCACCCGACAGCGAGGCCTTTCCTTGCACCCGACAGCGAGGCCTTTCCTTGCACCCGACAGCGAGGCCTTTCCTTGCACCCGACAGCGAGGCCTTTCCTTGCACCCGACAGCGAGGCCTTTCCTTGCACCCGACAGCGAGGCCTTTCCTTGCACCCGACAGCGAGGCCTTTCCTTGCACCCGACAGCGAGGCCTTTCCTTGCACCCGACAGCGAGGCCTTTCCTTGCACCCGACAGCGAGGCCTTTCCTTGCACCCGACAGCGAGGCCTTTCCTTGCACCCGACAGCGAGGTCTTTCCCTGCACCCGCCAGTGAGGCCCTTTCCCTGCACCCAACAGCGAGGCCCTTTCCCTGCACCCGACAGCGAGGTCTTTGTACCCACTGCAGTGGCTTCACCATCTCCAAGTCTGCTATGATGGCCTGACTCTCGCAGCGTCTGCCACAGGTGATGGCGTCCCCCACACTGGCCTTCCTATTACAGTGTCGCCCACAGTGGACTCCCCTGTGCCGTCAGTGAGTGGAAGTGATTTTTTCTAAATCCAGAGGCAGTAAGCATGTACAGTCTTTATACTCCTCACTGCTGAGGGTTTGCTACAATTGAACCCCGTCTAGACAATACTTACTGATCAGGAATAGTAATCTCACCTTCTGTAAACATTTCCGATCCAGATTTGTTAATGAGGGAAGTTTTCTTCCGAAACCTGAAGAAACAACATGAAATCAGGCGGATCTGATGGTGGCAGAGAGGGAGCGAGCACAATGCGGTCTGGAGAGCATTATGGGGAGGTCTACAACACAGCTTTAGGAGTCATTAGGGCGGAGTCACAATGGAAGATTGATTTTACACCCAATCACATCACTTCTTATAAATTACTCTAAAGCCTTTCCGGTAATTAAAACATTTCTTTAGTTCTTCACATTTTCTGTCCATTTTTTTTCTCTTTCCGTAAACTGGATCTCTCCCAGAAACCAGGAAATGTTACCTCTGGCAGATGTCTTGCGCCTGTTTCATCACTTGTCCAGCGTTGCTGATGTCATCGGGTTCAAATGTCATCATGGCCTGCATTTCCAGGATGGTGCCATATACAAGGCTGTGGTACATGCTGTCTCTAGCCCTGAGATCAAAGACAGACAAGATTTCAATTACTAACTAGTGATGAGCGAGCGTCCTGTGATAAGGTGCGAACCGGGTGACCTCGGCGTGATCAAATAAGAGGTTTGAATTCCCGCGGCTGCATGTCTCGCAGCTGTTCGACAGCCACAACACATGCAAAGATTGCGAGTTTCCAGATGCTTTCGCCTGGTTTATCATTTGCAACTGTTCAAAAAGTCTCAAAATTTGTCGCAAATCTACTTTAGTCCTCACACTCCACCCCCGGAGTGATTTTTCCATAGTTTTGAATGCAATTTTTTTTTAACTAAGTTGCAAAATAGGATTAAAGACAAAGATGATTTTTAACTTTGCTCAAAATTCATAAACAGAATACACCACAAAGAAGAAAAAAAAAAAAAACACAACAAATACTACAAGACAAGAAAACAGAAAAGTCAAAAAGAGACTTCAAAAAAGCCACAATTGGTGAATCGGGGCCATGCTCTTGATATATCTTTTGGCAAGTTTTAGGTTTTTATATGTACTTATCTCTATCAGTTTAGTAAAACTATGATTTCATTTTGCCATAGTGTGTGAAGTCATTTACTTTCTTGCACCTTTGAATCTATTATCAAACATTTGAAGGCAGCGATAGGATGCGTGGAAAAAAAAAATATATATGGATGCCAAGGAGGGAGACACTCAAGTGGTCCAACCTTTTTTTTTCGGGCTAATATAGATCCGGACTATCAGGGCCTATTGGATAAGAATGTTTGTTAGGTTTAGTTTAATTCCGGACCCAAAACAGCAGGATGGAAAACTCTGGCAAATTTTTCACCGGAATATCTTCAATGTATATGTGCCAATAAAAAAACTGTACACAGGTTTGAAGCTTGGTAAGCAAGTATTATTGTCAAAGAGGATCTGTTACTTGCTCAAAACAATTGGATTAATTACCTAGTAAAAAAAAAATCTCTGAGCTCCCCCGATTCAGCCCCACTTTAGTTTTGTGCTGCGTCACTCCATTACGGAGATATTCACATTTGATGCTTTTTGAGTTCAGTATGTGAAAGCTCTCCTTGCAGCCCAACTAGGAGTTTCATCATAGTCTTCTCTGTGGGGATGTTCTTCCACGCCCCTCTCAAAGAAGCTGCCAATCACAGATCAGCTGCTGAGCTGTGATTGGCAGCATCTAGGAAAGAAGGGTAAAATCACACGCCCCCAGATTAGACTCTGGAGAATTCCCAGTTGGTCTGCAAGTGGCGATTTCACATATTGGGTTCCAAAAGAAACAGATGTGAATATCTTCGCAATGGAGCGACGCATCATAAAATGGAAAAAAGCAACAGAATCAGGGGAGCTCAGGGATTTTTACAAGGTATTTGACTAACTTTTTTGAGCAAGTGACAGGTCTTTAAAATATAAATATAAGACAAATGATGGTAAAGAAATGAATGTCTTTTTAGAATTAGATCCAGGAGATTTTAAGATCTGTTGGCTCTGGCGGATTCAGATTAGCTAAAAAGAAGATGATGTTTGTGTTACCGCATGTAAGTGTAAGGAGAGAAGATCGCAAATGTTTACAGTTTCTAGCAGAGTGGAGAGTAGATAGCCGCCTGCCAAACAATGGAGCCACCGACAGCTATCTTACCTGACTCCTCTATACCCCAGAGGACAAGTTGTGCCTGAAGAATTGTCAGGTCACTTCTTTTAACCTCTTGGCATCTTTGGAAACCTGAAGCAGTTAAAAGAGAGACTCAAAAGACTGAGTATAGTCCTTTTTCAGGTGGGCAACTACGCAGATGCCCCCAAAAAAGATGTCGTGTAAACATAACACTAGAGTACAAAAGGATTGGCAGTCCAAAAATCTGGAAAGCTGGATCCTTATCTTCCCCAACATCATTGGTCGGGGACCACCATAAAGATTACACGGTCTGTCAGATCCGTGAATGGGGGGGGGGGGCTTAATAGAAACTCTACAGAAAGGTGGAATATAGTGTAAAGCCCCCCATAGAGAAATGTTGGCAGCATCAGTTTATATCAACGGGTTCAGCCGACAGTCAATGTAAGTATGAGTGGTATATACATGCTTATAATTATGGATGATGGATGATGAGGTCTGTCTGTGTGAGTGTTAAGTGAAACGTACCACAACTACACTATCTTAATATTTGAATGAAGCCTTCCAGGTTTTGCTTTCAAGGGTCTATGGATGACCCTACTTATAATTTTTTCTGGCTTTGCACTGTGTGCAGAGCCTTTATGAGTATAGGAGTACCCTTATTGTCGGATTTAGCAGTATGCGTGTAGTGACTGATAACCAATAATCTTCTCTCGTTATGTTTGGTATTGTGCTTGCAAAAATTATGTTTGTGATGAGTTTTCCTCTGGAAATCAGGACAATGGACCTAAAGATGATGGTTATTTACTTTATCCCAAATGTTTAACTCAGACTGATCTTGGGATTATTTGTAGGAGTGGAAAAAAAAAAAAAAAGGACTTTGCCTGATGTGACATCATTGTATATGGTAGAACTTAACTACGGAGCTGACAATTCGAAACAAAAAAAAAAAAAATGAAAACTTTGACAATGACTTGTGTTTGACTATGGAGGATGTAGATACATTAGTGATTTCTTGATTTTGGTCAGGAAAATCCAATTTGAAGTTGGAAATCGGATGCTCCTCATTATGCTCTAAAGGTTTCTTCAGGATAATAAATGTAAGGAGAAAAAAAAATAATAGTACTACCATCACCATAACAGCTGTTCCAATGCATCAACACCCATCCATTTGGTCCTAAGCTCAGTTTTTATCATGTGATGCCCTCTTCTGGCATTTTCACTCCCAACATTGGAGTTAGCCTCGGACATCACTACACAACATCATGACGTCACAACGCGAGTTGCTGACTATACCTCGGGTGTGAGTGTCACAATGACAGAGGCCTACTCTGCGCCAGAAAACCCGGCAGAGTGATGGTGTCGGAAAACTAAGTCGTTGGATTTTGGTTCAGATATGGAATGTTTCAGCAATGAAAAACATCAAGGATTTCAAATACAATACACTGCTCAAAAAAATAAAGGGAACACTCAAATAACACATCCTAGATCTGAATGAATGAAATGTTATCATTGAATACTTTGTTCTGTACAAAGTTGGATGTGCTGACAACAAAATCACACAAAAATCATCAATGGAAATCAAATTTATTAACCAATGGAGGTCTGGATTTGGACCGATACTCAAAATCAAAGTGGAAAATCAAATTACAGGCTCATCCAACTTCAGTGGAAATGCCTCAAAACAAGGAAATGATGCTCAGTAGTGTGTGTGTGTGTGTGTGGCCTCCACGTGCCTGTATGACCTCCCTACAACGCCTGGGCATGCTCCTGATGAGGCGGCGGATGGTCTCCTGAGGGATCTCCTCCCAGACCTGGACTAAAGCATCCGCCAACTCCTGGACAGTCTGTGGTGCAATGTGACGTTGGTGGATGGTGCGAGACATGATGTCCCAGATGTGTTCAACCGGATTCAGGTCTGGGAATCGGGCGGGCCAGTCCATAGCTTCAATGCCTTCATCTTGCAGGAACTGCTGACACACTCCAGCCACATGAGGTTTGGCATTGTCCTGCATTAGGAGGAACCCAGGGCCAACCGCACCAGCATATGGTCTCACAAGGGGTCTGAGGATCTCATATCGGTACCTAATGGCAGTCAGGCTACCTCTGGCGAGCACATGGAGGGCTGTGCGGCCCTCTAAAGAAATGCCACCCCACACCATTACTGACCCACTGACAAACCGGACATGCTGAAGGATGTTGTAGGCAGCAGATTGCTCTCCACGGCGTCTCCAGACCCTGTCATGTCTGTCACATGTGCTCAGTGTGAACCTGCTTTCATCTGTGAAGAGCACAGGGCACCAGTGGCGAATTTGCCAATCTTGGTGTTCTGTGGCAAATGCCAAGCATCCTGCACAGTGTTGGGCTGTGAACACAACCCCCATCTGTGGACGTCGGGCCCTCAGACCATCCTCATGGAGTCGGTTTCTAACCGTTAATGCAGACACATGCACATTTTTGGCCTGCTGGAGGTCATTTTGCAGGACTCTGGCAGTGCTCCTCCTGTTACTCCTTGCACAAAGGCTGAGGTAGCGATCCTGCTGCTGGGTTCTTGCCCTCCTACGGCCCCTTCCATGTCTCCTGGTAGCGCCTCCAGCCTCTGGACACTACGCTGACAGACACAGCAAACCTCCTTGCCACATCTCGCATTGATGTACCATCCTGGATGAGCTGCACTACCTGAGCCACTTGTGTGGGTTAGAGAGTCCATCTCATGCTACCACGAGTGTGAAAGCACAACCAACATTGAAAAATGACCAAAACATCAGCCAGAAAGCATTGGTACCGAGATGTGGTCTGTGGTCCCCACCTGCAGAACCACTCCTTTGAGGGGGTCTTGATAATTGCCAATAATTTCCATCTGTTGTCTATTCCATTTGCACAGCAGCATGTGAAATTGATCATCAATCAGTGTTGTTTCCTAAGTGGACAGTTTGATTTCACAGAAGTTTGATTTACTTGGAGTTATATTCTGTTGTTTAAGTGTTCCCTTTATTTTTTTTTGAGCAGTGTATAATCCCAAAGAAAACCATAGTAACAGATTGAAAAAGAGGTTGGCCACTACCATTTTATTTAACCCCAATTAATTCTTAATTTTTACTAAGGTAACAGGAGAAAATGGACCCCAAACTTTTTTGTGCAATACCTCGAGTGTGACAATGCCCCATGTGTGGTTGAAAACTACTTTTGACGAACAGTGCACAGCTCACAAGGGAAGAGGCGCCATTATTGGAGCTCCGATTTTGCCGGAATGGTTTGAGGGTACCATGTCACATTGGAAGAGCCTCTGAGGTGCCAGAACAGCAGAACCCCCCATAAGTGACCCCATTTTACAAACTACACCGCTCAATTAATTCATCTAGGGGTGCAGTGATCATATTGACACCACAGGTGTGTCACAGAATTTTTTACCATTGGGCAATGAAGAAAAATAATAATAATTTTTACTCCCAAAATGTTGTTTTAGCCCCAGATTTAACATTTTCACACTGGGAAGTGGGTAAAAATGGCACCAAAATTTGTCCCTCAATTTATGCCGAATGTAGAAATACATATGGCTGTACAGCACTTTTTAGCCATACGGAGAGACTCGGGAAGGAAGAAGCTCTATTCGCCTCCTGGAGTGCAGATTTTGCTAGAATAGTTTGCGGAAGTCGTATACAGAGCCGTTAAGTGCTTGAAGAGCAGAATCCCCCATAAGTGACCCCATTTTGTTAATTATACCCCTTTGGGAGTTTATCTACAGGTTTAGTGACGAATTGACTCCATGGGTGTTTTCCAGAAACAAGCAGCATCGGATTCTGCTGAGTGAAAATTGAAAACTCCTACTGTGGTGGTGACCGGCGCGCTGTGGTGGTGACCGGCGCGCTGTGGTGACCAGTACATGATTCTGAAGTAATTAGGCGGGCTAAATGTGATTCAAGCACACGGAGGCTCAGAAGGGAAGGGGGCATTTCGATTTGGGAGCACTATATATATATATATATATATATATATATATATATATATATATATATATATATATATATATATATATATATATATATATATATATATATACACTCACCGGCCACTTTATTAGGTACACCATGCTAGTAACGGGTTGGACCCCCTTTTGCCTTCAGAACTGCCTCAATTCTTCGTGGCATAGATTCAACAAGGTGCTGGAAGCATTCCTCAGAGATTTTGGTCCATATTGACATGATGGCATCACACAGTTGCCGCAGATTTGTCGGCTGCACATCCCAAAGATGCTCCATACAAGGCAGGATGGATCCATGCTTTCATGTTGTTTACGCCAAATTCTGACCCTACCATCCGAATGTCGCAGCAGAAATCGAGACTCATCAGACCAAGCAACGTTTTTCCAATCTTCTACTGTCCAATTTCGATGAGCTTGCACAAATTGTAGCCTCAGTTTCCTGTTCTTAGCTGAAAGGAGTGGTACCCGGTGTGGTCTTCTGCTGCTGTAGCCCATCTGCCTCAAAGTTCGACGCACTGTGCGTTCAGAGATGCTCTTAGGCCTACCTTGGTTGTAACGGGTGGCGATTTGAGTCACTGTTGCCTTTCTATCAGCTCGAACCAGTCTGCCCATTCTCCTCTGACCTCTGGCATCAACAAGGCATTTCCGCCCACAGAACTGCCGCTCACTGGATTTTTTTTACTTTTTCGGACCATTCTCTGTAAACCCTAGAGATGGTTGTGCGTGAAAATCCCAGTAGATCAGCAGTTTCTGAAATACTCAGACCAGCCCTTCTGGCACCAACAACCATGCCACGTTCAAAGGCACTCAAATCACCTTTCTTCCCCATACTGATGCTCGGTTTGAACTGCAGGAGATTGTCTTGACCATGTCTACATGCCTAAATGCACTGAGTTGCCGCCATGTGATTGGCTGATTAGAAATTAAGTGTTAACAAGAAGTTGGACAGGTGTACCTAATAAAGTGGCCAGTGAGTGTATGTGTGTGTGTGTATATATATATATATATATATATATATATATAATTTATTTTTTATTTATTTTTTATTTTTTTTTTACATTGTCCCAGGATGAGACATCAACTGTCTAGTGACAGATCGCAGATCTGATAATCTGCAAAGCTTCTGCACTGCAGAGCATTAGATCGGCATCTTTCACACTGGGAGGAGGCTTGTCAGCTCCTGAACCAAGCAGGAGCTTACAGGCCACTGCGGCCATCTTTCGACCCTCAGATGTGAGCACAGATGTATTTAATGCCTTGAATATTTTTTGCACCCTTCTCCTGACCGATAACTTTCAACATTGAGATCCCTTTGCTGTGTTGTCAGCTGTTTATGGACATTACTGGATTATGCAACTAATATGAGTGTAAAAGTGATTGGCTAATTCTGAGCACAACCTCATCCTCAATAAGGGATGAGCCTGGTTATTTTATAGTTTGGTTATTTTAGTTCAGCCCCTCAAAACAATTTCAGTTTGTTTCTTAATAGATTTGGGATAATATTCAAGTTGTAAAAAGTTGTGAAATGATCTTGGTATGATTTTTTTTTTTACATGACAAACTTTAAAAAGGGGTGTGTAGACTTTTCATATTCACTGTAGATGACGTTTTACAGTTTTTTTTTTTTGTGCTGAAAACTCCCCCCTCGGCTTATACACGAGACATTGTCCCAGAAGCTGGCAGGGGAGGGGAAGCGGCGCAGCAGCGGGTCACAGGAGGCAGGAGTCGGCGGCTGCAACTATGCACGCTGCTAAAGAGAAATGAATATTCACTACATTGGCAATAAATATTCATTTCTCTTATATCGCGCACAGTTACAGCCGCCGGCTTTCAACAGCTGTAAAAAAAATGTACAAAAAACAAGAAAACGCCTACTTACCTTCCCTGTGCGCCCTCGCAGCATCTTGTTCCGGCATCCAGCAGCCAAGCGATCACGTGTCCCCGGTGAGTGGAGAGAGGTGAATATTCATTACCTTAATGAGCGGGGACACGTGATCACTCGGCCGCAGGAGCTGCTTGAAGCCGGAACAAAATGCTGCAAGGGCGCGCAAGGAAGGTAAGTGGGAGTTTTTTTATTTATTTACGCATTTCTCATGGGGGCCATGCACGCCAGGACAGGCATGAGGGGCCGTGCACGCCAGGACAGGCATGAGGAGCCGTGCACGCCAGGACAGGCATGAGGAGCCGTGCACGCCAGGACAGGCATGAGGAGCCGTGCACGCCAGGACAGGCATGAGGAGCCGTGCACGCCAGGACAGGCATGAGGAGCCGTGCACGCCAGGACAGGCATGAGGAGCCGTGCACGCCAGGACAGGCATGAGGAGCCGTGCACGCCAGGACAGGCATGAGGAGCCGTGCACGCCAGGACAGGCATGAGGAGCCGTGCACGCCAGGACAGGCATGAGGAGCCGTGCACGCCAGGACAGGCATGAGGAGCCGTGCACGCCAGGACAGGCATGAGGAGCCGTGCACGCCAGGACAGGCATGAGGAGCCGTGCACGCCAGGACAGGCATGAGGAGCCATGCACGCCAGGACAGGCATGAGGAGCCGTGCACGCCAGGACAGGCATGAGGAGCCGTGCACGCCAGGACAGGCATGAGGAGCCGTGCACGCCAGGACAGGCATGAGGAGCCGTGCACGCCAGGACAGGCATGAGGAGCCGTGCACGCCAGGACAGGCATGAGGAGCCATGCACGCCAGGACAGGCATGAGGAGCCATGCACGCCAGGACAGAGATGAGGAGCCATGCACGCCAGGACAGGGATGAGGAGCCATGCAGACAAGGATAGGGATGAGGAGCCAAGCACACCAGGATAGGGATGAGGGGACAATGCATACCAGGATAGGGATGAGGAGTCATGCATACCAGGACAGGGATGAGGAGCCATGCACACCAGAATAGGGATGAGGAGCCATGCAGACCAGGATAGGGATGAGGGGACAATGAATACCCGGCTTATACTCGTGTCAATACGTTTTCCCAGTTTTTCCATCCAGGACAGGGATGAGGAGCCATGCACGCCAGGACAGGGATGAGGGGACAATGCATACCAGGACAGGGATGAGGAGGCCATGCACACCAGAATAGGGATGAGGAGCCATACATACCAGGATAGGGATGAGGGGACAATGCATACCCGGCTTATACTCGCGTCAATACGTTTTCCCAGTTTTTCGTGGCAAAATTCGGTGTCATGGCTTATACTCGGGTCGACTTACACACGAGTATATACGGTAATTTTAGCTTCTGTACCCACACGATAGAGCCAAAATACCAGTGTATATTATTAAAGAAAAGGTAAATATAAAACAATATAGAAAAGGGAGGGAAAAAACATCAAACACGTATAAATATAAGATCAAAAGTAGAAGAATACTTGATTTAAACAATTTATCGATTACACATTCCCTTAAGATCTCAGGAGATCTCACCTTGGTTGTAGGAGTTCCAAGCTTTCATTGAAGCCGTTGTTCAGAAATAGGTTCAGAGCGGCCATACAATCGCTGAGGTCCCGAGAAAGGTCCATGTTAGACCTGAAAACACGAATCACAGACTGAAGCCTAACCTTAAAGGGGAACTCTGCCAAAAACTAAAATATCCAGGATTTTATACTCCGCAAAAGATTACCTACATAAAATAGGCAAACATAGGAGCGAGATCCTCCACCGAGCCTCAAAGAAACCAAAATCAGTTCTGGGAAGAGGAGCTAAGAGCGACAGATTATACCCCCCGTATTCATTGCCTTCTCAGGGAACATCTGAACGTAACAGGGAAAACTTCCAGAATGGCTGAGAAAATAAAGGGTATTGTAGATAAAGGTATTATGTTCTCAGACAAAGCTATAACCACCCTCTACCTCACTGCACTTCAGCATTAGCACTGCGGAGGGAGCCACCCTGCGGGATGTTTACTGATGGCGGAGAGAAAGCTCGTAACTGTAATCATTAATGAAAAGTCATTACATAGCCAATCCATGCCAGAGAGAAGAAAAGAACGAACCGGGGATAACAGGGTAATAAGAGGATCAGGAGCCGGGTTACTGTAATAAGAGGTTACAGGGTAATAAGAGGATCAGGAGCCGGGTTACTGAAATAAGAGGTTACAGGGTAATAAGAGGATCAGGAGCCGGGTTACTGTAATAAGAGATTACAGGGGTAATAAGAGGATCAGGAGCCGGGTTACTGTAATAAGAGGTTACAGGGTAATAAGAGGATCAGGAGCCGGGTTACTGTAATAAGAGGTTACAGAGGTAATAAGAGGATCAGGAGCCGGGTTACTGTAATAAGAGGTTACAGGGTAATAAGAGGATCAGGAGACGGGTTACTGTAATAAGAGGTTACAGTGGTAATAAGAGGATCAGGAGCCGGGTTACTGTAATAAGAGGTTACAGGGTAATAAGAGGATCAGGAGACGGGTTACTGTAATAAGAGGTTACAGGGTAATAAGAGGATCAGGAGACGGGTTACTGTAATAAGAGGTTACAGAGGTAATAAGAGGATCAGGAGCCGGGTTACTGAAATAAGAGGTTACAGGGTAATAAGAGGATCAGGAGCCGGGTTACTGTAATAAGAGATTACAGGGTAATAAGAGGATCAGGAGCCGGGTTACTGTAATAAGAGGTTACAGGGTAATAAGAGGATCAGGAGCCGGGTTACTGTAATAAGAGGTTACAGTGGTAATAAGAGGATCAGGAGCCGGGTTACTGTAATAAGAGGTTACAGGGTAATAAGAGGATCAGGAGCTGGGTTACTGTAATAAGAGGTTACAGGGGTAATAAGAGGATCAGGAGCCGGGTTACTGTAATAAGAGATTACAGAGGTAATAAGAGGATCAGGAGCCGGGTTACTGTAATAAGAGGTTACAGGGTAATAAGAGGATCAGGAGCCGGGTTACTGTAATAAGAGATTACAGGGTAATAAGAGGATCAGGAGACGGGTTACTGTAATAAGAGGTTACAGAGGTAATAAGAGGATCAGGAGCCGGGTTACTGTAATAAGAGGTTACAGGGTAATAAGAGGATCAGGAGACGGGTTACTGTAATAAGAGGTTACAGAGGTAATAAGAGGATCAGGAGCCGGGTTACTGTAATAAGAGGTTACAGGGTAATAAGAGGATCAGGAGCCGGGTTACTGTAATAAGAGATTACAGGGTAATAAGAGGATCAGGAGCCGGGTTACTGTAATAAGAGGTTACAGGGTAATAAGAGGATCAGGAGCCGGGTTACTGTAATAAGAGGTTACAGTGGTAATAAGAGGATCAGGAGCCGGGTTACTGTAATAAGAGGTTACAGGGTAATAAGAGGATCAGGAGACGGGTTACTGTAATAAGAGGTTACAGAGGTAATAAGAGGATCAGGAGCCGGGTTACTGTAATAAGAGGTTACAGGGTAATAAGAGGATCAGGAGCCGGGTTACTGTAATAAGAGGTTACAGAGGTAATAAGAGGATCAGGAGCCGGGTTACTGTAATAAGAGGTTACAGGGTAATAAGAGGATCAGGAGACGGGTTACTGTAATAAGAGGTTACAGGGTAATAAGAGGATCAGGAGCCGGGTTACTGTAATAAGAGGTTACAGTGGTAATAAGAGGATCAGGAGCCGGGTTACTGTAATAAGAGGTTACAGGGTAATAAGAGGATCAGGAGACGGGTTACTGTAATAAGAGGTTACTGGGGTAATAAGGGGATCAGGAGCCAGGTTACTGAAATAAGAGGTCACAGGGGTAATAGGAGGATCAGGAGCCGGGTTACTGTAATAAAAGGTTACAGGGTAATAAGAGGATCAGGAGCCGGGTTACTGTAATAAGAGGTTACAGGGGTAATAAGAGGATCAGGAGCCGGGTTACTGTAATAAAAGGTTACAGGGTAATAAGAGGATCAGGAGCCGGGTTACTGTAATAAGAGGTTACAGGAGTAATAAGAGGATGAGGAGCCGGGTTACTGTAATAAAAGGTTACAGGGTAATAAGAGGATCAGGAGCCGGGTTACTGTAATAAGAGGTTACAGGTAATAAGAGGATCAGGAGCCGGGTTACTGTAATAAGAGGATCAGGAGCCGGGTTACTGTAATAAGAGGTTACAGGGGTAATAAGAGGATTAGGAGCCGGGTTACTGTAATAAGAGGATACAGGGTAATAAGAGGATCAGGAGCCGAGTTACTGTAATAAGAGGTTACAGGGGTAATAAGAGGATCAGGAGCCGGGTTACTGTAATAAGAGGCTACAGGAGTAATAAGGGGATCAGGAGCCGGGTTACTGTAATAAGAGGATCAGGAGCCGGGTTACTGTAATAAGAGGTTACAGGGGTAATAAGAGGATCAGGAGCCGGGTTACTGTAATAAGAGGTTACAGGGGTAATAAGAGGATCAGGAGCCGGGTTACTGTAATAAGAGGTTACAGGGTAATAAGAGGATCAGGAGCTGGGTTACTGTAATAAGAGGTTACAGGGTAATAAGAGGATCAGGAGCCGGGTTACTGTAATAAGAGGTTACAGGGTAATAAGAGGATCAGGAGCCGGGTTACTGTAATAAGAGGTTACAGGGGTAATAAGAGGATCAGGAGCCGGGTTACTGTAATAAGAGGATCAGGAGTCGGGTTACTGTAAAGAGGTTACAGGGTAATAAGAAGATCAGGAGCCGGGTTACTGTAATAAGAGGTTACAGGGGTAATAAGAGGATCAGGAGCCGGGTTACTGTAATAAGAGGTTACAGGGTAATAAGAGGATCAGGAGCCGGGTTACTGTAATAATAGGTTACAGGGTAATAAGAGGATCAGGAGCCGGGTTACTGTAATAAGAGGTTACAGGGTAATAAGAGGATCAGGAGCCGGGTTACTGTAATAAGAGGTTACAGGGTAATAAGAGGATCAGGAGCCGGGTTACTGTAATAAGAGGTTACAGGGTAATAAGAGGATCAGGAGCCGGGTTACTGTAATAAGAGGTTACAGGGGTAATAAGAGGATCAGGAGCCGGGTTACTGTAATAAGAGGTTACAGGGTAACAAGAGGATCAGGAGCCGGGTTACTGTAATAAGAGGTTACAGGGTAATAAGAGGATCAGGAGCCGGGTTACTGTAATAAGAGGTTACAGGTAATAAGAGGATCAGGAGCCGAGTTAATGTAATAAGAGGTTACAGGGTAATAAGAGGATCAGGAGCCGGGTTACTGTAATAAGAGGTTACAGGGTAATAAGAGGATCAGGAGCCGGTTACGGTAATAAGAGGTTACAGGGTAACAAGAGGATCAGGAGCCGATAACTGTAATAAGAGGTTACAGGAGTAATAAGAGGATCAGGAGCCGGGTTACTGTAATAAGAGGTTACAGGGTAATAAGAGGATCAGGAGCCGGGTTACTGTAATAAGAGGTTACAGGGTAATAAGAGGATCAGGAGCCGGGTTACTGTAATAAGAGGTTACAGGGTAATAAGAGGATCAGGAGCTGGGTTACTGTAATAAGAGGTTACAGGTAATAAGAGGATCAGGAGCCGGGTTACTGTAATAATAGGTTACAGGGTAATAAGAGGATCAGGAGCCGGTTACTGTAATAAGAGGTTACAGGGTAACAAGAGGATCAGGAGCCGGGTTACTGTAATAAGAGGTTACAGGAGTAATAAGAGGATCAGGAGCCGGGTTACTGTAATAAGAGGTTACAGGGTAATAAGAGGATCAGGAGCCGGGTTACTGTAATAAGAGGTTACAGGTAATAAGAGGATCAGGAGCCGAGTTAATGTAATAAGAGGTTACAGGGTAATAAGAGGATCAGGAGCCGGGTTACTGTAATAAGAGGTTACAGGGTAATAAGAGGATCAGGAGCCGGGTTACTGTAATAAGAGGTTACAGGGTAATAAGAGGATCAGGAGACGGGTTACTGTAATAAGAGGTTACAGAGGTAATAAGAGGATCAGGAGCCGGGTTACTGTAATAAGAGGTTACAGGGTAATAAGAGGATCAGGAGCCGGGTTACTGTAATAAGAGGTTACAGGGGTAATAAGAGGATCGGGAGCCGGGTTACTGTAATAAAAGGTTACAGGGTAATAAGAGGATCGGGAGCCGGGTTACTGTAATAAGAAGTTACAGGGGTAATAAGGGGATCGGGAGCCGGGTTACTGTAATAAGAGGTTACAGGGTAATAAGAGGATCAGGAGCCAGGTTACTGTAATAAGAGGTTACAGGTAATAAGAGGATCAGGAGCCGGGTTACTGTAATAAGAGGTTACAGGGCAATAAGAGGATCAGGAGCCGGGTTACTGTAATAAGAGGTTACAGGGGTAATAAGAGGATCAGGAGCCGGGTTACTGTAATAAGAGGTTACAGGGTAATAAGAGGATCAGGAGCCGGGTTACTGTAATAAGAGGTTACAGGGTAATAAGAGGATCAGGAGCCGGGTTACTGTAATAAGAGGTTACAGGGGTAATAAGAGGATCAGGAGCCGGGTTACTGTAATAAGAGGTTACTGGGGTAATAAGGGGATCAGGAGCCGGGTTACTGTAATAAGAGGTTACTGGGGTAATAAGGGGATCAGGAGCCAGGTTACTGAAATAAGAGGTTACAGGGGTAATAAGAGGATCAGGAGCCGGGTTACTGTAATAAGAGGTTACAGGGGTAATAAGAGGATCAGGAGCCGGGTTACTGTAATAAGAGGTTACAGGGGTAATAAGAGGATCAGGAGCCGGGTTACTGTAATAAAAGGTTACAGGGTAATAAGAGGATCAGGAGCCGGGTTACTGTAATAAGAGGTTACAGGAGTAATAAGAGGATGAGGAGCCGGGTTACTGTAATAAAAGGTTACAGGGTAATAAGAGGATCAGGAGCCGGGTTACTGTAATAAGAGGTTACAGGTAATAAGAGGATCAGGAGCCGGGTTACTGTAATAAGAGGATCAGGAGCCGGGTTACTGTAATAAGAGGATCAGGAGCCGGGTTACTGTAATAAGAGGATCAGGAGCCGGGTTACTGTAATAAGAGGATCAGGAGCCGGGTTACTGTAATAAGAGGTTACAGGTAATAAGAGGATCAGGAGCCGGGTTACTGTAATAAGAGGTTACTGGGGTAATAAGGGGATCAGGAGCCAGGTTACTGAAATAAGAGGTTACAGGGGTAATAGGAGGATCAGGAGCCGGGTTACTGTAATAAAAGGTTACAGGGTAATAAGAGGATCAGGAGCCGGGTTACTGTAATAAGAGGTTACAGGGGTAATAAGAGGATCAGGAGCCGGGTTACTGTAATAAAAGGTTACAGGGTAATAAGAGGATCAGGAGCCGGGTTACTGTAATAAGAGGTTACAGGAGTAATAAGAGGATGAGGAGCCGGGTTACTGTAATAAAAGGTTACAGGGTAATAAGAGGATCAGGAGCCGGGTTACTGTAATAAGAGGTTACAGGTAATAAGAGGATCAGGAGCCGGGTTACTGTAATAAGAGGATCAGGAGCCGGGTTACTGTAATAAGAGGTTACAGGGGTAATAAGAGGATTAGGAGCCGGGTTACTGTAATAAGAGGATACAGGGTAATAAGAGGATCAGGAGCCGAGTTACTGTAATAAGAGGTTACAGGGGTAATAAGAGGATCAGGAGCCGGGTTACTGTAATAAGAGGCTACAGGGGTAATAAGGGGATCAGGAGCCGGGTTACTGTAATAAGAGGATCAGGAGCCGGGTTACTGTAATAAGAGGTTACAGGGGTAATAAGAGGATCAGGAGCCGGGTTACTGTAATAAGAGGTTACAGGGGTAATAAGAGGATCAGGAGCCGGGTTACTGTAATAAGAGGTTACAGGGTAATAAGAGGATCAGGAGCTGGGTTACTGTAATAAGAGGTTACAGGGTAATAAGAGGATCAGGAGCCGGGTTACTGTAATAAGAGGTTACAGGGTAATAAGAGGATCAGGAGCCGGGTTACTGTAATAAGAGGTTACAGGGGTAATAAGAGGATCAGGAGCCGGGTTACTGTAATAAGAGGATCAGGAGTCGGGTTACTGTAAAGAGGTTACAGGGTAATAAGAAGATCAGGAGCCGGGTTACTGTAATAAGAGGTTACAGGGGTAATAAGAGGATCAGGAGCCGGGTTACTGTAATAAGAGGTTACAGGGTAATAAGAGGATCAGGAGCCGGGTTACTGTAATAATAGGTTACAGGGTAATAAGAGGATCAGGAGCCGGGTTACTGTAATAAGAGGTTACAGGGTAATAAGAGGATCAGGAGCCGGGTTACTGTAATAAGAGGTTACAGGGTAATAAGAGGATCAGGAGCCGGTTACTGTAATAAGAGGTTACAGGGTAACAAGAGGATCAGGAGCCGGGTTACTGTAATAAGAGGTTACAGGGTAATAAGAGGATCAGGAGCCGGGTTACTGTAATAAGAGGTTACAGGTAATAAGAGGATCAGGAGCCGAGTTAATGTAATAAGAGGTTACAGGGTAATAAGAGGATCAGGAGCCGGGTTACTGTAATAAGAGGTTACAGGGTAATAAGAGGATCAGGAGCCGGTTACGGTAATAAGAGGTTACAGGGTAACAAGAGGATCAGGAGCCGATAACTGTAATAAGAGGTTACAGGAGTAATAAGAGGATCAGGAGCCGGGTTACTGTAATAAGAGGTTACAGGGTAATAAGAGGATCAGGAGCCGGGTTACTGTAATAAGAGGTTACAGGGTAATAAGAGGATCAGGAGCCGGGTTACTGTAATAAGAGGTTACAGGGTAATAAGAGGATCAGGAGCTGGGTTACTGTAATAAGAGGTTACAGGTAATAAGAGGATCAGGAGCCGGGTTACTGTAATAATAGGTTACAGGGTAATAAGAGGATCAGGAGCCGGTTACTGTAATAAGAGGTTACAGGGTAACAAGAGGATCAGGAGCCGGGTTACTGTAATAAGAGGTTACAGGAGTAATAAGAGGATCAGGAGCCGGGTTACTGTAATAAGAGGTTACAGGGTAATAAGAGGATCAGGAGCCGGGTTACTGTAATAAGAGGTTACAGGTAATAAGAGGATCAGGAGCCGAGTTAATGTAATAAGAGGTTACAGGGTAATAAGAGGATCAGGAGCCGGGTTACTGTAATAAGAGGTTACAGGGTAATAAGAGGATCAGGAGCCGGGTTACTGTAATAAGAGGTTACAGGGTAATAAGAGGATCAGGAGACGGGTTACTGTAATAAGAGGTTACAGAGGTAATAAGAGGATCAGGAGCCGGGTTACTGTAATAAGAGGTTACAGGGTAATAAGAGGATCAGGAGCCGGGTTACTGTAATAAGAGGTTACAGGGTAATAAGAGGATCAGGAGCCGGGTTACTGTAATAAGAGGTTACAGGGTAATAAGAGGATCAAGAGCCGGGTTACTGTAATAAAAGGTTACAGGGTAATAAGAGGATCAGGAGCCGGGTTACTGTAATAAGAGGTTACAGGGTAATAAGAGGATCAGGAGCCGGGTTACTGTAATAAGAGGTCACAGGGGTAATAAGAGGATCAGGAGCCGGGTTACTGTAATAAGAGGTTACAGGGGTAATAAGAGGATCAGGAGCCGGGTTACTGTAATAAGAGGTTACAGGGGTAATAAGAGGATCGGGAGCCGGGTTACTGTAATAAAAGGTTACAGGGTAATAAGAGGATCGGGAGCCGGGTTACTGTAATAAGAAGTTACAGGGGTAATAAGGGGATCGGGAGCCGGGTTACTGTAATAAGAGGTTACAGGGTAATAAGAGGATCAGGAGCCAGGTTACTGTAATAAGAGGTTACAGGTAATAAGAGGATCAGGAGCCGGGTTACTGTAATAAGAGGTTACAGGGCAATAAGAGGATCAGGAGCCGGGTTACTGTAATAAGAGGTTACAGGGGTAATAAGAGGATCAGGAGCCGGGTTACTGTAATAAGAGGTTACAGGGTAATAAGAGGATCAGGAGCCGGGTTACTGTAATAAGAGGTTACAGGGTAATAAGAGGATCAGGAGCCGGGTTACTGTAATAAGAGGTTACAGGGGTAATAAGAGGATCAGGAGCCGGGTTACTGTAATAAGAGGTTACTGGGGTAATAAGGGGATCAGGAGCCGGGTTACTGTAATAAGAGGTTACTGGGGTAATAAGGGGATCAGGAGCCAGGTTACTGAAATAAGAGGTTACAGGGGTAATAAGAGGATCAGGAGCCGGGTTACTGTAATAAGAGGTTACAGGGGTAATAAGAGGATCAGGAGCCGGGTTACTGTAATAAGAGGTTACAGGGGTAATAAGAGGATCAGGAGCCGGGTTACTGTAATAAAAGGTTACAGGGTAATAAGAGGATCAGGAGCCGGGTTACTGTAATAAGAGGTTACAGGTAATAAGAGGATCAGGAGCCGGGTTACTGTAATAAGAGGATCAGGAGCCGGGTTACTGTAATAAGAGGATCAGGAGCCGGGTTACTGTAATAAGAGGTTACAGGGGTAATAAGAGGATTAGGAGCCGGGTTACTGTAATAAGAGGATACAGGGTAATAAGAGGATCAGGAGCCGAGTTACTGTAATAAGAGGTTACAGGTAATAAGAGGATCAGGAGCCGGGTTACTGTAATAAGAGGTTACAGGGCAATAAGAGGATCAGGAGCCGGGTTACTGTAATAAGAGGTTACAGGGGTAATAAGAGGATCAGGAGCCGGGTTACTGTAATAAGAGGTTACAGGGTAATAAGAGGATCAGGAGCCGGGTTACTGTAATAAGAGGTTACAGGGTAATAAGAGGATCAGGAGCCGGGTTACTGTAATAAGAGGTTACAGGGGTAATAAGAGGATCAGGAGCCGGGTTACTGTAATAAGAGGTTACTGGGGTAATAAGGGGATCAGGAGCCAGGTTACTGAAATAAGAGGTTACAGGGGTAATAAGAGGATCAGGAGCCGGGTTACTGTAATAAGAGGTTACAGGGGTAATAAGAGGATCAGGAGCCGGGTTACTGTAATAAGAGGTTACAGGGGTAATAAGAGGATCAGGAGCCGGGTTACTGTAATAAAAGGTTACAGGGTAATAAGAGGATCAGGAGCCGGGTTACTGTAATAAGAGGTTACAGGAGTAATAAGAGGATGAGGAGCCGGGTTACTGTAATAAAAGGTTACAGGGTAATAAGAGGATCAGGAGCCGGGTTACTGTAATAAGAGGTTACAGGTAATAAGAGGATCAGGAGCCGGGTTACTGTAATAAGAGGATCAGGAGCCGGGTTACTGTAATAAGAGGTTACAGGGGTAATAAGAGGATTAGGAGCCGGGTTACTGTAATAAGAGGATACAGGGTAATAAGAGGATCAGGAGCCGGGTTACTGTAATAAGAGGTTACAGGGGTAATAAGAGGATCAGGAGCCGGGTTACTGTAATAAGAGGTTATAGGGTAATAAGAGGATCAGGAGCCGGGTTACTGTAATAAGAGGTTACAGGGGTAATAAGAGGATCAGGAGCCGGGTTACTGTAATAAGAGGATCAGGAGTCGGGTTACTGTAATAAGAGGTTACAGGGTAATAAGAAGATCAGGAGCCGGGTTACTGTAATAAGAGGTTACAGGGTAATAAGAGGATCAGGAGCCGGGTTACTGTAATAATAGGTTACAGGGTAATAAGAGGATCAGGATCCGGGTTACTGTAATAAGAGGTTACAGGGTAATAAGAGGATCAGGAGCCGGGTTACTGTAATAATAGGTTACAGGGTAATAAGAGGATCAGGAGCCGGGTTACTGTAATAAGAGGTTACAGGGTAATAAGAGGATCAGGAGCCGGGTTACTGTAATAAGAGGTTACAGGGTAATAAGAGGATCAGGAGCCGGGTTACTGTAATAAGAGGTTACAGGTAATAAGAGGATCAGGAGCCGGGTTACTGTAATAATAGGTTACAGGGTAATAAGAGGATCAGGAGCCGGTTACTGTAATAAGAGGTTACAGGGTAACAAGAGGATCAGGAGCCGGGTTACTGTAATAAGAGGTTTCAGGAGTAATAAGAGGATCAGGAGCCGGGTTACTGTAATAAGAGGTTACAGGTAATAAGAGGATCAGGAGCCGGGTTACTGTAATAAGAGGTTACAGGTAATAAGAGGATCAGGAGCCGAGTTAATGTAATAAGAGGTTACAGGGTAATAAGAGGATCAGGAGCCGGGTTACTGTAATAAGAGGTTACAGGGTAATAAGAGGATCAGGAGCCGGTTACTGTAATAAGAGGTTACAGGGTAACAAGAGGATCAGGAGCTGATAACTGTAATAAGAGGTTACAGGAGTAATAAGAGGATCAGGAGCCGGGTTACTGTAATAAGAGGTTACAGGGTAATAAGAGGATCAGGAGCCGGGTTACTGTAATAAGAGGTTATAGGGTAATAAGAGGATCAGGAGCCGGGTTACTGTAATAAGAGGTTACAGGGTAATAAGAGGATCAGGAGCCAGGTTACTGTAATAAGAGGTTACAGGGTAATAAGAGGATCAGGAGCCGGGTTACTGTAATAAGAGGTTACAGGGTAATAAGAGGATCAGGAGCCGGGTTACTGTAATAAGAGGTTACAGGTAATAAGAGGATCAGGAGCCGAGTTAATGTAATAAGAGGTTACAGGGTAATAAGAGGATCAGGAGCCGGGTTACTGTAATAACAGGTTACAGGGTAATAAGAGGATCAGGAGCCGGGTTACTGTAATAAGAGGTTACAGGGTAATAAGAGGATCAGGAGCCGGGTTACTGTAATAAGAGGTTACAGGGTAATAAGAGGATCAGGAGCCGGTTACTGTAATAAGAGGTTACAGGGTAACAAGAGGATCAGGAGCTGATAACTGTAATAAGGGGTTACAGGAGTAATAAGAGGATCAGGAGCCGGGTTACTGTAATAAGAGGTTACAGGGTAATAAGAGGATCAGGAGCCGGGTTACTGTAATAACAGGTTACAGGGTAATAAGAGGATCAGGAGCCGGGTTACTGTAATAAGAGGTTACAGGGTAATAAGAGGATCAGGAGCCGGGTTACTGTAATAAGAGGTTACAGGGTAATAAGAGGATCAGGAGCCGGGTTACTGTAATAAGAGGTAACAGGGTAATAAGAGGATCAGGAGCCGGGTTACTGTAATAAGAGGTTACAGGGTAATCAGAGGATCAGGAGCCGGGTTACTGTAATAAGAGGTTACAGGGTAATAAGAGGATCAGGAGCCGGGTTACTGTAATAAGAGGTTACAGGGTAATAAGAGGATCAGGAGCCGGGTTACTGTAATAAGAGGTTACAGGGTAATAAGAGGATCAGGAGCCGGGTTACTGTAATAAGAGGTTACAGGGTAATAAGAGGATCAGGAGCCGGGTTACTGTAATAAGAGGTTACAGGGTAATAAGAGGATCAGGAGCCGGGTTACTGTAATAAGAGGTTACAGGGTAATAAGGGGATCAGGAGCCGGGTTACTGTAATAAGAGGTTACAGGGGTAATAAGAGGATCAGGAGCCGGGTTACTGTAATAAGAGGTTACAGAGGTAATAAGAGGATCAGGAGCCGGGTTACTATAATAAGAGGTTACAGGGGTAATAAGAGGATCAGGAGCCGGGTTACTGTAATAAGAGGGTACAGGGTAATAAGGGGATCAGGAGCCGGGTTACTGTAATAAGAGGTTACAGGGGTAATAAGAGGATCAGGAGCCGGGTTACTGTAATAAGAGGTTACAGAGGTAATAAGAGGATCAGGAGCCGGGTTACTGTAATAAGAGGTTACAGGGTAATAAGAGGATCAGGAGCCGGGTTACTGTAATAAGAGGTTACAGGGTAATAAGAGGATCAGGAGACGGGTTACTGTAATAAGAGGTTACAGTGGTAATAAGAGGATCAGGAGCCGGGTTACTGTAATAAGAGGTTACAGGGGTAATAAGAGGATCAGGAGCCGGGTTACTGTAATAAGAGGTTACAGGGTAATAAGAGGATCAGGAGCCGGGTTACTGTAATACGAGGTTACAGGGTAATAAGAGGATCAGGAGCCGGGTTACTGTAATACGAGGTTACAGGGTAATAAGAGGATCAGGAGCCGGGTTACTGTAATAAGAGGTTACAGGGTAATAAGAGGATCAGGAGCCGGGTTACTGTAATAAGAGGTTACAGGGGTAATAAGAGGATCAGGAGCCAGGTTACTGTAATAAGAGGATCAGGAGCCGGGTTACTGTAATAAGAGGTTACAGGAGTAATAAGAGGATCAGGAGCCAGGTTACTGTAATAAGAGGATCAGGAGCCGGGTTACTGTAATAAGAGGTTACAGGGTAATAAGAGGATCAGGAGCCGGGTTACTGTAATAAGAGGTTACAGGGTAATAGGAGGCTCAGGAGCCGGGGTGTTGTATATTGGGGGTCCTGTATAGTGGGGGGTCTCTCACACTACTCCCGGTTAGTGAATAGCAGCCGTTCCTACCATGTGTGACTGAGGTGTAATAACAGTGCAGGGTGTGTTCACTTCTACACGGGGAGGGCGGGTTGGGATCTGGGGGACGGTGTGCGCACTATGAGGTGAGGTTTATCAGGATATTAGGGTGATCACAGCCGGTGGTCACATCCCGAGGGCTGCAGGGTAACGGATCCTCCCGGGGGGCTGATCTGCAGGGACCCTGGTGTCAATGATTAGTTGATGGGTTTTTGTTCAAAATGGAAAACCCCTTTAAGAAGAATTAAAGCAAACGACAGAAAGAAGAGACACCAGGTGCCAATGATGGGGCTGTGCGCTGCTGTCACACCGGGTCTACAGGCGGTATAACAGGGGAGTCAGATGCCTCTGCCCGGGCTGTGACTCCCGATATCACCGCTGTGTAGGGGCTGCCGCCTCCCTCCCGGTCCCTCCCGCCCCATCCCGGTACACCGACCTGTCCGCAGCCTCCTGCTCCCGGCTCCTGCTGCGGCTCCGATCCTAAAACCCCGCCCACACACACCTGTGCAGGTGGAAAACTTGTTAACCACGCCCACTTTGCAGAACGTACCCTAAGAACACGCCCATTGACACGTTTACGCATGTGGTCACGCCCACATCAATTGCTAGGAAACGTGTATAGTGTGTGTCCGTGTTGCGGCGCCGTCACGTGATCTCATGTTTGCCCTGCGCAATCCGCGACCAATGTGGTCGGACGACAAACTGGAGCAGATTATTATCCGCAGATTGTAGGTCCCATTATCGCTGTGCGCGGACATCACTGCTGTGCACAGCTACAGGGGACATCTCTGCCCCATCCTGGGGTTGTCTGTGATCAGCAATGTTCACGACTTCTCACAGCGTCTCAGTAGGAGTTCAGTCTGGCCAATATTATCATAGAATTATTTATATTAATTGTATTAGTATTGAACAGAATGAAGAATTCTGACAGCCCCTATATATAGTATGATCCCGCACATAGCCCCCTATACACTGTATGAGCCCCACCTAGCCCCCTATATACAGTATGAGCCCACACATAGCCCCCTATATACAGTAGGAGCCCCACATAGCCCCCTGTATACAGTATGAGCCCACACATAGCCCCCTATATACAGTAGGAGCCCCACATAGCCCCCTATATACAGTATGAGCCCCACATAGCCCCCTATATACAGTATGAGCCCCACATAGCCCCCTATATACAGTATGAGCCCCACATAGCCTCCTATACACAGTATGAGCCCCACATAGCTTCCTATATACAGTATGAGCCCCACATAGCCTCCTATATACAGTATGAGCCCACACATAGCCTCCTATATACAGTATGAGCCCACACATAGCCCCCTATATACAGTAGGAGCCCCACATAGCCCCCTGTATACAGTATGAGCCCACACATAGCCCCCTATATACAGTAGGAGCCCCACCTAGCCCCGTATAAGCCTACACATAGCCCCCTATATACAGTAGGAGCCCCACATAGCCCCCTGTATACAGTATGAGCCCACACATAGCCCCCTATATACAGTAGGAGCCCCACCTAGCCCCGTATAAGCCTACACATAGCCCCCTATATACAGTAGGAGCCCCACATAGCCCCCTATATACAGTATGAGCCCCACATAGCCCCGTATAAGCCTACACATAGCCCCCTATATACAGTATGAGCCCCACATAGCCCCCTATATACAGTAGGAGCCCCACATAGCCCCGTATAAGCCTACACATAGCCTCCTGTATACAGTATGAGCCGCACATAGCCTCCTATATACAGTATGAGCTCCCACCATATAGCCTCCTATATACAGTATGAGCCCCACATAGCCCCCTATATACAGTATGAGCCCCACATAGCCCCTATATACAGAATGAGCCCCACATAGCCCCCTATAAACAGTAGGTGCCCCACCTAGCCCCGTATAAGCCTACACATAGCCCCCTATATACAGTATGGACCCCACATAGCCCCCTATATAAAGTAGGAGCCCCACCTAGCCCCGTATAAGCCTACACATAGCACCCTATATAAAGTATGAGCCCCACACAGCCCCCTATATACAGTAGGAGCCCCACCTAGCCCCATATAAGCCTACACATAGCCTCCTATATACAGTATGAGCTCCACGTAGCCCCCTATATACAGTATGAGCCCCACATAGCCCCTATATACAGTATGAGCCCCACATAGCCTCCTATATACAGTATGAGCCCCACATAGCCTCCTATATAGAGTATGAGCTGCACATAGCCTCCTATATACAGTATGAGCCCCAATACAGCCTCCTATATACAGTATGAGCTCCCACATAGCCTCTTATATACAGTATGAGCCCCACATAGCCTCCTATATACAGTATGAGCCCCCACATAGCCCCCTATATACAGTATGAGCCCACATAGCCTCCTATATACAGTATGGGCCCCCACATAGCCTCCTATATACAGTATGAGCCCGCACATAGCCCCCTAAACACAGTATGAGCCCAAAAATAGCCTCCTATATACAGTATGAGCTGCACATAGCCTCCTATATACAGTATAAGCCACACAGCCCCTATAAACAGCATGAGTCCTACATAGCCCCTATATACAGTATGAGCTGCACATAGCCCCCTATATACAGTGTGAGGCCGCACATAGCCCTCTATATACAGTATGAGCCCCACATAGCCTCCTATATACAGTATGAGCCCGCATATAGCCTATATATAGTATGAGCCCCACATAGCCTCCTATATACAGTATGAGCTGCACATAGCCCCCCATAAACAGTGTGAGCCTGGACATAGCCTCCTATATATAGTATGAGCCCCACATAGCCTCCTATATACAGTATGAGCCCCACACTCTTATATATAGTATGAGCTCCACATAGCCTCCAATACACAGTATGAGCTGCACATAGCCCCCTATATACAGTGTGAGCCCACACAGTCTCCTATATAGTATGAGCCCCACATAGCCTCCTATACACAGTATGAGCCCCACATAGCCTCCCATATATAGTATGAGCCCCACATAGCCCCCTATATACAGTATGAGCCCCACATAGCCTCCTATATACAGTATGAGCCCCACATAGCCTCCTATATACAGTATGAGCCCACACATAGCCTCCTATATACAGTATGAGCCCACACATAGCCCCCTATATACAGTAGGAGCCCCACATAGCCCCCTGTATACAGTATGAGCCCACACATAGCCCCCTATATACAGTAGGAGCCCCACCTAGCCCCGTATAAGCCTACACATAGCCCCCTATATACAGTAGGAGCCCCACATAGCCCCCTGTATACAGTATGAGCCCACACATAGCCCCCTATATACAGTAGGAGCCCCACCTAGCCCCGTATAAGCCTACACATAGCCCCCTATATACAGTAGGAGCCCCACATAGCCCCCTATATACAGTATGAGCCCCACATAGCCCCGTATAAGCCTACACATAGCCTCCTGTATACAGTATGAGCCGCACATAGCCTCCTATATACAGTATGAGCTCCCACCATATAGCCTCCTATATACAGTATGAGCCCCACATAGCCCCCTATATACAGTATGAGCCCCACATAGCCCCCTATATACAGAATGAGCCCCACATAGCCCCCTATAAACAGTAGGTGCCCCACCTAGCCCCGTATAAGCCTACACATAGCCCCCTATATACAGTATGGACCCCACATAGCCCCCTATATAAAGTAGGAGCCCCACCTAGCCCCGTATAAGCCTACACATAGCACCCTATATAAAGTATGAGCCCCACACAGCCCCCTATATACAGTAGGAGCCCCACCTAGCCCCATATAAGCCTACACATAGCCTCCTATATACAGTATGAGCTCCACGTAGCCCCCTATATACAGTATGAGCCCCACATAGCCCCTATATACAGTATGAGCCCCACATAGCCTCCTATATACAGTATGAGCCCCACATAGCCTCCTATATACAGTATGAGCTGCACATAGCCTCCTATATACAGTATGAGCCCCAATACAGCCTCCTATATACAGTATGAGCTCCCACATAGCCTCTTATATACAGTATGAGCCCCACATAGCCTCCTATATACAGTATGAGCCCCCACA
Organism: Ranitomeya variabilis; assembly: GCF_051348905.1. Classification (NCBI taxonomy): domain Eukaryota; kingdom Metazoa; phylum Chordata; class Amphibia; order Anura; family Dendrobatidae; genus Ranitomeya; species Ranitomeya variabilis. Next base: position 51,909,295 of record NC_135236.1, read on the forward strand.
TAGCCCCCTATATACAGTATGAGCCCACATAGCCTCCTATATACAGTATGGGCCCCCACATAGCCTCCTATATACAGTATGAGCCCGCACATAGCCCCCTAAACACAGTATGAGCCCAAAAATAGCCTCCTATATACAGTATGAGCTGCACATAGCCTCCTATATACAGTATAAGCCACACAGCCCCTATAAACAGCATGAGTCCTACATAGCCCCTATATACAGTATGAGCTGCACATAGCCCCCTATATACAGTGTGAGGCCACACATAACCCTCTATATACAGTATGAGCCCCACATAGCCTCCTATATACAGTATGAGCCCGCATATAGCCTATATATAGTATGAGCCCCACATAGCCTCCTATATACAGTATGAGCTGCACATAGCCCCCCATAAACAGTGTGAGCCCGGACATAGCCTCCTATATATAGTATGAGCCCCACATAGCCTCCTATATACAGTATGAGCCCCACACTCTTATATATAGTATGAGCTCCACATAGCCTCCAATACACAGTATGAGCTGCACATAGCCCCCTATATACAGTGTGAGCCCACACAGTCTCCTATATAGTATGAGCCCCACATAGCCTCCTATACACAGTATGAGCCCCACATAGCCTCCCATATATAGTATGAGCCCCACATAGCCCCCTATATACAGTATGAGCCCCACATAGCCTCCTATATACAGTATGAGACCGCATATAGCCTATATATAGTATGAGCTCCACATAGCCTCCTATATACAGTATGAGCCCCACATAGCCTCCTATATATAGTGTGAGCCCCACATAGCTACCTATATACAGTATGAGCCCCACACATAGCCTCTTATATACAGTATGAGCCCCACATAGCCTCCTATATACAGTATGATCTGCACATAGCCTCCTATATACAGTATGATCTGCACATAGCCTCCTATATACAGTATAAGCCACACAGCCCTTATATACAGCATGAGCCCCACATAGCCCCTATATACAGTATGAGTTGCACATAGCACCCTATATACAGCGTGACGCCGCACATAGCCCCCTACATACAGTATGAGCCCCACATAGCCTCCTATATACAGTATGAGCCCGCATATAGCCTATATATAGTATGAGCCCCACATAGCCTCCTATATACAGTATGAGCTGCACATAGCTCCCTATATACAGTGTGAGCCCAGACATAGCCTCCTATATATAGTATGAGCCCCACATAGCCTCCTATATACAGTATGAGCCCCACACTCCTATATATAGTATGAGCCCCACATAGCCTCCTATATACAGTATTAACCTGCATATAGCCTATATACAGTATGAGCTCCACATAGCCTCCTATACACAGCATGAGCTGCACATAGCCCCCTATATACAGTGTGAGCCTGCACATAGCCTCCTATATATAGTATGAGCCCCACATAGCCTCCTATACACAGCATGAGCTGCACATAGCCCCCTATATACAGTGTGAGCCCCACATAGCCCCCTATATACAGTATGAGCCCCACATAGCCTCCTATATACAGTATGAGCCCGCATATAGCCTATATATAGTATGAGCTCCACATAGCTACCTATATACAGTATGAGCCGCACACATAGCCTCTTATATACAGTATGAGCCCCACATAGCCTCCTATATACAGTATGAGGCCCACATAGCCCCCTATATACAGTATGAGTCCCACACATAGCCTCCTATATACAGTACTAGCTGAAGAGCCCGGCGTTGCCTGGGCATAGTAAATATATGTGGTTAGTTATAGCACCTCACTTCTCTCATTTTCCCATCACGCCTCTCATTTTCCCCCTCACATCTTTCATTTTCCCCCTCACATCTTTCATTTTCCCCCTCACATCTCTCATTTTCTCCCTCACACCTCTCATTTTCCCCCTCACTCCTCTTATTTTTCCCCCTCACTCCTCTCATTCCCCACTAACACTTGTCATTTCGACCTCACATCTGTCATTTTCCGATCACTCCACTATTTTCCCTCACTCCTCTCATTTTGCACTCACACCTTTTCATTTTCACATCACTCCTCTCATTTTCACCTCACACCTATCATTTTCCCCTCGGTATATACATGTTTGTAATCTCCCTTATATATAGTATACACCTGTATGTCATCTTCTGTATATAGTATATACCTGTATGTCATCTCCCCTGTATATAGTATATACCTGTATGCCATCTCCTCCTGTATATAGAATATACCTGTATGTCATCTCCCCTGTATATAGTATATACCTATGTGTCATCTGCTCCTGTATATAGTATATACCTGTGTGTCCTCGCCTCCTGTATATAGTATATACCTGTATGTCATCTCCTCCTGTATATAGTATATACCTGTAAGTCATTTCCTCCTGTATATAGTATGTACCAGTAAGTCATCTCCTCCTGTATATAGTATGTACCAGTAAGTCATCTCCTCCTGTATATAGTATATACCTGTATGTCATCTCCCTTGTATATAGTATATACCTGAGTGTCATCTGCTCCTGTATATAGTATATACCTGTGTGTCATCTCCCCTGTATATAGTATATACCTGTGTGTCATCTGCTCCTGTATATAGTATATACCTGTGTGTCATCTCCTCTGTATATAGTATATACCTGTGTCATCTCCTCCTATATATAGTTTGTACCTGTGTGTCATCTCCTCCTGTATATAGTATATACCTATGTGTCATCTCCTCCTGTATATAGTATGTACCTGTGTGTCATCTGCTCCTGTATATAGTATATATCTGTGTGTCATCTCCCCTGTATATAGTATATACCTGTGTGTCATCTGCTCCTGTATATAGTATATACCTGTGTGTCATCTGCTCCTGTATATAGTATATACCTGTGTGTAATCTCCCCTGTATATAGTATATACCTGTATGTCATCTCCTCTTTTATATAGTATATACCTGTGTGTCATCTGCTCCTGTATATAGTATATACCTGTGTGTCATCTCCCCTGTATATAGTATATACCTGTATGTCATCTCCTCTTTTATATAGTATATACATGTGTGTCATCTGCTCCTGTATATAGTATATACCTGTGTATCATCTCCCCTGTATATAGTATATACCTGTGTGTCATCTGCTCCTGTATATAGTATATACCTGTGTGTCATCTCCTCCTGTATATAGTATATACCTATGTGTCATCTCCTCCTGTATATAGTATATACCTGTGTGTCATCTGCTCCTGCATATAGTATATATCTGTGTGTCATCTCCCCTGTATATAGTATATACCTGTGTGTCATATACTATATACAGGAGGAGATGGCACACAGGTATATACTATATAAAGGAGATGACACAGCAAGCAAGCAGCAAGTTTTGCGCATGGCGAATTTTGCGCGTGGCGAGTTCTATGTGTGGTGCGTTTTGAGTAGGTGCAAGTTTTGTGTGAGGCAACTTGTGCATGTGTTGCAACTTTTGTGCATGTGGCAATTTTTCCACCTGTGCAAGTTTTGCGTGTGGCGAGTTTTCCATGAGGTGAGTTTTGAACGTGTGGCTAGTTTTGCGTGAGCTTAGTTTTGAGTGATCAACATCAATAGAAAAAAGAGTGACCGCACTACCGCTCACAAGTATCGCTGAGCACATGAACCTGCATCCGGAGTCTAGCCGCCTGATCTCGGGTGCTGAGCCTCTGTAAACAGACAATAAATCCAGCGCTGAAGAGTAAGAAAAGGCTGCACTCACCGATCTTCCAAAGCAGTTTCTTTATTAACTCATATAAAAGTCTTCACGGCCGGGGGTACATTCGCACAGAGTGCTGCAGGCCTGACGATGGCCGTTTCACGCCTACCTGGCTCTTCTACGGGTCCAATCTTCAGCGCTGGATTTATTGTTTAGTTTTGAGTGAGCCTAGTTTTGCGCGTGGCAAGTTTTGCGCATGGCGAGTTTTGAGCAGTGAATTTTGTGTTTCGACTTTTATGTGGCGAGGTTGGTGTATGTGTGGTGAAATGTGTGCTGAGGGTGGTATATGTGTTCAGGCATGTGGAAGTGTGTGGCGCATTTTGTGTGTGTGTTCATATCCCTGTGTGTGGTGAATATCCCATGTCGTGGCCCCACCTTAGCAACTGTACGGTATATACTCTTTGGCGCCATCGCTCTCATTCTTTAAGTCCCCCTTGTTCACATCTGGCAGCTGTCAATTTTCCTCCAACACTTTTCCTTTCACTTTTTCCCCATTACGTACATAGGGGCAAAATCGTTTGGTGAATTGGAACGCGCAGGGTTAAAATTTCGCCTCACAACATAGCCTATGACGCTCTCGGGGTCCAGTCGTGTGACTGTGCAAAATTTTGTGGCTGTAACTGCGACGGTGCAGATGCCAATCCCAGACACACACACACACGCACGCACGCACACGCACACACACTCAGCTTTATATATTAGATGAGCCCCACATAGCCTCTTATATACAGTATGAGCCCCCACATAGTCTCTTACAGTACAGACCAAAAGTTTGGACACACCTTCTCATGTAAAGATTTTTCTGTATTTTCATGACTATGAAAATTGTACATTCAAACTGAAGGCATCAAAACTATGAATTAACACATGTGGAATTATATATACTTAACAAAAAAGTGTGAAACAACTGAAAATATGTCTTATATTCTAGGTTCTTCAAAGTAGCCACCTTTTGCTTTGAAGACTGCTTTGCACACTCTTGGCATTCTCTTGATGAGCTTCAAGAGGTAGTCACCGGGAATGGTTTTCACTTCACAGGTGTGCCCTGTCAGGTTTAATAAGTGGGATTTCTTGCCTTATAAATGGGCTTGGGACCATCAGTTGTGTTGTGCAGAAGTCTGGTGGATACACAGCTGATAGTCCTACTGAATAGACTGTTAGAATTTGTATTATGGCAAGAAAAAAGCAGCTAAGTAAAGAAAAACAAGTGGCCATCATTACTTTAAGAAATGAAGGTCAGTCAGTCCGAAAAATTGGGAAAACTTTGAAAGTGTCCCCAAGTGCAGTGGCAAAAACGATCAAACGCTGCATAGAAACTGGCTCACATGAGGACCGCTCCAGAAAAGGAAGACCAAGAGTCACCTCTGCTTCTGAGGATAAGTTTATCCGAGTCACCAGCCTCGCAGGTTAACAGCAGCTCAGATTAGAGACCAGGTCAATGCCACACAGAGTTCTAGCAGCAGACACATCTCTACAAAAACTGTTAAGAGGAGACTTTGTGCAGCAGGCCTTCATGGTAAAATAGCTGCTAGGAAACCACTGCTAAGGACAGGCAACAAGCAGAAGAGACTTGTTTGGGCAAAAGAACACAAGGAATGGACATTAGACCAGTGGAAATCTGTGCTTTGGTCTGATGAGTCCAAATTTGAGATCTTTGGTTCCAACCACAGTGTCTTTGTGCGACGCAGAAAAGGTGAACGGATGGACTCTACATGCCTGGTTCCCACCGTGAAGCATGGAGGAGGAGGTGTGATGCTGTGAGGGTGCTTTGCTGGTGACACTGTTGGGGATTTATTCAAAATTGAAGGCATACTGAACCAGCATGGCTACAACAGCATCTCGCAGCGGCATGCTATTCCATCCGGTTTGCGTTTAGTTGGACCATCATTTATTTTTCAACAGGACAATGACCCCAAACACACCTCCAGGCTGTGTAAGGGCTATTTGACCAAGAAGGAGAGTAATGGGGTGCTACACCAGATGACCTGGCCTCCACAGTCACCAGACCTGGACCCAAATCGAGATGGTTTGGGGTGAGCTGGACAGCAGAGTGAAGGCAAAAGGGCCAACAAGTGCTAAGCATCTCTGGGAACTCCTTCAAGATTGTTGGAAGACCATTCCCGGTGACTACATCTTGAAGCTCATCAACAGAATGCTAAGAGTGTGCAAAGCAGTCATCAAAGCAAAAGGTGGCTACTTTGAAGAACCTAGAATATAAGACATATTTTCAGTTGTTTCACACTTTTTTGTTAAGTATATAATTCCACATGTGTTAATTCATAGTTTTGATGCCTTCAGTGAGAATGTACAATTTTCATAGTCATGAAAATACAGAAAAATCTTTAAATGAGAAGGTGTGTCCAAACTTTTGGTCTGTACTGTATATACAGTATGAACCACACATAGCCTCCTATATATAGTATGAACCACACATAGCCCCCTATACAGTATGAGCCTCACATAGCCTCCTATATACAGTATGAGCCTACACATAGCCCCTATATACAGTATGAGCCTACACATAGCCCCCTATATACAGTATGAGCCTACACATAGCCTATATACAGTATGAGCCCACATATAGCCTCCTATATACAGTATGAACCATACATAGCCTCCTATATATAGTATGAGCCCCACATAGCCTCCTTTATAAAGTATGAACCCCACACATCCCCTATATATAGTATGAGCTCCACATAGCCTCCTATATACAGTATGAGCCCGCACATAGCCCCTATATACAGTATGAGCCCGTATATAGTCTCCTATACACAGTATGAACCACACACATCCCCCATATAGTATGAGCCCCACATAGCCTCCTATATACAGAATCAGCCCCACATAGCCTCTTATATACAGTATGAGCCCGCACATAGCTCCCTATATACAGTATGAGCCCCACATAGCCTCCTATATACAGTATGAGCCCCGTATAGCCTCCTATATACAGTATGAGCCCCACATAGCCTCCTATATACAGTATGAGCCCTCATATAGCCTCCTATATACAGTATGAGATACCACATAGCCTCCTATATACAGAATCAGCCCCACATAGCCTCTTATATACAGTATGAGCCCGCACATAGCTCCCTATATACAGTATGAGCCCCACATAGCCTCCTATATACAGTATGAGCCCCCACATAGCCCCCTATATACAGTATGAGCCCACATAGCCTCCTATATACAGTATGGGCCCCCACATAGCCTCCTATATACAGTATGAGCCCCCACATAGCCCCCTATATACAGTATGAGCCCACATAGCCTCCTATATACAGTATGGGCCCCCACATAGCCTCCTATATACAGTATGAGCCCCCACATAGCCCCCTATATACAGTATGAGCCCACATAGCCTCCTATATACAGTATGGGCCCCCCACATAGCCTCCTATATACAGTATGAGCCCGCACATAACCCCCTAAACACAGTATGAGCCCACACATAGCCTCCTATATACAGTATGAGCCCCCACATAGCCTCCTATATACAGTATGAGCTGCACATAGCCCCCTATATACAGTGTGAGACCGCACATAGCCTCCTATATACAGTATGAGCCCCACATAGCTTATATACAGTATGAGCCTGCACATAGCTCCTTATATACAGTACTAGATGGTGGCCTGATTCTAACGCATGGGGTATTTTAGAATATGTATGTATGTACGTACGTCGCGCTTAGCACAGCCACGTAGTATATAGCACAGCCACGTAGTATATACCACAGCCACGTAGTATATAGCACAGCCACGTAGTATATAGCACAGCCACGTAGTATATAGCAGCCACATAGTATATAGCAGTCACATAGTATATAGCAGCCACATAGTATATAGCACAGCCCACGTAACACAGACAGCCACGTAGTATATAGCACAGCCACGTAGTATATAGCACAGCTCACGTAATATATAGCACAGCCCACGCAGTATATAACACAGGCCACGTAGTATATAACACAGCCCACACAGAATATAACACTGCCCACGTAGTATATAGCAGCCAGGCAGTATATAACACAGCCCACATAATATATAGCACAGCCCGCATAGCATATAACACAACCCATGTAGTATATAAAGCAGGCCATGCAGTATATAACAGCCCACGCAGTATATAGCACAGCCACGTAGTATATAGCAGCCACGTAGTATATAACACAGCCCACGTAATATATAGCACAGCCCACGTAATATATAGCACAGCCCACGTAGTATATAACACAGCCCACGTAATATATAGCACAGCCCACGTAATATATAGCACAGCCCACGCAGTATATAACACAGGCCACATAGTATATAACACAGCCCACGCAGTATATAACACTGCCCACGTAGTATATAGCAGCCAGGCAGTATATAACACAGCCCACGTAATATATAACACAGCCCACGTAGTATATAACACAGCCCACATAGTATATAACACAGCCCATGCAGTATATAACACAGGCCACGTAGTATATAATACAGCCCACGCTGTATTTAACACTGCCCACGTAGTATATAGCAGCCAGGCAGTATATAACACAGCCCACGTAATATATAGCACAGCCCACGTAGTATATAACACAACCCACGTAGTATATAACACAGGCCACGCAGTATATAACAGCCCACACAGTATATAACAGCCACGTAGTATATAGCAGCCACGTAGTATATAACACAGCCCACGTAATATATAGCACAGCCCACGTAATATATAGCACAGCCCACGTAGTATATAACACAGCCCATGCAGTATATAACACAGGCTACGTAGTATATAGCACAGCCCATGCAGTATATAACACAGCCCACGTAGTATACAGCAGTGTGGGCACCATATCCCTGTTAAAAAAAAATAAAATAAAAAATAGTTATATACTCACCCTCCGGCGTCCACCGAAGCTGTCCCGATGCACACGATGCTGCCGCCAGCTTCCGTTCCCAGTGATGCATTGCGAAATTACCCAGATGACTTAGCAGTCTCACTAGGGTGCATCACTGGGAACGGAAGCTGGCGGCAGCATCGCGCGCATCGGTGGACAGCGGAAGGTGAGAATAGCACAATTTTTTATTATTTTTAACATTATATCTATTTTATACAATATATTTTTTTACTATTGATGCTGCATAGGCAGGATGGGGCGACACACTGGCACTGACTGGAGGGGAGTAAGGAGGGGGGCACTGACTGGAGGAGAGTAGGGAGGTGCCAATTCGCAGCCGGACTAAGCCTGTCGCTGATTGGTCGCGCCATACGGCCGCGACCAATCAGCGACGCGCGATTTCCGTGACAGAGAAACAGACAGACAGACAAACAGACGGAAGTGGACCTTAGACAATTATATATATAGATATGAGGGCTTTCTTTTTCAGGGATGAGTAGTACTTTTGAATGGCACCATGGGATGAACTCCTTTTGATAAAGTTGGACCGCGAAACGCGAGTCAAGGGGCTGCTGGGTCCAAGTGGGATTGCCGTCCTTTTACCTATGGGTAAGCATGCATGAACGACCAGTCTATTGGGAGTGATTTGCGGGGTACTGCCGGTCTGACACCCATTTATGTCACTGAACTCCTTTTACCATTTGGGTAGTTCTGTGCTATGATGGTCACTAATGTGTAGCTTGCTCAGGATGTACTTTGCTTTTCCTACCTAAATCCAGCATACCTTCATGTCTCCTCCATATTTCCTCACTGTTTGGGTTACAATGTTTGTTATCTATTAATTCATATGTATATCTGTATTACTAAATTCTCTTTTTTCATGATTGCTATGTTTTTTTGAATTTTTATACTCCGTTTTGTTGTCTTGTTCTATGGTTATTGGAGTTGTCCTGTTGACCCAGTTAGTCTGGGCACTAATTTTGGGAGAGCTTTACTCTTCTGCTCTCGGCCACAATGGAAAGATGTGCTTCATGATTTTTTGTATGACTCCTATATACAGTATGAGCCCCCGCATAGCCTCCTATATACAGTATGAGATACCACATAGCCTCCTATATGAAGTATGAACCCCACATAGCCTCCTAAATACAGTATGAGATACCACATAGCCCCCTATATAAAGTATGAGCCCCCACATAGGCTCCTATATACAGTATGAACCCACATAGCCCCTATATACAGTATGAACCCACATAGCCTCCTATATATGGTTTGACCCCACAGACTACCTCAGCTTTTAACAGCTTTTAACATAGAAAAGAAGGAAATTATAAACAAAGCACCACCATAGAGATGGGTGTAGTGTGAAGCACTATTCAAGCAGACAAAATATAAGATGCAAAAACAAAAGCTACAGGTGCTTCTCACAAAATTAGAATATCATCAAAAAGTTTATTTAATTTCTTCAATGCAAAAAGTGAAACTCATATTATATACTGTAGAGTCATTACAGAGTGATCTATTTCCTTTTGTTTATTTATGTTAATGTTGATGATTATGGCTTACAGCCAGGCTTGGACTGGCCAATAGGGGAACAGGGGAATCCCCCGGTGGGCCCCTGTGCAGATCTGGGCCTCCAACCTCACTGTTTTTGCAGTACTTAGCATAATTCACTTGATTTACTCTGTACAGAAAAAAGCAGCATTTCATTATTCATTAACCAAACTGCCCAGTTTATAATTATAAGGAGATATAGGTAAATTTGTGAATAAGGGTAGTGTAGTATTTACAGTATATAAAGGTGAAAAGTGGGCCCCCAAAGTCAGTGTTACTGGTGGGCCCTTGGCACCTCAGTCTGACACTGCTTACAGCCAATGAAAACCCAAAATCCATTATCTCAGTAAATTAGAATAATTAACAAAAAACACCTACAAAGGCTTCCTAAGGATTTATAAAGGTCCCTTAGTTTGTTTCAGCAGCTCCACAATCATGGGGAAGACTGCTGACGTGACAGATGTCCAGAAGTCAGTCATTGACACACTCCACAAGGAGGGGAAGTCACAAAAGGTCAATGCTAAAGAAGCCGGCTGTTCACACAGTGCTGTATCCAAGCATATTAATGTAAAGTGGAGCAGAAGGAAAAAGTGTGGTAGAAAAAGGTGCACAAGCAACCGGGATAACCGCAGCCTTGAAAGGATTGTTAAGAAAAGGCCATTCAACAATGTGAGGGAGATTCACAAAGAGCGGACTGCTGCTGGAGTCATTGCTTCAAGAGCCACCACACACAGACGTATCCAGGACTTGGGCTACAAGTGTCGCATTTCTTGTGTCAGGTCACTCATGACCAATAGACAACGCCAGAAGCGTCTTACCTGGGCCAAGGAGGAAAAGAACCGGACTGTTGTCAGTGGTCCAAGGTGTTGTGTTCAGATGAAAGTAAATTTTGCATTTAATTTGGAAACCAAGGTCCCAGAGTCTGGAGGAAGAGTGGAGAGGCCACAATCCAAGCTACTGGAGGTCTAGTGTGAAGTTTCCACAATCAGTGATGTTTGGGGAGCCATGTCATCTGCTGGTGTAGGTCCACTGTGTTTTATCAAGACCAAAGTCAGCGCAGCCGTCTACCAGGAAATTTTAGAGCACTTCATGCTTCCCGCTGCCGACAAGCTTTTTGGAGATGGAAATGTCATTCTCCAGCAGGACTTGGCCCCTGTCCACACTGCCAAAAGTACCAATACCTGGTTTACACACAACAGTATCACTGTGCTTGATTGGCAGCAAACTCGCCTGACCTTATCCCCATGGAGAATCTATGGAGTATTGTCAAGAGGAAGATGAGACACCAGACCCAACAATGCAGACGAGCTGAAGGCTGCTATCAAAGCAACCTGGGCTTCCATAACCCCTCAGCAGTGCCACAGACTGATCGCCTCCATGCCACGCCGCATTGATGCAGTAATTGATGCAAAAGGAGCCCAGACCAAGTATTGAGTGCATTTACTGAACATACATTTCAGTAGGCCAACATTTCGGATTTTAAAATCATTTTTCAAGCTGGTGTTATAAAGTATTCTAATTTACTGAGATAATGACTTTTGGGTTTTCATTGGCTGTAAGCCATAATCATCAACATTAACAGAAATAAACACATGAAATAGATCACTCTGTAATGACGCTATATAATACAGTATATGAGTGTCACTTTTTGTATTGAAGAACTGAAATAAATTAACTTTTTGATGATATTCTAATTTTGTGAGAAGCACTTGTACTTGAAAAAGAAAATAGATCAACAAATATATTCAAACAATAACATCATTTTAATCAGGACACCAATATTTGACAAGACTGATTAAAAAACACAAAACTACAAGACATAATAAAAATGAACAACAATTAAAAAGTGGAGGCAGCAACAGCATAAACAGCAGTACGGACTTCTAGTAGCCGAAAAATATGGTATATTTATAAAGTGCACGGTAGAGTTTTGCTCAAACACCCATAACTATAGTAATATACATAAATATAAAGTGCAGTGCGCAATCGATTTACCGTAATTAACTACATATAACATGCAGTGCACAATCGACAGCAAGAGACCCCTATACAGTATATACTTTAAGCCCCCTATATACAGTATGAGTCCCCTATATACACTTTGAGTCCCCTATATACAGTGAGTCCCCTATATATAGTGTGAGTCCCCTATATACACTTTGAGCCCCCTATATACAGTGTGAGTCCCCTATATACAGTATGAGCCCCCTATATACACTTTGAGTCCCCTATATACAGTGAGTCCCCTATATATAGTGTGAGTCCCCTATATACACTTTGAGCCCCCTATATACAGTGTGAGTCCCCTATATACAGTGTGAGTCCCCTATATACAGTGTGAGTCCCCTATATACACTTTAAGTCCCCTATATACAGTGTGAGTCCCCTATATACAGTGTGAGCCCTCCATATACACTTTGAGCCCCCTATATACAGTGTGAGTCCCCATATACAGTGTGAGCCCCCTATATACAGTATGAGCCCCCACATAGACTGCTATAATTCTCCGCTGGCCGTACAGTGTATATAGCTCTGTACATGATGCGTATATATCTCCGGCCGCACTCAGACTCTTTCCTCTGACCGTCTTCCCATCATTGTATTTGCAGAAAACTTCTCCAACCGGATTCTCCAGGATGCAGACTCCGGCCAGAACTCTCACTGCATTAACTCCTTCACGTCCCGTACATTAACTCATGGCTCAGCTCAGCAAAGAAATAACAATTAGCAACAGAAGCAACAGTCACCTCCCAGAGTACAGAGGTAACAGTCTGTTATGACCCCAATGGCAGAGGGTCTCAGAATTTATAACCAAGTCTGCAAACACAAAAAACCAGCTCATAGGGCAGTGGTAACTAGGCTGACCATATACCTGAACCTAGCACCACAAATAGCAGCAGCCGGGGAACGTACCTACAATGGTTCTAGACGTCTCGCGCCAGCCGGAGAACTAACTAACCCTAGAAGGGAAAAGATAGACCTTTCTTGCCTCCAGAGAAAAGACCCCAAAAGTAGGATACAAGCCCCCAACAAATAATAACGGTGAGGTAAGAAGAAAAGACAAACGCAAGGATGAACTAGGTTTTTTAGCAAAGAGAGGCCCACTGACTAATAGCAGAATATAGGAAGATGACTTATACGGTCAGCAAAAACCCTATCAAAATTTCCACGCTGAATATTCAAGAACCCCCGAACCGTCTAACGGCACGGGGGGAGAATATCAGCCCCCTAGAGCTTCCAGCTATATCAGGAATCACATTTGGTACAAGCTGGATAGAAATAAGAGCAAATGCAAATAACCAAAAACTAAGGAAGCAGGACTTAGCTGATTTTGCAAGAACCAGGACCAGCAGACAGGAGCAAACAGAAAGGAACTGATTACAACGATGCCAGGCACCAGACTGAAAATCCAGGAAGCTTAAATAGCAACACCCCTGGACTAACGAGCCAGGTGGGTACCAAGCTAGAGAAAGAAGCTCAAAGTGTCATGTCGCTAGTGACCACAAAAGGGAGCCAAAAAGTCCAATTCACAACACAGTCACCAGGGCTGCCACTAGAAATTTCGGGGCCCCATACTGGCAACATTTCCGGGGCCCCCTTTAGACTCCGCCCAGGCTCCACCCCAGCCCCTCCTCCATGCTACACCCCTCCAACTGTCCACAGTCCCACCGCTCTCTCTTGGAAAAACTCCACTTCTCACCTATCACACATTGACAGTTCCCATCACCAGATCACACATATAGTCGGCAGCTTTTGTTTTGGCCAAAAGATTTTTTAAGCCGCCACCATAACACGGTAGACACTTTTGGCCGAGCCCTACTCTACTGTAACCTATTAAATATTTGATAAAATATGCAATACAATTTAGGTATATTTTTATTTATTTTTCAATTTTTAAATTGACCAATAATATCACATTTAAAGAACAAATACCGCTACACCATGACCAGATGACATATTACCACCACAGTGATCGAACAATATCAAATACAGGGAACAAATACCACAACATCATGATCAGACCACATATTACCACCACATAGTGACCAAATAGCACATACAAGGGACAAATACCGCAACACCATGTCCAGACCACATATTACCACCACATAGTGACTGAATACTACAATACTGATCAGTAATAAAAAAAACCCACACACAATACTAATATCACCATCAGAGCCATTATACACAGGAGATCTGTACTTAGTATGCAGTGTCTGTGTACAGGTAATACAGTGATCACTGGTGACATTATACACAGGAGCTCTGTATATAATGTATAGGTAATACAGTGATCACTGGTGACATTATACACAGGACCTCTGTATATAGTATACAGTTCAAAAAGAAGGAGGGAGAACAAGGAGCATAATAATATAATAATATATAATATATATATATATATATATATATAATATATAAGCAAATCTTTATTGATATACAAAAAGTTAAAAATACAACAATTCAATCAGTAGTACGTCATATTACATCAGTTCCAATACAAAAGCAGAAGAGAAACCACCCCTCCAGTGTACCCCAATAGTACTGCGTAGCAAGGGAAAGCACATAGTGTGCCCCCCATAAACACTATTAAAGCAGGTGAGCCCAGAGTAAACAAGTAAGTGCAGTGTGCCTGTCACATAACTGTGCCCATAGACAAAAGTGCCTGGCGTGCACAGTTAAATGATGTGTTCCATGTCAATGCAGAAGGGAGCAATGGTGGGTCCAACAGAGAAGTACAGGAGGTCATTTTTCGCTTCAAGGATTTACTGCGTAAAAGAACACGCATTTGGTGGAATCACAAATTTTTAGATCAATATATACAAAAAGATCTCATTCCACCAGGCCTTCGCATTCAGGTCTTTCCCTCATTCCCTATAATTAACGAAGATTTCAAGAATAAATGGGAGGAGTTGGCCAATACTTGTTCAAAGGGCTTTATGGTCCTCCTTAAACAGATGAACCATGAATCATTAGAGTCCATTGAAACAGAAATTGATGGCTTACAGGCCACTCTACAAAAAGATCTATCAAGTGATGCCCTCAAAAAATTGAATGAAGAAGTGGATGCCGAGCTCCAGAAATGGGCCGGCGATATCCAATCCACCAAAGCTAAGAAATTTCAGCGTGATGTACAGGATCAACAGTTGTCTAGGGTATACAGGTGGCAAAATACATCTGGACGATCTCGGGCTAAGTCCAGGAACACCAATTACTCTAGATCTAGATCCACCTCCATACGGTCCGAGAGATCTATGGGTGACGAGGATATTGGTGCCACATCCCAATCTGGGATTCCATCTGCCTCTGGAATTACCAACAAACGTATGGCTACGAGGCAATATACCAAAAACAAAACATCGGGTGGAAAGGCTGCCCAGGTGGGTACACAGGGGGTATACAGGTGCTTAATCTTTCAGCACACAACTTTATGGAGGATCAGTTGGATGTTTTAAGCAGGGGTTTGACCTTCTCTCCCACTAATGCCTTTAATTATTTTGCAGCATTAAGGGACCTTCACTTGTTCTCCCGCAAGTTAATTCTCAAGAAGCTTCACACCAAAAGAGATGCTGTCGAGGAGATGAGTGATATGGAGAGACAAACACTCCGGGATTTGGAGGATCTGCTTGAGGAACAAATTTCACCCACTATAAGTAAGTTCCCTCCTTCCGCTCGACCGAGATCGACCAGGTTCCCCCCCTTGTCCCTTTCACCGGCAATAGAAATTTTTACCAGACTGGTAAGTGAGGATTTTAAAAAACTTTCCTCCCGGCGGACATATGACAACCTGACATTGAGGCAGCGTCAAGCCATTAATCAACTACAATCTTTCAATGACGTAGTTTACAAACCGGCGGACAAGGGGGGGAATGCGGTGGTCTGGCCCTGCGTGAAATATGAGCGGGAAGCTTTCCGCCAATTGAGGGATGTGGATACATGCCTCAGGCTGTCCTCCAATCCAACGTCTTCATACTTGCGGGAGTTACAAGATATTCTTATTAGAGCCCTTGAAACTAATACCATTACTCAACAGGTATTTGATGGATTGATGGTCAAATCACCCAGAGTTCCAACATTTTATTTACTACCTAAAGTCCACAAGGATGCCCTCGACCCTCCAGGGCGCCCCATTGTGTCGGGGATTGATGGGATCTGTGATCCCATCTGTCAATTCATTGACTACTACCTCAAACCTTTGGTAGAAACTTTACCCTCATATGTGAGAGACACCACAGACGTCCTGTCGAGGGTTGATGGCATCCTTGTGGACCCTGATACCATTCTCGTCACAGCTGACGTCGAGAGTTTATATACCAGCATCCATCATTCCCAGGGACTGGATGCTGTTCGCCGCTTCTTGGGGACCTCCGACCTGGACGGCCCCTTGCGTGAGCTGATCCTCGAGCTGGTCGACTACATCCTCACCCACAATTTCTTTGTCTTCAAGGACAATTTCTATCTGCAGAAGCGCGGCACAGCCATGGGCGCGGGTTGTGCGCCCTCGTACGCCAACCTCTTCCTTGGCGCCTGGGAGAGGGATATCTTCGGTGACGGGGGCCCACTGTCCGCTGCCCATGTGCTGTGCTGGTACCGCTACATTGATGACATTTTGTTTTTGTGGGGGGGATCTGTCGACCAGCTGGAGGAGTTTATGAGGGGTCTTAATGACAATGCCTGCAACATAAGACTTACCTATGTATCCAACGCGGTCACGATTGATTTCCTGGACATCCGCCTGGAGGTTGATTCTGACCGGCGCATCCAGACGGATGTGTTCAGGAAACCTACCTCTGTAAACTCTTTGTTGCACGCTACCTCTGCTCACTACCCAGCCACAATTAGGGCCGTGCCAGTCGGACAGTTCCTCAGGATGCGGCGCATCTGCTCCTCTGAGGTTAATTTCGAATCACGGGCTGGTGATTTAAAACAGAGGTTTCTGGCTCGCGGCTACAGCCGCAGATCGGTCAAGGCTGGATACGATCGTGCCAGAAAAAACCCCCGTGATCACTTATTACATTCTACCAAACGACGTCGTGCTGTTGACGGTAATGCACCCATTAGATTTATTTCTATCTATAATCATGAATGGGAAAGTATGCGTTCTATTCTCAAAAAGCATTGGGCTATTCTTCAAACTGAGCCCTCACTCCGTGCCACCCTGGGCAGCTTTCCCCTTATGACACCTAAAAGATGCAAAAATCTGGGTGATATGTTGGTTAGGAGCCATTACGTTCCCACTCCAACAAACTTCTTTGGCACAAGTGGACCTTGTCCGGGTTCAATACCATGTGGGCGCTGTCTTGCCTGCGCCAATGTCCTGCGCTGCTCGAATTTTACCTCTAGCGACGGTTCGAAGGAATTTCAGATAAGACAACGTATAACATGTGGGACCACTAATGTGATCTATTATGCTACTTGTCCGTGTCCCAAGGTGTACGTCGGTCTTACTACTCGGGAACTTCGCGTTCGCGTACGTGAGCATGTGCGGGACATTGGCGCAGCCAGGACGGCCCCCCTACGCTGGACTTAAAGATGATCCCCCGTCACTTTAAGTCATACCATAATTGTGATGGGAGACTACTTTCTGTCAGGGGGATAGATGCACTCCATCTGGGCATCAGAGGGGGCGATAATAAAAAACGCCTGGCCCAGATGGAAACTAAGTGGATCGTCCTGCTTGATACTCTGACCCCTCGTGGTCTTAACGAATCCTTGAGTTTCGCCGCGTATTTGTAACCTTATTGCCCTATTAACTTGTTGGTCCGTTGTCCTCCTTATTTCCTATATATCCTAGTCGTTGTACACCACCATTTTCATCCGGATTTATTCTTTTGTTTTGTTTTTAATTGTTTTTAACTTGTTGTTTTATTTTTTCATTATCAGTAATGGCTCTTATGGGCCGCCTCCTTACCCTCCGTGTGGACTCAGTCGACCTGCACTTATGTTGCCTGCAAATATGAACTCACATCATGAATCAAGAATGCGCCATTTCTATGCTCACATTTATTTGTATTAATATACCTCTGTGTCTTTTTATATATTGGTGATATATCGTGCCTCCTTGCAGAGTTATAAGCTGCGCTTTATTAGACATGTCTTTCTTTATCTATTTGTGAACGTCACACTACATTTGTGATAATATATTACCATTGGTGGCAGTGCGCATCGCGCTGTGCATGGCTGGCTCGGGGATGGGGGCGGGCGTCTTAGTTGCTTGGTGTGCTCGCTCTGGGATTTTCTCCCGGCGTACGCGCACTTGGTTTGACGCCCTGCCTCCATTCTCTGACCTGGCCGCCACAGTGCGCATGCGCCGCTCGCGCCACCGCCATTGGATAATAGTATACATGTGACCGAGTTCACTGGGGGTTATTAGAAGGTCCTGGCTCAGCTACACCCATATTCCCTTGAAAAAGCGGCAGTATAGTGCCGCGAAACGCGCGTCGGGGTCTCTTTTCTGGCGGTGCTCCTCCTCTGCATCCCTCTGCATCTCTCTGCCGGTAAGCCCACCTCTTATTATGGAGGTAATGCCCTAGACAGTTGTGCACTTTTGTCTATGGGCACAGTTATGTGACAGGCACACTGCACTTACTTGTTTACTCTGGGCTCACCTGCTTTAATAGTGTTTATGGGGGGCACACTATGTGCTTTCCCTTGTTACACAGTACTATTGGGGTACACAGGAGGGGTGGTTTCTCTTCTGCTTTTGAATTGGAACTGATGTAATATGACGTACTACTGATTGAATTGTTGTATTTTTAACTTTTTGTATATCAATAAAGATTCGCTTATATATTATCCTACGGTATGCTCCTTGTTCTCCTTCTTTTTGATATGTACCTTGTGGAGCGGATTTATTTGTCTGGGGGTGCACTATTTTAGTGCCCCTTCATCCAGACTGTCAATATGGTTTTGGGATTTTGTATATTACTATATAGTATACAGTGTATAGTGTCAGTGTACAGGTAGCACACTGACTCACCAGTGACGTCTCTAGGTGAAGTCCTTCATCTTTGTTTTTCATCCAGCACAGACCGCCTTCACTTCTTCCAGCCAGGACTCGTCTGTGCAGGAAATAACACAGCTATCTCGAGCTCCACTTGTAGAACACATTAATTAATTTTTCCCAACTTTGGCAGAGCGACGTTACTGCAATGACCTGGACTCTGGGGCTCTGCATGTCCAACATTCTGCCCCCAGTGTGTCCAGCATTCGGCCCCCAGTGTGTCCAGCATTCAGCCCCCAGTGTGTCCAGCATTCTGCCCCCAGTGTGTCCAGCATTCTGCTTCCAGTGTCTCCAGCATTCTGCCCCCGTGTGTCCAGCATTCTGCCGCCAGTGTCTCCAGCATTCTGACCCCAGTGTGTTCAGCATTGTGTCCCCAGTGTCTCCAGCATTCTGCCCCCAGTGTGTCCAGCATTCTGCCCCCAGTGTGTCCAGCATTCTGCCCCAGTGTGTCCAGCATTCTGCCTCCAGTGTCTCCAGCATTCTGCCCCCGTGTGTCCAGCATTCTGCCCCCAGTGTCTCCAGCATTCTGCCCCCAGTTTGTTCAGCATTGTGTCCCCAGTGTCTCCAGCATTCTGCCCCCAGTGTGTCCAGCATTCTGCCCCCAGTGTGTCCAGCATTCTGCCTCTAGTGTCTCCAGCATTCTGCCCCCGTGTGTCCAGCATTCTGCCCCCAGTGTCTCCAGCATTCTGACCCCAGTGTGTTCAGCATTGTGTCCCCAGTGTCTCCAGCATTCTGCCCCCAGTGTGTCCAGCATTCTGCCCCCAGTGTCCAGCATTCTGCCTCTAGTGTCTCCAGCATTCTGCCCCAGTGTGTCCAGCATTCTGCCCCCAGTGTGTCCAGCATTCTGCCCCCAGTGTGTCCAGCATTCTGCCCCAGTGTCTCCAGCATTCTGCCCCCAGTGTGTCCAGCATTCTGCCCCAGTGTCTCCAGCATTGTGTCCCCAGTGTGTCCAGCAGTCTGCCTCCAGTGTGTCCAGCATTGTGCCCCAGTGTGTCCAGCATTCTGCCCCAGTGTCTCCAGCATTGTGCCCCGGTGTCTCCAGCATTGTACCCCCCACTCCGTGTCTCCAGCATTCTGCCCTGGGGCCCCCCGGATCTCCGCTATCAATAATAAAAAAAAAAGTTCTTACCTGGCCGCGCTTCTGTGGCGAAAGCGAAACTCCCTCCGCACAGCTGAAGCGCACACTGCCGGTGACTGACAATGACGTCAGACGCCGGCAACGTGCATGTTGCGGCTGACGTCAGCTGCCAGCCTTCGATTGGCTGGCGGCTGTTAACTATTGACGTGCGGGCACGGGCCTGCACATCAATAGGTTTGCCGCCGCAGCGCCGTTAAGGGCCCGGTTTAGCCTGCCGGTAGGGGCCCGGTGAGCAGATGAGACTGGGCCCGATGCGGGCCCCGTCTGCCCACCGGGCCCCATACACCAGTCAGGGCAGTAATGCCCTGATGGTAGCACTATGAAGCTGTGATGGCCCGCACACGACAAAATTGAGGGTGACGGTGCTAGTGAAAGGAGCCAGAGGTTCCTAATATGCTAGGTATGGAGATCACTGCACACGTACAAATGGAAAGTATGCTTCAAGTGAAAATTTATTTATAGTGATTTTCAGAAAAAAGGGGCGACTTGGTGAGCGTTGACGTTTCGGCTAATGTATAGCCTTGATCACAACGTCGCCAATATATGAAGAGTCTATCTTGGTCTGAGACCGTGGTGCTGTAGAGCAATGGAAATGGTGTATCCCTTGAAATTTAGTTGGTTGTCATATAGTATAGAGTATCCTCTGTATAGTGCGGCACAATCACCGTAATGGTTGGAATGAGGATGGGAATCCTATGTCAAGGGGCCCCAGTGGTAAGCACGGGGATTTTCGTGTCTCCAGGTATGGGGTCCAGACCCCAATGGGTATGTTATTGTGATGCCCAGCGTTTGTCCGGCAATGAGTCCATGGGTGGCGCAGTGGATGTGCGGCTGACACTTCCGTGTCTAAGCTGGGACTCAAGTGTCAGCCGCACATCCACTGCGCCACCCATGGACTCATTGCCGGACAAACGCTGGGCATCACAATAACATACCCATTGGGGTCTGGACCCCATACCTGGAGACACGAAAATCCCCGTGCTTACCACTGGGGCCCCTTGACATAGGATTCCCATCCTCATTCCAACCATTACGGTGATTGTGCCGCACTATACAGAGGATACTCTATACTATATGACAACCAACTAAATTTCAAGGGATACACCATTTCCATTGCTCTACAGCACCACGGTCTCAGACCAAGATAGACTCTTCATATATTGGCGACGTTGTGATCAAGGCTATACATTAGCCGAAACGTCAACGCTCACCAAGTCGCCCCTTTTTTCTGATGGTAGCACTGACAGTCACATCCCAGAGTGCAGAGGTTACAGTCACATCCCAGAGTGCAGAGGTAGAAGTCACACCCCAGAGTACAGAGATAGCAGTCACACCCCAGAGTACAGAGGTAGCAGTCACACCCCAGAGTGCAGAGGTTACAGTCACATCCAAGAGTACAGAGGTAGAAGTATATAATGTATAGGTAATACAGTGATCACCGGTGACATTATACACAGGACCTCTATATAGTATACAGTGTATAGTGTCAGTTTATAGGTAACACACTGACTCACCAGTGACATTTCTAGGTGAAGTCCTTCATCTTTGTTTTTCATCCAGCACAGACCACCTTCACTTCTTCCAGCCAGGACTCGTCTCTGCAGGAAATAACACAGCTATCTCGAGCTCCGCTTGTAGAACACATTAAATAATTTTTCCCAACTTCTACATTACACCACATGAAGAAAAAAAGGCAACATAGTGTCACTCTACACAGTAACAGGACCACCCCCCCCTTCATTTAAAGCAGTATACTCAAAAAATAAAATAAATACATTACTGCAGTAATAATATCCCTTAATTAGCCCCTATGGTAATAATATTCCCCATCCTGGCCCCCGTGTGTCTCATTCCTGGCATCAGCCATATGTTCCCCCATCCTGCCCTCATGAGTATCCATACTGCCCCATATGATCTCCCCACCCTGCCCCATCTGTCTCCATCGTATCCATCCTGCCCCATGATCCAATCATGCCCCGTATCTCCATTCTGCCCCCAGTGTCTCCAGCATTCTGCCCCCAATGTGTCTAGCATTCTGCCCCAGTGTCTCCAGCATTCTGCCCCCAGTGTGTCCAGCATTCTGCCCCCAGGGTGTCCAGCATTCTGCCCCCAGGGTGTCCAGCATTCTACACCCAGTGTCTCCAGCTTCTGCCCCAGTGTCTCCAGCATTCTGCCCCCAGTGTGTCCAGTATTGTGTTCCCAGTGTGTCCAGCATTCTGCCCCCAGTGTCTCCAGCATTCTGCCCCCAGTGTCTCCAGCATTGTGCCCCAGTGTGTCTGCAGTGCCCCAGAGTCCTGGTCGTTGCAGTAACGTCATTCTTCCACCAGGGGGTGTGATGTTACGTCTGAAGGCAATAAAGGAGATCTCTTTACCAGATATCACAATCCACACAACATACTTCACACTGCAGGCCGCCAGGGGGAACTACGCTCCTATCTACTAGGGCACTCCTCACAATTAGGTAAAACTGGTGGTCTGGACAGGAAGTCAGGCAAAAGCGAGCTGGGCTTCACCCAGTGAGCTGCTATCTGAGCTCCTCTCAGGTAGTGGGTCCCTGACATGGTTGGGACCCTGAGAACCTCCGACGTCCCGCTGCAGCCCACTAAGAGGACGGTGAGCATCCAGCGAGAGTGGGTGACATTTACATGGACCTGTGCCACCACCAATCTAATCGGGTTCCCTGGAGAGGGCCAGCTAGAGGGAGAGAAGATCGAGGTGGTCGGGCTAGTGGAATACCAACGCTAGGAAACCCTCCGGCAAGAACAGAAGGAGAGGGAGGCAGAGCGCCGGCGCCAGGCTGATCGTGAAAAAGACTTACAAGCTAAAGCCGGGCCAGGCAGATGAGTCAGGAGGACTGGGGCCCGCAGCGTTACGGAACTGTCGTAACCTTTCGCCTGCAAGGAGGCTGGGGCTTTATTAAGGAACCAGGCCTCTATCCTGAAGTATTTGTGAACCGGCGTGATGTGGAGGCACACCTCATGGAGGGACACCCAGGCCGGGATTTGTACCTGGGTGACCATGTCACATACACGCGACATTGGGGGGGACAAGGGATGGTATGCCCTCCATGTCCACAAGTACAAACTGGAAACCACCGCATCGCCACCTCACAGCCCTGATCTCGCACCAAGGGAAACACCGCAAGCTCCACCCGAACAGGTGACCTCTGCACCGGTCACCATGTGTTCCAAATGCACCCAAACTACGGTGGCACGGAGGACTATCAGCACACAGACTCCTATCAGGAGTGCGGATGCACTCTATGTAGTACCAGGTAGTCGTCCGTATCCCAGAGGACTACCCCCGCCGGTACTACCTCCAGAGCTATTCAAATAAACCTCGAAAAACCGACAAAATGTAAATAGTTCAAAGACATTGCCTTTTCTACCTTTAAACCCGACCGGGGTTATGCCTTAAAGGGGTCCTCAGTTATAGGAGAATTCCAAGTTTTGCACCTGTTTTGCTCAAGTTCATCATGGCCTTAAATACTGTAGGAACATGGACGGTGAATGATTCCTGAACTGCTTGTAAATAGTTTGCACCTTCTTAACCCCTTAGTGACAGAGCCAATTTGGTACTTAATGACCGAGCCAATTTTTACAATTCTGACCACTGTCACTTTATGAGGTTATAACTCTGGAACGCGTCAACTGATCCTGCTGATTCTGAGATTGTTTTTTCGTGACATATTGTACTTCATGTTAGTGGTAACATTTCTTCGATATTACTTGCGATTATTTATGAAAAAAATGGAAATATGGCAAAAAAAAATAAAATTTAGCAATTTTCAAACTTTGGATTTTTATGCCCTTAAATCAGAGAGATACGTCACAAAAAATAGTTAATAAATAACATTTCCCACATGTCTACTTTACATCAGCACAATTTTGGAACCAACATTTTTTTTTGTTAGGGAGTTATAAGGGTTAAAAGTTGACCAGCAATTTCTCATTTTTACAACACCATTTTTTTTTTAGGGACCACATCACATTTGAAGTCATTTTGAGGGGTCAATATGATAGAAAATAACCAAGTGTGACACCATTCTAAAAACTGCACCCCTCAAGGTGCTCAGAACCACATTCAAGAAGTTTATTAACCCTTTACGTGCTTCACAGGAACTGAAACAATGTGGAAGGCAAAAATGAACATTTAACTTTTTTTTGCAAACAATTTGCTTCAGAACCATTTTTTTTTATTTTCACAAGTGTAAAAACAGAAATTTAACCATAAATGTTGTTGTGCAATTTCTCCTGAATACGCCGATACCCCATATCTGGGGGTAAACCACTGTTTGGGCGCACCGCAGAGCTTGGAAGAGAAGGAGCGCCGTTTGACTTTTTCAATGCAGAATTGGCTGGAATTGAGATCGGATGCCATGTCACGTTTAGAGAGCCCCTGATGTGCCTAAACAGTGGATACCCCCCACAAGTGACCCCATTTTGGAAACTAGACCCCTTGAGGAACTTATCTAGATGTGTGGTGAGCACTTTGAGCCCCCAAGTGCTTCACAGAAGTTTATAAAGTAGAGCCGTGAAAATAAAAAATCGCATTTGTTTACACAAAAATGATCTTTTCGCCCACAAATTCTTATTTTCACAAGGGTAACAGGAGAAATTAGACCACAAAAGTTGTTGTGCAATTTCTCCTGAGTATGTTGATACCCCATATGTGGGGGTAAACCACTGTTTGGGCGCACCGCAGAGCTTGGAAGAGAAGGAGTGCCGTTTTACTTTTTCAATGTAGAATTGGCTGGAATTGAGATTGGACGCCATGTCGCATTTGGAGAGCCCCTGATGTGCCTAAACAGTAGAAGCCCCCCACAAGTGACCCCATTTTGGAAACTAGACCCCTTAAGGAACTTAACTAGATGTGTGGTGAGCACTTTAAACCCCTAGGTGCTTCTCAGAAGTTTATAACGTAGAGCTGTGAAAATAAAAAATCAAATTTTTTCTACAAAAATGATATTTTTGCCCCAAAATTTTTATTTTCACAAGGGTAGCAGGAGAAATTAGACCACAAAAGTTGTTGTGCAATTTCTCCTGAGTACATCGATACCCCATATGTGGGGGTAAACCACTGTTTGGGCGCACTGCAGATCTTGGAAGAGAAGGAGTGCAGTTTTAGTTTTTCGATGTAGAATTGGCTGGAATTGAGATCGGACACCATGTCGCGTTTGGAGAGCCCCTGATGTGCCTAAACAGTGGAAACCCCCCACACGTGACACCATTTTGGAAACTAGACCCCTTAAGGAACTTATCTAGATGTGTGGTGAGCACTTTAAACCCCCAGGTGCTTCACGGAAGGTTATAGCGTAGAGCCGTGAAAATAAAAAGTCGCATTTTTTTTCAAAAATGATATTTTTGCCCCCAAATGTTTATTTTGACAAGGGTAACAGGAGAAATTAGACCACAAAAGTTGTTGTGCAATTTCTCCTGAGTATGGCGATACCCCATATGTGGGGGTAAACCACTGTTTGGGCGCACTGCAGATCTTGGAAGAGAAGGAGTGCAGTTTTAGTTTTTCGATGTAGAATTGGCTGGAATTGAGATCGGACACCATGTCGCGTTTGGAGAGCCCCTGATGTGCCTAAACAGTAGAAACCCCCCACAAGTGACCCCATTTTGTAAAACTAGACCACTTAAGGAACTTATCTAGATGTGTGGTGAGCACTTTAAACCCCCAAGTTCTTCACAGAAATTTATAAAGTAGAGCCGTGAAAATAAAAAATCCTTTTTTTTTTCCTCAAAAATTATTTTTTAGCCTGCAATTTTTTATTTTCTCAAGGGTAACAGGAGAAATTGGACCCCAAAATTTATTGTGCATTTATGCTGAGTAGGCTGATACCCCATATGTTGGGGTAAACCACTGTTTGGGCGCATGGCAGAGCTCGGAAGGGAAGGAGCCCCGTTTTGGAATGCAGACTTTGATAGAATGGTCGCGGGCGTTATGTTGCGTTTGCAGGGCCCTTGATGTACCTAAACAGTAGAAACCCCCCACAAGTGACCCCATTTTGGAAACTAGACCCCCCAAGGAACTTATCTAGATGTGTGGTGAGAACTTTGAATGCCCAACTGCTTCACAGAAGTTTATAATGCAGAGTCGTGAAAATAAAAAATATTTTTTTTTTCCACAAAAAAGATTTTTTAGCCCCCAAGTTTTTATTTTCACAAGGGAACAAGAGAAATTAGACCCCAAGAGTTGTTGTCCAATTTGTCCTGAGTACACTAATACCCCATGTGTGAGGGGGGACCACTGTTTGGGTGCACGGCAGAGCTTGGAAGGGAAGGAGCGCCGTTTTGGAATGCAGACTTTGATAGAATGGTCTGCGGGCGTTATGTTGCACTTGCAGAGCCCCTGATGTGCCTAAACAGTAGAAACCCCCCACAAGTGACCCCATTTTGGAAACTAGACCCCCCAGGGAACTTATCTAGATGTGTGGTGAGAACTTTGAATGCCCAAGTGCTTCACAGAAGTTTATAATGCAGAGTCGTGAAAATAAAAATAAAACATTTTTTCCACAAAAAAGATTTTTGAGCCCCCAAATTTGTATTTTGACAAGGGTAACAAGAGAAATTGGACCCCAAAAGTTGTTGTCCAATTTGTGCTGAGTACACTGATACCCCATGTGTGGTGGGGACCACTGTTTGAGCGCATGGCAGAGCTCGGAAGGGAAGGAACCCCATTTTGGAATGCAGACTTTGATAGAATGGTCTGCGGGCATTATGTTGCGTTTGCAGAGACCCTGATGTACCTAAACAGTAGAAACCCCCCACAAGTGACCCCATTTTGGAAACTAGAGCCCCCAAGGAACTTATCTAGATGTGTGGTGAGAACTTTGAATGCCCAAGTGCTTCACAGACGTTTATAATGCAGAGTTGTGAAAATAAAAAATATTTTTTTTTTACACAAAAAAGATTTTTTAGCCCCCAAGTTTTTATTTTCACAAGGGTAACAGGAGAAATTGGACCCCAAAAGTTGTTGTCCAATTTATCCCGAGTACGCTGATGCCCCATATGTGGGGGTAAACCACTGTTTGGGTGCACAGCAGAGCTCGGAAGGGAGGGAGCACCATTTGACTTTTTGAGCGCAAAATTGGCTGTGGCGTTTAGAGACCCCCTGATGTACCTAAACAGTGGAAACCCCCCAAATCTAACTCCAACCCTAACCCCAACACACCCCTAAGGCTTCTTTCACACTTCAGTTGTTTGGCGTCAGTCAGCTCCGACATAGTGACGGATCCGTCACAATTGTTGAGAAAACGGTTCTAACGGATCCGTTTTTTTTTACGGATCCATTACTTGGGGGTTGTCTGTGAAAAGTATCGACTTTTTGGAACATGCGCAATTGAAAAAGCGGATTGGGGCGACGGATCCGCCAAAATGACGGTAACGACGGATCCGTCGCCCATAGGCGGCCATTCTATGGAATGACGAACGCGATGGATCCGTCGCGAACCGCCATTTCGGCGCAGACAAAAAACGTTACAATGGCCGTCAATGTCTAGATGACGTCCGCCAAATCTCGACGGATCCGTCACATGGCGGATGGAACGGACGACCATCCGCCACAATCCGTCGCTAATGCATGTCTATGGGAAAATAGCGGAACCGCCAAAAAAATGGCGGATCCGCTATTTGATGAAAATGGCGGTTTCAGACTGACGCCAAAAGACTGAAGTGTGAAAGAGGCCTAACCCTTAATGCCAACCCGATCCATAATCCTAATCACAACCCTAAGGATAATCGCAACCATAACCTCAAAACAACCATAACCCTAATCAGAACACTAAAGCCAACACACCCCTAATCCTAATCTCAACCCTAACCTCAAACCTAACCCTAATCCCAATACACCCCTAATCCCAACCCTACCCTTAACCCTAATCCCAAACCTAACCGTAATCCCAAACGTAACCCTAATGCCAACCCTAATCCAAACCCTAATCCCAACCCTAACCCTAACTTTAGCCGCAACCCTAGTCCTAACTTTAGCCCCAACCCTAACCCTAACCCTAAATTTAGCCCCAGCCCTAACCCTAAATTTAGCCCCAACCCTAACCCTAAATTTAGCTCCAACCCTAACCCTAAATTTAGCCCCAACCCTAGCCCTAACCCTAGCCCTAACCCTAACCCTAACCCTAGCCCTAACCCTAACCCTAACCCTAGCCCTAACCCTAACCCTAATTTTAGCCCCAACTATTCTCTCCTGCCGGCCGGCAGATGGCAGCAGAGAGCAGGCGCACTGCGCATGCGCCCGCCATTTTCTTTTCATAGGAAGAAGCCGGCGGCCAGGAGAAGACACAGGAGGACCCAGGGACACCGGTAGGTATGATAGGGTCCCCGAATCCCCCTATTTCTCTGTCCTCTGATGTGCGATCACATCAGAGGACAGAGAATTACACAAAACTTTTTTTTTTTTTTTTTGCGGTCGCCGGTAAACAGTTAATTACCGGCGATCGCAAAACAGGGGTCGGTAAAAACCGACCCCGATCATGTTCTTTGGGGTCTCGGCTACCCCCAGCAGCCGAGACCCCAAAGATCTCCCAGGTGCCGGCCGGCGGGCGCACTGCGCATGCGCCCGCCATTTTTAAGATGGCGGCGCCCATGGGGAGCCACGAGGAGCACCGGGGGAGACAGGTGAGTATCGGGGGGGCATCCTTGGCGACCGGGGACCCCATTTCTCTGTCCTCCGATGTGCGATCACATCGGAGGACAGAGAAATTAAATGGGAAATCGCGTTGGGTTTTTTTTGCGATCGCCGGTAAACGGTTAATTACCGGCGATCGCAACTCGGGGGTCGGTAAAAAACCCCCGAATCATGTTCTCTGGGGTCTCGGCTACCCCCGGTAACCGAGACCCCAGAGAAAATCCGACTCTGGGGGGCGCTATTCACTTTTTCCACAGCGCCGTTAATTAACGGCGCTGTGGTTTAAGTACCCTTAGGGGCCGCCGTTAAAAGGCGTATCGGCGGTTGTTAAGGGGTTAAAGGTGCTCCCTACTGGTTTTACAAAGGAGGCTTTTACAGAGACTGCCTCTTAACAGGAACTGCTGTTAATTTTGCTGTAAAATAACTGCTTTGCCTTACAGACCTGAAGAAAAACCCGTTGGTGTGGCAGAATTCCGGGTCAGGATTACACGTCTTGTAGCCCATCCAAGCCCAACGTTGGGGGTTCGTCACTGGTCCCTCGCATCACGTCACCTTTAAATTGACTTGAACACTGATGATGTGATTGATATGTTGCACTATCTCAGAAAAAGACTTGAGTTTCCTCTTAAAGGGAATGTTGAAGTATTGCACTTTGCTGAAGAGTTAGTATATTATAGGGTAATATAACAAATAGGGATAGTAATAATGCTCACATAGTTGATAGTATGTAGTCAAAAAGTTGGATAATAGTAAAATGTTTGATAATGCACTGTTGAATAAAATAAAGGGAGCTTGTCGTGGAACATCAGCTAGGCGGAGCTGGTACGTAAGGAGAATAGCTGAGCAGGCGTGAGAGTGTGTAGCTCCTGATAGCACGTTTGATGTACTTTGAATAAATTGAAAATGAATGCAGTGAGCCCGTGGGGGTTGATAAACTGTTCTGCATTACAATAAAGTGAACCCGTGGGGGTTAGTGAATTACTTAGTTAGCTGGTTAGTCTAAAGTTTGCACTTAGGAAAACTACTGTTTTGCACTTAAATAAGATGTTTGGATATGACCAGGGCAAAGATGAGCAAGCAATGCAAATATGTTCTTGTTTGTAACGTTCAAGTGTTTTCACCTCCCATAAAGGGAAGCTTCGCATATTAACTTGTTTTATAGCATTTCAAAAATTTGCACGTCTTTTGCTAATGTATTGTTGTTTTCTTTTCCCAGTCCGGGAGTACTGGATTTAACGGGGGGGGGGGGGGGGGGGAGTGCAGCACCCCAGAGTCCTGGTCCTGGTCATTGCAGTAACATCATTCTTCCACCAGGGGAAGTCATGTTACTTCTGAAGGCAATAAAGGAGATTTACCAGGTATCACAAACCACACCACACACTTCACACTCCAGGCCGCCAGGGGGAGCTACGCTCCTACCTACTAGGGCACTCCTCACAATAAGGTAAAACTGGTGGTCTGGACAGGAAGTCAGGCAGAAGCGAGCTGGGCTTCACCCAGTGAGCTGCTATCTGAGCTCCTCTCAGATAGTGGGTCCCTGACAGGGGTGGGATCCTGTCAGAGGCTTAGACAGAAGGCCACGGAGCTGTGCCTGCCCCACGTGCGGCAGCATCCTAAGGAAGAGACATTAGAAGGGAATTGTATTGTAGCGAGTGAGAAACGAAGTCATAGCAAAAGGAGAGGAATCCAGAAGGAGTTCTGCCCTGCAAAAGGCTGCCTCCTTTCTGAGGCGCAGGAATCCAGTAGCCAGAACACCGAGGGAGAAAGGATCTCTACGCTTTACTTCAGAGACTGGCAAGCAAAGCAAAATTGTTAACACCTTATAGGGCCAATATTCTATGAATCAGTAATACTTCTATGGATCCTTCCAATGAACCCTAGTGCAACAAAGAAGAAAGAGTGGAGACCACTCACATGTGTAGCAAAAACCAACCACCGGAACTAATAGACCAAACTCAAAGAAATTAGTGGCACGGATATCCGTTTAAAATATTAACTTTATTTGCAATGGTTACAACATAATTGTGTGCACATGTTTGAAAATAAAAATAATAGGCGGCATATATATAAAAAGTTCACCAATGTATATAAAATCCTAAGTAGGCATAAGGGGCACCAAAGGGATAAAAGATTACGCAGGATTCCCACATATAAAAACCAAGTATAAAAAATACAAATATAAAAAAGTTCCACCAGTGACCTCAAATTCATGTGGGTAAACTAAAAAGGCATAAGCACTAGAAATGTCCAAGACGTGGAATATATATAAATATAAACAATAGTGCAAAGTGCAATGTGCGAGTGAATAGAAAAAAAGGGTGAAGAGGTGAAAGAATATACAATTGGGAAATCCTGTACCTTTAATGTGCCACCAGATCCAAACAATGCGCACACCCCGACGCGCGTTTCGGATACAAAAATCCTTCGTCAGGGGGTGGCAGGTTGCATAGTCAAGGAGTTTATATATTACATGATCATCCAACGTCAGACGCCGACAGGCAGATCCGGAAGTTCCCGCCCCCCGCATCACATGGTCAGACGCACGGGGACTGAGTACCCGGTGTTGCCAAGACCACAGAGACACAAAGAGCGAGGACGGCGGACCACTGAAGGCGCATGCGCACAACTCCGGTGTACAGACGTGGGGGATTCTAAAAAGCCGATCTAATATTAGCTAAAGAAAAAAGAAAAGGAAGCAGCATAGTATAACCCTAAGAGACATGGCAAGTGACTATATGCAGTATGAATATATACACCAATAAACAAAAACACCGTACTTGTAGAAATGTAAAAAGGTGCACCAGGAAGTACTGAATGAGCAAAAATACAGATGCCCAGTTCCGATGCACCAAAACAGGGCCACAAAGTCACCATGGCCCAAAAAAATAGGAAAAGAAGAGAGACCCTACCAAAACTAAGTAAAATAACATCAAAGTACAATACTGACCTAAATTGCCAATAATAAATGTGAAGCATGAATAAGAACAGAGTGCATCAGGAGGTGCAGGATGAGCAATAGAAAAAATGATAATTACAAAGTGCACTTGGACACTGTCAAAAATGAAGAAGATAGCACTCTGTTCTTATTCATGCTTCACATTTATTATTGGCAATTTAGGTCAGTATTGTACTTTGATGTTATTTTTCTTAGTTTTGGTAGGGTCTCTCTTCTTTTCCTATTTTTTTGGGCCATGGTGACTTTGTGGCCCTGTTTTGGTGCATCGGAACTGGGCATCTGTATTTTTGCTCATTCAGTACTTCCTGGTGCACCTTTTTATATTTCTACAAGTACGGTGTTTTTGTTTATTGGTGTATATATTCATACTGCATATAGTCACTTGCCATGTCTCTTAGGGTTATACTATGCTGCTTCCTTTTCTTTTTTCTTTAGCTAATATTAGATCGGCTTTTTAGAATCCCACACATCTGTATGCCGGAGTTGTGCGCATGCGCCTTCAGCGGTCCGCCATCCTCGCTCTTTGTGTCTTTGTGGTCTTGGCAACGCCGGGTACTCAGTCCCCGTGCGTCCGACCACGTGATGCGGGGGCGGGAACTTCCGGATCTACCTGTCGGCGTCTGCGCCGTACATCGGCCCGGCGTCTGACGTCGGATGATCATGTAATATATAAACTCCTTGACTATGCAACCTGCCACCCCCTGACGAAGGATTTTTCTATCCGAAACGCGCGTCGGGGTGTGCGCATTGTTTGGATCTGGTGGCACATTAAAGGTACAGGATTTCCCAATTGTATATTCTTTCACCTCTTCACCCTTTTTTTCTATTCAATCGCACATTGCACTTTGCACTATTGTTTATACTTATATATATTCCACGTCTTGGACATTTCTAGTGCTTATGCCATTTTAGTTTACCCACATGAATTTTAGGTCACTGGTGGAACTTTTTTATATTTGTATTTTTTATACTTGGTTTTTATATGTGGGAATCCTGCGTAATCTTTTATCCCTTTGGTGCCCCTTATGCCTACTTAGGTTTTTATATACATTGGTGAACTTTTTATGTATATGTCGCCTATTATTTTTTATTTTCAAACATGTGCACACAATTATGTTGTAACCATTGCAAATAAAGTTCATATTTTAAAGCCACTAATTTCTTTGAGTTTGGTCTATTAGTTCCGGTGGTTGGTTTTTGCTTCAGAGACTGGCAGGACAGTTAATTCCACGTTAGCTGCCCGACCTTATACCCAGGAGGCACGGTGGCAACTTGTGGAGGCTGGGGCGTGATAGAGTCCCTGTAAAAAGCCTCAGGCCACCAGTCATACGGGTTTGTCCTATCCTATCCATCAGGGGGACAGAGAGAAAGAGACATAACATCTACAATAGTTGTGAGGACCTTACCGAGAAGCTCAGCAGGGAGGTACTACAACACCCAGGCGCTAGTGGAAGGCTACTGATTTCCACCTGGATAAGGGGACTCTGGATTTGCCTTCATACCGGCCGGACTCTGCCTACCCTGTGATCTGTACCCTGGACTGTGGATGCTGAAGCCTTCAGAAAAGGTAAAGAGACTGCAACCTTGTGTCCTCGCTCTTCACTGCGCCTCTCACCATCCACCATCTACACACTGGGAGGCTGTCACGATATGGTATGAAATATCATATAAGTTTAGTTCTCTTGCTAGCATGCTGTGGGCTAAGCCCCCCTTCTTGGAGTGATTCTTCAGCTTGTAGCTGCAAATTCCTGACTTTCAGCTCACAAGCCCTCACCCCCTCGCCAAGGTATTTACGACCGGCATTTCCTGTAGTGGAAAGTGACCAGCTTCAACCTGATTAGAAACTTCCAGAATCATGAAAGTCTTTTGTTCTGTTTTTGTAAGATATTAGGCAAACCATTTAAGTTAAGAATACGAGAATATATATTCTTAATCCCCCTCGGTGGATCTATCCGCCACACTAAACATGAGCTTCTAACTCCATCAGGTAAAGAAGTAGGGATTTCTCTGTAAACATACATCCCAAATAGTATATATTTGATCTCATTAGAAAGCCCACGTTAATCCGAGATGAATGCTGGGATTGTTAGGACTATGACATGTTTTGTAGCGGAATTACAAGTCTTAGACTAATTTAGCTTACATTTAGTTAGACTGAAAAGGTAGGAGGGTCTGGGATAGCCAGCCCTTTTTTGTGATGTCACCAAGCTGAGCTATAACTGTTTTGGCCAGACTCCAGGCGTCAGTCTGTTGCTGGAAGAACATGTGAGTCTGATCTGAAGAGCTGTACCTCATGCATTGGGATTTTTGGGAGCTCCGCCCACCAGCATGGTTTTTGCCTGAACTGATATGAACTAAGAACATGTGAGTGTTATCTTTTCTCCTTTAATCCTCTTTATGTTATAATTACCTTGCACATATTTGCAATTGTCTCATTTGTAACATCTTTGTAAAATGTTTTTATAAAGCACTGCCTAAACTTTACGGAGTATAATATTTAATACTAGTTCATTCTCCATGCTCTAAACGTACCCTGTCTCCTGAAGGGAATTACGCTACTGTGTTGGGTTAGCTTCGGACCCGTTTAATCGGAGCTGGTGGCAGCGATAGTGTGCAGGCTTTTGGGTGATGTGTAGCGACTGCGGCGTTTATAATTATTGTTCCTGCCTGAGCGGGAGTAGTTTATCGCGTCGCTGCAGCGTGCCCAATAGCCAGTACATAGCAGGCAGCCTTTCTGGCGACCAATTACCCTAGGGGCAGTACCTAATCTGACCTGAGAGTAAGGGGGGCGCCAGAGAGCTGCAAGGGTTAAGTGGAACTGTAAGTGGGATACATAAGTCCCTGCAGTTCATGGTATATTGAAGAGCAGTGGGATACCTAAAATAAGCCCCTGCTGTAAACTAAGAGGTCAATAGCCTCGTGTGTGTCTTTTTATCACATTGTGGAGTGGAGGGATAACAAAGATAAGCCCCCCCTGCACATGTGATAGCCGTCTGTTGGCCTAAAGTCACCCCAATCTGTGACGTAGGGGTGACGGTCACGGTGTGGATCCCTGACATATTGGTGGAAGCGGTCAGGGGTTTGTGGCAAGGCGGTGGGATATTAGAGTATTAGTGATTTGGTTTGAGCAATCATTCCTCTCACTAAAAACTTGCAGAAAGTTCTTGCGAGGACTCTGCGCAAATAAGTTTGGAGAACGAACTCAGTGTTTATTAGACTTGAGACAATTGCGTACTGGTAATTATCCCCTCCCTTTCTCTTCGTTTTTCTATCCTATCTTTTATTTGGCAACCATGGTTGGGCTTGGAGAAACCTTTTATGAGCAGCAGACCAGAGACACCCTTGTTGCCTTATGCAAGTCACAGCACATTGACTATGCAGGCAAAAACAAAAGCCAACTGGTCGCTGTTCTGATGCAATGGGAAGCCGCTCTAGACCACTCACAGAGCCCAGAGGCCGCAGAAGCCAGCACCAGCGAACATGGTGCTGCAGCAGAGGTCCAACCACTGAATGCTGGCCCTGTTAGCAATCTGGGCGAATTGGACCCCCACCTGCAGGCGGCCTTGAAAGAATTCCCCACTGATGACCATGAGGGACGTCGGCAGCTGATTCAGCAATAACGGCAGGAGGCCGAGTCCCGAGCCGAGCGAGAGGCCCAGCAGGAGGCTGAGAGAGCCGAGCGAGAGGCCCAGCGAGCCAAGCAAGAAGCCCAAGCGCAGCGGAGTACCAGATGCAGATGGCCCGACTGCAAATGCAGGGGTCGTCCCAGTCCAGCCGTGAGCCCAGCAGCGCTCAGATACCGAAGCCCACTTCCCTGTTATGGAAAAGGACGGGGACTTGGACACTTTTCTGCGGGCCTTTGAGAAAGCCCGCAGACAGTACCAGCTGCCTACACAAGAATGGGCACGATACCTGACACCAGGGCTGAGAGGAAAAGCTCTGGAGGCGTTTGCTGCCCTCCCTCAAGAACAAGATGGTGATTATGAGGCCATCAAGCAGGCTCTGATAGCCAAGTACCAGCTTACACCCGAGGTGTACCGTAAAAAGTTCCGGACCCTCCAACGTGGCCCACACGACAGTTACAGTGATGTGGTGCATGGACTGGGGACCCACTTTGACCAGTGGACGCAAGGACTGTCAGTGACCACCTTTGCACAGCTGCGAGACCTGATAATCAAAGACCAGTTCTTCCATCTTTGCCCAGCTGAGGTGCGACAGTTCGTGATGGACAGAGAACCCAAAGACGTGATGAAAGCAGCGCAGATTGCCGATGCCTATGAGGCCAACCGTAGATCGGAAGTGCGGAAGCCAGTCACCACCAGCTGGAGAGGGGGTAAGCCTGCATCCAATGCCAGTACCCCTGCCAGCCAACACTCCAGAGGTCCTGTCCCCGTGGCCAACAGCACCAGACCTACCACCGAACTTCGCCAGTGTTACCACTGCAGGCAGCCTGGTCATATCAGTACCTTCTGTCCAAACAAGCAGAAGAACCTCCCAGCCAAGGCCCCAGGGCCTAATGCAGCAGTTCTTTTGGTGGGTGGTGTGGTTGGGAGGGTGTGTGACAACATACAGCACGTCACTGTGGGAGGCCATGTTGCTACAGGCCTCAAGGACACCGTGGCTGAACGAACCCTCATCCGACCCGAACTGGCGGCCCCTGAAGAAATCATTCTGGGGAAAACACTAACTGTCACTGGGATTGGGGGCATCAGCTGTCCCTTGCCAATGGCCCGGGTTTATATTGATTGGGGTGCCGGGAGCGGGGTGAAGGAAGTGGGGCAGTCTGATAATTTGCCCACTGATGTTTTGTTGGGGACTGATTTGGGGAGGTTGGTTGCATACTATGTCCCTGACACCCCTCCCCAATCTACTAATGAGGGTAACGTTAACCCTGATGATGATGATGATGGGAAATTGCATGTGTTACCTGACCATGCTTTATCTTGTAATGATGCATCTGATAACCATATTTTCCCTAGGATTGATGATGAAAATGTTGTACCTGTGCCAACTGAAGCTGATAACCATTTTTCTGAATAGATTAATGTGTCCATAGGTACAGGCGTGCTCAGCCACGTCGCTCTGCGGAGTGAGACGGCTGAGGAACCCCTAGCAGGGGCAAGTGTCGGTGCTACAGGAAATGGGGAAATGGATGGGAACCGTGAGAAAGGTGATGCCATGAAATTGACCAGTGCCACCGAGGAAGGTAACTGGCCCATAAGTAGCCCTGCCCCTGAAGTGTTGGGGGTGGATGGGGAGGTAGAGCCCATAGCAGCGCCGGCTGATGGGTCTGTAGAAATCCCTGGGGAGACAGCCTACGTAGCTGCTGTCACCCGCAGAGTGCCCGGAACGCAGATAACTGTTTGCCTTCCGGACCCTCCTCAGTCATCATTGTGACTGAACCAGAGGTGGACCCAGAGCAGGTCCAAGAGGGTTCCCGTGGGGAAGGGACCCTGACGTTGCTTCTGGCTTCCCCTAGCCAGGAGTTTCAGGCCGCTCTGCACACAGATGCGAGCCTAGAGAGTTTGAGACAACTCGCCGGGACGCCATTCTCCGAGACTGATAAGGAGAAGGTGTTCTGGGAAGGAGGAAGGTTGTACCGGGAGAC
Source organism: Ranitomeya variabilis (assembly GCF_051348905.1). Lineage (NCBI taxonomy): Eukaryota > Metazoa > Chordata > Amphibia > Anura > Dendrobatidae > Ranitomeya > Ranitomeya variabilis. The sequence continues at coordinate 51,946,813 of NC_135236.1, forward strand.
AGTACCCGGAGAATCACAAAAGGAGTGGTTGAGGGAAAGACAGCTGGTCGTCCCGCAGCAATTCCGGGGTGAGTTGTTGCGGATTGCCCATGAGATCCCGCTAGCTGGACACTTGGGGATCAGCAAAACTAAGGCCCGGCTGTCTCAACACTTCTATTGGCCTAAGATGGGGACAGATGTGTCAAACTACTGCCGCTCCTGTGTCACCTGTCAAAGAGTGGGGAAGGCGGGGCCTGCTCTTAAGGCTCCCTTGATCCCTTTGCCAGTGATAGAGGAGCCTTTCCAGAGGATCGCGGTGGACATTGTAGGCCCGCTGGCCGTCCCCAGCAGCTCTGGAAAGCAATACATCCTTACTGTGGTAGACTACGCTACCCGGTACCCAGAGGCAGTAGCTCTGTCGTCAACTAGGGCAGATAAGGTGGCGGATGCCCTGTTGGATATCTTTGCACGTGTAGGATTTCCCAGGGAGATGCTCACTGATCAAGGGACCCAATTCATGTCTCGCCTAATGGAGGCTCTCTGTAAGAGGATGCAGGTGAAGCACCTGGTATCGAGTGCGTATCACCCACAGACCAATGGCTTGTGTGAACGCTTCAATGGTACCCTCAAACAGGTTCTCCCCCTTCAAGCTCCTGTACGGCAGTCGAGTCCGGGGACCCCTTGGGTTGGTAAGAGAATCCTGGGAAGAGGAGCCGAACCCTTCTGAAGTGTCCATAGTGGAGTATGTCATGAGCTTCCGTGACAAGATGCAGACCTTGACGCAGTTGGTGCATGACAACATGACGCAGGCTCAGGCTGATCAGAAGCACTGGTACAACCAGAAAGCCCGGGAGTGGACCTACCACGTGGGTCAAAAGGTGTGGGTGCTGGTTCCCGTACCAACGGATAAGCTTCAGGCAGCCTGGGAGGGCCCGTACGTCGTCCACCAACAGCTCAACCCGGTAACCTACATGGTCATGCTTGACCACGCTCAGGGTAGGCGAAAGGCCTTTCACGTCAACATGATGAAGGCTCATCACGAACGTGAACCTTTCGTCCTACCGGTCTGCAGCGCACCCGAAGACGGGGAGGAAGACACCCTCCTGGACATGCTGGCCCAAGCCAAGGCCGGTGGGTCCATTGAGGACGTGGAGGTAAGCGCCTCGCTAGATGAACCACAGCGGTTGCAGTTGCAAACCACACTGGAACCCTTCCAGGTCGTGTTCTCCAACCGGCCTGGAAGGACTGAGTTAGCCGTCCACGAGGTGGACACCGGGAATCACGCCCCACTACGGCGAACACCCTATCGAATCTCTGACCAGGTGCAGCAGATTATGCGCCAGGAGATCGATGAGATGTTACAGCTGGGGGTGATTAGACGGTCAAAGAGCGCATGGGCCTCACCTGTAGTTCTCGTGCCAAAGAAGGACCGGACCACCCGGTTCTGCGTGGACTACAGGGGGCTCAACGCCATTACAGCCTCTGACGCGCACCCAATGCCGCGCATCGAGGAGCTGCTGGAGAAGTTAGCTGGCGCAAAATACCTGACGATAATGGATCTGATACTGGCAGATTCCCCTGAGCCCCGAGGCGCAGGAGAAGTCCGCCTTTATCACACCCTTCGGACTGTACGAGTCCACGGTCATGCCCTTCGGCATGAAGAATGCCCCTGCCACTTTCCAGCGGATGGTCAACCTCCTGCTTCAGGGACTGGAGAAGTACGCCGTGGCGTACTTGGATGACATTGCCATCTTCAGTCCCTCCTGGGAGGAACACCTGCAGCATCTCGAGGAGGTGCTCAGGCGAATTCACCGAGCAGGACTGACTATCAAGCCGGGAAAGTGCCAGATGGGCATGAGGGAGGTCCACTACCTGGGGCACCGGGTAGGCGGAAACACCCTAAAGCCAGAGCCTGAGAAAGTGGGCGCGATCGTGAACTGGCCCACTCCCAGGACCAAGAAACAGGTGATGTCCTTCCTGGGCACTGCAGGGTACTATAGGTGCTTCGTACAGCACTATAGTAGCCTGGCAAAACCTTTGACGGACCTCACCAGGAAGAAGCTACCCCACATCGTCAACTGGCCAGATGGCTGTGAGGGGGCCTTCCAGGCGTTGAAAACCGCACTGTGCAACGCCCCTGTGTTGAAAGCAGTCGACAGCAGTCGACCGTTCTTGGTACAGACTGACACCAGCGAGTTTGGCCTCAGTGCTGTGCTCAGCCAGGTTGACTCGGAGGACCAATAGCATCTGTGTTGTACCTGAGCCGGAAACTTTTGCCGAGGGAAGTGGCCTACTCCACCATCGAGAAGGAGTGCCTGGCCATAGTCTGGGCCCTGCAGCGCTTGCAGCCCTACTTGTACGGTCGCACCTTCACTGTGGTGACCGATCACGACCCTCTGCGCTGGCTAAACGCCATGTGTGGAACCAACGGCAGGTTGCTACACTGGAGCCTTGCCCTTCAGCAATTTGACTTCACCATTGAACACAAAGTGGGCAGGGAGCATGGGAATGCAGATGGACTGTCCCGCCAGGGTGAACTGTTGTGAATTCTGTTTTTGGGCTCCCTCTGGTGGTTACTGGTGGTACTGGCTGACTTTTGTCTTGCACCTGTTCCCATCAGGAAACTGGGAGTTTCCTATTTAGTCTGGCTTCTCAGTCATTCTAGTGCCGGCAATCAATGTTACCAGAGCACCTCTGTTGCTTGCTACCTGCTCCAAGTCTGCAATTCAGCTAAGTTGGATCTTTGGCATTTTTTGTGTTTGTTTGTCCAGCATGCATTTATATTTCTCTTGCTGCTGGAAGCTCTAGTGATCTGAAATTACTACTCCGGTGTCATGAGTTGATAACGGAGTTAAAGTAATTTCAGGATGGCTGTTTAGGGTTTTGAGGTGACCGCGAAGTCCTCTTTTGTATTTTCTGCTATCTAGTCAGAGGGCCTCTCTTTGCTGAACCTATATTCATACTGCGTACGTGTTTTCCTCTTACCTAACCGTTATTATATGTGGGGGGCTACTATCACTTTTGGGGTTTCCCTGGAGGCAAGCCAGGTCTGTGTATTCCTCTACTAGGGGGTAACTAGATCTCCGGCTGAAGCGAGGTGTCTAGGGATAATCGTAGGCACACCCCCTGGCTACTATTAGTTGCGTGTTAGGTTCAGCGTCGCGGTCATCTGAGATTCCATCATTCCTAGAGCTAGTCCGTTTTTGCCTGAGTCCCTGCCATTGGGAACCATGACAGTATTGCCGGCCGCAAATGTATTAAAGGTATTGGCTGAAGAAAGAGAGAAAAGAAGAAGTTTCTGACACTTTTTTTTTTTTTTTTACTCAGAAGTTCTGTCTAGCCATAATTGCAATCTGCTGCTTTTTTCTCTCCTCTTAACCCCTGAATGGCTCAGATCTCAGCTGTTGAGAAATGGATATCCAGAGTTTAGCTACAGGCCTGAGTGCTCTTGCTTCTAAGGTTCAAAATATCCAAGACTATGTTATACATGCTCCTATGTCAGAACCCAAGATTCCTATACCTGAGTTCTTTTCTGGAGATAGATCTCATTTTTTGAATTTTAAGCACAATTGTAAATTGTATCTTTCTCTGAGATCTCGCTCCGCTGTAGACTCTGCTCAGCAGGTTAAAATTGTGATTTCCTTGTTGCGGGGTGACCCCCAGAATTGGGCATTTGCATTGGCACCAGGGGATCCTGCGCTGCTCAATGTGGATGCGTTTTTTCTGGCACTGGGGTTGCTCTATGAGGAACCTAATTTGGAGATTCAGGCTGAAAAGGCCTTGATAGCCCTCTCTCAAGGGCATGATGAAGCTGAAATATATTGTCAAAAATTTCGAAAATGGTCTGTGCTTACTCAGTGGAATGAGTGCGCCCTGGCGGCGAATTTCAGAGAAGGTCTCTCTGACGCCGTTAAAGATGTCATGGTGGGGTTTCCTATGCCCACAGGTCTGAATGAATCCATGACTATGGCTATTCAGATTGATCGGCGTTTACGGGAGCGCAAACCTGTGCACCATTTGGCGGTGTCTTCTGAGCAGACACCGGAGATTATGCAATGTGATAGAATTCTGTCCAGAAGTGAACGGCAGAATTATAGGCGTAAAAATGGGTTGTGCTTCTACTGTGGTGATTCTGCTCATGTTATATCAGCATGCTCTAAACGCACAAAAAAGGTTGATAAGTCTTTTGCAATTGGCACTTTACAGTCTAAGTTTATTTTGTCTGTAACTTTGATCTGTTCATTACCATCTATTACTGTGGATGCCTATGTGGATTCTGGCGCTTCCTTGAGTCTTATGGATTTGTCCTTTGCCAGACGCTGTGGGTTTAGCCTAGAGCCTTTGGAGGTTCCTATCCCTCTGAAGGGTATCGACTCCACACCATTGGCTAGGAATAAACCACAATACTGGACACAAGTGACTATGTGTATGACTCCTGACCATCGGGAGGTGATTCGCTTCCTTGTGTTGCATAACTTGCATGATGTCTTAGTGCTTGGATTGCCATGGTTGCAAACTCATAATCCAATCCTTGACTGGAAAACAATGTCTGTGTTAAGCTGGGGATGTCAGGGGGCTCATGGGGAAGTACCTTTGGTTTCCATTGCTTCATCTACTCCCTCTGAAATTCCGGCATTTTTGTCTGACTATTGTGATGTTTTTGAGGAGCCCAAACTTAGTTCTCTCCCCCCTCACAGGGATTGTGATTGTGCTATAGACTTGATTCCGGGCAGCAAGTTTCCCAAGGGTCGTTTGTTTAATCTGTCTGTGCCTGAGCATGCTGCTATGCGGGAGTATATTAAGGAGTCCTTGGAAAAGGGACATATCCGTCCATCCTCATCCCCTTTAGGAGCAGGTTTTTTTTTCGTGGGTAAAAAAGATGGCTCCCTGAGGCCCTGTATTGATTATCGCCTGTTGAATAAGATTACAGTCAAATACCAGTATCCTTTGCCACTATTGACTGATTTATTTGCTCGTATTAAAGGGGCAAAGTGGTTCTCTAAGATTGATCTTCGGGGTGCGTATAATTTGGTGCGGATTAAGCAGGGAGATGAGTGGAAAACTGCATTTAATACGCCCGAGGGCCATTTTGAGTATTTGGTAATGCCTTTTGGTCTTTCTAATGCTCCTTCAGTCTTTCAGTCCTTTATGCACGATATTTTCCATAAATACCTGGATAAATTTATGATTGTGTATTTGGATGATATTTTGATTTTTTCGGATGACTGGGAGTCGCATGTTCAACAGGTTAGGAAGGTTTTTCAGGTTTTGCGGGCCAATCCTTTGTTTGTAAAGGGTTCAAAGTGTATTTTTGGGGTTCAGAAGATCTCCTTTTTGGGGTATATTTTTTCCCCTTCTTCTGTTGAGATGGATCCTGTCAAGGTTCGGGCTATTTGTGATTGGACGCAGCCTACTTCCCTGAAGAGTCTTCAGAAGTTCTTGGGCTTTGCTAATTTCTATCGTCGATTTATAACTGGGTTTTCAAGTGTTGCTAAACCTCTGACTGATTTGACTAAGAAGGGTGCTGATGTTGCCAATTGGTCCTCTGCGGCTGTGGAGGCCTTTTGGGAGCTTAAGCGCTGCTTTTCTTCCGCCCCTGTGTTGCGCCAGCCTGATGTTTCGCTCCCTTTTCAGGTCGAGGTTGATGCTTCCGAGATTGGAGCGGGGGCGGTTTTGTCGCAGAGAAGTCCCGATTGCTCAGTGATGAGACCATGTGCATTCTTCTCTCGAAAGTTTTCGCCCGCCGAGCGAAATTATGATGTCGGTAATCGGGAGCTCTTGGCTATGAAGTGGGCATTTGAGTGGCGTCATTGGCTTGAGGGTGCTAGACATCAGGTGGTGGTCTTGACTGATCACAAGAATCTGATTTACCTTGAGTCTGCCAGGCGTCTGAATCGTAGACAGGCACGCTGGTCGTTGTTTTTCTCCCGGTTTAATTTTGTGGTTTCATACTTGCCGGGTTCAAAAAATGTGAAGGCAGATGCCCTTTCTAGGAGTTTTGAGCCTGACTCCTCTGGTGATTCTGAGCCTACGGGTATCCTTAAGGATGGGGTGATTTTGTCTGCTGTCTCCCCAGACTTGCGACGTGCTTTGCAGGAGTTTCAGACTGATAGGCCTGATCGTTGTCCGCCTGGGAGACTGTTTGTTCCAGATGAATGGACCAGTAGAGTCATCTCGGAGGTTCATTCTTCTGTGTTGGCAGGTCACCCTGGAATTTTTGGTACCAGAGATTTGGTGGCCAGGTCCTTCTGGTGGCCTTCCCTGTCTCGGGATGTGCGTGCCTTTGTACAGTCTTGTGATGTTTGTGCTCGGGCCATGCCTTGCTGTTCTCGGGCTAGTGGATTGTTGTTGTCCTTGCCTATTCCGAAGAGGCCGTGGACGCACATCTCTATGGACTTTATCTCGGACCTCCCGGTTTCCCAGAAAATGTCCGTCATTTGGGTGGTGTGTGACCGTTTTTCTAAGATGGTTCATTTGCTACCCTTGCCCAAATTGCCTTCTTCATCTGAGTTGGTTCCTTTATTTTTTCAGAATGTGGTTCGTTTACATGGTATCCCGGAAAACATCGTTTCTGACAGGGGGTCTCAATTTGTGTCTAGGTTCTGGCGAGCGTTCTGTGCCAGGATGGGCATTGATTTGTCTTTTTCGTCTGCATTCCATCCTCAGACTAATGGCCAGACGGAGCGAACTAATCAGACCTTGGAGACTTATTTGAGGTGTTTTGTGTCTGCTGATCAGGATGATTGGGTCGCCTTTTTGCCGTTGGCAGAGTTTGCCCTCAATAATCGGGCCAGTTCTGCCACTCTGGTTTCTCCTTTCTTTTGCAATTCAGGGTTTCACCCTCGTTTTTCATCTGGCCAGGTGGAATCTTCGGATTGCCCTGGAGTGGACACGGTGGTGGATAGACTGCACCGGATTTGGAGTCATGTGGTGGACAATTTGAAGTTGTCTCAGGAGAAGACTCAGCAGTTTGCTAATCGTCATCGTCGTGTGGGTCATCATCTCCGCGTTGGGGACTTGGTGTGGTTATCTTCTCGTTTTGTCCCTATGAAGGTCTCTTCTCCTAAGTTTAAACCTCGGTTCATAGGTCCTTATAAGATTTTGGAGATTCTTAATCCTGTATCTTTTCGTTTGGACCTACCAGCATCTTTCACCATTCATAATGTCTTCCATCGGTCGTTGTTGCGGAGGTACGAGGTACCGGTTGTTCCTTCTGTTGAGCCTCCTGCTCCTGTGCTGGTGGAGGGTGAATTGGAGTATGTTGTGGAGAAGATTTTGGACTCTCGCGTTTCCAGACGGAGACTTCAATATTTGGTTAAATGGAAGGGATACGGTCAGGAGGATAATTCTTGGGTGACTGCCTCCGATGTTCATTCCTCTGATTTGGTTCGCGCCTTTCATAGGGCGCATCCAGATCGCCCTGGTGGTTCTCATGAGGGTTCGGTGCCCCCTCCTTAAGGGGGGGGTACTGTTGTGAATTCTGTTTTTGGGCTCCCTCTGGTGGTTACTGGTGGTACTGGCTGACTTTTGTCTTGCACCTGTTCCCATCAGGAAACTGGGAGTTTCCTACTTAGTCTGGCTTCTTAGTCATTCTAGTGCCGGCAATCAATGTTACCAGAGCACCTCTGTTGCTTGCTACCTGCTCCAAGTCTGCAATTCAGCTAAGTTGGATCTTTGGCATTTTTTGTGTTTGTTTGTCCAGCATGCATTTATATTTCTCTTGCTGCTGGAAGCTCTAGTGATCTGAAATTACTACTCCGGTGTCATGAGTTGATAACGGAGTTAAAGTAATTTCAGGATGGCTGTTTAGGGTTTTGAGGTGACCGCGAAGTCCTCTTTTGTATTTTCTGCTATCTAGTCAGAGGGCCTCTCTTTGCTGAATCTATATTCATACTGCGTTTGTGTTTTCCTCTTACCTAACCGTTATTATATGTGGGGGGCTACTATCACTTTTGGGGTTTCCCTGGAGGCAAGCCAGGTCTGTGTATTCCTCTACTAGGGGGTAACTAGATCTCCGGCTGGTGCGAGGTGTCTAGGGATAATCGTAGGCACACCCCCTGGCTACTATTAGTTGCGTGTTAGGTTCAGCGTCGCGGTCATCTGAGATTCCATCATTCCTAGAGCTAGTCCGTTTTTGCCTGAGTCCCTGCCATTGGGAACCATGACATTGAACCTACTGAGGTGCGCATGGAGGCATACCGTGGGGTTCTACCTCCCTAGCGCACTCCAAAAGGGGAGGTGTGACGATATGGTATGAAATATCATATAAGTTTAGTTCTCTTGCTAGCATGCTGTGGGCTAAGCCCCCCTTCTTGGAGTGATTCTGCAGCTTGTAGCTGCAAATTCCTGACTTTCAGCTCACAAGCCCTCACCCCCTCGCCAAGGTATTTACGACCGGCATTTCCTGTAGTGGAAAGTGACCAGCTTCAAATGGATTAGAAACTTCCAGAATCATGAAAGTCTTTTGTTCTGTTTTTGTAAGATATTAGGCAAACCATTTAAGTTAAGAATACGAGAATATATATTCTTAATCCCCCTCGGTGGATCTATCCGCCACACTAAACATGAGCTTCTAACTCCATCAGGTAAAGAAGTAGGGATTTCTGTGTAAATATACATCCCAAATAGTGCATATTTGATCTCATTAGAAAGCCCACGTTAATCCGAGATGAATGCTGGGATTGTTAGGACTATGACATGTTTTGTAGCGGAATTACAAGTCTTAGACTAATTTAGCTTACATTTAGTTAGACTGAAAAGGTAGGAGGGTCGGGGATAGCCAGCCCTTTTTGGTGACGTCACCAAGCTGAGCTATAACTGTTTTGGCCAGACTCCAGGCGTCAGTCTGTTGCTGGAAGAACATGTGAGTCTGATCTGAAGAGCTGTACCTCATGCATTGGGATTTTTGGGAGCACCGCCCACCAGCATGGTTTTTGCCTGAACTGATATGAACTAAGAACATGTGAGTGTTATCTTTTCTCCTTTAATCCTCTTTATGTTATAATTACCTTGTACATATTTGCAATTGTCTCATTTGTAACATCTTTGTAAAATGTTTTTATAAAGCACTGCCTAAACTTTACGGAGTATAATATTTAATACTAGTTCATTCTCCATGCTCTAAACGTACCCTGTCTCCTGAAGGGAATTACGCTACTGTGTTGGGTTAGCTTCGGACCCATTTAATCGGAGCTGGTGGCAGCGATAGTGTGCAGGCTTTTGGGTGATGTGTAGCGACTGCGGCGTTTATAATTATTGTTCCTGCCTGAGCGGGAGTAGTTTATCGCGTCGCTGCAGCGTGCCCAATAGCCAGTACATAGCAGGCAGCCTTTCTGGCGACCAATTACCCTAGGTGCAGTACCTAATCTGACCTGAGAGTAAGGGGGGCGCCAGAGAGCTGCAAGGGTTAAGTGGAAATGTAAGCGGGATACATAAGTCCCTGCAGTTCATGGTATATTGAAGAGCAGTGGGATACCTAAAATAAGCCCCTGCTGTAAACTAAGAGGTCAATAGCCTCGTGTGTGTCTTTTTATCACATTGTGGAGTGGAGGGATAACAAAGATAAGCCTCCCCTGCACATGTGATAGCCGTCTGTTGGCCTAAAGTCACCCCGATCTGTGACGTAGGGGTGACGGTCACGGTGTGGATTTCTGACATATTGGTGGAAGCGGTCAGGGGTTCGTGACAGAGGCCCTAGGGATACACTTAACCTGTGGGAAGGTATACCATCTAGCTGCCATAACATCACCCCAGCGGACCCCTAAGCAGCGTCGGTCACCCTGACCGAATACCACAGGTGGCGTCACGAACATTATCCCTATTAAGACCTTTCCCCATTTACAACGGACGTCCCTAGGGCCACGGACCGGGTCAGCCACCGTGACATCCCCACCGAGAACCGAAGGACCCGGTACCGAGTACCCCACGGCCTGTGGGGGCGCTCCATGTCCAGCATTCTGCCCCAGTGTGTCCAGCATTGTGCCCCCAGTGTCTCCAGCATTGTGCCCCAGTGTGTCCAGCATTGTGCCCCCAGTGTGTCCAGCACTGTGCCCCCGTGTGTCCAGCATTCTGCCCCAGTGTCTCCAGCATTGTGCCCCAGTGTGTCCAGCATTCTGAACTCAGTGTGTCCAGCATTTTGCCCCAGTGTCTCCAGCGGTGAAGGCGAAGCTCCCTCCACTCAGCGTGCACTCGCCGGTGACTGACAATGACGTCAGACGCCGGCAACGTGCGCGTTGCAGCTGACGTCAGCTGCCAGCCTCCGATTGGCTGGCGGCTGTTAACTATTGACGTGCGGGCACGGGCCTGCACATCAATAGCTTTGCTGCCGCCGCGCCGCTAAGGGCCCGGTTTAGCCTGCCGGTAGGGGCCCGGTGAGCAGATGAGACGGGGTCCGATGCGGGCCCCGTCTGCCCACCGGGCCCCATACACCAGTCAGGGCAGTAATGCCCTGATTACAGCACTGACAGTCACATCCCAGAGTGCAGAGGTAGAAGTCACACCCCAGAGTGCAGAGGTAGCAGTCACACCCCAGAGTGCAGAGGTAGAAGTCACACCCCAGAGTGCAGAGATAGTAGTCACACCCCAGAGTGCAGAGGTAGTAGTCACACCCCAGAGTGCAGAGGTAGAAGTCACATCCCAGAGTACAGAGGTAACAGTCACATCCCAGAGTGCAGAGATAGCAGTCACACCCCAGAGTGCAGAGACAGCAGTCACATCCCAGAGTACAGAGGTAACAGTCACATCCCAGAGTACAGAGGTTACAGTCACATCCCAGAGTGCAGAGATAGCAGTCACACCCCAGAGTGCAGAGACAGCAGTCACATCCCAGAGTACAGAGGTAACAGTCACATCCCAGAGTACAGAGGTAGCAGTCACATCCCAGAGTACAGAGATAGCAGTCACACCCCAGAATACAGAGGTTACAGTCACATCCCAGAGTACAGAGGTAGAAGTCACACCCCAGAGTACAGAGGTTACAGTCACATCCCAGAGTACAGAGGTTACAGTCACATCCCAGAGTACAGAGGTAGAAGTCACACCCCAGAGTACAGAGATAGCAGCCACATCCCAGAGTACAGAGATAGCAGTCACACCCCAGAGTACAGAGATAGCAGTCACATCCCAGAGTACAGAGGTAACAGTCACATCCCAGAGTACAGAGGTAACAGTCACACCCCAGAGTACAGAGGTAACAGTCACATCCCAGAGTACAGAGGTAACAGTCACATCCCAGAGTACAGAGGTTACAGTCACATCCCAGAGTACAGAGGTAGCAGTCACATCCCAGAGTACAGAGGTAGCAGTCACATCCCAGAGTGCAGAGGTTACAGTCACATCCCAGAGTACAGAGGTAACAGTCACACCCCAGAGTGCAGAGGTAGCAGTCACATCCCAGAGTACAGAGGTTACAGTCACATCCCAGAGTTTAGAGATAGCAGTCACACCCCAGAGTACAGAAGTAACAGTCACACCCCAGAGTACAGAGGTAGCAGTCATACCCCAGAGTACAGAGGTTACAGTCACATCCCAGAGTACAGAGGTAACAGTCACACCCCAGAGTACAGAGGTAACAGTCACATCCCAGAGTGCAGAGGTAGCAGTCACATCCCAGAGTACAGAGGTAACAGTCACATCCCAGAGTACAGAGGTTACAGTCACATCCCAGAGTACAGAGATAGCAGCCACATCCCAGAGTACAGAGATAGCAGTCACACCCCAGAGTACAGAGATAGCAGTCACATCCCAGAGTACAGAGGTAACAGTCACATCCCAGAGTACAGAGGTAACAGTCACATCCCAGAGTGCAGAGGTAGCAGTCACATCCCAGAGTACAGAGGTAACAGTCACATCCCAGAGTACAGAGGTTACAGTCACATCCCAGAGTACAGAGGTAGCAGTCACATCCCAGAGTGCAGAGGTTACAGTCACATCCCAGAGTGCAGAGGTAGAAGTCACACCCCAGAGTGCAGAGGTAGCAGTCACACCCCAGAATACAGAGATAGCAGCCACATCCCAGAGTGCAGAGGTTACAGTCACATCCCAGAGTGTAGAGGTAGAAGTCACAGCTCAGAGTGCAGAGGTAGCAGTCACATCCCAGAGTACAGAGATAGCAGTCACATCCCAGAGTACAGAGGTGGCAGTCACACCCCAGAGTACAGAGGTAGCAGTCACACCCGAGTACAGAGACAGCAGCCACAGCCCAGAGTGCAGAGGTTACAGTCACATCCCAGAGTGCAGAGGTAGAAGTCACACCCCAGAGTGCAGAGGTAGCAGTCACATCCCAGAGAGCAGAGGTAACAGTCACATCCCAGAGAGCAGAGGTAACAGTCACATCCCAGGGTACAGAGGCAACAGTCACTTCCCAGAGAGCAGAGGTAACAGTCACATCCCAGAGTACAGAGATAGCAGTCACACCCCAGAGTACAGAGGTAGCAGTCACACCCCAGAGTACAGAGATAGCAGTCACACCCCAGAGTGCAGAGGTAGAAGTCACACCCCAGAGTACAGAGGTAGCAGTCACACCCCAGAGTACAGTGGTAACAGTCACACCCCAGAGTACAGAGGTAACAGTCACACCCCAGAGTACAGAGGTTACAGTCACATCCCAGAGTACAGATGTAGCAGTCACACCCCAGAGTACAGAGAAAGCAGTCACATCCCAGAGTGCAGATGTAGGAAGATGGATCAGAATAGAGGGCTGTCACCATTGTTGCTGGGGGAAGCACTTTATGACTGGAGTAGACCTTTGCACCTGACTGTTGGGGGCGGGTGTGGTATAAGAGACTGAGCACACGGTAACAGGGCTTTCGGCGGGTACCCAGAGTGTATGAGACAAGAGAAGGTTGACTCCCTCTCCACTGACCGGCGCCAACGACAGGCCCGCGATTCATCCTTCCATCCCCACGCATACAGACTGTACATCTCCTGAGACATACCTTCCCATTACTCTCTGATCTCTACAGTATTAACCGGTCGGTGCCGCTGACATCTTCCGAAACTCTTAGCAGCTCTGATCCTCTGGTGCACGCGGCTTGTAGTAGTAAGACTGCGGCCTCCACTCCAGGATTTTGTACACCATTAGCGGTGCATCTGACTTACCGTCAGTCAGCACTGCATTCCAGGACCACGAGACCACATGTAGGAAGACCAGGATACTTCATCGCCGTTCAGAGACAGTGCTTCACTTTCCTCCAGAACAGGCTCAGAGACTTCTCGCGTCACCTACGGCGCCATCTTGGGATTTTCCAGCCACCATCATCCAGGAACCAGAGACTGATAAGTTAACTCGTTATTTGACCCTTTCTTATGACTTTATTACCGTTTACACGTTGTGTGCCTATTTACCTTAACCCCCTTACTCCCTGCGTGAAGTATCTACTGCTGTGATAGCTGTATATAAAAAAACCCGTTAACTCTTGTTCTGCCTCCTGCTTGTCACTGCATCCCGCGTACCTTCTAGAAACTTACCCTTGGCGTAGTCGGCAGGATGCAGTCCAACAGCACGGAGGTGGCAGACCAAACAGTTGGGGGAGGCCCACAACATGGTGTTATTTCTTGTTTCCAGTATCTCGCTGGGGAAATGTTGGACAATTTGCCAAAATTTACAAGAAATAACACCATGTTGTGGAGCTGGACTGAGCGCATAAGGGGTATGATGAGAATGCACCCCATGACCCCTGTATTGGAAGCAGAGGTGGCTATCATGGTATTAGATGGAGAAGGCAGAGACTCAGTTATGTTGCGGACCCCCAGGGAGCGAGACACTTTTAACAAGGTGCTGCAAATTTTAGAAGAGACCCATGGAGATCCCACAGACGTAGGGGAATTGAGGACGAGTCTTTTTAGTCGCATGCAGAGGGAGGGGGAGACTATGATGCAGTACATGAACGCACTGCAGGAATTACATACTGAGATTGTTAGGAAAGATGGCGCTGGTATAGACCCTAGGACATAATGCTGTGAGACCTTTTAGTAACGGGATTGCGGGACACGCTGGCGAAACAGACCCTGCGGGAGCGCGTGCGATTAAACCCTCGTGCCACTTTTTCTGAGATAGGAAGTGAAGTGCGCACGTGTGAACAGCAGCAGGGGGTGACAGTCCCGGTGGGGAAGGTCCGGAGTGGGGAGGTATCTGGAAATGCAATCACTGAACCCCAATGGGTGAAAGAATTGAGGAGAGAACTTCTGAATATTAAAGGAGAATTGGCTGACGTTAAAAAAAAGTCGGAGGCTGCGGCAAATTCACCAGGTGACAGGGAAGGCCCGAAGTCCCGCCCTGACACTAGAATGCTTCGCCGACAGAGACCCCTCACTAGTGGAAGTCCTACAAGTCTAGTGTCAACGTGCCCTCTACTTTGGGCCGAATTTGATGGTTGTGCAGCGTGCTGCCTGGTGGACACGGGCTCACGGGTGACAATGATGCCAGAAACTTACTTCCGGCGACATTTTCCTGAAGCAAGGAGGCCTGAGTGGGGCCCAGTGATAAAGTTGATGGCTGCCAACCAACTGCCCATTCCGGTCGCAGGGGTGGCGTGGATGCAGATCTCCATTTGTGAAAAGGATCTGGGATGAAAGGGTGTGGTGCTAATGCAGCGCCCCAAAGTCCTGGTCATTGCGGCAATGTTATTCTTCCACCAGGGGGAGTGATATTACGTCTGATGGCAATATAGGAGATCTTCTTACCAGGTATCACAAACCATACACCACACTTCACACTCCAGTCCACCAGGGGGAGCCTTGCTCCTATCTACTAGGGCACTCCTCACAATAGGGTAAAACTGGTGGGCTGGATAGAAAGTTAGTCAGAAGCTGGCTGGGCTTTGCCCAGGTAACATCGAGGCAGAAGCTGACTGGGCTTCACCCAGGCAGCATCCTGTGAGGCAGAGGGAAAGGAGGAACATCAGAGCTGCAGACAGAGAGGTCCCCGACGGGGGGGGATCCTGTCAGAGGCCTAGACAGAAGGCTACGGAGCTGCGCCTGCCCCACGTGCGGCAGCATGCTAAGAAGGGATACGAAGAGAATTGTATTGTAGAGGGTGAGAAACGAAGTCATAGCACAAGGAGATAAAACCAGAAGGAGTTCTGCCCAGTAAAAGGCTGCCTCCTTCTGAGGCGCAGAAGCCGGGAGCCAGAACACCAAGGGAGTAATAGTCTCTACGCTTTACTTCAGAGACTGGCAGGACAGTTAATTCCACGTTGGCTGCCCGACCATATACCCAGGAGGCACGGTGGCAACTTGTGGGGGCCGGGGCGTCTCTAGGGTCCCTGTAAAAAGCCTCAGGCCACAAGTCATATGGGTTTGTCCTATCTGTACCATCTGGGGGACAGAGAGGAAGACATAACATCTAGAACATCTACAACAGTTGTGAGGACCTTACCAAGAAGCTGAGCAGGGAGGTACTACAACACACAGGCGCTAGAGGAAGGCTACTGATTTCCACCTGGATAAGGGGACTCTGGATTTGCCTTCAGACCGGCCGGACTCTACCTACCCTGTGATCTGGTGCCCTGGACTGTGGATGCTGAAGTCTTCAGTAAAGGTAAAGAGACTGCAACCTTGTGTCCTCGTTATTCACTGCGCCTTACATCATCCACCATCACCACCTACACTTCTGGGAAGCCCTGGGGACACACTTCACCTGTGGGAAGGTATACCATCTTGCTGCCATAACATCACCCCAGCGGACCCCTAAGCAGCGTTGGCCACCCTGACCGAATACCACAGGTGGCGTCACGAACTTCCCCTTTAAAGACCTTTCCCAAAACCATAAAAACTCTTTCCTTTATTGGACGTCCCCCAAAGGGCCACGGATTGGGTCTGGCCACCGTGACATCCCCCAAACCGAAGGACCCGGTGCCGAGTACCCCATTGCCCTTACGTGGGGGCGCTCCACTAACCCAGGGAGAAGTGAGTAGCGGACACACAGTCACCCTAGGAATGAACGTTTTGAAGGAATTTGTGAGTCTCCTCATCAACGAACCCTCTAACGAGACTCTGTAGCAGTGGAGTCCACATACCCCTCAGAGAAGAGTATTCCAACAGTTAGTTCATGTAGCTCAAGCTCAAGAGTCTTGCCGTGAAGGAGGAGTATTAGGAAAAGTGATCGTTCTTCCAAACTCATGCTACCACCCAGACAAACAGTACTCACTTTGCCTATCTGAGCTCACATCCCATTGGAAGGAGTTGAGATTCAAATTGAGCCTTCTTCTTCAGAGCAACTTCCCTCGGGATTCTCGGTGGCATGTACGTTAGCCATTGTGCATGATGGAACTGTTCCTATACGCTGCGTCAATTTAGAGGATCAAGACATCACAGTTTTTCCCAAAAGCGAATTAGTCCGGATTGTGGGTATGCCTGAAGAGGTAGTACCACCTCAGGCTGTGCAGCTGAAAGTACAGCAAGGAGACCACTGGACTGTGATGGTGAACTCCTCTTCTACGCCAGAGCCCCAACACATTTAGGATGGACGACTTGACCTGTAACAAATGCGGGCCGAGTTGGCCGAACTCACTCAGGCACAGGTGCAGCAGGTGGAAGCTCTAATAGGGCGATATAGGGATGTGTTCGCTCGTCATGAAGACGATTTCGGCTGCACCACAGCCATCAAACACGAGATACCTACTGAAAATACCACGCCCATTAGAGAGCACTATCGTCAAGTCCCACCACAGTTGTACCAAGAGGTAAAGAATATGTTAGGCCAGATGTTGCAGAAAGGTGTCATCAGAGAGAGTCTGAATCCATGGGCAGCTCCAATAGTGCTGATGCGGAAGAAAGACGGGACTCTGCATTTTTGTGTGGATTATCGGAAACTCAATGCTTGTACCGTGAGAGACTCATACCCATTACCCAGGATTGAGGAATCCCTGTCCGCACTAGGAAAATCCAAATTTTTTTCTACGTTGGACCTCGCCAGTGGCTATTGGCAAGTGCCAATGTCTGAACAGGATCAAGCAAAGACCACCTTTATTCTATCCATGGGCCTGTTTGAATTCAACCGAATGCCGTTCAGCATGGCCAACGCTCCCGGAACTTTTCAACCTCTCAAGGTGTCTGGGTGATCTGAACTTTGAAGCCATGCTTTTCTATTTCGACAGCATTATAGTCTACGCTGCTTCATTTGAGGATAATCTACAACAACTGGAACAGGTGTTGAGTCGCCTTCAGAAGCACGGATTAAAGGTGAAACCTCAAAATTGTAATTTGTTCTGCACTCAGATTGAGTACTTGGGCCATGTTGTTTCTGCTGATGGGGTGAAACCATCCCGAGAAGATCGCTGTGATACAGGATTGACCCACTCCAGAGATGGTGAAAGATGTTCGAGCATTCCTGGGAATGACCGGGTATTACCACCGCTTTGTGAAGAATTTTGCCCGCCAAGCAAGACCGCTGCTGGAGCTGCTTAAAGGAGTGCCCCCGGGCGCAAAGAACTGGAACATTCGTTGAAAGGAACACCAGGAGGAAGCTTTTCAAGATCTGAAGAAGGCATTGACAGAAGCTCCTGTGTTGGCCTATGTGGACTTTTCTCAACCGTTTATTCTCCACACCGACGGGATTTTGCATGGACTTGGGGCTGTATTGTCACAGATACAGGATGGAAGAGAGAAGGTGATCGCTTACGCAAGTCGGTCCCTTCACGATTCCGAACTTAATCTGGACAATTACAGTTCCTTTAAGTTGGAGCTGCTGGTGTTGGTGTGGGCTATGACAGAGAGGTTCGCGGAATATTTGTCCGGTTCTAAAGTGCTGGTGCGCACCGATAATAACCCATTGGCTCATCTGGAAAATGCAAGGCTGGGAGCTCTGGAACAATGATGGGTGACCAGAATGACAAAGTTTCGGTACAAAATTGCTTACAACAGAGGAGCAGAGAACACTCATGCTGATGACCTATCCAGGGTGAAACATGCTAAACCTGAGCGAAATAGAGATGAAGAACTGGAAAGTGAGGAAGTCTCCAGGTTCCAAGGTCCCGCCAGGACGGTGGTGGAGTCGCAGGACCAGGTACAAACCCTGACTCAGGGGGGCGTCTTGGGCCGATCTCGAGATAAGTGGGTCCGGTTACAGCAAGAAGATAGTGAGCTTGCTCTGCTTAGACTTTGTGTGACTTTAAAGAGGCTTCCCAGTTTGGCAGAGAGAAATGCTCAATCCCAGGAGACTCTGCGGATTCTTCGACAGTGGGAACGCCTTCAGATAAAGAAGGGATTGCTGTATCAGAAAGTGCAACTTCAGACGGAGCTAGGTGCCACCTGGCAAGTCATAATTCCAGAAGCACTGTTGTCCGAGATAGCCACCGAAGCACATGAAAAAGGAGCGCACTTTGGTCAGGAGAAGACTTTTCAGTGGCTACAGCAGTTCATTTATCATCCTCGGTTGAAGTTCGTGGAAGAGACTTGTAGGGCATGTCGGACATGCAGTCCATTGGGACATCCACCCCCCGAGCTGTTAATGATAGTGTAGCGCCCCCACTGCCGCAGGGCCGAGGGGTACCCGGTACCGGGCCTCTGAGTCTCTGCTCTGGGGTTGTCACGGTGGCTAGGCCCGGTCCGTGACCCTGCTGTGGGGCGTACAGTAAATAATAGATGTAGATGGTGGTAGTGGTGCGGTGTAGTGCCGGTCGCAGTAAATAACGAGGACACCAGGTTGCAGTCTCTTTACCTCTTTACTGAAGGTCTCTGGGTCCTCAGTCCGAAATACGGTTCACCAGGCTGCGCAAGTCCGGCCGGTCCGATGGCACCTCCAGAGTTCTCTTTGCAGGTGGAAATCTGTGCCTTCCTGCTAGCGCTATGTGTTGTGGTCCTCCCCTGCTGTGCTTACGGGATAGTACCCCACAACTGTTGTGTCTGTTTCTGATGTTCCCTCACAACTCGTTCGGATGATGTTCTTCTCCTCCGTCCCTCCCTGATGTTCTGGTTAGGACGGCACCCGTATGACGAGTAGGCTCGGAGCTCTTCCGGGACCCTAGAGTCACCCCTCTCCTAGTGCGCCCCCCATGTCTTCATAGGTGATATATGTGAGACAGCCCGCCTATGACTGACTGTCCTGCCGTTGGTTTGAAGTATTGCTTGGAGCTAGATATATAAATACTTCCTCGGCGTTCCGGCCGCCGGTTGTGCGCCTCAGTAGGATGTTGCCTCGGTCTTACAGCACGACTCCTACTGGTATTTCTCCTCTTGCTTTGATCTCGTTTCTCACCCAGCACAATATATCTCGCTTCTAATCCTTTCTTAGGGCACCGCCGCTATGCTGAGCAGGCACGGTCCCGTGACGTTCTTCCTTGTTGCCAGGCCTCTGTCAGGGTCCCAAACCTGACAGGGACCCTACCGAATCTTCCCCCACAACACCCCCTGCCACAAGGTGTTGCCTGGTTCCAACCCAGTCAGCTTTCTGACTAACTTCCTGCCTGACCCCCAGTTTACCCACAGTGGTGAGGAGTGGCCTAATAAATAGCACCCTTAGCTCCCCCTGGAGGCCCGACTGTGAAATGTATTGGTGTATGTGATACCTGGTCAGATGAACTCCTTCAGTGCCATCGGACGTACCATAGCCCCCCTTAGCGGCGGAGCCACAGTACTGCAACGACCAGGACTCTGGGGCGCGGCAATAGACTATCTGACCATCGAGCCGGCCCACCAGGCATATGAACATTGTTTAGTGATGGTGGATCACTTCACGAAATTTGCTGTTGTGACTCCAACCAGAGATCAAACTGCGGAATCAGCTGCACATGCAATCTGTAAAAATTTAATTCAACTTTACGGCTGTCCTACACGGATCCATTCTGACTAGGGAAGCCTGTTTTTTGGGCAAAGTGATGGAAGAATTACATCGTATGTACCGGATTGACAAATCCCGCACCACACCGTATCACCCTCAGGGAACGGCGCCTGTGAACAGACATTAATTCAAAAGTTGAGAACTCTGGAAGAAGGTCGGAAAGCCCGGTGGCCTGAGTATGTATCACAGTTGGTGTGGGTATACAACAATCGAGTAAACCGAACCACGGGTTATACCCCCTTTTCTCTCCTATTTGGCTGGGCCGGAAAGAGAATCACTGAGTTAGAATTGGATCCAGAAGAGGACTACCCGCGGACGGGAGTGTCCTCCTGGGTTCGAGAACATCGTCATTGCCTGCAGACTTTGCATCGGTTGGTACAGACCAGGCTTCGGGAGTTGGAGCATGCCGAGCGAACTCCACCGCGGGCAACAGATCTTCAAGTTGGAGACCATGTCTTAGTGCTAGAAAGACGTCCTCGAGACAAACTGGAAAATCGGTGGGAAATGGACCCGTAAAGGGTAAAGCGACGAGTCAGCTCCGAGGGGCCTGGATGCGAGATTCAACCTGAAGGAGAATGAAGCTCTCCCACTCGGATAGTTCACCAGAATATGCTTCGGCCTTGCCTATCGACACATCTGGTACGAGTAGGAGAGGCACCAGAGACTCTCGAACCAGTTCCCATGGTAGTAGAGGAATAGAGGATGAGGAGAGTGATGAACGAAGACCTGGGTCCCCGAAGAATCTGATCCCGAGAATATAGACACACCATTGCTCCCTCCTGTACAACCTGATTCCGCCACTCAAGGGGACTACACTACTCCTTCCAACTTACGACGCTCCGGACGAACAACAGCAGGCAAACCCCCCAATCATTTTGTTCAAGAACACTTCATTTGGCAGCAAAATGTATGAAAGAGAGGAAGACAGCCATGTGTTTCACAAGAATCCTCGCCCGTGGAATGGCGAGCAAAAGGAGTGGGGGAATGTAGGAAGATGGATCAAAATAGTGGTCTCTCTTGCGTGTCTGGGCCAGAACTTTTGGGGCCGGGGGAAGCACTTTCTGACCGGAGTAGACCTTTGAACCTGACTGCTGGGGGCGGGTGTGATATAAAAGAGACTGAGCGCGTGGGAAAGGGGCTTTTGGCAGGTACCCAGCGTGTGCGACAAGAGAAGATTGACTCCCTCTTCGATGACCGAAGTCAACTGACAGGCCCACGTTGCATCCTTCCATCCCAGCGCATATAGACTGTGCACCTCCTGAGACCATCTCCCCGATGCTCTCTGAACTCTACCGTACTAACCGGTCGGTGCTGCTGACATCTGCTGACACTCTTTGCAGCTTTGATCCTGCGGTGCACGCAGCTTGTAGTGGTGAGACTGTGGCCTCCACTCCGGGACCTTGTACACCATTAGCAGTGCATCAGACCTCCCCTCTGTCAGCACCGCGTTCCAGGACCACGAGACCACGTGTAGGAAGACCAGGATACTTAGTCGCTGTTAAGAGACAGTGCTTAACTTTCCTCCAGGACCGGCTCAGAGACTTCTCACGTCACCTACGGCGCCATCGTGGGATTTTCCAGCCACCATCGTCCAGAAACCAGAGACTGATAAGTTAACTCGTTATTTGACCCTTTGTTATTACTTTATTACCGTTTACATGTTGTGTGCCTATTTACCTTCACCCCCTTAGGGTATGTGCACACGTCCGGATTTCTTGCAGAAATTTCCTGAAGAAAACCGGAAATTTTCTGCAAGAAATCCGCATTTTTTTTTTTTGCGTTTTTTTTCGCTTTTTTTTTAGCATTCTGCAAGCGTAATTAGCTTGCAGAATGCTAAAGTTTTCCAAGCGATCTGTAGCATCGCTTGGAAAACTGACTGACAGGTTGGTCACACTTGTCAAACATAGCGTTTGACAAGTGTGACCAACTTTTTACTATAGATGCTGCTTTTGCAGCATCTATAGTAAAAGATAGAATGTTTAAAAATAATTAAAAAAAAAAAAAAAATGCTTATACTCACCCGCAGACAGCTGATCTCCTCACCGGCGTCCGTTCCGTATAGATGATGTGTGCGCGCAGGACCTTCCATGACGTCGCGGTCACGTGAGCGGTCACATGACCGGTCTCGACCAATCACAAGACGGCGACGTCATCGGCAGGTCCTTCACCGCACACCAGCTACAGGAACCGAAGCGGCAGCGTGCAGTGGAGAGGCGGGAAGACATCGAAGGTGAGTATAGGACTATTTTTTATTTTAATTCTTTTTTTTTGACCAATTATATGGTGCCCAGTCCGTGGAGGAGAGTCTCCTCTCCTCCACCCTGGGTACCAACCGCACATAATCTGCTTACTTCCCGCATGGTGTGCACAGCCCCGTGCGGGAAGTAAGCAGATCAATGGACTCCCAGGTGTGCGGAATCCCCTGCAATTCCGCATTTTAATGAACATGTTGCTTTTTTTTCCGCGATGCGATTTTTTCGCGGAAAAAAAGACTACATTTGCACAAAAAATGCGGAATACACTGAAAATAGTGGGAGGCATATGTTAGCGTTTTTATCACGTTTTTATAGCGAAAAAACCGCGAAAAATACTGAACGTGTGCACATGGCCTAACTCTCTGCGTGGAGTATCTACAGGGGTAATAACTACAGGGAGGGCCTTTTATATGGATACACCTAAATAAAACGGGAATGGTTGGTGATATCAACTTCCTGTTTGTGGCACATTAGTATACGGGAGCGGGGAAACTTTTCATGATGGGTGGTGACCATGGTGGCCATTTTGAAGTCGGCCATTTTGGATCCAACTTTATTTTTTCCAATGGGAAGAGGGTCATGTGACACATCAAACTTATTGAGAATTTCACAAGATAAACAATGGTGTGCTTGGTTTTAACATAACTTTATTCTTTCATGAATTATTTACAAGCTTATGACCACTTATAAAATGTGTTCAAAGTGCTGCCCATTGTGTTGGATTGTTAATGCAACCCTCTTCTCCCACTCTTGACAAACTGATAGTAACACCGCAGAAGAAATGCTAGCACAGGCTTCCAGTATCCGTTGTTTCAGATGCTGCACACCCCATCACACCCCAGAGTACAGAGGTAGCAGTCACATCTCAGAGTACAGAGGTAGCAGTCACATCCCAGAGTACAGAGGTAACAGTCACCCCAGAGTACAGAGGTAACAGTCACACCCCAGAGTGCAGAGGTAGCAGTCACATCTCAGAGTACAGAGGTAGCAGTCACACCCCAGAGTACAGAGGTAGAAGTCACACCCCAGAGTACAGAGGTAGAAGTCACACCCCAGAGTACAGAGATAGCAGTCACATCCCAGAGTACAGAGGTAACAGTCACCCCAGAGTACAGAGGTAACAGTCACACCCCAGAGTGCAGAGGTAGCAGTCACATCTCAGAGTACAGAGGTAGCAGTCACACCCCAGAGTACAGAGGTAAGGCCGGAGACACACTGGTGCGAGATACGGCCGAGTCTCGCTGGTTAAAAGCAAGCTGTGGCACCTGCACTCCGGAGCGGAGCGTGCAGCTGCATAGCAATACATGGAGCCGCACGCTCCGCTCCGGAGTGCCGGTGCCACAGCTTGCTTTTAACCAGCGAGACTCGGCCGTATCTCGCACCAGTGTGTCTCCGGCCTTACAGTCACACTCCAGAGTACAGAGGTAGCAGTCACACCCCAGAGTACAGAGGTAACAGTCACACTCCAGAGTACAGAGGTAGCAGTCACACCCCAGAGTACAGAGGTAACAGTCACATCTCAGAGTACAGAGGTAACAGTCACATCCCAGAGTACAGAGGTAACAGTCACACCCCAGAGTACAGAGGTAGCAATCACACCCCAGAGTGCAGAGGTAGCAGTCACATCTCAGAGTACAGAGGTAGCAGTCACACCCCAGAGTACAGAGGTAACAGTCACACTCCAGAGTACAGAGGTAGCAGTCACACCCCAGAGTACAGAGGTAACAGTCACATCTCAGAGTACAGAGGTAACAGTCACATCCCAGAGTACAGAGGTAACAGTCACACCCCAGAGTACAGAGGTAGCAATCACACCCCAGAGTACAGAGGTAACAGTCACACCCCAGAGTACAGAGGTAGCAGTCACACCCCAGAGTACAGAGGTAACAGTCACATCCCAGGGTACAGAGGTAGCAGTCACATAGTCAGACTGACCCTCCTATGCCCTTGGTGCCCTATAGACTATGTGCCATACATATAAGAGCTTTAGGTTGGAGCCCAATAGTTTCCACGTTACCCCTGTGATCACAATCTGGTCCATTTTATACATCAGTTCTTAGTGTAGTCCATATTGGCAGTGCCCCCATGTGCCATTCATAATGCTATCACTTTTCTTCCAGTCAGAGTTGAAGCTGCCCCTCAGTCACAGGATGCCGGAGTGACGGATAACCTCTGCACCCCTATAGCCATTGTGTGCTCCTAGTTTGGATCTAGCTCAGAGAGCATGTGTTGTGTTGTCTGAAGATGGTAGATGAAGTACCGCATGTGCCCACCAGGCGGCAGCGAGCTACCTCGTATCTGATGGCCACTCCAACCATGAGGGCTAATGCCAGTTGCATGATGCCACAGTAATTGACTCCTATTGTTGTGAGTTGATTGTCCAGACTATAAGGACGGCTCATAAACCACAATCTCCCAATGTTTACCACTGTAATTGGGAAATCATTCTTTCGGGAGTGTGAACAGATGGACTTCCACCCCACGGTGTTCTTCATTCCTAGGTTTCTTTACTGTCTGTTCTGTCCTCAGATTTGCATCTCTGACAGGATTTTCTGACCTTTCCATTCTTTTTTAATATACGCCGATTTTTGCACGCAGGATAAGACCTTCCTGCAGAGGGTGGCTGATTGTTCTTACAAGCATCCGATGGACTCTTGAAACATCAACCTTGATCTGTCTGTACTCCCCGAGTCTTCCTTTGATGAGCCCCTCAAAGATTCTTTCATGGAAGGTGACATTTTTGGTAGCCATGTCCTACAGTTGCAGTTTTTAGGCTTAAGGCCCTATCCTTCATATCTTCCTTCCTTTCTCTCCATCACGACAAGGTGACATTTATGTACAGTGCCATCCTTTCTAACAAGGACGGTTGGGCTTTCCACATCAATGAAGACATTGTATTCCCATCCTTCTGCCTACCTCCAGTCCATCGATCTAGATCTGGTCAATCACTAGGGCCTACCTTTTGGTTACAGAAGACGGCCAGTATTGACTCTTTTTGTGATCCTTGATGGACCATGCTAAGGTTCTTCAGTCTACAACACAAACATCTTCTAATGGATCAGGTTGGTTCTTCTACAAGCCTGTAAGGTTAAGGACAAATCTTTTTAAGTTAGTCGCAGGGTGGACAACCATTAAGGCTGTTTCTCCAGGCCAACATCTGAGCCCCTATCCACACCCTCATCATAGATCCACTCTATGCCTTCTGCCAACACCTGCTTTCGGTATACAGGGGCTGGAGGGTTAGCCATTCTCCCCCATTAGGACTGCACTATAAAGTCCCATAGTCCTGTATCTTCCAGTGCAGCTGGCAAGAACATTACAGTATTATCTAGCTCATTCACTACATTGAGGGATACAGCTCCCACGCTGTTCTCGTTGGTTGTGTCTTAAACATATAAAAAAAAAAAAAAAACTATGCAAGTCTTGTTGGTTCCTGCTTATTTTGTACTATGAAAATTTTTAGAGTTTTTTGGGTTGTTCAACCACTTCTTTTTGTGGTCAAGAAGGAAGTTTAACCCATCAAGCAGTGCCAACACTTTCACCTAGGGTTATTATTTTTTTTTTTTTTTAATAGCACCATTTATTCCATGGCGCTTTACTTGTGAAAGGGGCAGGCATAGACAAGCACAATAAGCATGAGCAAAACAGGGCACACCCAAGAACAGAAGGTGAGAGGACCCTGCCCGTGAGGGCTCACAGTCTGCAGGGGATGGGTGAGGATACACTAGGAGAGGGTAGAGCTGGTTATGCGGCGGTTCAGTAGGTTGAGGATCACTGCAGGCCTGTCGGAAGAGGTGAATCTTCAGGTTCTTTTTGAACGTTTCTGTGGTAGGCGAAAGCCTGATGTGTTGGGGTAGAGCGTTCCAGAGTATGGGGGAAGCACGGGAGAAGTCTTGGATGCGGTTGTGGGAAGAAGAGATGAGAGGGGAGTAGAGAAGGAGATCTTGTGAGGATCGGAGGTTGCGTGCAGGGAAGTACCGGGAGACGAGGTCACAGATGTATGGAGGAGACAGGTTGTGGATGGCTTTGTAGGTCATAGGGATTTGAACTGGAGTCTCTGGGCGATAGGAAGCCAGTGAAGGGCTTGGCATAGGGGAGAGACCGGGGAATAGGTGGATTAGTCGGGCAACAGAGTGTAGGATGTATTGGAGGGGTGCGAGAGCGGAGGCCAGAGAGAGTAGGGTTGAGCCCCTTAGTGGCAGGACGTTCACCTGCGCTCATAAATCTTATTTGGAGTTCAAGATGCATAGGTGAGTATATTTCGATCACACACGCACACACGCTTATGTCACTCACTATATTCAGTGTGTAAAATGCAGAGTTAAACCAAACCATTTCATAGCACTTTATATTGACAGTCTGCTTCAGCACTATTATACACCTTAGGTCACACGTTCAGTATTTGTAAGATAAAACCAGGAGTAAGTGAAAAAAAAAAAATGCAGGAGTGGTGACAGGTTTCTATTATACTTTTAATTGTTCCCTCCTGGTTTTGGTTGACAACTAATGAGGTAAAATACTGACCAAATACTGATAGCGTGAACGTGGGAGGAAGAAACATTGCGACTTCTGGGATTCGGGCAGTCCAGTTGGACAAAGACTGGGAATTTTACAGCTATTGAGAAAATGCAGCAGCCTGAAAGGGTCAATGTTGGGCATACAGGTTAGATGGCATTCATGTGTCTGGTCTCAAATACTAGACATTGACATCCCTGAAATTCTTATAGTAGGAAGAAGTCTCAGTAAGCATTTTTTTTTTTTTAAAGGGGGGGGGGGGGGGGTGTTCCTCATCCACGACCAGCACACCATTCCTAGTCTGTAGGATTGGGTGAAACAGTAAGGCACCGTACCAGGTGAATGGCACAAGTGTCAAGGATGTGCACCTCCATTGAAGCACTATTCTTGGTATGTGATTACTTTCAAAGCCACCAGAGGGCGCAGTGCTGGCATAATGCGGCACTTTACAGCTGCTGCGATAGTGTATTAAGCGCTGCTGCCGGTGTGTTTTGCAGCGACCTTGCTGTACTTCCCGACCTCTTCACATTTCATTTGGGCTTCCATTATACAAATCAAATAATCCAGACGCTGGTTGGACACAATGTATTTAATTAGAAATTTGACATCTGTACATCCCAAAACATAACCCATCATTCATACATTCTGGCGAAGAGCCCTGCATCAATATAAATTAGAAGCGTACAGCTTGAAGCAGGGGGGAATTCTCATAGGGGCCCGAGGCCCATTTCACCACATCACAGGACACTGAGGGGCAATGTGTTGGCAAAGTCAATTTAAACACTTGTGGTCAGATGTCAGGAGGTGGCAAGTCTAGATCTCAAGAAAAAAAAAAAAAGTTCACGACCAGACTGGCATTCAGGAGGACCAAATGCCAAGGCGAGCCGACAAAGGCTAGGCTCAAAGTTGGACCAAATGCCAAGCCGTGATGAGACAGGATAGGCTCACAAGTGGACCAAATGCCAAGCCGTGCCAGGAGAGGATAGGCTCGAAGGTGGACCAAATGCCAAGCCGTGCCAGGAGAGGAAAGGCTCAAAGGTGGACCAAATGCCAAGCCGTGCCAGGAGAGGATAGGCTCGAAGGTGGACCAAATGCCAAGCCTTGATGAGACAGGATAGGCTCATAACTTCATAAGCAGACCAAATGCCAAGAGAAGAAAGGCTCGTAAGTGGACCAACTGCCAAGCCGTACCAAGAGAGGATAGGCTCAAATGTGGACCAAATGCCAAGCCGTGCCGACAGGACAGCTCGTACACCTAACAGTCGGGAACGCTGGAGCTGACCCATCACTTATGGGCAGGACGGTTCTAGGGCCGTTAAGCCAGTCCTAGCCAGGTACCAGTGCATCGTTGTCAGACTGGCATCACGGCACAGAACAGCCTTCTCCGTGAAGGTGGCAGGCGCAGGGTCAGTCCGACAAATGCGTTCAGCATATTGGGCAGAACACTGAATAGTCTCATACTGCAATGGATGACCCGGGTCTTGGAATAGTGTATGGAATTTGGCAGCGCACGCCAGGTGCCCAGACCGATCTACGCACCTCACAAGCCCTCAGACAGGTAAAATAAAAAAGGTATGACTAGGTAAAGATTGGTTCCTATGGACCAGAAGTCATCAGAACCAGGTGCTGCAGCGGTGACACTATGGAGACTGGCGTAGGAGGAGCACTAGACAGAAGGGTCAGGAGAGAGGAGATGGGGGGGAAGGGGAGAAGATTGACAGACCGTCTTCCAAATAAAGGGTTAAAACAAAAACTGTAAAAAATATATATAAATTTAGAGTCTCATAGAGACAGAACGATCCCATTTCCCCTCTCCTATCTAAGACGTGACGCCCAGGGAAGGGGAGCGCTGGTAGGGAGGACAGAACGGAGCCTTCGTCTTTAAAGCTCATCCTTCAGGGGCGTTTCTTCCTCCTCATCGTCGTCTTCCTCCTTCTCTTCCTCCTTTCCTTCCTCATCATCATCTTCATCATCATCGGCTTCCTCTTCCTGCGGCTCTTCCTCTTTCCTCTTCTTATCCTCCTCTTCCTGCTTCTTGCGTTCTTCCTCATCTTGCTGCTCCTTCATCTTTTTCTCAGCATCCTAATGAGGGGCAGAGGGGAAAGAAATAAAAAAATTAAAAGAGGATCTTCCAAATTTATAGGAACTTCCTGAATATAGCACCACCACCCCCCTTCCATAATAATGATCCAGATTAAATTTTGGGTATCCAAGCTGCCCAATCCTAACTAGACCATCCACCCCACAGACCCCATGTTTTCCATGGCGGACCCCTCTGACATGCTGATCCAGGGCTACAAAGCGCAGTTCCTTCAGCACACCTGTATACATTTTTAGAATCAGACCCCCATGGGTGACAAACCGCTGTCTAGTACAACCACAGGGACCATTTGTAGGCACAAACCCCAATAGACCCCTACCCAAATACCGCCATATAATGGCCGAACCCATCATATAACATCCAAAGACTATAATAACATACTGCCATATGCTGATATAATACTGCCATACACAGTAAGTGCACCTGATTATGAGCCACACATGCTGTGGTTTGTACCAAATTTATCATCCGTACTTCTCAGAAGCATCAGAAAAAGGGATAAAAAAAAACAACAAAAATTGCAACTTATCTACCTCCGTTAGGTTCCTCCATGATGCCCCAAAATTCTCCCTTTAAAGCATTTTCACCAGTTAGAGCATGTTAAACTGGCCACATAATGACTGGCTGCAGCGCTGGAAAGTTGTTTTTTTTTTTTAATCTCATCACATTGCAGAGATTTTAGATAGTAAAGTATATACAGCAGTTCCCAGTATAACCATGCAGGCAGGGATTTTTTTTTTCTGGGGGCACTTGCTTTTTCCCTCCTGCATGATGTTGACCAATCATAGGCAAGAGGGAAAAATAAAAAATAATGACACCCCAGAGAAGGTCAGAAGCAGCTTTCTGTGATCTGTTAAGACAGGTAATAACAGCTCCATTCTCTTTCCCCAGGTCATACAGATCTCACTGCTGGAACCGAATTGAGATTACAAGTATGGAAGGTGAGGAGAGAAGCAGAGCCATGTATCAAACCACTCTGCATTTATTTCAGTCAAAGAATAATGCCCTGATGGCTGGCACCAACTAGAAAGGTGTATGGCAACACTGCAGCTCTAATCCCTCAGCACTGTCAACCTCTGCTTTCTTCCCCAGGTCACACAGATCTCATTGCTGGCATCTGTGATTACAAGTTGGAGGAGAGCAGAGCCGCATCATTGAAAACACATCTCCATCTATTCCACGCATTGGGGAATAATACCCTGATAGCCGACATGGATTCAAAGCCGTATGATACGCTGCAGCTCTCATCCGACAGCACTGTCAAGCTCTGCTCTCCTCTTACCCCAACACTGTCAAATGCTGTGAGATGGGAGCTGCAGCATGTCCCATACATCTCTGCATTATTCTTTGATTAGGGTAGGTTCAGAAAGGCTTAATGGCAGTTCTGCTGACTATTTTTCCCCTGCATGATGCTGTCTTTTTGTAAAATTGACCAATCATTCATAAGTAAAGCAAAAGCCTCTAGTGAAAAATCTTTGCTAATGCCTCCTTGGTTAGATTGGATATAAGCATGTAAAGTGTCCTATCTAACCTCCACAAATGAGATTGGGGGGGAAATAATAAAAGGCAAAAATGCCACACAAAAAAAAAAAAAAAAAAAATCATGTTTTGTCCAGCTCGACAGCCACTGTGCCATGTGGTTGCCTTGTAAAGATGCTAAAACTGGAATAATGTCCTATTTACAGAGCCAACTGCCAGATAATCAGCCATCTAGAACCAGTCACTGATTTTAAAGGTTAATCATAGAGTCCACACGCCAATGAAATGATAATCTTCCTCACTAGAGTGTTGCCATTTCTCACCCCTTGCCCTGAGGGGGTCCTGACCACTTGCCCAACCTAAGCCATGGAAGCCCTAAACTCCAAGACCTTGTGTTGGTGACTCCCCATCTTATGACCATTCGCCATGGCAGAGCCACATTACCTTTCTGACACCCCAGGTCTTTGCAGCGTAGTCTTCTGCGTGTTTCTCATCATCTGTGATCAAGATGTTGTCAAAGATGGTTCCAGATTTCACCTGTGAGCAGATAATTCATCAGAAGAGGTTCGGCGCCGGTCAGGCAAGGCAGCCATGATTATTTAGGTCTATCCTTACCTGCCACAGATCAAAGCCGATCACACTAATGTCGTCGTAGGCATACAGGTTGGGGTCTGGGGTGTATTCTGGGTTGTCGATCTCAGGGTGGACCCACTTTCCTTTGTAGTCAGGGTTGTCGATCTGACGGGGTTTCCACTCTCCCTGTTGGGACAAAGGTCATACGATTAGTACTAGCTGCCATGTTAGATACCTCAGTGGTCACACAGCTGCAGGTCTCTGACCCGGTTGTGAAACTACAACTCCCAGCAGGTTGTTGACAGTTTATGGCTTGCAGCTAAACACTATGCATTACACTCCCATGATGTTACCCCCTGTAAACACTCAACATGAGTGTTGGGATTGTACGTCTACTGCAAACCACACAGCCGACCACTGCTGCCAAGCTGATGGGCACAAAGGGTTACTAGTTCTAGTCAAGGACAGCAACCTATGTAGGTGCCCGAGGCACTATGAACCCACCAGTGCCCCCACAACTGGCAATGTAGCTGTATGTGCCAAGACCCCCAGATGATGCCAGCTCCTGTACCGGGAAGGATGCTGGAGATGTCCACCCCATGTAATAGACAAGCCATGATGCCACCCCTCATCTCACCTTGTACTCAGGGTTCTGGATCACAGGGGGCTCCCACTCTCCATCCATCTCCTCGTCCCAATCTTCAGGTTTCACTGCATCTGGGTCGGGGATGTGCTCGGGCCTGTCCCAGTCCTACAAGGGTTGGATGAGACATGAAATCTCCACTGCCAGAAGGACACGAGGAGAACCTACAAAGTTACTGAACATTGAGTCCGGCACTCACCTCTGGTTTGCTGTCCTCTGGGTCATCGATCTTGGGACGCTCGTCCCAGTCATCGGGCTTCTTGGCTTCAGGGTCCTTGATCTTCTTGGGGGGAAGGAAGTCCCAGTCGTCTTCCAAGCTGCCGGATTCTACCTTGCTGTTGTCAATCTTCACCTCGTAGGTGTTATCAGGCCGGACGATCAGTGTGTACAGATGAGTGTGAACGTCGTCCTGCGAGGAGAACCAGAGGACGATGGTGAGAACTCTGCGAGACACGAGGACAGCAGCATGCTAGTCGGTGCACATCCCCACCCTCATCTCCTCACCTTACAGCGGATGTCTTTGTTAATCTGCAGGTTCTTTCCTTTGTAGTTGAAGATTACGTGAACCTTCTTGGTGGGAGGACCGCAAATATCAGGACCTGAGATGAATTAGGAGATTAATCTGGATTATAACAAACACCCAACACCAATTCCCTGAGATCCATGTACCACTAAGCTCCCTTGTCTGGGGAAACCAAAAACTGCCCCCACAATCATGGCCTAGTTGTCACCAACACCCCGACTAGTAACTACAGGTTACATTGGTCTGGACATCTAGGTGTAGGATTATAACGATGGGACGTTCTGCTCTACATCTATGATAGGCCATCATGGATCATTAATAGTGCCCCCTGCTGGCAGGTCCTGGTACCCCACCTACCGAACATGATGTTGTACTCGGACTCTCCGTGCATGTCCGCCTGGTCCAGCGTGCTGGGGAAGATCTTCACGTATCCACCTCCGCAGTCAATGTTCTGCTCGTGCTTGACGGTAAACTGGACGACCAACGTCTTACCCTTATTGGAGAAGGAGTTGAATCGGGCAGACCGGGCGTAGAAGCGGGCGTCCTGGCTGGTCTGCAGCCCTGAACAGGGAGAAAGCAATACCATCAGCCTGGAAGAAGTCCAACATGGTGGCTGAGTGCAAGTTAACCTCCAAGGAGTAGTTCTACAGTCTAGGGGCCTCCAGCTACCAAGGCATGCTGGGAGTTGTAGTCCAACAGCTGGAAAGCCACAGACTGCCTCTGCAGCGTCACCACTCACCTTTGTCCTGTTCCACGTCTCCGTAGAACTTGCCGGCGCTGATCTTAAACTGGCCGTAGTCCGACTTGTGCTTGGACTCTACCCAGCGCTGTGTCCAGCCATCTGCAAGATACGAGATCCTTAATGTCCCCACCTTGTAATAACCCCCGACAGGAGAGACGGTGCAGGCAGTGACTAGCCTACAGGTAACAAAGGTACTAGGGTGTACTCGCATACTGGAGGGGAGTGTGAGCATGATGGGGGTTGTGATATAAGGGAAACCCTGCAGGTCACATCCTGAAGGCAGGTCTGGGCACGATGGGGGGGATTTAATATGAGGGACACCCTGCAGATCACATCCTGGAGATTACTCAGTCATGGCATGATAGGAGTTGTAGTATAAGGGAAACCCTACAAATCACCCTGGAAGTCTGGACATGATGGTGGTTGTCTACATCTTGGAGGTTAGTCTGGGCATGATGGGGGTTGTAGTGTAAGGGACACCCTACAAATCACCCTGGAAGTCTGGACATGATGGTGGTTGTCTACATCTTGGAGGTTAGTCTGGGCATGATGGGGGTTGTAGTGTAAGGGACACCCTACAAATCACCCTGGAAGTCTGGACATGATGGTGGTTGTCTACATCTTGGAGGTTAGTCTGGGCATGATGGTGGTTGTAGTGTAAGGGACACCCTACAGATCACATCCTGGAAGTCTGGGCTTGATGATGGGGGTTGTAGTATGATGGACACTACAGATCATTTACCAGAGGTTAGTTTAGTCATGATGGGGTTTGTAGTATAAGGGACACCCTCCAAATCACCCTGGAAGTCTGGGCATGATGGGAGTTGTAGTACATGGGAAATTCCTTGCTGGGAATGTGATCTATAGGGCATCCCTCTGTCTACGTCTTGGAGGTTAGTGTGGACATGATGGGGGTTGTAGTACGATGAACAGAATACGATCATTCACCACCAGAGTCCATCGCCAACCCCCCACCATCTCATCACCTACCGACAGGCCGCCATCACTGCACAACACGCCGGCAGCGCTGCCACTTTCAGTATCATTATGGAGGGAGGAGGGGAGACGCGGCACCATCACTCCCTCCCCCGCTGCTTCCAGAAGATTCTGTAGTGCTCCATACACCTGATGGTAGAGAGCGAGGACGAGGCAGGAGCGACCCCGGACAATGGGGCGGCCCCACATTACAGGCTGGAGGGACAATGGGGCGGCCCCACATTACAGGCTGGAGGGACAATGGGGCGGCCTCACATTACAGGCTGTAGGGAGACACTGCCCTATGCTGCGTATCCCAGGCACAGCCGGTCGCACCCATTACACCCCGGGTGTCACCCAATGAGACGCCAGCCATTACAGCCATGCACCAGGAGCTGCACCCTGGGCTGGTACATGCAGTAGACAGGCGCTCGCAGCTCTGGTGGTGACTAGAGCAGGAATAGACATAATGGAGCAGAGATGCAATGGCGGCTGCACTGCAGATATATGCACATTACTGACAATGAAGGGTTAAGCCTCCAGCAGACAGTGTGTGCACACAGTAATGACATTAGCAGGAGTCACACTGCTAATTACCCACTCGGCCCCCCGGGACTCAGCACCCTGTCATTTAGCAGGAAAAAAGCAAAAATAAACTACAAATCCCAGAATTCCCTGCCATA
Organism: Ranitomeya variabilis; assembly: GCF_051348905.1. Classification (NCBI taxonomy): domain Eukaryota; kingdom Metazoa; phylum Chordata; class Amphibia; order Anura; family Dendrobatidae; genus Ranitomeya; species Ranitomeya variabilis. The sequence goes on from NC_135236.1 coordinate 51,981,058, forward strand.
CAGCTACATGGCAGAGCACGCTGGGAGTTGTAGTTCAGCGCCAATAAAGACGACGCAATGCTTTACCTCCATCAGCGAAGTCTTCAGTAAAGTGGATGGTGGGATCAGCAGCGCACAGAGCCGCCAGCAGCGGGAGGACGAGGAGAGCGACGCGGGCCATGGTGCTGCCCTGAGACCTGTCAATAGCGGCGTCTGGACACTCTAAGCGCCCAGGGATCGCCGGACGCGGCTCTTATATGCTGTCAGCGCTCCCGCCCCGCCGGGGCGCTTCTATTGGCTGAGCCAGTACCGGTGTCCGCAGTTCATTGGACAGCGTTTTCTGCCATTCAAGGTACCCAGATGGCTAGTTTTGATTGGACCGGTGATTGACCAATAAAAAATCACCACGCAGGGGCCTCCTACTAGTCGGCTGATGATTGGCTTGAGGGTGTGGGCACATGAAGGAAAGCTGCGGATGGGTCACATGGTACGGGGCCAGGGAGGAGCGGAGCACGTGATGTCTTCCGGCCGTGTGGGCGTGGCCTGGAGTCCCGGGAATTATCTGATAGTCATTACCGGAGCGCTAATTAGTAGTATGATCGTTATAGAGAAGGGATGAGAGGAGCTCCCGCCCCCGGTATTCCGCCTGTGTGCGCTCAGCTGGACGTGCCCTTTAAATCTTGAGCATGCGTGCAATGATCTCATGGATCCATCCAATGTAAATCCGGGGAACTTCTGCCACCGAGTGACGGCAGTTTTCCCATATACTGTGTGCATCATTGGTTTTACCATCTTCAATTCCATTGCTTGCTGTCAGTGAATAGGAACTGTCATTATTACACCCAGAGGGAGAGATCCTGTGTGTGTCTGTGGTGGGGTCAGTGCGGTGCGCTCTGTGTGTGGCGGGGTCACTGCGGTGTGCTCTGTGTGCGGTGGGGTCACTGCGGTGCGCTCTGTGTCTGCGGTGGGGTCACTGCGGTGTGCTCTGTGTCTGTGGTGGGGTCAGTGCGGTGCGCTCTGTGTCTGTGGTGGGGTCAGTGCGGTGCGCTCTGTGTCTGTGGTGGGGTCACTGCGGTGCGCTCTGTCTGCGGTGGGGTCACTGCGGTGCGCTCTGTGTCTGCGGTGGGGTCACTGCGGTGCGCTCTGTGTCTGCGGTGGGGTCAGTGTGGTGCGCTGTGTGTCTGCGGTGGGGTCACTGCGGTGCGCTCTGTGTCTGTGGTGGGGTCACTGCGGTGCGCTCTGTCTGCGGTGGGGTCACTGCGGTGCGCTCTGTGTCTGCGGTGGGGTCACTGCAGTGCGCTCTGTGTGTGGCGGGGTCACTGCGGTGCGCTCTGTGTCTGCGGTGGGGTCACTGCGGTGCGCTCTGTGTGTGGCGGGGTCACTGCGGTGCGCTCTGTGTCTGCGGTGGGGTCACTGCGGTGCGCTCTGTGTCTGCGGTGGGGTCACTGCGGTGCGCTCTGTGTCTGCGGTGGGGTCAGTGTGGTGCGCTGTGTGTCTGCGGTGGGGTCACTGCGGTGCGCTCTGTGTGTGGCGGGGTCACTGCGGTGCGCTCTGTGTCTGCGGTGGGATCACTGCGGTGTCCTCTGTGTCTGCGGTGGGGTCACTGCGGTGCGCTCTGTGTCTGGTGGGGTCACTGCGGTGCGCTCTGTCTGCGGTGGGGTCACTGCGGTGCGCTCTGTGTCTGTGGTGGGGTCACTGCAGTGCGCTCTGTGTCTGGTGGGGTCACTGCGGTGCGCTCTGTCTGTAGTGGGGTCACTGCGGTGCGCTCTGTGTCTGTGGTGGGGTCACTGCGGTGCGCTGTGTGTCTGCGGTGGGGTCACTGCGGTGCGCTCTGTGTCTGCGGTGGGGTCACTGCGGTGCGCTCTGTGTCTGCGGTGGGGTCACTGCGGTGCGCTCTGTCTGCGGTGGGGTCACTGCGGTGCGCTCTGTGTCTGTGGTGGGGTCACTGCGGTGTGCTCTGTCTGCGGTGCGCTCTGTCTGCGGCTGGGTCACTGCGGTGCGCTCTGTGGTGGGGTCACTGCGGTGTGCTCTGTGTCTGCGGTGGGGTCACTGCGGTGTGCTCTGTGTGCGGTGGGGTCACTGCGGTGCGCTCTGTGTCTGCGGTGGGGTCACTGCGGTGTGCTCTGTGTGCGGTGGGGTCACTGCGGTGCGCTCTGTGTCTGCGGTGGGGTCACTGCGGTGCGCTCTGTGTCTGCGGTGGGGTCACTGCGGTTCGCTCTGTGTCTGCGGTGGGGTCACTGCGGTGCGCTCTGTGTCTGTGACCATCAGATTTAGTCCCCACATTAGGGGCAGCAGGGAGGGCGTTGAGGAAAGGGTTTATAAGGAGTAAAGGACGAGGCTCAGGATGGCACCGAGCGCTGCAGAACCGGCCAGAACGAGAACAGCGCAAAATCCATCATCTATCCCGAAAAGCCAATAGATAATTCTAACAGTCCCGGAAAATACTGACAGGTCTTGTGGGGTGTTCCCAGTATACGGCAGGTCTTGTGGGGTGTTTCCGGTATACGGAGGGTCTTGTGGGGTGTTCCCGGTATACGGTGGGTCTTGTGGGGTGTTCCCGGTATACGGTGGGTCTTGTGGGGTGTTCCCAGTATATGGCGGGTCTTGTGGGGTGTTCCCGGTATACGGAGGGTCTTGTGGGGTGTTCCCGGTATACGGTGGGTCTTGTGGGGTGTTCCCGGTATATGGCGGGTCTTGTGGGGTGTTCCCGGTATACGGCTGGTCTTGTGGGATGTTCCCTGCATATGGCGGGTCTTGTGGGGTGTTCCCGGTATACGGTGGGTCTTGTGGGGTGTTCCCGGTATACGGTGGGTCTTGTGGGGTGTTCCCGGTATACGGCAGGTCTTGTGGGGTGTTTCCGGTATACGGAGGGTCTTGTGGGGTGTTCCCAGTATACGGCAGGTCTTGTGGGGTGTTTCCGGTATACGGAGGGTCTTGTGGGGTGTTCCCAGTATACGGCAGGTCTTGTGGGGTGTTTCTGGTATACGGAGGGTCTTGTGGGGTGTTCCCAGTATATGGCGGGTCTTGTGGGGTGTTCCCGGTATATGGCGGGTCTTGTGGGGTGTTTCCGGTATACGGCAGGTCTTGTGGGGTGTTCCCGGTATACGGAGGGTCTTGTGGGGTGTTCCCAGTATATGGCAGGTCTTGTGGGGTGTTTCCGGTATACGGCAGGTCTTGTGGGGTGTTTCCGGTATACGGCAGGTCTTGTGGGGTGTTCCCGGTATACGGAGGGTCTTGTGGGGTGTTCCCAGTATATGGCAGGTCTTGTGGGGTGTTCCCGGTATACGGCAGGTCTTGTGGGGTGTTTCCGGTATACGGAGGGTCTTGTGGGGTGTTCCCAGTATATGGCGGGTCTTGTGGGGTGTTCCCGGTATATGGCGGGTTTTGTGGGGTGTTTCCGGTATACGGCAGGTCTTGTGGGGTGTTCCCGGTATACGGAGGGTCTTGTGGGGTGTTCCCAGTATATGGCAGGTCTTGTGGGGTGTTTCCGGTATACGGCAGGTCTTGTGGGGTGTTCCCGGTATCTGGCGGGTTTTGTGGGGTGTTTCCGGTATACGGCAGGTCTTGTGGGGTGTTCCCGGTATACGGAGGGTCTTGTGGGGTGTTCCCAGTATATGGCAGGTCTTGTGGGGTGTTTCCGGTATACGGCAGGTCTTGTGGGGTGTTTCCGGTATACGCCAGGTCTTGTGGGGTGTTCCCGGTATATGGCGGGTCTTGTGGGGTGTTTCCGGTATACGGCAGGTCTTGTGGGGTGTTTCCGGTATACGGCAGGTCTTGTGGGGTGTTTCCGGTATACGGAGGGTCTTGTGGGGTGTTCCCAGTATATGGCGGGTCTTGTGGGGTGTTCCCGGTATATGGCGGGTCTTGTGGGGTGTTTCCGGTATACGGCAGGTCTTGTGGGGTGTTCCCAGTATATGGCGGGTCTTGTGGGGTGTTCCCGGTATATGGCGGGTCTTGTGGGGTGTTTCCGGTATACGGCAGGTCTTGTGGGGTGTTTCCGGTATACGGAGGGTCTTGTGGGGTGTTCCCGGTATACGGAGGGTCTTGTGGGGTGTTCCCGGTATACGGAGGGTCTTGTGGGGTGTTCCCGGTATACGGAGGGTCTTGTGGGGTGTTCCCGGTATACGGAGGGTCTTGTGGGGTGTTCCCGGTATACGGAGGGTCTTGTGGGGTGTTCCTGGTATACGGAGGGTCTTGTGGGGTGTTCCCGGTACACTGTGTTCCAAATTATTATGCAAATAATATTTCCTCATATTTTCTCTAAATTACCTATCTGAATTGCAGTCATTGTTATTTTCCAGTCATCTACTATTCTAGTATAATTGTTTTGGAACAAACTGCCTATGAAAACAGAATCTTTTTAAAAAAAATAAACACTCAAAATGCATTTTCCAAATTATTATGCACAGCAGAGTTTTCAACCTTTTTTTTTTATTTTGAACAAAAAAATAGTCAATTGTGAAGTTATAAGCATTATCAGCTTATTACAAAATGAAATCAAACAGTTTTCAAGTGAAAACTTTATTCTAGGTGATGTTACATCTCGTCCATTGAATTTGTCAGTTTTTGGATGGTTTCTGCTTCAGTTGTATTGCATGCGGACAGAATCCCCTCCCAGAGCTGTTGCTTAGATGTGAACTGCCTCCCGCCATCATAGACACTCCTTTTGATGATGCTCCAGAGGTTCTCAATGGGGTTGAGGTCAGGGGAAGATGGTGGCCACACCATAAGTTTGTCCTCTTTTATGCCCATAGCAGCCAGAGATGCAGATGTGTTTTTTGCAGCATGAGACGGTGCATTATCATGCATGAAAATGATCTTGCTGCGGAAAGCACGGTTCTTCCTCTTGAACCATGGCAGGAAGTGTTGTTTTAGAAACTCCACATAGATTATGGAGTTCATCTTTACCCCTTCAGGGATCATACAGGGGCCGACAATCTCTCTCCCCATGATTCCAGCCCAAAACATTACTCCACCTCCTCCTTGTTGGCGCCTTAGCCGTGTTTTCATGGGGTGTCCATCAACCAGCCATCCTCCACTCCATCCATCTGGACCATTGAGCGTTGCACGGCACTCATCGGTGAACAAAACAGTTTGGAAGTCAGTCTTCATGTATCGTTTGGCCCACTGGAGCTGTTTCTGCTTGTGTGCAGTGGATAGAGGTGGTCGACAGGATGGCTTACGCACCTCTGAAGGACCCTGCATCTTGTTGTTCTGGGGACGTTGGAGGCACCAGCAGCTTCAAAAACTTGTCTGCTGCTATGACAAGGCGTTTTTGCAGCTGCTCTTTTAACCTTAGGCAATTGCCTGTTGGAAAGAGTCCTCAATTTTTCCTTATCAGCACGCACACGTGTGTGCTGGGAATCAGCTACATACTTCTTGATTGTGCGATGATCACGATGACGTGTCTTGGCAATGTTGATTGTAGTCATGCCTTGACCTAAATACTCCACAATTTGTTGCTTCTCAGCAGCCGACACATCCTTTTTCTTTCCCATTTCGGCAAAAAATGTAGGCTGCTTAATAATGTGGAACAGCCTTCTTAAGCAGTCTTGCCTTTATTTGGACACACCTGCCAAACTAATGTGCACAGGTATCTGCAATTGCTTTCAGTGATATAAAGAGCCCTGACACACATCACCATCAATGAGTGTAAATGACAAACAAAAAACTCTAACCTTATCACTCCTAAACTCTTTGTGCATAATAATTTGCAACACAGTGTATATGGCAGGTCTTGTGGGGTGTTCCTGGTATATGGCGGGTCTTGTGGGCTGTTCCCGGTATATGGCGGGTCTTGTGGGCTGTTCCCGGTATATGGCGGGTCTTGTGGGCTGTTCCCGGTATATGGCAGGTCTTGTGGGCTGTTCCCGGTATATGGCAGGTCTTGTGGGCTGTTCCCAGTATATGGCGGGTCTTGTGGGGTGTTCCCAGTATATGGCGGGTCTTGTGGGGTGTTCCCGGTATATGGCAGGTCTTGTGGGGTGTTCCCTGTATATGGCGGGTCTTGTGGGGTGTTCCCGGTATACGGCAGGTCTTGTGGGATGTTCCCGGTATATGGCAGGTCTTGTGGGCTGTTCCCGGTATATGGCAGGTCTTGTGGGCTGTTCCCGGTATATGGCGGGTCTTGTGGGCTGTTCCGGGTATATGGCAGGTCTTGTGGGGTGTTCCCAGTATATGGCGGGTCTTGTGGGGTGTTCCCGGTATATGGCAGGTCTTGTGGGGTGTTCCCTGTATATGGCAGGTCTTGTGGGGTGTTCCCAGTATATGGCAGGTCTTGTGGGCTGTTCCCGGTATATGGCAGGTCTTGTGGGCTGTTCCCGGTATATGGCAGGTCTTGTGGGCTGTTCCCGGTATATGGCAGGTCTTGTGGGGTGTTCCCGGTATATGGCGGGTCTTGTGGGGTGTTCCCGGTATACGGCAGGTCTTGTGGGGTGTTCCCGGTATATGGCGGGTCTTGTGGGGTGTTCCCGGTATACGGCAGGTCTTGTGGGGTGTTCCCGGTATACGGCGGGTCTTGTGGGGTGTTTCTGACTAGTGGGGATCTCGCAGGTAGGGCCCTATTGATCACTTATCCTGTCTTCTGATAATTTCCAGTAACAGGAATCCCCCTTTACTGATGTTCCCATTAACAAATTATTTGCCAAATTGTTTTCTGTACAATAGGGCAGAAGTGCACAGATGGCGCCGGCACATACTGCGCTCAATGCGGATACGGCACAGGAACTCAGAACCGGAACCTAAACCAATACTTGTCATACATGAGTGACTACATGTGTGTGAGCTGGGGAGCAGGTGATCAGCCATGCAGAACCGCCACCGAGGGAATCCTGACACATGTATACAGTATCAAAGCTATAAATACAATATATTCAGTACTTTAATAACTTTTTACAATGGCAGCAGTATTATAGTAGTTATATTCTTGTACATAGGAGCAGTATTATAGTAGTTATATTCTTGTACATAGGGGCAGTATTATAGTAGTTATATTCTTGTACATTAGAGGCAGTATTATAGTAGTTATATTCTTGTACATAGGAGCAGTATTATAGTAGTTATATTCTTGTACATAGGGGCAGTATTATAGTAGTTATATTCTTGTACATAGGAGCAGTATTATAGTAGTTATATTCTTGTACATTAGAGGCAGTATTATAGTAGTTATATTCTTGTACATAGGAGCAGTATTATAGTAGTTATATTCTTGTACATAGGGGCAGTATTATAGTAGTTATATTCTTGTACATAGGGGCAGTATTATAGTAGTTATATTCTTGTACATTAGAGGCAGTATTATAGTAGTTATATTCTTGTACATAGGGGGCAGTATTATAGTAGTTATATTCTTGTACATAGGGGCAGTATTATAGTAGTTATATTCTTGTACATAGGAGCAGTATTATAGTAGTTATATTCTTGTACATAGAGGCAGTATTATAGTAGTTATATTCTTGTACATTAGAGGCAGTATTATAGTAGTTATATTCTTGTACATAGGGGCAGTATTATAGTAGTTATATTCTTGTACATTAGAGGCAGTATTATAGTAGTTATATTCTTGTACATAGGGGCAGTATTATAGTAGTTATATTCTTGTACATAGGAGCAGTATTATAGTAGTTATATTCTTGTACATAGAGGCAGTATTATAGTAGTTATATTCTTGTACATAGGAGCAGTATTATAGTAGTTATATTCTTGTACATAGAGGCAGTATTATAGTAGTTATATTCTTGTACATAGGAGCAGTAGTATAGTAGTTATATTCTTGTACATAGGGAGCAGTATTATAGTAGTTATATTCTTGTACATTAGAGGCAGTATTATAGTAGTTATATTCTTGTACATAGGGGGCAGTATTATAGTAGTTATATTCTTGTACATAGGAGCAGTATTATAGTAGTTATATTCTTGTACATAGGGGCAGTATTATAGTAGTTATATTCTTGTACATATGGGGCAGTATTATAGTAGTTCTATTCTTGTACATATGGGGCAGTATTATAGTAGTTATATTCCTGTACATAGGGGGCAGTATTATAGTAGTTATATTCTTGTACATAGGGGCAGTATTATAGTAGTTATATTCTTGTACATATGGGGCAGTATTATAGTAGTTATATTCTTGTACATAGGGGCAGTATTATAGTAGTTATATTCTTGTACATAGGAGCAGTATTATAGTAGTTATATTCTTGTACATAGGGGGCAGTATTATAGTAGTTATATTCTTGTACATAGGGGGCAGTATTATAGTAGCTATATTCTTGTACCTAGGGGCAGTATTATAGTAGTTATATTCTTGTACATAGGGAGCAGTATTATAGTAGTTATATTCCTGTACATAGGAGCAGTATTATAGTAGTTATATTCTTGTACATAGGGAGCAGTATTATAGTAGTTATATTCCTGTACATAGGAGCAGTATTATAGTAGTTATATTCTTGTACATAGGGGGCAGTATTATAGTAGTTATATTCTTGTACATAGGGGCAGTATTATAGTAGTTATATTCTTGTACATAGGGGCAGTATTATAGTAGTTATATTCTTGTATATAGGGGCAGTATTATAGTAGTTATATTCTTGTATATAGGGGCAGTATTATAGTAGTTATATTCTTGTACATAGGGGCAGTATTATAGTAGTTATATTCTTGTATATAGGGGCAGTATTATAGTAGATATATTCTTGTACATAGGGGTCAGTATTATAGTAACTATATTCTTGTACATAGGGAGCAGTATTATAGTAGTTATATTCTTGTACACGGGCAGTATTATAGTAGTTATATTCTTGTACATAGGAGCAGTATTATAGTAGTTATATTCTTATACATAGGGGCAGTATTATAGTAGTTATATTCTTGTACATAGGGGCAGTATTATAGTAGTTATATTCTTGTATATAGGGGCAGTATTATAGTAGTTATATTCTTGTACATAGGGGCAGTATTATAGTAGTTATATTCTTGTATATAGGGGCAGTATTATAGTAGATATATTCTTGTACATAGGGGGCAGTATTATAGCAGTTATATTCTTGTACATAGGGGCAGTAATATAGTAGTTATATTCTTGTATATAGGGGGCAGTATTATAGTAGTTATATTCTTGTACATAGGAGCAGTATTATAGTAGTTATATTCTTGTACATAGGGGCAGTATTATAGTAGTTATATTCTTGTATATAGGGGCAGTATTATAGTAGATATATTCTTGTACATAGGGGTCAGTATTATAGTAACTATATTCTTGTACATAGGGAGCAGTATTATAGTAGTTATATTCTTGTACATAGGAGCAGTATTATAGTAGTTATATTCTTGTACATAGGGGCAGTATTATAGTAGTTATATTCTTGTATATAGGGGCAGTATTATAGTAGATATATTCTTGTACATAGGGGTCAGTATTATAGTAACTATATTCTTGTACATAGGGAGCAGTATTATAGTAGTTATATTCTTGTACACGGGCAGTATTATAGTAGTTATATTCTTGTACATAGGAGCAGTATTATAGTAGTTATATTCTTGTACATAGGAGCAGTATTATAGTAGTTATATTCTTGTACATAGGCGGCAGTGTTATAGTAGTTATATTCTTGTATATAGGGATCAGTATTATAGTAGTTATATTCTTGTACATAGGGGCAGTATTATAGTAGTTATATTCTTGTACATAGGGGCAGTATTATAGTAGTTATATTCTTGTATATAGGGGCAGTATTATAGTAGATATATTCTTGTACATAGGGGTCAGTATTATAGTAACTATATTCTTGTACATAGGGAGCAGTATTATAGTAGTTATATTCTTGTACACGGGCAGTATTATAGTAGTTATATTCTTGTACATAGGAGCAGTATTATAGTAGTTATATTCTTATACATAGGGGCAGTATTATAGTAGTTATATTCTTGTACATAGGGGCAGTATTATAGTAGTTATATTCTTGTATATAGGGGCAGTATTATAGTAGTTATATTCTTGTACATAGGGGCAGTATTATAGTAGTTATATTCTTGTATATAGGGGCAATATTATAGTAGATATATTCTTGTACATAGGGGGCAGTATTATAGCAGTTATATTCTTGTACATAGGGGCAGTAATATAGTAGTTATATTCTTGTATATAGGGGGCAGTATTATAGTAGTTATATTCTTGTACATAGGAGCAGTATTATAGTAGTTATATTCTTGTACATAGGGGCAGTATTATAGTAGTTATATTCTTGTATATAGGGGCAGTATTATAGTAGATATATTCTTGTACATAGGGGTCAGTATTATAGTAACTATATTCTTGTACATAGGGAGCAGTATTATAGTAGTTATATTCTTGTACACGGGCAGTATTATAGTAGTTATATTCTTGTACATAGGAGCAGTATTATAGTAGTTATATTCTTGTACATAGGAGCAGTATTATAGTAGTTATATTCTTGTACATAGGCGGCAGTGTTATAGTAGTTATATTCTTGTATATAGGGATCAGTATTATAGTAGTTATATTCTTGTACATAGGGGCAGTATTATAGTAGTTATATTCTTGTACATAGGGGCAGTATTATAGTAGTTATATTCTTGTACATAGGGGCAGTATTATAGTAGATATATTCTTGTACATAGGAGCAGTATTATAGTAGTTATATTCTTGTACATAGGAGAAGTATTATAGTAGTTATATTCATGTACATAGGGGGCAGTATTATGGTAGTTATATTCTTGTACATAGAGGGCAGTATTATGGTAGTTATATTTTTGTACATAGGAGCAGTATTATAGTAGTTATATTCTTGTACATAGGGGCAGTATTATAGTAGTTATATTCTTGTACATAGGGAGCAGTATTATAGTAGTTATATTCTTGTACATAGGGGCAGTATTATAGTAGTTATATTCTTGTACATAGGAGGCAGTATTATAGTAGTTATATTCTTGTACATAGGGGCAGTATTATAGTAGTTATATTCTTGTACATAGGGGCAGTATTATAGTAGTTATATTCTTGTACATAGGAGGCAGCATTATAGGAGTTATATTCTTGTATATAGGAGCAGTATTATAGTAGTTATATTCTTGTATATAGGGGCAGTATTATAGTAGTTATATTCTTGTATATAGGAGGCAGTATTATAGTAGTTATATTCTTGTACATAGGGACAGTATTATAGTAGTTATATTCTTGTACATAGGGGCAGTATTATAGTAGTTACATTCTTGTACATAGGGGCAGTATTATAGTAGTTATATTCTTGTACATAGAAGCAGTATTATAGTAGTTATATTCTTGTACATAGGAGCAGTATTATAGTAGTTATATTGTACATAGGTGCAGTATTATAGTAGTTATATTCTTGTACACAGGAGCAGTATTATAGTAGTTATATTCTTGTATATAGGGGCAGTATTATAGTAGTTATATTCTTGTATATAGGAGGCAGTATTATAGTAGTTATATTCTTGTACATAGGGACAGTATTATAGTAGTTATATTCTTGTACACAGGGAGCAGTATTATAGTAGTTATATTCTTGTACATAGGGGCAGTATTATAGTAGTTATATTCTTGTACATAGGAGGCAGTATTATAGTAGTTATATTCTTGTACATAGGGGCAGTATTATAGTAGTTATATGTCATGATTCCCAATGGCAGGGACACGGGCAAAAACGGACTAGCTCTAGGAAGATGGTATCTCATGTAACCGCGATGCTGAACCTAACACGCAAATAAAAATAGCCAGGGGGTGTGCCTATGTTTTATCCCTAGACACCTCGCGCCAGCCGGAGATCTAGCTGCCCCTAGAAGAGGAATACACAGACCTGGCTTGCCTCCAGGGAAACCCCAAAAGTTATAGTAGCCCCCCACATATAATAACGGTTAGGCAAGAGGAAAACACAAACGCAGTATGAATATAGATTCAGCAAAGTGAGGCCCTCTGACTAGATAGCAGAAAGTACAAAAGAGGACTTCGCGGTTACCTCAAAACCCTAAGGAGCCATCCTGAAACTACCTTGACTCCGTTATCAACTCATGACACCGGAGTAGTAATTTCAGATCACTAGAGCTTCCAGCAGCACGAGAAATACAAATGCATGCTGGACAAAACAAACACCAAAAAGCCAAAGATTTCAACTTAGCTGAATTGCAGACTTGGAGCAGATAGCAAGCAACAGAGGTACTCTGGTAACATTGATTGCCGGCACTAGAATGACTGAGAAGCCAGACTAAATAGGAAACTCCCAGTTTCCTGATGGGAACAGGTGCAAGACAAAAGTCAGCCAGTACCACCAGTAACCACCAGAGGGAGCCCAAAAACAGAATTCACAACAGTTATATTCTTGTACATAGGGGTAGTATTATAGTAGTTATATTCTTGTACATAGGGGCAGTATTATAGTAGTTATATTCTTGTACATAGAAGCAGTATTATAGTAGTTATATTCTTGTACATAGGTGCAGTATTATAGTAGTTATATTCTTGTACATAGGGGGCAGTATTATAGTAGTTATATTCTTGTACATAGGGGCAGTATTATAGTAGTTATATTCTTGTACAAAGGGGGCAGTATTATAGTAGTTATATTCTTGTACATAGGGGGCAGTATTATAGTAGTTATATTCTTGTACATAGGAGCAGTATTATAGTAGTTATATTCTTGTACAAAGGGGGCAGTGTTATAGTAGTTATATTCTTGTACGTAGGAGCAGTATTATAGTAGTTATATTCTTGTACGTAGGAGCAGTATTATAGTAGTTATATTCTTGTACATAGGAGCAGTATTATAGTAGTTATATTCTTGTACATAGGGGGCTGTATTATAGTAGTTATATTCTTGTACAAAGGGGGCAGTATTATAGTAGTTAGGGGGCAGTATTATAGTAGTTATATTCTTGTACAAAGGGGGCAGTATTATAGTAGTTATATTCTTGTACATAGGGGGCAGTATTATAGTAGTTATATTCTTGTACATAGGAGCAGTATTATAGTAGTTATATTCTTGTACGAAGGGGGCAGTGTTATAGTAGTTATATTCTTGTACGTAGGAGCAGTATTATAGTAGTTATATTCTTGTACGTAGGAGCAGTATTATAGTAGTTATATTCTTGTACGTAGGAGCAGTATTATAGTAGTTATATTCTTGTACGTAGGAGCAGTATTATAGTAGTTATATTCTTGTACGTAGGAGCAGTATTATAGTAGTTATATTCTTGTACGTAGGAGCAGTATTATAGTAGTTATATTCTTGTACATAGGGGCAGTATTATAGTAGTTATATTCTTGTACATAGGGGCAGTATTATAGTAGTTATATTCTTGTACATAGAAGCAGTATTATAGTAGTTATATTCTTGTACATAGGTGCAGTATTATAGTAGTTATATTCCTGTACATAGGTGCAGTTTTAAAGTAGTTATATTCTTGTACATAGGGGGCTGTATTATAGTAGTTATATTCTTGTACAAAGGGGGCAGTATTATAGTAGTTATATTCTTGTACATAGGGGCAGTATTATAGCAGTTATATTCTTGTACATAGGAGCAGTATTATAGTAGTTATATTCTTGTACATAGGGGCAGTATTATAGTAGTTATATTCTTGTACATAGGGGCAGTATTATAGTAGTTATATTCTTGTATATAGGGGGCAGTATTATAGTAGTTATATTCTTGTACATAGGGGCAGTATTATAGTAGTTATATTCTTGTACATAGGGGCAGTATTATAGTAGTTTCGGTATATTCTTGTACTAGTTGACTAGTATAAAGATATGCCACTTCCCATTTTTCCATTAGAAGCGAAGAGAAATATTGATTTTCTTACGCAAGAAGGACCCCAACATTGTCCCTATTTTTCTCATTGCCACCCCCACCCCCACCACCGACTTCAGGATTTTCAGGATTTTTTCAGATCTTCCCTTGAAAAGTCAATATATTCCCACCAGGAAAGTGTGAATTGTTTCTAAAATGATAGTGCGATAATCCCTAATTATCTGTATGTTTGTCTGCAGGATAAGGTGTCAAAAGGGCCCGTAAAAGTAACAGCTGACAGCAGCCACTTTACTATGGGATTTCTAAAAAAGGAAGTGCCCCCCCTCCAATTCTATATGAACAAAAATATATATATTTGGATACACATGGAAAATTCTTCTTCATGGATACCCGTGGTTTCATTGTGAGGAAGACCACCTCCACTGGCATCTTCTTAGGATCAGGATCACAGGGTGTTGGGGTGCGCACTGTAAGGTGTGACAGTATTATCAGCGCTCATACACAGGGGGCATTATGGATTTAATGCAGGTAAGTTGTACTCACATTATCCCTAGCATACATGGGTTCAGCAGCGGTAAGCCTACACCCTATATCAGTCAGCGGCACAATGGATCCGTCTGTGTGGGTGTAATATTATATTATTTGGTCACAGATACACCAGAGAGCGACGAGCTTATGTAACCCACGTGTATCATCGATGGCTGTCAATGTGCAGGATTTTACTATACACACAAACTCCCATTATACTGTGTGTAGTCATATATTTACAGGTGCAAAAATCCAGAAATCTAAATATTCAGTGTTAGGAGTGGCCGCCATTTGGCTTCAAAATAGCATCAGTTCTTGTAGAGACGCGTGCACCGTCAGGGATATTGTGGGATTATAGTCAGGTGTGTGAGTATTATTCCAAACAGGTGATATTGATCATCCTTCGCATATGTAGGTGGGAGCACAGCCATTAACAGGACTAGCTGTGAAGGATGAGGAACAGCCAAACTCTGCTACAAAGGTGAGGTTGTGGAAAATGGGGTCTTGTCACCGGTCATTCAATAGCACAGCAGAGTTCATAGAAGGAGCCCACAGGACTGTGAATAGTGTTTGTGTGGAAGAATGGGCCAAAATCACACCTGAGCAATGCCTGCGACTAGTTTCTCTATAAAGGAGGTGTCTTTAAGCTGTCATCACCAGCAAAGGCTTTTGTACGAAGTATTAAATACGTTTCAGTAAGCGTGGTCAATACTTTTTACCTGTGCCATTTCTCATTATTACTCATAATTTACAGTGGCATATAAAAGTTTGGGCACCCCTGGTTAAATTTACTGTTATTGTGAACAGTTAAACAAGTTGAAGATGAAATGATCTCTAAAAGGCCTGAAGTTAAAGGTGACACATTTCCTTGTATGTTAGGCAAAAAAAAAATTGCCATTTTTTTATATTTTAAAAATTACAAAAAGGACGATTGACTAATGCGAAAGTTTGGGCACCCTTGAAGACTTGTGTGCTAAGATAACTTTGACTAAGGTCTGGGAGAAGATCCCTCAGGAGCCCATCCGTCACCTCATCAGGAGCATGCCCAGGTGTTGTAGGGAGGTCATACAGGCACGTGGAGGCCACACACACTACTGAGCATCATTTCTTTGTCTTGAGGCATTTCCACTGAAGTTGGATCAGCCTGTAATTTAATTTTCCACTTTGATTTCGAGTATCATTCCAACTCAAGACCTCAATGAGATATTAATTTTGATTTACATTAATCATTTTTATGTTTTATTGTTCTCAACGCATTCCACTATGTAATGAATAAAGATTTGCAACTGGAATATTTCATTCAGTGATATCTAGGATGTGGGATTTTAGTGTTCCCTTTATTTTTTGAGCAGTGTAAATATATTTAGTGATCTCAGTGAAAGACACAAGTTATAAATCTTTTCTGATTGGGGAATATGAGAACCAGTCACTGGCATCAATGCCTTCATCATCCAGGAACTGTCTACACGCTGTCCACATGTCCTGCGTCAATAGGAACGTAGGTTTCACAGCAATGGCATAAGGGCTGACCATGGCTCTGTGTAGATCGGGACTGGCCAGCGGGAGCAGGTGTGTTCCCCGGTGGGCTCCTACCACTCTACATAATTTCATGCAGTATTTACACATAGGTGGCATCTCGTCATTCATTAAATAAACTGCCTAGTTTATTATATAGAAGCTTAGATGAGTTTGTGAACGAGTGTCAGGTGAGATTACATCTAGCCAAGCATTGGTCTTCCAGAATTAGTGTTAGAGTATGTGCACAACATGTCTTTTTTAGGTGAGTACACAGCTAGAAAAAAGCGCTAAATAATTGCTAAGGAAAATTTAAATTAAAAATGACTTGTGTGTATCTTCAGACTTTTGGGCTTCTTTTAACCGATTCAGTTTTTGAAAGTGATTAAAAGAAGTAACCGGTCCATTCGTCAGGAGACCTCAACTTGGAAACTTCTCAGAAGTTTATACAAGTTAAAACAAAAACACTACGAAGGTCAAAGACGTTAAAAAAAATAAGCATTAAAAAAATGATCAAAAAAGACGCCGGCGCGTCCTAAAGCTTCTTACTCCCTAGAAGTTCGTCTAAAAGACATCATGTGCACATACGCCTGCCGGTAAGTCTTTGGCATCCAAGTCAGACACCGGCTCTGAGGATGCCATCACATTGAGGTTTTGGCTAGCCTCACCAGTATTTGCGGCCCCTTGACCATCACTTACCCTCCACCAGTCTGGTCTTGCTAGATGATGTTGCAGGTCAGATATTCACCACCGTCTCTCTAGACCAGTGTTCCCCAAGTCCGGTCCTCAAGAGCCACCAGAATTATTGAATGATGGCACAAGGAGGGTCAAAACTATTTATTGAAGGACAAAGGCAGGTAAAATCGTATGTGTAGCGCCAACATCTCTGCACTCTGCCTCCCTTCTCCAGCAGAGACGCCAACTCACTCACCGACATGGTCCCATACTCCCTCCTCTCCTACTGCTGATGATCGGGGTAAACGCACTGCGTGTAGATCCCCAGGCACTGTGCTTAGGACACACTCCCTCCATCTTAAAGAGGCCTCGGGCGCCATCCTAAAATGTCCCCAGCCAATGGCTGGGAGACAATTACTATTTAAGGCATCTCCACCTGCATGGAGGTGCCTGTGCAACGCTGTAGTCTATTTTTAACACGCTTGCTAGTTCACAGGTCCCAGTGCTCGTATACCTGTCCTGTACATCAGCCATGTCAGCTTGCCTAGCAGTCATCTCCACCTACCTGTCTGTCTATCAGCTGTGCCCACCTACCTGTGTGTACATCAGCTGTGCCGCGTGCAACCACCTGCCTGGATACCAGTTGTGCCAGTCAGTACCTGTGTGTCTGTCATGCCAGTCACCATTCCTGGCATTTCTTGCCTCCTGTCCCTTGGGGTCAGCTGCCTTCCACCTGAGGTCAGTCCTTGTGTAGCACATGGTCCTATCTCCCTCCTCACGTTACAGTCACTAATTGTAAGGATTCAGTCTCACTGATAGGCATTAGGCCTTAGGTAGCATTCACACAGGCAATGCAGTTTTGGTCCTAACACATGTAGTTTTTATTGCTTTGTACAGGTTGCACAGCAAAAAAACAAACTCATAAACATAAATCCTTAGCCTTATCCAGGCTCTAACTAAACAGAACAAACCCTTGCTACTCATACACGGCTGAGATAGCCCCAGCTCGGGCAAACAAAACAGTTATTGTCCATAGCAATCACTGATACTTGTGGTTCTCTGCCCGCATCCTGTTCAGAATCTTCTTACGAGGGATTCTGGCCTGTCTCTCTCTTCACCTTCAAGACACATCCAGTCTGGTCAGCCTCCCTGAGCTGACTACCTTAGATAAACACCTAACCTGGTTATATGCAGAGCTAACCAGGTGCACTAATCATAGCCTGCAGAGATAGGATTTAACCCTAGTCTACCTTGTATTGCTATAATATATATAGAATCATGGCCAAAAGTGTTGGCACCCTTTAAATTGTTACAGAAAATGAAGTATGGCTTTTTTTTTTCCTGGAAAATTAGTGCAATTACACATGTTTTGTTATACACATGTTTATTTCCTTTGTGTGTATTGGAACAACACAAAAAAAATGAGAAAAAAAGGCAAATAGGGCATAATTTCACACAAAAACCCATAAATGGAACAGACAAAGTTGTTGGTAGCTTTCCAAAATTGTAGGTAAACAACTTTGTTTCAAGCATATGATGCTAGTTCCAACTCACCTGTGGCAAGTAACAGGTGTGGGCAATATGAAAATCACACCCGAAACCAGATAACAAGGGGAGAATTCAATCATTGCATTGTGTGTCTGTGTGTGCCACACTAAGTATGGAGGTCAGAAAGAGGAGAAGAGAACTGTCCGAGGACTTGAGAACCAAAATTGTTGAACAGTATCAACAATCTTAAGGTTACAAGTCCATCTCTAGAGATATTGATGTTCCTTTGCACACAGTGTGCAACATAATCAAGAAGTTTACAACCCATAGCACTGTAGCTAATCTCCCTTGACGTTGATGGCAGAGAAAGATTGAAGGTTGCAACGCAGTATAGTCGGGATGGTGGATAAGCAGCCCCAATCAAGTTCCTAAGAAATTCAAGCTGTCCTTCAGGGTGCATCAGTGACAGCAGAAACTATTGACATTTGAATGAAATTAAACGCTATGGCAGGAGACCCAGGAGGACCCCACTGCTAACACAGAGACATAAAAAGCTAGACTGCAGTTTGCCAAAATGTAAATGACTACACCAAAATCCTTCTGGGAAAGTGTCTTTTGTATTCTACCGTTTACCGAAAATGTAATGAGGCCTACAAAGAAAACACAGTACCTACAGTCAAATATGGTGGAGGTTCAAAGATTTTTTTTTGTTGTTTTTCTGTCTGACACTGGGTGCCTTGACTGTGTGCAAGGCATTATAAAATATGAAGATTACCAACAGATTTTGGATCGCAATACAGTGTCCAGTGTCAGAAAGCTAAGTTTGCGTCCTAGGTCATGGGTCTTTCAGCAGGACAATAACCCCAAATTTACTTCAAGAAGCCTCCAGAAATGGATAGAAACAAAGCCATGCAGAGTTCTGAATTGGCCAGCAATGAGTCCGGATCTAAATCCCATTGAACACCTGTGGAGATATCTTAAAATCGCTGTTGGGAAAAGGCACCCTCAAATATCAGGGACCTGGAGCAGTTGCCAAAAGAAGAGTAGTCCAAAATTCCAGGTGTGAGGTGTAAGAAGCTTGTTGATGGCCGTAGGAAGTGATTGATTGCAGTTATTTATTCTAAACGGTGGTATGCAACCAAATATTAAGTTAAGGGTGTCAACGATTTTGTATAGACCTTTTGGTTTTTTTTTGTGTGATTGTGTCCAATTTGCTTTTTTTCCTCTCTTTTTTTGTGTTGTTCCAGTACACACAAAAGAAATAAAAAATTGTAGAACAAAATATGTGTAATTGCAATGATTTTCTGTGAGAAATACTTCATTTTCTGGAACAAGGGTGCCAACACTTTTGGCTATTACTGTATATAAATATATGTATATATATATATATATATATATATATATATATATATATATATATTAATTTTCTATTTTTTGTTTTGAGAGATGAGGAACATATATCTTTATCCCCTTTCTGACATATGTCGTACTATCCCGTCGAGGTGGGGTGGGCCCGTATGACCACCGACGGGATGGTACGTCATCACCAATCAGCCGCGCTCACGGGGGAGAGTGGCCGATCAGGGCCAGGTGTCCGCTGACTATCGCAGCTGACATCTGGCACTATGTGCCAGGAGTGGTCACGGACCACCCCTGGCATATTAACCCCCAGAACACTGCAATCAAACATGTTTGCAGTGTTGCAGCGGCATAGGGAAGCATCGCTTCAGGGAGGGGGCTCCCTGCGGGCTTCCCTGTGACCCTCGGAGCAACGCGATGTGATCACGTTGCTCCAAGGGTCTCCTCCATCCTCCCTGCAGGTCCCGGATCCAAAATGGCCACGGGGCCTTCCAGGTCCTGCAGGGAGGTGGCTTGCAAGCGCATGCTCAGAGCAGGCGCTGGCAAGTCTCCCTGCAGTGCCTGTCAGATCGCTGATCTGACACAGTGCGCTGCAAAGTGTCAGATCAGCGATCTGTCACTATACAGTGATGTCTCCCCCTGGAGCAATGTAAACAAGTAAAAAAAATATATTTACAAGTGTAAAAAAAAAAATCCTAAATAAAGAAAAAAATTATATATATATTACTCCAATAAATACATTTCTTTGTGTAAATAAAAAAAAACAATAAAAGTACACATATTTAGTATCGCCTCGTCCATAACGACCCCACCTATAAAACTGTCCCACTAGTTAACCCCTTCAGTGATTACCGTAAGAAAAAAAAGAGGCAAAAAACTGCTTTACTATCATACCGCCGAGCATATAGTGGAATAACACACGATCAAAAAGAGGGATATAAAAAACATGGTACCGCTGAAAACGTCATCTTGTCCCGCAAATAACGAGCCGCCATACAGCATCATCAGCAAAAAAATTAAAAAGTTATAGTCCTCAGAATAAACCGATGCAAAAATAATTATTTTTTATATAAAATAGATTTCATCGTATAAAAGCGCCAAAACATAAAAAAATGATATAAATGAGGTATCGCTATAATCGTACTGACCCGACGAATAAAACTGCTTTATCAAGTTTATCAAACGTGGAACAGTATAAACGCCCCCCCAAAAAATAAATTCACGAATTGCTGGATAATGTTCATTCTGCCTCACAAAAATCGGAATAAAAAGCGATCAAAAAAGTCACGTTCCCGAAAATGGTACCAATAAAAATGTCAACTCGTCCCTCAAAAAATAAGGCCTCACATGACTCTGTGGACCAAAATATGGAAAAATTATAGCTCTCAAAATGTGGAGACGCAAAAACTATTTTTTGCAATAAAAAGTGTCTTTTAGTGTGTGACAGCTGCCAATCATAAAAATCCGCTAAAAAACCCGCTATAAAAGTAAATCAAACCCCTCTTCATCACCCCCTTAGTTAGGGAAATATAATAAAATTTAAAAAATTATTTATTTCCATTTTCCCATTAGGGTTAGGGTTGGGGCTAAAGTTAGGGTTGGGGCTAAAGTTAGGGTTAGGGCTACAGTTAGGGTTGGGGCTACAGTTAGGGTTGGGGCAACAGTTAGGGTTGGGGCTACAGTTAGGGTTGGGGTTAAAGTTAGGGTTGGGGCTAAAGATAGGGTTAGGGTTGGGGCTACAGTTAGGGTTAGGGCTAAAGTAAGGGTTAGGGTTGGGGCTAAAGTTAGGGTTGGTGCTACAGTTAGGATTGGGGCTACAGTTAGGGTTGGGGCTAAAGTTAGGGTTGGGGCTAAAGTTAGTGTTTGGATTACATTTACAGTTGGGATTAGGGTTGGGATTAGGGTTAGGGATGTGTCAGGGTTAGGGGTGTGGTTAGGGTTATGGTTGGGATTAGGGTTAGGGGTGTGTTAGAGTTAGGGGTGTGGTTAGGGTTGGGATTAGGGTTAGGGGCATGTTCGAGTTAGGGGTGTGGTTAGGCTTATGGTTAGGGATGGGGTTAGGGGTGTGTTTGGGTTAGGGTTTCAGTTATAATTGGGGGGTTTCCACTGTTTAGGCACATCAGGGGCTCTACAAACGTGACATGGCGTCCAATCTCAATTCCAGCCAATTCAGTGTTGAAAAAGTAAAACAGTGCTCCTTCCCTTCCGAGCTCTCCCGTGCGCCAAAACAGAGGTTTACACCAACATATGGGGTATCAGCGTACTCAGGTCAAATTGGACAACAACTTTTGGAGTCCAATTTCTCTGGTTACCCTTGGGGAAAATAAAAATTTAAGGGCTAACATCATTTTTGTGGGAAAAAAAATATTTTTTTATTTTCACGGTTATGCGTTATAAACTGTAGTGAAACACTTGGGGGTTCAAGGTTCTCACAACACATCTAGATAAGTTCCTTGGGGGGTCTAGTTTCCAATATGGGGTCACTTGTGGGGGTTTCTACTGTTTAGGTACATCAGGGGCTCTGCAAACGCAATGTGACGCCTGCAGACCAATCCATCTAAGTCTGCATTCCAAACAGCGCTCCTTCCCTTCCGAGCTCTGCCATGCGCCCAAACGGTGATTCCCACCCACATATGGGGTATCATCGTACTCAGGACAAATTGGACAACAAATTTTGGCATCCAGTTTCTCCTGTTGCCCTTGGAAAAATGCAAAACTGGTGGCTAAAAAATTAATTTTGTGGAAAAAATAATAATTTTGGAGTCCAATTTCTCTGGTTACCCTTGGGAAAATAAAAATTTGGGGGCTAACATCATTTTTGTGGGAAAAAAATGATTTTTTTATTTTCACGGTTATGCGTTATAAACTGCAGTGAAACACTTAGGGGGTTCAAAGTGCTCACCGCACATCTAGAAAAGTTCCTTAGGGTGTCTACTTTCCAAAATGTCACTTGTGGGGGGTTTCAAAGTTTAGGCACATCAGGGGCTCTCCAAACGCGACATGGCATCCCATCTCAATTCCAGTCAATTTTGCATTGAGAAGTCAAACGGCGCTCCTTCCCTTCTGAGCTCTGCCATGCACCCAAACAGTGGTTTACCCCCACATATGGGGTATCAGCGTACTCAGGACAAATTGCACAAAAACTTTTGGGGTCCAATTTCTTCTGTTATCCTTGGGAAAATAAAAAATTGGGGGCGAAAATATCATTTTTGTGAAAAAATATTATTTTTTATTTTTACGGCTCTACATTATAATCTTCTGTGAAGCACTTGGTGGGTCAAAGTGCTCAGCACACATCTAGATAAGTTCCTTAGAGAGTCTACTGTCCAAAATGGTGTCACTTGTGTGGGGTTTCAGTGTTTAGGCACATCAGGTGCTCTCCAAATGCGACATGGCGTCCCATCTCAATTCCAGTCAATTTTGCAATGAAAAGTCAAACAGTGCTCCTTCCCTTCGAGCTCTGCCATGCGCCCAAACAGTGGTTTACCCCCACATATGGGGTATCAGCGTACTCAGGACAAACTGCACAACAACTTTTGGGGTCCAATTTCTTCTGTTACCCTGGGGAAAATAAAAAATTTGGGGCAAAAAGATCATTTTTTTGAAAAAATATGATTTTTTATTTTTACAGCTCTACATTATCAACTTCTGTGAAGCATTTTGTGGGTCAAAGTGCTCACCACACATCTAGATAAGTTCCTTAGGGGGTCTACTTTCCAAAATGGTGTCAGTTATGGGGGATTTCAATGTTTAGGCACATCAGGGGCTCTCCAAACGCGACATGGCGTCCTATCTCAATTCTAGTCAATTTTGTATTGAAAAGTCAAATGGCGCTCCTTCCCTTCCAAGCTCTGCTATGCACCCAAACAGTGGTTTACCCCCACATATGGGGTATCGGCATACTCAGAACAAATTGTACAACAACTTTTGGGGACAAATTTCTCCTGTTACCCTTGGTAAAATAAAACAAATTGGAGCTAAAGTAAATATTTTGTGAAAAAAAGTTTAATGTTCATTTTTTTTTAAACATTCCAAAAATTCCTGTGAAACACCTGAAGGGTTAATAAACTTCTTGAATGTGGTTTTGAGCACCTTTAGGGGTGCAGTTTTAAGAATGGTGTCACACTTGGGTATTTTCTATCATATAGACCCCTCAAAATGACTTCAAATGTGACGTAGTCCCTAAAAAAAATGGTGTTGTAAAAATGAGAAATTGCTGGTCAACTTTTAACCCTTATAACTCCCTAACAAAAAAAAATTTTGGTTCCAAAATTGTGCTGATGTAAAGTAGACATGTGGGAAATGTTACTTACTAAGTATTTTGTGTGACATAGCTCTGTGATTTAAGGGCATAAAAATTCAAAGTTGGAAAATTGCGAAATTGTCAAAATTTTCGCCAAATTTCCGTTTTTTTTTAAACAAATAAATGAAGATAATATCAAATAAATTTTACCACTACCATGAAGTATAATATGTCACGAGAAAACAATGTCAGAATCATCAGGATCCGTTGAAGCGTTTCAGAGTTATAACCTCATAAAGGGACAGTGGTCAGAATTGTAAAAATTGGCCCGGTCATTAACGTGCAAACCACCATTGGGGGTAAAGGGGTTATGGATAACTGGTCGTTATAGTTGGCCTCTGACCGAAATTTGCCTTGTTGCCCATAGGACTTTAGCTGCATCCCTGGTTACATGCACAAATATATATATATATATATATATATATATATATACACTCACCGGCCACTTTATTAGGTACACCATGCTAGTAACGGGTTGGACCCCCTTTTGCCTTCAGAACTGCCTCAATTCTTCGTGGCATAGATTCAACAAGGTGCTGGAAGCATTCCTCAGAGATTTTGGTCCATATTGACATGATGGCATCACACAGTTGCCGCAGATTTGTCGGCTGCACATCCCAAAGATGCTCCATACAAGGCAGGATGGATCCATGCTTTCATGTTGTTTACGCCAAATTCTGACCCTACCATCCGAATGTCGCAGCAGAAATCGAGACTCATCAGACCAAGCAACGTTTTTCCAATCTTCTACTGTCCAATTTCGATGAGCTTGTACAAATTGTAGCCTCAGTTTCCTGTTCTTAGCTGAAAGGAGTGGTACCCGGTGTGGTCTTCTGCTGCTGTAGCCCATCTGCCTCAAAGTTCGACGCACTGTGCGTTCAGAGATGCTCTTAGGCCTACCTTGGTTGTAACGGGTGGCGATTTGAGTCACTGTTGCCTTTCTATCAGCTCGAACCAGTCTGCCCATTCTCCTCTGACCTCTGGCATCAACAAGGCATTTCCGCCCACAGAACTGCCGCTCACTGGATTTTTTTTCTTTTTCGGACCATTCTCTGTAAACCCTAGAGATGGTTGTGCGTGAAAATCCCAGTAGATCAGCAGTTTCTGAAATACTCAGACCAGCCCTTCTGGCACCAACAACCATGCCACGTTCAAAGGCACTCAAATGACCTTTCTTCCCCATACTGATGCTCGGTTTGAACTGCAGGAGATTGTCTTGACCATGTCTACATGCCTAAATGCACTGAGTTGCCGCCATGTGATTGGCTGATTAGAAATTAAGTGTTAACAAGAAGTTGGACAGGTGTACCTAATAAAGTTGCCAGTGAGTGTATATCTACTATATAATTGTCTAAGGGTCACTTCCGTCTGTCTGTCCTTCTGTCTGTCTGTTGCGGATATTCATTGGTCGCGGCCTCTGTCTGTCATGGAAGCCAAGTCGCTGATTGGTCGTGGCAAAACGCCCACGACCAATCAGCGACGCGCACAGTTCGGAAGAAAATGGCCGCTCCTTACTCCCCGCACTCACTGCCCAGCGCCCGCATACACCCCTCCGGTCACCGCTCACACAGGGTTAATGCCGGCGGTAACGAACCGTGTTATGCCGCCGGTAACGCACTCCGTTACCGCTGCTATTAACCCTGTGTGACCAAGTTTTTTACTTTTGACGCAGCCTATGCAGCGCCAATAGTAAAAACATCTAATGTTAAAAATAATTAAAAAAATAAAAAATGATTATATACTCACCTACGCCGCCTTTCCCGCTCCTCGCGATGCAACCGGCACGTTCCGGTGGCACGGATGGTCTGGCAGAAGGACCTGCCATGACATCACGGTCACGTGACCGCGACGTCATCACAAGTCCTGCGTGCCTGCGCGGAAAGGACCTGTCGTGACGTCACGGTCATGTGACCGCTACACGGTCATGTGACCACGACGTCATGACAGGTCCTGAGCGACACCCTGGGACCAGAAGCTGCCGCCTGCACCCCACACAGGCCACAGAGCTACAATGCGCCTGCGGAAGATGAGTATATGTTTATTTTTTTAACCTGTGTCATACGTGGCTGGGCAATATACTACATAGCTGGCCAATATACTACGTGGCTCTGTGCTGTATGCTACATCACTGGGCAATATACTACGTCACTGGGCAATATACTACGTGGCTGGGCAATATACTACGTGGACATACATATTCTAGAATACCCGATGCGTTAGAATCAGGCCACTTTTTTATTTTATGTGTGCTGTTTTACTTTTTTTCTCTTATGATTGGAGCCATTGGATCATTGGTTTGGAAAGCTTTGCACTACAATTGTGGTAATATGATGCTGTTCTGATCTTGTTCTATATATATATATATATATATATATATATATATATATATATATATACTCATGAATTATTATATGTAAAATTGGGAAGGATATCCAGTGCAGCAGGAATTCTGCTGGAAAAGAAAGTGTTCAGCCACCGAAAGTCGCCTCTCGATATCTACACAGCGGAGCATATAGGGACCTGCAAAATAAACTGAAGCGTCCAATAATAGAACAATTCTCACATTCTCATATGTAATAAAGATTTTTTTTTTTTTTAAACAAAACTAGAGAAGACTATTCACTGAAATACATTTTGTGTGTCAACCGTTGCCTCATTCTGCTAGTCAGGTCGCACCTGTTATTTTGCAATTCAATAATTCCTGACCAATATGTCTCGGGTAACACTCCGGCACTGACGCTCCTTCCCTGTCCCCAGATACTCTGTGACTTCCTGAAGGTTGTAATACATTTACATTTCCTGTGAGCCGTAGCCGGCTGCAGCCTGTGTATGTGTAATGTGTAGTGGCTTACATAACGACGGGGCGATGAGCGCTTACACTTCCTCGTTCCGCTCCGCACATGACGCTGTGTACACAAAACGAGCACCTGAGCGATGTGCCTGGGGACAAAGCCATGCCCGAAGCTCCTACCTCCCTACAGGATGTCATTTAGAAGCACACTTGCCAACTTTTAATTTTGACGATCTGGGAGGAAAGTGATTGCGGAACGCACTTTACCCCACTGAAAAAAATGTTCTAATAGCCAAGCCTCCATTATAAGGTCAGACCCCTCCACTGTCTTCCATACCGCCAGAATATGCATTTGGCCACCACTAAAACCTACTTTCCAGCAGGTTTTGAGGAGGTTCTGATGCTACCTGAGATATATGTCAGCTTTTCTGGAAGTCCAGTAGGTCTTCTGGACATTGAGGGAAACTATGTTCATAAGTGACCGGGTTGTAGCTACAAGTGAGAAGAGGTAGAAGTCGCGCTCAGGCCATTTCCATAGGGGCACAAAGACCCCTAGCCAGATAAGAAGATATTAATATAAATAACTAGAGCTTTAGGCCTGCTTCAGACTTTGAATAGGGAGACCAAGAGTTTGGTAACATGTTGGTAAGTCAACCTCTACCCACAATGTTCAATGGGTGACCAACCACCGATTCCCAAAATGGCTTTTACGAGCCTCGTCCGCATGGAGCGTAGGATGAGCATCTACACATGGAACGGCCAGAGAAAGTCAAGCGCTGAAGTCAGTGGTCTCAGATAGAGAGTCAGGACTCCGGTCCGTTGGCCAGGTCAGTAGTCTCTGGCCGCTGGACGGGAGGCTCCCGAATCTCTTACCATAGGATTTTCATTAGCCGGTGTGGCACAACATCATTTCAGTGTAATATAAAGATCGAGTTGTGTCGACCCGGCTAATCAAAAGCCATGCCAGTGATCCTAGAAATTTGCAAGCCTCCTGGCCAGCGGTCAGATTCTGCTGACATGGGCGATGGACTGGAGTCCTGTGAATCGATCTGCCCATCTCTAGTCTCAGATAGTATGAATGGTCAGGAAACATGGGCGTTCTACCTCCGTTGATATCATACAGGGGTCTTCAGAAATTGACACTCCCTGACAACCCCAATCACTTGACTTCTCCGCCGTGATGATCTATAATCAAGCTGTAAAATAATCTGAGATACCCTCACGTTCACAGCCAAGGCCGAAATTTTGCTCTCGTAGAAGTTGGAGAAACCTCTTCCTGTCGTTAGTCGCCCTCAGATCTTAAATGGACGGGATCTCACATGTGTAGTCTGCCCCTATCAGCACGGACTATCTAACTGCTCTCAACAGTCGCCTTATCTCGAAGACGCTCGTTGCGAGACGTGAACAGATAGACTTTGTCCCTGATACAACTATGGCAGGTCTCTTACACTGCATTCAGAAGCATTGGCTTAGCGAGGACACGCCAGATACGCAGATACATCGGGTTTTTAGCTCCTTGTTTTTTTTTCTCCCTTCCAAGAGCTAAAACTTTTTTTTTATTTTTGTATCTACATATAGTTGTAGTTTTAGAAGTGCAGTGACTCCCGAAAAAAATGGCAATTCTGCTGTTACAGTTTTTCTTTTTGGTATTTATATAATCTAATATTTTGACATATTGGACTTTTTTGACATTTTTCTAATATAGTATGTCGTGTGTGCTGATAGGAGTCAGTGCAAACACGCATCGGCAATGGCAGACTTTTACTGTCACAAATCGACAGTGGAATTTAAATGGTTAAACTGCATCTCCGGTCTCTGCAGTTACAGACAAATGACGGCTGTATAACACAGCCAACATCTGCCTGGCATGAAGAGGGCCAGGTCCTCCTCCAGCTTCATCATTTCCTTGGCGTCATAGAACAATAACACTAGGGACCCTCTCACACTGGATAATGTTATCACCAGCATATATGAGGTTAATCTGCAGATTAATAACATTAGAAAGGTGACCGGCTACTGGTAGGAAATTAACTTTATGCCTCCCAGGAGCCGCCAGCACGCCTGACTGACTGAAAGCCGGCAGCTCTAAGGAGGAATAAAGTTCCTTTTCTCCCTGCAGCCGGGCTTTCATTACATTTGAGGGGCACCGCAATAATGCTACTAACCTGCGGACTAACCCCATATCTGTACGTAAATATCTCCAGTGTGACAGGTTCCCTTTATTCAGTTGAGCGCCTAGTATTATATTAGTTGTATTTTTGCACATAGAAACAGTATTATAGTAGTTATATTCTTGTACATAGGAGCAGTATTATAGTAGTTATATTCTTGTACATAGGAGCAGTATTATAGTAGTTATATTCTTGTACATAGAAGCAGTATTATAGTAGTTATATTCTTGTACATAGGGGGCAGTATTATAGTAGTTATATTCTTGTACATAGGGGCAGTATTATAGTAGTTATATTCTTGTACATAGGAGCAGTATTATAGTAGTTATATTCTTGTACATAGGAGCAGTATTATAGTAGTTATATTCTTGTACATAGGAGCAGTATTATAGTAGTTATATTCTTGTACATAGGAGCAGTATTATAGTAGTTATATTCTTATACATAGGAGCAGTATTATAGTAGTTATATTCTTGTACATAGGGGCAGTATTATAGTAGTTATATTCTTGTACATAGGAGCAGTATTATAGTAGTTATATTCTTGTACATAGAAGCAGTATTATAGTAGTTATATTCTTGTACATAGGGAGCAGTATTATAGTAGTTATATTCTTGTACATAGGGGGCAGTATTATAGTAGTTATATTCTTGTACATAGGGGCAGTATTATAGTAGTTATATTCTTGTACATAGGAGCAGTATTATAGTAGTTATATTCTTGTACATAGGAGCAGTATTATAGTAGTTATATTCTTGTACATAGGAGCAGTATTATAGTAGTTATATTCTTGTACATAGGAGCAGTATTATAGTAGTTATATTCTTATACATAGGAGCAGTATTATAGTAGTTATATTCTTGTACATAGGGGCAGTATTGTAGTAGTTATATTCTTGTACATAGGGGCAGTATTATACAAGTTATATTCTTGTACATAGGGGGCAGTATTATAGTAGTTATATTCTTGTACATAGGGGCAGTATTATAGTAGTTATATTATGTACATAGGAGCAGTATTATAGTAGTTATATTCTTGTACATAGGAGCAGTATTATAGTAGTTATATTCTTATACATAGGAGCAGTATTATAGTAGTTATATTCTTGTACATAGGGGGCAGTATTATAGTAGTTATATTCTTGTACATGGGGGCAGTATTATAGTAGTTATATTCTTGTACATAGAGGACAGTATTATAGTAGTTAAATTCTTGTATATAGGAGCAGTATTATAGTAGTTATATTCTTGTATATAGGGGCAGTATTATAGTAGTTATATTCTTGTATATAGGGGCAGTATTATAGTAGTTATATTCCTGTACATAGGGAGCAGTATTATAGTAGTTATATTCTTGTACATAGAGGACAGTATTATAGTAGTTAAATTCTTGTATATAGGAGCAGTATTATAGTAGTTATATTCTTGTACATAGGGGGCAGTATTATAGTAGTTATATTCTTGTACATAGGGGCAGTATTATAGTAGTTATATTCTTGTACATAGGGGGCAGTATTATAGTAGTTATATTCTTGTACATAGGAGCAGTATTATAGTAGTTATATTCTTATACATAGGAGCAGTATTATAGTAGTTATATTCTTGTACATAGGGGGCAGTATTATAGTAGTTATATTCTTGTACATGGGGGCAGTATTATAGTAGTTATATTCTTGTACATAGAGGACAGTATTATAGTAGTTAAATTCTTGTATATAGGAGCAGTATTATAGTAGTTATATTCTTGTACATAGAGGACAGTATTATAGTAGTTATATTCTTGTACATAGGAGCAGTATTATAGTAGTTATATTCTTGTACATAGGGGCAGTATTATAGTAGTTATATTCTTGTACATAGGGGCAGTATTATAGTAGTTATATTCTTGTTCATAGGGGCAGTATTATAGTAGTTATATTCTTGTATATAGGAACAGTATTATAGTAGCTATATTCTTGTACATAAGGGCAGTATTATAGTAGTTATATTCTTGTACATAAGGGCAGTATTATAGTAGTTATATTCTTGGACATAGGGACAGTATTGTAGTAGTTATATTCTTGTTCATAGGAGCGGTATTATAGTAGTTATATTTCTGTACATGAGAGGGGGGCAGTATTATAGTAGTTATATTCTTGTATATAGGAGCAGTATTATAGTAGTTATATTCTTGTACATAGAGGACAGTATTATAGTAGTTATATTCTTGTATATAGGAGCAGTATTATAGTAGTTATATTCTTGTACATAGAGGACAGTATTATAGTAGTTATATTCTTGTACATAGGAGCAGTATTATAGTAGTTATACTCTTGTACATAGGAGCAGTATTATAGTAGTTATATTCTTATACACAGGGGCAGTATTATAGTAGTTATATTCTTGTACATAGGAGCAGTATTATAGTAGTTATATTCTTGTACATAGGGGCAGTATTATAGTAGTTATATTCTTGTACATAGGGGCAGTATTATAGTAGTTATATTCTTGTTCATAGGGGCAGTATTATAGTAGTTATATTCTTGTATATAGGAGCAGTATTATAGTAGTTATATTCTTGTACATAAGGGCAGTATTATAGTAGTTATATTCTTGTACATAAGGGCAGTATTATAGTAGTTATATTCTTGTACATAAGGGCAGTATTATAGTAGTTATATTCTTGTACATAAGGGCAGTATTATAGTAGTTATATTCTTGTACATAAGGGCAGTATTATAGTAGTTATAGTATTTTATATAGGAGCAGTATTATAGTAATTATATTCTTTTATATAGGAGCAGTATTATAGTAGTTATATTCTTGTACATAGGAGGCAGTAGTATAGTAGTTATATTCTTGTACATAGGAGCAGTATTATAGTAGTTATATTCTTGTACATAGGGGCAGTATTATAGTAGTTATATTCTTGTTCATAAGGGCAGTATTATAGTAGTTATATTCTTGTACATAAGGGCAGTATTATAGTAGTTATAGTCTTTTATATAGGAGCAGTATTATAGTAATTATATTCTTTTATATAGGAGCAGTATTATAGTAGTTATATTCTTGTACATAGGAGCAGTATTATAGTAGATATATTCTTGTACATAGGAGCAGTATTATAGTAGTTATATTCTTATACATAGGAGCAGTATTATAGTAGTTATATTCTTATACATAGGAGCAGTATTATAGTAGTTATATTCTTGTACATAGGGGCAGTATTATAGTAGTTATATTCTTGTACATAGGAGCAGTATTATAGTAGTTATATTCTTATACATAGGAGCAGTATTATAGTAGTTATATTCTTGTACATAGGGGGCAGTATTATAGTAGTTATATTCTTGTACATGGGGGCAGTATTATAGTAGTTATATTCTTGTACATAGGGGGCAGTATTATAGTAGTTATATTCTTGTACATGGGGCAGTATTATAGTAGTTATATTCTTGTACATAGAGGACAGTATTATAGTAGTTATAGTCTTTTATATAGGAGCAGTATTATAGTAGTTATATTCTTGTACATAAGGGCAGTATTATAGTAGTTATATTCTTGGACATAGGGACAGTATTATAGTAGATATATTCTTGTACATAGGGGCAGTATTATAGTAGTTATATTCTTGTACATAGGGGCAGTATTATAGTGGTTATATTCTTGTACATAGGAGCAGTATTATAGTAGTTATATTCTTGTACATAGGGGAGCAGTATTATAGTAGTTATATTCTTGTATATAGGAGCAGCATTATAGTAGTTATATTCTTGTACATAGGGGGCAGTATTATAGTAGTTATATTCTTGTACATAGGGGCAGTATTATAGTAGTTATATTCTTGTACATAGGGGCAGTATTACAGTAGTTATATTCTTGTACATAGGGGCAGTATTATAGTAGTTATATTCTTGTACATAGGGGCAGTATTATAGTAGTTATATTCTTGTACATAGGGGCAGTATTATAGTAGTTATATTCTTGTACATAGGGGCAGTATTGTAGTAGTTATATTCCTGTACATAGGGGCAGTATTATAGTAGTTATAGTCTTGTACATAGGGGCAGTATTATAGTAGTTATATTTCTGTACATGAGAGGGGGCAGTATTATAGTAGTTATATTCTTGTATATAGGAGCAGTATTATAGTAGTTATATTCTTGTACATAGGAGCAGTATTATAGTAGTTATATTCTTGTACATAGGGGCAGTAATATAGTAGTTATATTCTTGTACATAGAAGCAGTATTATAGTAGTTATATTCTTGTACATAGGAGCAGTATTATAGTAGTTATATTCTTGTACATAGGAGCAGTATTATAGTAGTTATATTCCTATACATAGGGGGCAGTATTATAGTAGTTATATTCTTGTACATAGGGGCAGTATTATAATAGTTATATTCTTGCACATAGGGGCAGTATTATAGTAGTTATATTCTTGTACATAGGGGCAGTATTATAGTAGTTATATTCTTGTACATAGGGGGCAGTATTATAGTAGTTATATTCTTGTACATATGAGCAGTATTATAGTAGTTATATTCTTGTACATATGAGCAGTATTATAGTAGTTATATTCTTGTACATAGGGACAGTATTATAGTAGTTATATTGTATACGGGGCAGTATTATAGTAGTTATATTCTTGGACATAGGGACAGTATTGTAGTAGTTATATTCTTGTTCATAGGAGCGGTATTATAGTAGTTATATTTCTGTACATGAGAGGGGGGCAGTATTATAGTAGTTATATTCTTGTATATAGGAGCAGTATTATAGTAGTTATATTCTTGTACATAGAGGACAGTATTATAGTAGTTATATTCTTGTATATAGGAGCAGTATTATAGTAGTTATATTCTTGTACATAGAGGACAGTATTATAGTAGTTATATTCTTGTACATAGGAGCAGTATTATAGTAGTTATATTCTTGTACATAGGGGGCAGTATTATAGTATTTATATTCTTGTACATAGGGGCAGTATTATTGTAGTTATATTCTTGTACATAGGGGCAGTATTATAGTAGTTATATTCTTGTTCATAGGGGCAGTATTATAGTAGTTATATTCTTGTATATAGGAGCAGTATTATAGTAGTTATATTCTTGTACATAAGGGCAGTATTATAGTAGTTATATTCTTGTACATAGGGGGCAGTATTATAGTAGTTATATTCTTGTACATAGGGGCAGTATTATAGTAGTTATATTCTTGTACATAGGGGGCAGTATTATAGTATTTATATTCTTGTACATAGGGGCAGTATTATTGTAGTTATATTCTTGTACATAGGGGCAGTATTATAGTAGTTATATTCTTGTTCATAGGGGCAGTATTATAGTAGTTATATTCTTGTGTATAGGAGCAGTATTATAGTAGTTATATTCTTGTACATAAGGGCAGTATTATAGTAGTTATATTCTTGTACATAAGGGCAGTATTATAGTAGTTATATTCTTGTACATAAGGGCAGTATTATAGTAGTTATATTCTTGTACATAAGGGCAGTATTATAGTAGTTATAGTCTTTTATATAGGAGCAGTATTATAGTAATTATATTCTTTTATATAGGAGCAGTATTATAGTAGTTATATTCTTGTACATAGGAGGCAGTAGTATAGTAGTTATATTCTTGTACATAGGGGTAGTATTATAGTAGTTATATTCTTGTACATAAAGAGCAGTATTATAGTAGTTATATTCTTGTACATAGGAGGCAGTATTATAGTAGTTATATTCTTGTACATAGGGAGCAGTATTATAGTAGTTATATTCTTGTACATTTCACATTTTTTTTCCACTTTCCCGGACCGATTGATAAGGGTTTGAAAGTAGTGGACCCCCTTTAAAACCTTTAACAATTATATATTTTTATAATCTTTCTTATTAATATTATTACATTTCCATATAAAGATGATTACAGAGCCATGTGAATTATTTTGGTGACTGGTAATGGCTCACTCATGGGTGATATACATGGGCAGGGGGTCATTGGTGCAATAACTGTATAGAAGGTCGGTGGGCATCCTGATGAAATCACACAATAAGCCTGAGCCTCATTTCTCAATAACCACTGTAACTGATGCCATGTTGTAATTCTAACCATGGGGGCTGCAAAGGGCGAGATGAAGAGATGTTAGAAGCCACCAGGAAACTGGAGCTGCTGATAAACTTCATGTAATTCTCCTTATTATCTCAGTAAAGGGGAAGTATTGTGCATAAACCTTCCCTCGCACTGAACCCAGTCGTGTGTGACATAACCAAGAGATGTCAAACCTCAAGAGGAACATGTAGATGATCCAATTTTGGACAAATTAATATACACTGCGTTCCAAATTATTATGCAAATTGGATGTAAATGTCATAAATATGTAAAAGAAAATTTCAAATAAACTCATGAATGGTTTACGTCTCATGGTCTTTGAATCACTGAATCCAACCTCAAACTCCTGTGATAATTAGTTTGCCAGATGGGCCCAATTACAGGATCACTACTTAAGAAGGACGCATTATTAAGCAGCCAAAGGTTTCAAGCAATGTGGGAAATAAAAAGGATCTCTCTGCTGCCGAAAAGCGTCAATGTCTTGCACCACGTATGAAGTCAATAGATATTTCACAAAAACTTAAGCGTGATCATCGTACTGTGAACAGGTTCGTGCAGATAAAGGCATAATGAGGAAGGTTTCTGCCAGACAAACTCATTAAATGAAGAGAACAGCCGCTAAAATACCATTACAAAGCAGCAAGCAGGTATTAGAAGCTGCTAGTGCCTCAGGAGTCTCGCAAACCTCAAGATGTAAGATCTCCAGAGGCTTGAAGTTGTGCAGAAACTTACAATTCGGCCTCCACTAAGCAGTACTCACGAGCAGAAATTGTTGCAGTGGGCCCAGACGTACATGAAGACTGTTTATAGAGGAAAGGCATTGCTAGGTCCTGGAAACAAGAAACGCCTTAACGTGGGAATTATAGGAAAAGAGCTGGGAGGCCCCTGTAGGGCCCCTCAAAGTATGGAAATTACCTCGGCAAAGTATATACTGTAGACTTTCTGACTGACCACTTTCTTCCATGGTATAAAAAGAAGAACCATGCCATCAATGGCGAAATCATCTTGATGCTGACAATGCCTCGACTCCTGCTGCAGAATCATTTGGTACATTTTGACTTTGTTTTATTTTAGTTTTGAAAAAAAAATCTGTTATTATTGGGAGGTTTGTCCGATAAAATATGATTTATCCTCTAACGGTTGATTTGTACATTGTACTGATTCATTTACATCGACCATTTAGGAAAATCAAAGAAACATAGTATTTGTGTAATAATTGGAACTCTGTATATTTGTATACCGAAGTAGCTTGAGCAAAAGCCTCACCCCAATGTTCACAAATCTACTTAGTATCCTGCTTGTTGATTGTTTCCATATAGCTACAGATTATTTTCCCATACTTTAATGGAGAAAAAAAGAGTAAGAGCAGCACAGGGATAAAAAAATATATTGGCATTTACATCTGTTGACAAAAAAAGCAGCCAATCATCATTTAAAGAGGACCAGTCGCAGGGTGAAAAGTAAACAGTTTTCGTGTTTATTTTGTGCTCGCTGCTCCTCTGAGTATTCAGGTTTTTGTATTTTTAAAATCCGCCATACGGTTCCAAAGATATGGTCTTTTTTATTTAGTGATAATTTGTATGGTCTTTATAAGGGGCATGGCTCACTGGATCCTCAGGGGCGTGTCTTTAGGCTGTTTTGCATAAAAACGACTATAAATTAGCACTAAATAAAAAGGCCCATATCTCTGGAACCGTACGGTGGATTTTAAAAAATAAAAAAACGGAATAATCAGGGGAGCAGTGGGGAAAAAAATAAGAGCAAAAACTCAACGTTTTTGACCTTGAGACAAGGCTTTTTTAAAGTCATCTTATAATAGTGCTGCAGGACTATCAGGGGAAATGACTAAAAGTCTTTTGTATGAATATGAAGGTCTCTAGAGGTCCTGGAATTATGTTACATAAATTACTGATTATTGGGGGCAGAGAATTTACTGAATTTTCTGTGAGTTATCCCAAAAAAGAATGTTACAGCCTAATTTGTCTGCTAAGAGAGAGTAATTTTTGATTAAATATTTGCTTTCTCAATTTAACTTTTTGAATGCAGCAATTTAATGACACATTTAAATAAAAAAAATTATGTTCTTAAAATTCTGGATGCAGACCAATATTCAGTAGCCTGACTGTTGTTTATACAGGGAAATCCGGCCAATCCGGGATTATTTACATTGAGAACAGTGACAGCCTTTGTCTAGAACAAATATATACTGGGTCAACATAGAAATCACATTATCATAAAATTAGGAACCATCTACTTATATTTATTTATTTTTTTATTTATTTAACGGGGCATTTGTGGCAGAGGGCACTTTTCTAACCTGACTCTTTTTCAAATTTGCGAAGCGCATGCAGAGCAGGTGAGAGACCCCCGAAATATGCACTCAATATATCTGTCAGGTCCACAGACCCAAAGTGTGACACAAGAGCTTACATAGAGCACCCACCAGTGAGGCGTACGGCGAACTGCATGATAAGAATACCACCCTGGAAATAATTGTTATATGGAGGGAGGCCTTTACATTACAGTGATGTCACAGTACAGGGATAATAAACACAGTGATGTCACAGTATAGGGATAATAAACACAGTGATGTCACAGTACAGGGATAATACACACAGTGATGTCACAGTACAGGGATAATACACACAGTGATGTCACAGTACAGGGATAATACACACAGCGATGTCACAGTACAGGGATAATAAACACAGCGATGTCACAGTACAGGGATAATAAACACAGTGATGTCACAGTACAGGGATAATAAACACAGTGATGTCACAGTACAGGGATAATAAACACAGTGATGTCACAGTACAGGGATAATAAACACAGTGATGTCACAGTACAGGAATAATACACACAGTGATGTCACAGTACAGGGATAATACACACAGTGATGTCACAATACAGAGATAATAAACACAGTGATGTCACAGTACAGGGATAATACACACAGTGATGTCACAGTACAGGGATAATACACACAGTGATGTCACAGTACAGGAATAACAAACACAGTGATGTCACAGTACAGGGATAATAAACACAGTGATGTCACAGTACAGGGATAATAAACACAGTGATGTCACAGTACAGGAATAATATACACAGCGATGTCACAGTACAGGGATAATAAACACAGTGATGTCACAGTACAGGGATAATAAACACAGCGATGTCACAATACAGGGATAATAAATACAGTGATGTCACAGTACAGGGGTAATAAACACAGTGATGTCACAGTACAGGAATAACACAGCGATGTCACAGTACAGGGATAATAAACACAGTGATGTCACAGTACAGGGATAATAAACACAGTGATGTCACAGTACAGGGATAATAAACACAGTGATGTCACAGTACAGGAATAATATACACAGCGATGTCACAGTACAGGGATAATACACACAGTGATGTCACAGTACAGGAATAACATACACAGTGATGTCACAGTACAGGGATAATAAACACAGTGATGTCACAGTACAGGGATAATAAACACAGTGATGTCACAGTACAGGAATAATATACACAGCGATGTCACAGTACAGGAATAACAAACACAGTGATGTCACAGTACAGGAATAATATACACAGCGATGTCACAGTACAGGGATAACAAACACAGTGATGTCACAGTACAGGGATAATAAACACAGTGATGTCACAGTACAGGAATAATATACACAGTGATGTCACAGTACAGGGATAATAAACACAGTGATGTCACAGTACAGGGGTAATAAACACAACAATGTCACAGTACAGGGATAATACAGACAGTGATGTCACAGTACAGGGATAATACACACAGTGATGTCACAGTACAGGGATAATAAACAGCGATGTCACAGTACAGGGATAATAAACAGTGATGTCACAGTACAGGGATAATAAACACAGTGATGTCACAGTACAGGGATAATACACACAGTGATGTCACAGTACAGGGATAATAAACACAGTGATGTCACAGTACAGGGATAATACACACAGTGATGTCACAGTACAGGGATAATAAACACAGTGATGTCACAGTACAGGGATAATAAACACAGCGATGTCACAGTACAGGGATAATAAACACAGTGATGTCACAGTACAGGGATAATAAACACAGTGATGTCACAGTACAGAGATAATAAACACAGTGATGTCACAGTACAGGAATAACAAACACAGTGATGTCACAGTACAGGGATAATAAACACAGTGATGTCACAGTACAGAGATAATAAACACAGTGATGTCACAGTACAGGGGTAATAAACAGTGATGTCACAGTACAGGAATAATAAACACAGTGATGTCACAGTACAGAGATAATAAACACAGTGATGTCACAGTACAGAGATAATAAACACAGTGATGTCACAGTACAGGAATAACAAACACAGTGATGTCACAGTACAGGGATAATAAACACAGTGATGTCACAGTACAGAGATAATAAACACAGTGATGTCACAGTACAGGGGTAATAAACAGTGATGTCACAGTACAGGAATAATAAACACAGTGATGTCACAGTACAGGGATAATAAACACAGTGATGTCACAGTACAGGGATAAGAAACACAGTGATGTCACAGTACAGGGATAATACACACAGTGATGTCACAGTACAGGGATAATAAACAGCGATGTCACAGTACAGGGATAATAAACAGTGATGTCACAGTACAGGGATAATAAACACAGTGATGTCACAGTACAGGGATAATACACACAGTGATGTCACAGTATAGGGATAATACACACAGTGATGTCACAGTACAGGGATAATAAACACAGTGATGTCACAGTACAGGGGTAATAAACACAGTGATGTCACAGTACAGAGATAATAAACACAGTGATGTCACAGTACAGGGATAATAAACACAGTGATGTCACAGTACAGGGGTAATAAACACAGTGATGTCACAGTACAGAGATAATAAACACAGTGATGTCACAGTACAGGGATAATAAACACAGTGATGTCACAGTACAGGGATAATAAACACAGCGATGTCACAGTACAGAGATAATAAACACAGTGATGTCACAGTACAGGGATAATAAACACAGTGATGTCACAGTGCAGAGATAATAAACACAGTGATGTCACAGTACAGGGATAATAAACACAGTGATGTCACAGTACAGGGATAATAAACACAGTGATGTCACAGTACAGGGGTAATAAACACAGTGATGTCACAGTACAGGGATAATAAACACAGCGATGTCACAGTACAGAGATAATAAACACAGTGATGTCACAGTGCAGAGATAATAAACACAGTGATGTCACAGTACAGGGATAATAAACACAGTGATGTCACAGTGCAGAGATAATAAACACAGTGATGTCACAGTACAGGGATAATAACTCTATCTTGTTTTGGTCTATTACTGAGTTCATCCTGATCTTTTTGTAAAGAGTCAATGGGTAACTAATCCGACAATCTCCCCCCTATCTGCCTATGGGGGCCCTAGTAGTCGGCTTCAGCGGTTGCCAGCCCGCATCTGTTGCCCAATCCAAGATCACCTAGAAGCATGCTAAATAGGGACTTGTATGTGCAGGTCATATTTTGGGTGGAGTACCATAGCTGCTCTGTTTAGATACATGTCATCATTTTTTGGAACTGTCTCATGATCAAGGGTTGCCCGACTTGTGCGAATTGCCTAAGATTTGGTCATAGTCGTCAAATATCTTTGCAAAGTTTTAGATCCCGGCTCATGGTGATGATTCGCCATAGATTTACAGTCAGTGTGGCGACATCTAGTGTTCACAGCGCTGCTGCTACCTTCAGGGTTTACGGATTCTCATGGACACATTATAATTAAATGAGATAAAATTGACCCTTTGGGGGTGCGATGTCCCTTTTTGGTCTGTCTAATACCTAAACGGTCAGTCAATGTGTGGTTACCCCTGCCTGAGGTGTCACTATAGGAAGGTGCAAAATACTGATGAAACAACCGCTTACACATCGCCCATCATGGAGGAGGCAGCTGCCCAGTATTATAAACGCACATAGATAAGACGCTTGTTGTCTCGGGGCCGGACGCATTAAACATCCCCCAAACGGTGAAAGCTAGGAAAGAGGCTCACATATTCCGGCGCGCATAGCAATTTTAGTAATATGCCAACCCAGTGCCCTAACCTTGTCCGGTCCTTTATATGTGCCCACACAGAGATATTCTCCTGGTGAAGTCCACTGGTGTTTCTACACAGTGTGATACTGCTTTCATGGCCCTCACCGTGCCCCCTCTCCACTACTGATAGCATGATACCCTCACAGTGCTACCATACAGAATAATGCCACCGCAAGCACTGTGATGCCCCCCACCGATGATGCCAACAGTCCATTCCCACAGTATGATGTCACCACATTGCCCCCCCAATACACAGCACAATATGATGCTCCAGCAGTCTCCCCCAAACACATAGTGTTATGCCCCAATATATAATATGATGCCCCCATATACTGTATAGTATGATGTCCCCATATATAATATGATGCCCCCATATACTGTATAGTATGATGTCCCCATATATAGTATGAAGCCCCCACACACAGTATGATGCCCCCATTGACTTCATATATAGTATGATGTCCGCACACAGTATGAACTCCCCACAATGACCCACACACAACCATCCCACTTGCCTGTGTGTTCTTTCACTCTAATGTTCCTGTGCAACTAAGCAGCTCGCTGCTCCACCATTGTATTCAGCTGTATCTGTGTAATAAGGACACAGATACAGTTGGAGTTAGGACACCCCCCCCCCCCCCCAACCTCCCGGGACAGGTCCCCAAATTTGAGACGGTCCCTCTAGATCCGGAGGGTTAGAAGGTGAGAAGGTATGCCATTAGATCCTGCTTCTGCCTGACTATGTAAGGGTGTGACAGGGACTGTTGTCATATACGCACCCCTGAAGACAACAATTGTAAGGCTGTGTGCACACGTTGCAGATTTTTCGTGTTTTTTTCGCTATAAAAACGCTATAAAAGTGCAAAAACAACCGCATACATTATGCATCCCATCATTTAGAATGCATTCCGCAATTTTTGTGCACATGGTGCGTTTTTTTTCACGAAAAAAAAACATCACGGTAAAGAACGCAGCATGTTCATTAATTTTGCGGATTTCCCACTATATTATTGCATTGGGAACCTTCGGAAAAATCCGCCAAAAAAAGCACCAAAAACGCGCAAAAAAAGCATGCTAATTTCTGGCAGAAAATATCCGGTTTTGCTCAGGAAATTTCTGCAAGAAATCCTGAACGTGTGCACATAGCCTAAAGTGTGTACCTTGACATGTGGTTTTATTGCATTTTCCTGGGATAATGTGACATGTAAACTGCACAGAGTGTTATAGGTACTGATGCTGCTGAGTGGGTACTGTATTGGTAATGACTAATGTAGCCTGGTACATTCACCTCAGGTATAGGGTATAGTTTAGTACTTAGGTAGTGGTAGATAGGAACATTAGGGCAGATGTGCAGTGATGGGCATAAAAGTGTATAAGTGACAAGTATTGTTAGCATAGTGTTAATGTAGGAAAGTAATGCAGGCTGGGTACAGGAACAAATACAGTTAAATGTTTTGGACCAACCCAGCATGTGAGGGGTCAAGCAAAAAGGGGAAACATTTCCTGGTTTAGACAGACAGTTTTAGTGTGAACTTCAGGTTCAAGCGGTAGAGGGTTGGAGGCATGTGGAGCACATAGCGTTCTGACAGCATGAGGTCTTACCAAATTTTCTGCGGATATTCCTGGAAAGAAAGGAGAGGTTTTTGGATGTGTAACACCCCAGGTAGTTGTTACAGTGATGTTGCCTTCCTTTCGGGGAGGGTGATGTCCCTTTAAACAAGTAGTACATTTACATGCAACACATTCTGAATCCAGGCCAGGAGGGGGAGCTCCGAACCCAGTTTCAGGGGACCTTTCCCAGATATATATATTCTGGTCTGGAGGAGGAGTTAGGGAGTTGGTCCAGGGAGACCAGGAGAGAAGGAAGTCTGTAGCAGACAGTGAATGAGCAGAGTTGGGGCTGTGCAGCCACGTGTGTGCTGCAGCTCCAGGACCGAAGAAAAACAGACGGGTTGCATTGAAAGCAAGTACGAGAGGGGAGAAGCAAAGGAGAACAAAGGAGCTGTGACCGGGCACCCTCTGAGCTGAAGCGCAGGAACCGGGCACCGGGAGCACGAGGCTGTGCAATCTTCACGTCCCACAGCAGAACCGGAAGGACAGGAGATTGTAAGTCATCTGTCTGCACCCACATTCGAAGGTGCAGCAGTACATAGAGCCTGGGTCGTGATAGAGACCCTGTAAAAAGGCTCGCATTGCCCACCATATGGGGTACTGTCCCAGGACAGAAGAGAGAGGACCTTGATAGAAGCCACAGGCAGCAAGGACCTCGCCACAAAGCGCGAGAAGGAAGGCTTACGAACCTCACCTGGGAAAGGGATCTGTAATTGCCTCCAGGCCGGCCGGACCTTATCAATACCTGTTGCTGGTACCCTGGACTGAGGCTGTCTACCATCAGTAAACCAGGTAAAGAGACTGCAACCCTGTGTCCTATGTTTATTCTGGCACCACACCATCCTTGCCAAACACATCGGGAGCCCTGGGGACCCAGCTTCACCTGTGGAAAGTGATACCATCCCAGCTGCCTTAACATCACCCCAGAGGACCCCTTTAAGCAGCATCAGTCACCCCTGACGGAGTACCACAGGTTGCGTCAGGAACAAAGTTTATTTTCAAGCAACCCCTTAAAGTCCTTTCCCTTCTACATGGGCGTCCAGGGCCACGGACCATGTCGCCACCGCCGTAACACATCCCTTTAAGCACCGGACCCGGTACCGAGTACTCCACGGCCCTGGTGGGCATTCCATCTTGGCGTCACGAACAGGATGGACCGACCCATTGAACTGGGTCTTGTGCGCCTAAGAGAGTGTGCTTAAACTGTGAGACTATTGGCCTGTAAATTGCCGTCAAAACTGCCGCCATTAGAGCACCATGTGGCGCGCAGGAGGAGACGGGCGTGTTGTCGTGGGCGGCACCTGGAGGAACGGCGCGAAAGCTATGGCCGCCCCTCATCCATACTACTAAATGAGAGAAGTTTGCCCATCAACTAGAGAAGTCCACCTCCTAGTCTGGGATGGCGGGAAGAAGAGAAAGAACCGCCCACGAAAACAGGCGTGGTGGAGTGAAACCACGGGAAACCAGACCAAGGAGGAAGTGCCGGAAAGCAACATGGTGGAGGGAGGTGAGCGAGCACCGCAGCGTGGGGTGGAGCAGGAGGACTCTCCCAGCCAGGACCTGCAAGAACCGTCATCGACGTTGGATCCGGACCTCCTGTGGAAAGAAGTGGAGGAACTCACCCAGCAGCTCGTGCGGATGCAGCTGGAGGCTGTGGCCGGGTGGAAGGAGGCCTTCCTCGGGAACCTTACCAGACGACCGCCAACAACCTTGTCTGGTCTGGAGCGGGAAAGAAGATCCGGTGCTCTGGAAGAAAAGGTAAGGGGTATGACCTTGACCCTGGCGGCGGATGGCTTGATGGCTAGGCCCGAGTCACCCCCACCGCTGTACACACCCGACCTACACCGACTCCAAAGCCTGGAGGAGTCCGCTATCGCCTACACTGGGACCAGGGGGACAGCAGCTTCGGTCAGATGGCAGCCCCGCTAATTCCAACCTATGGACCCCAGTCTGACTGTACAGAAACCCGTGGTGTTCGAGGAAAGACCCGCGGAGGAGGACATGATAGCTCTCAAAGGGCAAATCCCCGTGATAACATGGCGGGAGCATTGTAGGCGTCGGGAGGAGCAAGAGAGATAGCAATCCCTGGCTCAGCAGGCAGCATTTGAGGAAAGAAACTTAGAGGCAAA
The DNA here is from genome assembly GCF_051348905.1 of Ranitomeya variabilis. NCBI lineage: Eukaryota > Metazoa > Chordata > Amphibia > Anura > Dendrobatidae > Ranitomeya > Ranitomeya variabilis. The sequence goes on from NC_135236.1 coordinate 52,025,635, forward strand.
GGCCCGAACCCGCAAGGGGACCACTGCGACAGGGGGAAGTAGTGGTCTTCAACCAGAGGAGAGGCTGGGGCTTCATTAAGGAAACCGGGATAATAAACAAAATCTTCATTAACTGGAGAGACGCTGAATGCCAATTAATGGAAAGACACCCTGACAGGGACCTGTGCCCCGGTGACAGAGTGATATATACCCGCCATATCGGCGACAAAGGTTGGTACGCTCTCGACTGCAGAAAATGTGTACCAGTGCAAAAGCAGTCAAGACAAACAGGCCAGGCTGTAACGTCGGTCCCTGCAGGAGCAGCAGCAGGCCAGGCCAGTTACCAAATGCCACCAGTCCATCCAGATACCAGTGGTGGAACCAGCCAGTAGGTCTTGGTATGCAATACCAGTTGAGTTGCATATTTCCCATAAGGGATGGGGGCAGTGTTCTGGATCACTGCGTTGAGAAACACATGATGGTGTCTCCGCGGTGTTGGATGTTTTGGTCTCCCCGAGGCCAATCATCTGTTCCTTCACAGCCTTTTACTAGGCACTGCTCCTAATAGCCAGATTCCTACTCCACACTGATGAGGGGCAAACACCCCGAAACAGCTGTCTGTGGATGGATACCATGCTTGGCATAGGTGGTTTTCCTGTATTGGATGTTTTCCTTTATTGGATGCTGCCCTTCCCGTGGTTGTTCCTTCCCGGGGAAAGGTCTGGCTATTCACTGCTTGCGTTGAGAAACACGTGATGGTGTCTCCGCAGCTATCCTACATGCATTTGCATATTTCCCATAAGGGATGGGGGCAGTGTTCTGGATCACTGCGTTGAGAAACACGTGATGGTGTCTCCGCAGTGTTGGATGTTTTGGTCTCCCCGAGGCCAATCATCTGTTCCTTCACAGCCTTTTACTAGGCACTGCTCCTAATAGCCAGATTCCTACTCCACACTGATGAGGGGCAAACACCCCGAAACAGCTGTCTGTGGATGGATACCATGCTTGGCATAGGTGGTTTTCCTGTATTGGATGTTTTCCTTTATTGGATGCTGCCCTTCCCGTGGTTGTTCCTTCCCGGGGAAAGGTCTGGCTATTCACTGCTTGCGTTGAGAGACACGTGATGGTGTCTCCGCAGCTATCCTACATGCATTTGCATATTTCCCATAAGGGATGGGGGCAGTGTTCTGGATCACTGCGTTGAGAAACACGTGATGGTGTCTCCGCAGTGTTGGATGTTTTGGTCTCCCCGAGGCCAATCATCTGTTCCTTCACAGCCTTTTACTAGGCACTGCTCCTAATAGCCAGATTCCTACTCCACACTGATGAGGGGCAAACACCCCGAAACAGCTGTCTGTGGATGGATACCATGCTTGGCATAGGTGGTTTTCCTGTATTGGATGTTTTCCTTTATTGGATGCTGCCCTTCCCGTGGTTGTTCCTTCCTGGGGAAAGGTCTGGCTATTCACTGCTTGCGTTGAGAAACACGTGATGGTGTCTCCGCAGCTATCCTACATGCATTTGCATATTTCCCATAAGGGATGGGGGCAGTGTTCTGGATCACTGCGTTGAGAAACACGTGATGGTGTCTCCGCGGTGTTGGATGTTTTGGTCTCCCCGAGGCCAATCATCTGTTCCTTCACTTGTTTGTTCGCAGACCTGAAGAAAAACCGTTTGGCGTGGCCAAAGACAAGGTCTGGATGTTTGCCTTGTAGCACGCCCAAGACCTACGTTGGGGGTTTATGACGGTTCCCTCGCTTCACTCTTGTTGGTGAGAAAAATCTCACAAATTGTTGAAACTGAAAATGTTATTGTTATAATGTGAATAACTTGAATGTTGTTGCACCTTTGATTGCACTGTTACACTGTATTAAAGTGTTAATCTTTAATGTTGATAAAAATAGTATACCCGTAAAGGGTGATCATCATTTTATATTTAAAATATTATATTTATAGTCATAGAAAGTTCTATTTTGAAAGAGTTATTTTCTACTCTGAATTAAAGTTTTCAATGTTAAAAAGACAATTACCTCCCATAAAGGGAAGCAAAAGGTTTGTACCTTCTTAGCCTGCATTGTTTATGTTTCCTTTTCCCAGTCCGGGAGGGGTGTGTAACACCCCAGGTAACCGGTTGTTACAGTGATGTTACCTTCCTTTTCGGGGAGGGTGATGTCATGCCTGGAGGCAAGGAGGATTCCCTTTAACAGGTAGTACATCTATATGCAACACATTCTGAATCCAGGCCAGAAGGGGGAGCTCTGAACCCAGTTTCAGGGGAGCTTCCCAAGATATACAGTATATATTCTGGTCTGGAGGAGGAGTTAGGGAGTTTTTCCAGGGAGAGCAGGAGAGAAGGAAGTCTGTAGCAGACAGTGAATAAGCAGAGTTGGGGCTGTGCAGCCACGTGGGTGCTGCAGCTCCAGGACAGAAGAAAAGCAGACGGGTTGCATTGAAAGCAAGTACGAGAGGGGAGAAGCAAAGGAGAACAAAGGAGCTGGAGGGGAACTGTGACCGGGCACCCTCTGAGCTGAAGCGCAGGAATCGGGCACCGGGAGCTTGAGGCTGTGTCGTATTTCACGTCCCACAGCAGAACCGGAAGGACAGAAGATTGTAAGTCGTCTGTCCGCACCCACACCCGAAGGTGCAGCAGTACATAGAGCCCGGGTCATGATAGAGACCCTGTAAAAAGGCTCGCATTGCCCACCATACAGGGTACTGTCCCAGGACAGGAGAGAGAGAGGACCTTGACAGAAGCCATAGGCAGCAAGGAACTCACCACAAAGCGCGAGAAGGAAGGCTTACGAACCTCACCTGGGAAAGGGATCTGTTATGGTTCTCAATGGCAAGAGAACATAGCCCAGCAAACATACGAACTAGCTCTTGGAAGGATGGAAACTAAACTGACCATGAACTAAACCTGCCGCACAACTAACAGTAGCCGGGCAGCGTAGCCTGCGTTTTATCCCTAGACGCCCAGCGCCGGCCGGAGGACTAACTAATCCTGGCAGAGGAAAATATAGTCCTGGCTCACCTCTAGAGAAATTTCCCCGAAAGGCAGACAGAGGCCCCCACAAATATTGGTGGTGATTTTAGATGAAATGACAAACGTAGTATGAAAATAGGTTTAGCAAAATTGAGGTCCGCTTACTAGATAGCAGGAAGACAGAAAGGGCACTTTCATGGTCAGCTGAAAACCCTATCAAAATACCATCCTGAAATTACTTTAAGACTCTAGTATTAACTCATAACATCAGAGTGGCAATTTCAGATCACAAGAGCTTTCCAGACACAGAAACGAAACTACAGCTGTGAACTGGAACAAAATGCAAAAACAAACAAGGACTAAGTCCAACTTAGCTGGGAGTTGTCTAGCAGCAGGAACATGCACAGAAAGGCTTCTGATTACAATGTTGACCGGCATGGAAGTGACAGAGGAGCAAGGCTAAATAGCGACTCCCACATCCTGATGGAAACAGGTGAACAGAGAGGATGATGCACACCAGTTCAATTCCACCAGTGGCCACCGGGGGAGCCCAAAATCCAATTTCACAACAGTACCCCCCCCCCTCAAGGAGGGGGCACCGAACCCTCACCAGAACCACCAGGGCGATCAGGATGAGCCCTATGAAAGGCACGGACCAAATCGGAGGCATGAACATCAGAGGCAGTCACCCAAGAATTATCCTCCTGACCGTATCCCTTTCATTTGACCAGATACTGGAGTTTCCGTCTGGAAACACGGGAGTCCAAGATTTTTTCCACAACGTACTCCAACTCGCCCTCAACCAACACCGGAGCAGGAGGCTCAACGGAAGGCACAACCGGTACCTCATACCTGCGCAATAATGACCAATGAAAAACATTATGAATAGAAAAAGATGCAGGGAGGTCCAAACGGAAGGACACAGGGTTAAGAATCTCCAATATCTTGTACGGGCCGATGAACCGAGGCTTAAACTTGGGAGAAGAAACCCTCATAGGGACAAAACGAGAAGACAACCACACCAAGTCCCCAACACAAAGCCGAGGACCAACCCGACGCCGGCGGTTGGCAAAAAGCTGAGTCTTCTCCTGGGACAACTTCAAATTGTCCACTACCTGCCCCCAAATCTGATGCAACCTCTCCACCACAGCATCCACTCCAGGACAATCCGAAGATTCCACCTGACCAGAAGAAAATCGAGGATGAAACCCCGAATTACAGAAAAAGGGAGACACCAAGGTGGCAGAACTGGCCCGATTATTGAGGGCAAACTCCGCTAAAGGCAAAAAAGCAACCCAATCATCCTGATCCGCAGACACAAAACACCTCAAATATGTCTCCAAGGTCTGATTCGTCCTCTCGGTCTGGCCATTAGTCTGAGGATGGAAAGCAGACGAGAAAGACAAATCTATGCCCATCCTAGCACAGAATGCTCGCCAAAATCTAGACACGAATTGGGTACCTCTGTCAGAAACGATATTCTCCGGAATACCATGCAAACGGACCACATTTTGAAAAAACAGAGGAACCAACTCGGAAGAAGAAGGCAACTTAGGCAGGGGAACCAAATGGACCATCTTAGAGAAACGATCACACACCACCCAGATGACAGACATCTTCTGAGAAACAGGAAGATCCGAAATAAAATCCATCGAGATGTGCGTCCAGGGCCTCTTCGGGATAGGCAAGGGCAACAACAATCCACTAGCCCGAGAACAACAAGGCTTGGCCCGAGCACAAACGTCACAAGACTGCACGAAGCCTCGCACATCTCGAGACAGGGAAGGCCACCAGAAGGACCTTGCCACCAAATCCCTGGTACCAAAGATTCCAGGATGACCTGCCAACGCAGAAGAATGAACTTCAGAAATGACTTTACTGGTCCAATCATCAGGAACAAACAGTCTACCAGGTGGGCAACGATCAGGTCTATCCGCCTGAAACTCCTGCAAGGCCCGCCGCAGGTCTGGAGAAACGGCAGACAATATCACTCCATCCTTAAGGATACCTGTAGGTTCAGAATTACCAGGGGAGTCAGGCTCAAAACTCCTAGAAAGGGCATCCGCCTTAACATTCTTAGAACCCGGCAGGTAGGACACCACAAAATTAAACCGAGAGAAAAACAACGACCAGCGCGCCTGTCTAGGATTCAGGCGTCTGGCGGACTCAAGATAAATTAGATTTTTGTGGTCAGTCAATACCACCACCTGATGTCTAGCCCCCTCAAGCCAATGACGCCACTCCTCAAAAGCCCACTTCATGGCCAAAAGCTCCCGATTCCCAACATCATAATTCCGCTCGGCGGGCGAAAATTTACGCGAGAAAAAAGCACAAGGTCTCATCACGGAGCAATCGGAACTTCTCTGCGACAAAACCGCCCCAGCTCCGATTTCAGAAGCGTCGACCTCAACCTGAAAAGGAAGAGCAACATCAGGCTGACGCAACACAGGGGCGGAAGAAAAGCGGCGCTTAAGCTCCCGAAAGGCCTCCACAGCAGCAGGGGACCAATCAGCAACATCAGCACCCTTCTTAGTCAAATCAGTCAATGGTTTAACAACATCAGAAAAACCAGCAATAAATCGACGATAAAAGTTAGCAAAGCCCAAAAATTTCTGAAGACTCTTAAGAGAAGAGGGTTGCGTCCAATCACCAATAGCCTGAACCTTGACAGGATCCATCTCGATGGAAGAGGGGGAAAAAATATATCCCAAAAAGGAAATCTTTTGAACCCCAAAAACGCACTTAGAACCCTTCACACACAAGGAATTAGACCGCAAAACCTGAAAAACCCTCCTGACCTGCTGGACATGAGAGTCCCAGTCATCCGAAAAAATCAAAATATCATCCAGATACACAATCATAAATTTATCCAAATAATCACGGAAAATGTCATGCATAAAGGACTGAAAGACTGAAGGGGCATTTGAAAGACCAAAAGGCATCACCAAATACTCAAAGAACGCCTAAACAATGATGCCCTCTCGGCCAGCCGAGGGCGTACCTCTAGGCCTAATCATATGAACCTAAAAAGACGCACCAGACTAAATAATCCCTAGATCTAAACGATCAATTGAGGAAAGGTCATAGACCAAGAATCTGTGCATAAGAATAGAGGTACAAAGAACAGTTATAATGAACAGGTATTTATTAAGGTATCAAATATACACACAATATTAAATATAATAATACATGGACAAAAGGGTGGTAGAAAGAAGCAACTAAAAGATAGCATGTAATAGATGACAAAAAAAAAAAACAAAAAAAAAAACAACAATGTTGGCGATAACATGAAAAAACAAAAAAAGGATATGAGCACCCTGCTCTGACCGCAGCCCAGTGAATACTGAATGGTGTGCCAAAATAGTATGCACAGAATGTCAAAGGGAAAAATTCCTATGGTGATCCCCTAACTAAAATGAATAGTGGGGGATATATGTCTAAAGAAAGGTAACATAGTCATGGGTACAATGAGTGAGCAAAAGATAGCATACTGTTACCTTGGGACATAGTTGCAGTAGATGACAAGGTGCTGCAGGCAGAGAGGGAAACCTCGACGCGCGTTTCACCTGAGTGGCTTCGTCAGGAGGCGTGGTCATTAAAAGGAAGGGCTGGGGTATATATAGTGAGTCGGGAGAGCTGATAGTCCAATCGGCGCACAGCCCGGCATGATGTGGTTAATCATGGACAGCTGGGCGAGCCGCGCGCCACAGGAGATGGGCGGGAGGACAGACGTCATCTCCGCTCATCCCCATAGCAACGCGGCCAGCCCGCGACGCTACCCAGGCAACCACGGCGCATGCCTGAGGTGCGCACGGACCAAGAAGGAAAAGGAGAAGAGCGGGGGTACGAGGTGAGTACATAGTGCAAGAGGGGGATTTTAGATAGCAGCGATGATCTAATCCACTAGGGGATCTGCCTGAGATGACCCCGCACAGTAGGAGGGATTGACCACATGTAAGACTGCACGAGCAGGGGCAGGTCAGCAATACCATCCACTAATAAGCTGGCGAGGTCAGTTGACTACAGGGCTGCAGAGGATCACTATAATCCATTCAGGCTGTCAACGATAAAGGGAAAAGAATCCTCCAGCACTCTATCAAAAAATAAGTAATGCACGTCGGCAATCATAAAGATTTTGAGGAAAAAATACAGGTAAATATAACTGTAATAAGCGTATCAAACAGACTACTCGTGCAATAAACAAGAGCTATGGCCATCTATCGATGAATAGAGAACGCATAACCGCCATAACAAGATTTCAGAAAAATACAAATAAAGATAAATACAATAATACAGCAACATCATGATAAATTGCAATAGAAAATAAAAATAATTATAATAAGACTATAAATCGAACCGCTGCCGCGGTGAGAAAATCCCGCTGCTATCTGTCCATGACATAGGACTGCAGGGCATAATGTACTTAATACAAACTGAAACAACAGATTTATATGTAAATGTATTATTACAAAAAGTAAGTCCTGTAGGGATCATTAGTAATTAATCACAACGGAGTCCAAATTTATTGCCGCAAAGATGAGTGCAGAGGCTCCTTTTAATGGACTCTAGATAGGAGCAGATCCGGAACAGATTAAGTATTAAGACGTCCTCCGAATTCCTCCCGGTAGTAGGCATGATAAAAAGAAGGGTAGAGATGATATCTAGATCAGAATGACACGGACAAATAAATATCAAACCCAAAAACTTAAGACAAAACAACACCAATAGAATATATTAAAATAACCCCAGACCTACAAAAAGGTTAAAAGAAAGCTCAAATATTCAATTTTAGTTTTACAAAAAGGACTTGAAGCTGATGGCCTCATTGAGGCCAATGGGTGAGAGTGTATTAAGCGTAACCATCCAACGTGTCTCTTTCTGGAGGAGTTTCTGTTTGGTATTACCACCCCTGATCCCTGTATATACGTGATCAATCCCACGGAAATTGAGGCCTTTAGGATTGCTGTTATGGGCCTCACGGAAGTGCCTAGGGATAGATTTAAGAAGGGCCGGTTCAATACACTTTACCGAGTTGTTGATGTCTCTAATGTGCTCAATACTCAAAGTGGCCCTCGGGCGTATTAAATGCGGTTTTCCACTCATCCCCCTGCTTAATTCGCACCAAATTATACGCCCCACGAAGATCTATCTTAGAGAACCACTTGGCCCCCTTTATGCGAGCAAACAAATCAGTCAGCAGTGGCAACGGATATTGATATTTAACCGTGATTTTATTCAAAAGCCGATAATCAATGCACGGCCTCAAAGAGCCATCTTTCTTAGCCACAAAGAAAAAACCGGCTCCTAAGGGAGATGACGAAGGACGAATATGTCCCTTTTCCAAGGACTCCTTTATATATTCTCGCATAGCAGCATGTTCAGGCACAGACAGATTAAATAAACGACCCTTAGGGTATTTACTACCCGGAATCAAATCTATGGCACAATCGCACTCCCGGTGCGGAGGTAATGAACCAAGCTTAGGTTCTTCAAAAACGTCACGATATTCAGTCAAGAATTCAGGAATCTCAGAGGGAATAGATGATGAAATGGAAACCACAGGTACATCCCCATGCGTCCCCTTACATCCCCAGCTTAACACAGACATAGCTTTCCAGTCAAGGACTGGGTTATGAGATTGCAGCCATGGCAATCCAAGCACCAACACATCATGTAGGTTATACAGCACAAGAAAGCGAATAATCTCCTGGTGATCCGGATTAATCCGCATAGTTACTTGTGTCCAGTATTGTGGTTTATTGCTAGCCAATGGGGTGGAGTCAATCCCCTTCAGGGGTATAGGAGTTTCAAGAGGCTCCAAATCATACCCACAGCGTTTGGCAAAGGACCAATCCATAAGACTCAAAGCGGCGCCAGAGTCGACATAGGCATCCGCGGTAATAGATGATAAAGAACAAATCAGGGTCACAGATAGAATAAACTTAGACTGTAAAGTGCCAATTGAAACAGACTTATCAAGCTTCTTAGTACGCTTAGAGCATGCTGATATAACATGAGTTGAATCACCGCAATAGAAGCACAACCCATTTTTTCGTCTAAAATTCTGCCGTTCACTTCTGGACAGAATTCTATCACATTGCAAATTCTCTGGCGTCTTCTCAGTAGACTCCGCCAAATGGTGCACAGGTTTGCGCTCCCGCAGACGCCTATCGATCTGGATAGCCATTGTCATGGACTCATTCAGACCCGCAGGCACAGGGAACCCCACCATAACATCCTTAATGGCATCAGAGAGACCCTCTCTGAAATTCGCCGCCAGGGCGCACTCATTCCACTGAGTAAGCACAGCCCATTTACGGAATTTCTGGCAGTATATTTCAGCTTCGTCTTGCCCCTGAGATAGGGACATCAAGGCCTTTTCCGCCTGAAGTTCTAACTGAGGTTCCTCATAAAGCAACCCCAAGGCCAGAAAAAACGCATCCACATTGAGCAACGCAGGATCCCCTGGAGCCAATGCAAAAGCCCAATCCTGAGGGTCGCCCCGGAGCAAAGAAATCACAATCCTGACCTGCTGAGCAGGATCTCCAGCAGAGCGAGATTTCAGGGACAAAAACAACTTGCAATTATTTTTGAAATTTTGAAACCAAGATCTATTCCCCGAGAAAAATTCAGGCAAAGGAATTCTAGGTTCAGATATAGGAACATGAACAACAAAATCTTGTAAGTTTTGAACTTTCGTGGTGAGATTATTCAAACCTGCAGCTAAACTCTGAATATCCATTTTAAACAGGTGAACACAGAGCCATTCCAGGATTAGAAGGAGAGAGAGAGAGAAAAGCTGCAATATAGGCAGACTTGCAAGAGATTCAATTACAAGCACACTCAGAACTGAGGGAAAAAAAAAAAAAAAAAAAAAAAATCTTCAGCAGACTTCTCTTTTCTCTCCTTTCTCTGTCAATTAATTTAACCCTTTTGTGTCCGGTCAAACTGTTATGGTTCTCAATGGCAAGAGAACATAGCCCAGCAAACATACGAACTAGCTCTTGGAAGGATGGAAACTAAACTGACCATGAACTAAACCTGCCGCACAACTAACAGTAGCCGGGTAGCGTAGCCTGCGTTTTATCCCTAGACGCCCAGCGCCGGCCGGAGGACTAACTAATCCTGGCAGAGGAAAATATAGTCCTGGCTCACCTCTAGAGAAATTTCCCCGAAAGGCAGACAGAGGCCCCCACAAATATTGGTGGTGATTTTAGATGAAATGACAAACGTAGTATGAAAATAGGTTTAGCAAAATTGAGGTCCGCTTACTAGATAGCAGGAAGACAGAAAGGGCACTTTCATGGTCAGCTGAAAACCCTATCAAAATACCATCCTGAAATTACTTTAAGACTCTAGTATTAACTCATAACATCAGAGTGGCAATTTCAGATCACAAGAGCTTTCCAGACACAGAAACGAAACTACAGCTGTGAACTGGAACAAAATGCAAAAACAAACAAGGACTAAGTCCAACTTAGCTGGGAGTTGTCTAGCAGCAGGAACATGCACAGAAAGGCTTCTGATTACAATGTTGACCGGCATGGAAGTGACAGAGGAGCAAGGCTAAATAGCGACTCCCACATCCTGATGGAAACAGGTGAACAGAGAGGATGATGCACACCAGTTCAATTCCACCAGTGGCCACCGGGGGAGCCCAAAATCCAATTTCACAACAGGGATCTGTAATTGCCTCCAGGCCGGCCGGACCTTATCAATACCTGTTGCTGGTACCCTGGACTGAGGCTGTCTACCATCAGTAAACCAGGTAAAGAGACTGCAACCCTGTGTCCTCTGTTTATTCTGGCACCACACCATCCTTGCCAAACACATCGGTAGCCCTGGAGACCCAGCTTCACCTGTGGGAAGCTATACCATCCCAGCTGCCTTAACATCACCCCAGAGAACCCCTTTAAGCAGCGTCGGTCACCCCTGACCGAGTACCACAGGTGGCGTCACGAACAAACTTTATTTTCAAGCAACCCCTTAAAATCTTTTCCCTTCTACATGGGCGCCCAGGGCCACGGACCGGGTCGCCGCGGCCGTGACACATCCCTTTAAGTACTCAACGGCCCTGGTGGGCGCTACAGATGATTTCCGCGCTTGCTGATTAATGATGAGATGTATATCCCAGATTGTCAAATGGTTAGTGGTTTATTCAACGCGTTTCAAAGTACAAAAGACTTCTTCATTAGGAAAGACCACAAGTATCTGCTGCAGCTGATGTGCTTTATTACATGCTTTATAGATACTCATAAAAGGTTAGTGTAATTTTGATTTTATCGCCTGCCATACTCCTTGGATAAAACCCTATGTTGCGCCGATCTCTCCTACAGCTCTGCAATTGCGGACATTACTGAAACGTCTGGAGCCTACGGCCCGAACTAGTCACTGGGAAGTGTGCCTTATTCCCTTCCATACAGAAGAAGCCGGATGGGGGGAAATGCGTGAGGAAATGTACCAGATCTCGGGAGTGCTGTGGGGCCAGACTGGAAATCCCTGGGGCTGAATGTGACCAGAGGCTTTAAGTGTGCTGCATTGATGAAACTGGAACTGGAGAGTGCTGTGCCCAAAACTGCGTGGTAAAGACTGTTGTATCTGAACTGTTCAATAAAGTAGAATTTACAACAAACCAGGTGTCCCCTGATGTGTGTGCGGCTGATCCTGGACCAAAGAATGTGGAGGCAGCAAAGGCCTGAAAGTGAGTGCACTGCATTGCTCACAGCACAACATTAATGGACTGGGACACTGTCTATTTGTGGGGCGCCAGGGGTGTAGAGATGCAGCAGCTCGCCCACAGCTATCGCCAGGGGCGGACACTGATAGCTTGGGGCCCTGCGCAAGAAATGTGTTTGGGCCCCCCTCCTTTTATGACGACCAAGCTACAGATATATATATATACAGCCACACACACATACATATACACTGCTCAAAAAAATAAAGGGAACACTAAAATACCACATCCTAGATATCTCTGAATTAAATATTCCAGTTGCAAATTTTTATTCATTTATTCATTGCATAGTGGAATGTGTTCAGAGCAATAAAACATAACAATTATCAATGTAAATCAAACTGAATATCCCTGGAGATCTGGATTTGGAATGATACTCAAAATCAAAGTGCAAAATCAAATTACAGGCTGATCCAACTTCATTGGAAATGCCTCATGACAAGGAAAAGATACTCAGTATTGTGTGTGACCTCCTCGTGCCTGTATGACCTCCCTACTGCACAACGCCTGGGCATGCTCCTGATGAGGCGGCGATGGTCTCCAGAGGGATCTCCTTCCAGACCTGGACTAAAGCATCTGACACCTCCTGGACAGTCTGTGGTGCAACGTGACGTTGGTGGATGGTGCGAGACATGATGTCCCAGATGCGTTCAATCGGATTCAGGTCTGGGGAACGGGCGGGCCAGTCCATAGCTTCAATGCCTTCATCTTGCAGGAACTGTTGACACACTCCAGCCACATAAGGTCTGGCATTGTCCTGCATTAGGAGGAACCCAGGGCCAAGCGCACCAGCATATGGTCTCACAAGGGGTCTGAGGATCTCATCTCGGTACCTAATGGCAATCAGGCTACCTCTGGCGAGCACATGGAGGGCTGTGCGGCCCTCCAAAGAAATGCCACCCCACACCATTACTGACCCAATGCCAAACCGGTCATGCTGAAGGATGTTGCAGGTGGCAGATCACTCTCCACGGCGTCTCCAGACTCTGTCACGTCTGTAACATGTGCTCAGTGTGAACCTGCTTTCATCTGTGAGGAGCACAGGGCACCAGTGGCAAATTTGCCAATCCTGGTGTTCTGTGGCAAATATCAAGCGTCCTGCACGGTGTTGGGCTGTGAGCACAACCACCATCTGTGGACGTCGGGCACTGAGACCATCCTCATGGAGTCAGTTTCTAACCGTTTGTGCAGACACATGCACATTGGTGGCCTGATGGAGGTCATTTTGCAGGGCTCTTGCAGTTCTCCTCCTGTTCCTCCTTGCACAAAGGCTGAGGTAGCGGTCCTGCTGCTGGGTTGTTGCCCTCCTACGGCCCCCTCCACGTCTCCAGGTGTACTGGCCTGTCTCCTGGTAGTGCCTCCAGCCTCTGGACACTACGCTGATAGACACAGCAAGCCTTCTTGCCACCGCTCGCATTGATGTGCCATCCTGGATGAGCTGCTCTACCTGAGCCACTTCTGTGGGTTGTAGAGTCCGTCTCATGCAACCACGAGTGTGAAAGCACAACCGACATTCAAAAGTGACCAAAACATCAGCCAGAAAGCATTGGTACTGAGATGTGGTCTGTGGTCCCCACCTGCAGAACCACTCCTTTATTGAGGGTGTCTTGATAATTGCCAATAAATTCCATCTGTTGTCTATTCCACTTGCACAACAGCATGTGAAATTGATTGTCAATCAGTGTTGCTTCCTAAATGGACAGCTTGATTTCACAGAAGTTTGATTTACTTGGAGTTAGATTCTGTTATTTAAGTGTTCCCTTTATTTTTTTGAGCAGTGTATATACAGTATCTTACATAGTATCCTTTCTTATGTGAAAAAAGGAGAGAAAAAAACCATAACAGGGGTAACAAAAACAATGATGAAAGTTATCCGCTAAAAATACACGTAGACAAAAAGATAAAAATACGCACACCCGGTTATAATAACCTTTTAAGAAGGAGGGTCAGTCTAGGTAAATACCATATAGTACAAATTATCATAGACAAATGAATAAAGTGTATATACAGAGCAAAACAGTTATAATATCAATAGGTAAAGTGCAAGTGCAGTTAGTCAGTGCCTACAATTAGGAAAAAAATCATACATTATATGTACATCAGTATAGGGGAAAGCTTGTGTGAGACAGTGCTCGTGTTGTCGTGATCATTTGTATAAAGTCACCTAATAGTGAGGGCCATGATGTGATGGAACAAAAAGGAGGGCATTGTGACGCCCCAGGGTCCTGGTCATCACAGTGGCATTGCTTACCTCTTTGGAAGAGTGATGTCACGCTTGGAAGCGATGAAGGATATCTTTCACCAGGTAATCAAACACAACACGTTCATACTCCAGGCCAGAAGGGAGAGGTATAAACCTGGTTTAGGGTGAACTCCCCTATAAATACATTCTGGTCTGGAGGGAAAGAGTTCAGTTCAGTCAGACTGTCAGAGGACAGGGAGGAGGGCAGACAGACATAGAGTGTCAGAAGGTCTGAAGGGGCCATGTAGTCTGAGGTACTACAGCTCCTGGAGAAAAGAGAACTTAGAAAGAATGAACAACTTGTGGAAAGTGTGCAGGAGAGAAAAGGCACAGGAGAGTGACACCAGCGGAGCAGAGCAGTGAATTAGCTACCTCCCTGGCTAGTGCAGATTCCGGTAGCTGGAAGACCGAGGCCGTGTTGGACTCTTAGGGACATAGCTGAAACCGGCAGGACAACTGAACTTTAAGTTACCTGTCCGACTTTACACCAAGGAAGCACAGTGACATATAGGGCCAGGGTCGTGATAGAGACCCTATAAAAAGGCTCGAGTCACCTGTCATACGGGACAGAGAAGAACTGTGAGGACCTTATCAGAAGCCATAGGCAGTAAGGGACTACAACACCACCGTGCTTTGAGGTAGGCTTTCATCTCCACCTGGTAAAGGGGACTCTGGATTCGCTTCCAAGCCGGCCGGACCCTGCCTGCCCTGTGATCTGGTGCCCTGGACTGCCGTTGCCCGAAGCTTCAGTAAACCAGGTAAAAGACTGCAAACTTGTGTCCTCGTTCTTCACTGCACCATTCATCATCTCCATCTACACACATGGGAGCCCTGGGGATATACTTCACCTTTGGGAAAGTATACCATCTAGCTGCCATACCATCACCCCAGAGGACACCTTTAAGCAGCGTCGGTCCATACTGACCGAATATCACAGGTGGGGTCACAAACAAACTTTATTCTCAAAACCCCTTTAAAGACATTCCCCTTTATTTGGGTGCCCAGGGCCATGGACTGGGTCGCAGCCACCGTGACATCCCCTTTATGCACCGGACCCGGTACCGAGTACCCCACATGCAGCTCAGTGTCTCTGCTGAATGGCAGGCTGTATAGTCACATCATGCAGCAACCTGCCATCTAGATGTAGCAGAGCTAGACCCGTCGGGGGACAAATGGATTATTATCTTCTCAGCTAACAGGTGAGGAATATGGTTGTTTATTATTTTAATTCTGTTACAGGAGACATTGGCTTCAGTTAATTGGGTGTTGACGTGAATATATATGTTTTTTTGGTAAATGTAGATTCATTAAAGGAGTCTGTGTCATTATTTCAAGTAAAGGACTTTATTCAGGATGTATTTTTTTATAATATCACTATGGAGATAGTAATAGGGGCGTCTTATAGACGCCTCTTTCTTACTAACCTCTGGGCTTGATGTCACCTGACAATAAAAAGGTGACATAAACCCCCCCAGCTAACACCCCACTTGCCACCACACCAGGGCAAGTGGGAATAGTGAGGCTAAGTGCCAGGATTCGCACATCTTATGGATGTGTCTTTTCTGGGGCAGCTGAGAGCTGATGCTTTTAGTCTGGGAGGGGGCCAATATCCATGGCCCCTTTCCTAGCCTATTATTATCAGCCCTCAGCTGTCTGCCTAGCCTTTGCTGGTTATTAATTATAGGGGGACCCTACGTAACTTTTTTAGGGTCCCCAATTCTAATAACCAATAAAGGCTAATTATACAGCTGTGAGCTGATATTAATAGCCTGGGAAGCTCTATGGGTATTACCTTCTTCCGAGGCTATAAAAATCTGCCCCGAGCTGTCCGCTTTCCCTCTGCTGGTTAATAAAATCTGGAGATCTTACACAATTTTTTTCCCGAAAGGAATTTATGTAATAAAAAAAATCTCACTCACATATTTATATCTTTTGTATCTATCTGGACATCTATCTAATTTCTCTCTCTCTCTCTCTCTCTCTCTCTCTCTCTCTCTATATATATGTGTGTGTATTGATGAATATTTCCTTGGAAAACTATGTAAATTACACAGACAACTGCTCTATGTAAAAGCTCATGTTAAAATCGCATTGCAATCAGATGTTAGGTGTTCAAAATCGGATTGTACTGAAATATTGGATGAAGATTGGATGAAACTTGCGTCACATACGTCCCACTTTTCTTTACAGAAATCAGACCGTTATTTTTTCACAGTGATGGATATGAGCCCTAATGATGGTCCGTCCCCAGCTGCTTTATATTGTTCTTTTCCTATAAATGAAAGAGTTTAGTAGTGTGACCACAGCCTTAAAGGGGATGTCCATAACTTTCTAACATTTTCTCTATGTGGGCAAGGTAGAGAGAAACGGTAACTCGGTGACCTAAAATTGTCCTTAGCAGCTGTATGTGCGCCATATAATCTGTCCCTCTTTTTGAAAGTTATGAGGTGTGCAAGCGTGTGCACCTCCTATGTATATGTGGCGGCAAAGTATATGGATATATTGCTGGGAAAAATTCCGACTCGTGCTGATCCAAAAACTTTATTATTCTTTTTAGCTTTTATACAAAAACAAGAACAATTTCATTTAGTGACAGCAAGCAGAGATCATCCGATTCCTCTAGTCAACAAATCCTTTGTGTTGTTCGCTATGCAGACGGTCACCGCCAGAGGGCGCTGTGCGCACACCACACTGTTTATTCCTTTCACCGCTAGGAAACGTAGAAAAGAGGAGCAAGATGGCGGACACCAGGCTTCACGTAACGTGGAGTACCAAGATGGCGCACACTCGCAAAGCATTGTGGATTCGTTGGTTGACGTTTCCGGCACATGCGCAGCAGAGAAGCCGGCAGCATGGCTGATAACACAGTAGCGGAGCTGCTGCTGCAGAAGCTGCGGGATGGAGACTGCGGGGGTCTGGACAGCCTGGAGCTGGCGGGGGCTCTGGGAGTGGACCACCAGCAAGTGGTGGGTGCGGTGAAGAGTCTGCAGTCCCTGGGAGAGGTGAGACTTCCCGGATGATGCAATAGTGCAGTGTGTATATATGGGAGACATATGGCTGCTGTGGACTACAAGTCCCAGCATGCAGGGCTGTGAGAACTATCCGGCCTGTGCAGCTTCTACATAGGAAATGTGTCGCCATTCACTGACAGCAAGCGGCTGCGGGACGTTATCCATCTGGAACCTTCTATTATTCTAGTATTTATTTCTTTTACTGAGCAGCTTAATTATTTATATATTTGTATCGCGATTGAACATTTAAGAAATGCAACAATTTTTAATTCAGTTGTTTTTTTTTGTATTACATTTTTTGTTAACTTATAATATTTTGTTTTTAAAACTAGTTTTTATTTCCGTACATGATAATAAAACACACAGAGCGCCATAGAAAGAGCCTGTACCAGCGAGCAGTGGTGTGGAGCCAGTTGTGGCATCTGTCCCCTGTCCTGCTGCTGTTACTCAGTGTATGGAAGAAAATAAACATTATAATCTCCAGGGGCGTAAACAGAAGTATAAGGCACCCCCCATAGTCCGTCCTCCGTGTAACATAACGCACCCCCCATAGTCCGTCCTCCGTGTAACAGAACGCACCCCCATAGTCCGTCCTCCGTATAACAGAATGCACCCCCCCCATATTCCGTCCTCCGTGTAACAGAACGCACCCCCATAGTCCGTCCTCCGTGTAACAGAACGCACCCCCATAGTCCGTCCTCCGTATAACAGAATGCACCCCCCCCATATTCCGTCCTTCGTATAACATAACGCACCCCCCATATTCCGTCCTCCGTATAACATAACGCACCCCCCATATTCCGTCCTCCGTATAACAGAACGCACCCCCCATAGTCCGTCCTCCGTATAACATAACGCACCCCCATAGTCCATCCTCCGTATAACATAACGCACCCCCCATAGTCCGTCCTCCGTATAACATAACGCACCCCCCATAGTCCGTCCTCCGTATAACATAACGCACCCCCATAGTCCGTCCTCCGTATAACATAACGCACCCCCCATAGTCCGTCCTCCGTATAACATAACGCACCCCCATAGTCCGTCCTCTGTATAACATAATGCACCCCCATAGTCTGTCCTCCGTATAACAGAATGCACCCCCCATATTCCGTCCTTCGTATAACATAACGCACCCCCCATAGTCCGTCCTCCGTATAACATAATAAACTGCACTGCCCATAGTCCTCCATATAATATAATGCACGGCTCATAGGCCAACATAATGTATAATGCGCGGCCCCGTAGTCCACCATAGTATATAATGTGTGGCCCCGTAGTCCACCATAGTGTATAATGGGTCTCTGCACAGTGATACACTTCAGCTGGATGTGGGTCTGAGGAGTCACGTCCTGTTGAAGTCTTCTGGTGTCGGCGGGCCCCTGCGACTGAGTCCCTATTTGGGGACAGGGGTGAGGTATTGGGCAGACTGATCTGCGTTCCATCTGGTCATCTCATGTCGTCTCTGTCCCTCCAGATTATCGAGGCGCAGCAGAGATCCAGCAAGAAGTGGGAGCTGAGCCCCGAAGGGCAGGAGATCGCTGACAATGGCAGTCACGAGGTCCGGGTGTTCCAGAGCTTACCCAACGATGGTGTTCTGCAGAGTGAGCTGATGGTGAGTGTGGAGCCCCCTGAATATACAGTGCGAGGGAAGCAGTCCGTAGGATAGCAGTGCTTACAAATAAAGTCTAAAGAGTCCAGTGGGCGGGTCCAGACTGTCTGGCATAGAGAAAGTCCCTGCGATTCGCACCTGAGCTCCTCCGTCTTGTGTGTTCCCAACAGAAACTCCCCATCGCCAAGGTGGGCTTCAGTAAGGCCATGTCCAATCGCTGGGTCCGGCTGGATAAAGGGGCAGAGGGCGGCCCCCGTGTGTTCAGGACGGTGAGTCTCATCATTTATCATTTCCTGGAGTTGTGTGTAATGCATATCTATAGCAATGGTTATTAAAGGGGTGGTCCTGCTCCCCTGTGTTCAGGGGTGGTCCTGCTCCCCTCACTGCCTCACCTGGGAGTCAGCAGACGTAATGTTACCTGCTCTGCTCGATGTGGAATAGGATGAACCCTTTAACCCCCTTAAAGGGGCGTCCACTTAGACAACAACATAGGGACATGTGACCACTGCAGACAATCAGGTCATCTCTCCAAGTATGGCATAACATGGCGGCACTACTAATCCACTAATCCTGTTCTCTGCCTTTCCAGGTAGATTCTGTAGAGGACACGGTTAAGGAAAATCTGCAGCTCATCTTGCAAGGAAAGTCTGACGGTGTGAACGAGAGGGACAAGAGCGAGCTGAAGAAGAGGAAGCTCCTTAATGAAGTGTAAGTGCCCGGAGCGGCGGCCATTACTGTGAGACCGCCCTCGGCAGGTAATGGATGTACAGCTCTGCTCCATCTATTCCCATTTCAGCTACGGCTTCAGGCTTTTCATCTTTTTGTCCGTCTTCCATGCTTTACACTGCAGCTCAGCTTTTTTCAGTAGCTCACCAGGAAGTTGGTGCTCAGAGAGCAGATTTGTGTCACAGCAACAACTCATTCTGGTTGGAGAACATCAAGTAGATCTTCAACGGCTTGTGAAAGTATTCACATCCTTGGCATTTTTGGCGTTTTACCTCACAACCTGAAATTTAACTGTTTTGTTTTCTTTTGAGGCTTTGCATCAGTTCATGACGACAACTGTGAACATTTTGGTTTTCTTTTTATTGTGAAGCAAATAACTGAAAACGTCAGTGAGGATAACTATTCACCCCCCTAAAGTCGGTACTTTGTAGAGCCTCCTTTTGTGGAAATTACAGATACATGTCACTTTGGATAAGTCTCTCTGAACTTTCCACATCTGGCCACTGGGATTTTTGCCCATTCCTCAAGACAAAACTGCTCCAGATCCTTCAGGTTAGATGGTTTCCTCTGGTGATCAGGAATCTTCAAGTCTGACCACAGATTCTAGAGTGGATTAAGGTCCGGGCTGTGACTCGGCCGCTCCAAAACATTTACTCGTTTCCCCTTAAAGGGAACCTGTCAGCAGGGATTAGTGACCTGTCAGAAGCCATATAGATGAATACTTAATCAGAGCACCCCATGAAGACCCCCACAGGCCGCCCCGGAGCACGAGCAGATCATTAACTCAAAACTGAAAATAAAGATTCAACAACCTGAAGATGGATTTCATCACCAGGCATCATTGTAATCAGTATAACAGCACCAGCCTGACACTGTCTGTAGGTTGCTGAGCACAATCCTGCTGACGGGTTCCCTTTAAACCACTTGAGTGTTGCTTTAGCAGTATGCTTTGGGTCATTTTCTTGTTGGAAAGTGAACTGACAGATTAAACCAGGTTTTGCTCAAGAATATCCCTGTATTTCACACCATCCATCTTCCCCCTCAACTCGGACCATTTTTCCTGTCCCAGCTGCCAAAAACCATCCCCACAGCTGCCACCACCATGTTTTACTGTGTGGATGGTGTTCTTGGGGTGATGAGCTGTGTTGGTTTGGCGCCAGACATAGCGTTTACCTTGGTGGCCGAAATGTTCAATTTTGGTCTCATCTGACCACAGCATCTTCCTCCATACATTTGGTGAGTCTCCCATGTGTTTTTTTTTTTTGGCAAACTCAAATCGAATCTTACGATTGTAATATGTAAGTAAAGGCTTTTTTTCTACCCGCTCTTCCATAAAAGCCACCTTTTATGGAGTGTACGGGTTATTGTGGTCGTATGGACAGATGCTCCAGTCTCTGCTTGGGAACTCTGCAGCTCCTTCAGGGTTACCTTTGGTCTCTGTGCTGCCTCTCTGATTAATGCCCTCCTTGCCCAGGCTGAGAGTTTTGGTGGGTGGCCATCTCTTGGCAGGTTTTGTTGGAGTACGATCTTCTTTCAATTTAACCCCTTCCTGACGTCGGACGGGATAGTACGTCCGAGGTCAGCTCCCCTACTTTGATGCAGGGCTCCGCGGTGAGCCTGCATCAAAGCCGGGACATGTCAGCTGTTTTGAACAGCTGACATGTGCCCGCAATAGCGGCGGGTGAAATCGCGATTCACCCGCCTCTATTAACTAGTTAAATGCCGCTGTCAAACGCAGACAGCGGCATTTAATTACCGCATCCGGCCGGGCGGCCGGAAATGACGTCATCGCCGACCCCCGTCACATGATCGGGGGTCGGCGATGCTTTAGTATTGTAACCATAGAGGTCCTTGAGACCTCTATGGTTACTGATCGCCGGTAGCTGTGAGCGCCACCCTGTGGTCGGCGCTCACAGCACACCTGATTTTCTGCTGCATAGCAGCGATCTGATGATCGCTGTTATGTAGCAGCGGCGATCGAGTTGTGCCAGCTTCTAGCCTCCCATGGATAATAAATAAAACCCAAAACGGAAGAAAACAAAATGACATGCCTCCACATACTCACAGCCACAGTGGGGGAGTCTATCAGGAAGATGTATTAATTACAAAAAGGACACTCCTAAAACCAATATTATATAACAAGGAAAGGCGGAGTCCATGTCCAAAATGAGTAACATTGTACTTTATTTATTTTACAAAAAATTGCCAATAAATTACCAAAAAACATATAACAATTACAACAGGATAAAACTCAGGGTAGTCACAAGATAGGAGGTAGCACAGACATAAACCGGTGCAGCACACAGACTGGTGCAGTTTACAAAAAAATCACCTGCAGAGTATCACAAAGGTATGGAACCGGGGGACAAGAGGAACGGTATAAATCAATCTCCTGAGCCCTGTACACTGACTCATATCATGGTAATGTTATCAAAAACCCCCCCTCCCCGGATCCTTACCAGCACACTAGCACCAGACCTGGACCGCACCGCTGCCCCAACGCGCGTTTCGCGTCGGCTTCTTCGGGGGGGCGGTGCTGCTGACTGTAAATCGCTATGTTTTATATGGTCCCCAAAATACGTTATAGCGTCCACCTGTTGCGGCGCATATCCTGTGTCGACCGGCCAGGAACTGCATTACGGGCTGGCATCCAAGATGGCGATGCGGTTCAGCAGTGCCGCCCGTATGACCTCACTGAACCGCAAGCGTCATCAAGCGGAGCCTCCCACAATGCCCCGGGACATGGACGCCACCCGGGCATGCGCACGGAGGATCACAATAACCCACGTATTTATAGATTAAGAATCGGTATATTCGCTATCGCCACTAAGGAAAAGGGACCATAAAGAAAAAGGAGGGGGAACTAAGAAATGATAAACAAAAGTAAATAGTGCTGTAGTTACCAGAAAAGACGTGCCAGTATCATATAAAGTAAAAGAAAGGAAAAAAAGGGGGGGTGACAGATACATATGTGAAGCATATTCAGTGAAAAAATATATCAGAAACAATAATTAAAAGGCAGCGACACTGTTGCCAGTGACAGTGACAAATTAATCTAATTATATATATGTGAACATAGTGAGAAATAATTAAAAAATAAAATGTAAAACGGCGTCCAACTTCTTTCTTTTTCCAGGGTGTTTCATAAGCAGCGGAATATACAGATGACCCAAGTTTGAGAGAGAAGAGGCACCGGACGTCCCAACATGATCGACAGGAGACCAGAGGCCAGGCCATTTACAGTGAAGGGGCCACAACATAGCGACGTACCCTAATAAAAGGTAACTACAAAAATCAAAAATACAAAAATACACAATTAAAACCATATACTGACACACACAGCAACACAAACAAAAAGTTAAAAACATATATAGAAAAAAACTGGAGAGCAATTATAAAAAGGAGCTAAAGCTCAAACTTTCATTTAGGCCAGCAGGAGCTAAAGTATTCAGTACCGCAATCCAGCGGCACTCTCTCTCTGGGCCAATTTTTGTTTGGCATCACCTCCTCTTATTCCAACACGAATCCTCTCAATACCCCATGCCTTTAGGTCTTTAGGATTACACTTATGGTGTTTCCGAAAGTGTTTTGGAATCGGTTTCAAACTGTCTACATCTTCAACATCTCGTGCTGCTATTATATCTCGTACATGCTCGCGTATGCGAACACGTAATTCTCTTGATGTTAGTCCGATGTAGACAAGCTTGCACGTACACGTTGCGTAATATACGACATGTGTTGTACTTTTTATAATTGCTCTCCAGTTTTTTTCTATATATGTTTTTAACTTTTTGTTTGTGTTGCTGTGTGTGTCAGTATATGGTTTTAATTGTGTATTTTTGTAGTTACCTTTTATTAGGGTACGTCGCTATGTTGTGGCCCCTTCACTGTAAATGGCCTGGCCTGGTCTCCTGTCGATCATGTTGGGACGTCCGGTGCCTCTTCTCTCTCAAACTTGGGTCATCTGTATATTCCGCTGCTTATGAAACACCCTGGAAAAAGAAAGAAGTTGGACGCCGTTTTACATTTTATTTTTTAATTATTTCTCACTATGTTCACATATATATAATTAGATTAATTTGTCACTGTCACTGGCAACAGTGTCGCTGCCTTTTAATTATTGTTTCTGATATATTTTTTCACTGAATATGCTTCACATATGTATCTGTCACCCCCCCCTTTTTTTCTTTCTTTTACTTTATATGATACTGGCACGTCTTTTCTGGTAACTACAGCACTATTTACTTTTGTTTATCATTTCTTAGTTCCCCCTCCTTTTTCTTTATGGTCCCTTTTCCTTAGTGGCGATAGCGAAATATACCGATTCTTAATCTATAAATACGTGGGTTATTGTGATCCTCCGTGCGCATGCCCGGGTGGCGTCCATGTCCCGGGGCATTGTGGGAGGCTCCGCTTGATGACGCTTGCGGTTCAGTGAGGTCATACGGGCGGCACTGCTGAACCGCATCGCCATCTTGGATGCCAGCCCGTAATGCAGTTCCTGGCTGGTCGACACAGGATATGCGCCGCAACAGGTGGACGCTATAACGTATTTTGGGGACCATATAAAACATAGCGATTTACAGTCAGCAGCACCGCCCCCCGAAGAAGCCGACGCGAAACGCGCGTTGGGGCAGCGGTGCGGTCCAGGTCTGGTGCTAGTGTGCTGGTAAGGATCCGGGGAGGGGGGGGGTTTTGATAACATTACCATGATATGAGTCAGTGTACAGGGCTCAGGAGATTGATTTATACCGTTCCTCTTGTCCCCCGGTTCCATACCTTTGTGATACTATGCAGGTGATTTTTTTGTAAACTGCACCAGTCTGTGTGCTGCACCGGTTTATGTCTGTGCTACCTCCTATCTTGTGACTACCCTGAGTTTTATCCTGTTGTAATTGTTATATGTTTTTTGGTAATTTATTGGCAATTTTTTGTAAAATAAATAAAGTACAATGTTACTCATTTTGGACATGGACTCCGCTTTTCCTTGTTATATAATATTAGCCTCCCATGGAGGCTATTGAAGCATGGCAAAAGTAAAAAAAAAAAAAAAAGTTAAAAAAAATGTGAAAAAAATAAAAAAAAACTTAAGTTTAAATCACCCCCCTTTCGTCCCAATCAAAAAAAAATCAATAAGAAAAAAATCAAACCTACACATATTTGGTATCGCCGCGTTCAGAATCGCCCGGTCTAGCAATAAAAAAAAATGCATTAACCTGATCGCTAAACGGCGTAATGAGAAAAAAATCAGAAACACCAAAATTACGGTTTTTTGGTCGCCGTGACATTGCATTAAAATGCAATAACGGGCGATCAAAAGATCATATCTGCACCAAAATGGTATCATTAAAAACGCCAGCTCGGCACGCAAAAAATAAGCCCTCACCCGACCCCAGATCATGAAAAATGGAGACGCTACGAGTATCGGAAAATGGCGCATTTTTTTTTTTGTTTTTTTTTAGCAAAGTTTGGAATTTTTTTTCACCACTTAGGTAAAAAATAACCTAGACATGTTAGGTGTCTATGAACTCGTACTGACCTGAAGAATCACAATGGCAGGTCAGTTTTAGCATTTAGTGAACCTAGCAAAAAAGCCAAACAAAAAACAAGTGTGGGATTGCACTTTTTTTGCAATTTCACCGCACTTGGAATTTTTTTCTCGTTTTCTAGTACACGACATGGTAAAACCAATGATGTCGTGCAAAAGTACAACTCGTCCCGCAAAAAATAAGCCCTCACATGGCCAAATTGACAGAAAAATAAAAAAGTTATGGCTCTGGGAAGGAGGGGAGTGAAAAACGAATACGGAAAAACGGAAAATCCCACGGTCATGAAGTGGTTAATGATAATGGATTTGATGGTGCTCTGGGGGATCATCAGAGATTGGGATATTTTTTTATAACCCAACCCTGACTTGTTCTTCTCAACAATCTCCTTGGTCTTCATGGTGGTGTTTGGTTAGTGGTGCCTCTTGTTAATGGTGGTGTTTGGTTAGTGGTGCCTCTTGTTAATGGTGCTGTTTGGTTAGTGGTGCCTCTTGTTAATGGTGGTGTTTGGTTAGTGGTGCCTCTTGTTAATGGTGGTGTTTGGTTAGTGGTGCCTCTTGTTAATGGTGGTGTTTGGTTAGTGGTGCCTCTTGTTAACGGTGGTGTTTGGTTATTATTATTAATAATAGTAATAATAATAATATTTATATAGCACCATTGATTCCATGGTGCTGTACATGAGAATGGGTTACATACAAGTTACAGATATCACTTAAAGTAAACAAACTAACAATGACAGACTGATACAGAGGGACGAGGACCCTGCCCTTGCGGGCTTACATTCTACAGGATTGTGGGGTAGGAGACAGTAGGTTGAGGGTTGCAGGAGCTCCGGTGTTGGTGAGGCGGTTGCTTCGGTAGTGATGAGGAGGCAGCGTGGTCAGTATAGGCTGTAGACTTTCCTGAAGAGGTGGGTTTTCAGGTTCCGTCTGAAGGATCTGAATGTGGTTGATAGTCGGACGTGTTTGGGCAGAGAATTCCAGAGGATGGGGATATTCTGGAGAAGTCTTGGAGGCGGTTGTGTGAGGAGCGAATAAGTGTGGAGGAGAAAAGGAGGTCTTGGGAGGACCGGACATTACGTGAGGGAAGATATCGGGAGATTAGTTCAGAGATATATGGAGGAGACAGGTTATGGATGGCTTTGTAGGTCAGTAATTAGTAATTTGAACTGGATACGCTGAGGGAATGGGAGCCAGTGAAGAGATTTGCAGAGGGGGGAAGCGGAGGAGTAGCGAGGAGAGAGATTAATTAGTCGGGCAGCAGAGTTAAGGACGGACTGGAGAGGTGCAATGGTGTTACCAGGGAGGCCACAGAAAAGGATGTTGCAGTAGTCAAGGCGGGAGATGATGAGGGCATGTACAAGCATTTTAGTAGATTGGCGGTTGAGGAAAGGACGGATTCTGGAAATATTTTTGAGCTGGAGGCAACAGGAGGTGGAGAGAACTTGGATGTGCGGTTTGAAGGACAGGGCAGAATCGAAGGTTACTCCGAGGTAGCAGACTTCCGGTACAGGGGAAAGCGTGATGTCGTTAATTGCGATAGATAGGTCAGGTAAAGAAGATCTATGGAATGGAGGAAAGATGATGAGTTCAGATTTGTCCACATTGAGTTGGAGGAAGCGAGAGGAGAAGGAAGATATAGCTGATAAGCACTCTGGGATTCTGGACAGCAGAGCGGTGACGTCTGGGCCAGAAAGGTAGATCTGAGTGTCTTCAGCATACAGGTGGTACTTGAAACCATGAGACTTTGAGTTGTCCCAGGCCAAGTGTATATATTGAGAAGAGTAGGGGTCCTAGAACAGAGCCTTGGGGGACTCCAACAGAGAGAGGGTGGGATGAGGAGGTAGTGTGGGAGTGGGAGACGCTGAATGTGCGGTTGGAAAGGTACGAGGAGATCCAGGATAGGGTGAGGTCTTTGATGCCAAACGAGGAGAGGATCTGTAGTAGGAGGCAGTGGTCAACTGTCGAAAGCAGAGGACAGGTCTAGAAGGAGGAGTACAGAGTATTGTCCGTTAGCTTTGGCGGTAAGTAGGTCGTTAGTGATTTTGGTCAGGGCAGTCTCAGTTGAGTGATGGGGGCGGAAACCAGATTGTAGAACTATAACCAGACATCTTGTATCCATGAGTAGGTCTGTATTCTGTAGTTTGTACGCAAGGGGGCAGTATTGGACTTTCCACTATTGCCAGTAAATGATTAATCTCTGTGTATGAACTTTCCACTGACCCCATACTTGGATGCTGCTGCGGATCTAAGTAAGCAGTACTGCAGTATAAAGCATGGTGGAGTGACAGAAAATAAGTCTGGAGGAGATCTATACACCTGTCTAAAAGTAAAAACTAACTTCTTTGCGCACTGGACCTTGTTGTGCTTTGGTTACAGTCAGGTGTTGTTTTTTTATTGATCTCACTATAATTAATGTGATGACCCGACGATAATTTATACACTTTTTTTTTTAATCTCTTTCCAGGACTGTTAAAACCTACTGGGTAACGAAGGGTAATGGCTTCAGCACGAGTATTACCAAACAGGAGACGGACCTGACTCCAGAAATGATCTCCAGGTCAGTGCAATGCATCATGGTCCTCCATGGATGGACTCCTGAAGCTGCATCTCCCTCCCCCCCCACTTACCTTCCTCATGCTTTCCTGGTTTCCTGGTTTTGCAGCGGTTCTTGGAGAGACAAGAAATTTAAGGCCTACAACTTCAACGCGTTGGGAGTGATGCCCGAATGTGGGCACCTGCACCCGCTGATGAAAGTCCGCACACAGTTTAGACAGATCTTCTTAGAGATGGGGTAAGAGTCCTGCATGCCCCCCTGGAGCGTTCATCACGGTTATTCTGTGCGTTCAGAGACTCCATGCTATTTTTTTCTACCAGATTTACAGAGATGCCGACCAATAACTTCATAGAGAGCTCCTTCTGGAACTTCGACGCCTTGTTCCAGCCTCAGCAGCATCCGGCTAGAGATCAACACGACACCTTCTTCCTGCAGGGTCCGTACCAAAGTGTTGTGACTGATAAATGTATACTCATAGTCCCTCGGGGGGTCTCTGAGCGCCGCAGCTCCAGCTGACGAGTGCCGCTGCAGCATCCGCTCCAGCCTCCTCGCCCGGCAGCTGACGAGCGCCGCCGCAACATCTGCTCAAGCCTTCTCCCCCCGGCAGCCGACAGGAGCGCTGCCGCAGCATCCGTTCCAGCCTCCTCCCCTCGTAGCCGACGAGTGCCGGTGCAGCATCCGCTCCAGCCTCCTCGCCTGGCAGCCGACGAGCGCTGTTTTCGCAGCATGCGCTCCAGCCTCCTCGCCAGGCAGCCGACGAGCGCTGCCATCGCAGCATCCACTCCAGACTCCTCGCATGGCAGCCGACGAGGGCACCGACGAGCGCCGCCGTCGCAGCATCCGCTCCAGTTTCCTCTCCTGGAAGCAGACGAGCGCTGCTGCAGCATCCGCTCCAGCCTCCTCGCCCGGCAGCTGACGAGCGCCGCCGCAACATCTGCTCAAGCCTTCTTCCCCCGGCAGCCGACGGGAGCGCTGCCGCAGCATCCGCTCCAGCCTCCTCTCCCGGCAGCTGACGAGCGCCGCCGCATCCGCTCGACTCTCCTCGCCCGGCAGCTGACGAGCACCGCAACATCCGCTCAAGCCTTTTCTCCCTGGCAGCCGACAGGAGCGCTGCCACAGCATCTGCTCCAGTCTCATTGTCTCGGCAGTCGACGAACGCAGCAGGTCCTTCCTCAAACGTCCTCCAATCCTGCCCCCTCCCACCGGTAGCCATCGAGCGCTGCAACTCTTACCCCAGTGGCTGACAAGCGCCACAGCCACTCAATCCCATAGACTGCTCCCCATCAGTATAGCATTGTTTTTCTAGGAAGTTTGTTAAAGTTTTGTTTCTTTCAGATCCAGCGATGGCGTCAGAATTTCCCATGGATTATCTAGAACGGGTGAAAAAAGTTCATTCTGAGGGAGGATATGGATCACAAGGGTGAGAGATTGGGGTATTTTCTCCTGTCATTGTGATATAGAGACGGACTCAATGTCACACAGCTCCTCCCTTTTGGCTGTCACCCTCTGGTGGGAGGAGCAGATCTTTTTTTTTTTTTTTTTTTTTTTTTTTTTTTATGATGTCATGCATATGTAACGAATCAACCATTTGCAGGTATAAATATGATTGGAGCATAAATGAGGCCAAGAAGAATCTCCTGCGGACCCACACCACAGCGGTCAGTGCTCGGATGCTTTACAAACTGGCTCAGCAGGTACGTTCAGGGCTGTGGGTGACTGGTGGTCTGGGGTACGACGCGGCCCTCCCTTCCATTGGCACAAGGCAGATTTGGGTCTGGATTATAATATATTTTTCTTTCTCTGTTATGTAGAAGGAGTTCACACCAGTGAAATACTTCTCCATTGACAGAGTATTCAGGAATGAAACTCTGGATGCCACCCATCTAGCGGAATTTCACCAGATAGAAGGTGTAGTGGCTGATGTTGGACTCACCCTAGGAGACCTCATGGGTGTCCTGAAGGAATTCTTCACTAAACTTGGTATGCAGAAAACTACGAGCAAAACACATTTGCTTTGTTGTCTTATCACACTACTATAATACTGCACTCCCCCCCCTCACGTACAGAAATACAACTACTATAATACTGCCCCTATGTACAAGAATATAACTACTATAATACTGCTCCTATGTACAAGAATATAACTACTATAATACTGCTCCTATGTACAAGAATATAACTACTATAATACTGCTCCCCCCCTCACGTACAGAAATACAACTACTATAATACTGCCCCTATGTACAAGAATATAACTGCTATAATACTGCCCCTATGTACAAGAATATAACTACTATAATACTGCCCCTATGTACAAGAATATAACTACTATAATACTGCCCCCTATGTACAAGAATATAACTACTATAATACTGCCCCCTATGTACAAGAATATAACTACTATAATACTGCCCCTATGTACAAGAATATAACTACTATAACACTGCTCCTATGTACAAGAATATAACTACTATAATACTGCCCCTATGTACAAGAATATAACTACTATAATACTGCCCCCTATGTACAAGAATATAACTACTATAATACTGCCCCCTATGTACAAGAATATAACTACTATAATACTGCCCCTATGTACAAGAATATAACTACTATAACACTGCTCCTATGTACAAGAATATAACTACTATAACACTGCTCCTATGTACAAGAATATAACTACTATAATACTGCTCCTATGTACAAGACTATAACTACTATAATACTGCTCCTATGTACAAGAATATAACTACTATAATACTGCCCCTATGTACAAGAATATAACTACTATAATACTGCTCCTATGTACAAGACTATAACTACTATAATACTGCTCCTATGTACAAGACTATAACTACTATAATACTGCTCCTATGTACAAGAATATAACTACTATAATACTGCCCCTATGTACAAGAATATAACTACTATAATAATGCTCCTATGTACAAGAATATAACTACTATAATACTGTCCCTATGTACAAGAATATAACTACTATAATACTGCCCCTATGTACAAGAATATAACTACTATGATACTGCCCCTATGTACAAGAATATAACTACTATAATACTGCCCCTATGTACAAGAATATAACTACTATAATACTGCTCCTATGTACAAGAATATAACTACTATAATACTACTCCTATGTACAAGAATATAACTACTATAATACTGCTCCTATGTACAAGAATATAACTACTATAATACTGCTCCCCCCCCTCACGTACAGAAATACAACTACTATAATACTGCCCCTATGTACAAGAATATAACTGCTATAATACTGCTCCTATGTACAAGAATATAACTACTATAATACTGCTCCTATGTACAAAATATAACTACTATAATACTGCCCCTTATGTGCAAGAATATAACTGCTATAATACTGCCCCTATGTACAAGAATATAACTACTATAATACTGCCCCTATGTACAAGAATATAACTGCTATAATACTGCCCCTATGTACAAGAATATAACTACTATAATACTGCCCCCTATGTACAAGAATATAACTACTATAATACTGCCCCTATGTACAAGAATATAACTACTATAATACTGCTCCTATGTACAAGAATATAACTACTATAATACTGCTCCTATGTACAAGAATATAACTACTATAATACTGCTCCTATGTACAAGAATATAACTACTATAATACTGCCCCTATGTACAAGAATATAACTGCTATAATACTGCTCCTATGTACAAGACTATAACTACTATAATACTGCTCCTATGTACAAGAATATAACTACTATAATACTGCTCCTATGTACAAGAATATAACTACTATAATACTGCCCCTATGTACAAGAATATAACTACTATAATACTGCTCCTATGTACAAGAATATAACTACTATAATACTGTCCCTATGTACAAGAATATAACTGCTATAATACTGCTCCTATGTACAAGAATATAACTACTATAATACTGCCCCTATGTACAAGAATATAACTGCTATAATACTGCTCCTATGTACAAGACTATAACTACTATAATACTGCTCCTATGTACAAGAATATAACTACTATAATACTGCTCCTATGTACAAGAATATAACTACTATAATACTGCCCCTATGTACAAGAATGTAACTACTATAATACTGCTCCTATGTACAAGAATATAACTACTATAATACTGTCCCTATGTACAAGAATATAACTACTATAATACTGCCCCTATGTACAAGAATATAACTACTATGATACTGCCCCTATGTACAAGAATATAACTACTATAATACTGCCCCTATGTACAAGAATTTAACTACTATAATACTGCCCCTATGTACAAGAATATAACTAACTACTATAATACTGCCCCTATGTACAAGAATTTAATTACTATAATACTGCTCCTATGTACAAGAATATAACTACTATAATACTGCTCCTATGTACAAGAATATAACTACTATAATACTGCCCCTATGTACAAGAATATAACTACTATAATACTGCACCTATGTACAAGAATATAACTACTATAATACTGCCCCTATGTACAAGAATATAACTACTATAATACTGCCCCTATGTACAAGAATATAACTACTATAATACTGCCCCTATGTACAAGAATTTAATTACTATAATACTGCTCCTATGTACAAGAATATAACTACTATAATACTGCCCCTATGTACAAGAATATAACTACTATAATACTGCCCCTATGTACAAGAATTTAATTACTATAATACTGCTCCTATGTACAAGAATATAACTACTATAATACTGTCCCTATGTACAAGAATATAACTACTATAATACTGCTCCTATGTACAAGAATATAACTACTATAATACTGCCCCTATGTACAAGAATATAACTACTATAATACTGCCCCTATGTACAAGAATATAACTACTATAATACTGCTCCTATGTGCAAGAATATAACTACTATAGTACTGCTCCTATGTAAAAGAATATAACTACTATAATACTGCTCCTATGTACAAGAATATAACTACTATAATACTGCCCCTATGTACAAGAATATAACTACTATAATACTGCCCCTATGTACAAGAATATAACTGCTATAATACTGCCCCTATGTACAAGAATATAACTACTATAATACTGCCCCTATGTACAAGAATATAACTACTATAATACTGCCCCTATGTACAAGAACATAACTACTATAATATTGCCCCCTATGTACAAGAATATAACTACTATAATACTGCTCTTATGTACAAGAATATCACTGCTATAATACTGCCCCTATGTACAAGAATATAACTACTATAATACTGCTCCTATGTACAAGAATATAACTACTATAATACTGCCCCCTATGTACAAGAATATAACTACTATAATACTGCCCCCTATGTACAAGAATATAACTACCGTATTTTCCGGCGTATAAGACGACTTTTTAACCCCCGAAAATCTTCTTAAAAGTCGGGGGTCGTCTTATACGCCGGGAATCGACTTGTACGCCGGTGTATATGGTGGGTGGGGAGGGGGAGTGATCCTGATGACGAGGGGGCGTCTCACAGGAAAGTGAGTAATCCCCATTACCTTATCCTAGCGGTGCAGCGTGGGGGTGTCAGTGCTGGGAGCGGCGGCGGCTGCTGTGTTCTGGTGCGGCGGCTCCTCTTCTGTGTGGGGCCTCTGTGCTGTGAGGTGGCGGCGGCAGCGGCGTATCTTTATCCAGTTGGGGCTCCTCCGGCATCTCCTTAGCCCTGGAGGCCCCGCCGCAACTCCATCGGTGCAATGTGGTGGCCTCCGGGAAAATGGCCGCTGCTCAGATTCAGATCTCGTGTCCCGAGATTTCGGGACGAGATCTGAATCTGAGCAGCGGCCATTTTCCCGGAGGCCACCGCATCGCACCTATTGAGCTGCCTCCGGGAAAATGGCCGCTGCATTGCACTCATGGAGTTGCGGCGGGGCCTCCAGGGCTAAGGAGATGCCGGAGGAGCCCCAACTTGATAAAGATATGCCGCCGCCACCGCCACCGCACAGCACAGAGGCCCCACACAGAAGAGGAGCCGCCGCACCAGAGCACAGCAGCCGCCGCACCAGAGCACAGCAGCCGCCGCCGCCACTCCCAGCACTGAGACCCCCACGCTGCACCGCTACGATAAGGTAATGGGGGATACTCACTTTCCTGTGAGACGCCCCCACGTCATCAGGATCACTCCCCCCCCCCCCCCCCCAAAAGGCACATATTCACCGGCCCTATAAGACGACATAGGGTGTATAAGAAGACCCCCGACTTTTAAGAAGATTTTATATTTTAACTGGTAAAGTTGGGGGGTCGTCTTATACGCCCAGTCGTCTTATACGCCGGAAAATACGGTACTATAATACTGCTCCTATGTACAAGATGTTTTTTACATCTCTCGTAATCTGACACATTTGTGGAAATATTTTTGCTTATCAGTGTCAGAGACTAACTGCAGTTTTCTTCCAGGAATCACTAAATTGCGTTTCAAGCCTGCATATAATCCTTACACAGAGCCCAGCATGGAAGTCTTCAGCTATCATGAAGGTCAGATTCCAGTAAATGAAAACATGACATATATACACTGTGTTGAACTCAAAAATAGATAATATGTTGCTGTGGCATGCTCCCCGCTGCTCTCAGCTTCGGGACTTATGCTTCTGCAAGTGACGATGCAAAACCTTGCAGTGCACACATCTGCCGCTGCACAATTTCACAATGCACTTATTTTTTCTATTATTCTTTAGTGAGATGTTCTGCAGCAGCTGAGGTGTGTAATAAGGATTAGATGGCTCTCTCTTTTATCTATTACTGCATGTTCCCGGGTGTATATTATATGAGCACATGTGTAACTCATCCCCAGGATTACACCGCACGTGCCGTACGCTTTCCAGGCAATATGCTCGCTGTGCTCCTCATCTGTAATTGGAGGATTAGACCCCTTACTAAGCCGCCCACAGGAAATAACATGTGTAAGCGCCGGGATCATGAATTCAACACAGCAGCTCGGACATGAAGTCATTACGGGGCTTTATCCAGATCTGGGGCAGCTGCAGTACACAGGCTGTTTCCATTCACTAAATGCAAGCAGAGTTCTTGAAAATGGCGGAAGATTCAAAACAGTAATAATGCACCTAATGTTATAGGTTGGGATCTTTAAAGGAACAATATAATAGGAAAACAAATTATCTAGGAGGTCCGTATGGGTAAATAATACCGTATATGGGTTGGAATTGTTGCGGATTTTAGCTACACATTTGCACAGCTAAAATCCACCGCAGATTACAGCAGCAAGCTGGATTCGATTTTGCAAGTCTCGCCTCTTGGGCCAATAGGCATTATAGAGAGACCCTAATGAAAGGAGGATCGTGTCACAGGTCCACAGATAATCTGTTTACGATGTCTCACGTATATATCGGGATCAATACGGGATTGTCCGGTTTGCATCTTACTAGAAATATAATATTTTGTTGCAGGTTTGAAGAAATGGGTGGAAGTTGGGAACTCTGGAGTTTTCCGTCCAGAAATGCTCCTTCCTATGGGTCTACCTGAGGACGTGTCTGTCATCGCCTGGGGTCTGTCGCTGGAGAGGTAAGTAGGGGTCAATAATGGCAGTAATGACGTTGGTAGTGTAATTGCTTGACCTACCGCAGACGGCCGGACGGATTACCCGCGGTCTGATTGCCTCGTCAGTCTTTAGCCGTTCCCTTGTTAATCCCGTTAGTGTTAATGTTTCCCGTCTACCGCCATATGCTTCACCTCCGTATACGTAAACATGGTTTTATCATCACGTGACCCTGTCTTGAGCTCCATCTGGGGGGGGTAATGGGATTTATATATGTGGGCTGTTATGCGGTCGGGCTCAGGGTATACTTGCACCGTTTTGGGTTTCTGCACTGATTCTTGTCAAACCCCTTCATAAATAATACCGTACCTCATAATTTATATAGTCAGTGCTCATTTCTGACCGTGTTGTTAATGTCTGGATTAGGAGAAGCTTTACAAATGTGTTTTGTTTTAAAACGTCCTGTAATAATCCCATTTATTATGGCTGGGGCCACAATCCAAAATACTGCAGCATAGAAAGACAAGAGGTGCCGTTACATACCGCCTGTAGTGCTGACGACGGAAAATCCATGCTGATCTGCTTACACAATTAATAATATTTTTTATTTTTATTTATTATTTTACGAAAAGTAGAGTAGAAAATAGTTAGAACAATATCTTCTCTTATTCTATCAGATATAAATGCCAATGTGGATACACCATATCCCAACCTAACTGTTCCATGGTAATATGAATATGCTGTGTCTCTGTGTATATTTTACTATGCCTAGGGGTTTTCTAGCTTGTGTACTGCATGGCAATATTTAATATGCCACTATAATCCTATTGATAACTGCTGACACTATCAAGTGTCAAATGTTTGGACAACCTTTACCATGGAACAGTTAGGTTGGGATATGGTGTATCCACATTGGCATTTATATCTGATAGAATAAGAGAAGATATTGTTCTAACTATTTTCTACTCTACTTTTCGTCTACTTATAGACAATAGGTTCTTATTATGATATCTATTTAGCCTCTGCGTATTTATTAAGCAGTTAGAGATCAATACAAGAAGACTCTTCAGTACGACAAGCATCAACATTAACAAATATACAGAAGCTCACTAATGTATGTAGAGTTCTAGAGAACAGAATATAGCTAGCCTAGTAATTAGACCAGTATTAGCTAGCTTTATCACAGGACCCATAAGCTAACGGCATATTCCCCTAGTACTATCTTTCTCACCCTTTTAGGCATCTTTTTTCACTCCCCTGCCACGATTGGGCATAATAGGGCAGACAGGGAGAGCCGCCGTCGAGTGGGGGCGCCATAGCGCAGGACATAGGGTGCCAACCTCCGCTGTCAGGCAGGGTGAGACAGGCAATATATAGGGACAGGCACTCCCCTGGGTGCCTCTGTATTATATATTTTATAATCTGGTGCTGGTGTGTATTCACAATTGGGTATTTGTTTGTATTATTTTAGAGGTATTTAATAAAAGTTGTATTTTATATTTATATTAGAGGTCAGCGGTGAATACATGACAATAGACTCTAATTGACCATACTTACACTGTGAAATTTTTGAATGCCAATTTGCAGCAATTAAAAATGTTTGAAAATGTTTATATCCCATTGTGTACGTTATCTACATCTCCACTAAATAAACCTGATTATTTATTTCTTTTTTTTCCCTTCCAGGCCGACAATGATAAAATATGGCATTAATAACATCAGAGAACTGGTTGGACATAAGGTTAATCTGCAGATGGTGTACGACAGCCCTATATGCCGCCTGGACTCCTAATTAGAATGCCCCCTGTATTATGCCTGTATGTGTTTATAGAGTACCTGTAGGTAGCTTTGGACTCCGTGGATCACAGCTACTACTGTGTGTGGGTGGGTGTGTATTGGGGCCTTTTCTTATTTTCCTGGGACTTTGTACAGATGTCCAGAATTTGTTTGTATGGGTAGATTTTGATAAAGCATAATGTTAAAATCCTATATATTATTTCTCTATTTTCAAGGAAGACTAAAAAGAAAAACTGATTGCCCATTTTGCCCAGTGTGTGATCCCAGGAGGCGGGGCATCACACGGTTTTATCATCCGCCCATTAGTAAATCTGCCCCGCTGTGTATAAGTCTTTATAGGAGTGTTCCTTTTTAAGAGCCGAATCTGAAAATGCTGCATTTTATAAGTCTAACTGGTTATATCGGACCTGGGGGTGCAGGATAATTTTATTTATTGACATTTCTTAGAACCTTATCCTTTACTATTTGTTATTATGGCCGGTGGATCAGGCTCCAGTACGATTACAGAGATGACGACGTGACCTCTGATGTGCAGATTATCAGCTTCTAATGGAAATAAATCACATTTACTGAATTGTTCTGTTTATTGATATTCAATACATCATTGTGCGATTTATAAAAAGTTCCACATGTCTAGTATAGAAAATAGTCATGTAGCATGGAGGCTGCCCCTTACATCACAGGGTAATGGAATATGCTCCTCACTCCTATTGCGACATGGAGTCTGCTCATCCCACTACAAGGTGACTTTTGGGAAGAGAGGAGCTACATGACATGGAGTCTGCTCTTCCCACAAAAGGTTGACAAAGGAGGGAGGAGCTTCATGTGTCTGGCCCTCCCACTACGGGTAACAGTCAGGAGGGAGGAGCTATGACATGGAGTCTGCCCCTCCCACTAGAGATTGATAGACAGGAGCTTACATAATTTGGCATCTGCACCCCCCCCCCAGCACAAGGTGACACGTTAAGAGGTAGGAGCTACATGTACTGGAGTCTATCCCCTCCAACCCCAAGGTGACACAGGAGAGAGGAGCTACATGTGTCTGCCCCTCCCATTACAGGGTGACAGTCAGGAGGGAGGAGCTATGTGACATGGAGTCTGCCCCCCATCACAGACTGATAGGGAGGAGCCACATGAACTGGCGTTCAGTATTTTACATCAGTATTTGTAAGCCAAAACCAGGAGTGGGTGAAAAATGCAGAAGTGGTGACGAGTTTCTATTATGCGTTTCCCCTGATTGTTCCACTCCTGGTTTTGGGTTACAAATACTGAGATAACATACCGAATGTGTGAACGTGGTCCAAGTGAAGATTACAAGATGCCACTTTCTAACATGACCTCTGCCCAGGGGAAGCATGAGTCCATGTCTGTTCTAAAATATATGGATGAGCGTTTCCTTGAGAAGACGGTCACCCCCTAAACTTGCGACTGGTCCAGGGTGGCCCAGTAAGGATTAGGAGTGTCCCCTCGTTCCAGTTACGGCTCATTCATTTTAACGGCACCAGAGCCAACTCTTCATAGGGGGGAAAAAAAAGCATTGATGTTTGGGCGGGTGGGCACTGGAATAGAAAATTGGTTTCCTCAGCGCTAGGAATTAGAAGACCTTAGGAAAAATAAATATGGCTTCCTCAAGTTTTCTATTGTGAGGTCATCCTCTGACAAGGCCTCGTTCACTCACACCCCCACGACTACTGAGAGTCAGGTGTAGACTATGACGTAAGCCCTGATGCCCTCACCCCCACTGTCTGCAGGACACCGACGGGTAACTCGGATCTCGTCCGATGTGACTAGAGCTCGGCTGCAGTCATACACTTTGCAGGGAAGCTTTCCTCTGGCCACAGTCTCTGTTGTATGATGATGGTGGGTAGGAGAGGCTGGTGGGAATCTCGTGGCTTGTGCCGATAGGCACGCACACGGTGGGCTGCTCCGGCAGGCAGTAAATACTCAGTTTATCTGCAGATAGAGGCAGGAGACATTTCCTCATGGGCGGCAGGTCAGGCGCGGGATAAGCCTTGCTGTCTGTCTGCGGTCCCAGGATGCAATCTGTAGAAGAGATGGCATAGTATGAATACATGTACGGTGACACCGCGGCAGAGTCATCTATACTGGATACTTGGCTGGGACATACTCATTTTTCAGGACCATATATATATATATATATATATATATATATATATATATATTTTTTTTAAATTGCATTTCAGTTTTTGTCTAGTCCACATAGAATGAAATGATAACCTGAGTCTCCCTAATGAGATGTTCCCCACACGACCATGCCGTGTTAATGAACCCATGGCCGCTTTACCTGATCTGTGTGACAACGGATCCCAACAAATCCCATGCAATCCTACTGACTGGTAATGGAGACTATTAGGTTTTATCTTCTACCAGAACGAGAGAACTGCAGACAGTCTTTGTCGCTCTTTCTACAGCTGGTAGATCATTATACACATTATATGGCGGTATTATGGGATGTAAGAAGATGATGAATAAGTATAAGCTATTCCTAAAGAAACCCAAAACGGTAGACGACCGGCCACACCTGCGATGTCGTGTGCCAAGTCTTTGATGAGATGTCCCACTATGGCGTACACGGCAGCTACCACCACCACAGCTGCCATGAGAAGATAGACGACCGCTCGTGGAAGAGGGATGAGCTCCATTTCCAGAGGCTTGTAGTCGGCGTACGAGGGGCTGTCACTGGAGACGGAGTATTGGTATGAAGACTGTGCCTGCGCCCGGCTGGCGGTGAAGTTCAGGGTTGAACCGGGGACGACCTCCATATCCTGTACATAAGACATAATTAGTCTTTACACGTCTATCCCACCAAAATCCTGTATATAATCGTACATTGACCATCCTCCCGATTACACACGTTCCACAGAGAGTTCCCAATATAAAGATGTCTCCTAGTGTGGGGGGGTTTATCCAAAAGTCCTACTATTTCTCAGGCGGCATACACGCATAAACACAGTGTTACCATCTGAGAGAAATGGACTGATTTTTAATTTTTCTTCTCCTCAGGTGTCATCCCACTTGCATCCATTTTTTTTTCCCACCAAAGCAGATAGGCGGTATGAATGTTTTTTTTCATCCATTGACTCTTCGGGATGGAACTCGGATGGAACGCTGAAGCCCAAAGTCTGTGTTCCTTCTGATTTACACCGATCCCCATTGATTTCAACCCCTTTCTGCAAAAGGGCATATTCAGACCAGGTCCCCACATGTGGAGGGGGCTCAGAAGCTGTACTTTCTTCCCAAGCGGCAGATACCGGCTATATTTGTCTCGTGACAGGCATGGCTGGAGAAGAGTTCTGTCAGCTGCTGTTAACCATTTAAATGCTGCTGTCAATCTCTGACAGTGGCATCTAAATGGAACGTGTGCCTGTGCCCAAGCGTACCGGTTCCCATTGACCCACCGTGACAGGATGCTGAAGACTTCCAGCCATAGTCATTTTGGTCTGACGGATGTTTTCACTATACCCTGCGATATTTATTGTAGGATATAGTATAAGCAATCAATGGATCACATGTTGAAATCTCCTAAGGGGCCTAATAAATAATGTAAAAAAATAAATAAAAATGTTTTTAAAAACTAAAAAAAAATATAAAAGTTCATATCAACCCCATTTTCCAATGTCCAAAATAATAAAACAAAAATTAAACCTATTTAGTAGTTTTTTTGTCATTTCACGTCCCTAAAAAAATTGTAACGATAAGCAATAAAAGCATTGTATGTACATAAAATCAGTATCAATAAAAATGTTGGTTCACCATACAAAAAACAAGCCCTCATGGCCCCATCAACACAATTTTACTGGCCTGTGAAAATAGGGACATAGCGCAAAAAATATATATACATTTTTTTCAATATTCAGAATTTTTTTTTTCAGCACTTAAATATAAAACAAACGATGCATATTTGGTATCGCCGTAATCTGACTGACGTGAACAATCATGTTTCCAGATCATTTTTACCGCACAATGAATGCAGTAAAAATACAACCCACCCAAAAAAACGTTGGAATTGCATTTTTCCCCTCATTTCATCACATTTGGAACTCTTTTACTATGTTTTAGTACATTACATGGTAAAATGAATGATGCCATTCAAAACTATAACTCGTCCTGCAGAAATAAAAAAGAAGAGCCCTCACATGTCTAGGTCGATGGAAAAATAAAAAAGTTGTGGTTCTTGAAAGGAGGCAAGAAACAAAATAACATAAAAGGGAAAAATGAAAAGTTCGCTGGGTTAATAGCCGAGTGTTATCCTCAAAATCGGATCAGAGTAGGACATAGGCCACGTTGACACTATCAGTATTTGGTCAGTATTTTACCTCAGTATTTGTAAGGCAAAACCAGGAGTGGGTGATAAATGCAGAAGTGGTGACGTGTTTCTATTAGACTTTCCCTCTGTTCCACTCCTGGTTTTGGCTTACACATACTGATGTAAGATACTGACTGAATACTGAACGTGTGAACGTGACCATACTCTGAGTCTCACGGATCTTGCTCTTGGATCTGTGAATACCTCCATTGTACTCTATGGGTCCCAGCATCGGGACATGTCACACGGACATGTAAATGAAGCCTAAATCCAAGTATCCATCATCTAATATCTGTTTATCCATCCATCATCTCATATCTAACATCTATCCATCACCTATTGATCTAATTATTGATTTATCTTCCATCCATCTATCCAATATCTATCTTGTCTATCCGTTCTTCCATCCAACCTTTCATCTTTCAAGAAACGTTTGATAATTAATTGTACAAGTTTCAGAGACTACATGTAGTAATATTTTAGCGATTGGACCAGCCGCACCCTGTCAGGACACCTGACATTGGCAGGTACTACCCAGTATGGTTTTACATGGCGTCAGAAGAACTCAAAGGGTTCCGTGATAACTCAAGAGTGCACAAGATTCCAAGCTTTCGAGAGGACCTACGTCTTATCGGATCAGATGTATAACTCAAAGATCTTGGGCTCCCACCTGCCATATGCCCCCTCAGAAAACCGGGCCCAGGTGCAATTGCTACCTCTGACACTCCCACATCTACACCCACTTTAGATTCCCACTTTCCAAGTATGGAGCAGGATAGTACTCACTGTTCAGCAGCTGCAGGCTCCCTCTGTTAAGCCCGTGTATTTCTCGCAGCCTTCAGCTCATGAAGCAGATAATGACTGCTTTCTCATTACCGTGTGCCGCCGGCACAGCTCAGCTGCTGACATAACTCAGGATTACAGGGCAACAGCCTCCAGGAGAGATGATGCCAACTGTTACCACCGCCTAATCCCTACGTCACATCGCAATATGTTCCCATTATACTCCCAGAAGTTAACCCCTTAACGGCCAGGCAGTTTTTCATTTTTGCAATTTTAATTGTCCTTTCCTCCCCTTCTTCTAAGAGCTGCAAGTTTTGTATTTTTTTTTTCCGTTGACATACAAGTATGAGGGCTTTTTGAATGACGCCATTTATTTACCATATATGTACTCAAAAATTTAAAAACAATCCCAAGTGCGTTAAAATAGTTAAAAAAAAAAATTAAACCATTGCTTTTGGAGTTTTTGTTTTTGGGCCCTCATAGTGCCCTGATAATGTGATTGTTCAGATCGGTATGATTATGGAGATATGAAAGTTGTGTAGGTTTTATATACACAAACATATATATTAGTTTAAAAAAAAATCGAAAATTCATTAAAATACATATTGTGCTGCCATTTTCTGAGGCGTATGACTTTTTATTTTACTGCTGATGGAGCCGTTTGCGGGCTTGTTTCATGTGGGATTAGCCTGATTTTTTATTGATACCTTTTTGGAGTGCATGCGATGTTTTTATTGCCTTTTGGGGGGGAATGGAAGGGGTAGTGCGGCCACAAAAAAATGTCAAGATGATGTAGGTCACAGACATAAAGCAACCTAACTGAGAGTGGAAAGGAGTTCACGGTTTCGACAGCATAGCTGAGAGTGGCGCTCTTACATGGATCCAGGACAGGTGAGCCCTTATCGGTGAGTGGGCCAAGACTGCCACCCCCAATGGCTATGCCACGCAATATTCTTATAATTCATTTTCCTAACTTGTTACGTCAAAGCACCAGACCGCTAATAGTATTCTCCTAGACTCTGAGTCCGAATCTGAAGACAACCTGGGAAAGAAGAAAATGAAAAATATCAGCAGTAAAATAAAGTTAAAGGGAACCTGTCACCACGTTTTTGGAAGATGGGATAAAAATAGCGTTAAATAGGGGCAGAGGTGGGCGTTACATTAGTGTGTGTGTTATGCGTTTATTACCCACCTAAGTTGCCGAAATAACTTTGCAAAGTCTCCGTTTTCGCCTGTCACTCAGGCTGGTCAGGTCGCATGGGCGTTGTCTTCCCCCAGATTTGGCGTAGTTTTCCGTTGGTGGCGTAGTGGTGTGCGCATGCCCAAAGTCCGGAATCCTCTTCCAGGGGATTTAAAATAGCGCGGTGTTCGTTATTGCATTGGTGATCGGTGGGCGCGGCCATCTTCCTTTGGCCGCGCGTGCGCAGAAGCGGCGCTCTGCTGGCCGCGGCTTCAGGAAAATGGCCGCCGCGATATCCATCTGCGCACGCGCGGCATCCCGCGGCCATTTTCCTGAAGCCGCGGCCAGCAGAGCGCCGCTTCTGCGCACGCGCGGCCAAAGGAAGATGGCCGCGCCCACCGATCACCAATGCAATAACGAACACCGCGCTATTTTAAATCCCCTGGAAGAGGATTCCGGACTTTGGGCATGCGCACACCACTACGCCACCAACGGAAAACTACGCCAAATCTGGGGGAAGACACCACGCCCATGTGACCTGACCAGCCTGATTGACAGG
The DNA here is from genome assembly GCF_051348905.1 of Ranitomeya variabilis. Lineage (NCBI taxonomy): Eukaryota > Metazoa > Chordata > Amphibia > Anura > Dendrobatidae > Ranitomeya > Ranitomeya variabilis. Next base: position 52,069,228 of record NC_135236.1, read on the forward strand.
CGAAAACGGAGACTTTGCAAAGTTATTTCGGCAACTTAGGTGGGTAATAAACGCATAACACACACACTAATGTAACGCCCACCTCTGCCCCTATTTAACGCTATTTTTATCCCATCTTCCAAAAACGTGGTGACAGGTTCCCTTTAAAGGAGCAATAACGGGGTTTAGGCCCAAAATGTTTGCACTGAATAAAAAATTAGTGCATTTCCAGGAAATGTTGCATCGTTGCCACCTAAGGCTTCAGTGCACACGCTGGCTTCTAATTTTTTCACTAGTTTAGGGCTTAAAACGCAGCTCTTTGACTGCTGCATTGCGATGTTTATTAAATTTATGCACCCTGTTGAGAAACAATGAGAGGCTGGGATGTGGTTTTGCCAGTACAAAAAGATAGTATACTGGGCGATATAAGCTTTTTTTAACACTGAAACTAATAGCGGGCGTAATATGGCTGTGCATCAGCGTATGTCTGAGGTAAACGTCAGGGAATCATCCTGATTTATGTCACCAGCTTTATATAGTCACAATGGCGGCTGATTAAGTGGGAACGGCCGCCATTATTATTATTATTATTATTTATTGTTATAGCGCCATTTATTCCATGGCGCTTTACAAGTGAGGAGGGGTATACATAATAAAAACAAGTACAATAATCTTGAACAATACAAGTCATAATAGGTACAGTAGGAGAGAGGACCCTGCCCGCGAAGGCTCACAATCTACAAGGGATGGGTGAGAATACAGTAGGTGAGGATAGAGCTGGTCATGCAGCGGTTTGGTCGATCGGTGGTTACTGCAGGTTGTAGGCTGTAGGCTGTAGGTTGTAGGCCATTACCCCTCTTGTGGCTGCCACTGGGGAAATGTGGGAAACTGGTTGTCAAGATGGCTTCCCAATATGTCCAGAGCGGTACTGCATTTTGACTGACAACATTTCGATCTGATTTAACAATAAGAAGTGTTTTTGTCATCTCCACTGCAGCCATGATATATATATATATATATATATATATATATATATATATATATATATATATATATATATATACACTGCTCAAAAAATAAAGGGAACACTTAAACAATAGAATATAACTCCAAGTAAATCAAACTTCTGTGAAATCAAACTGTCCACTTAGGAAGCAACACTGAATGACAATCAATTTCACGTGCTGTTGTACAAATGGAATAGACAACAGATGGAAATTGTCGGCAATTATCAAGACACCCTCAATAAAGGAGTGGTTCTGCAGGTGGGGAACACAGACCACATCTCAGTATCAATGCTTTCTGGCTGATGTTTTGGTCACTTTTGAATGTTGGTTGTGCTTTCACACTCGTGGTAGCATGAGACGGACTCTACAACCCACACAAGTGGCTCAGGAAGTGCAGCTCATCCAGGATGGCATATCCACAGCTGTGGCAAGAAGGTTTGCTGTCAGTGTAGTGTCCAGAAGCTGGAGGCGCTACCAGGAGACAGACCAGTACACCAGGAGACGTGGAGGGGGCCATAGGAGGGCAACAACCCAGCAGCAGTACCGCTACCTCAGCCTTTGTGCAAGGAGCACTGCCAGAGCCCTGCAAAATGACCTCCAGCAGGCCACAAATGTGCATGTATCTGCACAAACGGTTAGAAACCGACTCCATGAGGATGGTCTGATGGCCCGACGTCAACAGATGGGGGTTGTGCTCACAGCCCAACACCGTGCAGGACACTTGGCATTTGCCACAGAACAGCAGGATTGGCAAATTTGCCACTGGCGCCCTGTGCTCTTCACAGATGAAAGCAGGTTCACACTGAGCACATGTGACAGACGTGACAGAGTCTGGAGATGCCGTGGAGAGTGATCTGTTGCCTGCAACATCCTTCAGCATGACCGGTTTGGCAGTGGGTCAATAATGGTGTGGGGTGGCATTTCTTTGGAGGGCCGTACAGCCCTCCATGTGCTCACCAGAGGTAGCCTGACTGCCATTAGGTACCGAGAGGAGATCCTCAGACCCCTTGTGAGACCACATGCTGGTGCGGTTGGCCCTGGGTTCCTCCTAATGCAGGACAATGCCAGACCTCATGTGGCTGGAGTGTGTCAGCAGTTCCTGCAATATGAAGGCATTAAAGCTATGGACTGGACCGCCCGTTCTCCAGACCTGAATCTGATTGAGCACATCTGGGACATCATGTCTCGCTCCATCCACCAATGTCACGTTGCCCCACAGACTGTTCAGGAGTTGGCGGATGTTTTAGTTCAGGTCTGGGAGGAGATCCCTCAGGAGACCATCCACCGCCTCATCAAGAACATGCCCAGGCATTGTAGGGAGGTCATACAGGCACGTTGAGGCCACACACACTGCTGGGCATTATTTACTTGTCTTGAGGCATTTCCACTGAAGTTGGATCAGCCTGTAATTTGATTTTCCACTTTCATTTTGAGCATCATTCCAACTCCAGACCTCCATGGGATATTAGTTGTGATTTACATTGATCATTTTTAGGTTTTACTGTTCTCAACACATTCCACTATGTAATGAATAAAGATTTACAACTGGAATATTTCATTCAGTGATATCTAGGATATGGGATTTTGTTGTTCCCATTATTTTTTTGAGCACTGTATATATATTATTACTGTTATTTATTTTAAATTGTGTTATTAATATAGCTATGCATATATATATATTACTATTATTCTCACTATTTTAATTGTATTGGAATCATTTTATCTCCTTTTCTCTGTGTGTGTGTGTGTGTGTGTGTGTGTGTGTGTGTGTGTGTGTGTGTGTGTGTGTGTGTGTGTGTGTGTGTGTGTGTGTGTGTGTGTGTGTGTGTGTGTGTATATATATATATATATATATATATATATATATATTCAGAAGAAGTCCATAAGAAATGATGAGGGCACTCACCGCAAAGAATATACGAAAGTTCCTTTATTGAAGATAAAACATCCAGACAACGGTCATGGCCGGGGGAGAGGCAACTCGTGCGAGCAGGGGTGGACAACGGCCGTTTCGCGCTGTCTTGCGCTTCAACGGGTCCCGGCCATGACCGTTGTCTGGATGTTTTATCTTCAATAAAGGAACTTTCGTATATTCTTTGCGGTGAGTGCCCTCATCATTTCTTATGGACTTCTTCTGAATTTAAAGACTGTTTTCCCTGAAGGAGCACCCCGCAGCTAATACGGTGTTTTGCAGCACAGAGACCATCGTTGTTCCCGCAGTGGTGAGTTTGCGATATTGACCCGACTAGGGTAGTGCCGCTATTTTTTCGTATCTTTTGCTTGGGATATATATATATATATATGCACACATATCTATATACACAGGGAAGTAAATAAAACATTACAAATGTTTACATTTAAAAACATATACATTTTTTATTATTTTACATAGTTATCTACACAGGGAAGGAGAAACTGCATAAAGTAATATTAGTAAATAATAAATATATTTTATTTATATAGATAATACATAGATAATAGATAGATCGCTACATATATATATGCATATAAATATATAGATATATGTGGATACATGTATATATTTCTGAATATTTTTATTTTAATATTTTGTATAGTTCTATACACAGGGAAGGAAATAGAATATATTATTTTAGCGTTATTTTTTATAGTTTATTTCCTTCCGTCTGTAGACAGATATATGAAATACACAACTATTGTTTTAGTTATATAGAGTTCTGAATTGAACATTTATCCCAATTTTTTTCCCCACAATTTTAATTTTCCCATTATTAACCATTATCAGTGTACAGTCGCTTCCCTTCTTGTCCGTTTACATAATACCCCCGAAGCTTATCATTTTCTGAACTACAATGGTGGAAAAATTGCCTCAAAACAAGACATTCCCTCAAACTAGACACTTCCAGCTTTTATTTCCCGCCTAAAGCAGCAGATCAAACCACGCCCCTCCGCAATACACGCCGTACTCTTAAACCACGCCCCTCCACAATGCACGCCGTACTCTTAAACCACGCCCCTCCACCATACACGCCGTACTCTTAAACCACGCCCCTCTGTATTAACCGAAGTAATCTGAAACCACGCCCCACCATATTACCCGCAGTAGTCTGAAACAACGTCCCTTCACAGGAATCTGAAACCACGCCCCTCCGTAGTAGCTGCGGAGTCAAACCACGCCCCTCCTCATTACCCGCAGAAGTCTCAAACCACGCCTCCTCAACTCGTCTCCTGCGGCTCTTTAGACCTCGCACTCCGCAGTCTCGTCAGCCATTTTGAATACATCGGAAGCTCCGCCCCTTCCGATTTCCCGCCTTCTGTCGCTCTGAGGAGAATTCAAAAACGACCGGGTATATAAAAAGACAAGTGGCCGCCATGTTTGATCACTCATGAGCGTGGTCCTTCTCATCTAACTGTTCTGTGTGACGTTTAGATGAGCTTATTACCCTATGAAGCCTGATATATAGTCATAGCTCATATGTTTCTGTAGGTTTCAGGCTATTTCATTGCACTAAACATGTAAAGTGTACGTTCACCATTATAGTGATGTTGGCGCCGCAAAGACGCTGTCCCACATTATATATTACCATCCCGAGCAGGTTTACTCCTGTTTTTCCATCTACATCGCCATATCGGGGCCAAGTTGTATTTTTCAATATCACAGTTAATTTTACCATATAATATCCAGAAAAATGTGAAAAATAAAAGTGTGGTGAAATTCCTGGTATCATGTCTCCCATCCAGGCCCCTTTCTAGTATAATGTACCACATCCTGTCCCCTTCCTGGTATCATGTCTCCCATCTTGGCCCCTTCCTGGTATAATGTCCCACATTCTGGCGCCTTCCTGGTATTATGTCCCACATCCTGGCCCCTTTCTAGTATAATGTCCCACATCCTGGCCCCTTTCTGGTATAATGTCCCACATCCTGGCCCCCTCCTGGTATTATGTCCCACATCCTGGCCCCTTCCTGGTATCATGTCTCCCATCCGGGCCCCTTTCTAGTATAATGTCCCACATCCTGGCCCCCTCCTGGTATTATGTCCCACATCCTGGCCCCTTCCTGGTATCATGTCTCCCATCCGGGCCCCTTTCTAGTATAATGTCCCACATCCTGGCCCCTTCCTGGTATAATGTCCCACATCCTGGCCCCTTCCTGGTATTATGTCCCACATCCTGGCCCCTTCCTGGTATAATGTCCCACATCCTGGCTCCTTCCTGGTATTATGTCCCACATCCTGGCCCCTTCCTGGTATAATGTCCCACATCCTGCCCCCCCCCCCCCGGTATAATGTCCCACATCCTGGCTCCTTCCTGGTATTATGTCCCACATCCTGGCCCCTTCCTAGTATAATGTCCCACATCCTGGCCCCCCCCCCCCTCCCTGGTATTATGTCCCACATCCTGGCCCCTTCCTGGTATAATGTCCCACATCCTGCCCCCCCCCCTCCCTGGTATTATGTCCCACATCCTGGCCCCTTCCTGGTATAATGTCCCACATCCTGGCCCCTTCCTGGTATTATGTCCCACATCCTGGCCCCTTCCTGGTATAATGTCCCACATCCTGCCCCCCCCCCCGGTATAATGTCCCACATCCTGGCCCCTTCCTGGTATTATGTCCCACATCCTGGCCCCTTCCTGGTATAATGTCCCACATCCTGCCCCCCCCCCCCCCCCGGTATAATGTCCCACATCCTGGCTCCTTCCTGGTATTATGTCCCACATCCTGGCCCCTTCCTGGTATAATGTCCCACACCCTGCCCCCCTCCCCTCCCTGGTATTATGTCCCACATCCTGGCCCCTTCCTGGTATAATGTCCCACATCCTGGCCCCTTCCTGGTATTATGTCCCACATCCTGGCCCCTTCCTGGTATAATGTCCCACATTCTGGGCCATTTCCAGTTATAATGTCTCCCTCCTGGCCCCTTATGGTAATAATGTCCCCTTCCATTGTGAGCTTAGCTTTAGGTACCAGGGCCCTTCAGCTTTCAACTGATACCAACAGAGTTGTAAATTCAAGTTTTTGGATCTCATTCCAAAGTCTGTAACAGAGAAGGATTTGGATACAGGAGCGTTTCTTCCTGTTAACACCCCCTTTACCAATCAGAGGGATGTGTGAGCTGTGTTTCTGCGAATGGAAAATGCCCCATTGAAGTCTATGAAGATTGATTACCATACGGTTGCATCCGCAGAGTTGTAATATTAATTTGTTACCTCTTCTTAGTGACAAAATGGCTGACTCCGAGTCGGATGACAGAGAAGCACGCGAGGCGTCGGTAAATCCAAGCACTAATAATGGCCAAACTTCCGCTGGGTGAGACTTGATCGATTCAAAATGCCTCCCTAGATATTACTAATAATAATTACTTTATTGCTATCATTCCTTATGTTTTAATTTAAAGCCACTCTCATTTCTGATGTATGCGGTGTCCTCTCTTATATTGAGAGTCTGACTCATGGGCATGTCTTCAGGGTGGAAATGCAAAAATGCATGGTAAAATTCAATGTCAGGGGTAGAGGGTCGCTTTGATGTGGTTGACTCGTGAAGACAACTTTTACTAGTGAGGCTGGTCAAGCAATTATTTGATTGCTGCGGGCAGAAGTGTATCTAGGGTTTCTGGCAGCCGGGGCAAGAATTCATTTTGGCGCCCCCCTTGGGCCGGTGGACAGTGATGTCAGCACAAGCATGTGATTTGTATACGTCTGAGCACATTCCGACTAGACGTGCCCGGCCTCACTCAGTTCATTTTCATTGAGTGAGGCCACACATGTCTAGTCAGCACGTGACCGCATGTTTGTAAATCGCCAGCACGAGAGAATCCTGACAGCGTGCAGGGCGCACTGTGAGCATTCAGAAGTCTGCAGTCACAAAGAACCTGGACAACCCCTTTAATGCTCCTAATATAAATAAAAACATGAGAATTAGTTAGTATCACAAATAACAATTACATCCAGGTACCTTATAGATGATGTTGTCTCTGGAGCCGTTCTCCTTCTTTTCTTCATCTTGTCCAGACCCCATGATGAGTTTTCTCATCCACAGCTCGTCCTTGCAGACTTCCATCTTCTCCGCTCTTTTGCAGAAAATTTCCACATGATACCCTTGAAGATATAAGTGTCATTAAAATACTCCTGAATAAAAAATTGCCCCTCACTATATTGTCTGCACAAAATATGACCCCCACATTGTCCCTCTTATAGTACATGCTCTTCATACTGACCTCTCCTTTCCATACCGGCCCCTCTTCACACTGTCCTCTCATACTGTGTCCCCCCCTATAGGGCTCAGTCTCTATACTGTACTCTCTCATCTCACTCCCCCTCCTTGGTATACTGTCCCATCCTGGCTGTGCCCTTACACTGTCCCTCCATGCTACGCCCCCACTACTCAGTTTCTATTCTGTGCCCACTCACTTTTCTCCCCCCATACTGTCTCCTCACACTATTCCCCTCCCTCCTCATACTGTCTCCTCTCACATCCCCCTGTTCACCATACTGTCTCCTCATATTTACCCCCTCACTTTCTATACTGCCTGCTCACCTGACTCCCCATACTGTGTCTGCACACATCCCATCACCCTCACTCCCCGTACTCTGTCCACATACATTTTTCACATTGCTACTCATACTGTGTCTGCCTACATTCCCCCGTTCGCTCCTCATACTGTCTGCACCCATCCCCCATACTGTTTCCTCAAACATGCCCCCCATTCTCCCATATTGTTTCCTCATACATGCCCCCAATTCCCCCGTACTGTTTCCTCATACATGCCCTCAATTCCCCCATACTCTTTCCGCATACATGCCCCCATTCCAATGCACTGTTTCCTCATATATGCCCCCCATCTCCCCCTTTGCTCTTCATTTTGTGTCCTCAAATCTCCCCCACATTATATCCCCCCATCCCCACTACAAATCTCCCCACACACAATAAATAACCCAATCTTCACTCCAAATCTCCCCAAACACATTAAATCCCCCATCCTCACTCCAAATCTCACCCCACACATAATAAATCCCCCTATCCCCACTCAAATTGTCCCCACACATAATAACTCTCCCTGTAAGAGACAGCACTGTACATAACAGCAGAAGAAGCTATATCATAAGGGACGGCACCATGGAATAAATGGCGCTATAATAATAAATAATAATAAATAATGTAACTAGTGAGAATGGTCCGTAATAAGGGATGATGTCATCTATATATATAATTGTCTAATGTCTACTTCCGTCTGTCTGTTTTTCTGTTTATCTGTCTGTCACGGAAATCCCGCATCGCTGATTGGTCGCGGCCGGCTGGGCATGACCAATCAGCAGCAGGCACAGTCCGGCTGTGAATTGGCCCCTCCCTACTCCCCTCCAGTCAGTGCCCACATAGCATTTTAGCAGTCCGTTAAACGGACTGCGTTACACCACGGCATAACTAAGGATGACGTTATACATAATTAGTGAATACACTGTATTTCTTCACCACCTTCATCTTTGCCTTCTCCACCACTATCATTGCTTTCTCCCCCACCACCCCATATAATTGCGCATTCTTCCACAACCTCCATCATTTCCTCCTTCCCCAACACTCCCATCATTGCCCATTCCACCACCTCCATCATTTCCTCCTTTACCTTTTCCACTACATCCATCATTTTCTCCTCCCCCACCATCCCCATCATTGCCCTTTCCACCACCATCATAATTGTCCTTTCCACCACCACCATCCTTGCCCATTGCACCATCTCCATCATCCTTGCCCATTTGCAGCACCTCCATCATTTTCTCCCCCTCCACCATCATCATTGTCGTTTCTACCACCACTATCCTTTTCCATTCTACCACCTCCATTATTTCCTCCCCCCTCCACCCCCCATTATTGCCCTTTCCACCACCTCCATGATTTCCTCCTCCCCCACCATCATTGCATTCTTCCCCACCACCATCATTGCCCATTCCACCTCCTCCATCATTGCCTCCCCCACCCCCATCATTGCCCATTCCACCACCTCCATCATTTCCTCCCCCCACCCCCATAATTGCCCATTCCACCACATCCATCATTTCCTCCTCCTTCACCATCCCCATTATTGCCCTCTCCCCGTCAGCTCCATCATTGCCCTCGCCTCTCCTCCCCATACACACACAAAACCATTTACCTCTCTGCACATTCACTTGCAGCGCTATGCAGGCACGCACACACACAACACACAAGCAGCACCTCTCACCTCTACACATACACACACACAGCACCTCTCCACACGCTCTGCCGCAGCATCTCCATCGCCTTCCTCTGACACAGCCGGCCGCTGAATTATGACGTCATCCAGCGGTCGCTGCCTGTGTGAGAGGAAGCGTGGGCAGGAAGACAGATCGCTGCAGATTTGCTGCTATTTTGTCTTGTAGGCAGCGGAGCTGCAGGGATTTCTCCCTGCCTGCCGCAGCCACCCTGCAGGGGCCCCCCTCCACCTCCGGGCCCCGATGCAGCCGCACAAGCGGTATGTTCGCACATGTTGGGAGCTGGCGAGCTGCAGCTTGTCTGTGCCGGCTATCAGCTTGACAGTCGGCACAGAGAACAGCCGACTCTCTTTCCGGGGGGCGGCAGAATGCAGCCGCCAGGGGAGACACTACGGACCGCCGCATTAGGCGGCCCGACTGCGCCCCCCTGCCGGCTGCGCCCGGGCCACATGCCCAGGCTGCCCCCCCTAGATACGCCACTGGCTGCGGGTCATATGCTGCTTTTTGTATACACTTTTTATACATTTGTAAAATGCCTGAAAATAACTCCAGACCTAAACATTCAGTCAGGAGGCTTGTTTCACACATCTGAGTTTTACGGCCCGAGTATGGCCCAATATCAGGGTTGGCTGTGGGTCTCCTCATCCAAACTCGCCAAGAGCCTCATTGGCATAACTGAGGGTCAGGAAACCCACAGTTCGGTTCGTACTTGGGCCGTGAAGTTTAGTCGTGTGAAAGCGGCCTAAATCTTTCTCTGTGACCTGGCACCCGACCTAGAGAGATAAGCACCACAGTGCTTAGCACAGATTTCAGATCCACGTTACTTCGGATTCCATTAATAGGGCAAGACTTGCATATTAATTAATGAACTGAGTGCCCGGTAATTCTGTTAGAAATGTTAAGCTTAGTAGGAGACTTTTCCAGCAGACGGAACACATCACGTTCAGGTCTACGGTGTATTATTTAGACAGGGACATTTTTAATTTGCTTACATGAGACATATCAATATTTTTTTTTTTCTATGAAAAGCTAGGCACAATAAGAATGTAAAAACTGATTATCCTGAAATACATGCACCATCTTGTGACCAAATTACCGGGCTGTATATAAAAGCATGTGCAAATTTGTATGTTTTTCACTTTTGACCAGTAGTACCTCCTCTCTCCCTCTATCTGACCACCATCTGCTGACTTTCTTATCCCTGTCCTTCTCACCTGTCACTCATGTCCAGCAACATGCGCACCCCCGCAGAAACCTCGCACACCTTGACACCCACACGCTCTCTGACTCTATCCTACCACTAGCATCCATATCCTCACTCCACAACACAGACACTGCCACTGCTTTCTACAATGCCACACTCGCATCAGCTATTGACATGGTCGCCCCTGTCATGCATAGCAGAGTGCGACAAATCAATAGACAACCCTGGCACAATAACATCACTAAAAAGCTTCAGCAAGTATCCAGAATTGCAGAACGGCTTTGGAAGAAAATGTATTCGCAAGATAATTTCACTGCACTCAAACAAGCAACACTCGCATTCAAATCAGCTCTCACCTCTGCTGAACAGGCCTATTTTACATCTCTTGTATGTTCTTTATCCCACAACCCCAAACAGTTGTTCAACACTTTTAACTCCCTCCTCCGCCCACCACTGCCCCCTCCCAGTTCCCTAATCGTTGCCAAGGACTTTGCCACGCACTTAAAAAATAAGATAGACCAAACAAGGCAAATCTTTGTTGTCAAACCACCACAACCCCTTTGTTTACCAGACCAATTCCCTAACCCCATAACTTTCCACTCCAAAATTACTGAAGGGGAGCTTGCTCATCTTCTCTCCAAATCACACCTCACCACTTGTGCGCTTGACCCCATCCCACCTCCTCCCCAACCTCACCACCGCACTAATCCCATCCCTAACCCATCTCTTCAACCTATCATTAACTTCTGGTACCTTCCCATTTGCTTTCAAATATGCCACAATCACACCTAATCTCAAAAAGCCATCCCATGACCCAACGCTATGTCCAGCTATCACCCCATATCCTTGCTCTCATTTGCTTCCAATCTCCTTGAGCAGCACGTCCATGCTGAACTTTCCTCTCACTTTGCATCTAACTTTCTCTTCGACAACCTACAATCTGGCTTCCATCCCCACCATTCCACTGAGACTGCCCTGACCAAAATTACTAACGACTTAGGGTACTGTCACACTCTGCAACTTTCCAACGATCACGACCAGCGATACGACCTGGCCGTGATCGTTGGAAAGTCGTTGTGTGGTCGCTGGGGAGCTGTCACACAGACAGCTCTCCAGCGACCAACGATGCCGAAGGCCCCGGGTAACCAGGGTAAACATCGGGTTACTAAGCGCAGGGCTGCGCTTAGTAACCCGATGTTTACCCTGGTTACCATCGTAAAAGTAAAAAAAAAAAAAAAACGTACATTACTCACATTCCGGTGTCCGTCAGGTCCCTTGCAGTCTGCTTCCCGCTCTGACTGAGTGCCGCCGTAAAGTGAAAGCACAGCACAGCGGTGACGTCACCGCTGTGCTCTGCTCTTACTTTACAGCCGGCAGTCAGTCAGTGCAGGAAGCAGACTGCAAGGGACCTGACGGACACCGGAATGTGAGTATGTACGGTTTGTTTTTTTTTACTTTTACGATGGTAACCAGGGTAAACATCGGGTTACTAAGCGCGGCCCTGCGGTTAGTAACCCGATGTTTACCCTGGTTACAAGCGAACGCATCGTTGGATCGGTGTCACACACACCGATCCAACGATGACAGTGGGAGATCCAGCGACGAAAGAAAGTTCCAAACAATCTGCTACGACGTACGATTCTCAGCAGGGTCCCTGATCGCTGCTGCGTGTCAGACACAGCGATATCGTATGGATATCGCTGGAACGTCATGGATCGTACCGTCGTAGCGACAAAAGTGCCACTGTGAGACAGTACCCTTACTTACAGCCAAAGCAAACAGACAATTCTCTATAATCCTCCTTCTATACCTGTCCTCTGCCTTCAACACAGTTGACCACTGCCTCCTACTACAGATCCTCTCTTCCTTTGGTGTTAAAGACCTTGCCCTATCTTGGATCTCCTCATACCTTACCAACCGCACATTTAGCATTTCCTACTCCCATACTACCTCTTCATCTCGCTCCCTCTCTGTCGGTGTCCCTCAAGGCTCTGTCCTAGGGCCCTTACTCTTCTCACTCTATACACTCAGCCTGAGACAACTCATTAGGTCATATGGCTTCCAGTACCATCTATATGCTGATGACACTCAGATCTACCTCTCTGGCACAGATGTCACCTCTCTGCTCTCCAGAATCCCAGAGTGTCTATCAGCCATATCCTCCTTCTTCTCCTCTCGCTTCCTCAAGCTCAATGTGGACAAATCTGAACTAATTATCTTTCCTCCATCTCGCACATCATCCCTACCTGATCTATCTATCAAAATAAATGAAATCACACTTTCCCCTGTCCCCAAAATCCAGTGCCTCGGAGTAACCCTTGACTCTGCCCTGTCCTTCAAACCGCACATCCAAGCTCTCGCCACCTCCTGTCGCCTCCAGCTCAAAAATACTTCCAGAATCCGTCCTTTCCTCAACCCTCACTCTACCAAAATGCTTGTGCATGCTCTAATCATCTCCCGCCTCGACTACTGCAACATCCTCCTCTCTGGTCTACCTTCTAACACTCTCGCACCTCTCCAGTCCGTCCTTAACTCTACTGGTGGAATAATTATTCTCTCTCCTCGCTACACTCCTGCTTCCCCTCTTTGCAAATCCATTCACTGGCTCCCAATTTCCCAGCATATCCAGTTTAAACTACTAACACTGACCTACAAAGCCATCCATAACCTTTCTCCTCCGTATATTTCCAAACTAATCTCTCAATGTCTTCCCTCATGTAATCTCCGATCCTCCCAAGACCTTCTTCTCTCCTCCACGCTTATTCGCTCCTCATCCAATCGCCTCCAAGACTTCTCCCGAATATCCCCCGTCCTCTGGAATTCTGTGCCCCAACACGTCCGGTTATCCACCACATTTGGATCCTTCAAAAGAAACTTGAAAACTCACCTCTTCAAAGAAGCTTACAACCTGTAATGACCAGACGGCCAACTCAACACCATTGGAGTTACTGCAACCCTCGACCTACTGTCTCCTTCCCCACAATCCTGTAGAATGTAAGCCCGCAAGGGCAGGGTCCTCGCCCCTCTGCATCAGTCTGTCATTGTTAGTTTTGTTTACTGTAAGTGATATTTGTATTTTGATGTAACCCCGTCTCATGTACAGCACCATGGAATTAATAGTGCTATATAAATAAATAATAATAATAATATTACATGCCAGAAAAAAACATGTAGGTATAGGGCTCATGCAGATGTCTCTGCAAAATCTGTCGGATCATGGATTCTCCCGACACATATTTGCAGCGCCCCAGGGTCCTGGTTGTTGCAGTAATATCATTCTCCTCTAGGGGGGAGTGATATACATAGTTACATAGTTATTAAGGTTGAAGGAAGACTGTAAGTCCATCTAGTTCAACCCATAGCCTAACCTAACATGCCCTAACATGTTGATCCATGGGAAGGCAAAAAAACCCCATGTGGCAAAGAGTAACTCCACCATGGGGAAAAAAATTCCTTCCCGACTCCACATACGGCAATCAGACTAGTTCCCTGGATCAACGCCTTATCAAGGAATCTAGTGTATATACCCTGTAACATTATACTTTTCCAGAAAGGTATCCAGTCCCCTCTTAAATTTAATTAATGAATCACTCATTACAACATCATACGGCAGAGAGTTCCATAGTCTCACTGCTCTTACAGTAAAGAATCCGCGTCTGTTATTATGCTTAAACCTTCTTTCCTCCAGACGTAGAGGATGCCCTTGTCCCTGTCTCAGGTCTATGATTAAAAAGATCATCAGAAAGGTCTTTGTACTGTCCCCTCATATATTTATACATTAACATAAGATCACCCCTTAGTCTTCGTTTTTCCAAACTAAATAGCCCCAAGTGTAATAACCTATCTTGGTATTGCAGACCCCCCAGTCCTCTAATAACCTTGGCCGCTCTTCTCTGCACCCGCTCTAGTTCAGCTATGTCTTTCTTATACACCAGAGACCAGAACTGTGCACAGTATTCTAAGTGTGGTCGAACTAGTGACTTGTATAGAGGTAAAATTATGTTCTCCTCATGAGCATCTATGCCTCTTTTAATACATCCCATTATTTTATTTGCCTTTGTAGCAGCTGCCTGACACTGGCCACTGAATATGAGTTTGTCATCCACCCATACACCCAGGTCTTTTTCATTGACGGTTTTGCCCAGAGTTTTAGAATTAAGCACATAGTTATACATCTTATTACTTCTACCCAAGTGCATGACCTTACATTTATCCCCATTAAAGCTCATTTGCCATTTATCAGCCCAAGCTTCTAGTTTACATAAATCATCCTGTAATATAAAATTGTCCTCCCCTGTATTGATTACCCTGCAGAGTTTAGTGTCATCTGCAAATATTGAAATTCTACTCTGAATGCCCCCTACAAGGTCATTAATAAATATGTTAAAAAGAAGAGGGCCCAATACTGACCCCTGTGGTACCCCACTGCTAACCGTGACCCAGTCCGAGTGTGCTCCATTAATAACCACCCTTTGTTTCCTATCCCTGAGCCAGCTCTCAACCCACTTACACATATTTTCCCCTATCCCCATTACTCTCATTTTATGTAACAACCTTTTGTGTGGCACCGTATCAAAAGCTTTGGAAAAGTCCATATATACTACGTCCACTGGGTTCCCTTGGTCCAGTCCGGAACTTACCTCTTCATAGAAGCTGATCAAATTAGTCTGACATGAACGGTCCCTAGTAAACCCGTGCTGATACTGGGTCATGAGGTTATTCCTCTTCAGATACTCCAGCATAGCATCCCTTAGAATGCCCTCCAGGATTTTACCCACAGTAGAGGTTAAGCTTACTGGCCTATAATTACGGAGTTCAGTGTTGTGATGTTACGTTCGGAGGCAAAGAAGGACAACTGAATCCAGGTATCACAAAAAAGCAACACATTTCGCACTCCAGGCCACCAGGGGGAGCTATGCTCCTATTTATTAGGGCACTCCTCACACTTAGGTAAAACTGGTTGCCTGGATAGGAAGTGAGTCACTTACTGGCTGAGCTTCGCTCAGGTAGTTAGTCCCTGACAGGGGTGGGAGCCTGTCAGAGGTCGAGTCACAAACATTTCCCCTTTAAGGACCTTTCCCTTTTACACGGACGTCCCAGGGCCTTGGACCGGGTCAGCCTCCGTGACATCCCCCTGTGAACCGAAGGACCCGGTACCGAGTACCCCGCTGCCCTGACGGGGCGATCCATCTTTCTTTGAGGCCTTCACACTTGAGTCGAGAGAGCCACGGCCAGTTTGTGCATTAGCAGCTCGTGACATCTGAATGAGGCCTAATGTTGTAATTAGGATCACTCAAATGAGCTGCCTTAACGTTTTTTTCTATTTGTAGTCTGTCGGGTCCCTCCTTCTCCACTCCTAGATCCGATACATCCACCACCACCAGCGCCTCTGAGGGGAAGACTTCTAACTGTTTCTCCGCCTTAACTGCCAATGTGGAGGCGCTGCAGAGCCGTGCCCAGAGCCTGATCGATACAATCAATGAAGGACGCATCAGGGATCAAACCATGATGAAAAATTTTAACACAAACCTCAATATCAAGGTACTAAGGGTTTATTTTCAAGAGTTTATGATTGAGAGGTTATGATAGTGATGAACGAACGTGATCTGATAAAGTTTTATTCGAGCATGCTCGCGTGATAAAAGAGTATCTTTGGCGTGCTGGAATACTATGTACCTGTTTGTTAGGCAATCCCTGCAAGTGTTGAGGCTGTTGAACAGTTGCAAGACATGGCAGCCTCGGGGACTCAAACATACTCGAGCACACTGAAGAAACTCAGCACACAAGCCTGCTCGGATAACACCTTATCAGAGCATGTTCGCTCATCACTAGTTACGAGCATTGTTAAAAAGAACTCAGTTGGGGAAGGCGCTCAGCTCAAACTCATGTGTGAAGCTGTGATAGCTGCGCTCTTTAGGTCATGACCCAGCGACCCCCCAATGTACCACTACAGATCAGTTGCAGAAAGTCAGAAACAGTTGGATTTATTGCCAACGTGCTTGTCGTGGTTGCAGTGCTTTCAGGTTGCAGTGTACCCCATTCTGTTCCATTATGCTGCGAAGAAGCAGTGGCATAGAGAAATCTTTGTTCATGCAAATTGTTCCAGGAAATGCCACCCAGTTTTTGTTAAGCTGAGAACAAAAAAAAAAAACAACAAAGTTGTGAAAAACTGCACTTCGTAGCCCCTCCTGACGTCACTAATATGTCAGAGGTCACGCAGTACTGTCTCCCCACTTTCACCTACATGACATTCCGCTCCCCCTGGGAATAAGTAATGGCAGCTTCTTACAATTTTAGACAGACACTCTCTATTCACACAGGAACAATGAGGCATGGGAAGTGATAGAGGGTGGCTCATGGGACCTCTAGCGTGGCGCAACATTCACTCACAATCCTGACAGGCTGAGAGACCCCTTTCACTAACACCTTTGAAACAGAGTCTTGCCAGCCTGATAGGGCTGCCGCCAGTTCCTGGTTAGATATAAGCCTTGTTTGTTAACAGGATTATATCGGGTCAGAAACCATCCCTGGTAGCATATGACATTAAAACGAAAACATAGACATGTTGATTTGTGGATCTAGATAAAAGAGCAGCCCATTGGATATTTAATCGCCTTAAGGGCACGCTAGACAAAACAGTAAAAACACAATGGATATACAGTGGCATGTAAAAGCTTGGGCACCCCTCGTCAAAATTACTGTTATTGTGAACAGTTAAGCAAATTGAAGATGACATGATCTCTAAAAGGGCTAAAGTTAAAGATGACACATTTCCTTAGTATTTTAGGCAAAAAAAAAAAAATATTGTCACTTTTTACATTTTAAAAATTACAAAGATAATGGACAGATGCAAAAGTTTGGACACCGTTAAACATTTGTGTGCTCAGATAGCTTTAACAAAGGTTTCAGACCTTAATTGGAGTTATGGCTTGTTCACTATCATCTTTAGGAAAGATCAGGTGTTGCAAATTTCCCAAAATCCCAACCTCATCTAACCTTTTGCCAAAAAACAATAGCCAAGGTTCTCACAAGCAGCTGCCTAGCACTCTGAAAATGGTGGTTGCCCACAAAGCAGGAGAAGATTCTAAAAAAATAGCAAAGTGTTTTCATGTTGCCCTTTCCTGAGTTCGAAATGTAATTAAGAAGTGACAGTTAACAGGACCAGTGGAGGTCAAGATAAGGTCTGTAAGACCAAGCAAAATTTCAGTGAGAGCTGCCCAAAGCATGGAGACAAATCAGAACCCCCACTTGACTGCAAAAGACCTTCAGAAAAATTTAGCAGACCCTGGAGTTGTGATGCATTGTGTAACATCCCTGCCGACATCACTGCATGGCTTCCCATCCCCCACTTATCAAACACACCAACTTACTCACCACTCTTGGTCCATGCAGTGAGTTGCGTCATCTGCTTGCTGCATGCTATAAACCACGTGTTCTCTGCTTGCTGTGTGCTTACTTCCTGGCTGTATGCTTAGGGCGGTGGCTTCCTGATTCTTAAAGAGACAGTGTGCGCATTCCTAATGTGTCCCCAACCTATTGCCCCATTGCACCTGATACTTAAGGCATCTCCACCAATGGGAAGATGCCTGAGCAACATGCAGTCTGTGTTCAACTTCTGAGTTGCCAGGTCCTGTCCTGTTTCTGCTCTTGTTTCTGTCACCTTAAGGGCAGTATACCCAGGTCTTACCTATCTTGTTTCTGCCACCCTGGGGGCTGTATATCCAGGCCTGAATCCTGTATCCTGAACTTGATCCCGTGCCTGTCTTTGTCTGAACTAAGTCCTATCCCTGAACTTGTTTGTATCCTAGTCTGGATCTTTCCCTATCCTGCTGTGTCTGTCCTTTTCCCACTCCTTATACTCGCCTTATCTGAACCAGCACCTATCTCTATTCTGTTGTCCCTGCACAATGTTAGTGCCTTTGGTGCACACTTGCTTCTTCACTGTAAGTACATGTGTGAATCTGGTCCTCTGCTCCTTCTCCTCACCTGCGGCTCTGCTCCTTCTCCGCACCTGCGGCTCTGCTCCTTATCCGCATCTGCCGCTCTTCTCCCATTACGCATCTGCGGCTCTTCTCCCATTCCGTATCTGCGGCTCTGCTCCCGTTTCGCATCTGCGACTCTGCTCCCGCTCTGCATCTGTGTCTTTGCTCCCATTCTGCATCTGTGGCTGTGCTCCTGTTCCGCATCTGCGGCTCCTTGTTTGTCCAGTCTGAACTTAGTCCTATATGTTCCCATATTCGTCTCGTACTTGCCTTTGTCCCAGTCCTTCCTGAAACTGTCCCTAGTCTGAACTGGTTCCTACCCGTCCTTGTGCCCTACCTGTGCCGTACCTGCCTGTGTCCCAGTCCTTCCTGAAACTGTTCCTGCTCGTACAGTCTGAACTGGTTCCAACCTGTCCCCATATCACACTTGTACCTGCCAGTGTTCCAGTCCGTCCTGAAACAGTTCCTGTCCCTCCAGTCTGAACTGTGCCTGCCAGAGTGTCAGCCGTGCCCGCCTGCCTGCCAGAGTGTCAGCCATGCCCGCCTGCCAGAGTGTCAGCCGTGCCCGCCTTCCTGCCAGTGTCAACCGTGCCCGCCTGCCTGAGTGTCAGCCGTTCCAGCCTGCTTTCTAGAGTGTCAGCCGTGCCCGCCTGTACATCACCCATGCCCGCCAGTACTTGCCAGTCTATACATCAGCTATCTACAGTACTCGCCTGCACCTATTGTTAGTGTCTGGTACCCCTGTGGGGTCAGCTGATTCTGCCAGACGCCATCCTTGTGTGGTACCTGGCAGCTGCCTTCCGCACAAGCCTAACCTTACCACTAGAGGCTCCAGTGAACACCAAGGTAGCTGCTTAGTCACACCGCTCTAGGGTAAGTCTGGTTTGTGGCACAGTGGGGCCACAATCCCCACTTGCGCCAATCAGTCTGGGCGCAGTGTTACACATTATTCTACTGTTCTGAGAGACCTGCGCAAATGTGGCCTTCATGGAAGAGTCATTGGAAGAAAACCTCTCCTGCGTCCTCACCATAAAATTCAGCGACAGAAGTATGCAAAAGAACATCTAATTAACCCCTTAATCCCATATGACGTACTATCCCGTCAAGGTGACCTGGGACTTAATTCCCAGTGACGGGATAGTACGTCATAGCCGATCGGCCACGCTCACGGGGGGAGCGCGGACGATTGCGGCCGGGTGTCAGCTGACTATCGCAGCTGACATCCGGCACTATGTGCCAGGAGCGGTCACGGACCGCCCCCGGCACACCGCGATCAAACATGATCGCTGTGTACCGGCGTTACAGGGAAGCATCGCGCAGGGAGGGGGCTCCCTGCGTGCTTCCCTGAGACGATCGGTACAAGGTGATGTACTCACCTTGTACCGAGCGTCTCCTCCCTGCAGGCCCCGGATCCAAAATGGCCGCGGGGCTGCATCCGGGTCCTGTAGGGAGTACTTCCGGGTCTGGAGCAGGCTGCAGAACAGCCTGCTCCGATGAAAGTAAGATCGCCGATCTGACAGAGTGCTGTGCAAACTGTCAGATCAGCGATCTGTGATGTCCCCCCACATGTGTAAAAAAAAAAAAAAATTCCTAAATAAAGAAAAAATATATATTATTCCCATAAATACATTTCTTTATCTAAAAAAACAAAAAAAAACAATAAAAGTACACATATTTAGTATCGCCGCGTCCGTAATGACCCAACCTATAAAACTGTCCCACTAGTTAACCCCTTCAGTGAACACCGTAAGAAAAAAAAAAAACGAGCCAAAAAACAACGCTTTATTATCATACTGCCGAACAAAAAGTGGAATAACACGCGATCAAAAAGACGGATATAAATAACCATGGTACCGCTGAAAACGTCATCTTGTCCCGCAAAAAACGAGCCACCATACAGCATCATAAGCAAAAAAATAAAAAAGTTATAGTCCTCAGAATAAAGCGATGCCAAAATAATTATTTTTTCTATAAAATAGCTTTTATCGTATAAAAGCGCCAAAACATAAAAAAATGATATAAATGAAGTATCGCTGTAATTGTACTGACCTGAAGAATAAAACTGCTTTATCAATTTTACCAAACGTGGAACGGTATAAACACCTCCCCCAAAAGAAATTCATGACTAGCTGGTTTTTGGTCATTCTGCCTCACAAAAATCGGAATAAAAAGTGATCAAAAACTGTCACGTGTCCGAAAATGTTACCAATAAAAACGTCAACTCGTCCCGCAAAAAACAAGACCTCTTATGACTCTGTGGACCAAAATATGGAAAAATAATAGCTCTCAAAATGTGGTAACGCAAAAAATATTTTTTGCAATAAAAAGCGCCTTTCAGTGTGTGATGGCTGCCAATCATAAAAATCCGCTAAAAAACCCGCTATAAAAGTAAATCAAACCCCCCTTCATCACCCCCTTAGTTAGCGAAAAATAAAAAAATTAAAAAAATGTATTTATTTCCATCTTCCCATTAGGGCTAGGGTTAGGCTTAGGGCTAGGGTTAGGGCTAGGGTTAGGGCTAGGATTAGGGCTAGGGTTAGGGTTAGAGCTAGGCTTAGGGCTAGGGTTAGGGTTAGGGCTAGGGTGGGAGCTAAAGTTAGGGTTGGGGCTAAAGTTAGGGTTAGGGTTGGGGCTAAAGTTAGGGTTAGGGTTTGGATTACATTTACGGTTGGGATTAGGGTTGGGATTAGAGTTAGGGGTGTGTCAGGGTTAGGGGTGTGGTTAGGGTTACAGTTGGGATTAGGGTTAGGGGTGTGTTTGGATTAGGGTTTCAGGTAGAATTGGGGAGTTTCCACTGTTTAGGCACATTAGGGGCTCTCCAAACGCGACATGGCGTCCGATCTCAATTCCAGCCAATTCTGCGTTGAAAAAGTAAAACAGTGCTCCTTCCCTGACGCGCTCTCCCGTGCGCCCAAACGGGTTTACCCCAACATATGGGGTATCAGCGTACTCGGGACAAATTGGACAACTTTTGGGGTCGAAGTTCTCTTGTTATCATTGGGAAAATTAAAATTTGGGGGGCTAAAAATCATTTTTGTGGGAAAAAAAGGATTTTTTATTTTCACGGCTCTGCGTTGTAAACTGTAGTGAAACACTTATGGGTTCAAAGTTCTCACAACACATCTAGATAAGTTCCTTGGGAGGTCTAGTTTCCAATATGGGGTCACTTGTGGGGGGTTTGTACTGTTTGGGTACATCAGGGGCTCTGCAAATGCAACGTGACGCCTGTAGACCAATCCATCTAAGTCTGCATTCCAAATGGTGCTCCTTCCCTTCCGAGCTCTGCCATACGTCCAAACAGTGGTTCCCCCCCACATATGGGGTATCAGCGTACTCAGGACAAATTGGACAACAACTTTTAGGGTCCAATTTATCCTGTTACCCTTGTGAAAATACAAAACTGGGGGCTAAAAAAATAATTTTTGTGAAAAAAAAAAGAATTTTTATTTTCACGGCTCTGCGTTATAAACTGTAGTGAAACACTTGGGGGTTCAAAGCTCTCAAAACACATCTAGATAAGTTCCTTAGGGGGTCTACTTTCCAAAATGGTGTCACTTGTGGGGGGTTTTAATGTTTAGGCACATCAGGGGCTCTCCAAATGCGACATGGTGTCCCATCTCAACTCCAGTCAATTTTGCATTGAAAAGTCAAACGGCACTCCTTCCCTTCCGAGCTCTGTCATGCACCCAAACAGTCGTTTACCCCCACATATGGGGTATCAGCGTATTCAGGACAAATTGCACAACAACTTTTAGGGTCCAATTTCTTCTCTTACCCTTGGGAAAATAAAAAATTGGGGGCGAAAAGATAATTTTTGTGAAAAAATATGATTTTTTATTTTTACGGCTCTGCATTATAAACTTCTGTGAAGCACTTGTTGGGTCAAAGTGCTCACCACACATCTAGATAAGTTCCTTAAGGGGTCTACTTTCCAAAATGGTGTCACTTGTGGGGGGTTTCAATGTATAGGCACATCAGGGGCTCTCCAAACGCAACATGGCGTCCCATCTTAATTCCAGTCAATTTTGCATTGAAAAGTAAAATGGCGCTCCTTCCCTTACGAGCTCTGCTATGCGCCCAAACAGTCGTTTACCCCCACATATGGGGTATCAGCGTATTCAGGACAAATTGCACAACAACTTTTAGGGTCCAATTTCTTCTCTTACCCTTGGGAAAATAAAAAATTGGGGGCGAAAACATCATTTGTGTGAAAAAATATGATTTTTTATTTTTACGGCTCTGCATTATAAACTTCTGTGAAGCACTTGGTGGGTCAAAGTGCTCACCACACATCTAGATAAGTTCCTTAGGGGTTCTACTTTCCAAAATGGTGTCACTTGTGGGGGGTTTCAATGTTTAGGCACATCAGGGGCTCTCCAAACGCAACATGGCGTCCCATCTCAATTCCAGTCAATTTTGCATTGAAAAGTAAAATGGCGCTCCTTCCCTTCCAAGCTCTGCCATGTGCCCAAACAGTGGTTTACCCCCACATATGTGGTATCAGCGTACTCAGGACAAATTGTACAACAACTTTTGGGGTCCATTTTCTCCTGTTACCCTTGGTAAAATAAAACAAATTGGAGCTGAAATAAATTTTGTGTGAAAAAAAGTTAAATGTTCATTTTTATTTAAACATTCCAAAAATTCCTGTGAAACACCTGAAGGGTTAATAAACTTCTTGAATGTGGTTTTGAGCACCTTGAGAGGTGCAGTTTTTAGAATGGTGTCACACTTGGGTATTTTCTATCATATAGACCCCTCAAAATGACTTCAAATGAGATGTGGTCCCTAAAAAAAAATGGTGTTGTAAAAATGAGAAATTTATGGTCAACTTTTAACCCTTATAACTCCCTAACAAAAAAAATGTTGGTTCCAAAATTGTGCTGATGTAAAGTAGACATGTGGGAAATGTTACTTATTAATTATTTTGCGTGACATATCTCTGTGATTTAAGGGCATAAAAATTCAAAGTTGGAAAATTGCGAAATTTTCAAAATTTTCACCAAATTTCCATTTTTTTTTCACAAATAAACGCAAGTTATATCGAATAAATTTTACCACTATCATGAAGTACAATATGTCACGAGAAAACAATGTCAGAATCGCCAAGATCCGTTGAAGCGTTTTAGAGTTATAGCCTCATAAAGGGACAGTGGTCAGAATTGTAAAAATTGGCCCGGTCATTAACGTGCAAACCACCCTCGGGGCTTAAGGGGTTAAGCCTGATGCATTTTGGCGACATGTCCTGTGGATGGATAAGGTTAAAACAGATTTCTTTGGCCACAATAATCAAAGGTCTGTATGGAGAAAAAAGGCCACAGCATTTCAGGAAAAGAACCATGGCTCCTGTCATAGAAAATATAAAAAATCCTTGAGGTCCCTCATGTCCCCTCTCCCTTTTTTCTTTCATCAATCGGGTATTGAGGAGACAATGGTAGATGCCTTTATGTAAAATGGCAGTGACAGAGATGTGAAACAGATGAATTAAAATGTGAGGATTCCGCTTTATGTCCAGATAACTGAAGAGGATGTGTATTGTCCACCAAGAGAGACAGGAAAGGTCTTATTAGGGTCTGAAATGGATCAAAGAACATCTGACACCCTTTACAACTAGCTATGGTAACCGCAGTACAGTGAGAGAGCAGACAGTGTGGCTCCGGGAGAAAATATGGAATATTGGATTTTCCATACATCCAATCCAATATTAATGAAACGTACATTGTTGGCACCAGGTCAATACAAAAATGCCCAGACTCATATTAATCAGTAAGCCAAGCGCCATCACCTAGCTACCTGTATACCACTCCATTACAATATACTACCAAAGGAGAAACATAGGAGTTTTATGGTAGAAAAACTTATGACAAATCTTTATTAATACAATCACACGTATATTGACAAACAATTTTAAAAAAAATATATATATATATGATGGTAAAGGACACCAATGAGCAACATACAGCACCATATAAAAATGAACGTCCAACGAAAAGGACCAAAAATATATGAGGTAAATAACCCTATCCAATAGTGTGTCCAAACATATCCCCACAAGACCTCTAGGGGGAGGACAACACAAGTTCTGTCCCAATGGTTAATGCATGATAATGTCCACAGTTCATAATAGCTCCGTCTCACATGCCACCGTGTAGGTACAAAGTTATAACATAGGTATTAGACAGAAAGAATAAGGGTTAACCTTACCGGTGCTGTAATGCGCAACTGGACGCACCCCAGGATAACTGGGCAAAATACCCATATTTTTCTCAGAATTATAACCCCCACCAAAAGTCCCCAAATCCATAGGGGCCATATAACCACCAGCAGATAAGCCATGTTTGGTCTCTAATCATAGCTAAAATCCCAATAGAAAAGATGACATCAGTCTAGACTTTCTGAGAGGAGTTATTAAATAAATTGTGATTTCCTAAAATTCTGAAGGGCTGAGTCCAGCCCACAACCGGGCCCTTGTGAGGTCATCCTAGAGGGGTGTGTGGGTGGGACTCAGGGTCTGATAAAAGATCAATCCCAATTATCAGCATTCGTGCAGAGAGCTACAAATGGTGTGTGTATGTATGCAGGGGCCCTGTTCATCGACAGCTAAATTGAAGCGTTCTCCTTCCGCTGAACTGCATTGTCTCTGTGATCGGTGTATTAAGTTCTCCTGTTAATCCTTTTTATTTTCTGTAACTGTTTATTCTGTATTGTTTTGTCCCCCTTGTAAAATCTTTGTATATTGCTTATAATCACTGCCTCCCTTTGGATTAAACATAAAATGTAATAGTTCTATTCCTTTTGATCTGTAAACTACGCCTTGAAGTGATAGTTACCGTTAACATGACCGAAACAGATTAGTGGTAGCGGAAAGTAGTCTGGGGTTATCTGAGAGTTGGCTGTGACCATATCCGAGTGTGTACACATATTCCATATGTTGGAATCTGGAGGTGTAGATGTCGTATGCTCACAGTTAATGTTCCAATTGCCAGACTAGTGGTGTGAACAGCCTGCGGCCTTCTCCGTTGATCGTCTGCCAATCATGTAATTGTCCAGATGATAGGGGCAGCAGAGAGCTGGGCGCTCCAAATGTTACGGATCTGCAACATAGGACTAAGGTAGAAGGGGGAAAACGGACCCTGCACTATGACTTGCGAATAGCCCCACCAATGATCCTAGGTTAATCTCAAATGAAGACCTATAGATAAGGGGAAGGGGTACCCTAAAAGAACTAAGGGCTGGGTACAAAAATGGGTCACCTCCTAGTGGAAAACACAGCGAAGGCTGCAGAAACCAATAGAAAACAGAAACTAAGGCTAGCAGAACCAGAGGTACCAGTACTGCATAAATAAAACACACAGAACACTAAGCAAAGCACCAAGCTAGAGCTCAAGCAGATAAACACTGTTGTCCAGCAAGGACTGGAAGGCAGGTGCTGGTTAATAAAGAGTGAAACAAACACCTGACCCAAGACAAACCCAGAACCAGAGGAAAAAGACCAGCAGCCAGAACACCACAAGAAAATGTCGGACAGTAACAAACTAAACAGATTCTAACACCAAAGATCACAGCGGGTGGTACTCATGACCTTCCTGGCCTGTGATATCAGTGATTTGTGGGATTAAGAAAGTCCTGACAAATATTGTATCCCTGACAAGTCCCAACAGGAGTTTGTTCTGCCAGAAAGGCCTTGGTCCCTGCTAGACTGCTAGGGGTCTGATTTTTTTCTACTTGGAGCTTTTGAAGCTGGACTATCTGCTGTGCCAGGTGTCCTGTCTCAGCTTCACAATTTGAAGGAGGTTTATATTCTCCGACCAAATATGATACAATTGATTGGCATGGAATAATATCCCCCATATTCTTTTCAAAACTAAATTTAATTTTGCGCTGATTGCAGATTTTAGGGAAATATACCTGTTGGTCTAGAACTGGAGTATTAGATAACTTTAGCTGTTAGCTGAACTTATAAGTGAGATAGCCATCCACTTACTGTACAGCTGAGGCAGCCATCAACTGACCGCACAGCTGAGGCAGCCATCAACTGACCGCACAGCTGAGACAGCCATCAACTGACAGTACAGCTGAGACAGCCATCAGCTGACTACAGCTGAGACAGCCATCAACTGACTGTACAGCTGAGACAGCCATCAGCTGACTGTACAGCTGAGACAGCCATCAACTGACTGTACAGCTGAGACAGCCATCAGCTGACCTTACAAGTGAGACAACCACCAATTGACCTTACTGGTGATACAGTCATCACTTGACCTTACAGGTGAGACAGCCATCAACTGATCGTACAGGTGAGTTAGCCACTAATTGACTGTTCATTTGAGACAGCCATCAACTGACCATACATGTAAGATAGTCACCAGCTGGTCATAAACTTGAGACTGCCATCAACTGACCGTACAGGTGAAATAGCCATCAACTGACCATACAGGTAAGGGTTGTTTCACATTGCGTTTAGGCACTTATTCAGAATAATCCCCAAAATGGGATTCAGACGTATGTGTCGATGTGGCCTTAGAATATAATGGTGCTGACAGAGCGAACGTGTCCTCTGATGTGCATCATTTTTGGGCGTATACGCCTACTGGAGACGGACACTCAGACCCAGTCTACTACGTCTGAGTGTCCGCCTCCATTAGGCGCACATTCCCAAAAATTATGCACGACAGAATGCAAGTTTGCTCTGTCGTCAACATTATAGTCTATGCACCATCGACGAATACTGTATACCCAAATTGCATTTTGCAGGGGGGCTAGATGCAAGCCCTGAAGGGGCCAAGGAACAGGTCCCTGAACATAATGTAAAAGCAGCTTAAGATAGCTATCAACTGGCCGTATAAATTGCTAGTCATAAACTGATCGTACAGGTAAGCTAGTTAACAACTGATCGTACAAGGGATATAGCTACCAACTGACTGTACTGGTGAGATAGTCATAAACTGACCAAATAACATAGCCATCAACTGACCATACGAATGAGATAGCAATTAACTGACCGCACAGTGAGACAGCCACCTGTTAATCGTAAATGTGAGATACTGCTGCTGTACAGGTGAGATAGGTGCCTGCTGACTGTACAGATGAGATCCTGGTGACCGAACAGGTGAGGTAGCCACTTGCTGACCGTACAAGTGAGAGAGCCATCAACTGACAATACAAGAAAGCTAGCCATCAACTGGCTGTACAGGTGAGACAACCATCAACTGATTATACAGGTGAGATGGCCGCCAGCTAACCGTACATGTGAGTTAGCCACCAGCTGACTGTGCATCTGACATAGGCACCTGCTGACTGTACAGGTGAGATAGCTGCCTGATAACTGTATAGTTTATATAGCTGCCTGCTGACCGTACAGGTGATATCCTGCTGACCATACAGGTGAGATCCTGCTGACTGTACAGATGAGATAGCCACCTGCTGATAATACAGATTAGGCATGTGCCTGGTGACCTTACTGGAGGCGAACACTTACTTGACCCACTGGAGGCGAACACTCCCAAAAGTGATGCATGACAGAGCTCATGTTTGCTCTGTTGCGCCATTATAAGTCTATGGCCCCATCGGCAAATATGCCCGAATTCCATTTTGCAGAGGGACTGGACACAAGCGGGTGCCTGAGCGCATTGTGAAAGCACCTTAAGATAGCTATCAACTGGCCGTATAAATGACAGTCATCAACTGACCTTTCAGGTGAGACAGTCATCAACTGACCGTACAGGTGAGCTAGCCACCACCTGACCGTACAAGTGAGATAGCTGCCCACTGACCACACATGAGATAGCTGCCTGTGACTGTACAGGTGAGACAGCTGCCAGCTCATCGTACAGGTGTTAATAGTCGCCTGCTGAACATACAGATGAGAGCCACCAGCTGACCCTATAGGTGATATAGTCGCCTCCTGACTATACACATGTGATAGTCGCCTGCTGACCGTACAGATGAGATAGCCGCCAGCTGATCGTATGGGTGATACAGCCGCCTCCTGACTGTGCTCATGTGATAGTTGCCTGCTGACCATATAGGTGATATAGCCACCTTCTGACCATACACATGTAATAGTTGCCGGCTGACCGTATAGGTGATATAGCCTCCTCCTGACCATACACATGTAATAGTCGCCTGCTGACCGTATAGGTGATATAGCCACCTCCTGACCATACACATGTAATAGTCGCCTGCTGACCGTATAGGTGAGATAGCCGCCTTCTGACCATACACATGTAATAGTCGCCTGCTGACTGTATAGGTGATATAGCCACCTCCTGACCATACACATGTAATAGTCGCCAGGTGACCATATAGGTGATATAGCCACCTCCTGACCATACACATGTAATAGTAGCCTGCTGACCGTATAGGTGATATAGCCACCTCCTGACCATACACATGTAATAGTCGCCTGCTGACCATATAGGTGATATAGCCACCTCCTGACCATACACATGTAATAGTAGCCTGCTGACCATATAGGTGATATAGCCGCCTCCTGACCATACACATGTAATAGTAGCCTGCTGACCGTATAGGTGATATAGCCACCTCCTGACCATACACATGTAATAGTCGCCTGCTGACCGTATAGGTGATATAGCCACCTCCTGACCATACACATGTAATAGTCGCCTGCTGACCATATAGGTGAGATAGCCGCCTCCTGACCATACACATGTAATAGTCGCCTGCTGACCATATAGGTGAGATAGCCTCCTTCTGACCATACACATGTAATAGTCGCCTGCTGACCATATAGGTGATATGGCCACCTTCTGACCATACACATGTAATAGTAGCCTGCTGACCGTATAGGTGAGATAGCCTCCTTCTGACCATACACATGTAATAGTCGCCTGCTGACCATATAGGTGATATGGCCACCTTCTGACCATACACATGTAATAGTAGCCTGCTGACCATATAGGTGATATAGCCGCCTCCTGACCATACACATGTAATAGTAGCCTGCTGACCATATAGGTGATATAGCCGCCTCCTGACCATACACATGTAATAGTCGCCTGCTGACCGTATAGGTGAGATAGCCGCCTTCTGACCATACACATGTAATAGTCGCCTGCTGACTGTATAGGTGATATAGCCACCTCCTGACCATACACATGTAATAGTCGCCAGGTGACCATATAGGTGATATAGCCACCTCCTGACCATACACATGTAATAGTCGCCTGCTGACCATATAGGTGATATAGCCACCTCCTGACCATACACATGTAATAGTAGCCTGCTGACCATATAGGTGATATAGCCGCCTCCTGACCATACACATGTAATAGTAGCCTGCTGACCGTATAGGTGATATAGCCACCTCCTGACCATACACATGTAATAGTCGCCTGCTGACCGTATAGGTGATATAGCCACCTCCTGACCATACACATGTAATAGTCGCCTGCTGACCATATAGGTGAGATAGCCGCCTCCTGACCATACACATGTAATAGTCGCCTGCTGACCATATAGGTGAGATAGCCTCCTTCTGACCATACACATGTAATAGTCGCCTGCTGACCATATAGGTGATATGGCCACCTTCTGACCATATACATGTAATAGTAGCCTGCTGACCATATAGGTGATATAGCCGCCTCCTGACCATACACATGTAATAGTAGCCTGCTGACCATATAGGTGATATAGCCACCTCCTGACCATACACATGTAATAGTCGCCTGCTGACCGTATAGGTGATATAGCCACCTCCTGACCATACACATGTAATAGTCGCCTGCTGACCATATAGGTGAGATAGCCGCCTCCTGACCATACACATGTAATAGTCGCCTGCTGACCATATAGGTGAGATAGCCGCCTTCTGACTATACATATGTAATAGTCGCCTGCTGACTGTATAGGTGATATAGCCGCCTCCTGACCATACACATGTAATAGTCGCCGGCTGACCATGTAGGTGATATAGCCACCTAACCATACACATGTAATAGTCGCCTGCTGACCATATAGGTGATATAGCCACCTCCTGACCATAAAAATGTAATAGTCGCCGGCTGACCATATAGGTGATATAGCCACCTCCTGACCATACACATGTAATAGTCGCCTGCTGATCGTATAGGTGATATAGCCACCTCCTGACCATACACATGTAATAGTCGCCTGCTGACCATATAGGTGAGATAGCCGCCTTCTGACCATACACATGTAATAATCGCCAGGTGACCGTATAGGTGATATAGCCGCCTCCTGACCATACACATGTAATAATCGCCAGGTGACCGTATAGGTGATATAGCCACCTCCTGACCATACACATGTAATAGTCGCCGGCTGACTGTATAGGTGAGATAGCCTTTGGCTGACCGTAAAGGTGAGATGGCCTTCGGTTAATCAAATAGATGAGATAGCTGTGTGCCAACCATAAATGCATTTTTCTGCCTTAGGGCTCATTTCCACTTGAGAGAAAAAAAAAACGGTCTGATTACGGACTGAAAAATGGAGGTAAATCATGCGATTGTCATGCGAGTGTCATGCGATTTTTTTATCGCAACATCCGTATGACATCCGTATTGCTGTCCGATTTTGACGCACCGGTGTCCTTTGAAAAGCCGGCAAATCAGTGCTGTGTACAGTAAAATCACACTGACAGATTAGAATAGAAAAGATAGGATATATATACATATATATATGTCAGTGAGACACCTATATATATATATATATATATATATATATATATACGGTATATATATATTTATATTTAATGCAGCGCTAGATAGCAGAGAAGCCGGTAATTCAATTGCCAGCTTTTGCTATCTCCTTCACAAACCCGACAGGATGTTAGACATGGTTTACATACAGTAATCCATTTCATATCCCTTATTTTATTACATATTCCTCACTACTAATGTTAGAAGTGTCTTTGTGTAAAATTTGGTGGCTCTAGCTGTTAAAATAAAGGGTTAAATCATGAAAAAAAATTGGCGTTGGCTCCCGCGCAATTTTCTCCACCAGAGTGGTAAAGCCAGTGACTGAGGGCAGATATTAATAGCCTAGAGAGGGACCATGGTTATTGGACCCCCCTGGCTAAAAACATCTGCCCCCAGCTACCCCAGATATTCTGGCACTTGGCCACTCTCTTCCCACTCCCCTGTAGCGGTGGGATATGGGGTAATAAAAGGTTAATGTCACCTTGCTATTGTAAGGTGACATTAAACCTGGTTAATAATGGAGAGGTGTTAATAAGACATTATTATCCATTATTAATCCAATACTAGTAAATGGTTAATAAAACACACACACATTAGGAAAAAAGTATTTTAATTAAATAAAGACTCAGGGTGTTGTAATACAGTTATGGCCAAAAGTATTGACACCCCTGCAATTCTGTCAGATAATACTCAGTTTCTTCCTGAAAATGATTGCAAACACAAATTCTTTGGTATTATTATCTTCATTTAATTTGTCATAAATGAAAAAACACAAAAAGAATTGTCCTAAAGCCAAATTGGATATAATTCCACACCAAACATAAAAAAGGGGGTGGACAAAAGTATTGGCACTGTTCGAAAAATCATGTGATGCTTCTCTAATTTGTGTAATTAAGAGCACCTGTAACTTACCTGTGGCACCTAACAGGTGTTGGCAATAACTAAATCACACTTGCAGCCAGTTGACATGGATTAAAGTTGACTCAACCTCTGTCCTGTGTCCTTGTGTGTACCACATTGAGCATGGAGAAAAGAAAGAAGACCAAAGAACTGTCTGAGGACTTGAGAAACCAAATTGTGAGGAAGCATGAGCAATCTCAAGGCTACAAGTCCATCTCCAAAGACCTGAAAGTTCCTGTGTCTACCGTGCGCAGTGTCATCAAGAAGTGTAAAGCCCATGGCACTGTGGCTAACCTCCCTAGATGTGGACGGAAAAGAAAAATTGACAAGAGATTTCAACGCAAGATTGTGCGGATGTTGGATAAAGAACCTCGACTAACATCCAAACAAGTTCAAGCTGCCCTGCAGTCCGAGGGTACAACAGTGTCAACCCGTACTATCCGTCGGCATCTGAATGAAAAGGGAATGTATGGTAGGAGACCCGGGAAGACCCCACTTCTTACCCCGAGACATAAAAAAGCCAGGCTGGAGTTTGCCAAAACTTACCTGAAAAAGCCTAAAACGTTTTGGAAGAATGTTCTCTGGTCAGATGAGACAAAAGTAGAGCTTTTTGGGCAAAGGCATCAACATAGAGTTTACAGAAGAAAAAAAGAGGCATTCAAAGAAAAGAACACAGTCCCTACAGTCAAACATGGCGGAGGTTCCCTGATGTTTTGGGGTTGCTTTGCTGCCTCTAGCACTGGACTGCTTGACCGTGTGCATGGCATTATGAAGTCTGAAGACTACCAACAAATTTTGCAGCATAATGTAGGGCCCAGTGTGAGAAAGCTGGGTCTCCCTCAGAGGTCATGGGACTTCCAGCAGGACAATGACCCAAAACACACTTCAAAAAGCACTAGAAAATGGTTTGAGAGAAAGCACTGGAGACTTCTAAGGTGGCCAGCAATGAGTCCAGACCTGAATCCCATAGAAAACCTGTAAGAGATCTAAAAATGGCAGTTTGGAGAAGGCACCCTTCAAATATCAGGGACCTGGAGCAGTTTGCCAAAGAAGAATGGTCTAAAAATCCAGCATTGATCTATTTGCTATGTAAGACTTTTTTGGTTATGCACCAGTTCAGACTAGATTGCTGTTCAGTCAGTTTACTTATATTTACTATGTACTATTTTTTCTGACTTGAACGCCCCGCCCTTCACCATGCTGTGATTTTAATTACATCCAAACACAGTTGGTTCTGACCTTCCTATAAATGTAGGGTTTACCATGTTATTAGCCATAGGTAAGTGTTCACACTAGGCAGTCAGGTCAGGTACCCATCCGATTTGAGATTACCTTGACGTTTGGTGGATGGGCTCACATTTTTTGGCCAAATCTTGTGCTAAGCATCTCATGTGTTTTTTCATAGATTTCACAAAAGCCATTAAGCTATTCACATTTCATGTATCGCACATTTCCTTGCTTTAGTACAGTTGAGTGCAGCCATTGATCTATTTGCTATAAAATTCCAGCAGAGCATTGTAAGAAACTCATTGATGGTTACCGGAAGCGGTTGGTCGCAGTTATTTTGGCTAAAGGTTGTGCAACCAAGTATTAGGCTGAGGGTGCCAATACTTTTTTTTGGCCCATTTCTGGAGTTTTGTGTGAAAATGATCTATGTTTTGCTTTTTGCTTCATTTTTTTTTGTGTTTTTTCATTTAAGACAAATTAAATGAAGATAATAATACCAAAGAATTTGTGTTCGCAATCATTTTCAGGAAGAAACTGAGTATTATCTGACAGAATTGCAGGGGTGTCAATACTTTTGGCCACAACTGTAGTTTATTATACTCTTAATCCAATTGAAGACCCTTGTCACCTGAAACAAAGTTAAAATAAAAAATCAACAATATCCCATACCTCTCCGGCGTTAGTCAAGTCCCATGCTGTAAATCCATCTGAAGGGGTTAAATAATTTTACAGCCAGGAGCCTGCTAATGCAGCTGTGCTCCTGCCTGTAAAAGCTGGGGAATGAATGGGAAGCAGGGGAACGTAGCTACCTTGACTTGCGGTGCTGCGCCCCCTGCTGGCATAAACTCATATGAACTCTAGCGTGAGAAAATATTCAGAAAAATTCCCACGCTAGAGTTCATATGAGGTTATGCCAGCAGGGGGCGCAGCACGGCAAGTCTAGGTAGATACATTCTCATGCTTCCCATTCATTCCCCAGCTTTTACAGGCAGGAGCACAGCTGCATTAGCAGAGCTCCTGCTTGTAAAATTATTTAACCCCTTCAGATGTATTTACAGCGTGGGACAAGACTGAACGACGGAAGGTATGGGATATTGTTGATTTTTTTATTTTAACTTTGTTTCAGGTGACAAGGGTCTTCAATTGGATTAACAGTATAATAAACTATTACAACACCCTGTGTCTTTATTTCATTAAAATACTTTTTTCCTAGTGTGTGTGTGTGTTTTATTAACCATTTACTAGTATTGGATTAATAATGGATAGGTGTCTTATTGACACCTCTCCATTATTAACCAGGCTTAATGTCACCTTACAATAGCAAGGTGACATTAACCCTTCTTTACGCCATATCCCACGGCTACAGGGGAGTGGGAAGAGAGGAGCTAAGTGCCAGAACAGGTGCATCTTACAGATGCGCCTTTTCTGGGGTGGCTGGGGGCAGATGTTTTTAGCCAGGGGAGTCCTATAACCATGGTCCCTCTCTAGGCTATTAATATCTGCCCTCAGTCTCTGGCTTTATCACTCTGGCGGAGAAAATTGCGCGGGAGCCCACGCCAATTTTTTCCGTGATTTAACCCTTTATTTTAACAGCTAGAGCCACGAAATTTTACACGAAGAAACTTCTTACATTAGTAGTCAAGAATATGTAATAAAATAAGGGATATGAAATGGTTTACTGTATGTAAACCATGTCTCATATCCTGTCGGGTTTGGGAAGGAGATAGCAAAAGCCGGCAATTGAATTACTGGCTTTTCTGCTATCTAGTGCTATATGAAATATAAATATAAATATATAGGTGTCTCACTGACATATATATATGTATATATACCTATTCTATGTGTATATATCTATTCTATTCTAACCGGTCAGTGTGATTTTACTGTACACCGCGCTGAATTACCGGCTTTTCAAAGGACACCAGTGCGTCAAAAGGACACCAGTGCGAGTGCTGTCCGATTTTTTTTCTCGCACCCATTGACTTACATTGGCGAGTCTCGTCCGAGAATTGCAGCAATACGCAGCATGCTGCGATTTTTTTCTCAGTCCGATTTCAGCTGAGAAAAAAATCGCAGATGAGATGTCATCCATTGAATAACATTGGTCCGAGTGCAATCCGAATTTTAATCGGATTGCACTAGTCTGTTTTTCTCGCAAGTGAAAATGAGCCCTTAGACACAGTGGCATAATTTGCTTCCAGACACTTTTGACAGATCTTCTGAAACAGACGATTGAGATGTAGAACTTTGGGACAGTCAGGCAACACATTATATTTGCAGGGGGTCGTGACATTGTATGCGGTGTCGGCGAATTATCCACTGATAATTTGCCAGATTCCCCGGTTGTAGCCGTAGACAGATTTAATCCCGATTATGATTAAAACGGATTTCATCATATTATTATTTATTTATATAGCACCATTAATTCCATGGTGCTGTACATGTGAAAAGGGGTTACATACAGGGTTATAGATATAGTTAACAGTAACCAAATTTACAATGACAGACTGGTACAGAGGGGAGAGGACCCTGTCTTTGTGGACTTACATTCTTCGGGATAATGGGGAAGAGACAGGAGGTCGGTGTACTGCAGCACTGGTGGTGGTGAGGCGGCAGCTCTGGTGGTGGTGAGACGGCAGCTCGGGTGGTTGGTGAGGCAGCAGCTCTGGCGGTGGCGACACGGCAGCTCGGGTGGTTGGTGGGGCGGCATCGGCTTAGGCGGTTGGGGCGGCAGCTCGGGTGGTTGGTGAGACGGCAGCTCAGGTGGTTGGTGAGGTGGTAGAATGGTTATTGCAGGCTGTAGGATTTCCTGAAGAGATGGGTTTTCAGGTTCAGTCTGAAGTATCCGAGGGTGGTGGATAATAGGAAGTGTTGAGGCGTGGAATTCCAGAGGATGGGGGATATTCGGGAGAAATCTTGGAGGCGGTTGTGTGAAGAACTAATAAGTATGGAGGAGAGTAGGAGGTCTTGGCACTGGCGTAGCTAGAGCTTTTGCCGCCCGGGGCTGTTCCCGAGTTTGGCGCCCCCCCCCCATTGCTGTCACTCAACGCAGGGTGCCGCCCCCTCAGCGCTGTTTACCCATGAAATTCGGCGCCTGCGCTGTGTATCGCTGTTTGGTGCAGGCGCAGAGAGCTCTGGCCATCTGACGTCACAGCCAGGCTTGCAGACTGTGCCTGTGCGGCCACCCACCTTGGTAATCCCAGCCCCGCAGTGTGTTATGCATTATGCAGAGTGCGGGGCTGGGATTCACAAGCCGGGCGGCCGCACAGGCGCAGTGTCCAGCATTGCCCCAGTGTGTTCAGCAATCTGCCCCAGTGTCCAGCATTGCCCCCAGTGTGTCCAGCAATCTGCCCCAGTGTCCAGCATTGCCCCCAGTTTGTCCAGCAATCTGCCCCAGTGTCCAGCATTGCCCCCAGTGTGTCCAGCAATCTGCCCCAGTGTCCAGCATTGCCCCCAGTTTGTCCAGCAATCTGCCCCAGTGTCCAGCATTGCCCCCAGTGTGTCAAGCAATCTGCCCCAGTGTCCAGCATTGCCCCCAGGGTGTCAGACATAAAGAAAAAAAAAAAAAAGTAAAATCCTCACCTCTCCCGTTCCCAGCGCAGGTCCGGTGCACTCAGCGTCTCTCCGGCTCTGCAACGCTCAGGACAGAGAGGCTGAGCGTGCAGTGATGATGTCATCGCACCCTCTGCCCTGAGATGTCGCAGAGTCAGAGGGCGCCGAAGACACTGCAGCTGCCGCAGGAACCAGGAGAGGTGAGTATTAGAACGGGGGGCCCAATGCTAGCGCTGGTATCGGGGGGGGGGGGCCCTGGTCGTGGTCGGCGCCGCCCGAAGATTTAAAGGGCCCGCGTCTCTCTTTTTTTTCTTCCTCCTCCTCTCTGGGTCGGACCCGCCCCCGGCATTGTGCCGCCCCCGGCATTGTGCCGCCCGGGGCGGACCGCCCCCCCTTCCTACGCCACTGGGTCTTGGGAGGATCGAAGATTTCGTGAGGGAAGATAGTGGGAAATTAGTTCAGAGATATAGGGAGGGGACAGGTTGTGGATGGCTTTGTAGATCAGTGTTAGTAGTTTGAACTGGATTCGTTGGGGAATTGGGAGCCAATGGAGGGATTTGCAGAGGGGTGAAGCAGGGGAGTAGCGAGGAGAGAGGTGGATTAGCCAAGCAGCAGAGTTGAGGACAGGCTGGAGTGGTGCAAGGGAGTTAGTGGGGAGGCTACAGAGGAGGGTGTTGCAGTAATCAAGGCGGGAGATGATGAGAGCATGCACAAGAGTTTTAGTAGATTGTTGGCTGAGGAAGGGACAGATTCTGGCAATATTTTTGAGTTGGAGGCGACAGGAGGTGGCAAGAGTTTGAACGTGCGGTTTGAAGGACAGGGCAGAATCGAGAGTTACCCCGAGGCAGCGGATTTCAGGTGTGGGAGAGAGCGTAATGTCGTTTACCATAATAGATAGATCAGGTAGGGGGGATACGCAAGATGGGGGAAAGATGACGAGTTCGGTTTTGTCTACATTGAGTTTTAGGAAGCGAGAGTTGAAGAAGGAGTATATGGCTGACAAACACTCCGGGATTCTGGACAGAAGAGAGGCGACATCTGAGCCAGAGAGGTAGATCTGAATGTCATCCGTATATAGGTGGTACTGGAAGCCATGGGACTTTATGAGTTGTCCTAGGCCAAGGGTATAGATGGAAAAAAGTAGAGGCCCTAGGATAGAACCTTGAGGGACTCCAACAGAGAGGGGGCGAGGTGAGGAGTTAGTGTGGGAGTGGGAAACGCTAAATGTGCGGTCGGAAAGGTATGAGGCAATCCAGGACAGGGCAAGGCCTTTGATGCCGAGGGAAGAAAGAATCTGTAGCAGTAGGCAGTGGTCGACTGTGTCGAAAGCAGAGGACAGGTCGAGAAGGAGGATGGAGAACTGTCTGTTAGCTTTGGCTGTGACTAAGTCATTAGTAATTTTGGTCAGAGCAGTTTCGGTGGAGTGGTGGGGGCGGAAGCCAGATTGGAGGTTGTCAAGCAGAGAGTTAGATGAGAGATGGGAGGAAAGTTGACCATGGACATGCTGCTCAAGGGGTTAGGAAGCAAACGGGAGCAGTGATATGGGGCGATAGCTGGGCATAGCAGTTGGGTCAAGGTTAGCTTTTTTGAGGATGGTTGTGATGGTTTGAAGGCAGAGGGGAAGGTACCAGAAGATAGCAATAGGTTGAAGAGATGGGTTAGGGCTCGAATGAGCGTGTTAGGGAGGTTGGGGAGCAGGTGGGAAGGGATGGGGTCAAGTGCACAAGTGGTGATGTGTGATTTGGAAAAGAGGCGAGTAAGCTCTCCTTCAGTGATGTTGGAGAGGGAGGTTATTAGGGAAGGGCAGAGGTCTGGTATATGGAGTGGTTGGGGTGGTGGAACAGTAAAGGTTTGCCTTGTTTGGTCGATCTTGTTTTTGAAGTAGGTGGCAAAGTCCTCAGAAGAGATGAGGGGAGTTGGAGGTGGCAGTGGTGGGCGGAGGAGAGAGTTAAATGTGCTGAACAGTTGTTTTGGGTTGTGGGATAGTGAAGATACAAGGTTAGTGAAATAGGTCTGTTTATCAGAAGTGAGGGCTAGTTTGAAGGCAAGTGTAGCTTGTTTGAAAGCAGTGAAGTCGTCTGGCAGGCGTGTTTTTTTCCAACGCCGCTCCGCGACCCTGGATGCTTATCATATAAATGTGTTTTGTTTTTTTTCTTGTAATGAAATGATAAAATCCTCCCTGCATCCTGGGATAATAAGGCAACGCTGTACTGTTGGCATCATGGCTGTAGTTGCTTTTCCTCTCCCTCCTCTACATATTTACGTAATCAGTTGTGAGCACATTATTGTAACTGCATTAAGTCCCCGGAGGATGCAGCTAGCAGGAGCAATTAGTGAGAAAAGGAATACAGAACATCCTCTGATTTTACCGCCAGCTGTTA
Organism: Ranitomeya variabilis; assembly: GCF_051348905.1. NCBI lineage: Eukaryota > Metazoa > Chordata > Amphibia > Anura > Dendrobatidae > Ranitomeya > Ranitomeya variabilis. The sequence continues at coordinate 52,108,350 of NC_135236.1, forward strand.
CAAAATTAGAAAGCTTTATAGTCCAAGACACGATTGGCATTGTATTTCCTGTATGGTAATTTTCTAATTTGAGCAGAACGGAAAAAAAAAAGTCACCACAGGTCACTGGCTAAAAAGCAAATCCTATCCTTGTATCTGAATGAAATGTGGTTATTATAAGGTTGACGCAATTAGTGGTGCGCACATTTCACGTGAGGTTCCGGACAGTCCGTCAAGTGATCACTTTTTGTCTTCCCAGGTGGCAGAATTATCTCAGCGTCTTGAGGACAGGATGTACCAGGTGTACGAACAGAACAACACGCAACTCCAGGTACAGCTGAAAGAGCTGACGGAGATCATCGAAAGGATCGGGCAGCTGCAGGCTGAGCTCAAACAAGTCTGCGAGACGGTGGTCACCGTCTACAAAGACCTGGGCCTGGGCTTACAGCACCACGGCTGAGTGTGCAGACTGAAGGGACCCCGTATCCAGTAGGTTACATTATCCCTGCCATCAATCTCTCACAGCAGCTTATGTTTTGCAGTTGTGAGGGTTTTTATCTGAGAACGAACACATTTTATGTCTCGTATTACTCATTGTTCTAAGTTAGAAATACCGTATGCAACATTTCTGAATAAATGACAGCAATTCTCAGGCAAACATTTCATCATGCCAGTGCATTCATATGGTTGTAAAGGTGCAAAGCCTAGGGCTCAATTCACACAGCTGTTTTAGCAACAACAAAAAAAGTGTGCTGTATCTGATTTGTATCCATTTATTTTGGTCCATGTGTTCATTATTAGTAGTGATGACCAAATAGTGAAATATTTGGATTTGGAAAATCGGCACAAATAATTTGTAATATCAGTTTATTTGTACCGAATAATGAATGCAATGCAAGTCAATGGGAAAGCCGAATATTTTTATGCTGGACCCAACAAACAGGTCCGGGGTCTGAGAAAAAAGCTGAAATGGATGGGAAAGAGCTAAAACTAAATGGGAACAGCATGGAGAAGATGCCTGGATGCCTTTCTGACTCACATATGGTATCTGGGAATAATGTTGTCAGACTATTGCACCAGTTTTATGGATTTTTAACCCTTTACCGACATCAGGTGTAATAGTACAACGATGTCGGTATCCCCTGCTTTGATCTGGGCTCCGGCGCTGAGCCCATATCTTTTCCGGGACATGTCGGCTGTTTTGAACAGCTGACATGTGCCCGTAATAGCCACGGGTGGATCGCGATTCCACCCGCGGCTATTAGTTAAATGCCGCTGTCAAACTCTGACAGCGGCATTTAACGTGCGCTTCCAGCCATCGGGCCGGAATACGCGCACTGGTGACCCTCGTTACATGATTGGGGGTCATCGGTTCGTCGGCATGACAATCAGAGGTCATTGAGACCTCTATGGTTGTCACTAAAACTCTGAGCACTAAAAAATACTCGGAGGTCACCCAAGCGTGCTCGGGAAATCTCGAGTGACAAGTATATTCGCTCATCACTAGGGGTGATTTGAACTTTTATAATTTTTTTATACACTTTTTTTTTACTTTTGCCATGCTTCAATAGTCTCCATAGGACGCTAGAAGCTGGCATTAGTCGACTGGCTCTGCTACATAGAGGTGATGGATGTTCAGATCTCCTCTGTGCAGTAGAATTGCTGAGTTGCTATGAGCACCAACCACAGGGTGGCGCTCATAGCAATCCGGCAGTGACAACCATAGAGGTCTCAATGACCTCTGATTGTCATGCCGACGAACCGATGACCCCCAATCATGTAACGAGGGTCACCAGTGCGCGTATTTTCGCTCATCACTAATCACCCCCCTTTCGCCCCATTCAAAATAAAACAATGAAAATAAAATCAAACCTACACATATTTGGTATCGCTGTGTTCAGAATCGCCCGATATATATCAATAAAAAAAGGATTAACCTGATCGCTAAACGGCGTAGCAAGAAGAAAAGTCAAAACTCCAAAATTACTTTTTTTTGGTCACCGCACAATGCATTAAAATGCAATAACAGGCGATTAACAGATCGTATCTGTACAAAAATGGTATCATTAACCCCTTCACCCCCGGAGCTTTTTTCGGTTTTGTGTTTTCGTTTTTTGCTCCCCTTTTTCCAGAGCCATAACTTTTTTACTTTTCAGTCAATATGGCCATGTGAGGGCTTGTTTTTTTCCAGGACAAGTTGTACTTTTGAACTACATCATTGGTTTTTGCATGCCATGTACTAGAAAACGGAAAAAAATTCCAAGTTTGGTGAAATTGCAAAAAAAGTGCAATCCCACACTTGTTATGTGTTTGGCTTTTTTGCTACGTTCACTAATGCTAAAACTGACATCCCATTATGATTCTCCATGTCATTACGAGTTTATAGACACCAAACATGTCTAAGTTCTTTTTTATCTAAGTTGTGAAAAAAAATTCCAAACTTTGCTAATACCCGTAGCGTCTCCATTTTTCATAATCTCGTGTTGGGTGAGGGCTTATTTGGGTGTCGAGCTGACGTTTTAAACCCCTTACTGACATCGGACGTACTATTACACTGATGTCAGTATTCCCCGCTTTGATGTGGGCTCTGGCGGTGAGGCAATTTCACATGCTGTTGTGCAAATGGAATAGAAAACAGGTGGAAATTATTGGCAATTATGAAGGCACACTCAGTAATGGAGTGATTCAGCAGGTGGGGACCACAGACCACATCTCAGTACCAATGCTTTCTGGCTGATGTTTTGTTCACTTTTGAATGTTGGTTGTGCTTTCACACTCGTGGTAGCATGAGACGGACTCTACAACCCAAACAAGTGGCTCAGGTAGTGCAGCTCATCCAGGATGGCACATCAATGTGAGCTGTGGCAAGAAGGTTTGTTGTGTCTGTCAGCGTAGTGTCCAGAAGCTGGGGGCACTACCAGGAGACAGGCCAGTACACCAGGAGACATGGAGGGGGCCATAGGAGGGCAACAACTCAGCAGCAGGACCGCTACCTCTGCCTTTGTGCAAGGAGGAACAGGAGGAGCACTGCCAGAGCCCTGCAAGATGACCTCCAGCAGGCCACAAATGTGCATGTGTCTGCACAAACGGTTAGAAACAGACTCCATGAGGATGGTCTGAGTGCCCGACATCCACAGATGGGGGTTGTGCTCACAGCCCAACACCATGCAGTAGCTTGGCATTTGCCACAGAACACCAGGATTGGCAAATTCGCCACTGGCACCCTTGTGCTCTTCACAGATGAAAGCAGGTTCACACTGAGCACATGTAACAGACGGGACAGAGTCTAGAGATGCCGTGGAGAGCGATCTGATGCCTGCAACAACCTTCAGCATGACTGGTTTGGCAATGGGTCAGTAATGGTACCTCGCCAGAGGTAGCCTGACTGCCATTAGGTACCAAGATGAGATCCTCAGACCTCTTGTGAGACCATTTGCTGGTGTGGTTGGCCCTGGGTTCCTCCTAATGCAGGACAATGCCAAACCTCATGTGGCTGGAGTGTGTCAGCAGTTCCTGCAAGATAAAGCATTGAAGCTATGGACTGGCCCGCCCATTCCCCAGACCTGAATCCGATTGAACACATATGGGACATCATGTCTTGCTCCATCCACCAACGTCACATTGCACCACAGACTGTCCAGGAGTTGGCGGATGCTTTAGTCCAGGTCTGGGAGGAGATCCCTCAGGAGACCATCCGCCGCCTCATCAGGAGCATGCCCAGGCATTGTACAGTAGGGAGATCATACAGGCACGTGGAGGCCACACACAATACTGAGCATCTTTTCCTTGTCATGAGGCATTTCCACTGAAGTTGTATCGGCCTGTAATTTGATTTTCCACTTTGATTTTGAGTAACATTCCAAATCCAGATCTCCATGGGATATTAATTTTGATTAACATTGATAATTTTTATGTTTTATTGTTCTGAACACATTCCACTATGCAATGACTAAAAATTTGCAACTGGAATATTTCATTCAGAGATATCTAGGATGTTGTATTTTAGTGTAGTTAGCCAGAAAGTGGAATACATATTCCCCATCCCTTTACTATGCCAGCTAAAACATGCCCATTTGAATTATGGGCTTTGTCCACCACCATGTCCACCGCCATGTCATTATGCAGCCCCTGCTGACAGTTCACAGAGGGCCAGCAGGTGCTGTGAAACCTGCATTTTGTAAGCTCCACAGTTCATTTTTGCCACCGGATCCCAAGGTAACAACTGTCATAGTGGGTGAAGCCGCTATAAGCTTCCCGTGAAAATGTGGTCAGCGCGGTACACCACTGATGAACGCAGACAATTGCCAGGATGATGTGGGTTGGATGGCAGACAAAGACTCTAGTGTGTTGACAGCAGCACCACGAAGTCTTCCACACAGTCCAGTCTCAGTATCCAAGAGGCTGGACCTCTGAATCCTCAACCTGGTTCTCCTTCCTAACCCCATCAAGAGTCCCAGTGTTGAGGGAGGATCTAAAGTGATCCTTCACTGTTAACTCAGTGATTTCCAAATTAATCTACAGGGCGTTGCCGGCAACTGAAAATGACCAGACGGAGATGTGTGTCTCTGATTGGGGGGGGGATCAAGCAGATCTCTGGGCCCCCGTTTATTGTGTATGACTTTTCATAGTCATAGAAATTATACTTCAACCAATCAGCATAAGAACACGCTCACAGTTCTTAACCTATAAGAATGCAGGAACAGTCTGTGCGTCAAAGTCTCATAGAACAATACACTCTCAGTCTCATGTCCTGTCTAGATTGCAACAATCAAGGTCTCATAACAGCTGTAAACTTTAGCTTAGTAACAAAATTTATCTTAGAACAGCAAAATGGAGTCGAAAAGCACAAAATGGAGACTCTTTCTTAATTTGTCCCTTCACACCAGTAGACATATGACCCCAACGCTGGCCACTATGAGGAACTGTTTACGTTCGCTTGTAATTTGTCAGGCCTCTCAACGTGCAACATTAAAGAGGGTCATGAGGAGGTGGAGTGCAGTGATGCCCAAACATTTGAGCCCACACGGCCAGGAGAAAGCCACATTGGGGAAGGTCAATTCATGTCTGAAGAGGTGGAGGATAATCATGGCGCACAGTTGCCATCAGGTCAGTCTAAAATTGCAACTCAGAAGGAGGATCAGATTGAGGAATTAGAAGATGATGTGGTCGATGATGAGGCCACTGATCCAACCTGGCACGGTGGCACGCTTAGCGAGCACAGCAGTGCAGACAGGGATTGGTCCATAGCACAAAAACAGGCAAGAAGAAGTAGTGGTTTGACCGGAGGGAGAACTCGGTCAACTGTTCCACAGAGCCCCCCGCAATTCGCTAGATAACAGGCCAAGGGTGCATTGTTCCCCTGTATGGCAGTTTTTTTCTGAAATTCCTTGTAACAACTGTAATTTGCATCATCTACCAAACCAAGCTAAGAGGCGGCAAGAACACTGCCAATCTGAGCACCACCAGCACATGGCAGCCAAGCACCCCAGTAGGTAAGCGGAACGCCCGGGTACAAAATCTTTGTCTGATGGTGAAACCACGGCCACTTCCCCTGTGTTATGGCCTTCCCAATCTGATGTCCATGAAGCAGGTGCTGATGCCTCCTGCCCAAAACTGGCATTTGAACAGACACAATAGTCAACAACCACGTCCAGTTCATTGTCTCAACGCAGCGTTCACTTGTCCCTACCCCAGACTTTAAGAGAAAGCAGAAATATCGACCCACCCACAGGCCAAAACGCCAAACACCCATATAGCCAGACTGGTAGCATTAGAAAGGTTGCGGTTTCGACTTGTGGGAACTGAGTCTTTCTACGACCTCTTGGTGGTGGCAGCCCCATGGTACTCAATTAGCATCCAACACTATTTATAGACATTACAGATTAACAAAAATCACATAAACAACAGATACCAAGAGGAATGAGGGCCCTGCTCGCAAGCTTACAATCTATGAGGAAATAGGGGAGGGACGAAAGGTGAATGGTAACAATTGCTTTCATTGTTCTGACCAGCCATAATGTAAGAAATCGGGTGTTCATGTAATGATGCATGAACCAGTTATCAACCAGTATGTGTAAAAGTATAGACACAGAGGGCTATTAAATGCATAAAGCGTGTGACTACAAGATACAAGGATCCTGGTTATGAAGAAAATTTTGAATGGGCAACATAGGGATAGTTAGATAAATGTGTTGAGGCGGTTGGCGGTTCATATGTTGAAAAGGCTTAGTGAGCAGCAGAGAGCTGAGTCTGAATTCCAACTTCTCAGTGCCCATCAGAGTAACGCTGACCCCCCACACACAACTGTCGGTTCTTCAAAACTTTGAGAACTGCACCAAGACGGTGAGCGCTGATGACGCTATTGTCAATGTAACCATCCCGCTGCTCTGTCTATTAAAACATTCGCTGCAGAATCTCAAAGAGGAAGCTTTGAATGCCGAGCAGGTGGCTATGGAGCAAGAGTTTGCAGTGGCTGATACCACACCGCCCCGCGTCACACAATATTCTCAAGCCACATTGGGTTATGACAAGAAACAGGAGTTTTTGGTCTGCGCTACAGAGGGGACTCCCAATCCCACCTTCATGCCTGTCCAGCATAGTCTGATGAGGAGGAGGCTATGCATCATGAGGAGAGGATGGTTAGTGTTCTTCCTGGTGAGGACACAGAATGTATGACTCTGTAGTCTGCCACACATGGCAAAGTTCATGTCCAGATGCCTTTCCCAAAACCCTTTCGTGAAACACATTTTGTCCACCATGAAATACTGGCTGTGCACCTTTCTTGACCCACGGTACAAGGAGAAATTTGCTTCTCTCATGTTTGAGGCAGACGTGCCATTTGCAGTGCATGTATGCCAGAGAGCCGTCATGGAAGACTTGCTAAAGAGATTACGCTGAAACAACAACGCTGCTGGCAGAGGGGCAGAGGTACCAGCTATTTTTCAGCCACAAGGATTACAGGAATGGGCCACGCACACGAGGTGCAACTCGGGGGGGAATGTTCCCCAACTTACACATTTTCATAAGACCGTCACATCAGCAAGGGTTACCTGTGGGTGTAACTATGAAGAGGGGAAAAGTTAACCAAGATGGTGAAGGACTACTTAAGTGACGTTAAGAGTGTCCTTCCTTATTCTTCAGTGCCGTTTAACTATTGGTTGTCTAAGCTCCACATTTGGCCCGACCTCTCCTTCTACACCTTGGAGGTGCTGCCATTCCCTGCTACAAGTGTGTTGTCTGAGCGGGATTTTAGTTTGGCTGGTGCAATCATAACGGATAGGCGCACACGGCTGTCAACGTAAAATGCAAACAGGCTGACTCTTCTAAAATTGAACAAGGGCTGGATTTCCTCCGACATTGTAAGCCCTACAAATGACAACAACGTAATGTAAAAGCAGCTGTGATGCAGTAACCCCTGTAACAGGTAGGGGGCGCTGCATGGTCTCCCCAGTATGCACACAGAGGTGTATTGAGGCCATGAGAGTGCATGGCAGTTACATGCATGGCTGTGGTCATAAGACAAAGTCCGGCATTGTGATGAATGGCAGATATGTGTGTCGCAGAGGAGGAGACTCTGCGCTGCCAGCCTGAAGCGATGTGGTGTTCTGGGACCTGTAGTCCTACAGTTATAGTATTTGGCATATTTATAATGGGAGGCTAGGCAGGGCTAGTTATGTGAGATGGGCGGGACAAACTAGCCACACACACCCACACTCCCACCCGGGGGAGTGGTTAAAAGGTATATAATGTGACCAGGGTGTGGGTCACATGGTTCCTGTGTGGTCTGAGTGTGCAGACCTGTATAGTACAGGTGCAAGGTCCTGAGAGATACCTCGGTGTTGGGTGTGCTAAGCCCTGAAGAGCACGTGGTGGGACTTTGCTACTGGTGGCCTGGGTATTGGACGGTCCCAGCTGGGGATGGACGTCCTGAATAGTACCCGGACTGGCCACCTGTGTGATCCTGTGTAACCTGGGTGTTGGGAGGTCCTGGGAGTAGGACCGGATCCCTCAGCAGCGTGGGAGGTCCTGGGAGTAGGACCGGATCCCTGAGCAGTGCACAGTGAAACTAGGGGAAGCTACCGTCCTTCGGTGGGTCTGGACTGACTAAGATATGCCTCAAAGGCAAGTTGGTGATTCCCGTGAGGCAGCTTACCCGGAAGAGAGGACTGACAAGGAGTCAGCAAGTGGAGCAGGAGCTCCCGTAAGGTACCTCCATAAACTGTTGGTGTTTATTGTATCATGAACTGTGTGGTAACCCACGGTAACTGGTCAGAGAGGACCAGAATGTTTAGTTGCCACAGACTAAGGATCTGAAACTTGATGTAATGTCCTGGTTCAGTGTGTAAATGGACTGCTCATGATATGGTTTATGAGGCTTAATAAACCGTATGGACTGCTTTGTTTTGAAAAACCGTGCCTGTGTGCTGAATATCGCGGCCAAGCGAGTGTCCCCCAACACATGCGGTAAGCGCTATCTTACATATGGTGCTAGACCGCGGGCAACGGTCCAGGAGGCACGTTCAGAGTTGTTTGCTGTGGCTCGGCGGGGCCACGAAGATTGTGTCTGGCTGTAACTCGGTGGGGTTACGAAGCTGACAAGCGGCTTGCTGTGGATCGGTGGGTCCACGAAGGTGACAAGCAGCTTGCTGTGGATCGGCGGGTCCACAAAGAGGAGCCGTGCAGAGCCTTGTGGAGCATAGCTGCAGTGGCACTGGCGGTGGCTAGTAGTCGGCAGCCGGAGGTGCCGGTTATATGTGACTGCAGCGGGAGCTGTGGCAAAACCAGCAGGAGCTGGTGAAGTGAAATATAATAAATATATATATATATATATTTTTTTTTTTTCTCAAGTCGTGCAGACTCTTAAAGGGCCAGTGCAAGCCCAGAGACATAGGGGTGTACTGTGCGAACTGGGGCCTGAGTGCCGTGGGGGAGTCCACGAGGGCTTTCCCTAAAAGGGGTGGTGTCCATAATAGTGGGCGGTGACCCAAACGGGGATGGTTGCCCAAAAGGGGGCAGAGTCCCAAAAAGGGGCGGTAACCCGAAGAGGGGTAGTAGCCTAAAAAGAGGTGGAATCTTGGGAAATGGTGATTTCCCAAATGGGGGTGGAGCGTCCCAAAGAGGTACTGCAGACAAATTGGGGCCCAGGGCCTGTGAGTTATGTGTGTCTGGTGTGTTGTGTGAACTATCCACCTGGTGAAAGTTTACGGGGGTGTGCCCTGCGGATGCATGAGATGGAACTGTACGGACTGCTCGATTCTGGGGGCCCGTTGACTCTACTGAGGGTTGCACCTGAGGGGTTCGAAATACCAGGTAGGAAGGTCAGGGTCACCTGCATCCATGGGCACACTAAGGGTTATCCAGTAGCCAGGGTGGTCCTAGAGACAGCCAAGGACAGTGCAATCCATGATGTGGCCATAGTCTCAACCTTACCCTGCCCAGTGATAATTGGCCGGGACTCTGAGTTGTTCACAGATTTGTGGGAGAAGGGAGCTTTACAACAGGTGAATGGGGGGCTCTCGGCTGGTGGGGTTGCATACCTTAAAGCATTTATTCCTCCCAAAGTTGGGGGGTCAGACGACGGGTTGACCAGTGGGGAAGGTGAGTCTGCCCAACTTACGGACATGTCACCTGATGGGTACCCCAAGTTGACTTTAGGTGACATGGTTAATAAAGCCTGTGAAGCTGACACCCGGATTAAAGAATGACTTGAGGGTTCACCAGGTTGTGGGATGTGAGACAGACTATTGTGGTGACTCTCATTCAGATGATGACGCCAGTGGGAAAGAGTGCAGTAAAGCTGACTCAGGTACAAATGGCAAGACTTCCTCCCGTCGCCGGAGACGAAAAAAAGGCAAAGGGGCTGAACCAGTTGCATCTTCTGAAGATTTGACGGAAGTGGAGGAGGCTACCAAAGAAGTGGTGCCTGAAGTAAATACCTCCTCAAGTGATGGATGCTCCACCAATCCAGAGGATGGGAGAAGTGAGATAGAGCTGCTTAAAGAGTCTGTCGAACAAGAAGGAGTTCTGAGACAAGTGGCTGTGCACAGAGTGGACGAGCTGGAGAGGGAGGTCTTTGAGCTCAGATGTCACCTGTCAGCGTGTCAAACCATGAATAGGGCCATATTGGAAAATATGGAGGTGCTCAGAATGGCTCAAGAGAAGCATCAGCAGGAGCTTCTCCAGAGAGAGGAGGAATGTCGCTGCCTGGCAGAGGAGTTGCCAATGCCCATCTTGGCGAAGGCTCAAGCAGAAGAGAAGACTGAGGAAGAGTTCGTGCTAAAAGCGGAACAAGACAGTCACCCGGTCGTGGCAGATGTCCGTGAAGAAGATGAGACTCCACTTTTCAAGAGCATAATAGAAGTACCTGAAGACATGCGAGAAGCGTGCGCCAGGAAGGGTGTGCATGAGGCCTTTAGAAAGGCAATAGAGGCGTGTAGTGTGCACTGGGTGCCTGAGACTCAGCAGTTGGTCATACTGTCGACTAAGGCCTCTTTCACACTTCAGTTGTTTGGCGTCAGTTTGAATCCGCCGTTTTCATCAAATAGCGGATCCATTTTTTTGGGGGGCGGATCCGCTATTTTCCCCATAGACTTGCATTAGCGACGGATTGTGACGGATCGTTGTCCGATCCATCCGCCATGTGACGGATCCGTCGAAATTTGTCGGACGTCATCTAGACATAGACGGACATTATAACGTTTTTTGTCTGCGCCGAAATGGCGGTTTGTGACGGATTCTATAGAATGGCCGCCTATGGGCGACGGATCCGTCGCGACCGTCATTTCGGCGGATCCGTCGCCCCAATCCACTTTTTCAATTGCGCATGCTCCAAAAAGTAGATACTTTTCCCAGACAACCCCCAAGTAACGGATCCGTCAAAAAACGGATCCGTTAGAACCATTTTCTCAACAATTGTGACGGATCCGTCACTATGTCGGAGCAGACTGACGACAAACAACTGAAGTGTGAAAGAAGCCTTATCTGTACCCAGATTGCGCCAGTCGCACAACTGAGAGACAAGTATTAGGTATTTTAAGTGGAAAATACCAGAGAGCAGAATATACCTTGAAGATCCAACCGGGGCTATAGGGAGAGAGGAAACGAGTCCAGCGCTGCCCCTGGTGGGATTCTCCCATTCTGCTCTAGTGGACTGACAAGTCTCACCCTGACCATTAAAAAAAACATTAGCATCTTTGTCAAGATCTATGGCCTTACCCTCATAAAATCTACATGACAAAGAAATATGGGAAATTTGGCCCTCTGGTGTCTTTCCTTTTCTGACACTGTAGTATTTCTTCTCCGTCCTAAGTTCTCACTGGAACTCACAGTGAGAAAACGCACCCCTTATATAGCATGGGGGATTTATTATCCATTCTGAGACTCAGACCATAGAGGTTGATTTTTTTTTTAATAATTAGGTTTTATTTCCAAACTTAAGATTTTTATTTGCAAAGTAAGATTTTATTAGGAGACCTTGCACAGTACATTCATTTTTGTTTTTAAATCTGTGTTGGCAATCCTAAAGAATTTTTCTTGAATTAACGGTATATATTTTGGGTTCATTTTTGCAATTAGGTTTCATTAAAAATGTGACAGTTTAGCTTTTACAGGGCTGTATGTGTCAGTTGGAGAAGTGGTGACTGGGAGCCGTGGGGACCACAAGGATCCACACTGGGAGCCGTGGGGACCACAAGGATCCACACCGGGAGCCTTGCAGACCATAAGGATCCACACCGGGAACCATGGGGACCACAAGGATCTGTCTTAGGTCCAATTCTTTTTAATCTCCTTGTTATTGACATTGTGGATGGGATAGAGAGTAAAGTTGCAGTTGTTACCGATGACACCAAACTTTATAGGATAAAAACTGAGCGAGATTGTATAATATTACAGAATGATCTGAATAAGATGTCCGCATGGCAAACATATGGCAGATAATAATGTAGAGTAATTTACCACAGTCAGAGTAATCCTATTGTTGCATATGCAATAAGTGGAAATATACTTGAGACTACAGAACAGGAGGAGGACGGGGAATTCGGATTACAATGAGCTAAGCAGCAATACTCAATGTCAGGCAGCAGCTGCAAAAGCAAGCAAAATTTTAGGGTGTATAAAAAGAGCTAAAATCCTGTGATCCCAATTATTAGCCCTCTATAAATCACTTGTAGGGCTACATCTAGAATATGGGATGCATGATGTTGGGAAGTTAAGAGTCAGTTTAAAAGATGGCAACTAGATTATTACAAGGGATGGAGGCTTCCAATATAATGAGAGGTTGTTAAAGTTGGACTTTTCTATTCTCTTGAGCCCCTAAAAGTTGATTTATGACCACAACAAAATTTGAGCAGAAGCCATAAATCTTAGAAAAGGCTATAAGAGCTAGGAGCTATAAACCCTGACCTCAGAAGGAGCCGTCTGACAGGTTCTCATTCTGCGTGAAGTTTTGTAAATGCTAAACCATCCAAAATATTTAATGAAACCCAATTACAAAAATTATACATAACCCAGAATACATGCAGATAATTAAAAACAAATAAAATTGCCACCAAATATACTGAAAACAGAAACGTTCTATTATACAATAAACCCAGAAAATACATCATTGTGATTTGTAGATGAAGCAGTCGTGTTATAAAACTGATGACAACATCATGTCCAAGTCCACATATCCGGATGTGTCCAAGCCTACGAGCACCTCGTCGGACATAGATGTATGGGCTGGATAGCTGGGGATGCTCTCAGGTGGCCTCAATATGTGATATGGATCATGTCATGACCGACAAACCAGATGTCAAGTAGTAATCAGCCACCAGAAATGTCTTATTTTTCCATCACAAGTGTGGCATCGGATGCAATAGAATCGGGGACCCATTCAGTAACCGTTGCCGCATCACATAGTGGTGGAGTCGGACTATTTATTAACAGTGAAGGCCTGTAAGCCGGTGATCGCTCGGCCCAGGATCAGAGCGTGGACATCGTGAGTACCTGCATCCAAGCAAAATACTTAGTAACATCGGCCATGGAGTACTTCTTGTCACCTAGAATGGCGTTAATAGTGCAATTTGCTACCCTGCTACATGCATACCTTCATACGTGTTTACAGCCTCCAGGTTCATGACGTGCCGGATTACGTGGTATTCATCAGACACCCCGTTTCCTCCCAGCATATCTCGGGCTTGACGGGCGACATCCAGAGCTTTTCCGCATGAATTCCTCTTCAGCAAAGAGATCATTTCTGGAGTAGCTCTACAAATATGTGACAAGGAGAAGAATTTGTACTACATAACCTCATAGTTATAACGCGATCCCTGGGCAGTCTGGTGGTGCCCGAACTTAACTCTATTACTGGTGTCAGATGAAACACGGATCCTGACAAAGAATAAACTGGAAATATACTCATTGCTTAGATTAAGAACGGGGATGGGGCGATTTTTGAGACGCAACTGCACCCCTAGTTCATCAAGTTTAAAGCCTCAACGCTTTTGAAAAGATTGAACCACAACCTACTTACTTGTCTTCATCCTTTAGGCGCCCCAACTGCAGACATGCCTGCAGCCCGATGGTGATTTCCGTCAGCATATCAGCCATCTTCTTTTGTATCAGCTGGTTTCTGGCAAGTGGCACACCAAACTGAATCCTGTGAGAGCAGGAATGAAACTGATTATTTAGAGCACAAGTCACTCTATGTGTCGTACATCTAACTCACTGTCAGCAACTAATAGAATGGTATTTAACAGGAAGAAATGCAAGATTCTATATGTGGGCAAGAAAAACGAAAATTACATCTACAGAATGGGAGGAATAGAACTAAGCAACAGCAAGTGTGAAAAAGACTTGGGTATACTAATAGATCACAGAGTGCACATGAGTCAACAGTGTGATGCAGCAGCAAAAAGGCAAACAGCTCTGGGATGGCGAGATCACATTAAGTAATTATCACCCTCCACGCCTCATCTGGGATACTGTGTCCAGTTCTGGGCACCACATTCTAAAACAGACATCGAAAAACTGAAGCAAATTTGGAGAAGAGCTACAAGGATGGCGAGGGAACTGTAAAGTATGTCCTACGAAGAATGGTTAAAGGATCTGGGAAAGTTTAGCTTGCATACAAGAAGGCTAAGAGAATTAGTAGCTGTCTACAAATATCTGAAGGGCTGTCACATTGGATAGGGATCATCATTATTCTCATTTGCACATGGAAACACGAGAAGCAATGGGATGAAACTGAAAGGGAGAAGATACAGATTAGATATTAGAAAAAAGTTTTTGACAGTGAGGGTGATCAATGAGCGGAACAGGCTGCCACAAGAGGTGGCGAGTTCACCTTCAATGGAAGTCTTCAAACACAGGCTGGACAGACATCTGTCTGAGATGGTTTAGTGAATCCGGCATTGAGCAGGTGGTTGGACCAGATGACCCAGGAGGTCCCTTCCACTAACATTCTATGATTATTTTGGTGGCTCCATCCACTGGTTCATGCACCTACATCGAAAATATCACATGTACCAGGTACATTCTCAGCACCACAACACATTACATACCTATCCAATGTATACTGCCGTGCTGTATGGAAGCAAAACTCGGCTGCACCCAGTGCACCCCAAGATATTCCATAGCGGGCATTGTTCAGACAACCAAAAGGACCCTACAAAAGACATACGGTAATTAAATAACATGTTTTATACGTGCTTTATGGAGAAATAGAAGATAAAGAAGAGGATATATGAAGTAATAGGAGGAGATATAGGGAGGATATATGGAGTAATAGGAGGAGATATAGGAGGATATATGGAGTAATAGGAGGAGATATAGGAGGATATATGGAGTAATAGGAGGAGATATAGGGGGATATATGGAGTAATAGGAGGAGATATAGGAGGATATATGGGGTAATAGGGGGAGATATAGGAGGATATATGGGGTAATAGGAGTAGATATAGGAGGATATATGGAGTAATAGGAGGAGATATAGGGAGGATATATGGGGTAATAGGGGGAGATATAGGAGGATATATGGGGTAATAGTAGTAGATATAGGAGGATATATGGAGTAATAGGAGGAGATATAGGGAGGATATATGGAGTAATAGGAGGAGATATAGGAGGATATATGGAGTAATAGGGGGGGATATAGGGGGATATATGGAGTAATAGGAGGAGATATAGGGAGGATATATGGGGTAATAGGAGGAGATATAGGAGGATATATGGAGTAATAGGAGGAGATATAGGGGGATATATGGAGTAATAGGAGGAGATATAGGGAGGATATATGGGGTAATAGGAGGAGATGTAGGAGGATATATGGAGTAATAGGAGGATATATAGGAGGATATATGGAGTAATAGGAGGAGATATAGGAGGATATATGGAGTAATAGGAGGAGATATAGGAGGATATATGGAGTAATAGGAGGAGATATAGGGGGATATATGGAGTAATAGGAGGAGATATAGGGAGGATATATGGGGTAATAGGAGGAGATGTAGGAGGATATATGGAGTAATAGGAGGAGATATAGGGGGGATATATGGGGTAATAGGAGGAGATATAGGGAGGATATATGGAGTAATAGGGGGAGATGTAGGAGGATATATGGAGTAATAGGAGGAGATATAGGGAGGATATATGGAGTAATAGGAGGAGATATAGGGGGGATATATGGAGTAATAGGAGGAGATATAGGGGGGATATATGGAGTAATAGGAGGAGATATAGGGAGGATATATGGAGTAATAGGGGGAGATATAGGGAGGATATATGGAGTAATAGGAGGAGATATAGGGAGGATATATGGAGTAATAGGAGGAGATATAGGAGGATATATGGGGTAATAGGAGGAGATATTGGGGGATATATGGGGTAATAGGAGGAGATATAGGGAGGATATATGGAGTAATAGGAGGAGATATAGGGAGGATATATGGAGTAATAGGAGGAGATATAGGGAGGATATATGGAGTAATAGGGGGAGATATAGGGAGGATATATGGAGTAATAGGAGGAGATATAGGGAGGATATATGGAGTAATAGGAGGAGATATAGGAGGATATATGGGGTAATAGGAGGAGATATTGGGGGATATATGGGGTAATAGGAGGAGATATAGGGAGGATATATGGAGTAATAGGAGGAGATATAGGGAGGATATATGGAGTAATAGGAGGAGATATAGGGAGGATATATGGAGTAATAGGAGGAGATATAGGGGGATATATGGAGTAATAGGGGGAGATATAGGGAGGATATATGGAGTAATAGGGGGAGATATAGGGAGGATATATGGAATAATAGGAGGAGATATAGGGGGATATATGGAGTAATAGGAGGAGATATAGGAGGATATATGGAGTAATAGGAGATATAGGGGGATATATGGAGTAATAGGAGGAGATATAGGAGGATATATGGAGTAATAGGAGGAGATATAGGAGGATATATGGAGTAATAGGAGGAGATATAGGGGGATATATGGAGTAATAGGAGGAG
The DNA here is from genome assembly GCF_051348905.1 of Ranitomeya variabilis. Taxonomy (NCBI): domain Eukaryota; kingdom Metazoa; phylum Chordata; class Amphibia; order Anura; family Dendrobatidae; genus Ranitomeya; species Ranitomeya variabilis. The sequence continues at coordinate 52,124,821 of NC_135236.1, forward strand.
ATATAGGGGGATATATGGAGTAATAGGAGGAGATATAGGAGGATATATGGAGTAATAGGAGGAGATATAGGGGGATATATGGAGTAATAGAAGGAGATATATGGGGGATATATGGGGTAATAGGAGGAGATATAGGGAGGATATATGGAGTAATAGGAGGAGATATAGGAAGGATATATGGAGTAATAGAAGGAGATATAGGGGGATATATGGAGTAATAGGAGGAGATATAGGAGGATATATGGAGTAATAGGAGGAGATATAGGAGGATATATGGAGTAATAGGAGGAGATATAGGGGGATATATGAAGTAATAGGAGGAGATATAGGGAGGATATATGGAGTAATAGAAGGAGATATATGGGGGATATATGGGGTAATAGGAGGAGATATAGGGAGGATATATGGAGCAATAGGAGGAGATATAGGAAGGATATATGGAGTAATAGGAGGAGATATAGGGAGGATATATGGAGTAATAGGAGGAGATATAGGGAGGATATATGGAGTAATAGGAGGAGATATAGGGGGATATATGAAGTAATAGGAGGAGATATAGGAGGATATATGGGGTAATAGGAGGAGATATAGGGGGATATATGGAGTAATAGAAGGAGATATATGGGGGATATATGGGGTAAAAGGAGGAGATAGGGAGGATATATGGAGTAATAGGAGGAGATATAGGAAGGATATATGGAGTAATAGGAGGAGATATAGGGAGGATATATGGAGTAATAGAAGGAGATATATGGGGGATATATGGGGTAATAGGAGGAGATATAGGGAGGATATATGGAGTAATAGGAGGAGATATAGGAAGGATATATGGAGTAATAGAAGGAGATATAGGGGGATATATGGAGTAATAGGAGGAGATATAGGAGGATATATGGAGTAATAGGAGGAGATATAGGAGGATATATGGAGTAATAGGAGGAGATATAGGGGGATATATGAAGTAATAGGAGGAGATATAGGGAGGATATATGGAGTAATAGAAGGAGATATATGGGGGATATATGGGGTAATAGGAGGAGATATAGGGAGGATATATGGAGCAATAGGAGGAGATATAGGAAGGATATATGGAGTAATAGGAGGAGATATAGGGAGGATAAATGGAGTAATAGGAGGAGATATAGGGGGGATATATGGAGTAATAGTAGGAGATATAGGAGGATATATGGAGTAATAGGAGGAGATATAGGGAGGATATATGGAGTAATAGGAGGAGATAGAGGGGGGATATATGGAGTAATAGGAGGAGATATAGGAGGATATATGGAGTAATAGGAGGAGATATAGGGAGGATATATGGAGTAATAGGAGGAGATATAGGGAGGATATATGGGGTAATAGGGGAGATATAGGGAGGATATATGGAGTAATAGGAGGAGATATAGGAGGATATATGGGGTAATAGGAGGAGATATAGGGGGGATATATGGAGTAATAGGAGGAGATATAGGGGGATATATGGAGTAATAGGAGGAGATATAGGGGGATATATGGAGTAATAGGAGGAGATATAGGAGGATATATGGAGTAATAGGAGGAGATATGGAGTAATAGGAGGAGATATAGGAAGGATATATGGAGTAATAGGAGGAGATATAGGGGGACATATGGAGTAATAGGAGGAGATATAGGGGGATATATGGAGTAATAGGAGGAGATATAGGAGGATATATGGAGTAATAGGAGGAGATATAGGGGGATATATGGAGTAATAGGAGGAGATATAGGAGGATATATGGAGTAATAGGAGGAGATATAGGAAGGATATATGGGGTAATAGGGGGAGATATAGGGAGGATATATGGTGTAATAGGAGGAGATATAGGAAGGATATATGGAGTAATAGGAGGAGATATAGGAGGATATATGGAGTAATAGGAGGAGATATAGGAAGGATATATGGAGTAATAGGAGGAGATATAGGAAGGATATATGGAGTAATAGGAGGAGATATAGGGGGACATATGGAGTAATAGGAGGAGATATAGGAGGATATATGGAGTAATAGGAGGAGATATAGGAGGATATATGGAGTAATAGGAGGAGATATAGGGGGATATATGGAGTAATAGGAGGAGATATAGGAGGATATATGGAGTAATAGGAGGAGATATAGGAAGGATATATGGGGTAATAGGGGGAGATATAGGGAGGATATATGGTGTAATAGGAGGAGATATAGGGAGGATATATGGAGTAATAGGAAGAGATGTAGGAGGATATATGGAGTAATAGGAGGAGATATAGGGAGGATATATGGAGTAATAGGAGGAGATATAGGGAGGATATATGGAGTAATAGGAGGAGATATAGGAGGATATATGGAGTAATAGGATGAGATATAGGGAGGATATATGGAGTAATAGGGGGAGATATAGGGAGGATATATGGAGTAATAGGAGGAGATATAGGGAGGATATATGGAGTAATAGGAGGAGATATAGGGAGGATATATGGAGTAATAGGAGGAGATATAGGGAGGATATATGGAGTAATAGGAGGAGATATAGGGGGATATATGGAGTAATAGGGGGAGATATAGGGAGGACATATGGAGTAATAGGAGATATAGGGGGGATATATGGAGTAATAGGAGGAGATATAGGGGGGGATATATGGAGTAATAGGAGGAGATATAGGGGGATATATGGAGTAATAGGAGGAGATATAGGGAGGACATATGGAGTAATAGGAGATATAGGGGGATATATGGAGTAATAGGGGGAGATATAGGGAGGATATATGGAGTAATAGGAGGAGATATAGGAGGATATATGGAGTAATAGGAGGAGATATAGGAGGATATATGGAGTAATAGGAGGAGATATAGGGAGGATATATGGAGTCATAGGAAGAAATACAAGGAGGAAGTACAGATAATATCTCACCCCCATGCCAGACACATTAGGCAGGAGATTTTCCTCTGGAATTTCAACATCTTCCATTAAGATCATTCCAGTCGCAGATGCCCGCAGTGAGAATTTTCCCTCTATTTTCGGGGTGGACAGCCCTTTCGTTCCCCTTTCTATAAGAAAACCTCGGACTTTGCCATCTTCACACACAGCCCAAACCACACATAAGTCAGCGACGGGAGAGTTTGTGATCCTATGCAAACAACAGTCATCATGGAATATTACATACGAGGACACTACTAATCCCATACCATGTGTGATCACTAATGGTTTACATGTGCTATGATTTTTACTGGTGATCTCTACAGTGTCCTCCTTACCAGCAGTGGCTAGAGAACATTAGATTGTGAAGCAGGAATCTTACCAGGTCTTGGATCCATTTAGTGTGTATGTTTTGCTGGTTGGATTGTATCGAGCCCTGGTCTCCATCCCACCAGGGTCACTGCCGTGGTTTGGTTCTGTGAGACCGAAACATCCCAGCAACTCTCCTCTCGCTGCAATGAGAATGTCACTTTTTTAATGGTTGTAAAAGGAACACAGACGCGACTGCCCAAGACGGCATCCACCAATGGCACAGACACAACCAAACCATGAAAGACACCTACAGCGCAGACACTCCTACACCATAAAAGACACCTACAGCGCAGACACTCCTACCCCATAAAAGACACCTACAGCGCAGACACTCCTACACCATAAAAGACACCTACAGCGCAGACACTCCTACACCATAAAAGACACCTACAGCGCAGACACTCCTACACCATAAATGACACCTACAGCGCAGACAGTCCTACACCATAAAAGACACCTACAGCGCAGACACTCCTACCCCATAAAAGACACCTACAGCGCAGACACTCCTACACCATAAAAGACACCTACAGCGCAGACACTCCTACACCATAAAAGACACCTACAGCGCAGACACTCCTACACCATAAAAGACACCTACAGCGCAGACACTCCTACACCATAAATGACACCTACAGCGCAGACACTCCTACACCATAAAAGACACCTACAGCGCAGACACTCCGACACAATAAAAGACACCTACAGCGCAGACACTCCTACACCATAAAAGACACCTACAGCGCAGACACTCCTACACCATAAAAGACACCTACAGCGCACACTCCTACACCATAAATGACACCTACAGCGCAGACACTCCTACACCATAAATGACACCTACAGCGCAGACACTCCTACACCATAAAAGACACCTACAGCGCAGACACTCCGACACCATAAAAGACACCTACAGCGCAGACACTCCTACACCATAAAAGACACCTACAGCGCAGACACTCCTACACCATAAAAGACACCTACAGCGCAGACACTCCTACACCATAAAAGACACCTACAGCGCAGACACTCCTACACCATAAAAGACACCTACAGCGCAGACACTCCTACACCATAAATGACACCTACAGCGCAGACAGTCCTACACCATAAAAGACACCTACAGCGCAGACACTCCTACCCCATAAAAGACACCTACAGCGCAGACACTCCTACACCATAAAAGACACCTACAGCGCAGACACTCCTACACCATAAAAGACACCTACAGCGCAGACACTCCTACACCATAAAAGACACCTACAGCGCAGACACTCCTACACCATAAATGACACCTACAGCGCAGACACTCCTACACCATAAAAGACACCTACAGCGCAGACACTCCGACACAATAAAAGACACCTACAGCGCAGACACTCCTACACCATAAAAGACACCTACAGCGCAGACACTCCTACACCATAAAAGACACCTACAGCGCAGACACTCCTACACCATAAAAGACACCTACAGCGCAGACACTCCTACACCATAAAAGACACCTACAGCGCAGACACTCCTACACCATAAAAGACACCTACAGCGCAGACACTCCTACACCATAAATGACACCTACAGCGCAGACAGTCCTACACCATAAAAGACACCTACAGCGCAGACACTCCTACCCCATAAAAGACACCTACAGCGCAGACACTCCTACACCATAAAAGACACCTACCTACAGCGCAGACACTCCTACACCATAAAAGACACCTACAGCGCAGACACTCCTACACCATAAAAGACACCTACAGCGCAGACACTCCTACACCATAAATGACACCTACAGCGCAGACACTCCTACACCATAAAAGACACCTACAGCGCAGACACTCCGACACAATAAAAGACACCTACAGCGCAGACACTCCTACACCATAAAAGACACCTACAGCGCAGACACTCCTACACCATAAAAGACACCTACAGCGCACACTCCTACACCATAAATGACACCTACAGCGCAGACACTCCTACACCATAAATGACACCTACAGCGCAGACACTCCTACACCATAAAAGACACCTACAGCGCAGACACTCCGACACAATAAAAGACACCTACAGCGCAGACACTCCTACACCATAAAAGACACCTACAGCGCAGACACTCCTACACCATAAAAGACACCTACAGCGCAGACACTCCTACACCATAAAAGACACCTACAGCGCAGACACTCCTACACCATAAAGACACCTACAGCGCAGACACTCCTACACCATAAAAGACACCTACAGCGCAGACACTCCTACACCATAAATGACACCTACAGCGCAGACAAACCTACACCATAAATGACACCCACAGCGCAGACACTCCTACACCATAAAAGACACCTACAGCACAGACACTCCTACACCATAAATGACACCCACAGTGCAGACACTCCTACACCATAAAAGACACCTACAGCACAGACACTCCTACACCATAAAAGACACCTACAGCGCAGACACTCCTACACCATAAAAGACACCTACAGCGCAGACACTCCTACACCATAAATGACACCCACAGCGCAGACACTCCTACACCATAAAAGACACCTACAGCACAGACACTCCTACACCATAAATGACACCCACAGCGCAGACACTCCTACACCATAAAAGACACCTACAGCGCAGACACTCCTACACCATAAATGACACCTACAGCGCAGACAAACCTACACAATAAAAGACACCTACAGCGCAGACACTCCTACACCATAAAAGACACCTACAGCGCAGACACTCCTACACCATAAAAGACACCTACAGCGCAGACACTCCTACACCATAAAAGACACCTACAGCGCAGACACTCCTACACCATAAAAGACACCTACAGCGCAGACACTCCTACACCATAAATGACACCCACAGCGCAGACACTCCTACACCATAAAAGACACCTACAGCACAGACACTCCTACACCATAAAAGACACCTACAGCACAGACACTCCTACACCATAAAAGACACCTACAGCGCAGACACTCCTACACCATAAAAGACACCTACAGCGCAGACACTCCTACACCATAAATGACACCCACAGCGCAGACACTCCTACACCATAAAAGACACCTACAGCACAGACACTCCTACACCATAAAAAACACCTACAGCGCAGACACTCCTACACCATAAAAGACACCTACAGCGCAGACACTCCTACACCATAAAAGACACCTACAGCGCAGACACTCCTACACCATAAAAGACACCTACAGCGCAGACACTCCTACACCATAAAAGACACCTACAGCGCAGACACTACTACACCATAAAAGACACCCACAGCGCAGACACTACTACACCATAAAAGACACCTACAGCGCAGACACTCCTACACCATAAAAGACACCTACAGCGCATATGCTTCCAGCAGGTGGCGCTATAGACTTCAAGTTCTCTTCCTCTCTGAAGAGGCAATTTGCATATTAAATCTCCCAGAGGCGCATTGCACGGCGAATAAGCCTCCTTACCTTGGCATGCCAGAGTCGGTATGTCACACTCCACAAAGAGAAAAGTTACCCCTTAGACCTACAGCACAGACACTACTACAGTCGAGCACATAAATAAATTACACAGCAGTAGCCATCCGCACCGCAGGGACCACTGCGACACTGGGCCTCACACACCATTACCTAATCTAGGAAGATACTTTTGCTTCTGCTCCTCAGTCCCATATGCATAGATCGGATGCATCACCAGCGAGGACTGGACGCTCATCACGGAGCGATAGCTGCTGTCCACCCGCTCCACTTCTCTTGCCAGCAGCCCGTACGCTACATACGAGGTCCCGGCACAGCCATAACCTGGAGGGAGCATTGAGCAATGGTGAATCGTATCATATGATTATGTAAACACAATGCGTGATCCATTACCTTTAATAGTAGATCCCAGGACACCCAGTTCTCCCATCTCCGACATAATCTCCCGGTCAAACACTACAAAGAGAACCAAGGTGGAGTTACATGGAGGGAAAAGACGTCACATAGGGAGAGAGGATCAGTACCTATCACTGCTACCTTCCTGCCGGTTCGCCATCAGGATCCGCGGCATGAGTCTCTCCTGACAGTAAGATCGGAAGCTGTCCCGTATCATGATCTCATCCTCCGTCAGCTGCGAGTCCAGACAGAGGGCATCGCGCCAGTCAAACTGCGCCCGGGCTGCAGTACAGAACACATACACATGGGCATCACTGACACCAAAGAGTTCAAATATTACTAATATGATAAAAAAAATTCAGCAACTTTCTAATATACGGTACACAAGGTTCAGGAGTTCAGGTTCAGGCCCTAGCCACACAAGGACCAGGGGTTCAGGATCAGGCCCTGGCCACACAAGGACCAGGGGTTCAGGATCAGGCCCTGATCACACAAGGACCAGGGGTTCAGGTTCTGGCTACACAAGGACCAGGGGTTCAGGTTCTGCCTACACAAGGACCAGGGGTTCAGGTTCTGGCTACACAAGGACCAGGGGTTCAGGTTCTGCCTACACAAGGACCAGGGGTTCAGGTTCTGCCTACACAAGGACCAGGGGTTCAGGTTCTGGCCCTGATCACACAAGGACCAGGGGTTCAGGTTCTGGCTACACAAGGACCAGGGGTTCAGGTTCTGCCTACACAAGGACCAGGGGTTCAGGTTCTGGCTACACAAGGACCAGGGGTTCAGGTTCTGCCTACACAAGGACCAGGGGCTCAGGTTCTGCCTACACAAGGACCAGGGGTTCAGGTTCTGCCTACACAAGGACCAGGGGTTCAGGTTCTGCCTACACAAGGACCAGGGGTTCAGGTTCTGGCTACACAAGGACCAGGGGTTCAGGTTCTGCCTACACAAGGACCAGGGGTTCAGGTTCTGCCTACACAAGGACCAGGGGTTCAGGTTCAGGCCCTGGCCCCCCAAGGACCAGGGATCCAAACTGATTTACAACTACTCAGGATACAAGGACGAGGGGTACTTGCATCATGGTGTACATGTGCGGGGCTATTCAGGCACCTCCCTCTTAGGGAGGGTGCCTTTTATACAAGATGCTTCCCAGCTACTGGCTGGGAGCATTTTCCAACCACACGCGCTGCCCCTTTAAGAGCAGGGGGAGCACACATTAGTTGTGCCATCGGGAAGTCTGTGGGAGACGTGTCGAGAGACGGCGGGGGTGATTGCGCAGCCTCGAGTATATCAGCGTCCCTGCATGGACGGAGAAGGGGAACCATGCAGCGGAGCTGGCATTAGCGTTACAAACAGTTAGAGTTAACAGTTGGGAGTAGCCCACAGTGGGAGAGGCTAGTGTAAGGGACAGGACAGTGACCATTTCCTGCTGGGATATTACATAGGGCCTGGGGTACATACATAGTGAGCGGGTCACCCTATATGAAAATAGATCGAAGAGAAGGTTTAACGTGATCCTGAGCATAAGTGACAAAGAGAGACAAAGTGACCTCCGGGGATGATTACATGCGGCCTGCACGGGCGTAAGGCCCCCACAGCACAAGGCCACACATTCAGCCATGACCTCTACTTTCATGTAACGTGCCGGGGCGCAGGAGACAAGCACCTTACCCCGCAGCTACAGCCCCGCACCTCATTACACATCTGACTTTCACGGTCTGTTTACAGACTGATTTGTGCACCTGAATTTAATGTTCTCATATAAGCCCGGAGCAGTCATCTCCAGAGAGCCATATCCAGTTCCAAAATCAGGATCTGTATACAGACCATGAAATTGAGACTTTACTATCATTTAAAATAATTTTTGACCCGAAAACCCGACAAATTGGCAACATGTTTCAAGGGTAAGTACACTTTTATGTAACTTTTCAGAATAAGCAATCTTGTGTGCGTCCATTACAAATAACCCTATTTCTGGACGTTATTATGACTTGTATCCTGCATTTTCATCAATTTTCCCCTCTGCGGGTTCTATCTGCTTAATTTATTGACTCTGAACTACAGGGAGGAGACCAGAGGCTATAATCTCTAGCATAAAAAGCACCGCAAAAAAAGCAACAGCACCATGGAGGCGATTATACAGTAGTACTGTGCAGTGTAGATATGAATCCAGCATGGAGGCGATTATACAGCAGTACTGAGCAGTGTAGATGTGAATCCAGCATGGAGGCAAATATACAGCAGTACTGAGCACGGTAAACGTGAGCTCAGTATGGAGCAGTATAAATGTGAATCCTGCTCTGGGGAGGTGATGGAAAAAACTTGTTAGAAAGTTTAGCACATCCCTGTGTCTGCCTCTGCTTGTTTCTTCTCCTTGCTCTTACCTATACAGTTTAATAGGACATGTAACCCGACACCTTACTGTGCTGGCAGTCATGAGCAAGATGACGATAAGCTGACAAGTTCAGATGGCAGAAAGGAAGGGGAGAAGTGGCTCAAAAGTGGAGAAAGAGGCAAAATTCTCTGACAAGATATATTACAGAGAGTCTTATATTCACCTGAACTATTGATTCAGGCAAAGTTTGGTTAAAGCACAGTTCCCAATGAAGTCTTTATTGCTGGATAGACTTTCACTAAACAAATTATGCGGAGCTGAGCAAAAAGGACCACGTCAGAGCCCTATGGTCCTTCTCCTACGTGGAGAAAACGAGGGGTGATAACATGAGGAAAAGCTCCTGTAAACCCCATAACACCACTGAACGGATATACAACGGGACTGAATGCAGGACATTAGTGGGTTAGGATATTTCTTGCTACTCTCACCTGCAGCTCCAGCTCCTCCCTCTCCCTACTTAGAAGCGGGGAGTACAATGCCAAAGGTTTACATTATATATAAATACAAGATAAACTTACACTTCGCAGATCTCTGATCTTTCTGTTTCTTGGTGTCTGGAAAATGGAATAAACGCTGAAGGTAAGTTGCATGTTACAGCATGAGGAGAAACACAACTGCGGAGGAGGATTGCATCCAACCTCTGCGACCCGAGAACTCCACTGATGGAGCGCAGTCGCCTCAATCCTGACACAGGGGTGAGAGCGAGCGGGCACGGAGGAACTTCGATCTGTGTAATTTTTCGGAGCAGAAACTCAGTTGTTGAAAAGTTTTGACATTTTTACCGAGTTTCCACACCGAAAACTCTGTCTGCAAATAGTCACACATGCTGCCAAAACACAGACGAGTCGCCGACTACCACCATCTAGCACTACTATGGGCTTACTATACTCTTCTGCCACCTTGTGGACAAAAGAGCAGCAAGCAGGCGTAACTACACTTCACTTCCTTGTGGTTACACGATCTCTGCTTGTGTAAGTGAATAGAAACATTATTTGCATCCACAAATGATCCTATACAATAAAAAAACAAGCAGTGATCTGGGTAATGGTTGGAAATTGAAGCGCACAGTAAATTAGTAGGTTGCAGGATGATATAATGATAGGATATCCAAATCCTAATACCCTGACAGTCTGATAGACCAGATCCTGAGGACTCCGGATTAGAGGAGATTACCTATGTGCGTGGCCGCGGTGCCCTGTGTCCTGGCCGCGGTGATGCCAAAGCTTCGAGTCACGGCTCTGAGCAGACGAAGGGGGCTGCCAGTCAGCGACATGATGACCACCCTGAAAATAACACACACAAATGTCAGAAACTGCATGTCGTGCATGGACAGAAAAAAAAAATATAAAGCTGCAAAAAAACAATAAAAATTATATAATTACAGACCAAAAGTTTTGGACACACCTTCTCATTTTTCTGTATTTTCATGACTATGAAAATTGTACATTCACACTGAAGGCATCAAAACTATGAATTAACACATGTGGAATTATATACTTAACAAAAAAGTGTGAAACAACTGAAATTATGTCTTATATTCTAGGTTCTTCAAAGTAGCCACCTTTTGCTTTGATGACTGCTTTGCACACTCTTGGCATTCTCTTGGTGAGCTTCAAGAGGTAGTCACCGGGAATGGTCTTCCAACAATCTTGAAGGAGTTCCCAGAGATGCTTAGCACTTGTTGGCCCTTTTGCCTTCACTCTGCGGTCCAGCTCACCCCAAACCATCTCGATTGGGTTCAGGTCTGGTGACTGTGGAGGCCAGGTCATCTGGCGTAGCACCCCATCACTCTCCTTCTTGGTCAAATAGCCTTTACACAGCCTGGAGGTGTGTTTGGGGTCATTGTCCTGTTGAAAAATAAATGATGGTCCAACTAAACGCAAACCAGATGGAATAGCATGCCGCTGCAAGATGCTGTGGTAGCCATGCTGGTTCAGTATGCCTTCAATTTTGAATAAATCCCCAACAGTGTCACCAGCAAAGCACCCCCACACCATCACACCTCCTCCTCCATGCTTCACGGTGGGAACCAGGCATGTAGTGTCCATCCGTTCACCTTTTCTGCGTCGCACAAAGACACGGTGGTTGGAACCAAAGATCTCAAATTTGGACTCATCAGACCAAAGCACAGATTTCCACTGGTCTAATGTCCATTCCTTGTGTTCTTTAGCCCAAACAAGTCTCTTCTGCTTGCTGCCTGTCCTTAGCAGTGGTTTCCTAGCTGCTATTTTACCATGAAGGCCTGCTGCACAAAGTCTCCTCTTAACAGTTGTTGTAGAGATGTGTCTGCTGCTAGAACTCTGTGTGGCATTGACCTGGTCTCTAATCTGAGCTGCTGTTAAGCTGCGATTTCTGAGGCTGGTGACTCGGATAAACTTATCCTCAGAAGCAGAGGTGACTCTTGGTCTTCCTTTCCTGGGGCGGTCCTCATGTGAGCCAGTTTCTTTGTAGCGCTTGATGGTTTTTGCCACTGCACTTGGGGACACTTTCAAAGTTTTCCCAATTTTTCAGACTGACGGACCTTCATTTCGTAAAGTAATGATGGCCACTCGTTTTTCTTTACTTAGCTGCTTTTTTCTTGCCATAATACAAATTCTAACAGTCTATTCAGTAGGTCTATCAGCTGTGTATCCACCAGACTTCTGCTCAACACAACTGATTGTCCCAACCGCATTTATAAGGCAAGAAATCCCACTTATTAACCCTGACAGGGCACACCTGTGAAGTGAAAACCATTCCCGGTGACTACCTCTTGAAGCTCATCAAGAGAATGCCAAGAGTGTGCAAAGCAGTCATCAAAGCAAAAGGTGGCTACTTTGAGGAACCTAGAATATAAGACATAATTTCAGTTGTTTCACACTTTTTTGTTAAGTATATAATTCCACATGTGTTAATTCATAGTTTTGATGCCTTCAGTGTGAATGTACAATTTTCATAGTCATGAAAATACAGAAAAATCTTTAAATGAGAAGGTGTGTCCAAACTTTTGGTCTGTACTGTATATACATATATTTATTATATACACACATACATACACAGTTGTGTGAAAGAGTATGCGCCCCCTACTTGATTTCCTATTATTTTGCATGTTTGTCATAACTAAAATGTTTCAGATCACCAAACAAATGGCAGTTATAACTCTGCTTCCCAAAGTTGTGATAAACCTCAGTTAGTTTACTGTTTAAGGGAGTTGGGGGGGGGCAATCACTTTTTCACGCAGGACCCTGTAGGTTTGGATTTCTTTTTCCCTTAATAATAAAGACCTTCATTTATAAACTGCATTTTGTGATTCCTTGCGTTATCTTTTGTCTAATATTTACATTTGTTTGGTGATCTGAAACATTGAAGTGTCACAAACAAGCAAAAGAATAGGATATCATGAAGGGGGAAAATACTTTCACACAACTGTGTACAGGAAACAATTTCAGTAGATCAGAAAAGTGTTCAAATAAACAAAACCGACTACAGATCTGGAATATGCAGGTGTGAATAGGGCCTGTGTGCAGATTACTTTTTTTTTTTTTCAGGCAGCCAAAAACATCAGTATTTCATGATGAAAACACTTCCTAGATCGCTTTTCTCGGATTTTTTTTAGCGATTCTCCCAGCGTCTTTGTGGTATTTTATATACTACACTGTCCAGATATTTTTGTTTAAACTACATTAAACAATGATGAAACCGCTAATGTGTTTTTTTTTTTCTTTAGTATGACAAAAAAAAAAAAAGACACCCGGCCGTCTTTTGCTCCTTCCCATTGGCTCGTATTATGGGATATAGATTGTTTTCAGAGCAAAAAAACGCCTAAAGAACGGCTCGGTGATTTTTTTTTTTTTTTTTTGAGCAGCCAGGTTTCTTTGGAAACCTGAAGCGATTAAAAGTCGCTGAAAAGACTGGACGGGAGTAAAACATGTGGTCGTTATATAGAGATGCACACTGCGAACGCTTTTACAGGAGGTTTCGGAGAAGATGCACAAACCTTAAAGTGTGAACAGTCTCGTTTCTGAGCCTGTCCCTTTAATTAAAAAAAAAAAAAAGTAAGTGACTGACTGCAGTCTCCGCCAATGAGATGCATCACCCCGGGCCTCACCCCCTGATGTAGCCAATCAGCTGAGAGGAGAATTTATACTGACATAGCAGCTGGAGTCTCGGGATGTCAGTGACCACATGATGACATGCTGGGAGTTGTAGTGTCCTGATCCATAGTAACGGCACCTGTCATATTTGGCATATGGATGGTACTACAATTCCCAGCAGACACATACGGGGGTATAATCCCCAGTCTCGTTGTACCATGTGACACAAGCCTTGTCCCGTGTAATCATTACCGGCTGATTTTTTTTTTTCCTAACAAAAATCTGCAGAACTTTTTTTTTTTTTTTTTCTTCGACCTTTGTTCTTCTCTCCAGCAAGGGCCGGATTAAAGGTGCCATCACCATCCCTGTCCTTAAAGGGGCAGCACATTGTATGTTGTCCTATATAGTTAGGGTTATAGCAGGACACCACTGGCTGGGAGCTAAATTCACCTTCTTTGATGAACCCCCCCCCCAACAACAACAAAAACACACACAGAGCTGGTTAGAATGTTCTGCAGCGAAGATTATGCTGGGACTTATGGTACTCCCAGCAGTTCTTTTTTTATTACAGGTATTGTAAGTGTTCACTGGAAAGTGCAGGGTTAACACAACATACTTGTCAGCAAGGCCCAGAGTGTGAACCCAGAGCTCCCAACATGGTGGCACCGTGATATAAACTCTGAAAGCCCCCCAGGGTCGCCCCTCCGCCTGCCATGCACCCACACAAACACTACGACCCTCACCTTCCTCGGCTTCTCCTCTCTCTGGCAGCAGCTTATGAAACTGACAGCGCAGCAGCGCCACCTGGTGGACTGCTTGCATCGTCGCTGCTTAATGACGTCACTGACTGGCTGAAGACGCCATATTGAGTGTGGCGGGTACGTGACGAATGCGAATTTGCGAGAAGTGACGTGAAGGTTGTCATACAGGCAACTAAACCGAGATATCTCTAGATGTAAGGAAGAACACGAATGTAAAGAAAACGTATAGGCCATAACCAATCAGTGCGCGAAAAGGCAATCAGTGAAGGAGGTGCCAATAGGAACCAATCAAATTCCTGATTTTATATTCAAGCTGAACGTAGATCTATGAGAGGTGAAAGCTGATTGGCTGCTGTGGGTGAACTCTTTAAATGAAGTCTCCCTATTCCACATTTAACCCCTTCCCTCCTATGAAGGCCTAAACGAGGCGCTAAAGGAAAGCGTTATTATATTTGTGGAGATCTCCTTTAACCCCTTGTGGGATGAGTTTTTTTTTTTTTTTTTTAGCAACAGCATATATAGTTTATTAACAAACGCCAAACATTTTTGGAGGGTAGAAAATAGAATAAAATGGTGTTTTTTGGGGGGGTCTTTTGGGTGTTGACCATGTGGAATAAATATCACGTTACCTTTATTCTGCGGTGATGTGTGATGACAGCAATACCAACAACATCATAGGCTTTTATGTTTTTAGCAGAATACATTTTCTTAAAAAGGAAAAAAAAATAAAAAATAGATTTTTGCATTTTCTCCTGCCCCATAACTTTATTCTGTTTTTTGGGGGTTTTTTTTGGTTAATTTATTCTATTGACATTATTTTTCATTTTTGGTTATTTTATTTTGTATATAAATGTGTATGTATAAAGATATATAAAATAAACATAAAGTGCAGAAAAAAAAATACAGTATATATTGTATTTATTCTATTGACATTATTTTGTATTTTATGTTTAGTTTTTATTATATACAGTATATAGAGTCTTAGGCTTTCCCCCAGCTAGAGGACAGTTAATTATGGCTGCTATCCCACTCTTCACCACCAGATGGCGGTCTATCATCACAGAGCGCGTCATCAGAGAGAAGTATGGCTGCCATGTATATGGGCCCGGCTGTCACTGATGGCCGTCACTGATGGCCGACATATGTAATAATGGGTCCTTGTATATGATGAGAGGTGCTGGGCCTTTCTGAACAAACGTCACTGGACTATTAAGGGTTACATTTCCTTCGTTTGCCGCTGTTTATATATTAACTTTCTTTACTCCACACACCTTGGTAAGTTAGTGCGCCCTTCTGCTGTCACCTCCTGTGACCTGGCATTGTAAGATTGGGATATTATAATGCCTCACTTTACCCCAACGACACGATAATTCCACAGCGCGTTACGAGCCAACATACAGTGACTATCCACAAAACGCTCTGTGACTAAACTATAAGGTAAAAAACGGTACTGGAGATATCCATGTTCGTGTGTCTGTGTGTGTAATATGTGCGGCACACGTGTGCCGCCCATGGGCAGCATCAGTACCACATGGACGGCCGCCGGGGAAGAAGCGCTACAGTAAGCGCTGTTCCCCGGCGGCAGGTGCTGAAGCCGGCTCTCATCATTCTCCCCTGCTCTGCCGGCGATCGGCGCGAGCAGAGGAAAATGATGAGAGTTATATTAAAGTCCGAACGACAGCATTTGGGGGCTTTTGGGACTCTTACTCCCATCATCCGACACCTGCTGCTGCTAATAACAGTGATAGCAGGAGCGGATGATCAGGGTTTTCCTCACCCGCTACCTGCGATCTAATGAAATAAATGAATGAAAAACCCGACGTGGGTTCCCCCCTATTTTCTTGAACCAGCCACTGCTGGGGACTGCAACCTTCAGCTGTCAGCTTCTGCAAGGTAGGTTATCAAGAATAGAGGGGTCCCCACGTTGCTTTTTTTTTAAAAAAAATTTAAATAAATAATTTTAATAAATGGCGTGGGGTTCCCCCATTTTTGACAACCAGGCTTGCTAAAGCTAACACCTGGGAGCTGGTATTTTCAGCTGGTAAGGGGCCATGGATATTGGCCCCCCCAGCTTAAACACAGCAGCCCGCCCATCTATTAGATGAGCCAATTCTGGCGCTTTATCCGGCTCCTCCCATTTGCCCTGTAGCGGTGGCAAGTGGGGTTCATATTTGTGGGGTTGATGTCACCTCTGTAATGTCAGGTGACATCAAGCCCATGGCCTAGTAATGGAGAGGTGTCTATAAGATGCATATCCATTACTAATCCTATAGTTACATGCTAAATAAAGACACAGACAGAATAAAATCCTTTATTTGAAAAAATTACACAGACACCTTTAATGTTCTAAATTAAACCATACTTACTCCAACACCTTACTGCAGACTGTACTTTCTTCGGAAGCTCAGGTTGTTCTATGTGTGCAGTAAAATGCTGGAAATGTTCTACCAGTCCGTTGTGGCCAGCGCCATTTTTTTTGCTATCATATGCTGGGGCAGGAGTGTGCGAGTAGCTGAGGCTAATAAGCTCCACAAACTTATCAAGAAGGCAAGCGCGGCTGTTGGCCTCCATCTGGACTCTCGAGGAGGTATTGGAGCATAGAATTCAGAAGAAGTGTAGGGCTATAATGATCAATAATACACACCCACTATACGAGCTGTTCTTGGAGCAGAAGAGCGCATTCAGCAGACGTCTAATCCTACTAAGGTGTAAGAAGGAGAAATTCAGGAAATCGTTTGTATCTACTGCAATGGGGATGTATAATAATTTCCTAAGGGTGGTAGACAACAATGACTGATTGCAGGTGCACTAATGTCAATTAACAGTGACTCAAAGGTCGGTCGGCTCAAAGGGGATTTCACGGTGGCGACGACCCGGTACGTGGCCCTGGGCGCCCATGTTAAGGGGACGGTCTTTAAAGGGGTTTTTGTAAAGTTTGTGTTCGTGACGCCACCTGTGGTTTTCGGTCAGAGGGGACCGACGCTGCTTAAAGGGGTCCTCTGGGGTGATGTTGTTGCAGCACGATGGTGACCCTTCTTACAGGTGAAGCAGTGTCCCCAGGGCTCCTAAGGTGTATGGCAAGGATGGTGTATGCCAACAAATAAGTGGAGGATGCAGAGTGGTAAAGTCTTTACCTGGTTTACTGATGGTAGCAGTCAACCTCAGTCCAGGATACCAGGTACACAGGGCTGCCACTAAAAATTTCGGGGCCCCATACTGGCAAAATTTCCGGGGCCCCCTTGAGACTCCGCCCAGGCTCCACCCCAGCCCCACCTCCACGCTCCACCCCTCAAATTGTCCACAGTCCCACCGCTCTCTCTTGGAAAATCTCCACTTCTCACCTATCACACATTGACAGTTCCCATCACCAGATCACACATGTAGCCGGCAGCTTTTGTTTTGGCCAATAGATTTTTTAAGCCACCAAAATGACAAGGTAGACACTTTTGGCCGGGCCCTACTCTACTGTAATCTATTAAATATTTGTTAAAATATGCAATACAATTTAGGTATATTTTTATTTTTCAATTTTTAAAATGACCTATAATACCACATACAAGGAACAAATACCACAGCACCATGACCAGACACCATATTATCACCACAGTGACCTATAATACTATCTACAAGGCACAAATACCGCCACACCATGACCAGATGACATATTACCACCACAGTGATCGAATAATATCAAATACAAGGAACAAATACCACAACATCATGACCAGACCACATATTACCAACACATAGTGACTGAATACTACAATACTGATCAATAATAAAAAAAAACACAATACTATCACCATAAGTGCCATTATACACAGGAGATGTGTACTTAGTATGCAGTGTCTGTGTACAGGTAATACAGTGATCACCAGTGACATTATACACAGGAGCTCTGTATATAGTGTATAGGTAATCCAGTGATCACCGGTGACATTATACACAGGACCTCTGTATATAGTATACAGTGCATAGTGTCAGTGTATAGGTAACACACTGACTCACCAGTGACGTCTCTAGGTGAAGTCCTTCATCTTTCATCCCGCACAGACCACCATCACTTCATCCAGCCAGGACTCGTCTCTGCAGGAAATAACACAGTTATCTCGAGTTCCACTTGCAGAACACATTACTTAATTTTCCCAACTTCTACATTACACCACATGAAGAAGGCGACATAGTGTCACTCTCACAGTAATAGGACCGCCCCTCCATTTAAAACAGTGTACTCAAAAAATAAAATAAATACATCACTGCAGTAATAATATCCCTTAATTAGCCCCTATGGTAATAATATTCGCCATCCTGGCCCCGTGTGTCTCATTACTGGGGTCAGCCATATGTTCTCCCATCCTGCCCTAATGAGTATCCATCCTGCCCCATATGATCTCCCCATCCTGCCCCATCTGTCTCCAATCCTGTCTCCAGTGTCTCCAATCATGCCCGTATCACCATTCTGCCCCGTCTCCAATCAGGGCCCCATTTCTCAATTCTGCCCCATCTGTTTCCATTCCTGCCCCAGTGTCTCCAGTCATGCCCCAGTGTCTCCAGTCATGCCCCAGTGTCTGTCATCCTGCCCCGTGTCTCCAATCATGCCCCGTTTCTCCTTTCTGCCCCTGTGTCCAGCTTTCTGCCCCTGTGTCCAGCTTTCTGCCCCTGTGCCCAGCTTTCTGCCCCCCTGTGCCCAGCGTTCTGCCCCCTCCTGTGTCCAGCGTTCTGCCCCCCCTGTGTCCAGCGTTCTGCCCCCCCCGTGTCCAGCGTTCTGCCCCCTCCGTGTCCAGCGTTCTGCCCCCTCCTGTGTCCAGCGTTCTGCCCCCTCCTGTGTCCAGCGCTCTGCCCCCTCCTGTGTCCAACGTTCTGCCCCCTCCTGTGTCCAGCGCTCTGCCCCCTCCTGTTTCCAGCGTTCTGCCCCCTCCTGTGTCCAGCGCTCTGCCCCCTCCTGTGTCCAGCGTTCTGCCCCCTCCTGTGTCCAGCGCTCTGCCCCCTCCTGTGTCCAACGTTCTGCCCCCTCCTGTGTCCAGCGTTCTGCCCCCTCCTGTGTCCAGCGTTCTGCCCCCTCCTGTGTCCAGCGCTCTGCCCCCTCCTGTGTCCAGCGCTCTGCCCCCTCCTGTGTCCAACATTCTGCCCCCTCCTGTGTCCAGCGCTCTGCCCCCTCCTGTGTCCAGCGTTCTGCCCCCTCCTGTGTCCAGCGCTCTGCCCCCTCCTGTGTCCAGCGCTCTGCCCCCTCCTGTGTCCAGCGCTCTGCCCCCTCCTGTGTCCAGCGTTCTGCCCCCTCCTGTGTCCAGCGCTCTGCCCCCTCCTGTGTCCAGCGCTCTGCCCCCTCCTGTGTCCAGCGCTCTGCCCCCTCCTGTGTCCAGCGCTCTGCCCCCTCCTGTGTCCAGCGCTCTGCCCCCCCTGTGTCCAGCGCTCTGCCCCCTCCTGTGTCCAGCGTTCTGCCCCCTCCTGTGTCCAGCGTTCTGCCCCCCCCCCTGTGTCCAGCGCTCTGCCCCCTCCTGTGTCCAGCGCTCTGCCCCCTCCTGTGTCCAGCGCTCTGCTCCCTCCTGTGTCCAGCGCTCTGCCCCCTCCTGTGTCCAGCGCTCTGCCCCCTCCTGTGTCCAGCGCTCTGCCCCCTCCTGTGTCCAGCGCTCTGCCCCCTCCTGTGTCAAGCGCTCTGCCCCCTCCTGTGTCCAGCGTTCTGCCCCCTCCTGTGTCCAGCGCTCTGCCCCCTCCTGTGTCCAGCGCTCTGCCCCCTCCTGTGTCCAGCGCTCTGCCCCCTCCTGTGTCCAGCGCTCTGCCCCCTCCTGTGTCCAGCGCTCTGCCCCCTCCTGTGTCCAGCGCTCTGCCCCCTCCTGTGTCCAGCGCTCTGCCCCCTCCTGTGTCCAGCGCTCTGCCCCCTCCTGTGTCCAGCGTTCTGCCCCCTCCTGTGTCCAGCGCTCTGCCCCCTCCTGTGTCCAGCGCTCTGCCCCCTCCTGTGTCCAACGTTCTGCCCCCTCCTGTGTCCAGCGTTCTGCCCCCTCCTGTGTCCAGCGTTCTGCCCCCTCCTGTGTCCAGCGCTCTGCCCCCTCCTGTGTCCAGCGCTCTGCCCCCTCCTGTGTCCAGCGCTCTGCCCCCTCCTGTGTCCAGCGCTCTGCCCCCTCCTGTGTCCAGCGCTCTGCCCCCTCCTGTGTCCAGCGCTCTGCCCCCTCCTGTGTCCAGCTTTCTGCCCCCTCCTGTGTCCAGCGTTCTGCCCCCTCCTGTGTCCAGCGTTCTGCCCCCTCCTGTGTCCAGCGCTCTGCCCCCTCCTGTGTCCAGCGTTCTGCCCCCCCTGTGTCCAGCGCTCTGCCCCCTCCTGTGTCCAGCGCTCTGCCCCCCCCCTGTGTCCAGCGCTCTGCCCCCTCTTGTGTCCAGCGCTCTGCCCCCTCCTGTGTCCAGCGCTCTGCCCCCTCCTGTGTCCAGCGTTCTGCCCCCTCCTGTGTCCAGCGTTCTGCCCCCTCCTGTGTCCAGCGTTCTGCCCCCTCCTGTGTCCAGCGCTCTGCCCCCTCCTGTGTCCAGCGTTCTGCCCCCTCCTGTGTCCAGCGTTCTGCCCCCTCCTGTGTCCAGCGTTCTGCCCCCTCCTGTGTCCAGCGCTCTGCCCCCTCCTGTGTCCAGCACTCTGCCCCCCCCCTGTGTCCAGCGTTCTGCCCCCCCTGTGTCCAGCGTTCTGCCCCCTCCTGTGTCCAGCGCTCTGCCCCCTCCTGTGTCCAGCGTTCTGCCCGCCCTGTGTCCAGCGCTCTGCCCCCTCCTGTGTCCAGCGTTCTGCCCCCCCTGTGTCCAGCGCTCTGCCCCCTCCTGTGTCCAGCGTTCTGCCCCCCCTGTGTCCAGCGCTCTGCCCCCTCCTGTGTCCAGCGCTCTGCCCCCTCCTGTGTCCAGCGCTCTGCCCCCTCCTGTGTCCAGCACTCTGCCCCCTCCTGTGTCCAGCGCTCTGCCCCCTCCTGTGTCCAGCGCTCTGCCCCCTCCTGTGTCCAACGCTCTGACCCCTCCTGTGTCCAGCGCTCTGCCCCCTCCTGTGTCCAGCGCTCTGCCCCCTCCTGTGTCCAGCGTTCTGCCCCCCCTGTGTCCAGCGCTCTGCCCCCTCCTGTGTCCAGCGTTCTGCCCCCCCTGTGTCCAGCGCTCTGCCCCCTCCTGTGTCCAGCGCTCTGCCCCCTCCTGTGTCCAGCGCTCTGCCCCCTCCTGTGTCCAGCGCTCTGCCCCCTCCTGTGTCCAGCGCTCTGCCCCCTCCTGTGTCCAGCGTTCTGCCCCCTCCTGTGTCCAGCGCTCTGCCCCCTCCTGTGTCCAGCGTTCTGCCCCCCCTGTGTCCAGCGCTCTGCCCCCTCCTGTGTCCAGCGTTCTGCCCCCTCCTGTGTCCAGCGCTCTGCCCCCTCCTGTGTCCAGCGCTCTGCCCCCTCCTGTGTCCAGCGCTCTGCCCCCTCCTGTGTCCAGCGTTCTGCCCCCTCCTGTGTCCAGCGCTCTGCCCCCCCTGTGTCCAGCGCTCTGCCCCCTCCTGTGTCCAGCGTTCTGCCCCCTCCTGTGTCCAGCGTTCTGCCCCCCCTGTGTCCAGCGCTCTGCCCCCTCCTGTGTCCAGCGCTCTGCCCCCTCCTGTGTCCAGCGCTCTGCTCCCTCCTGTGTCCAGCGCTCTGCCCCCTCCTGTGTCCAGCGCTCTGCCCCCTCCTGTGTCCAGCGCTCTGCCCCCTCCTGTGTCCAGCGCTCTGCCCCCTCCTGTGTCCAGCGCTCTGCCCCCTCCTGTGTCCAGCGTTCTGCCCCCTCCTGTGTCCAGCGCTCTGCCCCCTCCTGTGTCCAGCGCTCTGCCCCCTCCTGTGTCCAGCGCTCTGCCCCCTCCTGTGTCCAGCGCTCTGCCCCCTCCTGTGTCCAGCGCTCTGCCCCCTCCTGTGTCCAGCGCTCTGCCCCCTCCTGTGTCCAGCGCTCTGCCCCCTCCTGTGTCCAGCGTTCTGCCCCCTCCTGTGTCCAGCGCTCTGCCCCCTCCTGTGTCCAGCGTTCTGCCCCCTCCTGCGTCCAGCGCTCTGCCCCCTCCTGTGTCCAGCGCTCTGCCCCCTCCTGCGTCCAACGTTCTGCCCCCTCCTGTGTCCAGCGTTCTGCCCCCTCCTGTGTCCAGCGTTCTGCCCCCTCCTGTGTCCAGCGCTCTGCCCCCTCCTGTGTCCAGCGCTCTGCCCCCTCCTGTGTCCAGCGCTCTGCCCCCTCCTGTGTCCAGCGCTCTGCCCCCTCCTGTGTCCAGCGCTCTGCCCCCTCCTGTGTCCAGCTTTCTGCCCCCTCCTGTGTCCAGCGCTCTGCCCCCTCCTGTGTCCAGCGTTCTGCCCCCTCCTGTGTCCAGCGCTCTGCCCCCTCCTGTGTCCAGCGTTCTGCCCCCCCTGTGTCCAGCGCTCTGCCCCCTCCTGTGTCCAGCGCTCTGCCCCCCCCTTGTGTCCAGCGCTCTGCCCCCTCTTGTGTCCAGCGCTCTGCCCCCTCCTGTGTCCAGCGCTCTGCCCCCTCCTGTGTCCAGCGTTCTGCCCCCTCCTGTGTCCAGCGTTCTGCCCCCTCCTGTGTCCAGCGTTCTGCCCCCTCCTGTGTCCAGCGCTCTGCCCCCTCCTGTGTCCAGCGTTCTGCCCCCCCCTGTGTCCAGCGCTCTGCCCCCTCCTGTGTCCAGCACTCTGCCCCCCCCCCTGTGTCCAGCGTTCTGCCCCCCCTGTGTCCAGCGTTCTGCCCCCTCCTGTGTCCAGCGCTCTGCCCCCTCCTGTGTCCAGCGTTCTGCCCCCCCTGTGTCCAGCGCTCTGCCCCCTCCTGTGTCCAGCGTTCTGCCCCCCCTGTGTCCAGCGCTTTGCCCCCTCCTGTGTCCAGCGTTCTGCCCCCTCCTGTGTCCAGCGCTCTGCCCCCTCCTGTGTCCAGCGCTCTGCCCCCTCCTGTGTCCAGCGTTCTGCCCCCCCTGTGTCCAGCGCTCTGCCCCCTCCTGTGTCCAGCGCTCTGCCCCCTCCTGTGTCCAGCGCTCTGCCCCCTCCTGTGTCCAGCGCTCTGCCCCCTCCTGTGTCCAGCGCTCTGCCCCCTCCTGTGTCCAACGCTCTGCCCCCTCCTGTGTCCAGCGCTCTGACCCCTCCTGTGTCCAGCGCTCTGCCCCCTCCTGTGTCCAGCGCTCTGCCCCCTCCTGTGTCCAGCGTTCTGCCCCCTCCTGTGTCCAGCGCTCTGCCCCCTCCTGTGTCCAGCGCTCTGCCCCCTCCTGTGTCCAGCGCTCTGCCCCCTCCTGTGTCCAGCGCTCTGCCCCCTCCTGTGTCCAGCGCTCTGCCCCCTCCTGTGTCCAGCGCTCTGACCCCTCCTGTGTCCAGCGCTCTGCCCCCTCCTGTGTCCAGCGTTCTGCCCCCTCCTGTGTCCAGCGCTCTGCCCCCTCCTGTGTCCAGCGCTCTGCCCCCTCCTGTGTCCAGCGTTCTGCCCCCCCTGTGTCCAGCGCTCTGCCCCCTCCTGTGTCCAGCGCTCTGCCCCCTCCTGTGTCCAGCGCTCTGCCCCCTCCTGTGTCCAGCGCTCTGCCCCCTCCTGTGTCCAGCGCTCTGCCCCCTCCTGTGTCCAACGCTCTGCCCCCTCCTGTGTCCAGCGCTCTGACCCCTCCTGTGTCCAGCGCTCTGCCCCCTCCTGTGTCCAGCGCTCTGCCCCCTCCTGTGTCCAGCGTTCTGCCCCCTCCTGTGTCCAGCGCTCTGCCCCCTCCTGTGTCCAGCGCTCTGCCCCCTCCTGTGTCCAGCGCTCTGCCCCCTCCTGTGTCCAGCGCTCTGCCCCCTCCTGTGTCCAGCGCTCTGCCCCCTCCTGTGTCCAGCGCTCTGACCCCTCCTGTGTCCAGCGCTCTGCCCCCTCCTGTGTCCAGCGTTCTGCCCCCTCCTGTGTCCAGCGCTCTGCCCCCTCCTGTGTCCAGCGCTCTGACCCCTCCTGTGTCCAGCGCTCTGCC
Source organism: Ranitomeya variabilis (assembly GCF_051348905.1). Classification (NCBI taxonomy): domain Eukaryota; kingdom Metazoa; phylum Chordata; class Amphibia; order Anura; family Dendrobatidae; genus Ranitomeya; species Ranitomeya variabilis. The sequence goes on from NC_135236.1 coordinate 52,149,119, forward strand.
CCCTCCTGTGTCCAGCGCTCTGCCCCCTCCTGTGTCCAGCGTTCTGCCCCCTCCTGTGTCCAGCGCTCTGCCCCCTCCTGTGTCCAGCGCTCTGCCCCCTCCTGTGTCCAGCGCTCTGCCCCCTCCTGTGTCCAGCGCTCTGCCCCCTCCTGTGTCCAGCGCTCTGCCCCCTCCTGTGTCCAGCGCTCTGACCCCTCCTGTGTCCAGCGCTCTGCCCCCTCCTGTGTCCAGCGTTCTGCCCCCTCCTGTGTCCAGCGCTCTGCCCCCTCCTGTGTCCAGCGCTCTGCCCCCTCCTGTGTCCAGCGTTCTGCCCCCCCTGTGTCCAGCGCTCTGCCCCCTCCTGTGTCCAGCGCTCTGCCCCCTCCTGTGTCCAGCGCTCTGCCCCCTCCTGTGTCCAGCGCTCTGCCCCCTCCTGTGTCCAGCGCTCTGCCCCCTCCTGTGTCCAACGCTCTGCCCCCTCCTGTGTCCAGCGCTCTGACCCCTCCTGTGTCCAGCGCTCTGCCCCCTCCTGTGTCCAGCGCTCTGCCCCCTCCTGTGTCCAGCGTTCTGCCCCCTCCTGTGTCCAGCGCTCTGCCCCCTCCTGTGTCCAGCGCTCTGCCCCCTCCTGTGTCCAGCGCTCTGCCCCCTCCTGTGTCCAGCGCTCTGCCCCCTCCTGTGTCCAGCGCTCTGCCCCCTCCTGTGTCCAGCGCTCTGCCCCCTCCTGTGTCCAGCGCTCTGACCCCTCCTGTGTCCAGCGCTCTGCCCCCTCCTGTGTCCAGCGTTCTGCCCCCTCCTGTGTCCAGCGCTCTGCCCCCTCCTGTGTCCAGCGCTCTGCCCTGGGCCCCCCCCCCCCCCCCCCCGGATCGCCGCTCTCAATTAAAAAAAAAAAAAAAAGTTCTACTTACCTCCCGTCCCGCGCTCCTGCTCTCTGCACGCAGCTGCAGCGTGCACTCGCCGGCGACTGACAATGAAGTCAGACGCCGGCGACATGCACGCTGCGGCTGACGTCAGCTGCCAGCCTCAGATTGGCTGGCGGCTGTTAACTATTGACGTGCGGGCTCGGGCCCGCACTTCAATAGCGCTGCAGCGCCGGCCGCAGCTAAGGGCCCGGTTCAGCCTGCGGCTGCCGGTAGGGGCCCGATGGGCAGATGAGACGGGGCCCGATGCGGGCCCCTCTGCCCACCGGGCCCCATACGCCAGTCACGGCTGTAATGCCCTGATGGCGGCCCTGCAGGTACAGGTGTAGCTGTGGTCTGGCCGGCTTGGAGGCTATACGCGAATCCCCTTTCTCTGGTGATGTCCATAAGCCTTTCCTACTTACGCTGATGTGCGAAGTCCCTGCTGCCTGAAGCTTTCTGGCAAGGTACTCCTTTCCTCTCCTGTCCTGTGACAGGTGCCTGCACGGTGGGCAGTGTGAGCCGTTTTATAGGGTCTCTTTCACGACCCGGGCTCTTAAGATACTGCTTTACCTCAGACTTGGTGTGGGCAAGTAACGTACGGTCTAATGCCCTCCGGTTCTGTCATGCGTTCTGGAGAGCGACACAACCTCGGGCTCCCGGTGCCCGGCTTCTGCGCTCTGGTTCTGAGGGTGCCCAGTCACAGTTCCCCTCTGAGCCCCTTTTCCTCCACTGTGCTCCTTTCCTCTTGGGCTCCACCACTTTCAACCCCTGGGGTTCTCTTTCCTTTCTGGAGCTGCAGCTCAGTTCTGGCTGCACGGCTCCGTTGTCTGCCTTCAATTCAAGACTTCCATCTCTCTCCTCTCCCTCTCACAGACTGACTAACTCCTCCTCTAGACCAGAACCCTTAAAGCTGGGGAAACTCCCCTGAATCCGGGTTCAGAGCTCCCCCCTCTGGCCTGGATTCGGAATGTGTTGCATGGGTGTGCCTTACCTGGTAAAGAGAATCCTCCTTGCCTCCAAGCATGATATCGCCCTCCCCGAAAGGAAGGCAACATCACTGTAACAACCGGTTACCTGGGGTGTTACACATAGACCCACTCATTTGAATGGGTCTACCTGTGTACATGTCTCTGGTACATGTGAAAACTGTCACCACACCTAGAGGAGACAGGGACATGTGAAAGAGGCCTAAAGATTTACATTTCTCAAAATCCAATTTTCACACCCATTTTGTATTGTTTCAGCATAATTAAAATGAAAAAAAAATGTTTAAACAGCTTTTAAGCAGAGTAATATGTCTCCATGGAAATGAACAGCAAACAAACCCCGTGTAGTCTGAACCTGTAGTCATAATCCTGCTCATCTGTCCTATACTGCTTTCTGACCTATCAATGTATAACGAAAAGTAAGGAACCCATGGAAGGCAATATAATCAGACTACACAGGGTTTGTTTGTAGTCTGTTACCATGGAGACAGATAGGCCTGTATTGGAGCTATTAACACGGTAATATACGGAACGACTATTTCAGAACAAAACGTGTCACACAAAGGTGATTTAGAGGCCTTAGGCCACATAGAGGGTTGTCAAGGACAACAGAAATCCTCAGAAACATATATGCAAATACAAGCGGACAAGGCGTAAAGAGAATCTGTTAAAAGATGTATAGAAACATTTTATTATAATTTCATCATAACACAATAAATAAATCACTGAAGGTGGAAGTCACATAAAGACAAAGGAGTTTTGAATGAAGGACTCAGATAATTAAGTCTGGGGTCGACACAATTAAAGTATAGGGAACGGCGAGTCACAATCCTAAGATCAAATAAAGGGGTTTAAGGTGCAGGGCGTGACGATGTAACAGTCCCTAGTTGTGATAAAAATAGCAGCATATATGGTTATGTTTGAGGATAAATATCATCTAACTATGGAAAAATAGAGATAAACCTCCAATCCATGTGTAACTCAGCTAAGAGCTGCAGGAATGCTCCTTACCCATGTGAATCCCTGTGTTACACTAGATCACGCAGCCTCAACGCGCGTTTCGCGTGGGCTTCCTCAGGGAACTAGTAAATAAACAATATCTCCCCATGGAGAGACACAACCTTCAACACCAAAGCCCCTTTCTTCTGTATAAATCTGACCTTTTTCTTTTTAGGTCGCAACTCTACTACTCTTAAAAGGAAGTCATATTATAGAAGAGTGACCACAAGCTTCTCCTTTCTATGATTCATTACTCTCGAATACTGCTGATTTATTAGTGAAACTATGGCGTCCCACTACAGAACCACCCATGATCAGATGTGATCTGTATAGAAACCTGGAGCACCCCCGCAGGGGAAAAGAAGTATCACATGGCTCATTTTAATGATGTGCAGTCCATGGGACACAAGACTTGGGTTCTCCGCTGATGCTGTTTATGGTCAATCTTCACTTTTGTGGTAATGAATGATGGCCCCATCTGTGTACTCAGTGCTGGGCTTCTCTTATGTTTTTGTGCATTGGGGGCTTTGATCGCCCCTGGGTTATGGACCCTTTTCCACCCATCTTAGTTCAAACTTCAAACATTTAAAATTTTTCAAAATTTTTGTCAAATTTCAGATATTTTCAAAAATAAAGGCAAATCATAATGACCTGAATCTATCACTGATATAACGTACAACGAGTCATAAAAATCTAAACTCAGAATCACTGGGATATGTAGAAGCATTCCCAAATTACTGTCACAGTGTCACGTGTCAGATTTGAAAAATTTGGCTGACCAGGAAGATGAAAATGGGCTATGGTGGTAAGGCATTCAGGTGACCATACGTCCATTTTTCTATCACTCTGATTGAGTGTGAACCTTTTTCTCTGTGTCCATTGTTATCTTTCGGCCGGTCACACTGCCCATTCATTGTCCACCTGTGTCAGACTCCAGTCCTTTTTCCTATTTCCCTATGTAGATGTCCGTTGGCAAGTGCACAAGACACAGCATTATCCCTGTACTGTGACATCACTGTGTTTATTATCTCTGTACTGTCACATCAATGAGTTTATTATCCCTCTACTGTGATTTCACTGTGTGTATAATTCCTGTACTGTGACATCACTGTGTGTATTATCCCTGTACTGTGACATCACTGTGTGTATAATTCCTGTACTGTGACATCACTGTGTGTATTATCCCTGTACTGTGACATCACTGTGTTTATTATCTCTGTACTGTGACATCACTGTGTTTATTATCCCTGTACTGTGACATCACTGTGTGTATTATCCCTGTACTGTGATTTCACTGTGTTTATTATCCCTGTACTGTGACATCACTGTGTGTATTATCCTGCACTGTGACATCGCTGTGTGTATTATCCTTGTACTGTGACATCACTGTGTGTATTATCCCTGTACTGTGACATCACTGTGTTTATTATCCCTGTACTGTGACATCACTGTGTGTATTATCCCTCTACTGTGACATCACTGTGTGTATAATTCCTGTACCCTGACATCACTGTGTGTATTATCCCTGTACTGTGACATCACTGTGTGTATTATCCCTGTACTGTGATTTCACTGTGTGTATTATCCCTGTACTGTGACATCACTGTGTTTATTATCCCTGTACTGTGACATCACTGTGTTTATTATCCCTGTACTGTGACATCACTGTGTTTATTATCCCTGTACTGTGACATCCCTGTGTTTATTATCCCTGTACTGTGACATCACTGTGTGTATTATCCCTGTACTGTGACATCACTGTGTGTATTATCCCTGTACTGTGATTTCACTGTGTGTATTATCCCTGTACTGTGACATCACTGTGTTTATTATCCTTGTACTGTGACATCACTGTGTGTATTATCCCTGTACTGTGACATCACTGTGTGTATTTGCAGCGCCCCAGGGTCCTGGTCGTTGCAGTAATATTGTTCTTCCACCAGGGGGAGTGATATTGCGTCTGAAGGCAATAAAGGAGATCTCTTTACCAGGTATCACAAACCACACAACACACTTCACACTCCAGTCCACCAGGGGGACCTATGCTCCTATCTATTAGGGCACTCCTCACAATTAGGTAAAACTGGTGGTCTGGATAGGAAGTTAGGCAGAAGCTGACTGGGCTTCACCCAGGCAGCACCTGTCAGGCAGCCAGAGGGAAGGACAAACATCTAAGAGCTGCAGACAGAGTGGTCCCTGACAGGGGTGGGATCCTGTCAGAGGCCTAGACAGAAGGCCACGGAGCTGCGCCTGCCCGACGTGCGGCAGCATCCTAAGGAAGGACATGAAAGAGAATTGTATTGTAGAGGGTGAGAAACGAAGTCATAGCAAAAGGAGAGGAAACCAGGAGTTCTGCCCTGCAAAAGGCTGCCTCCTTCTGAGGCGCAGGATCCGGTAGCCGGAACACCGAGGGAGCAATCATCTCCAAGCCTTGCTCCAGAGACCGGCAGGACAGATAATTCTACGTTATCTCCCCGACCTATACCCAGGAGGCACGGTGGCAACTTGTGGGAGCTGGGGCGTGCTAGAGTCCCTGTAAAAAGCCTCAGGCCATCAGTCATACGGGTTGTTCCTATCCATCTGGGGGACAGAGAGAAAGACATAACATCTAGAACATCTACAACAGTTGTGAGGACCTTATGAGAGGCTCAGCAGTAAGGTACTACAACACACAGGCGCTAGAGGAAGGCTACTGATTTCCACCTGGATAAGGGGACTCTGGATTTGCCTTCAGACCGGCCAGGCTCCGCCTGCCCTGTGATCCGGTGCTCTGGACTGTGGATGCTGAAGCCATCAGTAAAAAAGGTAAAGAGACTGCAACCTTGTGTCCTCGTTCTTCACTGCGCCTCTCACCATCTACATTCTGGGAAGCCCTGGGGATACACTTCACCTGTGGGAAGGTATATGCAGCGCCCCAGAGTCCTGGTCGTTGCAGTACTGATGCTCCGCCACTAAGGGGGGCTACGGTACGTCTGATGGCACTGAAGGAGTTCACCTGACCAGGTATCACAGACACCAATACACTTCACAGTCTGGCCTCCAGGGGGAGCTAAGGGTGCTATGTATTAGGCCACTCCTCACAATCTGGTAAAACTGGGGGTTAGATAGGAAGTTAGACAGAAGCTGACTGGGAAAGAATCAAACAGGCAACATCCTGTGGCAGAGGGTGTTGCGGGGGAGAGACTCAGGGGGGTCCTTGTCAGGAGTGGGATCCTAAAAACACAACAAAATTCACCCTAGCGAATTCATGTCCACAAATAACCATATAACCAATGTCAAAAGTGAGCATATATCAAATAATCACATGAAAGATATATATATGTTAAAAAATGATTTTATTACCAAAATTTATTACAAAAAAGAAAAAACGACAACAAATAATACTACAGTTTTTTACAAAATGTATAATTAATGAGGAGACCAGATCCATATAATAAAAAAGATACTAGAAAAATATATAATTCATATACATATATGTGACCTTCCAGAGTGCAAAAACAAAAAACAATAGATGGCGCTATAATAGGCCTTCTATCCCAATAAAGTGCATATGCATCAATAATAATAGTCTAACCCAGACAATAAAGTGCATAAATCTCTGAAAAAATACTAGTACCAGTGTGAAGATGATCTGTGGCCCTCCAGGAGTGGGATCCTGACAGAAGCCTAGCGAACTGAGAGAGAACGTTACGGGACCGCGCCTGCACCTGATCGCGGCGGTGCCCCAAGAAAGGACAAGAAGCGAGGTTTATTGTGCTGAGTGAGAAACGAGATCAACGCAACAAGGAGAAACACCAGTAGGAGTCGTGCTGTAAGACGAGGCAACATCCTACTGAGGTGCGTAGCCGGTGGCCGGAACGCCGAGGAAGTATAGAGCTCCAAGCCTAACTTCAAACCTACGGCAGGACAGTCAGTTATAGGCGGGCTGTCTCACCCAAATCACCTAAGAAGACATAGGGGGCAACAACAGGAGAGGGGCGACACTAGGGTCCAGGAAGAGCTCCGAGCCTACCCGTCATACGGGTGCGTCCTAGCCATATCATCTGGGGGACGAAGAAGAACATCATAATCGAGTTGTGAGGGAACTTCAGAAACAGACACAACAGTTGTGGGGACTATCCCGTAAGCACAGCAGGGGAGGACCACAACACACAAGCGCTAGAAGGTAGGCACAGATTTCCACCTGCAAAGGGAACTCTGGATGTGCCATCGGACCGGCCGGACTTGCGCAGCCTGGTTAACCATATTCCGGACTGAGGATCCTGAAGTCTCCAGTAAAGAGGTAAAGAGACTGCAACCTGGTGTCCTCGTTATTTACTGCGGCCTGCACCACATCATAACATCATCACCATACCTCCACCTTCATTGTACGCCCCTCAGCAGGGTCACGGACCGGGTCTAGCCACCGTGACAACCCCAGAACAGAGACTCGGAGGCCCGGTACCGGGTACCCCTCGGCCCTGCGGCAGTGGGGGCGCTACAACTTGGCGTCACGAACAGGATGTACTTAAGCCTGAAGAATCAGGTCATGTGTGCCTTGGAACTGTGATTGAATTGTGCCTGGACTGTGACTTACTGTAAAGACTGTGCACTGCCATTTGCCGCCAAAACCCGCCGCCATTGCAGCGCCACAAGGAGCGCAGAGGAAGAAGAAGGACGTGCCATGGGAGATTACCAAAGCGGCGCCAAAAGCAGTGACCGCCCCCTCCGACTTCTGCTGCGAGATGATGACCTGCCCAGAAGCAGAGGAGAACCACCCCCTGATTGGGGACGGCGGGAACGAGGCGAAGAGGGAGCTCGACCTTGGAGAAATGGCGGAGCCAGGTGTATGCAGTGCCGCCGAATGCCGGACAGCGACGATGAGCAGCAAGTGCCCGAGCGACGGCGAAGTATTCCCGGCTTGTCCTCACCCACCGGAGACAGACCCGAATCCACCGCAGCTGAAGGACTCGAACTCCTTGGAGCCGTCGGCGGAGGAGCCGAGCCTACCTATCCCAACCACGGAGCCATGGAGAGCGGAACCACATCAAGAGGCCACCGTGGAGGAACCGCAGTCCGGGTTGCGGCCGATTCCAGTGTCCTTGTCAGCGGAACGGATCGACATCGGTGGAATCACATCAGGCGCAGGTATGGAAGACGCACCTGCTCCCCTGACCGATCCTGCCCCCCTGGCCGCTCCCGCGACCGCTCCTCACCCCAACAATAACCGTTTCCTCTCGGCGGGGCTGGTGGTGCTCACCCCCGACACGATGGGGAAGCTGGTACCTCCACTACCGACCACGATGGGGGAACCCATAGATGTGAGCCCAGAAGGGGTGATCCTCCAGTGGGACACCCCTTGGACCGGGCCAGAAGGAGCTCGGGTGGAAGGCCTCACCCTTGCTGTGCTCACTTGGGAACAATATAAACAATGCCTGATCCTACATTGGAAAAACCGAAAAGACACAGAACAAACTAATGCGCCAAAAGTACAACGCCCGAAGCCTGCGTGCGGCAGGAAAGACGTGGTAAAGCGGGGAACTGTGCTGGCCTTTCACCCAAAGCGGGGTTGGGGCTCCATACAGGAACCGGGACTACCGACTGACGTCTTCGTTACCAGTTACAACGTGAAGACTCCCTGCCGCTACCAATATGGTGACCCACTATTGCAAAGGGGGGATCAGGTGACCTACACCCGCCACCGGAGTGCGCAAGGATGGTGCGCTCGGAACGTCCAACGATGTGGGCCTGAGGGGGTGTCACCTGTTGCCCCGACCATGACTGATCCGGACTTGACAGATCTTGTTACTATCGCCACTGTACGCCTTGTTGTGGCTACCGAGCTTGCAGCCAGGGTTAGCCTTCGAATCCAGACACCGGGTGACCTGACTGCACCCGAGAGACCAACCATTGACACTGACACTACATCAGCCACAGACCTGGGACCGAAGCCGCCACGGTCAGGAGATGTCCACTACCGGCTGATGTCTTGCAATTTACTATGAAGCTTTAAAGTGCTTTGCAAACTGTATATAGTTAACTGTCCGTCCTTTTGTGTGTCTTCTTGCTGCTACAACCCGTACGGGTTCACTTCCTGTCCTCATTCTCTAACACATTATTAAACATTTCTTACAATTAACTAGCTAACTACACATAACTTTACATGTAAGCATTATCACTTCTTCTTTCAAAACATCATTACACCCTTAAGTGCTATTGGTGAACGTTCCCTTTAAGAGAGAACCAAGTCTCTAAGAGGTAGTGCAACTTCTCAAGCTGCAAGTCCGTATACAGCTAGGGCTCCGGTACTGTTTCCAGGAACAGTTTCTTCGCAAAGTCCTTTCTTTTGTAAAACCAGTAGAGGGCACCTTTAAGAAGGTGCAAACTATTTACAGTGAGTTTGTAATCATGCAGTGTTCATGATCCAGCAGTTCTTTTCAACAATGATGAACGAGAAACAAAAGCAAAAAGGCAAAAATAGGGATCCCGGGTAAACTAAGGGATCCCTTTAAGAGTTAACCCTAATCGGGGTTAGTCGGTGAGTCCTCCTAGGAGCCATACAGAGATGGCTCAGTGATCTTGAACTGAGAGAAGGATGATAAGTTCTATACTGTGTATAGTAGCAGAAAGGCAGTAGGCCCAGATTAGAGATGGGGCAGTCCTGCAACAGAGCGAGAGGCAGTAGGCCTGGGGCAGATAGACAGGTGGTCCTGCAGATGTAAAGGTGGAAAATGAAGAAAAGTTGATTAACCTTATAGCGTTTTATAAGAAGGTCTTTAGTGGATTCAGCGTATACGTCCTTAAAGGCAATGTTAAATTATTGTTCAGAAATTGCACTAAGTAGAATACCCGGTTGGGTAAGAAAAGTTATTTATAGTATGTTATTTAAAATATTTAACCATGTTTGTAACGTTCAAGTGTCCTCACCTCCCATAAAAGGAAGATCTGTTCAAATTTACTTGGTATTGCATTTCAAAAATTGTATGTCTTTTTGCTGACATGTATTGTTGTTTTCTTCCCAGTCCAGGAGTACTGGATTTAACCGGGGGGGAGTGCAGCGCTCCAGAGTCCTGGTCGTTGCAGTACTGATGCTCCGCCACTAAGAGGGGCTACGGTACGTCTGATGGCACTGAAGGAGTTCACCTGACCAGGTATCACAGACACCAATACACTTCACAGTCTGGCCTCCAGGGGGAGCTAAGGGTGCTATGTATTAGGCCACTCCTCACAATCTGGTAAAACTGGGGGTTAGATAGGAAGTTAGACAGAAGCTGACTGGGAATCGAACAGGCAACATCCTGTGGCAGAGGGTGTTGCGGGGGAGAGACTCAGGGGGGTCCTTGTCAGGAGTGGGATCCTGACAGAAGCCTAGCGAACTGAGAGAGAACGTTACAGGACCGCGCCTGCACCTGATCGCGGCGGTACCCCAAGAAAGGACAAGAAGCGAGGTTTATTGTGCTGAGTGAGAAACGAGATCAACGCAACAAGGAGAAACACCAGTAGGAGTCGTGCTGTAAGACGAGGCAACATCCTACTGAGGCGCGTAGCCGGTGGCCGGAACGCCGAGGAAGTATAGAGCTCCAAGCCTAACTTCAAACCTACGGCAGGACAGTCAGTTATAGGCGGGCTGTCTCACCCAAATCACCTAAGAAGACATAGGGGGCAACAACAGGAGAAGGGCGACACTAGGGTCCAGGAAGAGCTCCGAGCCTACCCGTCATACGGGTGCGTCCTAGCCATATCATCTGGGGGACGAAGAAGAACATCATAATCGAGTTGTGAGGGAACTTCAGAAACAGACACAACAGTTGTGGGGACTATCCCATAAGCACAGCAGGGGAGGACCACAACACACAAGCGCTAGAAGGTAGGCACAGATTTCCACCTGCAAAGGGAACTCTGGAGGTGCCATCGGACCGGCCGGACTTGCGCAGCCTGGTTAACCGTATTCCGGACTGAGGATCCTGAAGCCTCCAGTAAAGAGGTAAAGAGACTGCAACCTGGTGTCCTCGTTATTTACTGCGGCCTGCACCACATCATAACATCATCACCATACCTCCACCTTCATTGTACGCCCCTCAGCAGGGTCACGGACCGGGTCTAGCCACCGTGACAACCCCAGAACAGAGACTCGGAGGCCCGGTACCGGGTACCCCTCGGCCCTGCGGCAGTGGGGGCACTACATATACCATCTAGCTGCCATAACATCACCTCAGCGGACCCCTCACAGCAGCATCGGTCACCCTGACCGAATACCACAGGTGGCGTCACGAACATTATCCCTTTCAAGACCTTTCCCCCATTTACTACGGACGTCCCTAGGGCCACGGACCGGGTAAGCCACCGTGACATCCCCACCGAGAACCGAAGGACCCGGTACCGAGTTCCCACTGTCCTACGGGGGGCACTACAATCTAACCCTGTACTGTGACATTGCTGTGTGTATTATCCCTGTACTGTGATATCACTGTATGTATTATCCAGGGACAGACACTGACCGCTTGGGCCCCCCTCCTTTTATGGTGACAAAGCTACATATACTGTATATATAGCCACACACACACATACAGCTGTGGCAAAAATTAAGAGACCACTGCACAGTTTTATAACAATCAGCTTCTCTACATGTCTGACAGCCATTCCATTCCAGTGTCAGTTGAATTCCAACCAGAGTACACCTCATTCTACTTATTGAGCTTCTGATTAGGTGATCACCTGAACCAAATCTTGTTTAACATGGGAAAGTATTAAAAAAACCTGCTGTGGTGTTCACAATCCTCTTACAATAGGACAAGCTGGATGACAAAACAAGTGCTAGTAATATCCCAAAAGTAATAGGAATGAAAACATAACTTTTAACCATGCCAAAGGAGTTGAAAATAAAAGTCCTGAGTAAGGAAAATTAGGGCTCAATTCTGGCTTTACTAGCAGAGGGACACAGTGAGCGTCATATTGCCTCCATCCTTAATATTTCTAAGACGGCAGTCCATTACAACAAGGTCAAGCAGCAGACATTGGGGACAACAAAGCTACAGACCAGCAGAGGGCGAAAACGACTCTCCACTGACCGGGATGACCGTCATCTTATTCGAATATCACTCGGCAACCGCAGGATGACATCAAGTGACCTACAAAAGGAATGGCAAATGGCAGCCGGGGTGAAGTGCACTGCAAGAACAGTTCGTAACAGTCTCCTAGAGGCAGGGCTCAAGTCAAGTAAAGGTACAAGAAAGCCTTTCATCAATGAGAAGCAAAAGAGAGCCTGGCTGAAGTTTGCCAAAGACCATAAGGATTGGACCATAGAGGACTAATTTTCAGCTTTCCCCAACAACTGGTCGTCTAATGGTTAGAGAGAAACCTGTAGAGGCGTACAAGCCACAGTGTCTTGCACCCACTGTGAAATTTCTTGGAAGATCGGTGATGATCTGGGGGTGCTTCAGCAAGGCTGGAATTGGGCAGGCTAATCTTTGCGAAGGATGTATGAATCAAGCCGCATACAAGGTTATCCTGGAAAAACAGTTGATTCCTTCTGCTCAGGCAATGTTCCCCAACTCCGAGGACTGTTTTTTCCAGCAGGACAATGCGCCATGACACACAGCTAGGTCAATCAAGGTGTGGATGATGGACCACCACATCAAATCCCTGTCATGGGCAGCCCAATCTCCAGACCTGAACCCCATTCAAAACTTCTGGAATGTAATAAAGAGGAAGATGGATATGTACCAAGAGTAGCATAAGGTCACCCAAAAGCAGTGTGAAAGACTGGTGGAAAGCATGCCAAGATGCATGAAAGCTGTGATTAAAAATCATGGTTATTCCACCAAATATTGATTTCTGAACTCTTCCTGAGTTAAAACATTAGTATTGTTGTTTATAAATGATTATGAACTTGTTTTTCTTAGCATTATTTTAGGTCTGCAAGCAATGAATTTTTTTGTTATTTTGACCATTTCTAATTTTTTGAAAATAAATACAAAATTTAGTGCTTGGAAATTCAAAGACATGTCAGTAGTTTGTAGAATAAAAGAGCAATTTACATTTTACTCAAAAATATACCTATAAAGAGAAAAATCAGACAAACTGAAAATTTTGCAGTGGTCTCTTAATTTTTGCCAGAGCTGTATATGTATATATATTACACAGTCTCCTTTATTATGTATATTGTCATCCCTTATTATACAGTGCCCCCTCTTGTTATGTACAGCATCGTCCCTTACATACTGGATTATATAGAGCCCTGTTTTTTATTACATATCGTCCTGTCTTGTTAGCTCTATAGTGCAATGATGGCTGATGGAGCATGGGAAAGCTTCTTTTCTAATAGAGGAGCTGCTGGACTGGTAGTCTGGTCACCGGCTCCTCCATCAGCAGTCGTTTTATATCTAACAAGAGAGGGGACTATGTAATAAAAGAGGGTACTGTGAATAACTTAAATAACAAGAATACACTATGTAAGAGACAGCATTGTACATAACTGCAGAGGAAGCTATATAATAAGGGACAGCATCAATATAAAGAGCATGGTACATAATAAGGGACGGTGTTATACATAACAAAAGAGGAAACTATGTAACTAAGGATGCTGTTATACATAATATGTGAGTACACTATATACTAAGGAACTGTGTTATACATAATAAGTAAGTACACTATATACTAAGGAACTGTGTTATACATAATAAGTAAGTACACTATATACTAAGGGACTGTGCAATACATAAGTGAGTACACTATATACTAAGGGACTGTGCTATACATAAAAAGTGACTATACTATATATTGAGGGATGGTGCTATACATAATAAGCGAGTACACTATATACTAAGGGTCTATGCTATGTATAATAACTGAGTACACTATATACTAAGGGACTCTGTTAGATATAATAAGTGATAATAACGTCTTCCTCCACCTCCCCTTTTCCTAAATCCATTATAAATCCCCCTTCCTCCAATCCCAATCCCCCACACCCCTCATTGTCCTCCTCCCCCGCATCCCATTACTGTCCTCTTCCCCACCTCCATCATTGCCTTCTCCCCACCACCGCATCATTGCCCTTTCCACCACCTCTATCATTGGTTTCTCCCCCACCATCCCATCATTGCCCATTCCACCATCTCCATCATTTTTTCCTCCCCCACTACCCCATTATTGCCCTTTCCACCATCATTGCCCTTTCCACTACCACCATCATTGCCTTCTTCCCCACCACCCCCATCATTTTCCTTTCCACCACCTCTATCATTGCTTTCTCCCCCACAACCCCATCATTGCCCATACCACCACATCCATCATTGCCTTCTCACCTACCACCCCATCATTGTCCATTCCACCACCTCCATCATTTCCTCCTCCCCCAACACCCCCATTATTGCCCTTTCCACCACCACCATCATTGCCTTTTCCCCACCACCCCATCATTGCCCATTCTACTACCTCCATCACTGCTTTCTCCCCCACCACCCCATCATTGTCCTTTCCACCACCTATATCATTGCTTTCTCCCCCACCACCCCCATCATTGCCCTTTTCACCACCTCCATCATTGCTTTCTCCTCCACCACCCCATCATTGCCCTCTCCATCACCCCCATAATTGCCCTTTCCACCACCTCCATCATTGCCTTCTGCCCACCACCTCCATCATTGCCTCCTTCCCCACCACCCCATTATTGTCCTTTCCACTACCACCATCATTGCCTTTTCCCGTACCACCGCATCATTGCCCATTCCACCACTTCCATCATTTCCTCCTCTTCCACCATCCCCATCATTGCCTTTTCCACCACCAGCATTGTCCTTTCCACCACCACCTTCAATGCCTTTTCCCCCACCACCCCATCATTGCCCATTCCACCACCTCCATCATTTCCTCCTCCCCCACCACCCCTATTATTGCCCTTTCCATCACCCCATCATTGCCCCTTCCACCACCTCCATCATTGCTTTCTCCAACACCACCCCCATCATTGCCCTCTCCATCACTTCCATCATTGCCTTCTCCCCCATCACCCCATCATTGCCTTCTTCCCATCACCCCCATCATTGCTCTCTCCTCTACCTACACACACACAACCCCATTCACCTACCTGCACATTTCCCTGAAGCGCTACGCATGCACACACACACACCACCACTCATCTCTACACACACACCCACACACACACACAGCACCTCTCACCTCTCCTCATGCTCTCCCGCAGTTGTAGCATCACCGTCGCCGACAGCTTCCTTTCTCTGGCACAGCCACAGCGCTGAATGATGATGTCATCCAGTCTCGCTGCTGACTGCTGTGTGAGACAGGAAGCGCGGGCCAGAAGCAGGACGAATCGCTGCAGCTCTGTTCCGATACCATTTTCTCTTGTAGGCAGCGGAGCTGCAGGGATCTCTCCCTGCCCGCCGCATATGAGGGCAATCTGGCCAGGGGCCCCCCGGACCCTCGGGGCCGGATAAACAGGCCAGATTGTCCTCATTATTTGCCCGACGCAGCCACAACGGCTACACATGCGGTATGTCCGCCCCTGGTACTATCCCTGTACTGTGACATCACTGTGTGTATTATCTCTGTACTGTGACATCACTGTGTGTATTATCCCTGTACTGTGACATCACTGTGTTTATTATCTCTGTACTGTGACATCACTGTGTTTATTATCCCCATACTGTGACATCACCGTGTTTATTATCCCTATACTGTGACATCACTGTGTTTATTATCCCTGTACTGTGACATCACTGTGTGTATTATCCCTGTACTGTGACATCACTGTGTGTATTATCTCTGTACTGTGACATCACTGTGTGTATTATCCCTGTACTGTGACATCACTGTGTTTATTATCTCTGTACTGTGACATCACTGTGTTTATTATCCCTGTACTGTGACATCACTGTGTTTGTTATCTCTGTACTGTGACATCGCTGTGTTTATTATCCCTGTACTGTGACATCACTGCGTTAATTATCCCTGTACTGTGACATCGCCGTGTTTATTATCCCTGTACTGTGACATCACTGTGTTTATTATCCCTGTACTGTGACATCACTTTGTTTATCCCTGTACTGTGACACCACTGTGTTTATTATCCCTGTACTGTGACATCACTGTGTGTATTATCCCTGTACTGTGACATCGCTGTGTTTATTATCCCTGTACTGTGACATCGCTGTGTTTATTAGCTCTGTACTGTGACATCACTGTATTTATTATCCTTGTACTGTGACATCCCTGTGTTTATTATCCCTGTACTGTGACATCACTGTGTTTATTATCCTTGTACTGTGACATCACTGTGTTTATTATCCCTGTTCTGTGACATCACTGTGTTTATTATCCTTGTACTGTGACATCACTGTGTTTATTATCTCTGTACTGTGACATCACTGTGTTTATTATCCCTGTACTGTGACATCACTGTGTTTATTATCCCTGTACTGTGACATCACTGTGTGTATTATCTCTGTACTGTGACATCACTGTGTTTATTATCCCTGTACTGTGACATCACTGTGTTTATTATCCCTGTACTGTGACATCACTGTGTGTATTATCTCTGTACTGTGACATCACTGTGTTTATTACCCCTGTACTGTGACATCACTGTGTTTATTATCCCTGTACTGTGACATCGCTGTGTTTATTATCCCTGTACTGTGACATCACTGTGTTTATTATCTCTGTACTGTGACATCACTGTGTTTATTATCCCTGTACTGTGACATCGCTGTGTTTATTATCTCTGTACTGTGACATCGCTGTTTATTATCCCTGTACTGTGACATCACTGTGTTTATTATCCCTGTACTGTGACATCGCTGTGTTTATTATGTCTGTACTGTGACATCACTGTGTTTATTATCCCTGTACTGTGACATCACTGTGTTTATTATCCCTGTACTGTGACATCACTGTGTGTATTATCCCTGTACTGTGACATCACTGTGTTTATTATCCCTGTACTGTGACATCGCTGTGTGTATTATCCCTGTACTGTGACATCACTGTGTGTATTATCCCTGTACTGTGACATCACTGTGTTTATTATCCCTGTACTGTGACATATTTCTGTTGGGAATGTTGTACCCTTTTCTTCATTGGCTTAATAGCACAAATCTCAGATGTTAAGACCCTACAGATTCATCCTCACATATGTCTGTGAATGTCTCTTTAGAGTTTGGGGTCTCTTCTTAGGCCCCTGATAAATTTTACGTTCCAGTTTAGCATTAGTTCCCCAATCTTTGAATTAGTATTCCAATATATAATATTACACGTGATTATGAAGCAGAAGGCCCGGCCTCTTTCATCACACCTTCGTGTCTTCTTCACGAGGAAATCCATAAAAAGAACTTGCACGATTCACAATCTGTTTCACAACTCTCTGCACAGGCTGCATTTTCTAGGACATATCATTGGATGGCAGAGGCTTGTAGTTGTTTGTACCCTCCACATTATGGTAAAAGAAAAAAAATAGAGGAACGTGGATAGCACACGCATGGTCATGAACTTCCTCCAAACTTTTCACCCTCGGCCCTTTGACTTTTTCAACTTTTTTACTTGTAAAGTTTTAAAAACACTCGAAAACCTCATCTTCGCGGGTTATATAGATGGGAATGAATTAATGTTAAACTATTATACTTGTATGGATGTAACTATAGGGGGCTCAGGGGTCACAGATGCATTCGGGTCTCAAAGCCTAGAGGGGCCCAAAAGGTCACTTTTGCCCATACTGTTATAGACTCATGATATTTGGGGGCTGTTTTGGAAATTTTGCATTGGGACCCATGAGCTTCAGGATATGCCACTGTACGTGTATATTATATTACATGGTGCATACAGGTTTTCATATCTAGACGTTTTATCTGTGGGACCCAGTGTTAGTCCATTGCCCATGTTGCCCACATTTATTCTACAGCGGTCTCACCAGGGATTATAGAATATGCTCTTTTCCTACGGGGTTTTTTTGAGAAGGTACTTTTAACAGTCACCTACAATCTAATCATGATTTTTCCATTTGGCCACCAGGACTCTGATGTTTTTGACCACCATGGATTAAACACTGGATGATGTGCCAATGGACCATCAAGTCCTATTCCATTTCTGAAGACCTGGGCAGGACTTTCTTATCCAGAGGGTTTGTCCAGTTTGAGGCAACTTCCAGCCGATGTAGGGACTCATAGGGAGCAGGTTCCCCAAACAGCTGTCTGCAGATGGGTTTATTTTCCTTAAGGAGACTCTGGTTTGGCTTCTATTCTTGTTGCAAGGTTCAGACGGGCTCCAAAAGGTGGGACTACTGACACTTTCCTTCTACATGAAAGAGAACCAATTTGATTAGTTTTTTCCCCAGAAAAATTACAGTACATTAATAATGCAAAAGGGGTGAAGATTGGGGTCATAATATAGCAAAATAATGCGGACAAAATAAGAGTTAGGGTGATCAATGAGTGGAACAGGCTGCCACGAGAGGTGGTGGTGAGTTCTCCTTCAATGGAAGTCTTCAAACAGAGGCTGGACAGACATCTGTCTGGGATGGTTTAGTGAATCCTGCTTTGAGCAGAGGGTTGGACCAGATGACCCTGGAGGTCCGTTCCAACTCTAACATTCTATGTCCCACATTGGCGGAACTATAGTGAGTGCAGAGGTAACATTTCTCTGACACATGTTACCTCTGGTGCCAAAGGGACCCAAAAGCTCTGCTACTATTAAAGGAGTTTGGTACGTGGGATCCCTGGTAAGGATTTTGCTTTAGGGTCAAGTTACACCTTTATCTGCCCAGTTTGACCTTTCTGCAGCATTCCCTTTTGTTCTTTTCTCTTCCTCTTCTGTACTATTGGTCATTGACAACATCACAGACCACCAAGGACCCGATATAGAAAGTAGGTACAACCTGTGACCATCAAGAACCAGATGTTTGTGTAAAACTTTGAGCTTTACTTTTCAAGGGCAATTAATTCATCTAGCTTTTTCTTTCTAGAATTATGGAAAAAGAGGTTCCTTTTTAGCCTCTGTGTTCGATCCTCCGTAATGGAGGCTTACTACAAGCCTCAGATCGTTGTTAGTCATTACTAGCAAAATCGTCAAATTCTTGGGATGACTTTTGAAGTTTTTTTTTTAAATAACTTGCAGTCGTGTAACTTAACGTCACTCAGTGTTATCGGCCTTCATGTGCTGCATGTGCCACGGTGGAGTGGAGGAGATAAGAGCCATGGAGGCCTTATCTGTCTCTCCCTTAAATCTGTCCACCAAGCATTCTGGGAGCAGGTTGTGCTGAACTAGTGAAGTGCGAGTAGATGAAGAAGACGACTGCAATATTTTTACAATGTATGGAGCAATATTCAATTGTCCCTCATTTCGACCCCCTACGACGCCTCCTTAATGAGATAGTCTGGTTCTAATTACCCCATTAGAGAATCCTGACTTATTAGAAATAGGATTACCTCTTCAGAACCCTCACATTTTAGCCACAAATCGCTGTGGAGGACCCATCATTCCAACGCATTCCACAGACAACCAATTGATATCAATGGGAAACATGCAATACCTCATTTCTCCTCTGGGGTCGCTGTAGCAGAATTGTTCACTTGCTACTAGGTTTGCTGATCACATCTGATGACTGGTGGTCCAGGGGATTAGATATCCTGTAATCAGCCTATCATAGGGAGACCCTATTAATATAAAGAGTATATGATATGGGTCCAACGTGGTTTTCAAAATTATCCATTGATTCTCGATTAAAGTATTGTAAAATCAGTAACAGGGAATAAGGTTTATGCAGATTTGATCAGTCCTCGTCACTGCCTCCCTGCATTTAAAACAAATACATCATAGTATAACTATTTGAGGCGGCAGCCCCATCAGGACATCCCGTCTTTCAAATGAAGCCTCCCTAAAGATCAACTGATTGGCCCTCATCAGGTATCTGAAGTAGCGCTTGGTGTCTGTGGTGTAAGCAGGACAGAGGAGGACCCTTTAAAATGACCCCCTCATTATAACATTGGGACTTGCTACCAAGGAGAGAAGGACCGTCCCCACTAGAGATAAGTGAATAAATCCACAGGATCCTGGTCCAGTTGTTACATCGATGTTCTGTGGCCTCTAGACGGAAGCCTTGTAAACGGCTTAGTACCTGCTGGAATAGCGAGTGCCTCCTCTGATTTGTAAGCCAGTCCTACCAGTTAGAAACATCTCTGTGGG
This sequence comes from Ranitomeya variabilis, assembly GCF_051348905.1. Lineage (NCBI taxonomy): Eukaryota > Metazoa > Chordata > Amphibia > Anura > Dendrobatidae > Ranitomeya > Ranitomeya variabilis. The sequence goes on from NC_135236.1 coordinate 52,169,151, forward strand.
TGGTGTAAGGGAGGAGGCGTTTCGCACAGCTTCATCTGGCGGTCACGGAACACTGACGTAGCCGCTCTACCAAGGTTTTGCGAATCAGTTCTTTCACTTCTAGTCCCCAATCTTTCAAGACCTCATTAGTCAACTACTCAACTCACATTTGTGGTAAAGATGTAGGTTTTCTTCATAAGGTGGTCCAGCATAGCTTCTCACCACCCCTGAAGAACATATCAGACCAACCTGGACAGCGCCCCTTTCCTCCATGGTCCTCATTGCAGCTGCATGACATGTAATGCACAGACAACTTGGGTCCACGGGAGTAAAAATTGTTAGTGGCTTTCTACTGTGTCTGACTAAAGCAGAGAGCAGGGGAGATCCATATGTCTTAATAAGGAATAATGAGAGGGGTCGTAATAAAAGCAAAAGGGTAAAAATGTTTTTAACTTTGGACTTTCAGGCTCCATATCTCACCATCCGTTACTGCTTGGAACTTGAGACTACCATCATGTTATAGACAATCATCTTGGATATCTCATACAGAAATTTGACTTCTAACTATTTAGCATATGATTAGTTATGCAGATTCTTGTCAGGTCACTGCATTGTTACTGTTTTGATCCTGGTGGTGGAAAAATCTTTTTCTTCCTCAATACTACAAATTACAACCTGTTCTCACATTCCCTAATATCTCAGTGTGTTATTAGGCTGATTCCCAAGTGAAAGGTCATTGAATCATAGAATGGTAGAGTTGGAAGGGACCTCCTGGGTCATCTGGTCCAACCCCCTGCTCAAAGCAGGATTCACTAAGACATCCCAGACATTGGTTTGAATCGAGGAGCCATGAAGTAGATTTCCCAAGAAAAAGGGAAACAGCATCATCCAGCTCATAGATAGTGGTCTCTTCGCCAAGAAAATTACCAAACTGCATCATGTGAGCGCCATGACAGCTGGAAGAAGAGAAAACGAAGTCCATCTATCCATTCAGAATCCAAGAGGTGGACATCCAGGCAAAATATCAGAGTCAACAAGTCGGCTCATCACAAGGTTGATCAGTTCTAGTGCTACAAACACAAGAGTGGAGGCGGCTCGTAGGCTTCGTAATAGTGAGATCACAGAAGTCCATAGAAGCACATTACACAAGACTGGAGTGGTGGTCCGAAAAAAGGTGAAGATGCCTTGACTTCAGTATTGTCATATGAAAAGTGAATGGTGGAAGATTGGAAACGGGTGACTTGGAGTGATGAGATGAAAATCAATAGGCTAGGCTCTGATGGGTTACAATGGGTCTGAAAGAAACAAAAGAAAAGGGGCTAATGGATGGACACATTGAAGGAACTGTCAGGTTCGGTGGAGGAAACCTGATGATATGGGGTTGTTTCACAGCCAAAGGTGTTGGATACTTGACCGGGATTGATGGTGGTCTCAGTGCTGAGCTATATGTGAGTGTCCTACAAGACGAGTTACTTCATACACTCAAGTACTATGGGTATGAAAAGGACAACATAATGTTCCAGCAGGACAACGACCCAAAGCATACATCGAGATTGGAGAAGAAATGGTTCAGTGACAATGAACTAGAGGAGCTGTATTCCACCCACAGTCCCCAGACCTTCACCCAATCCAACACTTGTGGGTAGAGGTGAAGAAAAAGCTGTCTACAGACCCAAGTGAGGAACCAGTGTGCACCGACAATGGGAACCTGTAGAAGACACCTGGGATCAGATTTCGGTGGAGACATGCTTGAATCTGACAGAGAGCAGGAGGATTCAGGCAGCGGTGGAAGACCAAGGTGGATTTACAAAATAAAAAAATAATAAAATTTAGATTTTTAGGGGCAAAACAGTAACAATGCAGTGACATGACAAGAATCTGCATAACTAATCATATGCTAAATAGCTGTACGTACAATTTATGTATGAGATAGTCAAGATGATTGCCTATAAAATGATGGCAGTCTCAAGATCAAGGCAGTAGTGGATGGTGAGATATGGAGCCTGAAAGTCAGAAGGTCAAAACATCGTTACCCTTCTGCTCGTCAGTGTAAATAATAAAATAATTAATCTTTGCTCATTTTTGTCAGTGATACGTAGACATATTGCAGGTCTTTACGGAACATTGCTCATTTTTACTAAAATATGTCCCTGACTATTGCCATGTTGTAATGTGTCGTCTCTGCGAAAAAAAAAAAAGCACAAAATGCCATTTCTTCACTATAATTTGATGACACGGCGAGCGAGAAAGGGCGGAGAGAGTAACACAGGGGCGGGGCTTCCTCTCACTTTCCACCAATCAGATACACTCTTCAAAACCACAAAATTTCTTGAGAAAAAAAAAAAAAAAGCAAATAGAAAACACAACGTTCCCTGCTCTGGTTATCTTATGGCAAACTGAATGAAGACGACAGAGAGCGGGGAAATGCAGTGCTAAGAGATATACGTATACTACTATATATACCGGTCTGTACGTACAGCTGTGTATAGGGAGTATGGCGCTAGCTTCCTGCGATTTTCAGGGTCAGTTCATATACGACAATAATCAGGTAAGTAACCTCTGTACACATTATAGCGGGGATTTTTATATTTTGGTAGTGGATAGACATGTGCGTATATATACAGTATATATATATTATTAATTAGTCACTGTATGTAGGTGCTATTTCAGCACTATATGTAGGTATTATTTGTTTTCTGTACATAGGTATTAATTGATCACTGTTTGGGAACTCTAGGTATTATTTGGAAACTGTATGTAGGTATTATCTGGCACTGTATCTACGTATTATTTAGTCACTGTATATAGGTATTATTTGGGAACTGTATCTAGGCATTATTTGGTCACTGTATGTAGGTTTTATTTGAGCACTGTGTATAGATATTATTTGGGAACTGTATGTAGGTATTATTTGAGCACTGTATATAGGTATCATTTGGGAACTGCATATAGATATTATTTGGGAACTGTACGTAGGTATTATTTGGGAACTGTGTATAGATATTATTTGGGAACTGTATGTAGGTTTTATTTGGTCACTGTATGTAGGTTTTATTTGAGCACTGTATATAGATATTATTTGGTTACTGTATATAGATATTATTTGGGAACTGTATCTAGGTATTATTTGGTCACTGTATGTAGGTTTTATTTGAGCACTGTATATAGATATTATTTGGTTACTGTATATAGATATTATTTGGGAACTGTATCTAGGTATTATTTGGTCACTGTATGTAGGTTATATTTGAGCACTGTATATAGATATTATTTGGTTACTGTATATAGATATTATTTGGGAACTGTGTGTAGGTATTATTTGAGCACTGTATATAGGTATTATTTGGTTACCGTATGTAAGTTTTATTTGATCACTGTATATAAGTATTATTTGATCACTGTATGTAGGAACTATCTCAGCACTATATGTAGGTATAATTTGTTCGCTGTATTCGGGTATTATTTGGGAACTGTATGTAGCTTTTATTTGAGCACTGTACACAGGTATTATTTAATCATTGTATGTAGATGTTATTTGGGACCTTTATGTAGCTATTATTGAAGTACTGTACATAAGCATTATTTGGTTACTATATGTAGGCATTATTTAAGCACTGTATATATGCATTATTTGGTAATGTATCTAGGTATTATTGGATCACTGTATATAAGTATTATTTATTCACTGTACGTAGGAGCTATTTCAGTACCATATGTAGATATTATTTGGTCACTGTATTCATGTATTATTTGAAGACTCTCAGTAGCTTTTATTTGAGCACTGTACACAGGTATTATTTGATCATTGTATGTAGGTATTTTTAAGCACTCGGTGATAATTACTGCTACTTTGTCACCGTACAGAACGTTATTTTTGCAGTGTATAGCGTTAGTAGCACTGTATAGTATTGTTATTTAGACCTCAATATGGATGTTTTATTTGTTCTCGCTCACTGTGCTTGGGTATAATACCGTATGGTGCTTATATTTGGGCTCTGTATAGTCAATTACACACTGGAAAGTAAATAACCCCATAAGGAGAGGGCACCAACACGGGTACGGGACCAAAATCTATAAAACATAGGACTACCCTGACGAAGTATTAACATGGATCAGACAGTCTCGAAAAAAATACTTCATACTAATATTTTTTTTTTGTTTCCAATATTTGAAATTTTGGAATATTTTTATTCACAAGGGCTCCCTTTATTTTCCATTACTAGACACCCCCTGACTACTAACTTCAGGGCCCCATATAAAATAAAAACATTGGATACTGATTGGCTGCTGATTATCTGTAACTCATCAATATTCCGGCTTCACTTGACCAGCAGTCGGTGATTGGCTGCAGCAGTACCGTGACACAACAAGTAATATCTCTGGAATGACGTTACTATCGAAGATGAGTATTTTTACTTTAAATGGGACCTGAAGTACTTTAGCGGGGGTTGTTTAGTAGTAAATAACCTCTTTAGTAATTTCTATGGACACATACAGTGCTTCTGATTTTACAGAAAGGCATGCAAGTTTTTTTGTTTTTTTTTTCACTTAGTCCTTAAAGGGGTTGCGCAGAAGTAGTAAAACATGACAATGACTTTAAGGAACAGCGCCACACCTGTCGTGGTTTGAGTCTGGTATTGCAACTGAACTTCTCTCATTCCAAAACTTTTTCTTTAAATTTTCTTTTTTACTTTTGTTTTTTATATTTCTTCTTCTTTATATTATTATCATCATCATTATTACTTTTATTATTATATTTAGGTCTATTTTATTTCGGAATGATCTGCACAATGCAAATTAGAATGTGAATAAAAAAAAAAAATAAGAATAAAGACAGTGAGCAGGGTATATAGGGCAGCAAACTCAATCTTTACTCCTTGGATAAAAAAAAAGCCGAGATAGATAAAAAAATAATGATAAAAAAAAATCGACAAGCTCTTCACAAAACCTGCTGCTTCCCCTGACTAATGAGATTGTTTTTCATCTTCAGATATGGAATTGTGCCGCGTCAGAGCCGGGGCCGGAGATATACCCAGCGCCCCCTGGTTGTCAGTATTCACACTCCGCTCCTCCAGATGTTACCACATTCCAAAAAAAAGAAGAATCCAATTGGGATGTGGATTTCCTCGATTTTTTAGAACAGTCAGCAGATGGCGGCTATTCTTCACAGGCGCCAGTTACCCAGGGTCACCCGCAGGGGTTCACAGATATGTGCCCGCCTGACGCCATTAATACCCTGCTCCTTCCCTTTGAAGACGACCTCGCAGAACCAGCATCTTTAGATGGACCTTCAGAAATGATTCCCAAGACTGTGCCATCAACCAATACCAACCCGATCAACCAACCCACAGACAATGCCAATTACTCCATACTACAATCTATGGGCTACGTGTATTCCCTGCCACCCAAACAAGACCTAATGCCGCCAGGGATTCCCAGCACCCACTATTCAACGATTCCAGTGCCAATTTTACCAAGGACTTCGTTTTCTGTTCTAGAAGGGCAATCTTACCAGTCCTTCCCCTCCACAATGTCCTACTATGTATTACCACAACCAACGGCACATTCACTGGCCTACACCCAAAAGGAAAAAAAGCAAAAGCAAGGAAAACGCACATCAAACCGAACTGTCACCAGTCACAGCTGTACCCACGAAGGATGCTACAAAACCTACACCAAGAGCTCACACCTGAAAGCTCATCTACGTACCCACACTGGTGAGAGACAGTAATGGCTGTGTACACGCTGAGCGTCGCATTACCACCCCTCCCCCGCCAGTAATACGAATAGTAATACTGTAACTACAGTAACCCGGCTCCTGAGCCTCTTATTACCATGTAACCTCTTATTACAGTAACCCGGCTCCTGAGCCTCTTATTACCCTGTAACCTCTTATTACAGTAACCCGGCTCCTGATCCTCTTATTACCCTGTAACCTCTTATTACAGTAACCCGGCTCCTGATCCTCTTATTACCCTGTAACCTCTTATTACAGTAACCCGGCTCCTGATCTCTTATTACCCTGTAACCTCTTATTACAGTCACCCGGCTCCTGAGCCTCTAATTACAGTAACCCGGCTCCTGAGCCTCTTATTACCCTGTAACCTCTTATTACAGTAACCCGGCTCCTGATCCCCTTATTACCCCTGTAACCTCTTATTACAGTAACCGGCTCCTGATCCTCTTATTACCCCTGTAACCTCTTATTACAGTAACCTGGCTCCTGATCCTCTTATTACCCTGTAACCTCTTATTACAGTAACCCGGCTCCTGAGCCTCTTATTACCCTGTAACCTCTTATTACAGTAACCCGGCTCCTGAGCCTCTTATTACCCTGTAACCTCTTATTACAGTAACCCGGCTCCTGAGCCTCTTATTACCCCTGTAACCTCTTATTACAGTCACCCGGCTCCTGATCCTCCTATTAGCCTGTAACCTCTTATTACAGTAACCTGGCTCCTGATCTCTTATTACCCTGTAACCTCTTATTACAGTAACCCGACTCCTGATCTCTTATTACCCTGTAACCTCTTATTACAGTCACCCGGCTCCTGAGCCTCTAATTACAGTAACCCGGCTCCTGAGCCTCTTATTACCCTGTAACCTCTTATTACAGTAACCCGGCTCCTGATCCCCTTATTACCCCTGTAACCTCTTATTACAGTAACCGGCTCCTGATCCTCTTATTACCTCTGTAACCCCTTATTACAGTAACCTGGCTCCTGATCCTCTTATTACCCTGTAACCTCTTATTACAGTAACCCGGCTCCTGATCCTCTTATTACCCTCTAACCTCTTATTACAGTAACCCGGCTCCTGATCCTCTTATTACCTCTGTAACCCCTTATTACAGTAACCTGGCTCCTGATCCTCTTATTACCCTGTAACCTCTTATTACAGTAACCCGGCTCCTGATCCCCTTATTACCCTGTAACCTCTTATTGCAGTAACCCGGCTCCTGATCCTCTTATTACCCTGTAACCTCTTGTCACGATCCACTCCGTGACTGTCAATATCCCTCAGCCGCTGCCCACAATATGTCACGGATTGGGGTGACTTTAAACCAACAGACGGCTATCACATGTGCAGGGGGCTTATCCCAGGTATCCCTCCACTGCCACAATGTGATGAAAAAACACACACGAGGCTATTGACCTCTTAGTTTACAGCAGGGGCTTATTCTAGGTATCCCACTGCTCTTCAATATACCATGAACTGCAGGGATTTGTGTCTATCCCGCTTACAGTTCCACTTAACACTTGCAGCTCTCTGGCGCCCCCCTTTTCCTCAGGTCAGATTAGGTACTGCACCTGGGGTAATTAGTCGCCAGAAAGGCTGCCTGCTATGTACTGGCTATTGGGCGCACTGCAGCAACGCGATAACTACTCCCACTCAGGCAGGAACAATAATTATCAAGCCGCAGTCGCTACAGGGACCCCCAAAAGCCGGCACACGGTCGCTGCCACCAGCTCCAATTGAACGGGTCTGGAGCAAACCCCCAAAAAAACAGTAGCGTAATTCCCTTCAGAGACAGGGTACGGTTTAGGGCAGGAAGAACGAACTAGTATTAAATAATATACCCCATAAATGATTGTTAGGCAGTGTTTATAAAAATATTTTACAAAGGTGTTACAAATGAGACAATTGCAAATATGTACAAGGTAATTATGAAAATAAAAGGATTAAATGAAGAAACGATAACTCACATGTTCTTAGGTCATAGCATTACAGGCAACCAGACATCCCAATGCATGAGGTACAGCTCTCCAGGTCAGACTCAAAATCTGCCTCCTGAAAGTCTCCCAGCAACTTAAAACCTGCAGTCTGTGACCTCACAGAAAGGGCTGGCTTTTCCAGATCCTCCTACCTCTTCGGTTTCACTAACTGGGCATTAAATATATCTGATGCCCGTATCTTCGCTACAGAACATAAAATAATCGCACCATACCCATCGTTCATCTCGCAGTACCGTGGGCACTCCGACGAGACCAAACAAGTCCTATTTGTCACGCACACTGACTGAGAAATCCCTACTTCTTCACCAGATGGAGCTACATGCCTGTGATTATAGTGATGCGTAGATCCTCCGAGTGTGATTATGACGATATATTTTGGTGTTCGTAACTTAAACGGTTTGCATAATATCTTTCAAAAACAGAACAAAGGATTTTCATGATTCTAGAAGTTTCTCTAACAGTTCCTGCTAACACAAATTTCTCTTGCAGCTATGCTAGTCGTAAATACCTTTCGTCAATAAAACTCCCCCACCAGGCAAGCTCTTCTACACAGACAGATAGAAACACAGGGAAGGAAAGAGAACCAGAGAGAGGGGGGGGGTTTTAGCCCCCGCATGCTAGCAAGAAAACTAACTTATGATATTTCATACCATATCGTGACACCTCCCCCTTTTGGCGTGCGCTCCGGCGGCAGGACCTCTCGGTATGCCTCCATGCGCACCTCCGTGGGTTCACCCTGGCGGGAGAGTCCATCTGCATTACCATGCTCTTTGCCCGCTTTGTGTTTAACGGTGAAGTCAAATTGCTGAAGGGCAAGGCTCCAGCGTAGCAACCTGCCGTTGGTTCCACACATGGTGCTTAGCCAGCGCAAAGGGTTGTGGTCGGTCACCACCGTGAAGGTGCGACCGTACAAGTAGGGCTGCAAGCGCTGCAGGGCCCAGACTATGGCCAGGCACTCCTTCTCAATGGTGGAGTAGGCCACTTCCCTCGGCAAAAGTTTCCGGCTCAGGTACAACACGGGGTGCTCTTGGTCCTCCGAGTCAACCTGGCTGAGCACAGCACCAAGGCCAAACTCGCTGGCGTCGGTCTGTACCAAGAACGGTCGACTGCTGTCGACTGCTTTCAACACAGGGGCGTTGCACAGTGCGGTCTTCAACGCCTGGAAGGCCCCCTCACAGCCATCTGTCCAGTTGACGATGTGGGGTAGCTTCTTCCTGGTGAGGTCCGTCAAAGGTTTTGCCAGGCTACTATAGTGCTGCACGAAGCGCCTATAGTACCCTGCAGTGCCCAGGAAGGACATCACCTGTTTCTTGTTCCTGGGAGTGGGCCAGTTCACGATCACGCCCACTTTGTCAGGCTCTGGCTTTAGGGTGTTTCCACCTACCCGGTGCCCCAGGTAGTGAACCTCCCTCATGCCCATCTGGCACTTTCCCGGCTTGATAGTCAGTCCTGCTCGGTGAATTCGCCCGAGCACCTCTTCGAGATGCTGCAGGTGTTCATCCCAGGAGGGACTGAAGATGGCAATGTCATCTAAGTACGCCACGGCGTACTTCTCCAGTCCCTGAAGCAGGAGATTGACCATCCGCTGGAAAGTGGCAGGGGCATTCTTCATGCCGAAGGGCATGACCGTGGACTCGTACAGTCCAAAGGGTGTGATAAAGGCGGACTTCTCCTGCGCCTCGGGGCTCAGGGGAATCTGCCAGTATCCGCGACTCAGATCCATTATTGTCAGGTATTCTGCGCCAGCTAACTTCTCAAGCAGTTCCTCGATGCGCGGCATTGGGTGCGCGTCAGAGGCTGTAATGGCGTTGAGCCCCCTGTAGTCCACGCAGAACCGGGTGGTCCGGTCCTTCTTTGGCACGAGAACTACAGGTGAGGCCCACGCGCTCTTTGACCGTCGAATCACCCCCAACTGTAACATCTCATCGATCTCCTGGCGCATAATCTGCTGCACCTGGTCAGAGATTCGATAGGGTGTTCGCCGTAGTGGGGCGTGGTTCCCGGTGTCCACCTCATGGACCGCTAACTCAGTCCTTCCAGGCCGGTTGGAGAACACGACCCGGAAGGGTTCCAGTGTGGTTTGCAACTGCAACCGCTGTGGTTCATCTAGCGAGGCGCTTACCTCCACGTCCTCAATGGACCCACGGGCCTTGGCTTGGGCCAGCATGTCCAGGAGGGCGTCTTCCTCCCCGTCCTCGGGTGCGCTGCAGACCGGTAGGATGAAAGGTTCACGTTCGTGATGAGCCTTCATCATGTTGACGTGAAAGGCCTTTCGCCTACCCCGAGTGTGGTCAAGGGTGACCACGTAGGTGACCGGGTTGAGCTGTTGGTGGACAACGTACGGGCCGTCCCAGGCTGCCTGAAGCTTATCCGTTGGTACCGGAACCAGCACCCACACCTTTTGACCCACGTGGTAGGTCCGCTCCCGGGCGTTCTGGTCGTACCAGTGCTTCTGATCAGCCTGAGCCTGCGTCATGTTGTCATGCACCAACTGCGTCAAGGTCTGCATCTTGTCACGGAAGCGCATGACATACTCCACTATGGACACTTCGGAAGGGTTCGGCTCCTCTTCCCAGGATTCTCTTACCAACCCAAGGGGTCCCCGGACTCGCCTGCCGTACAGGAGCTCGAAGGGTGAGAACCCCGTCGAGGCCTGCGGAACCTCTCTGTAAGCGAATAGCAGGTGTGGGAGGTACCGCTCCCAGTCGCGCCCTTGTGTCTCAACCAGCATGCGTAGCATCTGTTTGAGGGTACCATTGAAGCGTTCACACAAGCCATTGGTCTGTGGGTGATACGCACTCGATACCAGGTGCTTCACCTGCATTTTCTCACAGAGAGCCTCCATTAGGTGAGACATAAATTGGGTCCCTCGATCAGTAAGCATTTCCCTGGGAAATCCTACCCGTGAAAAGATGGCCAACAGGGCATCCGCCACCTTATCTGCCCTAGTTGACGACAGAGCTACTGCCTCTGGGTACCGGGTAGCGTAGTCTACCACAGTAAGAATAAATCGCTTTCCAGAGCTGCTGGAGACGGCCAGCGGGCCCACAATGTCCACCGCAATCCTCTGGAAAGGCTCCTCTATCACTGGCAAAGGGATCAGGGGAGCCTTAAGAGCAGGCCCCGCCTTCCCCACTCTTTGACAGGTGACACAGGAGCGGCAGTAGTTTGACACCTCTGTCCCCATCTTAGGCCAATAGAAGTGTTGAGACAGCCGGGCCTTAGTTTTGCTGATACCCAAGTGTCCAGCTAGCGGGATCTCATGGGCAATCCGCAACAACTCACCCCGGAATTGCTGTGGGACGACCAGCTGTCTTTCCCTCAACCACTCCTTTTGTGATTCTCCGGGTACTGTCTCCCGGTACAACCTTCCTCTTTCCCAGAACACCTTCTCCTTATCAGTTTCAGAGAATGACGTCCCGGCGAGTTGTCTCAAACTCTCTAGGCTCGCATCTGTGTGCAGAGCGGCCTGAAACTCCTGGCTAGGGGAAGCCAAAAGCGATGTCAGGGTCCCTTCCCCACGGGAACCCTCTGGGACCTGCTCTGGGTCCACCTCTGGTTCAGTCACAATGATGACTGAGAAGGGTCCGGAAGGCAGACAGTTATCTGCGTTCCGGGCACTCTGACTGCGGGTGACAGCAGCTACGTAGGCTGTCTCCCCGGGGATTTCTACAGACCCAACAGCCGACGCTGCTATAGGCTCTACCTCCCCATCCACCCCCATTACCTCAGGAGCATTGCTACTTATGGGCCAGTTACCTTCCTCGGTGGCACTGGTCAATTGCATGGCATCACCTTCCTCGCGGTTCCCATGTATTTCCCCATTTCTTGTAGCACCGACACTTGCCCCTGCTAGGGGTTCCTCAGCCGTCTCACTCCGCAGAGCAACGTGGCTGAGCACTCCTGTACCTATGGACACATCAACTTTCACAGAAACATCATTATCAGATACAGTTGGCACAGGTACAACATTTTCACCATCACTCCTAGGGAAAAAATGGTTAGCAGATGCATCACTACAAGATAAAGCATGGTCAGGTAACACATGCGATTTCCCATCATCATCATCATCATCATCAGGGTTAACGTTACCCTTATTAGTAGATTGGGGAGGGGTGTCAGGGACGTAGTATGCAAACAACCTCCCCAAATCAGTCCCCAACAAAACATCAGTGGGCAAATTATCAGACAGCCCCACTTCTTTCACCCCACTCCCGGCACCCCAATCAATAAAAACCCGGGCCATCGGTAAGGGACAGCTGATGCCCCCAATCCCAGTGACAGTCAGGGTTTTCCCCGGAATGATTTCTTCAGGGGCCGCCAGTTCGGGTCGGATGAGGGTTCGTTCAGCCCCGGTGTCCTTGAGGCCTGTAGCAACACGACCTCCCACAGTGACGGGCTGTACGTTGTCACACACCCTCCCAGCCACACCACCCACCAAAAGAACTGCTGCATTAGGCCCTGGGGCCTGGGATGAGGAGTTCTTCTGCTTGGCTTGACATTGGTGACTGAGGTGTCCAGTCTGCCTGCAGTGGTAACACTGGCGAAGTTCGGTGGTAGGTCTGGTGCTGTTGGCCACGGGGACAGGACCTCTGGTGTGTTGGCTGGCAGGGGTACTGGCGTTGGCTGCAGGCTTACCCCCTCTCCAGCTGGTGGTGACTGGCTTCCGCACTTCCGATCTACGGTTGGCCTCATAGGCATCGGCAATCTGCGCTGCTTTCATCACATCGTTGGGTTCTCTGTCCATCACGAACTGTCGCACTTCAGTTGGGCAAAGACGGAAGAACTGGTCTTTGATCATCAGGTCTCGCAGCTGTGTAAAGGTGGTCACTGACAGTCCTTGGGTCCACTGGTCAAAGTGGGTCCCCAGTCTATGCACCACATCACTGTAACTGTCGTGTGGGCCACGTAGGAGGGTCCGAAACTTTTTACGGTACACCTCGGGTGTAAGCTGGTACTTAGCTATGAGAGCCTGCTTGATGGCCTCATAGTCACCATCTTGTTCTTGAGGGAGTGCAGCAAACGCCTCCAGGGCTTTTCCTCTCAGCCCTGGTGTCAGGTACCGTGCCCATTCTTGTGTAGGCAGCTGGTACTGTCTGCAGGCTTTCTCAAAGGCCCGCAGAAACGTGTCCAAGTCCCCATCCTTTTCCATAACAGGAAAGTGGTCGGGCCGGGGCTTTGGTGTCTGAGCGCTGCTGGATTCACGGCTCTGGGACGACCCCTGCATTTGCAGTTGGGCCATCTGCAGCTGGTACTCCCTCTCCGCTTGCTGGGCCTCTCGCTCGGCTCGGGCCTCTCGCTCGGCTCGCTGGGCCTGGGCCTCTCGCTCAGCTCTCTCTTGGTATTGCTGGATCAGCTGCAGACGTCGGTCCAGGTCATCTGCGGAGCATTGTTGCAGAGCCAGCTGCAGGAGGAGGTCTGCGCCCCCTTGGTTGCCAGTAGGGCCCGTATTCAGTGGTTGGACCTCTACTGCAGCACCATGTTCGCTTGTGCTGGCATCTGCGGCTTCTGGGCTCTGTGAGTGGTCTAGAGCGGCTTCCCATTGCATCAGGGCTGCGACCAGTTCGCTTTTGTTTTTGCTTGCATAGTCAATGTGCTGTGACTTGCATAAGGCAACAAGGGTGTCTCTGGTCTGCTGTTCATAAAAGGCTTCTCCCAGCCCAACCATGGTTGCCAAATAAAAGATAGGATAGAAAAACGAAGAGAAAGGGAAGGGATAATTACCAGTACACAATTGTCTCACAACTAATAAACACTGAGTTCGTTCTCCAAACTTATTTGCGCAGAGTTCTCGCAAGAACTTTCTGCAAGTTTTTAGTGAGAGGAATGATTGCTCAAACCAAATCACTAATGCTCTAATATCCCACCGCCTTGCCACCAATATGTCACGATCCACTCCGTGACTGTCAATATCCCTCAGCCGCTGCCCACAATATGTCACGGATTGGGGTGACTTTAAACCAACAGACGGCTATCACATGTGCAGGGGGCTTATCCCAGGTATCCCTCCACTGCCACAATGTGATGAAAAAACACACACGAGGCTATTGACCTCTTAGTTTACAGCAGGGGCTTATTCTAGGTATCCCACTGCTCTTCAATATACCATGAACTGCAGGGATTTGTGTCTATCCCGCTTACAGTTCCACTTAACACTTGCAGCTCTCTGGCGCCCCCCTTTTCCTCAGGTCAGATTAGGTACTGCACCTGGGGTAATTAGTCGCCAGAAAGGCTGCCTGCTATGTACTGGCTATTGGGCGCACTGCAGCAACGCGATAACTACTCCCACTCAGGCAGGAACAATAATTATCAAGCCGCAGTCGCTACAGGGACCCCCAAAAGCCGGCACACGGTCGCTGCCACCAGCTCCAATTGAACGGGTCTGGAGCAAACCCCAAAAAAAACAGTAGCGTAATTCCCTTCAGAGACAGGGTACGGTTTAGGGCAGGAAGAACGAACTAGTATTAAATAATATACCCCATAAATGATTGTTAGGCAGTGTTTATAAAAATATTTTACAAAGGTGTTACAAATGAGACAATTGCAAATATGTACAAGGTAATTATGAAAATAAAAGGATTAAATGAAGAAACGATAACTCACATGTTCTTAGGTCATAGCATTACAGGCAACCAGACATCCCAATGCATGAGGTACAGCTCTCCAGGTCAGACTCAAAATCTGCCTCCTGAAAGTCTCCCAGCAACTTAAAACCTGCAGTCTGTGACCTCACAGAAAGGGCTGGCTTTTCCAGATCCTCCTACCTCTTCGGTTTCACTAACTGGGCATTAAATATATCTGATGCCCGTATCTTCGCTACAGAACATAAAATAATCGCACCATACCCATCGTTCATCTCGCAGTACCGTGGGCACTCCGACGAGACCAAACAAGTCCTATTTGTCACGCACACTGACTGAGAAATCCCTACTTCTTCACCAGATGGAGCTACATGCCTGTGATTATAGTGATGCGTAGATCCTCCGAGTGTGATTATGACGATATATTTTGGTGTTCGTAACTTAAACGGTTTGCATAATATCTTTCAAAAACAGAACAAAGGATTTTCATGATTCTAGAAGTTTCTCTAACAGTTCCTGCTAACACAAATTTCTCTTGCAGCTATGCTAGTCGTAAATACCTTTCGTCAATAAAACTCCCCCACCAGGCAAGCTCTTCTACACAGACAGATAGAAACACAGGGAAGGAAAGAGAACCAGAGAGAGGGGGGGGGGTTTTAGCCCCCGCATGCTAGCAAGAAAACTAACTTATGATATTTCATACCATATCGTGACACCTCTTATTACAGTAACCCGGCTCCTGATCCTCTTATTACCCTCTAACCTCTTATTACAGTAACCCGGCTCCTGATCCTCTTATTACCCTGTAACCTCTTATTACAGTAACCCGGCTCCTGATCCTCTTATTACCCCTGTAACCTCTTATTACAGTAACCCGGCTCCTGATCCTCTTATTACCTCTGTAACCCCTTATTACAGTAACCTGGCTCCTGATCCTCTTATTACCCTGTATCCTCTTATTACAGTAACCCGGCTCCTGATCCTCTTATTACCTCTGTAACCCCTTATTACAATAACCCGGCTCCTGATCCTCTTATTACCCTGTAACCTCTTATTACAGTAACCCGGCTCCTGATCCTCTTATTACCCTGTAACCTCTTATTACAGTAACCCGGCTCCTGATCCCCTTACTACCCTGTAACCTCTTATTATTGTAACCCGGCTCCTGGTCCTCTTATTAACCTGTAACCTCTTATTACAGTAACCCGGCTCCTGATCCTCTTATTACCCCTGTAACCTCTTATCACAGTAACCCGGCTCCTGGTCCTCTTATTACCCTGTAACCTCTTATTACAGTAACCCGGCTCCTGGTCCTCTTATTACCCTGTAACCTCTCATTACAGTAACCCGGCTCCTGATCCTCTTATTACCCTGTAACCTCTTATTACAGTAACCCGGCTCCTGATCCCCTTACTACCCTGTAACCTCTTATTACTGTAACCCGGCTCCTGGTCCTCTTATTACCCCTGTAACCTCTTATTACAGTAACCCGGCTCCTGATCCTCTTATTACCTCTGTAACCTTATTACAGTAACCGGGCTCCTGATCCTCTTATTACCCTGTAACCTCTTATTACAGTAACCCGGCTCCTGATCCTCTTATTACCCTGTAACCTCTTATTACAGTAACCCGGCTCCTGATCCCCTTATTACCCCTGTAACCTCTTATTACAGTAACCCGGCTCCTGATCCTCTTATTACCTCTGTAACCCCTTATTACAGTAACCCGGCTCCAGATCCTCTTATTACCCTGTAACCTCTTATTACAGTAACCCGGCTCCTGATCCTCTTATTACCCTGTAACCTCTTATTACAGTAACCCGGCTCCTGATCCCCTTATTACCCTGTAACCTCTTATTGCAGTAACCCGGCTCCTGATCCTCTTATTACCCTGTAACCTCTTATTACAGTAACCCGGCTCCTGATCCTCTTATTACCCTCTAACCTCTTATTACAGTAACCCGGCTCCTGATCCTCATATTACCCTGTAACCTCTTATTACAGTAACCCGGCTCCTGATCCTCTTATTACCCCTGTAACCTCTTATTACAGTAACCCGGCTCCTGATCCTCTTATTACCTCTGTAGCCCCTTATTACAGTAACCTGGCTCCTGATCCTCTTATTACCCTGTATCCTCTTATTACAGTAACCCGGCTCCTGATCCTCTTATTACCTCTGTAACCCCTTATTACAGTAACCCGGCTCCTGATCCTCTTATTACCCTGTAACCTCTTATTACAGTAACCCGGCTCCTGATCCTCTTATTACCCTGTAACCTCTTATTACAGTAACCCGGCTCCTGATACCCTTACTACCCTGTAACCTCTTATTACTGTAACCCGGCTCCTGGTCCTCTTATTACCCTGTAACCTCTTATTACAGTAACCCGGCTCCTGATCCTCTTATTACCCCTGTAACCTCTTATCACAGTAACCCGGCTCCTGGTCCTCTTATTACCCTGTAACCTCTTATTACAGTAACCCGGCTCCTGGTCCTCTTATTACCCTGTAACCTCTTATTACAGTAACCCAGCTCCTGATCCTCTTATTACCCTGTATCCTCTTATTACAGTAACCCGGCTCCTGATCCTCTTATTACCCTGTAACCTCTTATTACAGTAACCCGGCTCCTGATCCCCTTACTACCCTGTAACCTCTTATTACTGTAACCCGGCTCCTGGTCCTCTTATTACCCCTGTAACCTCTTATTACAGTAACCCGGCTCCTGATCCTCTTATTACCTCTGTAACCTTATTACAGTAACCGGGCTCCTGATCCTCTTATTACCCTGTAACCTCTTATTACAGTAACCCGGCTCCTGATCCTCTTATTACCCTGTAACCTCTTATTACAGTAACCCGGCTCCTGATCCTCTTATTACCCCTGTAACCTCTTATTACAGTAACCCGGCTCATGATCCCCTTATTACCCCTGTAACCTCTTATTACAGTAACCCGGCTCCTGATCCTCTTATTACCCTGTAACCTCTTATTACAGTAACCCGGCTCCTGATCCTCTTATTACCTGTAACCTTTTATTATAGTAACCCGGCTCCTGATCCTCTTATTACCCCTGTAACCTCTTATTACAGTAACCCGGCTCCTGATCCTCTTATTACCCTGTAACCTCTTATTACAGTAACCCGACTCCTGATCCTCTTATTACCCTGTAACCTCTTATTACAGTAACCCGGCTCCTGATCCTCTTATTACCCTGTAACCTCTTATTACAGTAACCCGGCTCCTGATCCTCTTATTACCCCTGTAACCTCTTATTACAGTAACCCGGCTCCTGATCCTCTTATTACCCCTGTAACCTCTTATTACAGTAACCCGGCTCCTGATCCTCTTATTACCCTGTAACCTCTTATTACAGTAACCCGACTCCTGATCCTCTTATTACCCTGTAACCTCTTATTACAGTAACCCGGCTCCTGATCCTCTTATTACCCTGTAACCTCTTATTACAGTAACCCGGCTCCTGATCCCCTTATTACCCCTGTAACCCCTTATTACAGTAACCCGGCTCCTGAGCCTCTTATTACCCTGTAACCTCTTATTACAGTAACCCGGCTCCTGATCCTCTTATTAGCCTGTAACCTCTGATTACAGTAACCCGGCTCCTGATCCTCTTATTACCCTGTTACCTCTTATTACTGTAACCCGGCTCCTGGTCCTCTTATTACCCTGTAACCTCTTATTACAGGAACCCGGCTCCTGATCCTCTTATTACCCCTGTAACCTCTTATCACAGTAACCTGGCTCCTGGTCCTCTTATTACCCTGTAACCTCTTATTACAGTAACCCGGCTCCTGGTCCTCTTATTACCCTGTAACCTCTTATTACAGTAACCCAGCTCCTGATCCTCTTATTACCCTGTATCCTCTTATTACAGTAACCCGGCTCCTGATCCTCTTATTACCCTGTAACCTCTTATTACAGTAACCCGGCTCCTGATCCCCTTACTACCCTGTAACCTCTTATTACTGTAACCCGGCTCCTGGTCCTCTTATTACCCCTGTAACCTCTTATTACAGTAACCCGGCTCCTGATCCTCTTATTACCCTGTAACCTCTTATTACAGTAACCCGGCTCCTGATCCTCTTATTACCCTGTAACCTCTTATTACAGTAACCCGGCTCTTGATCCTCTTATTACCCCTGTAACCTCTTATTACAGTAACCCGGCTCCTGATCCTCTTATTACCCCTGTAACCTCTTATTACAGTAACCCGGCTCATGATCCCCTTATTACCCCTGTAACCTCTTATTACAGTAACCCGGCTCCTGATCCTCTTATTACCCTGTAACCTCTTATTACAGTAACCCGGCTCCTGATCCTCTTATTACCTGTAACCTTTTATTATAGTAACCCGGCTCCTGATCCTCTTATTACCCCTGTAACCTCTTATTACAGTAACCCGGCTCCTGATCCTCTTATTACCCTGTAACCTCTTATTACAGTAACCCGACTCCTGATCCTCTTATTACCCTGTAACCTCTTATTACAGTAACCCGGCTCCTGATCCTCTTATTACCCTGTAACCTCTTATTACAGTAACCCGGCTCCTGATCCTCTTATTACCCCTGTAACCTCTTATTACAGTAACCCGGCTCCTGATCCTCTTATTACCCCTGTAACCTCTTATTACAGTAACCCGGCTCCTGATCCTCTTATTACCCTGTAACCTCTTATTACAGTAACCCGACTCCTGATCCTCTTATTACCCTGTAACCTCTTATTACAGTAACCCGGCTCCTGATCCTCTTATTACCCTGTAACCTCTTATTACAGTAACCCGGCTCCTGATCCCCTTATTACCCCTGTAACCCCTTATTACAGTAACCCGGCTCCTGAGCCTCTTATTACCCTGTAACCTCTTATTACAGTAACCCGGCTCCTGATCCTCTTATTAGCCTGTAACCTCTGATTAGAGTAACCCGGCTCCTGATCCTCTTATTACCCTGTTACCTCTTATTACAGTAACCCGGCTCCTGATCCTCTTATTACCCTGTAACCTCTTATTACAGTAACCCGGCTCCTGATCCTCTTATTGCTCCTGTAACCTCTTATTACAGTAACCCGGCTCCTGATCCTCTTATTGCCCTGTAAACTCTTATTACAGTAACCCGGCTCCTGATCCTCTTATTACCCCTGTAACCTCTTATTACAGTAACCCGGCTCCTGATCCTCTTATTACCCCTGTAACCTCTTATTACAGTAACCCGGCTCCTGATCCTCTTATTACAGTAACCTGACTCCTGATCTCTTATTACCCTGTAACCTCTTATTACAGTCACCCGGCTCCTGAGCCTCTAATTACAGTAACCCGGCTCCTGAGCCTCTTATTACCCTGTAACCTCTTATTACAGTAACCCGGCTCCTGATCCCCTTATTACCCCTGTAACCTCTTATTACAGTAACCGGCTCCTGATCCTCTTATTACCTCTGTAACCCCTTATTACAGTAACCTGGCTCCTGATCCTCTTATTACCCTGTAACCTCTTATTACAGTAACCCGGCTCCTGATCCTCTTATTACCCTGTAACCTCTTATTACAGTAACCCGGCTCCTGATCCTCTTATTACCCTCTAACCTCTTATTACAGTAACCCGGCTCCTGATCCTCTTATTACCTCTGTTACCCCTTATTACAGTAACCTGGCTCCTGATCCTCTTATTACCCTGTAACCTCTTATTACAGTAACCCGGCTCCTGATCCCCTTATTACCCTGTAACCTCTTATTGCAGTAACCCGGCTCCTGATCCTCTTATTACCCTGTAACCTCTTATTACAGTAACCCGGCTCCTGATCCTCTTATTACCCTCTAACCTCTTATTACAGTAACCCGGCTCCTGATCCTCTTATTACCCTGTAACCTCTTATTACAGTAACCCGGCTCCTGATCCTCTTATTACCCCTGTAACCTCTTATTACAGTAACCCGGCTCCTGATCCTCTTATTACCTCTGTAACCCCTTATTACAGTAACCTGGCTCCTGATCCTCTTATTACCCTGTATCCTCTTATTACAGTAACCCGGCTCCTGATCCTCTTATTACCTCTGTAAACCCTTATTACAGTAACCCGGCTCCTGATCCTCTTATTACCCTGTAACCTCTTATTACAGTAACCCGGCTCCTGATCCTCTTATTACCCTGTAACCTCTTATTACAGTAACCCGGCTCCTGATCCCCTTACTACCCTGTAACCTCTTATTATTGTAACCCGGCTCCTGGTCCTCTTATTAACCTGTAACCTCTTATTACAGTAACCCGGCTCCTGATCCTCTTATTACCCCTGTAACCTCTTATCACAGTAACCCGGCTCCTGGTCCTCTTATTACCCTGTAACCTCTTATTACAGTAACCCGGCTCCTGGTCCTCTTATTACCCTGTAACCTCTTATTACAGTAACCCGGCTCCTGATCCTCTTATTACCCTGTAACCTCTTATTACAGTAACCCGGCTCCTGATCCCCTTACTACCCTGTAACCTCTTATTACTGTAACCCGGCTCCTGGTCCTCTTATTACCCCTGTAACCTCTTATTACAGTAACCCGGCTCCTGATCCTCTTATTACCTCTGTAACCTTATTACAGTAACCGGGCTCCTGATCCTCTTATTACCCTGTAACCTCTTATTACAGTAACCCGGCTCCTGATCCTCTTATTACCCTGTAACCTCTTATTACAGTAACCCGGCTCCTGATCCCCTTATTACCCCTGTAACCTCTTATTACAGTAACCCGGCTCCTGATCCTCTTATTACCTCTGTAACCCCTTATTACAGTAACCTGGCTCCTGATCCTCTTATTACCCTGTAACCTCTTATTACAGTAACCCAGCTCCTGATCCCCTTATTACCCTGTAACCTCTTATTGCAGTAACCCGGCTCCTGATCCTCTTATTACCCTGTAACCTCTTATTACAGTAACCCGGCTCCTGATCCTCTTATTACCCTCTAACCTCTTATTACAGTAACCCGGCTCCTGATCCTCATATTACCCTGTAACCTCTTATTACAGTAACCCGGCTCCTGATCCTCTTATTACCCCTGTAACCTCTCATTACAGTAACCCGGCTCCTGATCCTCTTATTACCTCTGTAACCCCTTATTACAGTAACCTGGCTCCTGATCCTCTTATTACCCTGTATCCTCTTATTACAGTAACCCGGCTCCTGATCCTCTTATTACCTCTGTAACCCCTTATTACAGTAACCCGGCTCCTGATCCTCTTATTACCCTGTAACCTCTTATTACAGTAACCCGGCTCCTGATCCTCTTATTACCCTGTAACCTCTTATTACAGTAACCCGGCTCCTGGTCCTCTTATTACCCTGTAACCTCTTATTACAGTAACCCGGCTCCTGATCCTCTTATTACCCCTGTAACCTCTTATCACAGTAACCCGGCTCCTGGTCCTCTTATTACCCTGTAACCTCTTATTACAGTAACCCGGCTCCTGGTCCTCTTATTACCCTGTAACCTCTTATTACAGTAACCCAGCTCCTGATCCTCTTATTACCCTGTATCCTCTTATTACAGTAACCCGGCTCCTGATCCTCTTATTACCCTGTAACCTCTTATTACAGTAACCCGGCTCCTGATCCCCTTACTACCCTGTAACCTCTTATTACTGTAACCCGGCTCCTGGTCCTCTTATTACCCCTGTAACCTCTTATTACAGTAACCCGGCTCCTGATCCTCTTATTACCTCTGTAACCTTATTACAGTAACCGGGCTCCTGATCCCCTTATTACCCCTGTAACCTCTTATTACAGTAACCGGCTCCTGATCCTCTTATTACCTCTGTAACCCCTTATTACAGTAACCTGGCTCCTGATCCTCTTATTACCCTGTAACCTCTTATTACAGTAACCCGGCTCCTGATCCTCTTATTACCTGTAACCTTTTATTATAGTAACCCGGCTCCTGATCCTCTTATTACCCCTGTAACCTCTTATTACAGTAACCCGGCTCCTGATCCTCTTATTACCCTGTAACCTCTTATTACAGTAACCCGACTCCTGATCCTCTTATTACCCTGTAACCTCTTATTACAGTAACCCGGCTCCTGATCCTCTTATTACCCTGTAACCTCTTATTACAGTAACCCGGCTCCTGATCCTCTTATTACCCCTGTAACCTCTTATTACAGTAACCCGGCTCCTGATCCTCTTATTACCCCTGTAACCTCTTATTACAGTAACCCGGCTCCTGATCCTCTTATTACCCTGTAACCTCTTATTACAGTAACCCGACTCCTGATCCTCTTATTACCCTGTAACCTCTTATTACAGTAACCCGGCTCCTGATGCTCTTATTACCCTGTAACCTCTTAT
Source organism: Ranitomeya variabilis (assembly GCF_051348905.1). Lineage (NCBI taxonomy): Eukaryota > Metazoa > Chordata > Amphibia > Anura > Dendrobatidae > Ranitomeya > Ranitomeya variabilis. The sequence goes on from NC_135236.1 coordinate 52,191,788, forward strand.
TACAGTAACACGGCTCCTGATCCCCTTATTACCCCTGTAACCCCTTATTACAGTAACCCGGCTCCTGAGCCTCTTATTACCCTGTAACCTCTTATTACAGTAACCCGGCTCCTGATCCTCTTATTAGCCTGTAACCTCTGATTACAGTAACCCGGCTCCTGATCCTCTTATTACCCAGTTACCTCTTATTACAGTAACCCGGCTCCTGATCCTCTTATTACCCTGTAACCTCTTATTACAGTAACCCGGCTCCTGATCCTCTTATTGCTCCTGTAACCTCTTATTACAGTAACCCGGCTCCTGATCCTCTTATTACCCTGTAAACTCTTATTACAGTAACCCGGCTCCTGATCCTCTTATTACCCCTGTAACCTCTTATTACAGTAACCCGGCTCCTGATCCTCTTATTACCCCTGTAACCTCTTATTACAGTAACCCAGCTCCTGATCCTCTTATTACAGTAACCCGACTCCTGATCTCTTATTACCCTGTAACCTCTTATTACAGTAACCCGGCTCCTGATCCCCTTATTACCCCTGTAACCTCTTATTACAGTAACCGGCTCCTGATCCTCTTATTACCTCTGTAACCCCTTATTACAGTAACCTGGCTCCTGATCCTCTTATTACCCTGTAACCTCTTATTACAGTAACCCGGCTCCTGATCCTCTTATTACCCTGTAACCTCTTATTACAGTAACCCGGCTCCTGATCCTCTTATTACCCTCTAACCTCTTATTACAGTAACCCGGCTCCTGATCCTCTTATTACCTCTGTAACCCCTTATTACAGTAACCCGGCTCCTGATCCTCTTATTACCCTGTAACCTCTTATTACAGTAACCCGGCTCCTGATCCTCTTATTACCCTGTAACCTCTTTTTACAGTAACCCGGCTCCTGATCCCCTTATTACCCTGTAACCTCTTATTGCAGTAACCCGGCTCCTGATCCTCTTATTACCCTGTAACCTCTTATTACAGTAACCCGGCTCCTGATCCTCTTATTACCCTCTAACCTCTTATTACAGTAACCCGGCTCCTGATCCTCTTATTACCCTGTAACCTCTTATTACAGTAACCCGGCTCCTGATCCTCTTATTACCCCTGTAACCTCTTATTACAGTAACCCGGCTCCTGATCCTCTTATTACCTCTGTAACCCCTTATTACAGTAACCTGGCTCCTGATCCTCTTATTACCCTGTATCCTCTTATTACAGTAACCCGGCTCCTGATCCTCTTATTACCTCTGTAACCCCTTATTACAGTAACCCGGCTCCTGATCCTCTTATTACCCTGTAACCTCTTATTACAGTAACCCGGCTCCTGATCCTCTTATTACCCTGTAACCTCTTATTACAGTAACCCGGCTCCTGATCCCCTTACTACCCTGTAACCTCTTATTATTGTAACCCGGCTCCTGGTCCTCTTATTAACCTGTAACCTCTTATTACAGTAACCCGGCTCCTGATCCTCTTATTACCCCTGTAACCTCTTATCACAGTAACCCGGCTCCTGGTCCTCTTATTACCCTGTAACCTCTTATTACAGTAACCCGGCTCCTGGTCCTCTTATTACCCTGTAACCTCTTATTACAGTAACCCGGCTCCTGATCCTCTTATTACCCTGTAACCTCTTATTACAGTAACCCGGCTCCTGATCCCCTTACTACCCTGTAACCTCTTATTACTGTAACCCGGCTCCTGGTCCTCTTATTACCCCTGTAACCTCTTATTACAGTAACCCGGCTCCTGATCCTCTTATTACCTCCGTAACCTTATTACAGTAACCGGGCTCCTGATCCTCTTATTACCCTGTAACCTCTTATTACAGTAACCCGGCTCCTGATCCTCTTATTACCCTGTAACCTCTTATTACAGTAACCCGGCTCCTGATCCCCTTATTACCCCTGTAACCTCTTATTACAGTAACCCGGCTCCTGATCCTCTTATTACCTCTGTAACCCCTTATTACAGTAACCTGGCTCCTGATCCTCTTATTACCCTGTAACCTCTTATTACAGTAACCCGGCTCCTGATCCCCTTATTACCCTGTAACCTCTTATTGCAGTAACCCGGCTCCTGATCCTCTTATTACCCTGTAACCTCTTATTACAGTAACCCGGCTCCTGATCCTCTTATTACCCTCTAACCTCTTATTACAGTAACCCGGCTCCTGATCCTCATATTACCCTGTAACCTCTTATTACAGTAACCCGGCTCCTGATCCTCTTATTACCCCTGTAACCTCTTATTACAGTAACCCGGCTCCTGATCCTCTTATTACCTCTGTAACCCCTTATTACAGTAACCTGGCTCCTGATCCTCTTATTACACTGTATCCTCTTATTACAGTAACCCGGCTCCTGATCCTCTTATTACCCTGTAACCTCTTATTACAGTAACCCGGCTCCTGATCCTCTTATTACCCTGTAACCTCTTATTACAGTAACCCGGCTCCTGATACCCTTACTACCCTGTAACCTCTTATTACTGTAACCCGGCTCCTGGTCCTCTTATTACCCTGTAACCTCTTATTACAGTAACCCGGCTCCTGATCCTCTTATTACCCCTGTAACCTCTTATCACAGTAACCCGGCTCCTGGTCCTCTTATTACCCTGTAACCTCTTATTACAGTAACCCGGCTCCTGGTCCTCTTATTACCCTGTAACCTCTTATTACAGTAACCCAGCTCCTGATCCTCTTATTACCCTGTATCCTCTTATTACAGTAACCCGGCTCCTGATCCTCTTATTACCCTGTAACCTCTTATTACAGTAACCCGGCTCCTGATCCTCTTATTACCCTCTAACCTCTTATTACAGTAACCCGGCTCCTGGTCCTCTTATTACCCTGTAACCTCTTATTACAGTAACCCAGCTCCTGATCCTCTTATTACCCTGTAACCTCTTATTACAGTAACCCGGCTCCTGATCCCCTTATTACCCTGTAATCTCTTATTGCAGTAACCCGGCTCCTGATCCTCTTATTACCCTGTAACCTCTTATTACAGTAACCCGGCTCCTGATCCTCTTATTACCCTCTAACCTCTTATTACAGTAACCCGGCTCCTGATCCTCTTATTACCCTGTAACCTCTTATTACAGTAACCCGGCTCCTGATCCTCTTATTACCCCTGTAACCTCTTATTACAGTAACCCGGCTCCTGATCCTCTTATTACCTCTGTAACCCCTTATTACAGTAACCTGGCTCCTGATCCTCTTATTACCCTGTATCCTCTTATTACAGTAACCCGGCTCCTGATCCTCTTATTACCTCTGTAACCCCTTATTACAGTAACCCGGCTCCTGATCCTCTTATTACCCTGTAACCTCTTATTACAGTAACCCGGCTCCTGATCCTCTTATTACCCTGTAACCTCTTATTACAGTAACCCGGCTCCTGATCCCCTTACTACCCTGTAACCTCTTATTATTGTAACCCGGCTCCTGGTCCTCTTATTAACCTGTAACCTCTTATTACAGTAACCCGGCTCCTGATCCTCTTATTACCCCTGTAACCTCTTATCACAGTAACCCGGCTCCTGGTCCTCTTATTACCCTGTAACCTCTTATTACAGTAACCCGGCTCCTGATCCTCTTATTACCCTGTAACCTCTTATTACAGTAACCCGGCTCCTGATCCCCTTACTACCCTGTAACCTCTTATTACTGTAACCCGGCTCCTGGTCCTCTTATTACCCCTGTAACCTCTTATTACAGTAACCCGGCTCCTGATCCTCTTATTACCTCTGTAACCTTATTACAGTAACCGGGCTCCTGATCCTCTTATTACCCTGTAACCTCTTATTACAGTAACCCGGCTCCTGATCCTCTTATTACCCTCTAACCTCTTATTACAGTAACCCGGCTCCTGATCCTCTTATTACCCTGTAACCTCTTATTACAGTAACCCGGCTCCTGATCCTCTTATTACCCTGTAACCTCTTATTACAGTAACCCGGCTCCTGATCCCCTTACTACCCTGTAACCTCTTATTACTGTAACCCGGCTCCTGGTCCTCTTATTACCCCTGTAACCTCTTATTACAGTAACCCGGCTCCTGATCCTCTTATTACCTCTGTAACCTTATTACAGTAACCGGGCTCCTGATCCTCTTATTACCCTGTAACCTCTTATTACAGTAACCCGGCTCCTGATCCTCTTATTACCCTCTAACCTCTTATTACAGTAACCCGGCTCCTGATCCTCTTATTACCCTGTAACCTCTTATTACAGTAACCCGGCTCCTGATCCTCTTATTACCCCTGTAACCTCTTATTACAGTAACCCGGCTCCTGATCCTCTTATTACCTCTGTAACCCCTTATTACAGTAACCTGGCTCCTGATCCTCTTATTACCCTGTATCCTCTTATTACAGTAACCCGGCTCCTGATCCTCTTATTACCTCTGTAACCCCTTATTACAGTAACCCGGCTCCTGATCCTCTTATTACCCTGTAACCTCTTATTACAGTAACCCGGCTCCTGATCCTCTTATTACCCTGTAACATCTTATTACAGTAACCCGGCTCCTGATACCCTTACTACCCTGTAACCTCTTATTACTGTAACCCGGCTCCTGGTCCTCTTATTACCCTGTAACCTCTTATTACAGTAACCCGGCTCCTGATCCTCTTATTACCCCTGTAACTTCTTATCACAGTAACCCGGCTCCTGGTCCTCTTATTACCCTGTAACCTCTTATTACAGTAACCCGGCTCCTGGTCCTCTTATTACCCTGTAACCTCTTATTACAGTAACCCAGCTCCTGATCCTCTTATTACCCTGTATCCTCTTATTACAGTAACCCGGCTCCTGATCCTCTTATTACCCTGTAACCTCTTATTACAGTAACCCGGCTCCTGATCCCCTTACTACCCTGTAACCTCTTATTACTGTAACCCGGCTCCTGGTCCTCTTATTACCCCTGTAACCTCTTATTACAGTAACCCGGCTCCTGATCCTCTTATTACCTCTGTAACCTTATTACAGTAACCGGGCTCCTGATCCTCTTATTACCCTGTAACCTCTTATTACAGTAACCCGGCTCCTGATCCTCTTATTACCCTGTAACCTCTTATTACAGTAACCCGGCTCCTGATCCTCTTATTACCCCTGTAACCTCTTATTACAGTAACCCGGCTCATGATCCCCTTATTACCCCTGTAACCTCTTATTACAGTAACCCGGCTCCTGATCCTCTTATTACCTGTAACCTTTTATTATAGTAACCCGGCTCCTGATCCTCTTATTACCCCTGTAACCTCTTATTACAGTAACCCGGCTCCTGATCCTCTTATTACCCTGTAACCTCTTATTACAGTAACCCGACTCCTGATCCTCTTATTACCCTGTAACCTCTTATTACAGTAACCCGGCTCCTGATCCTCTTATTACCCTGTAACCTCTTATTACAGTAACCCGGCTCCTGATCCTCTTATTACCCCTGTAACCTCTTATTACAGTAACCCGGCTCCTGATCCTCTTATTACCCCTGTAACCTCTTATTACAGTAACCCGGCTCCTGATCCTCTTATTACCCTGTAACCTCTTATTACAGTAACCCGACTCCTGATCCTCTTATTACCCTGTAACCTCTTATTACAGTAACCCGGCTCCTGATCCTCTTATTACCCTGTAACCTCTTATTACAGTAACCCGGCTCCTGATCCCCTTATTACCCCTGTAACCCCTTATTACAGTAACCCGGCTCCTGAGCCTCTTATTACCCTGTAACCTCTTATTACAGTAACCCGGCTCCTGATCCTCTTATTAGCCTCTAACCTCTGATTACAGTAACCCGGCTCCTGATCCTCTTATTACCCTGTTACCTCTTATTACAGTAACCCGGCTCCTGATCCTCTTATTACCCTGTAACCTCTTATTACAGTAACCCGGCTCCTGATCCTCTTATTGCTCCTGTAACCTCTTATTACAGTAACTCGGCTCCTGATCCTCTTATTACAGTAACCCGGCTCCTGATCCTCTTATTACCCCTGTAACCTCTTATTACAGTAACCCGGCTCCTGATCCTCTTATTACCCCTGTAATCTCTTATTACAGTAATCCGTCTCCTGATCCTCTTATTACCCTGTAACCTCTTATTACAGTAACCGGGCTCCTGATCCTCTTATTACTCCTGTAACCTCTCATTACAGGAACCCGGCTCCTGATCCTCTTATTACCCTGTAACCTCTTATTACAGTAACCCGACTCCTGATCCTCTTATTACCCTGTAACCTCTTATTACAGTAACCCGGCTCCTGATCCTCTTATTACCCTGTAACCTCTTATTACAGTAACCCGGCTCCTGATCCTCTTATTACCCCTGTAACCTCTTATTACAGTAACCCGGCTCCTGATCCTCTTATTACAGTAACCCGGCTCCTGATCCTCTTATTACCCTGTAACCTCTTATTACAGGAACCCGGCTCCTGATCCTCTTATTACCTCAGTAACCTCTTATTACAGGAACCCGGCTCCTGATCCTCTTATTACCCCTGTAATCTCTTATTACAGTAATCCGTCTCCTGATCCTCTTATTACCCTGTAACCTCTTATTACAGTAACCGGGCTCCTGATCCTCTTATTACTCCTGTAACCTCTTATTACAGTAACCTGGCTCCTGATCCTCTTATTACCCTGCAACCTCTCATTACAGGAACCCGGCTCCTGATCCTCTTATTACCCTGTAACCTCTTATTACAGTAACCCGGCTCCTGATCCTCTTATTACCCTGTAACCTCTTATTACAGTAACCCGGCTCCTGATCCTCTTATTACCCTGTAACCTCTTATTACAGTAACCCGGCTCCTGATCCTCTTATTACCCCTGTAACCTCTTATTACAGTAACCTGGCTCCTGATCCTCTTATTACAGTAACCCGGCTCCTGATCCTCTTATTACCCTGTAACCTCTTATTACAGGAACCCGGCTCCTGATCCTCTTATTACCCTGTAACCTCTTATTACAGTAACCCGGCTCCTGATCCTATTATTACAGTAACCCGGCTCCTGATCCTCTTATTACCCCTGTAACCTCTTATTACAGTAACCCGGCTCCTGATCCTCTTATTACCCTGTAACCTCTTATTACAGTAACCCGGCTCCTGATCCTCTTATTACAGTAACCCGGCTCCTGATCCTCCTATTACCCTGTAACCTCTTATTACAGTAACCCGGCTCCTGATCCTCTTATTACTCCTGTAACCTCTTATTACAGTAACCCGGCTCCTGATCCTCTTATTACAGTAACCCGGCTCCTGATCCTCTTATTACTCTGTAACCTCTTATTACAGTAACCCAGCTCCCGATCCTCTTATTACCCTGTAACCTCTTATTACAGTAACCCGGCTCCTGATATTCTTATTACCCCTGTACCCTCTTATTACAGTAACCCGGCTCCCGATCCTCTTATTACTCTGTAACCTCTTATTACAGTAACCCGGCTCCTGATCCTCTTATTACCCAGTAACCTCTTATTATAGTAACCCGGCTCCTGATCCTCTTATTACCCTGTAACCTCTTATTACAGTAACCCGGCTCCTAATCCTCTTATTACCCTGTAACCTCTTATTACAGTAACCCGGCTCCTGATCCTCTTATTACTCTGTAACCTCTTATTACAGTAACCCGGCTCCTAATCCTCTTATTACCCTGTAACCTCTCATTGCAGTAACCTGGTTCCTGATCCTCTTATTACCCTGAGCCTCTTATTACCCTGTAACCTCTTATTACAGTAACCCGGCTCCTGATCCTCTTATTACTCTGTAACCTCTTATTACAGTAACCCGGCTCCTGATCCTCTTATTAGCCTGTAACCTCTGATTACAGTAACCCGGCTCCTGATCCTCTTATTACCCTGTTACCTCTTATTACAGTAACCCGGCTCCTGATCCTCTTATTACCCTGTAACCTCTTATTACAGTAACCCGGCTCCTGATCCTCTTATTGCTCCTGTAACCTCTTATTACAGTAACCCGGCTCCTGATCCTCTTATTAACCTGTAAACTCTTATTACAGTAACCCGGCTCCTGATCCTCTTATTACCCCTGTAACCTCTTATTACAGTAACCCGGCTCCTGATCCTCTTATTACCCCTGTAATCTCTTATTACAGTAATCCGTCTCCTGATCCTCTTATTACCCTGTAACCTCTTATTACAGTAACCGGGCTCCTGATCCTCTTATTACTCCTGTAACCTCTTATTACAGTAACCTGGCTCCTGATCCTCCTATTACCCTGCAACCTCTCATTACAGGAACCCGGCTCCTGATCCTCTTATTACCCTGTAACCTCTTATTACAGTAACCCGGCTCCTGATCCTCTTGTTACCCTGTAACCTCTTATTACAGTAACCCGGCTCCTGATCCTCTTATTACCCCTGTAACCTCTTATTACAGTAACCCGGCTCCTGATCCTCTTATTACAGTAACCCGGCTCCTGATCCTCTTATTACCCTGTAACCTCTTATTACAGGAACCCGGCTCCTGATCCTCTTATTACCCTGTAACCTCTTATTACAGTAACCCGGCTCCTGATCCTCTTATTACAGTAACCCGGCTCCTGATGCTCTTATTACCCCTGTAACCTCTTATTACAGTAACCCGGCTCCTGATCCTCTTATTACCCTGTAACCTCTTATTACAGGAACCCGGCTCCTGATCCTCTTATTACCCTGTAACCTCTTATTACAGTAACCCGGCTCCTGATCCTCTTATTACAGTAACCCGGCTCCTGATCCTCTTATTACCCCTGTAACCTCTTATTACAGTAACCAGGCTCCTGATCCTCTTATTACAGTAACCCGGCTCCTGATCCTCCTATTACCCTGTAACCTCTTATTACAGTGACCCGGCTCCTGACCCTCTTATTACCCTGTAACCTCTTATTACAGTAACCCGGCTCCTGATCCTCTTATTACCTCAGTAACCTCTTATTACAGTAACCTGGCTCCTGATCCTCTTATTACCCCTGTAACCTCTTATTACAGTAACCCGGCTCCTGATCCTCTTATTACCCCTGTAACCTCTTATTACAGTAACCCGGCTCCTGATCCCCTTATTACCCTGTAACCTCTTATTACAGTAACCCGGCTCCTGATCCTCTTATTACCCTGTAACCTCTTATTACAGTAACCCGGCTCCTGATCCTCTTATTACCCTGTAACCTCTTATTACAGTAACCCGACTCCTGATCCTCTTATTACCCTGTAACCTCTTATTACAGTAACCCGGCTCCTGATCCTCTTATTACTCTGTAACCTCTTAGTACAGTAATCCGGATCCTGATCCTCTTATTACCCTGTAACCTCTTATTACAGTAACCCGGCTCCTGATCCTCTTATTACCCCTGTAACCTCTTATTACAGTTACCCGGCTCCTGATCCTCTTATTACCCTGTAACCTCTTATTACAGTAACCCGGCTCCTGATCCTCTTATTACCCTGTAACCTCTTATTACAGTAACCCGGCTCCTGATCCTCTTATTACCCCTGTAACCTCTTATTACAGTAACCCGGCTCCTGATCCTCTTATTACAGTAAGCCGGCTCCTGATCCTCTTATTACTCTGTAACCTCTTATTACAGTAACCCAGCTCCCGATCCTCTTATTACCCTGTAACCTCTTATTACAGTAACCTGGCTCCTGATATTCTTATTATCCCTGTACCCTCTTATTACAGTAACCCGGCTCCCGATCCTCTTATTACTCTGTAACCTCTTATTACAGTAACCCGGCTCCTGATCCTCTTATTACCCAGTAACCTCTTATTACAGTAACCCGGCTCCTGATCCTCTTATTACCCTGTAACCTCTTATTACAGTAACCCGGCTCCTAATCCTCTTATTACCCTGTAACCTCTTATTTACAGTAACCCGGCTCCTAATCCTCTTATTACCCTGTAACCTCTTATTACAGTAACCCGGCTCCTGATCCTCTTAATACCCTGTAACCTCTTATTACAGTAACCCGGCTCCTAATCCTCTTATTACCCCGTAACCTCTTATTACAGTAACCCGGCTCCTGATCCTCTTATTACTCTGTAACCTCTTATTACAGTATCCCGGCTCCTGATCCTCTTATTACCCTGTAACCTCTTATTACAGTAACCCGGCTCCTAATCCTCTTATTACCCTGTAACCTCTCATTGCAGTAACCTGGCTCCTGATCCTCTTATTACCCTGTAACCTCTTATTACAGTAGCCCGGCTCCTGATCCTCTTATTACCCCTGTAACCTCTTATTACAGTAACCCGGCTCCTGATCCTCTTATTACCCCTGTAACCTCTTATTACAGTAACCCGGCTCCTGAGCCTCTTATTACTCTGTAACCTCTTATTACAGTAACCCGGCTCCTGATCCTCTTATTACCCTGTAACCTCTTATTACAGTAACCCGGCTCCTGATCCTCTTATTACCCCTGTAACCTCTTATTACAGTAACCCGGCTCCTGATCCTCTTATTACCCTGTAACCTCTTATTACAGTAACCCGGCTCCTGATCCTCTTATTACCCCTGTAACCTCTTATTACAGTAACCCGGCTCCTGATCCTCTTATTACCCCTGTAACCTCTTATTACAGTAACCCGGCTCCTGATCCTCTTATTACCCTGTACCCTCTTATTACAGTAACCCGTCTCCTGATCCTCTTATTACCCTATAACGTCTTATTACAGTAACCAGGCTCCTGAACCTCTTATTACCCTGTAACCTCTTATTACAGTAACCCGGCTCCTGCTCCTCTTATTACCCCTGTAACCTTATTACAGTAACCCGGCTCCTGATCCTCTTATTACCCTGTAACCTCTTATTACAGTAACCCGGCTCCTGATCCTCTTATTACCCCTGTAACCTCTTATTACAGTTACCCGGCTCCTGATCCTCTTATTACCCTGTAACCTCTTATTACAGTAACCCGGCTCCTGATCCTCTTATTACTCTGTAACCTCTTATTACAGTATCCCGGCTCCTGATCCTCTTATTACCCTGTAACCTCTTATTACAGTAACCCGGCTCCTAATCCTCTTATTACCCTGTAACCTCTTATTACAGTAACCCGGCTCCTGATCCTCTTATTACTCTGTAACCTCTTATTACAGTAACCCGGCTCCTAATCCTCTTATTACCCTGTAACCTCTCATTGCAGTAACCTGGCTCCTGATCCTCTTATTACCCTGTAACCTCTTATTACAGTAGCCCGGCTCCTGATCCTCTTATTACCCCTGTAACCTCTTATTACAGTAACCCGGCTCCTGATCCTCTTATTACCCCTGTAACCTCTTATTACAGTAACCCGGCTCCTGAGCCTCTTATTACTCTGTAACCTCTTATTACAGTAACCCGGCTCCTGATCCTCTTATTACCCTGTAACCTCTTATTACAGTAACCCGGCTCCTGATCCTCTTATTACCCCTGTAACCTCTTATTACAGTAACCCGGCTCCTGATCCTCTTATTACCCTGTAACCTCTTATTACAGTAACCCGGCTCCTGATCCTCTTATTACCCCTGTAACCTCTTATTACAGTAACCCGGCTCCTGATCCTCTTATTACCCCTGTAACCTCTTATTACAGTAACCCGGCTCCTGATCCTCTTATTACCCTGTACCCTCTTATTACAGTAACCCGTCTCCTGATCCTCTTATTACCCTATAATGTCTTATTACAGTAACCAGGCTCCTGAACCTCTTATTACCCTGTAACCTCTTATTACAGTAACCCGGCTCCTGCTCCTCTTATTACCCCTGTAACCTTATTACTGTAACCCGGCTCCTGATCCTCTTATTACCCTGTAACCTCTTATTACAGTAACCCGGCTCCTGATCCTCTTATTACCCTGTAACCTCTTATTACAGTAACCCGGCTCCTGATCCCCTTACTACCCTGTAACCTCTTATTACTGTAACCCGGCTCCTGGTCCTCTTATTACCCCTGTAACCTCTTATTACAGTAACCCGGCTCCTGATCCTCTTATTACCTCTGTAACCTTATTACAGTAACCGGGCTCCTGATCCTCTTATTACCCTGTAACCTCTTATTACAGTAACCCGGCTCCTGATCTGTCATGATCTCTGCAGGCAGAGATCATAGCAAGCCTATAGAGGGACAAGCTCTCGGAAGATGGAACTATACTGACCATGAACTAAGCCTGCCGCGCAACTAGAAATAGCCAGGTAGCATTTCCTATTTATCGCTAGATGCCCAGCACTGGCCTAAGACCTAAATAGCTAGCAGAGGGAAATATAAGACCTGGCTCACCTCTAGAGAAATATTCCAAAGAAGACAGTAGCCCCCCACATATAATGACGGTGAGTTCAGATGAAACAACAAACGCAGCAGGAAAATAGTCTTAGCAAATTTGAGGTCCGCTTACTAGATAGCAGAAGACAGATAGTATACTTTCATGGTCAGCAGAAAAACACTAACAAAACACCATCCAGAGATTACCTTAAACTCTGGCATTAACTCATAACGCCAGAGTAGCAATCCCTGATCAACGAGAGCTTTCCAGACACAGTAACAAAACTTCAGCTGTGAACTGGAACAAATAGGCAAAACAAAACATGGACAAAAGTCCAACTTATCTAGTAGTTGTCAGAAGCAGGAACAAGCACTGAGAGGCATCAGATAACATTGTTGACCGGCAAGAAACCACCAGAGAAATGAGCTTAAATAGCGACACCCACTACTGATGGAATCAGGTGAAACAGGAAAGAGGATGACAAGTCCAATTCCACAAGCGGCCACCGGGGGAGCCCAGAATCCAAATTCACAACAGTACCCCCCCCTCAAGGAGGGGGCACCGAACCCTCACCAGATCCACCAGGGCGACCAGGATGAGCCCTATGGAAGGCACGAACAAGATCAGAAGCATGAACATCAGATGCATTGACCCAAGAATTATCCTCCTGGCCGTAACCCTTCCAGTTGACCAGATACTGGAGTTTCCGTCTGGAAACACGAGAGTCCAAAATTTTCTCCACAACGTACTCCAACTCACCCTCAACCAACACCGGAGCAGGAGGCTCAACTGAAGGTACAACAGGTACCTCATACCTGCGCAATAACGACCGATGAAAAACGTTATGAATGGAAAAGGACGCAGGGAGGTCCAAACGGAAAGAAACAGGATTAAGAATCTCCAATATTCTATAAGGGCCGATGAACCGAGGTTTAAACTTAGGAGAAGAGACCCTCATAGGGACAAAACGAGAAGACAACCACACTAAATCTCCAACACAAAGCCGAGAACCAACACGACGATGACGGTTGGCAAAACGCTGAGTCTTCTCCTGGGACAACTTCAAATTGTCCATAACCTGCCCCCAGATGTGATGCAATCTCTCCACCACCGCATCCACTCCAGGACAATCCGAGGATTCCACCTGACCGGAGGAAAATCGAGGGTGAAACCCCGAATTACAGAAAAACGGGGACACCAAGGTGGAAGAACTGGCCCGATTATTGAGGGCGAACTCTGCCAATGGCAAAAAAGCAACCCAATCATCCTGGTCAGCAGAGACAAAACACCTCAGATATGTCTCAAGGGTCTGATTAGTCCGCTCGGTCTGGCCATTAGTCTGAGGGTGAAAAGCAGATGAAAAAGACAAATCTATGCCCATCCTAGCACAGAATGCCCGCCAAAATCTAGACACAAATTGGGTACCTCTGTCAGAAACAATATTCTCAGGAATACCGTGCAATCGGACAACATTCTGAAAAAACAGAGGAACCAACTCAGAAGAAGAAGGCAACTTGGGCAGAGGAACCAAATGGACCATTTTAGAGAAACGGTCACAGACCACCCAGATGACAGACATCTTCTGGGAAACAGGCAGATCTGAAATAAAATCCATCGAGATGTGTGTCCAAGGCCTCTTAGGAATAGGCAAGGGCAACAGCAGTCCGCTAGCCCGAGAACTACAAGACTTGGCCCGAGCACAAACGTCACATGACTGCACAAAGACTCGCACATCTCGTGACAGAGAAGGCCACCAGAAGGATCTTGCCACCAAATCCCTGGTACCAAAAATTCCGGGATGACCTGCCAATGCAGAAGAATGTACCTCAGAGATGACTCTGCTGGTCCAATCATCCGGAACAAACAGTCTATCAGGCGGACAACGATCCGGTCTATCCGCCTGAAACTCTTGCAAGGACCGCCGCAGATCAGGAGAAACGGCCGACAAAATTACTCCCTCCCTAAGGATACCTGTGGGTTCAGAATTACCAGGAGAGTCCGGGTCAAAACTCCTAGAAAGGGCATCTGCCTTAACATTCTTAGAACCCGGTAGGTATGACACCACAAAATTAAAGCGAGAAAAAAATAAAGACCAGCGCGCCTGTCTAGGATTCAGGCGTCTGGCAGTCTCAAGATAAATCAAATTTTTGTGGTCAGTCAATACCACCACCTGATGCCTAGCCCCCTCGAGCCAATGGCGCCACTCCTCAAACGCCCACTTCATGGCCAAAAGCTCCCGATTCCCAACATCATAATTCCGCTCTGCGGGCGAAAATTTGCGAGAAAAGAAGGCACAAGGCCTAATGACGGAGCAGTCGGAACCTTTCTGCGACAACACTGCCCCAGCTCCGATCTCCGAAGCGTCAACCTCAACCTGAAAAGGCAGATTCACATCAGGCTGACGCAACACAGGGGCAGAGGCAAAACGGCGCTTAAGCTCCTGAAAGGCCTCTACAGCATGAGGGGACCAATTAGCAACATCAGCGCCTTGTCTGGTCAAATCAGTCAGTGGTTTAACGACATCCGAAAAACCAGCAATAAATCGGCGGTAAAAGTTGGCAAAGCCCAAAAATCTCTGAAGACCCTTAAGAGAGGAGGGCTGAGTCCAGTCACAAATAGCTTGCACCTTGACGGGATCCATCTCAATGGAAGAGGGAGAAAAAATATACCCCAAAAAGGAAATTTTCTGGACCCCAAAAACGCACTTAGACCCCTTCACACATAAAGAATTAGACCGCAGAACCTGAAAAACTCTCCTGACCTGCTGGACATGAGAGTCCCAGTCATCAGAAAAAATCAGAATATCATCCAGATATATTATCATAAATTTATCCAGAAAATCGCGGAAAATATCATGCATAAAAGACTGGAAAACTGAAGGGGCATTAGAAAGACCAAAAGGCATGACCAAATACTCAAAGTGGCCCTCGGGCGTATTAAATGCGGTCTTCCACTCATCCCCCTGCCTGATCCGCACCAAATTATACGCCCCACGAAGATCAATTTTAGAGAACCACTTAGCACCCTCTATACGAGCAAACAAATCAGTAAGCAATGGCAATGGGTATTGATACTTAACAGTGATCTTATTCAGAAGCCGATAATCAATACATGGTCTCAAAGAGCCGTCTTTTTTTGAGACAAAGAAAAACCCAGCTCCCAAGGGAGAAGAAGATGGACGAATATGTCCCTTTTCCAAAGACTCCTTTATATATTCCCGCATAGCAGCATGTTCCGGCACAGACAAATTAAACAAACGACCCTTTGGATATTTACAACCCGGTATCAAATCTATGGCACAATCGCACTCACGGTGCGGAGGTAACGACCCAAGCTTGGGTTCGTCAAAGACGTCTTGATAATCAGAGAGGAACTCAGGGACTTCAGAGGGAATGGACGACGAAATAGAAACCAAAGGTACGTCCCCATGAATACCCTTACATCCCCAGCTCAACACAGACATTGCTCTCCAGTCCAAGACTGGGTTGTGAGACTGCAACCATGGCAATCCCAGTACCACATCGTCATGTAAATTATACAGCACCAGGAAACGAATAATCTCCTGGTGACCCGGATTGATACGCATGGTTACTTGTGTCCAGTATTGTGGTTTATTATTAGCCAATGGGGTGGAGTCAATCCCCTTCAGAGGAATAAGAGTCTCCAAAGGCTCTAAATCAAAACCACAACGATTGGCAAAGGACCAATCCATAAGACTCAGAGCGGCGCCAGAGTCAACATAGGCGTCCGTGGCAATGGATGACAAAGAGCAAATCAGGGTTACAGACAAAATAAACTTAGACTGAATGGTGCCAATGGAAACAGACTTATCAAGCTTCTTTGTACGCCTAGAGCATGCCGATATAACATGAGTAGAATCCCCACAATAGAAACACAATCCATTCTTCCGTCTAAAATTCTGTCGCTCGCTCCTGGACAGAATTCTATCACACTGCATACTTTCTGGCGTCTTTTCCATAGACACCGCCAGATGGTGCACCGGTTTGCGCTCCCGCAGACGCCTATCAATCTGAATAGCCATTGTCATGGACTCATTCAGACCTGCAGGCAAAGGGAACCCCACCATAACATCCTTAACGGCATCAGAGAGACCTTCTCTGAAAGTTGCCGCCAAGGCGCACTCATTCCACTGAGTAAGCACAGACCATTTACGGAATTTTTGGCAGAAAACTTCAGCTTCGTCTTGCCCCTGAGATAGTGCCATCAAAGTTTTTTCTGCCTGAAGTTCCAAATGAGGTTCCTCATAAAGCAAGCCCAAGGCCAGAAAAAACGCATCCACATCGCGTAACGCAGGATCCCCTGCTGGCAATGAGAAGGCCCAATCTTGAGGGTCACCCCTGAGCAAGGAAATCACAATCCTAACCTGCTGAGCAGGGTCTCCAGCTGAACGAGACTTCAGGGACAAATAAAGCTTACAATTATTTCGGAAATTCTGGAAGCTAGCTCTATTCCCTGTGAAGAACTCCGGCAAAGGAATTCTCGGCTCAGATACCGGAGCATGTACCACAAAATCTTGTAAATTTTGTACTTTCGTGATGAGATTATTCAAACCCGCAGTTACACTCTGGAGATCCATTATTGTCAGGTGCACACAGAGCATACAGAGATTAGGAGGAGAGAGAGAAAAAAGACTGCAGCAAGGCAGACTGGAGGAAAAAAAAAAAAAAAAAAAAAAAAAAAAAATTCCAGCAGACTTCTTATAACTCTCCTTTCTCAACCTGGGTCTTGAACACTTTAGAGGCCGGTCAAACTGTCATGATCTCTGCAGGCAGAGATCATAGCAAGCCTATAGAGGGACAAGCTCTCGGAAGATGGAACTATACTGACCATGAACTAAGCCTGCCGCGCAACTAGAAATAGCCAGGTAGCATTTCCTATTTATCGCTAGATGCCCAGCACTGGCCTAAGACCTAAACAGCTAGCAGAGGGAAATATAAGACCTGGCTCACCTCTAGAGAAATATTCCAAAGAAGACAGTAGCCCCCCACATATAATGACGGTGAGTTCAGATGAAACAACAAACGCAGCAGGAAAATAGTCTTAGCAAATTTGAGGTCCGCTTACTAGATAGCAGAAGACAGATAGTATACTTTCATGGTCAGCAGAAAAACACTAACAAAACACCATCCAGAGATTACCTTAAACTCTGGCATTAACTCATAACGCCAGAGTAGCAATCCCTGATCAACGAGAGCTTTCCAGACACAGTAACAAAACTTCAGCTGTGAACTGGAACAAATAGGCAAAACAAAACATGGACAAAAGTCCAACTTATCTAGTAGTTGTCAGAAGCAGGAACAAGCACTGAGAGGCATCAGATAACATTGTTGACCGGCAAGAAACCACCAGAGAAATGAGCTTAAATAGCGACACCCACTACTGATGGAATCAGGTGAAACAGGAAAGAGGATGACAAGTCCAATTCCACAAGCGGCCACCGGGGGAGCCCAGAATCCAAATTCACAACACTGATCCTCTTATTACCCTGTAACCTCTTATTACAGTAACCCGGCTCCTGATCCCCTTATTACCCCTGTAACCTCTTATTACAGTAACCCGGCTCCTGATCCTCTTATTACCCTGTAACCTCTTATTACAGTAACCCGGCTCCTGATCCCCTTATTACCCTGTAACCTCTTATTGCAGTAACCCGGCTCCTGATCCTCTTATTACCCTGTAACCTCTTATTACAGTAACCCGGCTCCTGATCCTCTTATTACCCTCTAACCTCTTATTACTGTAACCCGGCTCCTGATCCTCATATTACCCTGTAACCTCTTATTACAGTAACCCGGCTCCTGATCCTCTTATTACCCCTGTAACCTCTTATTACAGTAACCCGGCTCCTGATCCTCTTATTACCTCTGTAACCCCTTATTACAGTAACCTGGCTCCTGATCCTCTTATTACCCTGTATCCTCTTATTACAGTAACCCGGCTCCTGATCCTCTTATTACCTCTGTAACCCCTTATTACAGTAACCCGGCTCCTGATCCTCTTATTACCCTGTAACCTCTTATTACAGTAACCCGGCTCCTGATCCTCTTATTACCCTGTAACCTCTTATTACAGTAACCCGGCTCCTGATACCCTTACTACCCTGTAACCTCTTATTACTGTAACCCGGCTCCTGGTCCTCTTATTACCCTGTAACCTCTTATTACAGTAACCCGGCTCCTGATCCTCTTATTACCCCTGTAACTTCTTATCACAGTAACCCGGCTCCTGGTCCTCTTATTACCCTGTAACCTCTTATTACAGTAACCCGGCTCCTGGTCCTCTTATTACCCTGTAACCTCTTATTACAGTAACCCAGCTCCTGATCCTCTTATTACCCTGTATCCTCTTATTACAGTAACCCGGCTCCTGATCCTCTTATTACCCTGTAACCTCTTATTACAGTAACCCGGCTCCTGATCCCCTTACTACCCTGTAACCTCTTATTACTGTAACCCGGCTCCTGGTCCTCTTATTACCCCTGTAACCTCTTATTACAGTAACCCGGCTCCTGATCCTCTTATTACCTCTGTAACCTTATTACAGTAACCGGGCTCCTGATCCTCTTATTACCCTGTAACCTCTTATTACAGTAACCCGGCTCCTGATCCTCTTATTACCCTGTAACCTCTTATTACAGTAACCCGGCTCCTGATCCTCTTATTACCCCTGTAACCTCTTATTACAGTAACCCGGCTCCTGATCCTCTTATTACCCCTGTAACCTCTTATTACAGTAACCCGGCTCATGATCCCCTTATTACCCCTGTAACCTCTTATTACAGTAACCTGGCTCCTGATCCTCTTATTACCCTGTAACCTCTTATTACAGTAACCCGGCTCCTGATCCTCTTATTACCTGTAACCTTTTATTATAGTAACCCGGCTCCTGATCCTCTTATTACCCCTGTAACCTCTTATTACAGTAACCCGGCTCCTGATCCTCTTATTACCCTGTAACCTCTTATTACAGTAACCCGACTCCTGATCCTCTTATTACCCTGTAACCTCTTATTACAGTAACCCGGCTCCTGATCCTCTTATTACCCTGTAACCTCTTATTACAGTAACCCGGCTCCTGATCCTCTTATTACCCCTGTAACCTCTTATTACAGTAACCCGGCTCCTGATCCTCTTATTACCCCTGTAACCTCTTATTACAGTAACCCGGCTCCTGATCCTCTTATTACCCTGTAACCTCTTATTACAGTAACCCGACTCCTGATCCTCTTATTACCCTGTAACCTCTTATTACAGTAACCCGGCTCCTGATCCTCTTATTACCCTGTAACCTCTTATTACAGTAACCCGGCTCCTGATCCCCTTATTACCCCTGTAACCCCTTATTACAGTAACCCGGCTCCTGAGCCTCTTATTACCCTGTAACCTCTTATTACAGTAACCCGGCTCCTGATCCTCTTATTAGCCTGTAACCTCTGATTACAGTAACCCGGCTCCTGATCCTCTTATTACCCTGTTACCTCTTATTACAGTAACCCGGCTCCTGATCCTCTTATTACCCTGTAACCTCTTATTACAGTAACCCGGCTCCTGATCCTCTTATTGCTCCTGTAACCTCTTATTACAGTAACTCGGCTCCTGATCCTCTTATTACAGTAACCCGGCTCCTGATCCTCTTATTACCCCTGTAACCTCTTATTACAGTAACCCGGCTCCTGATCCTCTTATTACCCCTGTAATCTCTTATTACAGTAATCCGTCTCCTGATCCTCTTATTACCCTGTAACCTCTTATTACAGTAACCGGGCTCCTGATCCTCTTATTACTCCTGTAACCTCTTATTACAGTAACCCGGCTCCTGATCCTCTTATTACCCTGTAACCTCTTATTACAGTAACCGGGCTCCTGATCCTCTTATTACTCCTGTAACCTCTCATTACAGGAACCCGGCTCCTGATCCTCTTATTACCCTGTAACCTCTTATTACAGTAACCCGGCTCCTGATCCTCTTATTACCCTGTAACCTCTTATTACAGTAACCCGGCTCCTGATCCTCTTATTACCCTGTAACCTCTTATTACAGTAACCCGGCTCCTGATCCTCTTATTACCCCTGTAACCTCTTATTACAGTAACCCGGCTCCTGATCCTCTTATTACAGTAACCCGGCTCCTGATCCTCTTATTACCCTGTAACCTCTTATTACAGGAACCCGGCTCCTGATCCTCTTATTACCTCAGTAACCTCTTATTACAGGAACCCGGCTCCTGATCCTCTTATTACCCCTGTAATCTCTTATTACAGTAATCCGTCTCCTGATCCTCTTATTACCCTGTAACCTCTTATTACAGTAACCGGGCTCCTGATCCTCTTATTACTCCTGTAACCTCTTATTACAGTAACCTGGCTCCTGATCCTCTTATTACCCTGCAACCTCTCATTACAGGAACCCGGCTCCTGATCCTCTTATTACCCTGTAACCTCTTATTACAGTAACCCGGCTCCTGATCCTCTTATTACCCTGTAACCTCTTATTACAGTAACCCGGCTCCTGATCCTCTTATTACCCTGTAACCTCTTATTACAGTAACCCGGCTCCTGATCCTCTTATTACCCCTGTAACCTCTTATTACAGTAACCTGGCTCCTGATCCTCTTATTACAGTAACCCGGCTCCTGATCCTCTTATTACCCTGTAACCTCTTATTACAGGAACCCGGCTCCTGATCCTCTTATTACCCTGTAACCTCTTATTACAGTAACCCGGCTCCTGATCCTCTTATTACAGTAACCCGGCTCCTGATCCTCTTATTACCCCTGTAACCTCTTATTACAGTAACCCGGCTCCTGATCCTCTTATTACCCTGTAACCTCTTATTACAGTAACCCGGCTCCTGATCCTCTTATTACAGTAACCCGGCTCCTGATCCTCCTATTACCCTGTAACCTCTTATTACAGTAACCCGGCTCCTGATCCTCTTATTACTCCTGTAACCTCTTATTACAGTAACCCGGCTCCTGATCCTCTTATTACAGTAACCCGGCTCCTGATCCTCTTATTACTCTGTAACCTCTTATTACAGTAACCCAGCTCCCGATCCTCTTATTACCCTGTAACCTCTTATTACAGTAACCCGGCTCCTGATATTCTTATTACCCCTGTACCCTCTTATTACAGTAACCCGGCTCCCGATCCTCTTATTACTCTGTAACCTCTTATTACAGTAACCCGGCTCCTGATCCTCTTATTACCCAGTAACCTCTTATTATAGTAACCCGGCTCCTGATCCTCTTATTACCCTGTAACCTCTTATTACAGTAACCCGGCTCCTAATCCTCTTATTACCCTGTAACCTCTTATTACAGTAACCCGGCTCCTGATCCTCTTATTACTCTGTAACCTCTTATTACAGTAACCCGGCTCCTAATCCTCTTATTACCCTGTAACCTCTCATTGCAGTAACCTGGTTCCTGATCCTCTTATTACCCTGAGCCTCTTTTTACCCTGTAACCTCTTATTACAGTAACCCGGCTCCTGATCCTCTTATTACTCTGTAACCTCTTATTACAGTAACCCGGCTCCTGATCCTCTTATTAGCCTGTAACCTCTGATTACAGTAACCCGGCTCCTGATCCTCTTATTACCCTGTTACCTCTTATTACAGTAACCCGGCTCCTGATCCTCTTATTACCCTGTAACCTCTTATTACAGTAACCCGGCTCCTGATCCTCTTATTGCTCCTGTAACCTCTTATTACAGTAACCCGGCTCCTGATCCTCTTATTAACCTGTAAACTCTTATTACAGTAACCCGGCTCCTGATCCTCTTATTACCCCTGTAACCTCTTATTACAGTAACCCGGCTCCTGATCCTCTTATTACCCCTGTAATCTCTTATTACAGTAATCCGTCTCCTGATCCTCTTATTACCCTGTAACCTCTTATTACAGTAACCGGGCTCCTGATCCTCTTATTACTCCTGTAACCTCTTATTACAGTAACCTGGCTCCTGATCCTCCTATTACCCTGCAACCTCTCATTACAGGAACCCGGCTCCTGATCCTCTTATTACCCTGTAACCTCTTATTACAGTAACCCGGCTCCTGATCCTCTTGTTACCCTGTAACCTCTTATTACAGTAACCCGGCTCCTGATCCTCTTATTACCCCTGTAACCTCTTATTACAGTAACCCGGCTCCTGATCCTCTTATTACAGTAACCCGGCTCCTGATCCTCTTATTACCCTGTAACCTCTTATTACAGGAACCCGGCTCCTGATCCTCTTATTACCCTGTAACCTCTTATTACAGTAACCCGGCTCCTGATCCTCTTATTACAGTAACCCGGCTCCTGATGCTCTTATTACCCCTGTAACCTCTTATTACAGTAACCCGGCTCCTGATCCTCTTATTACCCTGTAACCTCTTATTACAGGAACCCGGCTCCTGATCCTCTTATTACCCTGTAACCTCTTATTACAGTAACCCGGCTCCTGATCCTCTTATTACAGTAACCCGGCTCCTGATCCTCTTATTACCCCTGTAACCTCTTATTACAGTAACCCGGCTCCTGATCCTCTTATTACAGTAACCCGGCTCCTGATCCTCCTATTACCCTGTAACCTCTTATTACAGTGACCCGGCTCCTGACCCTCTTATTACCCTGTAACCTCTTATTACAGTAACCCGGCTCCTGATCCTCTTATTACCTCAGTAACCTCTTATTACAGTAACCTGGCTCCTGATCCTCTTATTACCCCTGTAACCTCTTATTACAGTAACCCGGCTCCTGATCCTCTTATTACCCCTGTAACCTCTTATTACAGTAACCCGGCTCCTGATCCCCTTATTACCCTGTAACCTCTTATTACAGTAACCCGGCTCCTGATCCTCTTGTTACCCTGTAACCTCTTATTACAGTAACCCGGCTCCTGATCCTCTTATTACCCTGTAACCTCTTATTACAGTAACCCGACTCCTGATCCTCTTATTACCCTGTAACCTCTTATTACAGTAACCCGGCTCCTGATCCTCTTATTACCCTGTAACCTCTTAGTACAGTAATCCGGATCCTGATCCTCTTATTACCCTGTAACCTCTTATTACAGTAACCCGGCTCCTGATCCTCTTATTACCCCTGTAACCTCTTATTACAGTTACCCGGCTCCTGATCCTCTTATTACCCTGTAACCTCTTATTACAGTAACCCGGCTCCTGATCCTCTTATTACCCTGTAACCTCTTATTACAGTAACCCGGCTCCTGATCCTCTTATTACCCTGTAACCTCTTATTACAGTAACCCGGCTCCTGATCCTCTTATTACCCCTGTAACCTCTTATTACAGTAACCCGGCTCCTGATCCTCTTATTACAGTAAGCCGGCTCCTGATCCTCTTATTACTCTGTAACCTCTTATTACAGTAACCCAGCTCCCGATCCTCTTATTACCCTGTAACCTCTTATTACAGTAACCTGGCTCCTGATATTCTTATTACCCCTGTACCCTCTTATTACAGTAACCCGGCTCCCGATCCTCTTATTACTCTGTAACCTCTTATTACAGTAACCCGGCTCCTGATCCTCTTATTACCCAGTAACCTCTTATTACAGTAACCCGGCTCCTGATCCTCTTATTACCCTGTAACCTCTTATTACAGTAACCCGGCTCCTAATCCTCTTATTACCCTGTAACCTCTTATTTACAGTAACCCGGCTCCTAATCCTCTTATTACCCTGTAACCTCTTATTACAGTAACCCGGCTCCTGATCCTCTTAATACCCTGTAACCTCTTATTACAGTAACCCGGCTCCTAATCCTCTTATTACCCCGTAACCTCTTATTACAGTAACCCGGCTCCTGATCCTCTTATTACTCTGTAACCTCTTATTACAGTATCCCGGCTCCTGATCCTCTTATTACCCTGTAACCTCTTATTACAGTAACCCGGCTCCTAATCCTCTTATTACCCTGTAACCTCTCATTGCAGTAACCTGGCTCCTGATCCTCTTATTACCCTGTAACCTCTTATTACAGTAGCCCGGCTCCTGATCCTCTTATTACCCCTGTAACCTCTTATTACAGTAACCCGGCTCCTGATCCTCTTATTACCCCTGTAACCTCTTATTACAGTAACCCGGCTCCTGAGCCTCTTATTACTCTGTAACCTCTTATTACAGTAACCCGGCTCCTGATCCTCTTATTACCCTGTAACCTCTTATTACAGTAACCCGGCTCCTGATCCTCTTATTACCCCTGTAACCTCTTATTACAGTAACCCGGCTCCTGATCCTCTTATTACCCTGTAACCTCTTATTACAGTAACCCGGCTCCTGATCCTCTTATTACCCCTGTAACCTCTTATTACAGTAACCCGGCTCCTGATCCTCTTATTACCCCTGTAACCTCTTATTACAGTAACCCGGCTCCTGATCCTCTTATTACCCTGTACCCTCTTATTACAGTAACCCGTCTCCTGATCCTCTTATTACCCTATAACGTCTTATTACAGTAACCAGGCTCCTGAACCTCTTATTACCCTGTAACCTCTTATTACAGTAACCCGGCTCCTGCTCCTCTTATTACCCCTGTAACCTTATTACAGTAACCCGGCTCCTGATCCTCTTATTACCCTGTAACCTCTTATTACAGTAACCCGGCTCCTGATCCTCTTATTACCCCTGTAACCTCTTATTACAGTTACCCGGCTCCTGATCCTCTTATTACCCTGTAACCTCTTATTACAGTAACCCGGCTCCTGATCCTCTTATTACTCTGTAACCTCTTATTACAGTATCCCGGCTCCTGATCCTCTTATTACCCTGTAACCTCTTATTACAGTAACCCGGCTCCTAATCCTCTTATTACCCTGTAACCTCTTATTACAGTAACCCGGCTCCTGATCCTCTTATTACTCTGTAACCTCTTATTACAGTAACCCGGCTCCTAATCCTCTTATTACCCTGTAACCTCTCATTGCAGTAACCTGGCTCCTGATCCTCTTATTACCCTGTAACCTCTTATTACAGTAGCCCGGCTCCTGATCCTCTTATTACCCCTGTAACCTCTTATTACAGTAACCCGGCTCCTGATCCTCTTATTACCCCTGTAACCTCTTATTACAGTAACCCGGCTCCTGAGCCTCTTATTACTCTGTAACCTCTTATTACAGTAACCCGGCTCCTGATCCTCTTATTACCCTGTAACCTCTTATTACAGTAACCCGGCTCCTGATCCTCTTATTACCCCTGTAACCTCTTATTACAGTAACCCGGCTCCTGATCCTCTTATTACCCTGTAACCTCTTATTACAGTAACCCGGCTCCTGATCCTCTTATTACCCCTGTAACCTCTTATTACAGTAACCCGGCTCCTGATCCTCTTATTACCCCTGTAACCTCTTATTACAGTAACCCGGCTCCTGATCCTCTTATTACCCTGTACCCTCTTATTACAGTAACCCGTCTCCTGATCCTCTTATTACCCTATAACGTCTTATTACAGTAACCAGGCTCCTGAACCTCTTATTACCCTGTAACCTCTTATTACAGTAACCCGGCTCCTGCTCCTCTTATTACCCCTGTAACCTTATTACAGTAACCCGGCTCCTGATCCTCTTATTACCCTGTAACCTCTTATTACAGTAACCCGGCTCCTGATCCTCTTATTACCCCTGTAACCTCTTATTACAGTTACCCGGCTCCTGATCCTCTTATTACCCTGTAACCTCTTATTACAGTAACCCGGCTCCTGATCCTCTTATTACTCTGTAACCTCTTATTACAGTATCCCGGCTCCTGATCCTCTTATTACCCTGTAACCTCTTATTACAGTAACCCGGCTCCTAATCCTCTTATTACCCTGTAACCTCTTATTACAGTAACCCGGCTCCTGATCCTCTTATTACTCTGTAACCTCTTATTACAGTAACCCGGCTCCTAATCCTCTTATTACCCTGTAACCTCTTATTACAGTAACCCGGCTCCTGATCCTCTTATTGCTCCTGTAACCTCTTATTACAGTAACCCGGCTCCTGATCCTCTTATTAACCTGTAAACTCTTATTACAGTAACCCGGCTCCTGATCCTCTTATTACCCCTGTAACCTCTTATTACAGTAACCCGGCTCCTGATCCTCTTATTACCCCTGTAATCTCTTATTACAGTAATCCGTCTCCTGATCCTCTTATTACCCTGTAACCTCTTATTACAGTAACCGGGCTCCTGATCCTCTTATTACTCCTGTAACCTCTTATTACAGTAACCTGGCTCCTGATCCTCCTATTACCCTGCAACCTCTCATTACAGGAACCCGGCTCCTGATCCTCTTATTACCCTGTAACCTCTTATTACAGTAACCCGGCTCCTAATCCTCTTATTACCCTGTAACCTCTCATTGCAGTAACCTGGCTCCTGATCCTCTTATTACCCTGTAACCTCTTATTACAGTAGCCCGGCTCCTGATCCTCTTATTACCCCTGTAACCTCTTATTACAGTAACCCGGCTCCTGATCCTCTTATTACCCCTGTAACCTCTTATTACAGTAACCCGGCTCCTGAGCCTCTTATTACTCTGTAACCTCTTATTACAGTAACCCGGCTCCTGATCCTCTTATTACCCTGTAACCTCTTATTACAGTAACCCGGCTCCTGATCCTCTTATTACCCCTGTAACCTCTTATTACAGTAACCCGGCTCCTGATCCTCTTATTACCCTGTAACCTCTTATTACAGTAACCCGGCTCCTGATCCTCTTATTACCCCTGTAACCTCTTATTACAGTAACCCGGCTCCTGATCCTCTTATTACCCCTGTAACCTCTTATTACAGTAACCCGGCTCCTGATCCTCTTATTACCCTGTACCCTCTTATTACAGTAACCCGTCTCCTGATCCTCTTATTACCCTATAACGTCTTATTACAGTAACCAGGCTCCTGAACCTCTTATTACCCTGTAACCTCTTATTACAGTAACCCGGCTCCTGCTCCTCTTATTACCCCTGTAACCTTATTACAGTAACCCGGCTCCTGATCCTCTTATTACCCTGTAACCTCTTATTACAGTAACCCGGCTCCTGATCCTCTTATTACCCCTGTAACCTCTTATTACAGTTACCCGGCTCCTGATCCTCTTATTACCCTGTAACCTCTTATTACAGTAACCCGGCTCCTGATCCTCTTATTACCCCTGTAACCTCTTATTACAGTAACCCGGCTCCTGATCCTCTTATTACCCTGTAACCTCTTAGTACAGTAACCCGGCTCCTGATCCTCTTATTACCCTGTAACCTCTTATTACAGTAACCCGGCTCCTGATCCTCTTATTACCCCTGTAACCTCTTATTACAGTAACCCGGCTCCTGATCCTCATATTACCCTGTAACCCCTTATTACAGTAACCCGGCTCCTGATCCTCCTATTTCCCTGTAAAGTACTGTTACATTAATAGTATTATTTTAAAATTAATAATAATAATAATAATGATGATAATAATAATGTATGAATGCAAATAAACTTTCACGTTATTTTGCAGGAGAGAAACCTTATGTATGTGAATGGGATGGTTGCGGTTGGAAATTTGCCCGTTCTGATGAACTTACCCGTCATATACGGAAGCACACTGGTGTTCGCCCTTTCCATTGTTTTTTATGTGAACGAACTTTTGCCCGTTCTGACCATCTGGCTCTACATATGAAGAGGCATGAATATAAGAGTAACGGGAAGGAAATGATAAAATGATCTCTATTACTATTATCTGTCTGTCAGATCTCCTGTTATTATAGAAGTTCTATTTTTGTATATAATACATATATGTGGTTTTTTTAACTAATCCTATCACAGGAACTGTACAAGTTCAGGCTTTGCCCTATGTCCCCACTTCTTCTTCATACCATAATTGTATAGAGTAATGTACATATAAGTGACCATGCGTGTAGATATTCCATATGTGTGATTTTACTGCATCACCACTAGGGGCAGCTGCCTTTTTTATTTTTTGTGATTTTTTTGGAACAATCTTTTTTTAATTTTGCAGCAATAAACTAATTCTGATGATTATTTTTGTGCTTTTTTCTTTTGAATTTGTTTGTATACTCTGATTGTGTCAATGATACTCAAGGGCGACCTGCCCAAGGGGAATGTATGAGTCTGATCCACTGCCCCGGTCATCATCCCCAATCTAATACCTAGTAAATGTGGGTTGGTGCGTTTATTTTAAGAATAGTGAATGACATCATGATTATGATATGACATCATTAATGGATGTAGCTACCAATGACAATGGTCTTAAAGAGTAACTGTTGTTGTTTTTTTATTTCATAATTTTGTACTTGAAAATAAGCAACTTTGTCAGGTATCTTATCAGAGAAATCCTCCGATAAGCAGTTGGTGCTTTTAAAATTCTATGGAGTAGGGAGGAGTTGGAGGCAGACACATCCATAAAGGAGGGAGGAGCTGGAGGAAGACACAGCCATAAAGGAGGGAGGAGCTGGAGGAAGACACAGCCATAAAGGAGGGAGGAGCTGGAGAAAGACACAGCCATAAAGGAGGGAGGAGCTGGAGGAAGACACAGCCATAAAGGAGGGAGGAGCTGGAGGCAGACACAGCCATAAAGGAGGGAGGAGCTGGAGGAAGATACAGCCATAAAGGAGGGAGGAGCTGGAGGAAGACACAGCCATAAAGGAGGGAGGAGCTGGAGGAAGACACAGCCATAAAGGAGGGAGGAGCTGGAGGAAGACACAGCCATAAAGGAGGGAGGAGCTGGAGGCAGACACAGCCATAAAGGAGGGAGGAGACACAGCCATGAAGGAGGGAGGAGCTGGAGGAAGACACAGCCATAAAGGAGGGAGGAGCTGGAGGAAGACACAGCCATAAAGGAGGGAGGAGCTGGAGGAAGACACAGCCATAAAGGAGGGAGGAGCTGGAGGAAGACACAGCCATAAAGGAGGGAGGAGCTGGAGGCAGACACAGCCATAAAGGAGGGAGGAGCTGGAGGAAGACACAGCCATAAAGGAGGGAGGAGCTGGAGGAAGACACAGCCATAAAGGAGGGAGGAGCTGGAGGAAGACACAGCCATAAAGGAGGGAGGAGCTGGAGGAAGACACAGGCATAAAGGAGGGAGGAGCTGGAGGAAGACACAGGCATAAAGGAGGGAGGAGCTGGAGGAAGACACAGCCATAAAGGAGGGAGGAGCTGGAGGAAGACACAGCCATAAAGGAGGGAGGAGCTGGAGGCAGACACAGCCATAAAGGAGGGAGGAGCTGGAGGAAGACACAGCCATAAAGGAGGGAGGAGCTGGAGGAAGACACAGGCATAAAGGAGGGAGGAGCTGGAGGAAGACACAGCCATAAAGGAGGGAGGAGCTGGAGGAAGACACAGGCATAGAGGAAAACGATAAAGGTTGCACCATAATTTTACCAAGAATGATTACTGTAGAACATTGATAATGCATTACTGCCATAGAAAATAGGAGAAAAGTGCTATATAATGCACACATACAATATTTATCTGCAAAAATTGCTATGAAAAAAAGAAGGTACTTCGCGCATAGATTGGTTCAATATATGTGAGCGCAATTGCCGCGTCAAGGCGTCCTTCAGCAATTGGGCTCACATATATTGGCCAAGCTATGCGCGAAGTACCTTCCTTTTTTCAAATTTTGCAGATAAATATTTAATGTGTACATTATATAGCACTTTTTTCCTATTTTCTATGGCAGTAATGCATTTTGAATGTTCTTGAGTAATCATTCTTGGTAAAATAATGTTGCAACCTTTATCGTTTTTCAACTTATGTTGTTTTTGTTGGATCTGTTCACACTAGCTTGGATGTGCTGGTCTTGTACTTTATTTGTGCAGGCATAGAAGAGGAAGGAGCTGGAGGCAGACACAGACATAGAGGAGGGAGGAGCAGGAGGCAGACACAGACATAGAGGAGGGAGGAGCAGGAGGCAGACACAGACATAGAGGAGGGAGGAGCAGGAGGCAGACACAGACATAGAGGAGGGAGGAGCAGGAGGCAGACACAGACATAGAGGAGGGAGGAGCAGGAGGCAGACACAGACATAGAGGAGGCAGGAGCAGGAGGCAGACACAGACATAGAGGAGGGAGGAGCAGGAGGCAGACACAGGCATAGAGGAGGGAGGAGCAGGAGGCAGATACAGACATAGAGGAGGCAGGAGCAGGAGGCAGACACAGACATAGAGGAGGGAGGAGCAGGAGGCAGACACAGACATAGAGGAGGCAGGAGCAGGAGGCAGATACAGACATAGAGGAGGGAGGAGCAGGAGGCAGACACAGACATAGAGGAGGGAGGAGCAGGAGGCAGACACAGGCATAGAGGAGGGAGGAGCAGGAGGCAGATACAGACATAGAGGAGGGAGGAGCAGGAGGCAGACACAGACATAGAGGAGGGAGGAGCAAGAGGCAGACACAGACATAGAGGAGGGAGGAGCAGGAGGCAGACAGACAGAGGAGGGAGGAGCAGGAGGCAGACACAGACATAGTGGAGGCAGGAGCAGGAGGCAGACACAGGCATAGAGGAGGGAGGAGCAGGAGGCAGACACAGACATAGAGGAGGCAGGAGCAGGAGGCAGATACAGACATAGAGGAGGGAGGAGCAGGAGGCAGACACAGACATAGAGGAGGGAGGAGCAGGAGGCAGATACAGACATAGAGGAGGGAGGAGCAGGAGGCAGACACAGACATAGAGGAGGGAGGAGCAGGAGGCAGATACAGACATAGAGGAGGGAGGAGCAGGAGGCAGACACAGGCATAGAGGAGGGAGGAGCAGGAGGCAGATACAGACATAGAGGAGGGAGGAGCAGGAGGCAGACACAGACATAGAGGAGGGAGGAGCAAGAGGCAGACACAGGCATAGAGGAGGGAGGAGCAGGAGGCAGACACAGACATAGAGGAGGGAGGAGCAAGAGGCAGACACAGACATAGAGGAGGGAGGAGCAGGAGGCAGACAGACAGAGGAGGGAGGAGCAGGAGGCAGACACAGGCATAGAGGAGGGAGGAGCAGGAGGCAGACACAGACATAGAGGAGGGAGGAGGAGAAGAAGGCAGACACAGACATAGAGGAGGGAGGAGCAGGAGGCAGACACAGACATATAGGAGGGAGGAGCAGAAGGCAGACACAGACATAGAGGAGGGAGGAGCAGGAGGCAGACACAGACATATAGGAGGGAGGAGCAGAAAGCAGACGCAGACATAGAGGAGGGAGAAGCAGAAGGCAGACACAGACATAGAGGAGGGAGGAGCAGGAGGCAGACACAGGCATAGAGGAGGGAGGAGCAGAAGGCAGACACATTCTGCTGCAAGTTCTCCTGAAATTACAGTTCTCCATAGAACCTTATAAGCACCAACTGCCATCTCTTATCTCAGTAATAGGAAATCTCTCCTTGCTAAAGATAGATTTTATCTGTAAATTAAGAATTTTAAGAATGAAAGATTAGTCCAGGAGGAGACAGAAGTGGTTTATCTGATATAATATATTATAAAGTTATTTATTTTCATGTCTTCTATTGATTTGTTAAATAAAAATAACAATGGTTACTAAAGCAATGGTACATTGTAAAAATCAAGACATAATAAGCATAGAAAAGTTGTAGGGTCCTTTAAACAATAACATACCAACTAAGCAGAAACCCCTTGGGACGGCTATTGGACCCTAGAGTCGACATTGCCTGTCATTATGTTACTACATTTTTATTTGAAACCATGTACCATCAGGCGGGGTCCAAACAGGGCCAGTGTTGGGAGTTCTTAGGAAGTTGTTAAACTGCTATTTTATATGTGATGCAATGGTTGACATCTTATTGTTATAGCTATGTAGGTGTATAAGACATTACTTGGATCAGCTCTGCTCCCCGGAGAATCGCACGCCTGAAAAATAGCTCCTGGCAATTACATAGTCAGACCCCCCGGGGAAATGACGAGCCAATCAGCTGTCAATCAGCAGCGAGGCCGGGATGTGCCAAGTTGTGTTTATGATGTGCGTCATGGAGGTAGCAGCCGGGGCAATTCCCTCTGGGACCTCAATGAATCTTCTCTAGAAACCATCACAAATGGCTCTAAATGTCCTTACTATCCTGCCAGTGCAACGCATGGTGCCCATGATAATGTACAGGATGATTCCCTCTCTGCTTTTCCCGGAAAAATTGCTGTAACTTCTAAAAGTTCGATCGTACTGAAACTCAGACTAGAAAGACCAAGAAAAGGGGAGAGAATATGATATAAGGTCAAATAATTGCATACACCATGTAGCGCTGTGTCCGGCGCCCCTGTATGGTATCCTCTTCTCGATCTATGCAGGGACCTCCTTGGCCCCACAGCATGGTTCCTTGGTGTGCACCTCGCCGTATCCGGCAGCACTCCCCTGATCTTAAAGGGGCAGTGTGCACATATAGTAAATGCCCTAAGTTTGTTGCTGAAAGGCATTTAGTATAATTGAGAACACTTGCAAGATGACTCCCTCTCCCTTAGGGTGTCGCCAAGCAAAGAGTTGAGTCATTAGATAGTTGGTGTTCTACCATCGCAGTTGTGAGGTTCCCTGGTCCCAGTGTGGCCGAATCCCTGGTTCCGGTCTGGCCAGTTTCCTGAACCCGAATCCCTGGCCCCAGTTCGTCTAGTATCCTGAACCCGAATCCATGGTCCCTGTGTTGTCAGTGCCTGAATGTTTTCCCCTGACTCCCGGTGTGGCCAGTCCTGTTCCCGAAGTCCCCATGGTCTGATGCGGCCAAGCCTGAATGTCGTTCCCTGGTCCTGGAGTGGCCAGTCCTGAATCCAAAGTCCCCTGGTACCAGTGCTGCCAGTGCCTGAACGCTGTCCCCTGGTTCTGTAGTGGCCAGTCCTGAGTTTAAAAAGGCTTGTTCCTGAAGTCCACTGGTCCCGATACGGACAGTGCCTGAAAATTGTTCCCCAGCCCTTGTGCGGCCAGTCCCTGATCCAGTATCCTAGACCGGTATGTCTGAACATAGCCCTAATCAGTGTCAGCAAATCTGATTCATGGGGTCAGCAGCTGCAGTACCGCTGTTCTGCCTAGGAGTGGTATCTGGCGGCTACCTGAAGCCCAATCTGTCTCCACCATCTGGAGCTCCAGTGAACACCTGGTAGCCGCTTAGCCCCTTCCAAGCCTCCGCTTACTCCCTTCATAGGCAGGCCCAGTCCTGTGTCACAGTGGGTCCACAAATCCACGTGAGCCACCAATGAGTGTAACAGTTTGCTTGACCATGGGCCCTGCTGATCCCTACTCCTCTCTGCACTCTAAGCTGTGTCGGCAGCTGTGCTATCAGCGAGAGACAGGATAAAATTTTATTTCATCTGATGACACTAGATGCCTGATTGGAAGCCCTGCCATCTGGACAACCTGACACTTGTGCTCCTGGAATGGAACCCGTCCTGTCTGATACACCTCGATACTATGGAGAGCTGAAGCATTGCCGTGGGTTCCTGGAGCTGTGCATGTGACATTATGAAGTTTTCTGTCCGCAGCTTTTCACTGATCGGGCCAAGGTGGGATTCCTGATGTCCTATCTAGCAGGAGAAGCCTTGGCATGGCTCAACCACCATGTTCCTACCACCTTGGACCAGGGAGCCTTCTGTATGGTCTTCAATGAACCAATCTCAGAATCTTCTGCAAAAACGTCACTTCTTTACTTTCAGGAACAGACCAGACAGGTGACGCATGTGAAGAAACCATCACGTCTGGTTGTCTTTTCAAAGACCATTCGTTCCCCAGCCTGTTTAGGTAGCTACCTGTGCTGTGCAGAACCTGTGAAGATCGACCGTGCTTGGCAGGCTGAGCAGAAGCCGGATCTCAGTCAAGAAATGGGATTGCAGTATTGATGCGGGTGTGTGGAACATCCTGATGGTCTTTGTCAAGTGAAGTCTAAGTAACTTCCAATCCTTGGGCCAGTGGGAGAGGCTGCCCTTGGTGGGAGTATTACCTCTCCATAGATGATTGTGACTGTATTCGTGGCAAGTGGAGGATTTGGTTTGGCAGGAAAGTTAGTGCTGCAAGCCATAAAGAGTCGGTATCAGATTCCTGTCCTACAGCTCCAGAATCCAGTGAGGTGTTGTCAAGGGAAGGACGAGCCCTGCTCAGACACACATGTACTTTGTGTCTCCCCCACCTCATTGTAGATTGTAAGCTCTCACGAGCAGGGTCGTATTATTGTGCTTTAATTATTGTATTATTGCTAACGCTGTTACTTATGACTGTTGTGTTTGAAACTGTTAAACTGTAAAGCGCTGCGGAATATGTTGGCGCTATATAAATAAAGATTATTATTTTTAGAAAGAGTCAATTCATGTCTGAACAATTTGAGCTCCAGATCAAAGCGTTATACACAGAGAAGATCACCTTCCATGTGCTGTCTGGTATTCCCATAGGTCGTCCAGAGCTGAGAACTCTAGTGCCTGTTCTAGTCTGGAGAACCTGTGTGGTGCTTTGTTGGGGACAGACGAGTCACAACAATTGCCGTATCCCCATACATCCAGGTCAACCAGCAGTGTCGCCATCTTCTCCACCAGGTCTGCTAGTCGCCAAGTTCCTGTGCCCTGGTGTCTCCAAAGAAATGGAAGAGTAGGCGATGTTCCACACAGTCCTAATAATAGTACCAATGATCTGCCCCCAGGAACCTCCCAGCCTTGTGGACATTTCGACTTGGAGACCAGGCTGAAGATGGACCCAGAGATGGTATCTTTAGTCTCTAGTAGGTCTGGTGAAGAGAATGTCAATGCGGTGGCATCTTCCAAGTCTCAGCTGTCCACCAACCAGGCAAAGGAACTCCAGTCGGTCCTTGAATCCTCAGGCTTGGTAGCAGATCTTACCTAATGGAGAGAAACTTCCCAAAGCCCAGTTCGTGGTACTATGCCCATTTCATTCTATGCTGAGGATGGCTTGATGGAGAGAAGAATCCTAGTTGTGAAGATGGTGAGACATGTCACGTTTGTTCTAGTAGACAGAAAATGTCGTGGTCCTAAAGAGAAATCGTGAGAGTCCATGAAGAGGTGTCGGTCTACAACGTCTCTCCAGAGAGTCCTCGTGGGCTTGAAGAAGAGGGGGCTTAAAGGGGAGTACTTTAGCTCAATGGCCAGGGCCCCTGCATGGTGTCCCCTTCTCCCTTCATGCAGGGATGCCGACTTACTCACCACTCAGACCCACAGCGTGGCTCCCTGCCGTGCTCCTTCCTCTTCCTGGTGTGCACGCACTACCCCTGGTCTTAAAGGGGCAGAACTTGCATATAGTAAATGCCCTAAGCTTGTTTCGGAGAGGCATCTTCTATATATATAATCTATATATATAATTGTCTAAGGGTTTTTCTGTCTGTCCTGGAAATCCCGCGTCTCTGATTGGACGAGGCCGCCTGGGCCTCGACCAATCAGCGACGGGCACAGTATCGACGTAGATGTCATAATGGTTGCCATGGCGATGATGATGTCATAAAGGTTGCCTTGACCAATCAGCGACGGGCACAGTCTGCCGCGAATTCTGGAATCATCATTGTCCATATACTACGGGGACATGCATATTCTAGAATACCCGATGCGTTAAGGTACCTTCACACTAAACGACTTTGCAACGATACCGATAGTGATCCGTGACGTTGCAGCGTCCTGGATAGCGATATCGTTGTGTTTGACAGGCAGCAGCGATCAGGATCCTGCTGTGATATCGCTGGTCGTTGCTGAAAGTTCAGAACTTTATTTGGTCGTCAGATCGGCGTGTATCGTTGTGTTTGACAGCAAAAGCAACGATG
Source organism: Ranitomeya variabilis (assembly GCF_051348905.1). NCBI lineage: Eukaryota > Metazoa > Chordata > Amphibia > Anura > Dendrobatidae > Ranitomeya > Ranitomeya variabilis. The sequence goes on from NC_135236.1 coordinate 52,227,764, forward strand.
CCAGCAATGATTTACAATGGTAACCAGGGTAAATATCGGGTTACTAAGCGCAGGGCCACGCTTAGTAACCCGATATTTACCCTGGTTACCATTGTAAAAGTAAAAAAAAACACTACATACTCACCTTCTGATGTCTGTCACGTCCCCCGGCGTCCGCGCTGCTGCTCAGAGCTTCCTGCACTGAATGTGTCAGTGCCGGCCATAAAGCAAAGCACAGCGGTGACGTCACCGCTCTGCTGTTAGGGCCGGCGCTTACACAGTGCAGGGAAGCTGAGGCCGGGGGATGCAGCAGACACAGGAATGTAAGTATGTAGTGTTTGTTTTTTTACATTTACACTGGTAACCAGGGTAAACATCGGGTTACTAAGCGCGGCCCTGCGCTTAGTAACCCGATGTTTACCCTGGTTACCCCGGGACTTCGGCATCGTTGGTCGCTGGAGAGCTGTCTGTGTGACAGCTCTCCAGCGACCGCACAACGACGAAACAGCGACGCTGCAGCGATCGGCATCGTCGATATCGCTGCAGCGTCGCTTAATGTGACGGTACCTTTAGAATCGGGCCACAATCTAGTTTAGCATAATTGAGTACACCTGCAAGATGGCTCCCAGCCAACTGCTGGGAGTCATCCTGTATAAAAGACTCCCTCTCACTTACGGAGTCGCCAAGAAATGAGTTGAGTCTTTAGGTAGTTGGTCATCTACCAGTGCAGTTGTGAGGTCCTCTGTTCCCAGTGTGGCTAGTGTTTTGAACCCAAATTGCTGGTCCTGGTGTGGCCAGCGTCTTGAACCCGAATTGCAGCCAATGCCTGAGCACTGTCCCTTGGTCCTGGAATGGCCAGTCCTGATTTCGAAGTCCCCTAGGCCCAATCCGGCCAGTTCATGAGCATTGTCCCTGTGCTATCAGTCCCTCATCCAGTATCCTAGACCAGTGTTTCTGAACATAACCCTTATCAGTGTCAGCGAATCTGACCCCTGGGGTCAGCAGCTGCAGTACCCAGTTCTGACTTGCAGGGCCGCCATCAGGGCATTACTGCCCTGACTGACGTATGGGGCCCGATCAGCAGAGGGGTCTGCATCGGGCCCCATCTCTTCTGCTGATCGGGCCCCAGCGGCAGGATTGTGCCTGTGCAGTAACTGAACCTGCGTCTGAGACGGCCCGGCCAGGCATGGAGAAAGGGGGTTTTTTTATTGAAAGCGGCAGCCACAATATGTTTCACCGGCACAATGGAGACCCATGAATGGAATGAAAGGCAGAATGGAGACACGGGGGCAGGATCGGAGACAAGGGCAGAATGGAGACAGGGGGCAGGCTAGGAGACATGGGGCAGGCTGGAGACATGGGCAGGATGGGAGACACGGGACAGAATGGTGACAAATTGTAGAATGGAGACACGGGGCAGAATGGAGACATGGGGGCACGTTTGGAGACACAGGGGCAGGATTGGAGACACGGAGGCAGGATGGAGACAGGAAGCAGAATGGAGACATGGGGCAGAATGGAGACAGGAGGCAGAATGGAGACCCAGGGGGCAGGATGGAGGCACATGGGGCAGGATGGAGACACAGGGGACAGGATGGAGACATGGTGCAGGATGGAGACATGGGGAAGAATGGACAGTAAGTAAAAAACCTAGCACTCAACTTAAATGTATTTGCTGGAATATTTATAGTAGTATACACAAAACGTTTCGGTCCGTAGAGACCTTCATCGGTTACTACAGAAGTAAATAGAATTAAAGGTTTTCATATAAATGTACAAAAAGAATATTGAAAACATAAAACAATATTAAAATAAATGTAGAAAAACATAAAAACATGAGAAACCAAAGTATATACAAAAAATTAGTAAATGGTCATGATACATGATATAAATATATTTGCAGAGCCTAATAACCAGGTATCTCACAGAACCCTAGATCTAAAATGAGTGAAACGGAGCAGTGATGAAAAGTGGAGAGCCCAAGTGGGTGTGACGATATACCGTATTACTAATGTGCAGTAGGCAGATATACATCTGTCATTCTGTGAGCCTCAAGGGGGGCCCCAAAAATTTTGCCAGTATGGGGCCCCGAAATTCCTAGTGGTAGCCCTGCTGCCTGGGAGTGGTACCTGGCAGCTGCCTGGGAGTGGTACCTGGCAGCTACCTGCAGCTCAGTCTGTCTCCATCATCAGGAGCTCCAGTAAACACCCAGTAGCCGCTTAGCTACACCCTTTCCTAGGCAGGCCCGTACCTGTGGCACAATGAGTCCACAAATCCCCGTGCACCACCGTTGGGCATAACACACCATGTATAGTGGCAGTACAAAAGAATATTAGAAACACAAGTTGGTGTGGAGTGGAAATGCAGAAGAACGGGTGCACACACTTAAATTATTGACATAATAAAAAAAAAATGTAAAAGGTTGTAAGATACGGAGGGAAGTTGTGTGATACATACATGTGCTTCTCACAAAATTAGAAAATCAAAAAGTTAATTTATTTCAATTCTTCAATGCAAAAAGTGAAACTCATATATTAGATAGAGTCATTACAAACAGAGTGATCTATTTCAAGTGTTTATTTCTGTTAATGTTGATGATTATGGCTTACAGCCAATGAAAACCCAAAAGTCATTATCTCAGTAAATTACAATAATTAACAAAAAACACCAGCAAAGGATTGCTAAGCAGTTAAAAAAGGTCTCTTAGTCTGTTTCATTAGGCTCCACAATCATGCGGAAGACTGTTGCCTTGACAGATGTCCAGAAGGCAGTCACTGTCACACTCCACAAGGAGGGGAAGCCACAAAAGGTCATTGGTAAAGAAGATGGCTGTTAACAGAGTGCCGTTTCCAAGCATATCTGTTATGGACCTGGTGGTTAGGTGCACCTGGAATGACCTGATGGTTAAACTAGAAGACAGGACGAGCTCTGGGAAGTGGGAACTCTGCTGACCGCAAATCCTAATCCTATAACACACACACTAGAAATAGCTGTGGAGCGTACCTAACTCTCCCTAGACGCCTCTTCACAGCCTAAGAGCTAACTACCCCTAAAGATAGGAAAATAAGCCTTACCTTGCCTCAGAGAAAATTCCCCAAAGGTAAAGGCAGCCCCCCACATATATTAACTGTGAGTTAAGAGGAAAGTCACAAACACAAGGATGAAACAGGTTTCAGCAAAGGAGGCCAGACTTACTAGATAGACTGAGGATAGGAAAGGGATCTATGTGGTCAGCACAAAAAACTACAAAAAGCCACGCAGAGTGTGCAAAAAGACCCCCGCACCGACTCACGGTGCGGAGGTGCCACTCTGCAACCCAGAGCTTCCAGCTAGCAAGGCAATATCATGTTAGCAAGCTGGACTAGAACTTAGCAAGTACTAAGAAATATATTCAGTACACAATGAACAACAAATGAACTAGCAGGGACTTAGCTTCTGCTGGAGTAGACAGGTCATCAGAAAGATCCGAGAGAGATCTGAACCAGTGCTAATACATTGACAGCTGGCATGGAGTAACGATCTGAGTGGAGTTAAATAGAGAAGCCAACCTAGCCGCAAACGAGGGCAGCTGAGGAAGCAACCTCAGAACCAGCAGTTCCACTCACAGCCACCAGAGGGAGTCCACGGACAGAACTCGCCGAAGTATCATTCATGACCACAGGATGGAGTTCAAGAACGGAATTCACAACAGTACCCCCCCCTTGAGGAGGGGTCAGCGAACCCTCACCAGAGCCCCCAGGCCGATCAGGACGAGCCAAATGAAAGGCACGAACCAACTCGGCCGCATGGACATCGGAGGCAAAAACCCAGGAATTATCCTCCTGACCATAGCCCTTCCATTTGACCAGGTACTGAAGTTTCCATCTCGAAATACGAGAATCCAAAATCTTTTCCACCACATACTCCAACTCCCCCTCGACCAACACCGGAGCAGGAGGGTCAACGGAGGGAACCATAGGCGCCACATACCTCCGCAACAACGACCTATGGAACACATTATGGATGGCAAAAGAAGCTGGAAGGGACAAACGAAACGACACAGGATTGAGAATTTCAGAAATCTTATAAGGACCAATGAAACGAGGCTTAAACTTAGGAGAAGAAACCTTCATAGGGACATGACGAGACGACAACCAAACCAAATCACCAACACGAAGTCGGGGACCAACACAGCGACGGCGGTTGGCGAAACGTTGAGCCTTCTCCTGGGACAATGTCAAATTGTCCACTACATGAGTCCAAATTTGCTGCAACCTGTCCACCACAGAATCCACACCAGGACAGTCCGAAGGCTCAACCTGCCCTGAAGAAAAATGAGGATGAAAACCAGAATTACAAAAAAAAGGCAAAACCAAGGTAGCCGAACTGGCCCGATTATTAAGGGCGAACTCAGCCAATGGCAAGAAGGTCACCCAATCATCCTGATCAGCAGAAACAAAGCATCTCAGATAGGTCTCCAAAGTCTGATTAGTTCGTTCGGTTTGGCCATTTGTCTGAGGATGGAAAGCCGAAGAGAAAGACAAATCAATGCCCATCTTAGCACAAAAGGACCGCCAAAACCTTGAAACAAATTGGGAACCTCTGTCCGACACGATGTTCTCCGGAATGCCATGCAAACGAACCACATGCTGGAAAAATAGTGGAACCAAATCAGAGGAGGAAGGTAATTTAGGCAAGGGTACCAAATGGACCATCTTAGAGAAGCGATCACAAACCCCCCAGATGACCGACATCCTTTGAGAGACAGGGAGATCTGAAATAAAATCCATGGAAACATGCGTCCAAGGCCTTTTCGGGACTGGCAAGGGCAAAAGTAACCCACTGGCACGAGAACAGCAGGGCTTGGCCCGAGCACAAGTCCCACAAGGCTGCACAAAAGAACGCACATCCCGTGACAAGGAAGGCCACCAAAAGGACCTAGCCACCAAATCTCTGGTACCAAAAATCCCAGGATGACCAGCCAACACCGAACAATGAACCTCAGAGATAACTCTACTAGTCCATCTATCAGGGACAAACAGTTTTTCTGCTGGACAACGGTCAGGTCTATCAGCCTGAAACTCCTGCAGCGCCCGCCGCAAATCAGGTGAGATGGCAGACAGAATTACCCCCTCTTGGAGAATACCAGCCGGCTCAGGAACTCCCGGGGAATCAGGCACAAAACTCCTTGAAAGGGCATCGGCCTTCACATTCTTAGAACCCGGAAGGTATGAAACCACAAAATTGAAACGGGAGAAAAACAGCGACCATCGAGCCTGTCTAGGATTCAACCGCTTAGCAGACTCGAGATAAGTCAGATTTTTGTGATCCGTTAAGACCACTACGCGATGCTTGGCTCCCTCAAGCCAATGTCGCCACTCCTCGAACGCCCACTTCATAGCCAAAAACTCCTGATTGCCAACATCATAATTACGCTCAGCAGGCGAAAACTTTCTAGAAAAGAAAGCACATGGCTTCATCACAGAGCCATCAGAAGATCTTTGAGACAAAACAGCCCCTGCTCCAATCTCAGAAGCATCAACCTCGACCTGAAAAGGGAGCGAAACATCTGGCTGACACAACACAGGGGCCGAAGAGAAACAACGTTTCAACTCCCGAAAAGCCTCAACGGCCGCAGAGGAACAATTCACCACATCAGCACCTTTCTTGGTCAAATCAGTCAACGGTTTAACAACACTAGAAAAATTAGCGATGAAGCGACGGTAAAAATTAGCAAAGCCCAAGAATTTCTGAAGGCTCTTCACAGATGTAGGCTGAGTCCAATCATAAATGGCCTGAACTTTAACAGGATCCATCTCGATAGTAGAAGGGGAAAAAATGAAACCCAAAAAGGAAACTTTCTGAACTCCGAAGAGACACTTAGATCCCTTCACAAACAAAGAATTAGCACGAAGGACCTGGAACACCATTCTGACCTGCTTCACATGAGACTCCCAATCATCCGAAAAGACCAAAATATCATCCAAATATACAATAATGAATCTATCCAAATACTTTCGGAAGATATAATATATAAAGAAACCAGCAATGTAAAAATTTTTTCAAAATCATATATTAACTCAATAATAATTATAATAGTTTGACAGGACCAGAGTTATTTTTATAAAAATTACTTTATTAAACAAATGATAAAGGCTACCACAAAGGATAGCAACAATAGAAAAATGACAAAAAATATAGTAATAAATATGTTAGCATGGACTTGTACCAATGTGTAATGTGATCCCAATAATGTGCGGAAAAACGCACAGCGGTCACAGGCCCAATGGAGCAGCTGTCTGTCCTATAAATAAAAAGTGTCCACTATAAGTGACACACCGCGAAAGACAACCCCACATATGTATGTGGAGAGAGGGAAGAAAATAGAACCTCCCACATTCGATAAGGTGCTGGTAAAGTGTCGATCGCGTACCTATATGGAAAGATCAAGCTACCAAACAGTAAAAAAAGTGAAAGGTTAATTACCCATGAAGTCTGTTCTGTGATGAGGGACCGGACCGCTTTCCCCAACGCGCGTTTCGCGAGAGTAACTCTCGCTTCCTCAAGGGGGCGTGATTTTCCGCACATTATTGGGATCACATTACACATTGGTACAAGTCCATGCTAACATATTTATTACTATATTTTTTGTCATTTTTCTGTTGTTGCTATCCTTTGTGGTAGCCTTTATCATTTGTTTAATAAAGTAATTTTTATAAAAATAACTCTGGTCCTGTCAAACTATTATACTTTCGGAAGATGTCATGCATAAAGGACTGAAACACAGACGGAGCATTAGAAAGCCCGAATGGCATCACCAGGTACTCAAAATGGCCCTCAGGCATATTAAATGCTGTTTTCCATTCATCGCCCTGTTTAATACGCACCAGATTATACGCCCCTCGAAGATCTATCTTGGTGAACCAACTAGCCCCCTTAATCCGAGCAAACAAATCAGACAGTAGAGGCAAAGGGTACTGAAATTCGACCGTGATTTTATTGAGAAGGCAGTAATCTATACAAGGTGTCAGAGAACCATCCTTCTTGGCCACAAAAAAGAACCCTGCTCCCAACGGTGACGACGACGGGCGAATATGCCCTTTCTCCAAGGACTCCTTTATATAACTCTGCATAGCGGCGTGTTCTGGCACAGATAAATTGAAAAGTCATCCCTTAGGAAATTTACTACCAGGAATCAAATTAATAGCACAATCACAATCCCTATGAGGAGGTAGGGCACTGGATTTGGGCTCATCGAATACATCTCGGTAATCCGACAAAAACTCAGGGACTTCAGAAGGAGTAGAAGGAGAAATTGACAACAACGGAACGTCACCATGTACCCCTTGACAACCCCAACTGGACACAGACATTGATTTCCAATCCAATACTGGATTATGGACCTGTAGCCATGGCAAACCCAACACGACCACATCATGCAAATTATGCAACACCAAAAAGCGAACATCTTCCTGATGTGCAGGAGCCATGCACATGGTCAATTGAGTCCAGTACTGAGGCTTATTCTTGGCCAAAGGCGTAGCATCAATTCCCCTTAATGGAATAGGATACTGCAAGGGCTCCAAGAAAAAACCACAGCGCCTGGCAAACTCTAAGTCCATCAAATTCAGGGCAGCGCCTGAGTCCACAAATGCCATAACAGAGTAGGACGACAAAGAGCAAATCAGAGTAACGGACAAAAGAAATTTAGGCTGTACAGTACCAATGGTGACGGACCTAGCGAACCGCTTAGTGCGCTTAGGACAATCAGAGATAGCATGAGTGGGGTCACCACAGTAAAAACACAGCCCATTCTGACGTCTGTGTTCTTGCCGTTCAGCTCTGGTCAAAGTCCTATCACATTGCATAGGCTCAGGCCTCTGCTCAGAGGACACCGCCAATGGCGCACAACCTTGCATTCACGCAAACGCCGATCGATCTGAATGGCCAAGGACATTGATTCATTCAGACCAGCAGGCGTGGGAAACCCCACCATAACATTCTTAAGGGCTTCAGAAAGACCTTTTCTGAAAATTGCTGCAAGGGCACACTCATTCCATTGAGTAAGCACAGACCACTTTCTAAACTTCTGGCAATATACCTCCGCTTCATCCTGACCTTGACACAAAGCTAGCAAGATTTTCTCTGCCTGATCCACAGAGTTAGGTTCGTCATAAAGCAATCCAAGCGCCAGAAAAAACGCATCTACATTAAGCAATGCAGGATCTCCTGGCGCAAGGGAGAATGCCCAGTCTTGTGGGTCGCCATGTAAAAAAGAAATAATGATTTTTACTTGCTGAATGGGGTCACCAGAGGAGCGGGGTTTCAAAGCAAGAAACAGTTTACAATTATTTTTGAAATTCAGAAATGTAGATCTATCTCCAAAAAACAAATCAGGAATTGGAATTCTAGGCTCTAACATAGGATTCTGAACTACATAATCTTGAATGCTTTGTACCCTCGCAGTGAGGTGATCAACACAAGAGGACAGACCTTGAATGTCCATATCTACACCTGAGTCCTGAACCACCCAGAGGTTAAGGGGAAAAGAAAGACAAAACACACTGCAGAGAAAAAAAAATGGTCTCAGAACTTCTCTTATCCCTCTATTGAGATGCATTAACACTTTGTGGGCCAGCTGTACTGTAATGGACCTGGTGGTTAGGTACACCTGGAATGACCTGATGGTTAAACTAGAAGACAGGACGAGCTCTGGGAAGTGGGAACTCTGCTGACCGCAAATCCTAATCCTATAACACACACACTAGAAATAGCTGTGGAGCGTACCTAACTCTCCCTAGACGCCTCTTCACAGCCTAAGAGCTAACTACCCCTAAAGATAGGAAAATAAGCCTTACCTTGCCTCAGAGAAAATTCCCCAAAGGTAAAGGCAGCCCCCCACATATATTAACTGTGAGTTAAGAGGAAAGTCACAAACACAGGGATGAAACAGGTTTCAGCAAAGGAGGTCAGACTTACTAGATAGACTGAGGATAGGAAAGGGATCTATGTGGTCAGCACAAAAAACTACAAAAAGCCACGCAGAGTGTGCAAAAAGACCCCCGCACCGACTCACGGTGCGGAGGTGCCACTCTGCAACCCAGAGCTTCCAGCTAGCAAGGCAATATCATGTTAGCAAGCTGGACTAGAACTTAGCAAGTACTAAGAAATATATTCAGTACACAATGAACAACAAATGAACTAGCAGGGACTTAGCTTCTGCTGGAGTAGACAGGTCATCAGAAAGATCCGAGAGAGATCTGAACCAGTGCTAATACATTGACAGCTGGCATGGAGTAACGATCTGAGTGGAGTTAAATAGAGAAGCCAACCTAGCCGCAAACGAGGGCAGCTGAGGAAGCAACCTCAGAACCAGCAGTTCCACTCACAGCCACCAGAGGGAGTCCACGGACAGAACTCGCCGAAGTATCATTCATGACCACAGGAGGGAGTTCAAGAACGGAATTCACAACACATATCAATGCAAAGTTGAGTGGAAGGAAAAAGTGTGGTAAAAAAAGGTGCACAAGCAATCAGGATACCCGCAGCCTTGAATTGTTAAGAAAAGACCATTGAAAAATTTGTGGGAGATTCACAAGGAGCGGACTGCTGCTGGAGTCATTGCTTCAAGAGCCACCACACACAGACGTATCCAGGACATGGGCTACAAGTGTCGTATTCCTTGTATCAAGCCACTCATGATCAATAGACAACGCCAGAAGCGTTTTACCTGGGCCAAGGAGAAGAAGAACTGGACTGTTATCAGTGGTCCAAGGTGTTTTCAGATGAAAGTAAACTTTGCATTTCAATTGGAAATCAAGGTCCCAGAGTCTGGAGGAAGAGTGAAGAGGCCACAATCCTAGCTGTTTGAGGACTAGTGTGAAGTTTCCACAATCAGTGATGGTTTGTGGAGCCATGTCATCTGCTGGTGTAGGTCCACTGTGTTTTATCAAGACCAAAGTCAGCGCAGCCATCTACCAGGAAATCCCTCTGCTGACAAGCTTTTTGGAAATGGAAATTTAATTCTCCAGCAGGACTTGGCACCTGTTTACTCTGCCAAAAGTACCAATTCCTGGTTTACAACCAACCCACATTATCGCTGTGCTTGATTGGCCAGCAAACTCACCTGACCTTAACCCCATAGAGAATCTATGGGATATTGTCAGGAGGAAGATGAGACACCAGACCCAACAATGCAGACAAGCTGAAGGCTGCTATCAAAGCAACCTGGGCTTCCATAACACCTCAGCAGTGCTACAGGCTGATCGCCTCAATGCCACGCTGCATTGATGCAATAATTGATGCAAAAGGAGCCCTTACCTAGTATTGAATGAACATATACACTGCTCAAAAAATAAAGGGAACACTAAAATACCGCATCCTAGATATCTCTGAATGAAATATTCCAGTTGCAAATTTTTATTCATTGCATAGTGGAATGTGTTCATATAAAACATAGCAATTATCAAAGTAAATCAAAATGAATATCCCATGGAGGTCTGGATTTGGAATGATACTCAAAATCAAAGTGGAAAATCAAATTACAGGCTGATCCAACTTCAGTGAAAATGCCTCATGACAAAGCAAAGATGCTCAGTATTGTGTGTGTCCTCCACGTGCCTGTATGACCTCCCTACTGTACAAAACTTGGGCATGCTCCTGATGAGGCGGCGGATGGTCTCCTGAGGGATCTCCTCCCAGACCTGGACTAAAGCATCCGCCAACTCCTGGACAGTCTGTGGTGCAACTTGACGGTGGATGGCGCGAGACATGATGTCCAAGATCTGCTCAATCGAATTCAGGTCTCAAACAGATTCAGGTCTGGGGAATGGGCAGGCCAGTCCATAGCTTCAATGCCTTCATCTTGCAGGAACTGCTGACACACCCCAGCCACATGAGGTCTGGCATTGTCCTGCATTAGGAGGAACCCAGGGCCAACCGCACCAGCATATGGTCTCCCAAGGATTCTGAGGATCTCATCTCAGTACCTAATGGCAGTCAGGCTACCTCTGGCGAGCACATGCAGGGCTGTGCGGCCCTCCAAAGAAATTCCACCCCACACCATTACTGACCCACTGCCAAACCGGTCATGCTGAAGGATGTTGCAGGCAGCAGATTGCTCTCCACGGTATCTCCAGACTCTGTCACGTCTGTCACATGTGCTCAGTGTGAACCTGCTTTTATCTGTGAAGAGCAAATAGCACCAGTGGCGAATTTGCCAATCCTGGTGTTCTGTGGCAAATGCCAAGCGTCCTGCACGGTGTTTGGCTGTGAGCACAACCCCCGTCTGTGGACATCGGGCACTCAGACCATCCTCATGGAGTTGGTTTCTAACCATTTGTGCAGACACATTCACATTTGTGGCCTGCTGGAGGTAATTTTACAGGGCTCTGGCAATGCTCCTCCTGTTCCTCCTTGCACAAAGGCAGAAGTAGCGGTCCTGCTGCTGGGTTGTTGCCTTCCTTCGGCCCCCTCCACGTCTCCTGGTGTACTGGCCTGTCTCCTGGTAGCGCCTCCAGCCTCTGGACACTACGCTGACAGACACAGCAAACCTTCCTGCCACAGCTCGCATTGATGTGCCATCCTGGATGAGCTGCACTACCTGAGTCACTTGTCTGGGTTGTAGAGTCCGTCTCATGCTACCACGAGTGTGAAGCACAACCAACATTCAAAAATGACCAAAACATCAGCCAGAAAGCATTGGTACTGAGATGTGGTCTGTGGTCCCCACCTGCAGAACCACTCCTTTATTGAGGGTGTCTTGATAATTGCCAATAATTTCCAACTGTTGTCTATTCCATTTGTACAACAGCATGTGAAATTGTCAATCAGTGTTGCTTCCTAAGTGGACAGTTTGATTTCACAGAAGTTTGATTTACTTGGAGTTATATTCTGTTGTTTATGTGTTCCCTTTATTTTTTTTTGAGCAGTGTATTTCAGTACGCCAACATTTTGGATGTTAAAATAATTTTACAAGCTGGTGTTATAAAGTATTCTAATTTACTGAGATAATGACTTTTGGATTTTCATTGGTGTAAGCCATAATCTAAAATATTAATAGAATTAAACACTTGAAATTGATCACTCTGTGCATAATGACTCTATATAATATATGAGTTTCACTTTTTTTTATTGAAGAACTGAAATAAATTAACTTTTTGATGATATTCTAATTTTGTGAGAAGCACTTGTATATGGGTGATGGCCATAGAGTCACATACTAGAATAGAGGCCCAAAATGATAATACAGTATGTCAACGAGCGGCCAAGAAAAGTACAGAGTCACCGTCTGTCAGGAATTGAGAAGGCCCGATCATGGGAAAATAATTCATTATTAACGGATTTTTTCCTTTGGGGCCATTTGAAAGATCGGATGTATAGTAACAAGCCACCAACATTCCAGGCCCTCCGAGAACATATAGCGAGAAATTCAGGCTGTGACCCCAGACATCCTGCGGAATACATCAATATGAAATGGCCAGTGTGTGGTGCTTGGATACAAACGGTGGACATTTTCAACACCTCCTTTAAAACATCAGTTTCTCATTAACCAAGGTAGGTACAATCCAAAATTCAGCACAATAGATCGTCTGTTTTAGAAGCTGCAGCAATTTTTGGGGGACAAGTAGCTATCGAATCACCCCTAATAAGTCCTTCATTGCGTCTATAAGGCCTTTCTCAACCTGGTGGCAGTATCCGATTTTGATCCATAAAAGGGGGTTGAATATAAAAAAAAGAAAATGTCCATTTTATTTTCCAAGAAACAATGCCACTCTTGTCAATGGACTGTGTGGCGTATTACCGTACATCCCAGCTCTATTAATTAGTAGTATGTGATGGTTAAAAATTCATCACGCAATCAAAAATTTAATTATTTTTACATTTGAATTGATAAAACTGAACCAACCACTAATACTCCAGCTGGTCAAGTGGTCTAATAATAAAAGTCACGGAAGAGAAAATCTCACAACTTTGCAGCTCTTACATTGTAATTTTCCTCCTATTGAAGTCCCTAGATTGATTTTTCATTGCCTCTATAAAGTATGATGCCAACAATAGTGTCCCCCCCCAAAACAGAGTATGATTTCTCCACAGTGAATTCTTGCACAGTATCCTCCACACACACGGTATGATGACCGTACTGCACCCCACTCCCCTCAACCCTCCCGCGGCAAAGTATGGTGACCCCAACACAGTATGATGGCCCAACTATGATTGCCACACAGCCCACCATACAGTATAATGGCCCTCACACACCTCCCCTCAGTATGATGGCCCCAACACAGTATGATGGCCCAACTATAATTGCCACACAGCCCTCCATACAGTATAATGGCCCTCACACACCTCCCCTCAGTATGATGGCCCCAACACAACCATCTACACCAGAGGTCTCAAACTGCATTCCTCGAGGGCCGCAAACGAGTCCTGTTTTCAGGATTTCCTGGTATTGCACAGGTGATAAGTTAATCACCTGCACAAAATGTTTCCAGCACCTTGTGCAATGAGAAGGAAATCTTGAAAACACACATGGTTTGAGGCCCTCGAGGAATGCAGTTTGAAACCCCTGATCTACACTGTATAATGGCCCCCATGCAACCCTCTAAACAGCAAACAGTACAACGGCCTCTACACAGCATGATGGATCCCACAAAAATCTTCACACTGTTTGCTTGCATACAGTATAATGGCCCACACACAGCCCTCCAAACAGTATAATGGCCCCCACATAGCCCTCCAAACAGTATAATGGTCCCCACATACCATTGCAAATAGTATAATGCCTCCCTACATAGACCTACAAACAGTATAATGGCCACCTGAGTAGTCTTGCAAACAGTGTAATGGCCCCCCCACATACTCCTGGAAATAGTATAATGGCTCCCACATAGTCCTACAAACCGTACAATTGCCCCCCACATACACCTGCAAACAGTATAATGCCCCCCTACATAGACCTGCAAACAGTATATTGGCCCCTTCACATAGACCTGCAAACGGTATAAAGGCCCTCATATAGTACTGCAAACAGTATAATAGTCCCCACATAGTCCTCCATACAGTATAATGGTCCTCACTGTCACAAGTGTGCCAGATGCGACAGTCATTTTGGATCTGGCTGCCAAAGGTCATTGCACTTGGCTTTGCCAGCCCCTTCTTGATTTTCATCTCTGTTATGGAGGGATATCCTTTTTCCTTTAGGACCTAGCAGTGACCTCCACCTTATGCTGCTTATTGACACACCCTTGCTGGATGCTTAAATACTCCAAGTCCCTTCAGTTAGGCGCTGGTGTTAGCTCTATTTACTTCTGTCTGTTGGAAGTGCTAGAAGACGGCTAGTTTCTTCTTGGAGCCTCTTGGAGGACTGCTGGCGTGAGCTTTCGTGTCGTCTCAAGCTAAAGTGCATTCCCTCATTTGTCTTCCTGCTTTGTCTTTAGTTGTAGTTGCTGACTAGCGCCCACCCAACCCCCTCCCTATCCAGGGCCTATCGCTAGAGGCTGTCAAGGATTAGGTTCCTGCTTGGTGGTAGGTACGGAACCTATTTAGGGACGTTAGGGCAGATAGGGTGTTGTCAGATGTGCCTAGGAGTCTCCACTCCCCCTTTCCTAGGGTTTGGGCTCCTCCACTCTCTTCCCATTGTTGTGCACCTAGCTTCTCCCTCACCCAGCATGACAACCACATAGCATAATGACCCCACATAGCTCTCCACATAGTCTAATTGGCCCCACATAGTCCTCCATACAGTATAATGGGCCCCACATTTTTTTTTACATACGATATAATGGAGAACAAAGCAAAAATGGATAACAGGAGTGCTAAAAAATTATATAGCTTTATTACAAGTTTTTGACAAATAGAAATAATGTAATAGAAATATAAACAGATATATAAATTACAAAGGGTAGCGACACCTCAGTGCCACATATGAGCAAGGTATAGGCATAAAGACAGACACCTAAATGCTAAAGTGGGTCTGCCTCTCCCACGTTTGCAGCAGATAGGTCTCTTTGGTCTGCTTGTGCTCTGCTATGTTGAGTCATTTAGCATTTAAGTATCTGCGCAGATGCCAGGAAAGGTCAGAGAGGCCCAGCGCCTGCGCACTGCAGTACTTTACTCTGCCCTCAACATGGCAGATAAATACGCCTGCGCAGGAGCGCGATGCAGCAATTGGAGGGCGGCATCGCAAGAAGATGGGAGGTGCCGTACCAGGACCTGCGACTCCCATTGGAACGGACCGCCCCCCTGGTAAGTATAATAAAACTTATTTTTTTTTATCCTTCAGGTCGGATCAGGGACTTATCTATGGCATTATAAAATGCTGTAGATAAGTCCTGGAATGCAGTGGCCGTATCTTATATCGGCCAAACCTGGTGACAGGTTCGTTTTAAGGGTTGGTTAATTTTAACATTGAGAGATAGAATATCAAAAATAAAATCCAGAAAATCACATTGTATAAATTATATAAAATTTAGTTGCATTTTTCAGTGAGAAATAAGTATGTGATCCCCTACCAACCATTAAGAGTTCTGGCTCCTACAGACCAGTTAGACGCTCCTAATCAACTTGTTACCTGCATTAAAGACAGCTGTCTTACAGAGTCACCTTTATAAAAGTGTCCTGTCCACAGACTCAATTAATTAGTCAGACTCTAACCTCTACAACATGGGCAAGACCAAAGAGCTTTATAAGGATGTCAGGGACAAGATCATAGACCTGCACAAAGCTAGAATGGGCTGCAAAACCATAAGATGCTGAGTGAGAAGGAGACAACTGTTGGTGCAATAGTAAGAAAATGGAAGAAATACAAAATGACTGTCAATCGACATCGATCTGGGGCACCATGCAAAATCTCACCTCGTGGGATATCCTTGATCATGAGGAAGGTGAGAGAACAGCCTAACACTACACGGGGGAACTTGTTAATGATCTCAAGGCAGCTGGAACCACAATTACCAAGAAAACCATTGGTAACACATTAAGCCGTAAAGGTTTAAAATCCTGCAGTGCCTGCAAGGTCCCTCTGCTCAAGAAGGCACATGTGCAGGAAAGTCTGAAGTTTGGCAATGAACAACTGGATGATTCTGTGAGTGATTGGGAGAAGGTGCTGTGGTCATATGAGACAAAAATTGAGTTCTTTGGCATTAACTCAACTTGATGTGTTTGGAGGAAGAGAAATGCTGCCTATGACCCAAAGGACACCATCCCCACTGTCAAGCATGGAGGTGGAAACATTATGTTTTGGGGTTTTTTCTCTGCTAAGGGCACATGACTACTTCACCGCATCAATGGGAGAATGGATGGAGCCATGTACCGTAAAATTCAGAGTGACAACCTCCTTCCATCCGCCAGGACTAAAAATGGGTCATGCCTGGGTCTTCCAGCAAGACAATGACCCAAAACATACAGCCAAGGCAACAAATGAGTGGCTCAAAAAGAAGCACATTAAGATCATGGAGTGGCCTAGCCAGTCTCCAGACCTTAATCCCATAGAAAACTTATGGAGGTAGTTGTCAGCCTTAAGCAATGTTGTATTCTGGGACCTGTAGTCCCACAAGTAGTTTTGTAATTCTTAAGAGAGGCTGGCAAGGCTAGTTATGAAAGATGGGCGGGTCAAACTAGCCACACACACACTCCCACCTAGGGGAGTGGTTAAAGGTATATAATGTGACCAGGGTGTGGGTCACATGGGTCCTGTATGGTCTCTGAATATCGATCTGAATGGTCTGTGCTTAAGGTCCTGAGAGCCTATGTGTTGGGAGTGTTATCTCCCTGAATAGCACATGGTGGGGCTTTGGACCTGGTGGCCTGGGGTGTTGGACGAAGTCCTGAATAGCACCTGGACCTGGACCTAGCACCTGGACATGCCTCTGTGTTGGATGGTCCCAGTGGGGATGGACGTCCTGAAGAGCACAGCGTGATCGTGGTCCTGGGTGGTCTGTGTTGGAAGCTCCTGTGAGTGGAGTCTTCCTGGAGCACCTGAAAGACCGTGGACCTGGACGTTCTGTGTTGGGGAAGCTATTGTCCTTCGGTGGGTCTGGACTGACTGAGGTATGCCTGCCAGGCAAGTTGGTGATTCCTGTGAGGCAGCTTTCCCAGTAGACAGGACTGACAAGGAGTCAGCGTGAGGAGCGGAGCTCCTGGAAGGTAACCCCGGACAAAGGGATTGTAATGTACTGTAGTTATGGCAGAGAAGTGTATCTGCTATAATAACTGTGTGGTAACCCATGGCAACTTTTCAGGAGAGGACCAGTGTGTTTAGTTGCCGCAGACCAGTGAAGTAACGGACTATGGCTTACGGTGCGGTTTATGAGTCTTAAATAAACCATATGGACTGTTTTTGTGTTTAAAAATCGTGCCCGTGTGCTTGAATCCCGTGCCAAGCGAGTGTCCCCCAACACATGCGGTGAGCACAATCTTACAATAATATATATGTATACACACACAGTACAGACCAAAAGTTTGGACACACCTTGTCATTTAAAGATTTTTCTGTATTCTCATGAATCATGTGGAATTATATACTTAACAAAAAAGTGTGAAACAACTGAAAATATGTCTTATATTATAGGTTCTTCAAAGTAGCCACCTTTTGCTTTGATGACTGCTTTGCACACTCTTGGCATTCTCTTGATGAGCTTCAGGAAGTAGTCACCGGGAATGGTCTTCCAACAATCTTGAAGGAGTTCCCAGAGATGCTTAGCACTTGTTGGCCCTTTTGGCTTCACTCTGCGGTCCAGCTCACCCCAAACCATCTCGATTGGGTTCAGGTCTGGTGACTGTGGAGGCCAGGTCATCTGGCGTAGCACCCCATCACTCTCCTTCTTGGTCAAATAGCCCTTACACAGCCTGGAGGTGTGTTTGGGGTCATTGTCCTGTTGAAAAATAAATGATGGTCCAATTAAACGCAAACCGGATGGAATAGCATGCTGCTGCAAGATACTGTGGTAGCCATGCTGGTTCAGTATGCCTTCAATTTTGAATAAATCCCCAACAGTGTCACCAGTAAAGCACCCCCACACCATCACACCTCCTCCTCCATGCTTCACGGTGTGAACCAGGCATGTAGAGTCCATCCGTTCACCTTTTCTGCGTCGCACAAAGACACGGTGGTTGGAACCAAAGATTTCAAATTTGGACTCATCAGACCAAAGCACAGATTTCCACTGGTCTAATGTCCATTCCTTGTGTTCTTTAGACCAAACAAGTCTCTTCTGCTTGTTGCCTGCCCTTAGCAGTGGTTTCCTAGCAGCTATTTTACCATGAAGGCCTGCTGCAAGAAGCAAGAAAAAAGCAGCTAAGTAAAGAAAAACGAGTGGCCATCATTACTTTAAGAAATGAAGGTCAGTCAGTCCGAAAAATAGGGCAAACTTTGAAAGTGTCCCCAAGTGCAGTTGCAAAAACCATCAAGCGCTACAAAGAAACTGGCTCACATGAGGACCGCCCTAGGAAAGGAAGACCGAGAGTCACCTCTGCTTCTGAGGATACGTTTATCCGAGTCACCAGCCTCAGAAATCGCAGGTTAACAGCAGCTCAGATTAGAGACCAGGTCTCCTTTTCACTTGCGAGAAATACGTGCAAGTCCCGCATGTTAAAACCAAGCTCTAGCGCTTGGAGGTAGCTCATACCGCTATTTAGTTCCGCCATTTGCTAGCAGCAGGTTCTCCTGCACGGTGGACCCCGGGCTGCGAACGCATATATTATAATAAAGTCTCTATATTCATTTGGTGCGTTCTGCTAGCCCTAACATAATACTAGCGCCAGGGTCTGGCTAGTAAATGGCGGACATTCAGCAATCTTTGCGGTATATCCAGCAGCTGGAGGGTAGGTTGGCGGCTCTCGAGAGCTCAACCTCAGCTGTGGATGTTACCGCAGTTGCTGTACAGGCTGCTAGCGTGGCTGCAGCAACCCTGTCCACTGCCACCCCTGTTCCGACATTATCTCGCCTTCCGCTGCCAGAGAAATTTTCTGGAGACAGCAAGCCCTGTAGGGGATTCGTGAGTCAGTGCTCTATTCACCTCGAGCTCCTGGCTGCACGTTTTCCCACAGAGCGAGCTAAGGTGGGATTTATTGTTTCCCTCTTGTCGGACAGGGCGTTGGAATGGGCTACACCGCTGTGGGAGTGTGGTGATCATGTGGTGCAGAGTGCTCCGCTGTTCCTGAGCACTCTGAAACAGGTCTTTTTAGGACCTCGAGTCACCCATGACACGATGCTCCAACTGCTGGCATTAACTCAGGGTGAGTCCTTGGTCAGCCAATTTGCCGTTCACTTCCGTACTTTAGCTTCTGAGCTGGAGTGGTTGGATAAAGCCCTTATCCCCATATTTTGGAGGGGGCTGGCTGGTCACGTTAAGGACGCTCTGGCCACTAGGGAGATTCCTGCCACACTGGAGGAGTTAATATCTGTCTCCACTCGTATTGACCTCCGTTTTAACGAGCGGAGGTTAGAGCGAGCTCAGTGTAGGCAGAGATTTCGGCTGGCTCCCACCTTTGCCAAACCTCTGGAATCTCCGGTCCTGGTTCCTGAGTCACATGTGGCCATGGAAGTGTCACATGAGGGTTCTAAGTCCCGGACCGCTTGTGCACACAAGGTCTGTCATGTTTGCCAGCAGTCAGGACATCTTGCCACCAGATGTCCCCGGCGGCCGATGAAACGTCAGCGTATAGTGGTAGTAGGTGGAGGTACACTAGACACGGCGACGTTTGCCTCCAAATTGTCCTTTAAGGGGACAATAATTATTGGTTCATCCACCCACTCGGTAGAGCTCTGGATGGATTCTGGGGCGGAGGGCAATTTTATGTCTTCAGCCTTCGCCCAACGTCACGCAATACCTCTGGTTATGCTAGCTCAACCAGTAACGGTACGAGTGGTGAATGGGTCGACACTGCCCTCACAGATAACACACCAGACCATCCCTCTTACTCTGTCCATGTCGCCATCCCATCAGGAGATTATATCTCTGCTCGTCATTCCTGAAGGAATTGATGAGGTCCTGTTGGGGATACCATGGCTACGGTACCATTCTCCTCATATCGAGTGGTCCTCAGGCAGAATTTTGGGTTGGGGTGAATCTTGTGGGGGTAGGTGTAAGAGGGAGTGCGTTCAGGTTGCTACAACAGAGATACCCGCAGATCTATCCTCTCTCCCCAAGCAATATTGGTCTTATGCAGACGTGTTCTCCAAAAAGGCGAGACCCTTCCGCCCCATCACCCCTATGACTGTCCTATTGATCTCTTGCCTGGTGCTGAGCCTCCCCGGGGTCGAGTTTATCCGTTATCTCTCCCAGAGACGGAGGCAATGTCTCAGTACATTCAAGAGAATCTGGCAAGAGGGTTCATCAGGAAGTCAGTGTCACCTGCTGGGGTTGGGTTCTTCTTCGTGCAGAAGAACAGTGGGGAACTGCCTCCATGCATAGACTACAGGGGTCTTAACGCCATCACCGTTAAAAATAAGTATCCTTTGCACTTGATATCTGAGCTCTTCGATAGGCTTCGGGGAGCAAGAGTGTTTACTAAACTAGATCTGCGGGGTGCTTACAACCTGATTCGCATCCGTGAGGGGGACGAATGGAAGACGGCTTTTAACACCAGGAATGGGCACTATGAATATCTAGTGATGCCCTTCGGGCTCTGTAATGCCCCAGCCATTTTCCAAGACTTTGTGAACGACATCTTCCGGGATATGCTCACCACCTCGGTCGTAGTCTATCTGGATGATATTCTCATCTACTCTCCAGATATTGACTCCCACCGGAGAGATGTTTGCAAAGTCTTCGACCTCCTACGGGCAAACTCCCTCTATGCCAAGTTGGAGAAGTGTATGTTCGAGCAGGAGTCCTTACCTTTCCTAGGCTATATCATCTCCGCCCAGGGATTGGCTATGGATCCTGCCAAACTACAGGCTGTGATGGACTGGCAGGAACTCCATTCTCTTAAAGCGGTGCAGCGCTTTATGGGATTCATTAATTATTATCGTCAGTTCATTCCGCACTTCTCAACTTTGGTAGCTCCCTTGGTTGCCCTCACCAAGAAGGGGGCAAATCCCAAATTGTGGTCTGAGGAGGTCTCCAAGGCCTTTAACTCCATAAAGACACACTTCGCTAGCGCTCCCATCCTACATCGCCCCGATGTAGATAAGCCATTTATCATGGATAAATCTGTTATTTGTGTTGGTGCTGGAGCAGTCCTCTTCCAAAAGGATGCTCAAGGTCGGAAACATCCTAGCTTCTTCTTTTCAAAGACCTTCTCACCAGCAGAGAGGAACTATTCCATCGGGGACAGGGAGTTGCTAGCCATGAAGTTGGCCTTCTCGGAGTGGAGACATCTCTTGGAGGGAGCTCCTTTTCCATTCCAAGTCTTCACAGACCATAAAAATTTGGTGTACCTGCAGACAGCCCAGCGGTTAAATTCTCGCCAGGCCAAATGGTCCTTGTTCTTCTCCCGCTTTCATTTCACCCTCCATTTTCTTTCTGGGGAGAAGAACATTCGTGCCGATGCTCTCTCTCGCTTCGTTGTGTCATCTGTGGAGGAGGAAGAGGAGCCTCGGCTTATCGTCCCCACTGAGAGCCTGAGAACCGTGGCCCCGGTTTCGCTAGAGTCTGTGCCTCCGGGCAAGACTTTTGTACAATCCAGTTTGCGACCGGAGGTTCTCTCTTGGGCACACTCGTCCAGGGTGGGTGGACATTTTGGTTCCAAAAGGACATCTGAGTTACTGGCGAGGACATACTGGTGGCCGCATATGGCTCGTGATGTCACAGACTATGTTCGGGCGTGTGTCTCTTGCGCCAAGAACAAGTCCCCTTGGCAATGGCTAGCTGGGTTGCTTTATCCTCTGCCGGTGGCGGACAGGCCCTGGGAGATGGTCGGGATGGACTTTGTGGTGGGCTTACCCAAGTCTCGTAACTGCACCATTATCTGGGTGATCACCGATCATTTTTCCAAAATGGTTCATTTGGTGCCTCTTTTACGGCTACCGTCTGCACGTGCTCTGGCAGCCTTGTTCATCAAGCATATCTTTCATTTACACGGTATGCCAGACAAGATTGTCAGTGACCGGGGTCCCCAGTTTGCGTCTCGATTCTGGAGGGAGCTTTGTCGTCTACTCAGTATTGAGTTAAATCTCTCCTCGGCTTATCATCCCGAGACGAATGGGTTGGTTGAGAGGGCCAATCAGACTCTGGTCACTTATTTGCGACATTTTGTTTCTGCCAGGCAGGATGACTGGGCATCCTTGTTACCGTGGGCTGAGTTTGCCCTTAACAACGCTGTAGCCGACTCCACCGGTCAGACTCCTTTCCTCCTTAATTGCGGCCAACATCCGCGGGTTCCTGTGCCTATGCCCGTGTCCTCTGCTGATTCCAGGGTGGCAGACTGGGCAGTGGAGGCGCGAGACATTTGGGACCGCACTCAGGATGCTATCCAGGCCTCCAAGGAGAGAATGAGGTCCTCCGCCGATGCACATCGGCGCCCTGCCCCGACCTTTGCTCCTGGCGACTTAGTGAGGCTCTCCGCCCGTAACATCAGGCTGCGTGTTGAATCCACTAAGTTTGCACCTCGCTACTTAGGTCCCTTCAAGGTCCTCGAACAGGTTAACCCTGTGGTCTACCGTCTAGCCCTTCCTCCACGCCTAGGTATCACCGACACCTTTCATGTGTCCCTCCTTAAGCCCGTATACATGTCCCGGTTTTCTGAGTCATCTGCCGGGACATCAGGTTCGTCTATGGACGATTACGAGGTGAACGCTATTTTGGGGTGCAATGTGGTTTGTGGCAAAAAAATTTATTTGGTGGACTGGAAGGGTTACGGTCCTGAGGATAGGTCCTGGGAGCCTGCTGAGCACATTCGGGCTCCGCAGCTCATTGCTGCCTTCGAATGTAGCGAGGCCCAAGGGGGGGTGGGGCATGTTGGGGGTCTAGTTCCCGCCTCTGAACAGGGGGAATCTCGGGCCATCTCCGCTGTGGTCTCCCATTCTTCTCTTGCCGCAGTGGAGCCTGCTCAGCGGAGACATCGGTCCCAGCGTCTCGCTCAGTCTGACTCTGTACAGAGAGTTACTGCTGCTTTTCCTGCTTCTGCCATTGGAGTCAGTGCTGGGCAGCGGCGAGCAGACACTTCTGGGACTAAGTCCTGCTTTTCTCGTTCTGAGCATGCCCAGAGTAAGATCTCTCAGTGGAGATCGAGGGTCACATGATCAGACACTGCAGCTAAGGCCATTGGTCCTTCAGGATGGTCCTGTAGGTGCTCACGCTCTGTGGCAGCCTCTCATTGGTCCTTCTAGGAAGGTCCTGTATGTGCTGCAACTATCTAAGGCTCGCATGGCCGCACGGCCATGCGCTAGTATTGTTCTATGTTGTACTTTGCGCCAGTGTGGTCACGTATGATAGTGTTCAGGGACCCGGCTGAAATAAACCCCTAGAATGCTGGCACCTCCGGCGAGGAGTTTTGTGTGCATGCATGACCACTGACTGCTCTCGTTTGGGTAGTTAGCCTGTGCCACTGTGAAGGTTAACAGGGCGCAGTGCTTTGAGTTCACGGCTACTCTGTGAAGTAACAGAGGTAGCTCATACCGCTATTTAGTTCCGCCATTTGCTAGCAGCAGGTTCTCCTGCATGGTGGACCCCGGGCTGTGAACGCATATATTATAATAAAGTCTCTATATTCATTTGGTGCGTTCCGCTAGCCCTAACACACTATGAGGAGTGTATTATGCTATATGGAGGACTGAGCACTGTATTTTAATATATGGAGGACTATAGGGAGTGTATTATACTATATGGAGGACTGTGGTGCACATTATAATATATGGAGGACTATGGGGTGTATTTTACTAAACAAGTAAAATGCTGCATATTCAGATTGTTTTTGCTGGAACAAAAATCCTTGTTCTCAGCAGCACATCGCCGGTGTAAACTGTAGATGTGCTGCTGATAACATGATACTGTATGGTGATCTGTTAGGGATCTATTAGTGATCGTTCTGTCCCATCATTATTTCTCAGCTGGTGGAAAGAGGCCGTGAAACAAGCGTTGAACAACTTCAGTATGGTCGATCAAACTCATTTAGCGGCCTGAGAACAGCGCATGTAAATACAATCGAAATGCTTTTGTGTGATGTGCAATATGTTAGCATTTGGGGCCCCATTTTAAATTTTGCCTAGGGCCCCACTTTGCCTAAAACCGGCCCTGCCTACAAGTGTACAAAGATATTATACAGTCACCATGTGACAAGTGGGCCTGTGTAACTTCAAATGCCAGGGCCGAATTTTAGTCCCAGTCCGGCCCTGCACTTTATATACCGTAATTCTACTTACATTTACTTCCCCACAGGGTATCTCTAGGTCTGACCATATGATTATCTACAGTACATATAGTATTACCACCTATGTATTTTTTATTTAACTCCTATTATATGCTTGTATAGATCTTTATACCTATACCTTGCTCATATGTGGCACTAAGGTGTTGCTACCCTTTGTATTTTACTTATCTGTTTAGATTTCTATTATATTAATTTTGTTTGTCAAAAACTTGTAATAAAGCTATATCATTTTTTTGGCACTGCAATGTTATCCATTTTTCATTTGGTTATCTACTTAATATTTATGGATGAGCCCCCCCTTTCATAAATATGCCTCCTTTTTGGTTAATATGATAGAATGGGACACAGATAGTCCGCCATACAGTATAGTGAGCCCCAAATAGTCCTCCATACAGTATTATGGGCCCCATATAGCCATCCATACAGTATTATGGGCCCACAGTCCTCCATACAGTATTATGGGCCCCATATAGCCATCCATACAGTATTATGGGCTCACAGTCCTCCATACAGTATTATGAGTCCCAAATAGTCATCCATACATTATTATGGGTCCCATATTGTTCTCCATACAGGTCGTTTACTGGCTACAGTGGCCGAGGCAAAACAGGGTTCCCCAGTTATACCCAGTTATAGGTTTCAGATGGATCTCTGATTATCGACTCAGAAACTATTCTGTTGTAATTCCTCCATTTTTATGAACAGCTGTATTCCTCTATATTATCCAAGACCCCGGAGGCTATTGATAGTCATCTTGGCCAATTCATTACCGCCATTGTCTGTTGAACAAAGGGAGGCACTAGATGCAACTCTTGGGGTGGAGGAATTAGAGGAGGCTTTAAGCTCTTTTCAAACTAATAAGGCAAGCCCCCCCCCCCCCCCCCCCCCCCCCCCCCGGGCATGGACGGACCCCCTTCTGAGTTACACAAAGAGCTTGGGAAGGTATTGTTCTCGAAGCTGTTGGAGGTTTTTTGAGAATCTTTTAAGGTGGACCTGGTGTAAAGCCGTGATAGTTCTGACAACGTGTCGGTATAGGTGACAGCTGTGAGCATAGAGCGTCTTAGACACACAGCAGTTGTTGTGAGCCCTGGGCTCTAATGGGGACTGAAGACCCCTCTACCAGGTTGGGGTGCTGGAGCAGACAGTCACACCTTTGCTGGACTATTCTCTGACACTATGGCGGTTTTCTCCTCCCACTCCTCCTAAGATTTCGCTTATCCCTTTAAAAATTAAACTGACTCAATCTAAACAATTTATTTCCTTTTATTGTTAGAAATGCACATATTATTATTCTTGTCTTCTATGTACAATATTTATATATATATTTATTACTCTAATCCTACAATAAACAGCGAGTAGCGATGATGATGAAGAGGATGATGACGATGATGAAGATGAGGATAATGAAGATGATAAAGATGATGATGAGGAGGATGAAGATGATAATGATGGTAACAGAATAGTAAGAAAATAATGTCTATATTAGCTAAACATCATGTCTACCAAGCCAGAACAGCGAGCGCCAGGCCACAGCTGCTGGGTCGTGGTACGTTCCGTTCATGCCAAGTCCACCGCAGTATGATGGAAAAGTAGTGAAAGTCGGATTGTGAGGATTACGGGTAATTTAGCTTAACACCCATGCATTCTTCACCGCCATGAAATTCTGGACGCGTCTATTTATTACCAATCTGGCAAAACAGCACAAGGGAGACGATCATGGCTGCCAGCTGGAAGGGAGAGACATAAAGTTATGATCATGGTTAGAAGGTAACGGTTGCACATAACGGTAGGGCGAGTGATTCTGCATGCAACAGAGTGTGAACAAGCAGGAGGCGCAGGAAGATTTGCACTCGGAATTGTCCATAGTGTAGATTTCAGGGGGCACCTACCTCCAGTCCGCAGATTCCTAGGGCGACACCTCCTACAATTTTTCCATTTTGTGACAGAAAGTGTTCGAAAGCCTTAAAGCAACCCTGGAAAATGGGAGAACGAAATTGGACATTTACAAATGGGAGTTTTGAGCATACAGAGTAATCCAGTCCCAAATAAAGGATTCCCAACCTCACCGTGATCTCTGATGGATCTGAGCATACTCTACCCATTTATCTGAGACTCAGGTGAGATCCCATATGATGAACGTCTGGTGAGGATAGACCTCACTCATCGGTCTGGAGGGCTGTTCTTGGTTACAGACAATGGAACAACTCTGTGACAAAGCTTTGGCCACTGATCCACTGGATCTAAATTTAGCTGATAAATTAGTAGATCACCGGGTTTAGATACTAAATCAATGGATTACCAGTTATAGTTTCTATACGGCTGGGTCATTAAGTTAGTATCTTACCCACTGGATCTATAAGTGTAGACTCTAAACCAGTAGATCTTGAGGAAAATATTGAACATGGGTGGATCATGAAGGAAAGACTAAACTAGTGGATGACTAGGTAGAACTTAAACCAATAGATCACAAGGTAGATTGTAAAAAACAGTGGATTATGAGGAAAAGACTCTATACCAAGGGCTAATTAAGTAGACTCTAAACCAGTAGGCCACCAAGGGTAGACTCTAAACCAGTGGATCACATGGCGTAGGCTCTAAATCAGTGGATCTCAGAGGGCAAAACCAGTAGGCTGCATTGTATAGATCTTAAAATGAGTGGATCACCAGATTGACTATAAACCTCGAAGCACAGACTCTAATCCAGTCGATCCCGACTTTAAACTGGTGGATCATGATGCATAGACTCAACCAGTGGATCATCCGGTAAACTCTTAAGAAGTGAATCACCAGACAGACCATAAACCAGTAGTATTCAAAGCATAGTCATTAAACCAGTGTATTACAGGGCGTAAACGCAAAACCAGTGGATCACTATGTAGACTCTAAACCAGTGGAACTTGACGCATAGACTAAACCAGTGGATCACAAAGTGTAAACTTGAAACCCGGGTATAAAATTTACTGCTACAGGGCACAGTGGCGGTTCTTATGGGGCTGTCATTATGGGCACCACCGGTGATGGGCTATAGAGGCACTGTGGGATACAATAGGATTGTGACTCCGGAGGTCCTATACCCAAATATTCAGGATGTGGTAACAGTTCTGGATACTATTTCTGCTATAAAGACTGAAAACAAGAATTGAAACCTTCTACCTTCACATCAGAGCTGATATTGTACCGCTGGCAGGGGCTGACGTAGGAGCAGCACACCGGAGGGTATTCCTGGTGATCTCGGTAGTACGTGGAGTTGGTGAAATCTTCATAACCATGAAATCCGCAGCATTTGAGCTGAAAAGAAAATAACAAAAGTCTAAATATTATTCTGTGATGATGCTGATAACTGGTTAGAGCTCTGGTTTCATTTTTTGAGATCTAAAAGAAAAATTTTAAATAGACACTGCTTCTTATATAAAAGATAATGATTTTGATTAATGATTATGATGGCGGTATTATCACTACTAGATATGCTGGCTATATTTGTTATGTTGCAATATTATTATTATTATTTAGTCTTATGAAGCGGTATTATTGGAAATAGAGGTGGTACCCTGCTGGCAGGATAATCTGGAGAAGGGGACGGAGGCGGCATGGACCTGTGTGCTTACAAATGCCAGGGCTGAATTTTAATGAGGCTGAAGTCTGTTTCTTATTCGGCATTTTTTTCTTTTCTGTTTTTTGTAGGTTTAACAACAAAAAATAATCATCACAATAATAAGACACGATGCAGCGAGGAGCCTGATGTGAATACACTTAAAAACAGCTATAAAAATCATAAAACTGGCACAAAAATGGGCATCAAAGTGGGCATCGAAGGGCGTTAATCAAAGGGTTAAATGACTTTGGGCCACTGATATCACAGTGCAGACATACAGAACAGGGCGCCCCACATCAAAACCAGGTCCCTCCAGCCTGGCCCAAATGGGTTCCGGGCATCAGAACTGGCATCACAGTTGGCAAACAGCCGATTTTCACAGATTTGAATAAGTAACTGATGTTTTAAGGGGTTAAAATGACTTTGGCCCACTGATCTCACACTATGAATACCCAGATAGTGATGGCCCGTATCAAACCCAGGTCCCTCCAGCCTGGCCTTAAAAACATTACTTATTCAAATCTGTGAAAATCGACTTTTTGCCGACTTTGATACCAGTTCTGGTGCCCAGAACCCATTTGGGCCAGGCTGGAGGGACCTGGGTTTGATGCGGGGTATCACTATCTGTGTATTCATAGTGTGAGATCAGTGGCCCAAAGTCATTTAACCCCTTAAAACATCAGTTACTTATTCAAATCTGTGAAAAAATGGGCTGTCTGCCAACTTTGATGCCAGTTCTGATGCTCAGAACCCATTTGGGCCAGGCTATAGGGACCTGGTTTTGATGTGGGGCGTCCTGTTCTGTATGTCTGCACTGTGATATCAGTGGCCCAAGGTCATTTAACCCTTTCATCAACGCCCTTCGGTGCCCACTTTGATGCCCATTTTTGTGCCAGTTTTATTGTTTTTGCAGCTGTTTTTAAGTGTATTCACATCAGGGCACCTCACTGCATTCTATGTTATTATTGTGATGATTATTTTTTTGTTGTTAAACCTATAAAAAACAGAAAAGAAAAAAAATGCCTAATAAGAAACCGACTTCAACCTCTTGAATCTTTTTCTGTCCCTGACTCCATGCTGTGAGCTCCTGTGTTTGTAGCTCTCAGGGAGGGATCACACTGGGAGGAGAAGACCTGAAGACCCCCTGCCAAGGCCCAGCCTCCAAGGCCAACATATGGCCACAGCTACCAAGTAATTATGGAAGGAAAAGTGATTGCAGAATGAAGCTGTGTGGTGAGCCCTCCTGCAGGTGATCAGTGCAGCCCTCCCAGGCAGGAAGAGGAGGACTTCTCTGGAGGAGCAGCCATGAAGGAGGATCTGACTGACTCTGGATTTGAAGGCCGCATGCAATCTGGGAGCAACCAGAAAGCTGTGAACATGGAGACCAAGGGGGAACCATCAGAGAGGCCTCATGGTGCCACTAGTGAAGGAAAAACACTGGCACCTGATCCACAACCTGGAGTTTCTGACCCCACAGCAGCATGTCAGGAGCCGCAGAGACTGGTGCTGGGAACCAGGGGAGACACAGCTGTAAGGATGAGAGACCTTCTGGTAACTGGCACCCAGCAGTCCTATGCAAGACCAGTGCTGCAGCAACTGCAGAGATCCGCAGCGGTTTCTGGTGTGACACCACAAGTCCCAGCAGTAAGTACTCGAGCAAAACTGTACACCGTCACGTAAGGCTATGTGCACACGATGCGTTTTTGAGGTGTTTTTTTTATGCACAGAAATGCTCCATGGAATACTAAAGCGAGGTAATGCAATGACAGTCCTGAAGTGTTGCGCTCGTGATCCGTACATTTCCGTCCGTATTTGCAGCGTTTTGTTTTCTGCAGCATGTTACTACTTTTTGCGTTTCTGTAGTGTTTTTGACTAATTGACTTCGTCAGTCAAATCTGCAGCAAAAACGCAGATGTAAAAAGGTTTGAGAATGTGCTGCAGAATCCGCCAAAAACGCTGCGAATTGTCAAAGGGAAATGATGTCAGAAGGAGAAAGTGCGTGGGCGGAGAATGTGCGTGTGTCTCTGGGTGGAGAATGTGCGGAAAATGTGCGTGTGTCTCTGGGCGGAGAATGCGCGTGCGTGTGTCTCTGGGCGGAGAATGCGCGTGCGTGTGTCTCTGGGCGGAGAATGCGCGTGCGTGTGTCTCTGGGCGGAGAATGCGCGTGCGTGTGTCTCTGGGCGGAGAATGCGCGTGTGTGTGCAGAGAATGCGCGTGTGTGTGCAGAGAATGCGCGTGTGTGTGCAGAGAATGCGCGTGTGTGTGCAGAGAATGCGCGTGTGTGTGCAGAGAATGCGCGTGTGTGTGCAGAGAATGCGCGTGTGTGTGCAGAGAATGCGCGTGTGTGTGCAGAGAATGCGCGTGTGTGTGCAGAGAATGCGCGTGTGTGTGCAGAGAATGCGCGTGTGTGTGCAGAGAATGCGCGTGTGTGTGCAGAGAATGCGCGTGTGTGTGCAGAGAATGCGCGTGTGTGTGCAGAGAATGCGCGTGTGTGTGCAGAGAATGCGCGTGTGTGTGCAGAGAATGCGCGTGTGTGTGCAGAGAATGCGCGTGTGTGTGCAGAGAATGCGCGTGTGTGTGCAGAGAATGCGCGTGTGTGTGCAGAGAATGCGCGTGTGTGTGCAGAGAATGCGCGTGTGTGTGCAGAGAATGCGCGTGTGTGTGCAGAGAATGCGCGTGTGTGTGCAGAGAATGCGCGTGTGTGTGCAGAGAATGCGCGTGTGTGTGCAGAGAATGCGCGTGTGTGTGCAGAGAATGCGCGTGTGTGTGCAGAGAATGCGCGTGTGTGTGCAGAGAATGCGCGTGTGTGTGCAGAGAATGCGCGTGTGTGTGCGGAGAATGCGCGTGTGTGTGCGGAGAATGCGCGTGTGTGTGCGGAGAATGCGCGTGTGTGTGCGGAGAATGCGCGTGTGTGTGCGGAGAATGCGCGTGTGTGTGGGCGGAGAATGTGCGTGCGTGTGTGTGCGGAGAAAATGTGCGTGTGTCTGTGTGTACCCATGCGACGTGTATACCCAGGCGTCGTCTGATGGGACTACTACTCCCATCTGGCTATGTGTTTTGTCACATATAACAGATGGCATGAGCCGATGATGGGAGAATAGTCTCATCATCCGGCGCCTGTGTTCAATTGTAAAAAAAAAAAATCAAAACATTTACATATTCACATACAAAATACTTACTCACCGAACACCTAATCCCCAATGCCCGTGTCTCCTGCAAGCAATCAAAAATAAGAAACCAACATATACTCACCTGTCCGCTGTAGTCCATTTAATACCGAGTGTCACACGTCGATCTCACCCGGCCGCCGGCGATACACTGCGGGAATGATCATCTCCTCTCAGTGTATCACTGACCGCTGTGAGTTCACCGGAGTTCCTCAGCTGATCAGCTCAGATGCCCTCACTTCTGGCACCGCTGCATGGGAAAGTTCTCACTTAGCAATAGTGCTCTAAGAAGGGGTGGGATTCGGCCGGTTCTCCCCGGTTCGATGGAACCACTTGTTAAAGCAGCCGGTTCCCTGAACTGGGGAGATTCAGAGCCGCGATCCGGTACTTATGCACACCTCCCAACTGTCCCGTATCCAGTGGGGCAGTCCCGATTTGGATTTTGACAGTCTGCCCGCGGTCACGGGCGGGACATTAGTTTTCCTGCACTGCAATGTCAGCCTCATCCATTCCCTCCACCTGCAGAGCTGCACGCCACATATATGGCTGCTCTGTGCGCACAGGACCTGTGATGAGGTCACTGGAGGGGAGGAGTCAGGGGGTCACATGATCGGGACCTCCGTGTATGCATGCAGGACTCTGGTGGTTGTCATGGTGCTGGATGAGGGTAAGTTTATGTGTGGGGTCAGGAGGTGTTTACATTGTGGATGTAGCAGAGCTGTGTGTGTATGAGGTGTACGGAGCGGAGCCGCGTGTCTGTATGAGGTGTATGGAACGGAGTCGTGTGTGTACGAAGTGGAGCCGCGTGTGTACGAAGCGGACACTAGCTGTGTCGGATCGGAGCAGATGTTGCTCCTCGCTCTGATACTGAATGGCACAGGAGACATGGACAGGTCTTTATCAATGGCATACCGGACCTGCAGCGGCGTCAGCAGTCCGCGGCGTGGCAGGATGACATCATTCAGCGCCGCGGGAGTGGAAGCTGCTAGCTGCTGCGAGGGAGCGCGTTGAAAGGTGTGTGTGTGTGTGTGTGTGTGTGTGTGTGTGTGTGGTGATGGAGAAGGCAATGATGGGGGTGTGAGGGCAATGATGGGGGTGGGGTAACCATGTGTGGCCATTATACTGTACGCAGTATCATGTGGGGCCATTATACTGTACCCAGCATCATGTGGGCCAATTATATAGTATGGAGCACTGTGTGGCACCAGGGTATCTGACTGTAGAGGTTGAACAAGGAAGTGACATCACAATTTTTTTTTTTTTAATAATAATAATAATAATAATATCTATATTTAGCTCTATGGATTTACAAAAACGCATTAAAAAACACATAAAAAGAGTTGAATTCCACTGCGTTTTTCTGCCAATAGATGCAGAAACCTTGCAGAAAATTCTGCAAGCAAATATGCAACATGCGCACATAGCCTAAAGGTAATGGTGTAACAGCACATCATCACTCACATGTTATAATTGTGCAGGTCAACGTGGCCTCTGACGTGCGGGACAACGTGGCCTCTGACGTGCGGGACAACGTGGCCTCTGACGTGCGGGACAACGTGGCCTCTGACGTGCGGGACAACGTGGCCTCTGACGTGCGGGACAACGTGGCCTCTGACGTGCGGGACAACGTGGCCTCTGACGTGCGGGACAACGTGGCCTCTGACGTGCGGGACAACGTGGCCTCTGACGTGCAGGACAACCCAGCTGGTAAGTGCACAGATATTAGTATAGAGGTTGATGATGAGTGTGCAGTACACACCAATTTGCAAACTTTCTCCCCCTTTCAGTTACGGGAAGAGTGGTGGCCAGCGGTCAGCAGGAGGAGATTTGTGCTGGTGGTGGTTCTTCTGGAAATGTATGGAGCCATGGGTCACCATTCTCGTCAGACACTGGGTATACCATCCAGGCCTTAAAGAGGAGGAATGTCGTACGGTTCAGACACAGAGGTGCCAGAGAAGAGCTACCCAGCCGGAGCTTTGTTATCCGAGAGCTCCTGTGTAACCAGATGGGCTTCAGGCCCACCAACATCTTGGCTCTGATAAGCCTCCCGAACCGGCAGGGCTATGATGTCAGCTTTAAGGTTAGGTCTCGGCTGCGCCATTTCTGGGCGAACTTCTTCAAGTTTCGAGATGTGGACGGTTGGAACAAGTTCAGATTTATCCCCATTTCTAAGTCGGATACAGTAAGCGTGACCATAATCTTCTGGAATGAAGCAGTGCCTCCTCAGTACATTGTCACCTGGCTGCAGAGACATTGTGACCTCATGTCAGATCTGACTAAGGACAGGGATGCGGACGGTATCTGGACCGGAGGCTGGAGGGTCCTGGTTAAACTGCGTCAGAGCCCAAACTTCACCCATCATCTGCCAGTTTCCTTTTATATTGGTAGAGAGAAAGGCATCTGTTTCTATGCGGGTCAGCCGAGGGAATGCTATAGGTGTGGTCGGACCGGTCACCTGGCGAGCGCCTGCGCCTACTCCGTGGTAAAGTGCAGCCTGTGTGGGGAGTTTGGGCATGCAAAAGCCAAGTGCTGGAATGTCCGGTGTAATTTGTGTGGTCAGATCGGTCGTTCCCAGAGGGATTATTCCGATTTTTGGCATAATGAGGACCTGCCGGTGTCAGCAGAGGACCTGGAGGAGGAGGCGCTGCTGTCAGGGCCGGTACTTAGAAGGCCAGAGCCTCAGAGCGGGAGTAGTGATTCAGCACAGGGGGCTAGTGATTCATCAGAGGGGTCTTGGTCTCCTGCCTCAGTGTCCAACAGGGAAAATAATGAGAGCGCGCAGATTAAGAGAAGGAAAAAAAGATAAATCCAGTCGTAAGTCTGAGGGCGAGAGGTGCACGGACCAAAGGCCAGCCAAAAAGAAAGCAACTAGCGAAACAGAGTTGATGGTTCTTGAACATAGTCACCGTGTCCTAACACAGTTCGAAACTGAGGAGGAGATGGATAGAAAGAGTTACGGAAGATAGAGGAGCAGGTTAACTTCTATCGAGAGGATAGTCCTCCTACAAAACAGAAAACCCTTTAGGGGAACGCCAGTCCGTATCAGACACTGAAAAAAGCAGTCCGCAAAATATCTCCGATTCAAATCTATGATGATGAATACATCTGCTCTTTGATTTTTTTTGAGGGTTCACACTTTTTTGGCTGAGTTTTTGGATCAGGAACCATGAGGTTTGATGGTGGAGTTGTAGAGTTTCTGGTTTAAAATTTCAGTCAAAAAGTGTGTTAGTGAGTATTTACCATGGTGACTGAATGTAGTGTCCATCGATTGAGTCTTTGGTTTAAAGGGTTTTCCAGAGTTCTAATAACCCCTTCTGAGTGCCTGTGTTTCCCCCCCAGTAATGTAACAGCTACATTCCCCTCCAGTGCTGGGGCACTTGCAGCGGTGTTGGCACGCACTGGCTCTCCCGAGGCTTGCCTGACATTGTCACGCGATCACTGCAGCCAATCGGCGCTGGTTTCAGTCTCTTCTCCTTCGGACCAATCAAGTCATCCAGAGTAAGAGCAGCCGCAGTTCTCACTTCCTCCCAATGTCAATTACATTCGTAGAAAAGAAGTGTGAAGCCAGCGGGAATTGTCCGCAATGATCATGTGACAAAATGTCACGTGATCCCCAGGAGGGCCAGTTCCAATACCGCTGCAACATCGCCAGCACTGGAGGGAAGTATAGCTGTTATTATATAACTGGGGGGAAACAAGGATTCAGAAAGGGTTGTTTGAGTAATGTACAATCCCTTTAAAGCTGCAGAATGAATTTTGCCATAAAAGTTTTGTTCTTTAACTTTTTTACCCAACAGGCATTGACATTGTAATTTACAATGACATTATGTATACTGCGGTGCAGTAATATTGATGTGCACTAGATTTCAGTTTTGTATTAAACAGGTTGACCCATTTTGCTCCCAGATCAGTTCATTCTTAACAAATAAACCACCCTTTATTTACCCTTCTGGGGTCTGGCACTGGGCTCCCTGTATTGTCCTGGTCTCTGATATTTGAGTGCAGTGGTGACATCATGTTGGCAGCGCTGCAGCCAATCACCAAACTCAGCGGCTTCCACCATCTTGATCAGCAGAGCCATTGAGCTCCGTGATTGGCTGACTGCAGCGCTGTGAGCAGGACGTCATGTCTGCAGCCTGTAAACAATTACTGGAGCGGCTGCCAAGACATATCCTGGACTCAGGAAGGTAAGGAAATAGCAAGCACATGTAGTCTTAAAGGGAACCATTCCTTCTAATGATGAAATATAGTTTAACTTGTATTTGTGATATGATTTTTTATTTTTTTTACAATAAAAAACAACAAAAAACTATTTAAAGGGATTGTCCGGTCAAAACGGATAAGTCTGAAGCGACACAGAGTGACTGCAGACTTATCAGTTTTCACCGGACAAAGCCAAACATTACTACACTACTACCTCCTGTGTACAAGAATATGACTACTATAATACTGCCCCTATGTACAAGAATATAACTACTATAATACTGCTCCTGTGTACAAGAATATGACTACTATAATACTGCTCCCTATGTACAAGAATATAACTACTATAATACTGCCCCTATGTATAAGAATATAACTACTATAATACTGCCCCTAACTACTATAATACTGCTCCTATGTACAAGAATATAACTACTATAATACTGCTCCTATGTACAAGATTATAACTACTATAATACTGCCCCTATGTATAAGAATATAACTACTATAATATTGCTCCCTATGTACAAGAATAGAACTACTATAATACTGCCCCTATGTACAAGATTATAACTACTATAATACTGCCCCTATGTACAAGAATATAACTACTATAATACTGCCCCTATGTACAAGATTATAACTACTATAATACTGCCCCTATGTACAAGATTATAACTACTATAATACTGCCCCTATGTACAAGAATATAACTACTATAATACTGCTCCTATGTACAAGAATATAACTACTATAATACTGCTCCTATGTACAAGACTATAACTATTATAATACTGCTCCTATGTACAAGAATATAACTACTATAATACTGCCTCCTATGTACAAGAATATAACTACTATAATACTGCTCCTATGTACAAGAATATAACTACTATAATACTGCTCCTATGTACAAGACTATAACTATTATAATACTGCTCCTATGTACAAGAATATAACTACTATAATACTGCCCCTATGTACAAGAATATAACTACTATAATACTGCCCCCATGTACAAGAGTATAACTATTATAATACTGCTCCTATGTACAAGAATATAACTACTATAATACTGCCCCTATGTACAGGAATATAACTACTATAATACTGCTCCTATGTACAGGAATATAACTACTATAATACTGCTCCTATGTACAAGAATATAACTACTATAATACTGCCCCCAATATACAAGAATATAACTACTATAATACTGCCCCCTATGTACAAGAATATAACTACTATAATACTGCCCCTATGTACAAGAATATAGCTACTATAATACTGCCCCTATGTACAAGAATATAGCTACTATAATACTGCCCCTATGTACAAGAATATAGCTACTATAATACTGACCCCTATATACAAGAATATAACTACTATAATACTGCCCCTATGTACAGTACAAGAATATAACTACTATAATACTGACCCCTATATACAAGAATATAACTACTATAATACTGCCCCTATGCACAGTACAAGAATATAACTACTATAATACTGCCCCTATGTACAAGAATATAGCTACTATAATACTGCCCCTATGTACAAGAATATAGCTACTATAATACTGCCCCTATGTACAAGAATATAGCTACTATAATACTGCCCCTATGTACAAGAATATAGCTACTATAATACTGACCCCTATATACAAGAATATAACTACTATAATACTGCCCCTATGTACAGTACAAGAATATAACTACTATAATACTGACCCCTATATACAAGAATATAACTACTATAATACTGCCCCTATGTACAGTACAAGAATATAACAACTATAATACTGCCCCCTATGCACAGTACAAGAATATAACTACTATCATAACGCTGTAATGTTGGATGATGGTGAACTGACCTACTGCTAGCCAGCAAGAGCAGTGTGTTGGTCACACCTGGCTCTAGCCGTCGCCCTGTCTCGCACTCTTAAGGGCCAGGTATAGTCTTCACCCGCCTCCTAGTCCTGGTAAGGTGGGCCTTTAGCAGAGCCCTTTCCAGGTGGCGAGCAGCATGGCGGCTGGTGACCGGACACAAAAGCCGCAGACAAGGTAAACACACCGGAACTAAAAATCGCAGTGCCACTGCAGGAACTAAGGAGAATAATGATAAACCAAGCACAGGCACCAAAGCATGAACCTCCTCAGGAGCACAGCAACACTGACCTTAACCCCCCACCCAGAACTGGAATAATCAACACAAGGAGAAACTGGAAGGTTTAAATCTGCCCCCCAGCAGTCAACTGACCATGCTGGGGTAACGCCCCATCTCCACCCCCAGACCACAGAGACCCTAGAGGAGGGGAGAGAAGACTGGAGTGAGCCTTCCACCATTTGACTGCCACAGCAAGTATGGTATCCCGTAGCCGCTGGCAGCAGCAAACACCCAGGAGCCCCGTACAGCATAATCGCTGGGAGCAGCGGCGTCCAGTCTCCCAGCGATGCTAGGAGTGCATCTCCTAGAATGAGATACCTGGACTAAGCAAGCACCTCTGCAAGCTCAGCCCCCCGGAGGGGACACTACGCCCCTCATGAAATCTGACCACGCTATAAACACGTTTACCATCTCATGAGAGGAAGGCAAATGTGCAGGAGGGATGATGTGACACTAGTGGAAGAAACGGTTAACGATATCCCAGGTAACTACCATCCCACCGGTGGTAGGTGGATCCGTGATAAAATCCACATGTTGGAGGAGGGATTTGCGTTTAATGGCACATTGGTTAAAGGGTTGAGCAGCGGTTGAGGGCTCGGCTGTGCCATATTGAGTGATTGACCGGAGGGGATAGTAACGATTAATAAGTATGGGGGAGGTGGGTTATGCCGGGTACTGCAAATTGGTTTGGTAATTTCTCTACATGTTTATTTAAGTTGCAATGTTGGAAAAAACAAACTGGGAAATTCGGATTGTTACTGCAGCGGGAGGCGCATGGAGAGGGTTAAGTAAGGGAGAGTGTTCGCAATGGGCGGTGGAGCCCCACTCTTGATGAGAGGAAGAATGTGTTGTATTGGGTGGGTTAGGGGGGCAAGTTGGGAGTTGGTAGGGGGGGTGGGAGGGATTAGACAGCTCATACTTGGAAAAGTGGATACTATGAAGGATGAGGAGCCGTATGATGGGGGACCGCATTAAAATATTGAGTTGGAATGTAAGCGGCCTAGCGGATAAAACTCGGTGGGCGGCAAGCCTGCAGTATGTTCGAGAACAGAAGGTCTCAATGATATGCCTGCTGGAGACACATTTAGGTTGGGAAAAGGTGGATGTATTGAACAGGCGCTGGATACAGAGGGCATACCATTCTACCTTCTCTACGTACTCTAGGGGTATGTCGGTGTTGGTATCTGTGGGAGTGCAGTATGAAGAGGTGTTGGTACAGGAGGATGTGGATGGTCAGTATGTGGTGGTGCAATGCAAAGTAAATGGAGTGTTGATGTGTATAGCGGCAATGTATAGTCCGCCTCCATACTCAAGAAAATTAGAGAGGTGCTGGAGAGGGTGGAACGCTGGGGCCCGATACCATTTCTAATTATTGGGGATCTTAATATATGTGATGACTTTTGGGATAAAAATAAAAACTCCCAGAATAGGACAGTGGGACACATTACTACGTTTGGGACTTATATTCGTGAAGTGGGTATGACTGATCTATGGAGAGTTAGGCATGTTTGGGAAAGGGGGTACTCATGTTATTCACCGGCTCATGGTACTCTATCCAGAATTGATTTGGCACTGGGCAACCGTCTGTTGGACACGATGGTAGGGGATGTGAGATATTTGCCTAGGGCCCTCTCAGACCATAGTCCAATTGAGGTGGAGTTTCGGCCGATAGGGACAGGGGCCGTGAACAGGAGAGAGTGGAAGATTCACCCTAACTGGCTGCACAGTATAGATCTAGATAAGATAAAACGGGAGTTGGTGGAATTTTTTGAGCTGAATGATGGGAGTGTAGATGCTCTTACTGTATGGGAAGCCATGAAGGCGTACTTAAGAGGGCTGTTGTTTAGAGACATTAGTAGATGTAAGCGGAAGTCGAGAGAGGCAGAAAAGGCAGCGATTGATGGGTTGAGGGCAGCGGAGGATGAGATGGTGAAACTGGGTAATCCGGAAGCTGGGAAGAGATGAAAGGCAGCTCAAAGTCATCTGGAAGAAA
The DNA here is from genome assembly GCF_051348905.1 of Ranitomeya variabilis. Taxonomy (NCBI): domain Eukaryota; kingdom Metazoa; phylum Chordata; class Amphibia; order Anura; family Dendrobatidae; genus Ranitomeya; species Ranitomeya variabilis. The sequence continues at coordinate 52,267,155 of NC_135236.1, forward strand.
TTTTGCTGGGTAAAGCTGAAAGGAAGTGGGAATTCATGAAGCTGGCTAATTATCAGGAGGATGAAACTGTAGGTCACATGCTGTCGCTGGTGGCTTCTGCACAGAGAAGTACTTCGTTTGTCCATTCTCTGGTTTCCAGAAGTGGTACGAGTGTCTCTGAGACTCCAGAGATTTTGGAGGCTTTTGCGGATTTTTACGAGGACCTATATTCCTCTCGGGTGGATGGGACGGTGGGAGACACAGTGGCGTTCCTTGAGGGACTGGAGCTCCCGAGGTTGAGTGACGCAGATAGAGGGCTTGGAGGCTCCTATCACGGAGGAGGAACTGGGTCGGGCATTACAGTCTATGGCTAATGGGAAGGCGCCTGGAGTAGATGGGTTTCCTGCTGAGATCTATAAACATATGGGGGAGGTGCTATTTCCCAGATTAAAGGCGGTCCTAGAGGAGGCTCAGACTAGGGAGTGTCTGCCTACATCCATGAGAGAGGCCATAATAGCGGTGATTCCTAAGGAGGGGAAAGACTTGGGGCAACCTGAGTCATACCGGCCAATCTCCTTGCTCAATATAGATGTCAAGATTCTGGCCAAAGTGTTGGCGATGAGGTTGACGAGTGTAATCTCCGGCCTGGAGCACCCAGACCAATCTGGCTTTATGCCTGATAGATCCACGGCGGTCAACCTACGGAGGCTATTTATGAATCTGCAGCTTAGGTCTGATAACTGTGGCCAGAGAGTTATTGCATCTTTAGACGCCCATAAGGCGTTCGACAGAGTGGAATGGAGATATCTCTGGCAGGTGTTGCAATATCTGGGGTTTGGCTCGCGGTTTGTGTCCTGGATTCAGCTGCTGTATTCGCAGCCGATGGCCAGACTCAGGGTGAATGGGGAGTTATCACGGACTATACAATTAGCTAGAGGGACAAGGCAGGGATGTCCGCTCTCTCCTCTTTTGTTTGCTCTGGCCGTGGAGCCACTGGCTGCTAAACTTCGACAGTCTGACGAGGTGTTTGGGTTTAAATATGGGATGATTGAAGAGGGTGGCGTTGTATACGGATGATATTCTACTGTTTCTAGCTGACCCGGTTGCTTCCTTGGGGGGGCTATTGGGATTATTGAAAGATTTGGCTCACTGTCAGGACTGACGATAAACTGGAGTAAGTCTATTTTGTTTAAAGTGGACGACGTAGGGGAGGAGGGGAGTGAGCCGCGGGAGGATGGGCGACTGAAGGTGGTAAGTCAATTTAAATATCTTGGGATATGGGTATCTATGCCGGTTACGGATTACATACATAGGAATCTGACTCCGATCTTAGGTGTTAAGGCAAAAGTGGATGCTTGGGTTAAGCTGCATTTATCTGTGGTGGGCAGGGTGAATCTTATCAAAATGATTTTGATGCCGAAGATTCTGTATGTTCTACATAATGCGCCAGTTTGGATACCGCGCGGGAAATTTCGGCAGATTAACTCCCTGTTCAGGAATTTGGTATGGGGGAGACAACATCCACGTATCAGACTGGAGACACTTCAGCGACCCAAGGAAGATGGGGGCTTGGCATTGACTAACCCTGAAGTATATTTTCTTGCAGCCCAGAGTCAGCACTTAAAGGGCTGGGTGCATGAAGGGTCGTCCGGGGCGGTACAGCAATTAATGGAAAAGGTGACAAAGCTCCCTGGGGGCTTTGGGGAAATTGTATCCGACTATGTTATTGATATGTAAGCTGTGGGGTAGACTAAAACATATACAGGTCCTTCTCAAAAAATTAGCATATAGTGTTAAATTTCATTATTTACCATAATGTAATGATTACAATTAAACTTTCATATATTATAGATTCATTATCCACCAACTGAAATTTGTCAGGTCTTTTATTGTTTTAATACTGATGATTTTGGCCTACAACTCCTGATAACCCAAAAAACCTGTCTCAATAAATTAGCATATTTCACCCGTCCAATCAAATAAGTGTTTTTTTAATAACAAACAAAAAAACCATCAAATAATAATGTTCAGTTATGCACTCAATACTTGGTCGGGAATCCTTTGGCAGAAATGACTGCTTCAATGCGGCGTGGCATGGAGGCAATCAGCCTGTGACACTGCTGAGATGTTATGGAGGCCCAGGATGCTTCAATAGCGGCCTTAAGCTCATCCAGAGTGTTGGGTCTTGCGTCTCTCAACTTTCTCTTCACAATATCCCACAGATTCTCTATGGGGTTCAGGTCAGGAGAGTTGGCTGGCCAATTGAGCACAGTAATATCATGGTCAGTAAACCATTTACCAGTGGTTTTGGCACTGTGAGCAGGTGCCAGGTCGTGCTGAAAAATGAAATCTTCATCTCCATAAAGCATTTCAGCCGATGGAAGCATGAAGTGCTCCAAAATCTCCTGATAGCTAGCTGCATTGACCCTGCCCTTGATGAAACACAGTGGACCAACACCAGCAGCTGACATGGCACCCCACACCATCACTGACTGGGTACTTGACACTGGACTTCAGGCATTTTGGCATTTCCTTCTCCCCAGTCTTCCTCCAGACTCTGGCACCTTGATTTCCGAATGACATGCAAAATTTGCTTTCATCAGAAAAAAGTACTTGGGACCACTTAGCAACAGTCCAGTGCTGCTTCTCTGTAGCCCAGGTCAGGCGCTTCTGCCGCTGTTTATGGTTCAAAAGTGGCTTTACCTGGGGAATGCGGCACCTGTAGCCCATTTCCTGCACACGCCTGTGCACGGTGGCTCTGGATGTTTCCACACCAGACTCAGTCCACTGCTTCCTCAGGTTCCCCAAGGTCTGGAATCGGTCCTTCTCCACTGCTTCCTCAGGTTCCGGTCACCTCTTCTCGTTGTACAGCGTTTTCTGCCACATTGTTTCCTTCCAACAGACTTACCATTGAGGTGCCTTGATACAGCACTCTGGGAACAGCCTATTTGTTGAGAAATTTCTTTCTGGGTCTTACCCTCTTGCTTGAGGGTGTCAATGATGGCCTTCTTGACATCTGTCAGGTCGCTAGTCTTACCCATGATGGGGGTTTTAAGTAATGAACCAGGCAGGGAGTTTTTAAAAGCCTCAGGTATCTTTTGCATGTGTTTAGAGTTAATTAGTTGATTCAGAAGATTAGGGTAATAGGTCGTTTAGAGAACCTTTTCTTGATATGCTAATTTATTGAGACAGGTTTTTTGGGTTATCAGGAGTTGTAGGCCAAAATCATCAGTATTAAAACAATAAAAGACCTGACAAATTTCAGTTGGTGGATAATGAATCTATAATATATGAAAGTTTAATTGTAATCATTACATTATGGTAAATAATGAAATTTAACACTATATGCTAATTTTTTGAGAAGGACCTGTACGTGGGATTACGGGTCTGACCAGATTCTCCCCGCTATGGCATAATAATAATTTTAAGGAGTTTGTGGCAATGGGGGTACTACCAGAATGGCAGGCCAAGGGGATTCAATATGTCTATCAGATAATTGAGCAGGGAGAGTTGAAATCCTTTTCCCAATTGCAGGTGGAATTTGATCTCGGGCCTGCAGGGAATATCAATATTTGTGGATGAGACACGCATTTGGAGCTGAGAACAGGGACGGAGGCATCAGAATTCAAAGGGATATAGTGTTAGAGTATGTGTGTGGTGAAGGGACTACTGGGGGGGTTATTTCCACTCTTTATAAAGACTTGCTGCACACTTTCCTGTTAAGGTTTCCAATACTGGCGAGAGCTAAGTGGGAGAGGGATCTGGGCCCAATGAAGAATGAAACTTGGGAGTCGGTGCTGGAGTGGGTTCCACGGCTGTCTCTGGGCGAACCGTATAGGCTGTCACAGCTTTATGTACACAGAGTTTACAAATCTCCGAAGGTGTCATATAAGGCAGGTTTGCGTGATGATTCTGAGTGCCCGAGGTGTAAATCTACAGATGTAGATATATTTCATATGATGTGGACGTGTCCGAGATTGGCTGCTTTTTGGTTGGTAGTTTTGAGTCGTGTGGAAGGAGCATACATATGCACGGTGCCAAGGGACCCGATGGTGTGCTTGTTGGGGTGCGTGGATGAGATTGGAGTGGATAACAAACTGAAGACCGCTATTGCCAGATTACTGTATATGGCCCGGAAGGTAATAGCGCAAAATTGGATTAAGGACGAGCCGCCTTCAAGAAGAGAATTCCTCCAATATGTGAAGCAGGGCCTGAAACTGGAAAAGGGGTTTTATCAGAAAAGAGGGAAAATTGAAATGTTCGATAAGCTGTGGTCTCCGTGGCTTGCCATGGGATAGGTTTGTTATAGAGTATGGATGAATCAAGACCCTGAATTGGTGTAAACATAACATGTGGCCTATGGTTCTAACTGAAGGGATAGTCATCCTATAGATTTGAGTGTGGAGCTATTAAACAAGGTGAGCTGTCTTATTGGGGGGGGGGCGGGATAAGTTGGGATTGCGGGGTTCGTTTGGGGGGAAAACTTTGTACTGAAAACAAGAATGTAACATGTCAATGTGCGACCAGGGTCAGTCCGGAACGGAAAATGGGAGGAGTTTACGAACATGAACAGGCCGCGGCACCTTACTCCTGGCGCACACCTCACAGGACTGAGCAAATGTCTCCACATCCTGACCCAAGGAGGGCCACCAATACCATTATTTCACCAAGTGCATGGTACCCTTGATCCATGGGTGGCCAGCCAGGACCGAGTCGTGACAGGAGCCCAAGGTTAGCAGGCTCAAACAACTTACCCTGCAGGGTATCAGGAGGGGCCAAATGTTGTGACTTAATCTCCCATTCTACACTGGTAGTGGCGACCACCATACCAGGGGAAAACAGGCGGAACCTCCTCCTGCTGAGCAGGGCATAAACTCTGGGTGTTTTTAGACCCAGGAATGTAGGTAATAGAAAAATGAAATTGTGAAAAAACAAGGCCCATCTAGCCTGTCTGGGTTTAAGCCTCTTGTCATTCTCCTCCCTCTCACAGACATAAGTTCTTTACACAATGCGGATGACGCTGCCGCTCTATATACACCACAATGGCTGTAGCTCTGGAATCTGCAGCCCCACTTACACATACCAAAGCTCGCAAAATCAACAGACAGCCCTGGCACACCAGCCTGACCAAAGAACTGAGGCGAGCCTCCAGGGCTACTGAGCGCAGATGGAAAAGATCCCACTCCAACGAGCACTTCATCGCATTCAAACAGTCCCTCACTACTTTCAAGACCACACTCGCCACAGCTAAACAAACCTACTTCTCATCTCTCATATCCTCCCTGTCTCACAACCCTAAACAGTTATTCAACACTTTCAATTCTCTCCTCCGTCCCCCAGCACCTCCTCCCTCCCCACTTATCTCAGCTGAAGACTTTGCCTCATTTTTCAAGCAGAAGATTGATAACATCAGAGACAGTTTTGGTCAACAACCCCCAGAGCCCTTCCTCCCGACTTCCCAGCCCTCCACCTCCAAAACCAACTTCACCATTACAGAAGATCAACTCTCCACTCTACTCTCAAGATCGCATCTCACCACCTGTGCACTTGACCCGTTCCCATCCCACTTCATCCCAAACCTCACCAAAGTCTTCATCCCAACCCTAACCCATCTCTTCAACCTATCACTAACAACTGGTGTTTTCCCCTCAAGCTTTAAACATGCCTCAATCACACCTATCCTCAAAAAGCCTTCTCTGTATCTAGCTATCGCCCTATATCACTTCTCCCCTATGCCTCCAAACTACTGGAACAACACGTCTACCTTGAACTCTCCTCCCATCTCTCTTCTTGCTCCCTCTTTGACCGCTTACAATCTGGCTTCCGGTCACACCATTCCACTGAAACTGCCCTAACTAAGGTCACCAATGACCTCTTAACCGCCAAGAGCAAGCGACACTACTCTGTCCTCCTCGACCTGTCGGCTGCCTTTGACACAGTGGACCATTCCTTATTATTACAGACCCTCTCATCCCTTGGCATCACAGACTTGGCCCTATCCTGGATCTCATCATACCTAACAGACCGGACATTCAGCGTCTCCCACTCACACACCACCTCCTCACCTCGCCCCCTATCTGTCGGAGTCCCACAAGGTTCAGTCCTTGGGCCCCTGCTCTTCTCCATTTACACCTTCGGCCTGGGACAGCTCATAGAATTTCATGGCTTCCAGTATCACCTCTATGCTGATGACACACAGATCTACATCTCTGGACCAGATATCACCTCCCTACTAACCAGAATCCCTCAGTGTCTGTCCACTATTTCATCCTTCTTCTCTGCTAGATTTCTGAAACTTAACATGGACAAAACAGAATTCATCATCTTTCCCCCATCTCACGTGACCCCCCCAATGAACCTATCCATTACAGTGCATGGCTGCCCACTCTCCCCAGTCCCACAAGCTCGCTGCCTCGGGATAATCCTTGACGCTGATCTGTCCTTCAAACCACATATCCAAGCCCTTTCCACTTCCTGCCGACTTCAACTCAAAAATATTTCACGAATCCGTACATTCCTCAACCAAGAATCTGCAAAAACCCTAGTCCATGCCCTCATCATCTCTCGCCTTGACTACTGCAACCTTCTGCTCTGTGGCCTCCCCTCTAACACTCTCGCACCCCTCCAATCTATTCTAAACTGTGCTGCCCGACTAATCCACCTGTCTCCCCACTATTCCCCGGCCTCTCCCCTCTGTCAATCCCTTCACTGGCTCCCCATTGCCCAGAGACTCCAATACAAAACCCTAACCATGACATACAAAGCCATCCACAACCTGTCTCCTCCATACATCTGTGACCTCGTCTCCCGGTACTTACCTACACGCAACCTCCGATCCTCACAAGATCTCCTGCTCTACTCCCCTCTTATCTCCTCTTCCCACAATCACATACAAGATTTCTCTCGCGTATCACCCCTACTCTGGAACCCTCTACCACAACACATCAGACTCTCGCCTACCATCGAAACCTTCAAAAATAACCTGAAGACCTACCTCTACCGACAAGCCTCCAACCTGCAGTAACCACCGATCAACCAAACCGCTGCATGACCAGCTCTATCCTCACCTACTGTATTCTCACCCATCCCTTGTAGATTGTGAGCCTTCGCGGGCAGGGTCCTCTCTCCTCCTGTACCAGTTATGACTTGTATTGTTTAAGAATATTGTACTTGTTTTTATTATGCATACCCCTCCTCACATGTAAAGCGCCATGGAATAAATGGCGCTAAAACAATAAATAATAATTCTCCAAATAGATTACATTTTTATGGTCAGTGAGCACCAAAAACTGATGTCTTGCTCCCTCCAACAAGTGCTGCCACTCCTCAAGAACCCATTTAATGACCAACAACTCCCAGTTGCCCACATTCTAGTTTAACTCCATGTGAGAAAATTTCTTAGACAAAAAAAGGCCGAATGTGAGTGAGAGAAGCAGATTCATGGGACAACACCGTGCCCACTTCAGAGGCATCCACCTCCACCACAAATGGTCTATTGAGGTCCGGCTGGACCAGAAAAGGGGTAGAGAAAGTCCTCCTTGAGGCTAGACAATGCCCCATCAGACTCAATCCCCCACCCAACTATATCAACCTCCTTGCGAGTAAGGTCCGTAAGGAGTTCCACAATTTTGGAAAAATCCCATGATGAACCTTCTGCAGTAGTTGGCAAAACCCCAAAAACCTTTGAAGAGCCTTGAGGTTCTTGGGTTGCACTCCGTCCCGTATGACCTGTACCTTAGCAGGGTCCATACGGAAACAGTGGAGGACAAAACTACCAAGAAATTCAATCTCCTCCATCTCTAAAAAGCATTTGGGCAGATTTACTGTACATATAAAAAAAATTATCCTCGAGCCTATTGAGAACAATGCGAACATGATCCCTATGGGAGGACACATCCTTAGAGAAAATAAGAATATCAATATATAGACAATAATGAAACTCCCCAGAATATCTCTGAAGAGGTCGTTAAAGCCTGAAATACTGCAGGGGCGTAAGAGACCAAATGGTATTACCAAATATTTATAATGCCCATCTGGAGTGTTCAAAACTGTCTTCCACTCATTTCCTGACTTGAAGCGAACATGATTATAGGCCCTCTTAAAATCCAGTTTAGTAAAGATCCTGCCCTTGGTTAGTGGGGCATCGGTCATAAGATGTATCTCAAAGTCATAGGGCTGATGGGGAGGCAAAACTGAGCTCCCTTTTCAGAAAATACCTCTGGAAACCAAGTATGGAGGAGTTTGAGGGGTAGAATACTCAAGGCAAGGAATAGTGTGTCAACATATGCCCCAACACTTCTCCCCTGACTCAATGACATCCCCAGTAACCCAGTCAATATGGTGATTATGTTTTCTGAGCCAAGGAAGACACAGTTCCACAGAAGCTGGAAGGGTTTGAAGAGCCAAGAATGTTATCTCTTGCTTATGGAGCCACCCCACCCGCAGGGATACTGTATAATCAGTACACGTTTTTACACACTTAGAAGGGAGTTATCCAGTGAGGGAAGTTTAATGACTGATTCCAAAGCCAGGAGGGGAAGCTCCAAAGCCCTGGCCCTGGAGATATCCAAAAATTGTACTTCTTCCCCAAAATCGACCTTTAGCCTCCCTCCCCCAATAAGTCAATATAATGGGAAAAAAAAAACTTTTTTAAATGGGTACCTATGTGCCTGCCTAGTTGGGGCCCCCTGATCCAACTAGAAGTGGTCGTTTATTAGATGCTCCAGACGAGGGCAGTCACATACCAGATGTTTAGCTGACCCGCAGAGGAGGCCACTTTTCCCAGTTACATCGGCTCCTCCCAGATGACAAAGGTAGTTCCTGAGATGGCACTACTCTCCCACCGGAGGCTTTGTCCCACAACCAATCTCGTCTCCTTCTGTCCAGATGCACGGCCAGAATCATGGCGGCCTCCAAACTTTGAGGTGGTTGTTGGTGCACCAACATGTCCTTTATGGAATCTGCCAGTCCATCCAGGAAAATGCTCCTTAAGGATGTGTCATTCGACCCCACCTCAACAGACCACCATCTGAATTGAGAACAAATATTTCTCCACCAGGAAGCTACACTGAATAAGAGCTCTGAGGTTAGATTCAGCAATGGCAGCTCTATCTGGTTCATCATAAATGCGTCCCAGTGGCCTAAAATAATTCAACGGAATTCTGGGCCAGGAAATCATCCGCCAGAGTAAAGGCCCATGTCTGGGGATCCTTCTTGAGTAAGTTGATAACCAGTCCCACCTGAGACCTCTTGTTTCCTGAAGATATGGGTCTAAGCTGAAAATAGAACTTGCAATTCTATTAAGAAATTGCTTGCGATCTCACAAAAAATCGGACAATGGAACTTTATCCTCACGAATCTCCCAGCCCACATCACAGGGACCGGTACATGGGATATAGAAGCTACCCCAGGAGAGGGAGCTTTAGTACGTAACTGAGCCACGGCTTGGGTATGATGTCCCTCATTAGCAGCCAAATCCTGAAACATGCCAAGAAGATTCCACATCTACTTCACCAGCTGACCGGCTGGATCCATTCAATCTGGGCTGATTATTATGTTATGCTGGGTGATGGTGAACTGACCTACTGCTAGCCAGCAAAAGCAGTGTGTCGGCCACACTTGGCACTAGCCATTGCACTGCCGCGTACCCTTGAGGGCCGAGTATACTCTTCACCCACCTCCCGGTTCTGGCAAGGGGGCTTTAGCAGAGCCCTTCCCAGGCAGCAAGCAGCATGGCGGCTGGTGACCGGACAGACAAGCAGCAGACAGGGCAAACACACCAGAACCTAGAAACAGCAGTGCAACTGCCGAAACTAAGGTGAACAATGATAAACCAAGCACAGGGGCCAAAGCATGAACCTCCTCAGAAGCACAGCAACACTGACCTTAACGACCCACTAGAACCGAGAATAATCAGCAATAAAAAGGAGGAAATAGCATGTTTAAATCTGCCTCCCAGCAATCACCTGACCACGCTGGGCCCAATCTCCTCTCCCAAGCCACAGATACACCAGATGAGGGGAGAGAAGACTGGAGGGAACCTCCCACCATCTGACTGCCCCAGCAGGTACAGCGTCCCACACCTGACCTGCTGGCAGCAGCTAACACCAGGGTACCAGGGGTCCCCGCACAGCATAATCACTGGGACCAGCAGCGTCCCGTCTCCCGGCGATGCTAAGAGTGCATCTCCTAGAATGTGATATCCAGACTGAGCAAACACCCCCGCAAGCTCTGCCCTGAGAGGTGACACCCTGCCCCTCATGGCCAGATAAAGGTGACTGGCGACCTGCCGGAGAGCTGGAGCCCGCTCAGGAGCGCGAGGGGCCCACTCAGGTATGGAGCTACCATTCCTGACAAAAGCCCCCATGTGCAAGAATATAATAGCCTAACACTGCTCCTTTTCTAATCTTTAAGGTTTCCAATGACAGCACTGTTTTGGCACAGGACATTTTTTTAGTACTCTTGCCTGCCATACATTCTTAGCTGACTGTATACATCATACCTGTATACACTTCTGTGGTCTATTGCAAAGTTCATGAGAAAAACAAGTGACTTTGCCATCTTCTATGTTTTCTATGCAATAAATCCCAAACTAAACTAATAAAATAGACTAATCCAAAACCATTTATGCCTGGTAGAGTTGATCTTTCCAATGTTTTGGATATATCTTTCAAATCGATCTGTACGTGACTATATGTGATCACAATGACTACAGTGGTCCGTAAAGGGTATATTTGGGACTTTGGGTAATTGTAACTTGCCTGCCTGTTGTGCACAGCACCGTTCTTTCCTGGCACAGAGGTCATAGACCGCTCCTGCCAGGTATTCAGCTGCCTCTGCTGATGTGATGGGGCTTGACTTCAGACGTAATTCTCATTGACAGCCAGAGGGGATCCCGTGTCACGCTGTGATGGTCTTCAGTAAGGAAGAGGGGCCTCAAACTGTCCCTGGAGCTGTGACCCTAACAATCCCTGTCCCGGGGATACGCTTAAACGGAGAGAGGCCCGAGTCTCCGACCTTACTATGCTCCTGTAAAAGCCCTAATTTGTCACCCCCACCTCCCCATGAGATATGGGTCAGAAAGAAAGGTAATCCAGACAAAAAGACAAGACATGGATAACAGAAAACCTCTATCATACAACAACACTAACCAACAATAGGGAGGAGGATAGGGACAGGGAGGAATAAACTGAATGGGAAAAGGGAACAGGAGATAAACACACGTACTACAGAACACAACTCCAAACTTCAACTATTTAGTTTTAGTACACAGCACAGGAAGATGAATCTTTCACCGGCAGGGACTAAACACCCAGAGCTTGTATATATAGAGGGAGTAAAAGGTAAGCAGTTGCAGCTGAGAACAAGCAGGCTGTATGGTCTCAGCCAGCATGGAAAGAGTCCTTAACCCTCTCGGCATTGAAGGAAATGAAAATCCATTTAAATTAGGAAATGAATCACACCACCTCTAAAGAGGACTGCCATTCATTACCCGACCGATGTGACCGTCTAACTCCAAGTCTTCCAAGGGAACGTGACACCCTCGTGACAGTACCCTACCCCCTTCTATGATGGGCAACTGGACCCCCCGACCAGGTTTATGGGCCGCATGGAAGGACCACATTAGTTTATCGGCATTAACTTCAGATGCTGGTACCCACATCCTTTCTTCAGGACCATACCTCTTCCAGTGCACCAAGTATTGTAAAGAGCTGTGAACCATACAGGAATCCACAATTCTTGCCCCCTGAAACTCCAAATTATCATCAACAATAATCGGTTGCCGTGGAAAGGGTGACGACTAGAGAGGTGCTACATGTTTTTTAAAAAATGACCTGTGGAAAATTTGGATTTTAAGAGTTAGAGGAAGCTCAAGACGAAAGGCCACAGGGGTAATTATGGTGAACACCATGTAAGGACCAATGAACCTAAGACCTAATTTCCTCAAAGAAATTTTCAGTTGAATATTTCTAGTAGACAGCCATACTAAGTAATTCACACCTAGGTCCGGAATTACAACCATTTCTTATCAGCCTTGCATTTGTATCTGTCCCGCATGATCTTTCGTTACATGGTTTGGAACCCCTTGCCATACAGATGAGAGTGATAAAGAGAATCGTTGCTCCCCAGGAACCCCTTAAGACACCTCCTTACTGAAGGTAGAGAATTCAGGATGGAAGCCATATGCACCAAAAAAATGGCGACTTTCCAGTGGACTCGATTGTTTAAGGCGAACTCCGCTATTGGTAGAACAGAGGACCAATACTGAACCTATCCACCACAACTAAGATAACAGTCTTACTATAAAAGTAAGGAAGGTTTGTAATAAAATCCATGAAGAAGTGTATCCATGGCCGGTCGGGTGTGGTTAATGGTAGAAGAGCCTCAATTATGTGGAGTCTTAGAATGCGAACAGACATTACAGGAAGACACAGTCTGCTACATCCAGATGCAACCTTGACGACCAAAAACTACGAGAAAGGAGGTCCAAGGTTGCTTTACTACCTGGATGATGAGCAAGAGCGGAGCTATGATGTGCCCCTAAAACTTTGAGACGCATATGCAATTGAACAAATAATTTCCCTGAAGGACAAGCATAGGCATCCCCCTGAGACTTCAATACCACTCCCTCCAGCTCAGAACACATGGCAGAGACTACCACCCCTTCCTGTAAAATAGGGACAGTGTCATCTGAACAAGCACCCCCAGTGAAACCAAGACAAAGCATCAGCTTTGACGTTCTTAATCCCAGGACGGTAAGTGACAATAAAATTAAATCTGGTAAAAAACAAAGACCATCTAGATTGTCTAGGATTAAGATGTTTAGTGGATTTGAGGTATAACAGATTTTTATGATCTGTAGTGACCGTGACAGGGTGAACTGCCCCCTGCAAAAAGTGACGCCACTGCTCAAAAGTCAACTTGATGGCCAAAAGTTCTCTATTGCCTACATCATAGTTCCTGTCGGCCGAAGATAATTATTATTTTTTTTTTTTTCTTTTAGAGAATAAGGCACATGGATGCCACTTACCGGGGGCGACCCTTGAGACAACACATCCCCAACCACCGCCTCAGATGCGTCAACCTCAATAATAAAGGGTTGGGAAACTTCGGGTTGAATGAGTACAGGAGCAGTGGAAAAACATTTCTTCAAAAAAGAAAATGCCTGACTGGCGCAGTCGGACCACCTTGAGAAGTCCATACCTTTCTGTGCCACGTCAGTGAGGGGTTTGACAATCGATGAGAAGTTTTTGATAAACTTTCGATAGGAGTTAGCAGACCCAAAAAAATCTGCAGTGCTTTCAGATTTTCTGGTAGATCCCATTCCACAACTACACAGACTATCAGGATCCATCCAAAAACCTACAGCAGACATGAGGAAACCAAAGAACTGAACCTCTTGTATGTCGAATACACATTTTTCTAATTTGAAGTACAGTTTATTATCCTGCAAAATCTGTATACCCGCTGGACATGTACCTGATGTCACTTGAGATCAGGTCAGTATATTAAAATATCGTCAATACCCCACTTAAAATCTACCCACAAGGTAACGAAAAAAGTCATTAACAAAATATTGGAAAACGGCGGGGCATTAGTCAAACTAAAGGGCATGACTAAGTTTTCATAATGCCCTTCAAGAGTGTTAAAGGCAGTCTTCCACTCATCCCCCTCCATGGTCCTAATGAGATTATAGGCTCCCCTGAAGTCCAACTTGGAGAACCATTTTGCCCCAACAATCTGATTAAATAAGTCAGGAATGAGTGGGAGGGAATATGGGTATCGGATAATAATTCGATTTAACTCTCAAAAATCTAAAATAGGGAGGCAGGCCCACATCTTTCCTTTTAACAAATAAGAACCCCACCACTATGGGCGAAGTGGAGGGTCTAATATGTCCCTTAGCAAGACTCTCAGATATAATCCTTCAGGGCCTGCCTTTCAGGACCAGACAGACTGTATAATCTGGTCTTGGGTAATTTTCCTCCAGGGAGCAAGTTTACGGGGCAATCATACACACAGTGTGGTGGCAGTTCCTGGCACCCCTTTTATGAAAACACATCCACAAAATCAGACAGAAAAGAGGGTATGGTTTTAGTGATAACAGTAGAAATGATAGTACACAAGCAATTATTTTTGCAGAAATTACTCCCATTTGACTTTCTCTGGACTGCCAGTCAATAACCGGATTTATGGCCAGGGAAGGCCTAACACAATAGGAGTAGGGAGACCTTCTAAGACATAAGACAGGTGCTCCCTGTAAAAAAAACCCTATGTGCAGGTTCATATGTACTATTTGCATAAAATTTCCCTGACTGAAAGATGTAGAGTCAATCGCAAATATGGGTATGGGCTTCGCCAGAGTCTTACAGGGAAGACCAAGGTCCCGTGCAAACTGAGCAACCACCATGTTGGCTCCCACCTCACTATCCAAGAGGATAGATATTTTCTCAGTTTTCATACCAATAACCAGTTTTGCAGGTAAGAAAAACTGGAAAACATATGTGGAGGAGATGTATATGCAGCGCCCCAGAGTCCTGGTCGTTGCAGTACTGTGGCTCCGCCACTAAGGGGAGCCATGGTGCGTTCGATGGCACTGAAGGAGTTCCTCCAATCAGGTATCACAGACACCAATATGTTTCACAGCTGGGCCTCCGGGGGGAGCTAAGGGTGCTATTCATTAGGCCACTCCCCACCATAGTGGGTAAACTGGGGGTCAGGCAGGAAGTTAGTAGAGAAAGCTGACTGGATCGAACGAAGCAACACCTAGTGAGAGAGGGTGTTGTGGAGGAAGAGACAGTAGGGTCTCTGCCAGGGGTGGGATCCTGGCAGAGGCTTGGCATTGAAAGAACGTAACGGGACCGTGCCTGCTCAGAATAGCGGCGGTGCCCTAAGAAAGGACTAGAAGCGAGATAGATTGTGCTGAGTGAGAAACGAAATTGAGCAGAAGGAGAATACCAGCAGGGGTTTTGTTGAAAGAGGCAGCACCTTGCTGAGGCGCATTACCGGTGGCCGGAACGCCGAGGGAGTGGAATAATATACAGCTTTAAGCCATACTCCAAACAGCGGCAGGACAGTCAGTCTCAGGCGGGCTGTCTACCACATATCACCTATGAAGTCTTGGGGGGCAATTGCGGGAGAGGGGCGTCTCTAGGGTCCCGGAAGAACTCCAGGCCTACCTGACAAACGGGTGCCGTTCTTACTGTAACATCAGGAAGGGACGGAAGATTAGCAGAAGATCAGTTAATCGAGTTGTGAGGGAACTTAAGAAACAGACACAACAGTTGTGGGGTACTTTCCGTAAGCACAGCAGGGAAGGACTACAACACAAAGCGCTAAGAAGGAAGGCACTGATTTCCACCTGTGAGGAGAACTCTGGAGGTGCCATTGAACCGGCCGGACTTGCGCAGCCTGGTGGACCGGATTCTGGACTGAGGACCGAGAGATCTCCAGTAAAGAGGTAAAGAGACTGCAACCTGGTGTCCTCGTTATTTACCGCGACCTGCACCCCACAACTGCACCGCTATACCACCGTTAACAGCACCTATTTGCAACGGACGTCCCCCACTGACAGACAGGGCCACGGACCGGGTCTAGCCACCGTGACAACCCCAGGACTGAGATCCCAGAGGCCCGGCTCCGGGTACCCCTCGGCCCTGCGGCGGTGTGGGGGCGCTCCAAAAACTTGGCGTCACGAACAGGATCTACTTAAGCCTGAAGAATCAGGTCATGTGTGCCTTGGAACTGTGATTTATCGTGCTTGGACTGTGCTTTATTACAAGGACTGTGTGTTGCCACTTGCCGCCAGGAGTTCCCGCCAAAACCGCCGCCATTACAGCGCTAAGGAGAGCGCAGGAGAAGAAGAAGGGCGTGGAAGTGGGCGTGAACAAGCTGAAGAGCGCGAAAGACAATGGCCGCCCAGTCTAAATATCTCGGCCCCTTGAGGACGTGTCCGTCAGCAGCCGAGATCCGCCTCCTGATCCTCAACGGTGGGCAGAGACAGAGAAAACGAAACCGCCCACGAAGGAGAGAGCGGGAAAAGGACCAGGAAGAAGAAGTCAGAGACATGGAGGACGCCATGGCGAGCCACCCGGAGCCGGAGCGTGGGGTCGGAGCCGAGGACTCCCCCAGCTACCCGGAGGGGCACCGCAACCAGGCCTCCACCGCTGACGCTGAATTCCTGCAGGCCGGAGTGGACGAGCTCGGCGACCGACCCCGGCGGACGCAGCTGAGCACCGAGGCCGGGTGGAAGAAGGCCATCATCAGGAGCCTCACCGGACATCTGTCGGCAGCCTCATCTGGTCCGGAGCAGGAAAGAAGTCCCAGCGCTCCGAAGCTGGAAAGCAAGGCGCTGCCGGGAAGGGGTATGCTGCGAGCAGAGATGACGACGCCGCAGCACAAGGTCCCGCAACCAGCGTTCCAGACCCCAGTGGAGACGGAGCA
The DNA here is from genome assembly GCF_051348905.1 of Ranitomeya variabilis. Classification (NCBI taxonomy): domain Eukaryota; kingdom Metazoa; phylum Chordata; class Amphibia; order Anura; family Dendrobatidae; genus Ranitomeya; species Ranitomeya variabilis. Next base: position 52,283,577 of record NC_135236.1, read on the forward strand.
GACCGGCACCGGAGGGACCGCATCTGAAGCAGGTATGAAGGACGACCCTGCCCTGACAACTGACACCACTCCCGTGACTGCTGGTGCCACAGCTGCTGACCCAGTTCCAGTGACTGATCTTGCAGCAGCCTCTACCTCTGCTGCAACAAATGCCCCTACTCAAGCTGCGCAGATCTCCATCGCTGCGCATGATTTAACCATACATGAAAGACGGATTAACGGCGTTTGTCCAGCACTGGGTGTAACCCTGGACCTCACTTTTCCCAGGCCGAGAAGGGTTAAGTGCCAGGTGCAGCCCTGGAAGCCGTCCAACTAAGCCTCGGAAACCTGAAAATGTAAATAGTTACTGTTTGTTCTTTAAGTTGCTGCTAAACCCGTCCAGGGTAAACTTTAAAAAGGTGACCCCTTTGTTGACCCGGGGTCACTATTGTTGTTTTCTTGAAGTTTTGCACAAAGTTACACAAACTGCGAAATCATGGACTGTGCATGATTTGAACTTTCTTGTAAATAGTTTGCACCTTCTTAAAGGTGCTTCCTACTGGTTTTGTTTAAAGACATTTTGCGAAGATACCATTCCGGAGCCTTTGCATGGACTGGTAGGCTGAGAAGAAGAGCTACCTCAGAAAGACTTGATCTCCTCTTAAAGGGGAGGTTAGAATTGAACTTGAAAGTGATACTGTTTTAGAACAGTAATGTCAAGATAATGCTTTGAAGGAAATGTAACTGTTTTTCATGGAAAAGTTATGTGTGTTTAATTTGTTTAAAATGTGAAACCTAGATAATGTTCTTTGAAGAGAAAGATGTAGAAAGCCCGTAGGGGTAGATGTAGAGTTCCGTTTAACTAAAAGTAAAGAAGTAATAACGAAGGTGAGGATAGAAGGTAAACCCTGCGTCCCCATAGAAAGTTAGTTCGTTACTAAGGACAGAAAGTAGACCCGTAGGGGTTAGTGAGTGAGTCCTTATAGGAGCCAAGCAGAGTGGGCTCCATGCTCTCAAATTGAAAGGAATGTTATGTCTATACTATGTATAGTAGAGAAAGGCAGTAGGCCCTGGCTGAACGGGGCGGTCCTGTAAAAGAAAGGAGAGGCAGTAGGTCTGGTGCCATAGGGACAGGCGGTCCTGCAGGTTCAAAGTAGGAGAATGTGAAGTTACCTTGCCCTGTAATGTGATTATAGGAAGGCCTTTGATAAACTAAGAGTGTATGTTTCTTAAAGGCAATGTTAATTTATTGTTCCAGCATTTGCACTTAGTAGAATACCCGGTTGGGTAATGAGAGTTAATTGTAGCCTGTTGCTATGATATTTGATTATGTTTTGTAACGTTAAAGTGTCCTCACCTCCCATAAAGGGAAGCCTGTTCAAGTATGCTTATTGTTTTGCACTCAACAAATTTGTATGTCTTTTTGCTAACCTGTATTGTTGTTTTCTTCCCAGTCCCGGAGTACTGTGTTTAACCAGGGGGGAGTGCAGCGCCCCAGAGTCCTGGTCGTTGCAGTACTGTGGCTCCGCCACTAAGGGGAGCCATGGTGCGTTCGATGGCACTGAAGGAGTTCCTCCAATCAGGTATCACAGACACCAATATGTTTCACAGCTGGGCCTCCGGGGGGAGCTAAGGGTGCTATTCATTAGGCCACTCCCCACCATAGTGGGTAAACTGGGGGTCAGGCAGGAAGTTAGTAGAGAAAGCTGACTGGATCGAACGAAGCAACACCTAGTGAGAGAGGGTGTTGTGGAGGAAGAGACAGTAGGGTCTCTGCCAGGGGTGGGATCCTGGCAGAGGCTTGGCATTGAAAGAACGTAACGGGACCGTGCCTGCTCAGAATAGCGGCGGTGCCCTAAGAAAGGATTAGAAGCGAGATAGATTGTGCTGAGTGAGAAACGAAATCGAGCAGAAGGAGAATACCAGCAGGGGTTTTGTTGAAAGAGGCAGCACCTTGCTGAGGCGCATTACCGGTGGCCGGAACGCCGAGGGAGTGGAATAATATACAGCTTTAAGCCATACTCCAAACAGCGGCAGGACAGTCAGTCTCAGGCGGGCTGTCTACCACATATCACCTATGAAGTCTTGGGGGGCAATTGCGGGAGAGGGGCGTCTCTAGGGTCCCGGAAGAACTCCAGGCCTACCTGACAAACGGGTGCCGTTCTTACTGTAACATCAGGAAGGGACGGAAGATTAGCAGAAGATCAGTTAATCGAGTTGTGAGGGAACTTAAGAAACAGACACAACAGTTGTGGGGTACTTTCCGTAAGCACAGCAGGGAAGGACTACAACACAAAGCGCTAAGAAGGAAGGCACTGATTTCCACCTGTGAGGAGAACTCTGGAGGTGCCATTGAACCGGCCGGACTTGCGCAGCCTGGTGGACCGGATTCTGGACTGAGGACCGAGAGATCTCCAGTAAAGAGGTAAAGAGACTGCAACCTGGTGTCCTCGTTATTTACCGCGACCTGCACCCCACAACTGCACCGCTATACCACCGTTAACAGCACCTATTTGCAACGGACGTCCCCCACTGACAGACAGGGCCACGGACCGGGTCTAGCCACCGTGACAACCCCAGGACTGAGATCCCAGAGGCCCCGCTCCGGGTACCCCTCGGCCCTGCGGCGGTGTGGGGGCGCTCCATATACTCCCAGTTTGTTCTCTTCCACACAACCTGGGGTTCGAAGTTTTACAATAGCTTTTTGTGTTTTGGTAAAGAAGGACAGACCCCAATGAAATGTCCATTCCGACCACAGAAAAAAAACAACTCCATCTAACTGCATCGGTTCATCAGAGCACACAGGGACAACCTTGGTTTTAGGGAGTACCATGGGGACAGAGTCACACCTGGTCTATCCCTAAGGCATCTATGTATGGCCAGAGCCATGGCGATCTCCAGTGACTTGAGTTTCGTAAAACACTATTGTGGCTTTTAATCCTTCTGACAGGCCCTCACAAAACTGATTCCTGAGAGCAGGATCGGTCCACCGGGTGTCAGTGGCCCATCTCCTGAACTATGAGCAGAATTCCTCTGATGGTTGGTCTCCTTGCTGGAGCTTACGTAGCTTAGACTCAGCAAGGGAGACACGGTCCAGATCATCATACAAAAGGCCTAAAGCCTCAAAAAACCATCAACCGACTGGAGAGACAGTGAGTCTGATGGAAGTGAAAAGGCCCAGGATTGAGGATCTCCTTGAAGGAGAGAAATAACAATCTCAACCTTTTACTCTTCACTCCCAGATGAACGGTGACAAAGCCTAAAGTAAAGCTTGTAGGCTTCACTTAACACCACAAGTTTTTCCAATGCTACAGAAAACATTTTTTTACCTCTTTCATGGTTGTATTCCACACTGTTGTCAGTTCGTTGGCACCTCCATAATCGTGCCGCAGAAATTTTACTGCCACATTGCCAAGGTACTCAATGAAGATGCTAGACTGAGAAAGAAAACCGCGCGTTACACTTTATCCGCAAGACCAATCTGTTGTGTAGCGATGCTATTTGGTGCACCTGATCCGAATTCAGCCTTTATGGCCGGTATGTGCCATAGTAGCCATGCAGAGAACCCTGAAGTCCAAAATGGAGTACTGTTATGAAGTATGGACTAGCGGAAAGTAGTCACATGATCAACTCACCAATACTGAAATGGTATGGCTGACAGATGATAGTTATCCAAACACTGATTTTGTTGACAATTGGACCATCGCCATATACAGTGTTGAGCATAAAGAGTACACCCCCTTTTGATTTTAATCATTTTCTCACTAAATACAAGAACAATTTCCAAAATTTTGACAAGACAGATTCAAAGAACAATTTTTAACCCATATCATGAAAGTAAGGTTAATAATATAACTAGATGATTACAAAGGATGGAAGGTCTCGTGTGATGAGAGGTTGGAAAAGTTGGGTTTGTTTAGCTTAGAAAAAAGAAGCCTCAGAGGAGATCTCATTTACAGTGGCATGTAAAAGTTTGTGCACCCCTGGTCAAAATAATAAGTAATACAAAAAATTGGAGAAAATAGGAACTTGATGGACCTAGGTCTTCTTTTCAACCTACGTAACTTTCATTACAAAATCTAAAATTTTACTCAAATTAGTTGATGTAAAAAAAAGTATTCCCCAAATCAAAGCCTCCTACATGCATTGAGTATGACCTCCATGATTATTAAGGACAGCACCGAATCTTCTAGGTCTGGAATGAACAAGTTGGCGACATATTACATCTATCTTTTTCCATTTCTCAAGGACGAGCTCAACGGAGAGAGCAATGACAACTTGTGTCTTCAGGGGTGTACTCACTTATGTAAAGCACTGTATATTACCATGGTCCAATATCAACAAAAATCAGTGTTTGGCCAACTTTATGCTAAGCTCTGTAGGTATGGCGGTCTCTATTCCCCCATGCTCGGGGCAGGATGGATTTTAATAGAAGAAGGTGTTCAATGGAGTTTCATTCTCCCTTCTGCATTCAAATGAACATGCGCACTTCATCAATTCTCAGGATATCATCTGTGTATGTGTGAAAGATCTGCAGCACAGAAGTGTAAAGAGGGACTCTTACCAAAGAAGAGAAAGCCAAAACTACTACTGCTCCTGCAATTTCCGCAATGAAAATAATGAGGATGATGGTGAAAAACTAGAAAAAAAACAACAACAAACCATTTACCAAGAAATCACATGTAATAGGGGGAGATATAGGGGAGATATATGGAGTAATAGGAGGAGATATAGGGGAGATATATGGAGTAATAGGAGGAGATATAGGGAGGATATATGGAGTAATAGGAGGAGATATAGGGGGATATATGGAGTAATAGGAGGAGATATAGGAGGATATACGGAGTAATAGGAGGAGATATAGGAGGATATATGGAGTAATAGGAGGAGATATAGGGAGGATATATGGAGTAATAGGAGGAGATATAGGAGGATATATGGAGTAATAGAAGGAGATATAGGAGGATATATGGAGTAATAGGGGGAGATATAGGGAGGATATATGGAGTAATAGGAGGAGATATAGGAGGATATATGGAGTAATAGGAGGAGATATAGGGAGGATATATGGAGTAATAGGAGGAGATATAGGGGGATATATGGAGTAATAGGAGGAGATATAGGAGGATATATGGAGTAATAGGAGGAGATATAGGGAGGATATATGGAGTAATAGGAGGAGATATAGGGGGATATATGGAGTAATAGAAGGAGATATAGGAGGATATATGGAGTAATAGGGGGAGATATAGGGAGGATATATGGAGTAATAGGAGGAGATATAGGGGGATATATGGAGTAATAGGAGGAGATATAGGGGGATATATGGAGTAATAGGAGGAGATATAGGAGGATATATGGAGTAATAGGAGGAGATATAGGGGGATATATGGAGTAATAGGAGGAGATATAGGAGGATATATGGGGTAATAGGAGGAGATATAGGGAGGATATATGGAGTAATAGGAGGAGATATAGGGAGGATATATGGAGTAATAGGAGGAGATATAGGAGATATATGGAGTAATAGGAGGAGATATAGGGAGGATATATGGGGTAATAGGAGGAGATATAGGGGGATATATGGAGTAATAGGAGGAGATATAGGGAGGATATATGGAGTAATAGGAGGAGATATAGGGGGATATATGGAGTAATAGGGGGAGATATAGGGAGGATATATGGAGTAATAGGGGGAAATATAGGGGGATATATGGAGTAATAGGAGGAGATATAGGGGGATATATGGAGTAATAGGAGGAGATATAGGAGGGAGGATATATGGGGTAATAGGAGGAGATATAGGGGGAGATATAGGGGGATATATGGAGTAATAGGAGGAGATATAGGGAGGATATATGGAGTAATAGGAGGAGATATAGGAGATATATGGAGTAATAGGAGGAGATATAGGGAGGATATATGGGGTAATAGGAGGAGATATAGGGGGATATATGGAGTAATAGGAGGAGATATAGGGAGGATATATGGAGTAATAGGAGGAGATATAGGGGGATATATGGAGTAATAGGGGGAGATATAGGGAGGATATATGGAGTAATAGGGGGAAATATAGGGGGATATATGGAGTAATAGGAGGAGATATAGGGGGATATATGTAGTAATAGGAGGAGATATAGGAGGATATATGGAGTAATAGGAGGAGATATAGGGGGATATATGTAGTAATAGGCGGAGATATAGGGAGGATATATGGAGTAATAGGAGGAGATATAGGGGGATATATGGAGTAATAGGAGGAGATATAGGAGGATATATGGAGTAATAGGAGGAGATATAGGGAGGATATATGGAGTAATAGGAGGAGATATAGGGGGATATATGGAGTAATAGGAGGAGATATAGGAGGATATATGGAGTAATAGGAGGAGATATAGGGGGATATATGGAGTAATAGGAGGAGATATAGGGGGATATATGGAGTAATAGGAGGAGATATAGGAGGATATATGTAGTAATAGGAGGAGATATAGGGGGATATATGGGGTAATAGGAGGAGATATAGGGGGATATATGGAGTAATAGGAGGAGATATAGGAGGATATATGGAGTAATAGGAGGAGATATAGGGGGATATATGGAGTAATAGGAGGAGATATAGGAGGATATATGTAGTAATAGGAGGAGATATAGGGGGATATATGGGGTAATAGGAGGAGATATAGGGGGATATATGTAGTAATAGGAGGAGATATAGGAGGATATATGGAGTAATAGGAGGAGATATAGGAGGATATATGAGTAATAGGAGGAGATATAGGGGGATATATGGAGTAATTAGAGGAGATATAGGGGCAGGGGCGTAACGACCGCGGTCGCAGCGGTCGCCATTGCGACCGGGCCCCGCAGGTCAGGGGCCCCGGGCCGGCAGGTCAGGGCAGGGCCGGGCTGGACATCGGGCACTTCTGGCAAATGCCAGAAGAGCCGATGCCAGTAGTGGGCCGCTGCACTGTTCCTCCCCCCCCCCGCCGCCGCCGCCGCCGCATTTAACTATACCGGCGTCTATGACACCGGTATAGTTCAATGCAATGATGGAGGAGAGCGTCACCTGACGCTCCCTCTCCCATCATTCCCCGCTCTGCCTCTGACAGTACACTGCGGGTGCGCGATGATGTCATATCATCGCGCACCTGCAGTGTCCTGGGCAGACTGCAGCCACCAGGAGCAGCGCGGGCAAAAGGAAAGGTGAGGAGAGTTTTTTTTTTTCTTTTTCACCGGACTGTGGGGCCATTATCGGGGGGGGGGGGGGGGGAGATGAGATGCGGGCTGTGCTCTATATATCCCTGTGCGGGCTCTGCTCTATATACCCCTGTGCTGGCTGTGCTGCATATACCCCTGTGCGGGCTCTGCTGTATATATCCCTGTGCGGGCTGTGCTGTATATATCCCTGTGCGGGCTGTGCTGTATATATCCCTGTGCTGGCTGTGCTCTATATACCCCTGTGCTGGCTGTGCTCTATATACCCCTGTGCTGGCTGTGCTCTATATACCCCTGTGCGGGCTGTGCTGCATATACCCCTGTGCGGGCTCTGCTGTATATACCCCTGTGTGGGCTCTGCTGTATATATCCCTGTGCGGGCTGTGCTCTATATACCCCTGTGCTGGCTGTGCTCTATATACCCCTGTGCTGGCTGTGCTGCATATACCCCTGTGCCGGCTGTGCTGTATATACCCCTGTGCTGGCTGTGCTGTATATACCCCTGTGCGGGCTCTGCTGTATATACCCCTGTGCGGGCTCTGCTGTATATACCCCTGTGCGGGCTCTGCTGTATATACCCCTGTGCGGGCTGTGCTCTATATACCCCTGTGCGGGCTGTGCTCTATATACCCCTGTGCTGGCTGTGCTGCATATACCCCTGTGCGGGCTCTGCTGTATATATCCCTGTGCGGGCTGTGCTGTATATATCCCTGTGCGGGCTGTGCTGTATATACCCCTGTGCTGGCTGTGCTCTATATACCCCTGTGCTGGCTGTGCTCTATATACCCCTGTGCTGGCTGTGCTCTATATACCCCTGTGCTGCATATACCCCTGTGCGGGCTCTGCTGTATATACCCCTGTGTGGGCTCTGCTGTATATATCCCTGTGCGGGCTGTGCTCTATATACCCCTGTGCTGGCTGTGCTGTATATACCCCTGTGCGGGCTCTGCTGTATATACCCCTGTGCGGGCTGTGCTCTATATACCCCTGTGCGGGCTGTGCTCTATATACCCCTGTGCGGGCTCTGCTGTATATACCCCTGTGCGGGCTCTGCTGTATATACCCCTGTGCGGGCTCTGCTGTATATACCCCTGTGCGGGCTGTGCTCTATATACCCCTGTGCGGGCTGTGCTCTATATACCCCTGTGCGGGCTGTGCTCTATATACCCCTGTGCGGGCTCTGCTGTATATACCCCTGTGCGGGCTCTGCTGTATATACCCCTGTGCGGGCTCTGCTGTATATACCCCTGTGCGGGCTGTGCTCTATATACCCCTGTGCGGGCTGTGCTCTATATACCCCTGTGCTGGCTGTGCTCTATATACCCCTGTGCCGGCTGTGCTCTATATACCCCTGTGCCGGCTGTGCTCTATATACCCCTGTGCTGGCTGTGCTGCATATACCCCTGTGCGGGCTCTGCTGTATATACCCCTGTGTGGGCTGTGCTGTATATACCCCTGTGCGGGCTGTGCTGTATATACCCCTGTGCGGGCTGTGCTGTATATACCCCTGTGCGGGCTGTGCTGTATATACCCCTGTGCGGGCTCTGCTGTATATACCCCTGTGCGGGCTCTGCTGTATATACCCCTGTGCGGGCTCTGCTGTATATACCCCTGTGCGGGCTGTGCTCTATATACCCCTGTGCGGGCTGTGCTCTATATACCCCTGTGCGGGCTGTGCTCTATATACCCCTGTGCGGGCTGTGCTCTATATACCCCTGTGCTGGCTGTGCTCTATATACCCCTGTGCCGGCTGTGCTGTATATACCCCTGTGCTGGCTGTGCTGTATATACCCCTGTGCGGGCTTTGCTGTACATACCACTGTGCGGGCTGTGCTGGATATACCACTGTGCGGGCTGTGCTGGATATACCACTGTGCGGGCTGTGCTGGATATACCACTGTGCGGGCTGTGCTGGATATACCACTGTGCGGGCTGTGCTGGATATACCACTGTGCGGGCTGTGCTGGATATACCACTGTGCGGGCTGTGCTGGATATACCACTGTGCGGGCTGTGCTGGCACCCAACACCATGTTGCAGTGCAGGAGATTCCTGCAACAGTCCGAGGCGTATCTAGGGGAAGGGGGTGGGGGGGCGTCACGGAGGTAGGGGGGGGGGCCCCATTTGGAAGTTCGCACCGGGGCCCATAACTTTGTAGTTACGCCACTGTATAGGGGGATATATGGAGTAATAGGAGGAGATATAAGGAGGATATACGGAGTAATAGGAGGAGATATAGGAGGATATATGGAGTAATAGGAAGAGATATAAGGAGGATATATGGAGTAATAGGGGGAGATATAGGGAGGATATATGGAGTAATAGAGGGAGATATAAGGAGGATATATGGAGTAATAGGGGGAGATATAGGGATGATATATGGGGTAATAGGAGGAGATATAGGGGGATATATGGAGTAATAGGGGGAGATATAGGGAGGATATATGGAGTAATAGGGGGAGATATAGGGGGATATATGGAGTAATAGGGGGAGATATAGGAGGATATATGGAGTAATAGAGGGAGATATAAGGAGGATATATGGAGTAATAGGGGGAGATATAGGGAGGATATATGGAGTAATAGGAGGAGATATAAGGAGGATATATGGAGTAATAGGGGGAGATATAGGGATGATATATGGGGTAATAGGAGGAGATATAGGAGGATATATGGAGTAATAGGAGGAGATATAGGGAGGATATATGGAGTAATAGAGGGAGATATAAGGAGGATATATGGAGTAATAGGGGGAGATATAGGGAGGATATATGGAGTAATAGGAGGAGATATAGGGGGATATATGGAGTAATAGGAGGAGATATAGGAGGATATATGGAGTAATAGGAGGAGATATAGGAGGATATATGGAGTAATAGGAGGAGATATAGGAGGATATATGGAGTAATAGGAGGAGATATAGGGAGGATATATGGAGTAATAGGAGGAGATATAGGAGGATATATGGAGTAATAGGAGGAGATATAGGGAGGATATATGGAGTAATAGGAGGAGATATAGGGAGGATATATGGAGTAATAGAAGGAGATATAGGGGATTTATGGAGTAATAGTGTCAGGACTCTGAACATTTTTATTACCTTTTGTGCATTACTGCCCTTTTCCAAGATGGCATCTTTGGTCACATGTGCACTGTGTCTTCCTGCTATAAATCTCCACCCCAGCCTTCAGTCTGTGCTAGAGTATTCTGCCTTGCATCCAGCTCCTGACTCTGATGACTCCCTGGCTATATACCTGCTCCTGTGAACCTGTGTGGTTATCCTGCTACTCTGCTCTGAGTTCCTGCTGCATACACAAGTTTCCAGTAATCCTCCTTCATCTGCTGCTCTTGTTGGACATGTAAGCTGTTGCTGCTCTGCTTAAACCTGAGATTATCACCCAGGCCTTTCCTGGTTGAGATAATACATTGCTTGAACTGCCTTATAAGCATATCTATCTGTGTTTGGATTAAATCAAGGACTTATTCGTGTCAAGTATCCTCAAGAATAATTGTGCTTCATAGACTTTCTGCGTGATTGCATTTTCCTTTGAAGTTCCCTATAGACTGTTTAAGCTGCGTTTAGTATTTACACGAAGTGTTGTGGACTTGAGTTTCTCTCTGCACCTGTTTGTTGTGAACTATACCTTTTGGCTCCCTCTTGTGGTCACTAGTGATTTGGCACTTGGATTGTCTTTTACCAGGTTGGTGCTCACCTGCTTCGTTAGGCCTGGGGTGTTGCTATTTAAACTTCCTGGATTCTCAGTCCAGTGCCTGGCATCGTTGTAATCAGTTCACTTCTGTTTGCTCCTGTCTTCAGGTCCTGGTTCTTTGCAAGATAAGCTAAGTCCTGCTTTCGTACTCTTGTCATTGCATTGTTCATATTTTTTGTCCAGCTTGTACAATATGTGATTCCTGTTATCGCTGGAAGCTCTAGGGGGCTGATATTCTCCCCCCACACCGTCAGTCGGTTTGGGGGTTCTTGGATATTCAGCGTGGATATTTTGCAGGGTTTTTTGCTGACCATATAAGTCTTCTTACTATATTCTGCTATTAGTCAGTGGGCCTCTCTTTGCTAAATCTAGTTCATTCTTACGTTTGTCTCTTCTTCTTACCTCACCGTTATTATTTGTTGGGGGCTTGTATTACTTTGGGGTCTTTTCTCTGGAGGCAAGAGAGGTCTTATTTTCCCTGATAGGGGTAGTTAGTTCTCCGGCTGGCGAGAGACGTCTAGGATCAACGTAGGCACGTTCCCCGGTTGCTGTTAGTGTTTGCGCTAGGATCAGGTATATGGTCAGCCTAGTTACCACTTCCCTATGAGCTGGTATTTATGTTTTGCAGACTTTGCTGTAATCGTTGAGGTCCCCTGCCATTGGGATCATAACACTGTTTGAATCACCGTGTGATAATATAGACTTTACCACTTATAAAACTGTGTCCTGTAGTTGTCTTGTTCCACACAAAGAGTCTCCTGAGTTATCCCCTATAATTATTACAAATAGGAGGAGATATAGGGGGATATATGGAGTAATAGGAGGAGATATAGGGAGGATATATGGAGTAATAGGGGGAGATATAGGGAGGATATATGGAGTAATAGGGGGAGATATAGGGAGGATATATGGAGTAATAGGAGGAGATATAGGGAGGATATATGGAGTAATAGGGGGAGATATAGGAGGATATATGGAGTAATAGGAGGAGATATAGGGAGGATATATGGAGTAATAGGAGGAGATATAGGAGGATATATGGGGTAATAGGGGGAGATATAGGAGGATATATGGAGTAATAGGAGGGGATATAGGGAGGATATATTGAGTAATAGGAGGAGATATAGGGAGGATATATGGGGTAATAGGAGGAGATATAGGGAGGATATATGGAGTAATAGGAGGAGATATAGGGAGGATATATGGAGTAATAGGAGGAGATATAGGGGGATATATGGAGTAATAGGAGGAGATATAGGAGGATATATGGAGTAATAGGAGGAGATATAGGAGGATATATGGAGTAATAGGAGGAGATATAGGGAGGATATATGGGGTAATAGGAGGAGATATAGGGAGGATATATGGAGTAATAGGAGGAGATATAGGAGGATATATGGAGTAATAGGAGGAGATATAGGAGGATATATGGGGTAATAGGAGGAGATATAGGGAGGATATATGGAGTAATAGGAGGAGATATAGGGAGGATATATGGAGTAATAGGGGGAGATATAGGGAGGATATATGGAGTAATAGGAGGAGATATAGGAGGATATATGGAGTAATAGGGGGAGCTATAGGGGGATATATGGAGTAATAGGAGGAGATATAGGAGGATATATGGGGTAATAGGGGGAGATATAGGAGGATATATGGAGTAATAGGAGGAGATATAGGGAGGATATATGGAGTAATAGGAGGAGATATAGGGAGGATATATGGAGTAATAGGAGGAGATATAGGGAGGATATATGGAGTAATAGGAGGAGATATAGGAGGATATATGGAGTAATAGGAGGAGATATAGGGGGATATATGGAGTAATAGGAGGAGATATAGGGAGGATATATGGAGTAATAGGAGGAGATATAGGGAGGATATATGGAGTAATAGGAGGAGATATAGGGAGGATATATGGAGTAATAGGAGGAGATATAGGGAGGATATATGGAGTAATAGGAGGAGATATAGGGGGATATATGGAGTAATAGGAGGAGATATAGGAGGATATATGGAGTAATAGGAGGAGATATAGGGGGATATATGGGGTAATAGGGGGAGATATAGGGGGATATATGGAGTAATAGGAGGAGATATAGGACAATATATGGAGTAATAGGAGGAGATATAGGGAGGATATATGGAGTAATAGGGGGAGATATAGGGGGATATATGGAGTAATAGGAGGAGATATAGGGGGGATATATGGGGTAATAGGGGGGGATACAGCAGTGGTTTTGTACTTACCAGCATTAACATACACCTGCTTTCTTTCACAGCTCCGCAGCAGCCCAGGAACCCCATGAGGATGAGGAATCCTCCCACAGCCATACACAGATAACCGACATTTACCACCTGCATGAGTTGTGGTGCGGCTGAGCCCAGGATCCTGAGGAAGGACCCCCCATCCACCTTCACCCAGATTCCGATACCCAGCACCGCGGTGCCCCCCAGCTGCAGGCAGATAAAATACATGGAGTTAAAGAATATATTTAAACAATATTTTGTGATTTCTTGGAGCTAATACCCCACAGATGTCTGGATCAGGTTGTTTGAATGTGCAGAAGAGTCGGCAGCCATATTGGGGGAACTATGTAAAATACAATACTTACGAAGATGATGCCGTTGAATATGAACATCATAGTTTTTAGGAACGAAAAGCAGCTCATTTTTGGTTCTAATGAAAAAAAAAACAACACAAAACAGTCGATTACAAATGAATATATTGTGTAATTATTGCTTATTTGGGTTGAAGCCCTCAGACAGCTCCTCATATCTCAGCTTCCTGGATTCTTGTGAGGGTGACAGTCCATGAATGGTTTTGGGGTTAACCATAAGTCATTGCCAATTTCCGATCTGCTTTTTCTTTAGAAACAGCGCCACTCATGTCCATGGCCACTGTGTGGTACTGCAGCTCAGCCCTCTTCACTTGAAGTGTAATACCAGGCACTGCCTGTAGACATGGGTGGCGCCTTTTTCCATGATCTCATGGTGTCCCTGTCATGGCGCCTGGCTTACACTACACACAATAGCTATACTCCCTCGGCTGCGCTGCTCTGATTACGGATATGCAGGGAGCAGCTTCCAGGGAAACTATCATTGTATAAACACGTAGCCAAAAAACACAAAAGGCGGCCAAGAGTGAAAACCTTCTCCGGGCCAGAGAATATGAAGGTCACTGAGCTGAAGTAGTATATAGGACATGCTGCTATATACCCCTGCTACACGGTGTGCCCCATTATAGAGGTCCAGAGCGTCAGCGGGAAGGGACTGTGGGTGTTACTGGGGAACTGGCGCTGTTACTGGAGGCGCTGCTGGGTGCACCGGGGGTATTTTGCGTGTTACAGGGGTTCTGAGGTACTTTGGTAGGTGATACTGGTGCCCTGTGGCTGTTACTGGAGGCACTGTTGTGTGTACTGGGGCCATTGTGGCTGTTACCTGAGTACCGTGCCTCTTAATGAGGTACTGTTGTATATACTGGAGCCTTTGTGGGTGTTACTGGGGTACTATGGCCTCTTAATGAGGTGCTGTCATCGTTACTGGAGGCACTGTTGCTTGTACTGGGGCCATTGTGGCTGTTACTCGAGTAATGTGACTCTTAATGAGGTACTGTGGCTTTTACTGGAGGAAATGTTGCATGTACAGTGGCCGCGGTACAGTGTGTTGTGGGTGTTACGGGAGTACTATGGTTATTACTGCAGGCATTGTTGCGTGTACTGGCGGTAATTTAGGTGTTACTGGGGTACTGTGCCTCTTAGGTACTGTGGCTATTAATGAGATATTGTGGCTGCTACTAGAGGCACTGTTGTATATACTGGGGCGGTTGTGGGTGTTACTGGGGTACTGTAGCTGTTACCTCGGTACTCCTAGCTCTTTATGAGGTACAATCATTGTTAGTGAGGGCACTGCTGTATACACTGAGGCCATTGTTGGTGTTACAGGAGTACTGTAGCTATTACCTTATACTCTAGCTCTTTATGAGGTACTACCATTGTAACTAGAGGCACTGTTGCTTGTACTAGGGCACTGTAGCTGTTACCAGAGTACTTCATTAAGAGCTAAACTACCATCATTAACGCTAGAGGCACTGCTGCTTGTACTGGAGCCATTGGGGGTATTACTGGGGTTCTATGGCTCTTAATGAGGTGCTGTCATTGTTACTGGAGGCACTGTTGCTTGTACTGGGGCCATTGTGGGTGTTACTGGGGTACTGTAGCTGTTACCTTGGTACTCTAGCTCTTAATGAGGTACTATCATTGTAACTAGAGGCACAGTTAAATACACTTGGGCCATTGTGGGTGTTACTGGGATACTGTTACCTTAGTACCTCATCAAGAGCTAAACTACCATCATTGATACGGGAGGCACTGTGGGTATTACTGGGGTACTGTAGCTCTAATGAGGTAATATCATTGTTACAGGAGGCACGGCTTGTAATGGGGCCATTGTGGCTGTTACTTGGGTACTGTGGCTCTTAATGAGGTACTGCCATTGTTACTGGAGGCACTGTTGCTTGTACTGGGGCCATTTTGGGTGTTCCTAGGGTACTGTGGCTGTTACTTGGGTACTGAGGCTCTTAATGAGGTACTGCCATTGTTACTGGAGGCACTGTTGCTTGTACTGGGGCCATTTTGGGTGTTCCTAGGGTACTGTGGCTGTTACTTGGGTACTGTAGCTCTTAATGAGGTACTATCATTGTTACTGGAGGCACTGTTGTATACACTGGGGCCATTTTGGGTGTTCCTAGGGTACTGTGGCTGTTACTTGGGTACTGTAGCTCTTAATGAGGTACTATCATTGTTACTGGAGGCTCGGCTTGTAATGGGGCCATTGTGGGTGGTACTGGGGTACTGCGGCTGTTGCTGGGGGTCCTGTTGTGTCTACTGGGTACATAGCTCAGGTGTAACTAGAAGCTTATCGTCTGGGGGATAGAAGTTAATGTGGCGGCCATTGGGGCACCACGGCTGGTTCCTAGTCACCGTGGCTGGTTATGTGGGCACCATAGCTCCGCCATTCCCAGGCGCTGTGACTGCGTGCACCATGTTAGACTGAATCTGACCAAAGTCATGTAAACTTGTTAACTTGCAGTTTATGATTGACGGGTGCCACTAAATCATTGATAGCCTAGATTCTGAATGTGTAACCCATAGAGGAGCCTGGTGAATGTGTGACCTCTGAGCGAGGCCTGGGCCACCGCGCCGTGCCACCTGCCGCAGTCTGCGCACTCGTCACAAAGTGTTGGAAAGGGCACATTGAAAAGGTTTCTGCTTTGTTTGCTTAAAAGATGAAGGATATGAAAATTTTTGCACTTGACACTTTTCTAAAAGGCAAATTACGACAGATATGCAAAATGGCGAGTGATCGAGCCCAAAATGCGTCTTATTGCAGATACAGAGGGCTCTGTGTTCGGAGTCCTGGCAGAAGAGAGCGCTGTATTTATATGCCGAGCGGATGTGTGATATCACAACGCGCTTCTGGATTTTCCAGTTTTTGTGTAAATACTTATCGGAATATACCGGGTTTTTGTCATCTTCATTATACGAATACAAGGAGTATATTAATGTATACTCTTCTCCCTAACCTCCGTGTACACTATGTTCTCCTCTCTGTAACCATGTCCACTCATTTCACTATATACACTATATATCTAATATATAATGTACATTCTTTTCTGTAACCTCCCCATTCATTTCACTCTATGTGTGAACTCATCTTTCTAACCTCTCCCACTCATTTCACTATATACCCTTCTCTCCAACCTCTCCCACTCATTTCACTATATACCCTTCTCTCTAACCTCTCCCACTCATTTCACTATATACCCTTCTCTCTAACCACTCCCACTCTTCACTATATACCCTTCTCTCTAACCTCTCCCACTCATTTCACTATATACCCTTCTCTCTAACCTCTCCCACTCTTCACTATATACCCTTCTCTCTAACCTCTCCCACTCATTTCACTATATACCCTTCTCTCTAACCTCTCCCACTCATTTCACTACATACCCTTCTCTCTAACCTCTCCCACTCATTTCACTATATACTCTTCTATCTAACCTCTCCACTCATTTCACTATAAACCCTTCTCTCTAACCTCTCCCACTCATTTCACTATATACTCTTCTATCTAACCTCTCCCACTCATTTCACTATATACCCTTCTATCTAACCTCTCCACTCATTTCACTATAAACCCTTCTCTCTAACCTCTCCCACTCATTTCACTATATACCCTTCTCTCTAACCTCTCCCACTCATTTCACTATATACTTGTCTTAACGACTCACAGTCATTTTATTCCACCTATATACTGTGTTCTCCTCTCTGTAGCCATGTCCACTCATTTCACTGTACCCACACTATATTTCTAACCACCCCTATTCATTTCACTATACATACTGTATATTGTTGTTTTTAGTCTCTTTTCTCTAACCAGTCCCACTCATTTCACCATATACTCTTATCTTAACTACCCCCAGCCATTTTATTTCATATATATATATACATACACACACACACTCTATGTTCTCCTCTGTCTCCATGTCCACTCATTTCACTATAGACACACTATTTCTAACCACCCCTATTCATTTCACTATACATACTGTATATTGTTGTTTTTAGCCGCTCTTTTCTCTAACCACTCCCACTCATTTCACTATACATACTATATACTCTCGCTAACCTCCCCCACACGTTAACCGATACAGTTACAGATGATCTCGTTTAATAAAATCGTTACATAAAAATGCAACAACAAAATAAAATATATAAAATGTATAACTTACTTTTAAAATGTTATGTTATATTATAGAATAAAACCAGAAAGTCAAAAGGGGGAAACTATAATTACATCAGTATTTTCTTAAAATACAAGATATACACTTGGGAGATAAGGGGATCAATACTGGACTCATGGAGGGGGACTTAGATTAGAGGGCGCAAAATATTCCCCTCTACCCATCTTCAATCATTACATGCCTTATGTGTCATACATCTCGCTCACCATTCCTACTCACTTTATTCCATATATACCATGTACTCCCCATAACCAACCCACTCATTTCACTCCATACTCCCCTCAGAAACTTTCTCCACTCACTTCACTCCATATGTTCTGTAATATACCCTTGGAGGAGGGCACAGGACAATCTGCCACGGTAGTGGGGTGGCATTATTTATCATTAATATTACTTTGCATGGCACCAGGCAGAGGGACCCCGCACTGGCGATAAGGACCGGTGCGGATGGGCACTTACCTGGTGCGGTCTCTGATTTCGGAGCCCTGCTCGCTGCCTGCTGCTGTCAGGTGACGGTGACTTGCTCTGATTCCTCTCGGAGGCTGAACACCTGAGCTGCTCACCTGGGAGCTGCCTGCTGGGAGGGACACGGCGTGGTGCGCTGCCTGGGATCCTGGCACTCGCTGCCTACAGGACGAGAGTAACCCTTTATATTCTGGGGGCACGTGTGGGGGACTGCTACAGGCATTTTTCTAACATGCTTTCTATTTCAAGGGGGTTGTCCAACATTGAAAAATAAAATGGAAGGCATGGATGTGCTGAAAATGGAAAAAAGTGGAGTACTCGCCACCCCCGCGGATCCAGACCGTGCCGCTCTGCATGGTTTGCCCTAGCTCTGTCTGCTCCGCTCATAAGTCAAAGGACTGCCGACTCCTGTGATTGGCTGAAGGGATCAGGTGACTAGAAGAGCGCGGCATCGGATGGTTCTCTTGCTGCCCATTATCACAGTATAAGGGGGTCATCGGGCCATTATCACTGTATAAGGGGGCACTTGGGCCATTATCACTGTATAAGGGGGTACTCGGGCCATTATCACAGTATAAGGGGGCACTCGGGCCATTATCACAGTATAAGGGGGCACTCGGGCCATTATCACAGTATAAGGGGGCACTTGGGCCATTATCACAGTATAAGGGGGCACTTGGGCCATTATCACAGTATAAGGGGGCACTTGGGCCATTATCACAGTATAAGGGGGTCATCGGGCCATTATCGCTGTATAAAGGGGCACTAGGGCCATTATCGCTGTAAAAGGGGGCACTCGGACCATTATCGCTGTAAAAGGGGGCACTCTGGCCATTGTCGCGGTATAAAGGGGCACTCGGGCCATTATAACAGTAAAAGTGGGCACTCGGACCATTATCACAGTATAAGGGGGCATTCGGGCCATTATCGCTGTATAAGGGGGCACTCGGGCCATTATCGCTGCATAAGGGGGCACTCGGGCCATTATCGCTGCATAAGGGGGCACTCGGGCCATTATCGCTGCATAAGGGGGCACTCGGGCCATTATCGCTGCATAAGGGGGCACTCGGGCCATTATCGCTGCATAAGGGGGCACTCGGGCCATTATCGCTGCATAAGGGGGCACTCGGGCCATTATCGCTGCATAAGGGGGCACTCGGGCCATTATCGCTGCATAAGGGGGCACTCGGGCCATTATCGCTGCATAAGGGGGCACTCGGGCCATTATCGCTGCATAAGGGGGCACTCGGGCCATTATCGCTGCATAAGGGGGCACTCGTTGCCATTATCGCTGCATAAGGGGGCACTCGTTGCCATTATCGCTGCATAAGGGGGCACTCGTTGCCATTATCGCTGCATAAGGGGGCACTCGTTGCCATTATCGCTGTATAAGGGGGCCCTCGGGCCATCACTGTATAAGGGGGCACTCGGGCCATTATCCCTGTATAAGGCGGCTCTCGGGCCATTATCACTGCATAAGGGGGCACTCGGGCCATTATCGCTGTATAAGGGGGCACTCGGACCATTATCGCTGTATAAGGGGGCACTCGGGCCATTATCGCTGTATATGGGGGCACTCGGGCCATTACCACTGTATAAGGGGGCACTCGGGCCATTATCACTGTATAAGGGGGCACTCGGGCCATTATCGCTGTATATGGGGGCACTCGGGCCATTATCGCTGTATATGGGGGCACTCGGGCCGTTATCGCTGTATATGGGGGAACTAGGGCCATTATCGCTGTATAAGGGGGAACTAGGGCCATTATCGCTGTATAAGGGGGAACTAGGGCCATTATCGCTGTATAAGGGGTCACTCAGGCCATTATCACTGTAAAAAGGGGGCACTCGGGACATTATCGCTTTTTAAGGGGCACTCGGGCCATTATCGCTTTTTAAGGGGCACTGTTATGATCCGGTGACCTTGGAGCTGCATGAGAGACTTTCTCAGGAGTAGGTGGTACCTGTACTGACCGCAAACCCTAAACTAACACCACAACTAGAAGTAGCCGTGGGGTGTACCTAACACGTCCTAGACACCTCGACACCGCCGGAGGACTAAATACCCCTATAGATGGAAATGGGAATTCTATCTTGCCTCAGAGCAGAACCCCAGAGGATAGGCAGCCCCCACAAATATTGACTGTGAGTATAAGAGGAAAGACACACGCAGGCAGAAGAACAGGATTTAGCAAAGGAGGCACTTCTAGCTAAATAGAAAAGGATAGGACAGAATTCTAAGCGGTCAGTATTAAAATCCTAAAAATATCCACAGCAGAAAATACAAATATTCTACATCTAACTAAAGACATAGAAAGTATATCTGCATCTCCTGAGAATCCAGCAGACAGAAAAATCCAAACAAAGTCTAAGCTGGACAAAAACACAATAAATTGCACTGAATTGCAAAGCACACTGCATGTGTGCACAGAGACAAAAACCAGACACTTATCTTAGCTGAACTGGCAGCAGGACATGAGGAACCAGAGAGAGATGCAATCCCTCCAAGTACAATGGACAACTGGCACGGACTCATGGAGCCTGCACACCTAAATACCTAATAGAGCTGCAATCAGCAGAAACACCTGCCTCGGATTACAACCCCAAGACAACTGCACTACCACTGACAACCACCGGAGGGAGCCCAAGAGCAGAATTCACAACAGTGCACTTAGGCCATTATCACAGTATAAAGGGGTCACTCCGGCCATTATCGCTGTATAAGGGGGCACTCGGGCCATTATTGCTGTATAAAGGGGCACTAGGGCCATTTTCGCTGTATAAGGGGGCACTAGGGCCATTATCGCTGTGTAAGGGGGACTCGGGCCATTATTGCTGCATAAAGGTGCACTTGGGCCATTATCGCTGTATAAGGGGGCACTAGGGCCATTATCGCTGTATAAAGGGGCACTAGGGCCATTATCGCTGTATAAAGGGGCACTAGGGCCATTTTCGCTGTATAAGGGGGCACTCGGGCCATTATCGCTGTATAAGGGGGCACTCGGGCCATTATTACTTTATAAAGGGGAATTTCTTGGGTGAATGTGACTCTGAAAGCAAAAAAATTTGGAGCTTCCTGCTTTTTTTTTGTGACCAGCCTTTCTAAGTGTCCTCATTGGTACAGTACCCAATATCACCACAAGGTGTCTCAGAAGACCAAATATGCAATCTGGAGTTATACACCATAAATCCACTGGGGGGCAGCAGAGTAAAAAAAACCATTAACCCCTTAATGACCCACAATACGTCGTTTTACTGCCCTGCGATACAAGAGACTAGCCTCCCCATACAGGTGACAATCCAGCCGCTGCCGGCTGTACACTATAGCTGACAACTTGCTGTCAGGGGGTGCTGTTTTTAAAATGGTATCGCTTTTGGGGTTTTTCCAATATACAGGACCCCCAAAGTCACTTCAAACATGGATAGGTCCCTAAAATGGGGGGGACCCCACGCTGTTCTTATTTTAAAATTATTTAAATAAATAAATAAATAAATAAACAGCGTGGGGACCCCTCTATTCTTGATAACCAGCCTAGCTAAAGCTGACAGCTGAAAGTTTTGCCTGGCTGGTTATAGTAAATAGGGGGGAACCCACACCGGGTTTTCATTCATTCATTTATTTAGTTATATCGCAGGCGGCAGCTGAGGAATACCCCCATTATCCGCTTCGGATGATGGGGGTAAGAGTCCCAAAAGCCCCCACCTGCTGTCATCGTTCTGACTTTATTATAACTCATAATTCTCCTCTGATTGCCGAATGATGAGAGTCGGCTTGAACACCAGCCTTCGGGGAACAGCACTTACTGTAGCGCTTCTACCCCGGCGCCGACGCGCGTCACACGGAGGACATCAATGTGTGTTCTCAGTGTGCGGAACATTTTGCCGCCCGTGCGAACGGTAAAAACTGGACATGTCTACATGTGGGACACACAGACACAGGGTCCGTGGAAACACTCACATGTGCACAGACCCATTCATTTGAATGGGTCTGTGTGTGTCAGTGTCTCCGCTACATGTGAAAACTGTCACCACACGTACCGGAGGAGACACAGACCTGTGAAAAGAGGCCTAAGAATCACTGGGATTTGTTGAAGCGTTCCAGAGTTATTACCACATAACGGGACACTGGTCAGATGTAAAAATGTAGGGGTTAAAAGAGAAGAAGCGCGATACCACTGTCCGCCACTTGGGGCCGCAATAGAACCATTAATAAAGCGTTCTTGACACTTGCAGTACCCGGCATGAGCGCACGGTGTCGCCTGTATATCTATCGCTCGCCGGTGCCGGCAGTGTGGGCGGTGATGGGGCGGGCGAGGGCCGGCCCGCGGGGTGTCCTGCCGGGATCGCCTCAGCCTGGCTCCTGCCGCCGCCGGTACAGCTGCTGTTGGAGTTGTGGTCAGGGACTCGATGGCGGCGGCTGCGGAGCGCAGGGCCTTCGCTCAGAAGATAAACAGGTGAGGGGGCGGCTGCAGCAGTGCCAGGTGTATGGTAATGGCGTTATAATGGGGGCAGGACTGCAGACAGCGGCATTGTGTGTGAGCTATGGAGGAAATGCTAAAGAAGGCATGCCCTGCAGCCTGAGGAACTACAACCCCCAGCAAGCACTGACAGCTGCGTGCTCCGAGCCTGCTGGGACTTGTAGTTAGAAATCTCCTGTTATGTCATGGGCCCTTTCTTTGCCACCTGTCCTTTAAGTTGAGGCCATATTTCTCCTGCGCTGACACATTGTAACAAACCAGGACCAGGTAGGGGAGAATGAAAGAGTCTGGATAAAACTGTAACAACCCCCCAGCTGTGAGCAGTATGGAGGCTGCGCCGGTCTGTGAATAGTCAGCCATTCTCTGACAGCAAGCAGAGGTCTTAAGTAAAAAACAAATCCTAAACCTCGTAGATCTCTCTGCTTTTCGGACCCTCGCTGCCCCCTTTTTTTTCCAGTTTGGTTATTTTTAGACACTTTCGAGCTCCGGTCTTGAGGCCCCTCAGATCTCTCACCCCTGTGATAACGGGGGGGACAGAGCTGCCACATTGGGGTAAGACCCCCGGATCGGGACTTCTTAAAGTGACAGCTGCCCCTGACTGTACAGCTCATTAATATTCATCAGCTAATTACTGCTTAACGAATGAGGAATATTGGAAATAGGATCATTTAGAGTGAGACCCCCCTGGGCATTAGGGGCCGTCCTGTGATATAAGGGTCCCATGCCCCCCCCCGTGACTCGCCGCCACCGCACCAGTCCGGGGTGTAACATTTCACTAATTCATTCAGCCAGACTACAGTACAGTGATCTGAAATCATTCCACACTGCCGCGCCATCTGTTCAGACAGCTGAGCCAAACAATGGCCGCCGGCTGTCAGTGTACAAACGGGGGCAGAAGTGCGAGGGGCAATAAGAGAACAAGGCCAAGAAGGGAGAGGGTGAGGAGCCGGGTTACAGGGTAATAAGAGGCTCAGGAGCCGGGTTACTGTAATAAGAGGTTACAGGGTAATAAGAGGATCAGGAGCCGGGTTACTGTAATAAGAGGTTACAGGGTAATAAGAGGATCAGGAGCCGGGTTACTGTAATAAGAGGTTACAGGGGTAATAAGAGGATCAGGAGCCGGGTTACTGTAATAAGAGGTTACAGGGTAATAAGAGGATCAGGAGCCGGGTTACTGTAATAAGAGGTTACAGGGGTAATAAGAGGATCAGGAGCCGGGTTACTGTAATAAGAGGTTACAGGGTAATAAGAGGATCAGGAGCCGGGTTACTGTAATAAGAGGTTACAGGGTAATAAGAGGATCAGGAGCCGGGTTCCTGTAATAAGAGGTTACAGAGTAATAAGAGGATCAGGAGCCGGGTTACTGTAATAAGAGGTTACAGGGTAATAAGAGGATCAGGAGCCAGGTTACTGTAATAAGAGGTTACAGGGGTAATAAGAGGATCAGGAGCCGGGTTACTGTAATAAGAGGTTACAGGGTAATAAGAGGATCAGGAGCCGGGTTACTGTAATAAGAGGTTACAGGGTAATAAGAGGATCAGGAGCCAGGTTACTGTAATAAGAGGATACAGGGGTAATAAGAGGATCAGGAGCCGGGTTACTATAATAAGAGGTTACAGGGTAATAAGGGGATCAGGAGCCGGGTTACTGTAATAAGAGGTTACAGGGTAATAAGAGGATCAGGAGCCGGGTTACTGTAATAAGAGGTTACAGGGTAATAAGAGGATCAGGAGCCGGGTTACTGTAATAAGAGGTTACAGGGTAATAAGAGGCTCAGGAGCCGGGTTACTGTAATAAGAGGTTACAGGGTAATAAGAGGATCAGGAGCCGGGTTACTGTAATAAGAGGTTACAGGGTAATAAGAGGCTCAGGAGCCGGGTTACTGTAATAAGGTTACAGGGGTAATAAGAGGATCAGGAGCCGGGTTACTGTAATAAGAGGTTACAGGGTAATAAGAGGATCAGGAGCCGGGTTACTGTAATAAGAGGTTACAGGGGTAATAAGAGGATCAGGAGCCGGGTTACTGTAATAAGAGGTTACAGGGGTAATAAGGATTAGGAGCCGGGTTACTGTAATAAGAGGTTACAGGGGTAATAAGAGGATCAGGAGCCGGGTTACTGTAATAAGAGGTTACAGGGTAATAAGAGGATCAGGAGCCGGGTTACTGTAATAAGAGGTTACAGGGGTAATAAGAGGATCAGGAGCCGGGTTACTGTAATAAGAGGTTACAGGGTAATAAGAGGATCAGGAGCCGGGTTACTGTAATAAGAGGTTACAGGGTAATAAGAGGATCAGGAGCCAGGTTACTGTAATAAGAGGATACAGGGGTAATAAGAGGATCAGGAGCCGGGTTACTGTAATAAGAGGTTACAGGGTAATAAGGGGATCAGGAGCCGGGTTACTGTAATAAGAGGTTACAGGGTAATAAGAGGATCAGGAGCCGGGTTACTGTAATAAGAGGTTACAGGGGTAATAAGAGGATCAGGAGCCGGGTTACTGTAATAAGAGGTTACAGGGTAATAAGAGGATCAGGAGCCGGGTTACTGTAATAAGAGGTTACAGGGTAATAAGAGGATCAGGAGCCAGGTTACTGTAATAAGAGGATACAGGGGTAATAAGAGGATCAGGAGCCGGGTTACTGTAATAAGAGGTTACAGGGTAATAAGGGGATCAGGAGCCGGGTTACTGTAATAAGAGGTTACAGGGTAATAAGAGGATCAGGAGCCGGGTTACTGTAATAAGAGGTTACAGGGTAATAAGAGGATCAGGAGCCGGGTTACTGTAATAAGAGGTTACAGGGTAATAAGAGGCTCAGGAGCCGGGTTACTGTAATAAGAGGTTACAGGGTAATAAGAGGCTCAGGAGCCGGGTTACTGTAATAAGAGGTTACAGGGGTAATAAGAGGATCAGGAGCCGGGTTACTGTAATAAGAGGTTACAGGGTAATAAGAGGATCAGGAGCCGGGTTACTGTAATAAGAGGTTACAGGGGTAATAAGAGGATCAGGAGCCGGGTTACTGTAATAAGAGGTTACAGGGTAATAAGAGGATCAGGAGCCGGGTTACTGTAATAAGAGGTTACAGGGTAATAAGAGGATCAGGAGCCAGGTTACTGTAATAAGAGGATACAGGGGTAATAAGAGGATCAGGAGCCGGGTTACTGTAATAAGAGGTTACAGGGTAATAAGGGGATCAGGAGCCGGGTTACTGTAATAAGAGGTTACAGGGTAATAAGAGGATCAGGAGCCGGGTTACTGTAATAAGAGGTTACAGGGTAATAAGAGGATCAGGAGCCGGGTTACTGTAATAAGAGGTTACAGGGTAATAAGGGGATCAGGAGCCGGGTTACTGTAATAAGAGGTTACAGGGTAATAAGAGGATCAGGAGCCGGGTTACTGTAATAAGAGGTTACAGGGTAATAAGAGGATCAGGAGCCGGGTTACTGTAATAAGAGGTTACAGGGTAATAAGAGGATCAGGAGCCAGGTTACTGTAATAAGGGGATCAGGAGCCGGGTTACTGTAATAAGAGGTTACAGGGTAATAAGAGGATCAGGAGCCGGGTTACTGTAATAAGAGGTTACAGGGTAATAAGAGGATCAGGAGCCGGGTTACTGTGATAAGAGGTTACAGGGGTAATAAGAGGATCAGGAGCCGGGTTACTGTAATAAGAGGTTACAGGGTAATAAGAGGATCAGGAGCCGGGTTACTGTAATAAGAGGTTACAGGGTAATAAGAGGATCAGGAGCCGGGTTACTGTAATAAGAGGTTACAGGGTAATAAGAGGATCAGGAGCCGGGTTACTGTAATAAGAGGTTACAGGGTAATAAGAGGATCAGGAGCCGGGTTACTGTAATAAGAGGTTACAGGGGTAATAAGAGGATCAGGAGCCGGGTTACTGTAATAAGAGGTTACAGGGGTAATAAGAGGATCAGGAGCCGGGTTACTGTAATAAGAGGTTACAGGGGTAATAAGAGGATCAGGAGCCGGGTTACTGTAATAAGAGGTTACAGGGTAATAAGAGGATCAGGAGCCGGGTTACTGTAATAAGAGGTTACAGGGGTAATAAGAGGATCAGGAGCCGGGTTACTGTAATAAGAGGTTACAGGGTAATAAGAGGATCAGGAGCCGGGTTACTGTAATAAGAGGGTACAGGGTAATAAGAGGATCAGGAGCCGGGTTACTGTAATAAGAGATTACAGGGTAATAAGAGGATCAGGAGCCGGGTTACTGTAATAAGAGGTTACAGGGTAATAAGAGGATCAGGAGCTGGTTACTGTAATAAGAGGTTACAGGGTAATATAAGATCAGGAGCCGGGTTACTGTAATAAGAGGATCAGGAGCCGGGTTACTGTAATAAGAGGTTACAGGGGTAATAAGAGGATCAGGAGCCAGGTTACTGTAATAAGAGGTTACAGGGTAATAAGGGGATCAGGAGCCGGGTTACTGTAATAAGAGGTTACAGGGTAATAAGAGGATCAGGAGCCGGGTTACTGTAATAAGAGGTTACAGGGGTAATAAGAGATCAGGAGCCGGGTTACTGTAATAAGAGGTTACAGGGGTAATAAGAGGATCAGGAGCCAGGTTACTGTAATAAGAGGTTACAGAGGTAATAAGAGGATCAGGAGCCGGGTTACTGTAATAAGAGGTTACAGAGGTAATAAGAGGGTCAGGAGCCGGGTTACTGTAATAAGAGGTTACAGGGTAATAAGAGGATCAGGAGCCGGGTTACTGTAATAAGAGGTTACAGGGTAATAAGAGGATCAGGAGCCGGGTTACTGTAATAAGAGGTTACAGGGTAATAAGAGGATCAGGAGCCGGGTTACTGTAATAAGAGGATCAGGAGCCGGGTTACTGTAATAAGAGGTTACAGGGTAATAAGAGGATCAGGAGCCGGGTTACTGTAATAAGATGCTTAGGAGACAGGTTGCGGTAATATCTTGATACAAAGGTGTGATTATAATTTACAAACTGTTAATCACTCTTCATCATTTTGAAGTCCATATTCTCCAGACATCCCCTCGCACCCCCGCCCTCACCATATCATTTTTTTTGTTCCTCATTTCCTTCGTCCTCCCCTCTCCTGCGTCCTGTTATTGTGTTGCTCGGGCCGCACTTCCTCTCATATCGGTGTGTGAGAGACGGACTGTCCTCTCGTGGGAGCTGCTCATGTGGGACATGTCATGGCTTCGAGTAGAGTGTGAGCTTTGCTTTTGATTACTGCTTGTTCAGAGTGTAAGCTCTTGGGGTCCGGATTCAGTTACTTTGTTGTTGAGCGTAAGCTCTTGAGGCCAGCTCCTTTGCCCCTCGCCTCCCCTTTCTGTGGGAAGATTACTCTCTGTGTCCTTGGTGTTTATCTGTCTTCGGTCTCTTTGCTTTGGGCTTAGCATTGATGGAAGATGGTGAATTATTCAGAATGTGACCTGGAAATATTCGGTTCCCTCCCAGTGTCTCTTGTAAAATGCAGAGCAACCGGTTTAATGTGTCAGCATCTGTGCAGTGTGATAGGAGCCTGCTCTTGGGTAAATGTCAGGACCACCTCTCCTTACAGCGCCTCCCCGGAGCATTATATAGTTATTAGTGGTTAGTTAATATCCTGGACCATAAAAAGTTTGTGTTTTTTTTTTTTTATACTAATGATGGGAATGTGGGCGGGGCTTGCCATTGCTGTGATGTCATTATTTTGTGCTGTGATGTCATCTTTTTAAGGATGTATGTGTTTTGTATGTGAGGGTTCCCTAGCGGAAAAGAGGTCCCATGGCCGCCATCTGGCAAAACAAAATGGCCATCAAGTGAGGAGAAAAGGAGCAGAAAGATCGAGTTGCTGGGTGGGACGGTTTCCGAGGCAACAGTCAGGAGCCCCAAAGTTATCGTGAATATGTCCGATACCCGCCGGCTGCTCGGTAACTTTCCTGCCTGGCGCTCGTCAGTTTCTCTCTTCGTCTGATGAGGGAATTTAAGGTGCTGCTCGAGACCCCTTTTATATTTTTAGTTGGACTTCCCCTCATGTTTTAGAGTTGAGCCAAAAGATTCGCAGGATCCAGGTTGGCTCTCGGACCACCACAGTGCAGGCGTCTTGGGCACCTTTTGTGGTTACGAGACCCCCGGAACATCCTAACGTTACGTCACGGAGGCCTAGTAATCGCAAAAGGCGCCCGAGATGCCTGGTCTGGCTGGTGAGCAGTACCAACGTGGACGTCACACCCAGGTCCTGATTCGTCGTTATGGTATCTTACTTGATTGGATAGGTGTGGCGATCCCAAATATGTTTTAGATTTTTATTGTGTCCTCTGAAAAGTGGATTTTTGTAAAAAAAAATTTCTAGGGGATTTGATCCTGTGTTTGCCTGTACAATATACTGCAATATTATAATATTGTAGTATATTATTAAATTATCTAACGTCCATGAAGATTAGACCCAGGACACAAACATGGGTGGTCTGCCATGACAGTGCCCATGGGGACCCCGCAGTCATGTTACTTTGGGCCGATGGGCGTAAGGAGACACCATCCCCTATTTTTGTTGTATCTTTTTTGGGTGCCGGCTGTATAACAGCTTCTGAGCCCACTCATGGATGTCCAAAATTGAAGCGTGGGTACAGTGGCCCCTGACATTATCCTGGTTTCGCCACGTTTCGCCTGGTCGCTCTGTATGACCTTTTCTATTTTTCACTGCCATTACGGTATATTACAGGAATGATAATAGTTACCGGTAACTGATCTTATTACATCATCCGGACATTATCTTTTCCCTCATAGTTACCACATGATAAATTGCTCGTCGTTATTGTAATCACATTAATGGCGCCCATCATAATTGTATTATTTTTCCTTACCTATGGCCCTGGAAACGTATGCTCTGTATTTGCCCAAAGAGATATCCTTGCACCTGTCACCTTCAGGCAGCCATTTTGTAGGCAGTTTCAGTCAGCAGGTGGCGGCTGTCAGTTATTCATCGTTATTAATTAAATAAAATGGCCGCTGCTGTGCTGCAAAAGCCACTGGCCAAGAGGGGCACGGATGAGTTTAATAAAATGTCTGTTTTGACGAGGTTTTTGATTTATGGGGCATATTTTGTTTTCAGTTGTCAAATGTGTGTGGTATTTACTTTTTTTTTTTTTTTTGGCCAAAAATAACCTGTTGCTGCTTTTTTGATGCGTGTACTATAGTGTCTGCTGCAGTTTTGAGGCTTTTTTTTATGCACAGATGTCACAAAATGAAGGATTTCTTTGTGGATTTACTGTGTGGCATGTTCATTCTCTCAGCGTTTTTTGCTGGGGAAAAATCTGCGACACAAAGTAATGTAAAAAAAAAATGCGGCTGTCTGAACTCAGTCTGCAGTATATGTGGTGTAATGGGATTATCACACAAATCGTGTCATCTTACAAGGCAGTTAGTGTTTTTTTTTTTTGTTTTTTTTTTTGGAATATCATAATAGACTGGTATTTTTTTTGAGGCATCTATATGCAAAGTTTTGGAGTATGACTAGACCTAGACCTGTATAGCGTCAAGTAAAGACATGTTACCAGGTCAAAAATCATCAATTTTTGCCCTCAATTTGTTCCCACAGATCAAAATCTACCAAACGGTTGCAGTGATATGGGGGCCTCTTAATTCAATGCACCCAATATTCTAATGTTTATGGTCTTTAGCAAAGGTATGAGAGAATGTTTCTCACAGGTTCCTCAGGGGCGTGTCTTTCGACAGCCCTGCATAATTGCTAAGTTGCACCCCCTTGTAGAAAGTCACAAAATAAAAAAGCCAATTACTCTAGAACTGTATGGCGTATTTAAAAAGAAAAACAAAACGTGAAAAACTCAGGGAAGTGGCAGGATTACACTAGCAGCAAAATATGGTCGCTTTTCACCTGGCTGCAGATCCTTCTAAAGCTTAGTTCACATCTGCATTTGGTCCTTTATTTATAACAGAAGCTACAGCTTATATTGTGGATACCATAAGCTTCCAAAAGATCACCTTTACTGGTGTCGGAAGGGGGTATGTCAAGTTCTGCCAAATTATTTCATACTTGAAATCTTTTCTGAAACATCCAGGAGGTTCCTAGGGGGAGGGGAAAAAAAAAAATCACTGACCATTTGGCAAATCTCCTGCGAACCATCCAGAAACCTCATAAGATGAGGTCCTGGTGTGGGATGGTGGGCATGGTCTCAGAAGGGATTGTGGTCAACAGATGATTGTTTGGGCATCAAATATGCCCAGTTTTTGGGGAGGATAGCCCCTCTTATGCCACAAATAATGATATTTCACTTTATCTGGTGTTGTCCAGGAATGTTTGGATGATCCACCATTGTTCATCAGATTGTCCATATATCCGATGTGATCCGGAGGGTCGTTACCGGGCGAGGATGAGTAATGCTATTTGGTTTTTTGTTTGCGAAGCAGTGTGCACAGAGCTGCATTGTGCCGTGTGCGGGTGACGGTAGCTGGCCGCGCTCAGTACTGCTGTCCTCCGCAGCCTCCTGTCACTCCGATCACAGTGTATGGAGAATTTATACTAACGACAGACCGGGACCATTTATATACTGAACACGAGTCCGGTTTCCCCTCATAGTGGAAAGGGGAATCACTTTTTGTTCTGTCATCTTGGTGTAGAAACTGTCTACAGGGGTCATAGCTTCGCCTCCTTCAGTCCTGTGCTTCATTGTCCACAATTAGAAAAGTATGGCCAATTTCCTTAAAAAAATGGCACCGCACCTGTCTGCAGGTTCACTGGTATTGCTGATCTACTCTATGCTGTTTTTGGGAGAAAGCGGCCATTTTTTCCCTTCAACAACCCCTTTAAGGATGGATTCACATGTGGCCTATTTTCCATCATGCCACCAGGCAACCAGTCGATGGCGTCGGACCAGCGACCAGTTTTATAGGTTCTTTAAGTTTTGGGTATGGTTATGGCACTTAGTATGGATGGATTTTATAGCTTAATTTCAGGGATTTCCAAAATTTTGGTGGAGGGGGGTAATAGTGTCTCACGTTTTTTGGCTGGTGATTGCCTGTTACACGTTGGTGGAGCGGTGTACTCTGCACCTATATGTTGGTTTATACACACACCTAATATAAAGCCGCCACCTGTTGTACTGTGTGCCCGTCAGCGCCATATACAGAGATAAAGGTAACCACTGAGCCACCGTGCTGCCCCATGTCTAGGATTAGTGAAGATGTTAAATGTGCCAAATTAAGGTTTGTGAAACTTGGTGCACCATCAGCGAGGTTTTAGGGTATGTGCACACGCTGCGGATTTTGCTGCGGATCCGCAGCGGATTTGACGCTGCGGATCCGCAGCAGTTTTCCCTAAGTTTACAGTACCATGTAAACCTATGGGAAAAAAAAATCGCTGTGCACATGCTACGGAAAAATCAGCGTGGAAACGCAGCATATTATTTTCCCAGCATGTCAATTCTTTCTGCGGATTCCGCAGCGGTTTTCAACATGCACCAATAGGAAAGTGCAGTTGAAAACCCGCAGAGGAATCCGCAGAAGAAACCGCGAGAAAATCCACAGTGAAAACCGCAGTGGTTTTGCACTGCGGATTTTCCAAATCCGCTGCGGAAAAATCCGCAGCAGAATCCGCAACGTGTGCACATACCCTTAGGGTCTCGACTGACTTACAGAATACCATTCTTGTTATATCCTCCCCTTTGTCTACCATCTCCTGTAACGTTTCGTTCACATGGTGCAGTCACATTACGGCCATCATCTGGCAGTTTTGCCTTGATTTTTTCCAAAAACCCCAAGGGCCCAATTTATCAATTTTGATTTTTTTTTGTATTTGTCATTTTGTGCATCAAATTCTTAAAAAAAAAAAAAAAAAACTTTCTATTTTCACCTTTTAACTCTTTTTGGGCTACAAAATTTTTTTACATGTTCTGCTAAAAATTTCAGATGCACATGAGGACTGCAGTACGTTTGCGCAAAATGGTTTAAAAAGTCGCAATTGATGAATTCGACCCTGAACTATCTGGAAACCCCAAACTTTGTCCTCAAAGACGAATATAAAAAAACTTCTAAGCGCATATGGTAATACAGGGCGATTCATCGTAGTTTTTTTTTTTTGCCGGATTTCTGAGGCCAAAAAAACTTTGGAAAGTTGCAATTTTTGCTGCGACATCTGGTGTTTTCACGCCATTTTTGCACCACTTTTGACAAATTCATCACAAGTGGTGGAATTCACTACTCCAACTGCACCTCTAAATGAATCCGGAGTGTCCGCTCCAACACGAGCGGCCTTGGATCGGGCCATAGACTTTTTATTTTTTTTAATTTATTTATTTATTTATTTTTTTTAAACTCAAATTAGAAGAAGACGCAAAAACAAAAAAAGGCAAAAAAAAATGCCAAAAATTAGGAAAAAAAATGCAAATATAATAATGAATCGGGACCCAAGGTTGTTTTTTGTTTTTTTGTTTTTTTTAATGCTGTTTGGTGTTACTGGCCCAAAAATTAGCAGTTTGTCGCACCTCGCAAGCATGAGGCCGGTTTTACACATTTGAAATTCACAATCCGAGTACGGCCTGCAATATCTGGGGAGGCCGAGGGTCACCTACCGCAAACGCCATATCATTAGGAGGTTTGGGAGTTCAGATCAGGTGACCTGTGGCCGGACTGGGCATTGTAGTCCTTACCAGGGCCGTGTAAAACCACCCTTGGGGTACGGCCGCACTGTGTGACCATTGGCCCGCCAACAGGTGACCGGAGCCTCACCCGCAGCCTCTGGCTTTATTCTTAGGCCACTTTACAATATATATATATATATATATATATATATATATATATTTGTTTTTTTAAATGGTGACATTGAAATGAAGAACCCTACCGCGCCTGCGATATGTGAACACGGTCTTAAATTTAGTGGGGGTGACTACAGTTAGGACATGGTACGGTATCTGGTGAAGGTTTTCGGTCCTTGATGCTGCTACATACAAGGTCTTGTCTATCGTGAAGAAAAGTGGCCTTGTTGCCCATAGCAACCAGTAAGAATTCTGCTGTTGGGTTCTTTCCTACACTGGTAGTCTCGACATGGCTTCCTGTTGCCGTGGGTTACGAGGCCTAAATTTCTCTCCATTTTATTGTTAATTCAGTTGCGATGTGTGCAGCACGTAGCCTGCGGCTGGGTTACAGAGCGGTGTGGGAATGGGTGTGAGCGAAAGTTCACAGGGAAAGATTGGGAAACAATCGGCGAGCAAAAAAAAGAAAGGAATCTGCTACTTCCACCCTACTAGGGTGCTTCAGCCCCTCCCACCAAAGGGTGACGGACAGGAGCTATGTGACTAAGCCCCTCCCACTGCAGGGCGACACGGGCTCGCAGGGAGCGCTGTGTGTGTTATTACCACACACATGGGGTGTGTGTGCCCCAGTTTTGGGATACACCTGTTCTCTGTGTCAGGAGAGCAGAACAGGTGAATGCAGGGAGCGGCTCCAGTCACGGTTAACTCATTCACTGCCAGAAATGCCGCCGCCGCAGGGTGTGCGATCTGGGAGACAGGTGTCTGAGGCTCCTCTCACGTGGCCGGGTAATTTGAGGCTTTCAAGAATTGACATGTCGAGAGGAAACGCTGGGACTTGTGTTTATTTCTTAAGGACTCTGGCTCAGTATTGACACGTAATACTCAAAAAATGCTATTCGTGTGGGGGGGGGGTTTCGCATCTGTTTTTTTCTGAAATTGCAGTAAAGACATTGCAGTTTTACCACGATTTTGGAAAATTACAACGACAAAGCCTTAGTATATGCTCCTTTTTTTTTTTTTTTTCTTTTTTTCTTTCATGCTTTTTTTTTTTTTTTATTTACTTGATGTGAAATTTGAGGCCATGTTTATATATGCATAAATGTAATGCAGAAAATATTAATGGAGGCACAACGGATGGGATTTCATGAAAACCCCTCCCCAATGTGTACATAGAGATATAATATATATATATATATATATATATATATATATATATATATCTCCTCTATCTATATATCCTCACATGTAAAGCGCAATGGAATTAATAATAGATTATATATGTATATATAATATATATATTCAATCATATGTACTGTATACATACATGCACATATACATACATGCACATTAGGCGGTGGTTTTCATGAAATCCCATCCGTTTTGCCTCCATTGATATTTTCTGCATTACAGACATAAAAACAAAACTATACGTGAACATGGCCTCCAGAAAATCTGCTTCAAAAAATGTGAGCCCACTTTTTTTTCCTAACCATCTGTCTTTCAAAATTGAATTTCATTCTATTTTTTTTTTTTTTTTTGCATCTATTAAGTCCACCAGTTCCCCAAAAAATATCCTCAAAACACTGCCTCTCACTTGTAAGACGATGTTCCCACATAGCGTATACGCTGCGTGTGTTTTTTTTTTTTTTATGCAGAGAATTTTTTTTCGTATTTTAACAGATCAGGTGAAGTGGATGTGATTTACTGAACTTGTGCTCACAGTGCGTTTTAAAGTTGCTGTTGAACTGTGTATTTTTTTTTTTTTTTTGCTTGTTTTCTCTATAGGCTTTAATACGGAAAATCCGCAGATAAAAAACGTATGTGAGCAACACATGACTATCAATAAGGCTATCTGAAAAGCCAAATAGCAGGAAGTACTTTTTTTTTTTTTTTTTTTTATAAAAAGCTCTATTTAAGCAGTTAAAACTCATTTAAAAAAACGCAAGTTACCTAATGGATGCAGAAAATTTGCAGCATCAAAAACCCATCATGGGAGTGTAGCTTTAATAAGGACTGTATTTCTACATGTAGGGTTCATGCAGACATCGGAGCACGGACTGGCCGCGGGGCTCCCAATCTGAGTGTGACTGTTCCATATATGTATAACGCTCAGACATCTGCACGAACTCTTGGGCCTCGTTCACACCTTCAGTATTTGTAAGCCATAACCAGGAGTAGGTGAAAAATGCAGAAGTGGTGACTTGTTTCTATTATAATGTTCCTCTGATCGTTCCTCTCCTGGTTTTGGTTTACAAATACTGGTCAAATACTGAATTTGTGAATGTGGCCTCAATCTGAGTTCCTCCTCTGGATTTTTTTTTTTTTTTAAATATCTTCTGTGCCCCTCTGTAATAATAGGTGTATAACGGCATGGCCGTGTCTTGATTAGCCAGAGTCGGAGGAAAAAAGTGGAAAAAAAAAAAATACATAAAATAAAAATATCTGGCTTGTACGAGCCCTACATGTGCAAGTAGTAATGCTGGGTGGTGTCTCCTCTTGTGGGCACATCTTTCTTGTCACCTCAGACTCCTTCCATGGTATCAGTGAGGCCCCATAGTCATTACATGGGCTTTGTGATGGTACGTGCCTTCTGGCGCTATGTGGGCCTCTGCGGCAGAGTACGTAGTGTAAATACACATAAATCACCTATGGGTTGAGCTCTGTGCTGTGTCCATGGTGTGGGAGACTTTACTTCATAGTGACCGGCCTTCGCTTCCTACCAGACTTCTGCACTGAAGCTTTCCGGCCTCGATGAAAAATTATGGCTGATGGTCACTTGGATTCTAACACGCAGGGCTGTGCAGTCAGTAAGCCAAACCTCCGACTCCTCGATTTCCATGACTCCGACTCCACCAAAATGGGCTCCGACTCCACAGCCCTGCTAGCATGGCAGTGGCTAATCACGCCATGTTGACGTACAACCCACCCGTATGCCCCATCACCGAACCGTTCAAACACAGACTAACCTGCGACCTATTCATTTCTTGTGTCCGCCACCTCAGTATCTAACATGATGAGGATATTTCTAACCAAATAATAATTACTTGTCTAGCCTACAAAATATCCCTGTAGGACCTGTCATTCTTGCGCTGATCTTTTCGGAGCCTTTGTGATTTACTAAAGCCGACAGGATTACAGTAGACTGAGGTAATTGATCCCGTCTGAATGTAGGGTTGAGGTGTGTATGGCTCCTGACCGTAGGAGATGATCTGGGCTTGGGACAAGTGCATTGTCAGGGATGGGTGGAGCCCGGTGACAATGACGGACAGACATGATAGACTTGGTCCTGATGTAGGGTATAACATGATAGGACACATCAAGAATTCGAAAGACGTCATGACTCGTTTTTACAGAAAACAATACAGGGTGAACTGAGGAACGTGGACAATCGGACTGGTCCGGCTTCTCCTCTCAGAAACTTGACCAGTCATGAAGAAGTAGCCCAAAGCTGGACCTAGTGATTAAGTCCTCAACACCAAAGTAGATCCTTGACCAAATCATGAGACAAAAACTCCCTCCGACAGAAGCTCTATAAGCTGTATCCTACAGAGGATAAGATGGCCTGGGTCTATGTAGATGACTGGAAGATGTTTGCAGCACCATGGATGGTGGCCATCACTGATGTCTCGCTCCTCAGTGGGTCGTGTTCATGAAGACCCATGCAGAACGGAGACGAGTTCATTTCAACAAAGGAGCTGAATTTGCATATTTCTGCCCCAGGAGTATTGCATTCAGCTGAATGAGAAAGGTTTTCAGAAATCTAAGGGATTGTTCACACGACTTCTCTTTCTGTTGTGGGGTTTTTTTGTTTTGTTTTTTTAGCAGGTCCGCTCAAAAAAATGTAAAAAAAAAAACACTAACAAAACTATCAAAATAGAATAGTGTTTAATTAGGATGGGAAAACGATTTTCTGGTCATATGTTCCGTCTCTGGAATACCTTCTGAACACTTTGAAGAAGCCGAGCATTTGTAACAAGCGAGCGGCCATTCTTCTGGCATTTTCCACTGCCCCGGGCATCTTTTTTGAACATTTTTGTCAGTGTTTTTGCTTCTTATAAAGATGCCCCCAAAATATGCTGAAAAAAAAACATTCAGGAAATGAGCAAAAAAGCTGCAAAAAAAAAAAGATAGTTTAGGTTTATAAAACTACAGGAAAAAAAGGCGCAATTCCTAAAGCATCTTCTGCATGAAAAACAGACGTTTTTGATCGCTGGGAAAAGACGTAGTGAACACACCCTAACAGAAATTGAGTCTCTATATAGTGGGAACTGCAATCATCAACCTAAAATTGTCTAGTCTGGTGGTGTCACGTTGTAGCACCCCTACCCCTTAGCTATTGCGTCAGGCATTCAATAAATTGCATTTTTCCAACTTGCCTGAATACGTCTTCCTGGTAACGCTCTACTGTACACATGTAGTAGTGATATATATTATGAATGTGGATAAATGGTTCCAGTATCTGCATATAACATGGGTGATACTGTCTGCTGTATCTAGGTCTATCGTGTGCAATACTGTTTGCTGAGACAGTGTATCTAAGCCTGTATCTAAAACATAAGATTATGTAATCCCATAGTTTATTGTACCGTCTACTGAATCAGAGTATCTAAACCTATATTATACTTGATTTGGTATATCTAATCCCATCATGTGTGATACTGTCTGCTAAATTGGAGTATCTAAGCCTATCATGTCTCCCAACTGATGTAGCTAATCTCATGTGTGTCACTGTCTCTTAACCAGAATCCTATTTGATACTGTCTGCTGCGGCACACCTTCTAATCCCATCATTTGTCCTACTAACTGCTGAGCTGTAATCCTACTGTGTCATCGAAAATGGTGTATCTAATCCCGTTATGTCTGATACTTTATACTAAATCGGAGTAACTATCTTG
The DNA here is from genome assembly GCF_051348905.1 of Ranitomeya variabilis. Classification (NCBI taxonomy): domain Eukaryota; kingdom Metazoa; phylum Chordata; class Amphibia; order Anura; family Dendrobatidae; genus Ranitomeya; species Ranitomeya variabilis. Next base: position 52,321,861 of record NC_135236.1, read on the forward strand.
TCTTTGAACTGGCCTAAATCAGAGCTGGGCTGCCTGATGATTTGTACTGGGCTGCCTGATGATTTGTACTGGGCTGCCTGATGATTTGTACTGGGCTGCCTGATGATTTGTACTGGGCTGCCTGATGATTTGTACTGGGCTGCCTGATGATTTGTACTGGGCTGCCTGATGATTTGTACTGGGCTGGCTGATGATTTGTACTGGGCTGCCTGATGATTTGTACTGGGCTGCCTGATGAGCTGTGCTGAGCTGGGCTGCCTGCTGAGCTGTGCTGGGCTGCCTGCTGAGCTGTGCTGGGCTGCCTGCTGAGCTGTGCTGGGCTGCCTGCTGAGCTGTGCTGGGCTGCCTGCTGAGCTGTGCTGGGCTGCCTGCTGAGCTGTGCTGGGCTGCCTGCTGAGCTGTGCTGGGCTGCCTGCTGAGCTGTGCTGGGCTGCCTGCTGAGCTGTGCTGGGCTGCCTGCTGAGCTGTGCTGGGCTACCTGATGAGCTGTGCTGGGCTGCCTGCTGAGCTGTGCTGGGCTGCCTGCTGAGCTGTGCTGGGCTACCTGATGAGCTGTGCTGGGCTGCCTGCTGAGCTGTGCTGGGCTGCCTGCTGAGCTGTGCTGGGCTGCCTGCTGAGCTGTGCTGGGCTACCTGATGAGCTGTGCTGGGCTGCCTGCTGAGCTGTGCTGGGCTGCCTGCTGAGCTGTGCGGGGCTACCTGATGAGCTGAGCTGTGCTGGGCTGCCTGCTGAGCTGAGCTGGGCTGCCTGCTGAGCTGGGCTGCCTGCTGAGCTGGGCTGCCTGCTGAGCTGGGCTGCCTGATGAGCTGGGCTGCCTGCTGAGCTGTGCTGGGCTGCCTGATGAGCTGTGCGGGGCTACCTGATGAGCTGAGCTGTGCTGGGCTGCCTGCTGAGCTGAGCTGGGCTGCCTGCTGAGCTGAGCTGGGCTGCCTGCTGAGCTGGGCTGCCTGCTGAGCTGGGCTGCCTGCTGAGCTGGGCTGCCTGATGAGCTGTGCGGGGCTACCTGATGAGCTGAGCTGGGCTGCCTGCTGAGCTGTGCTGGGCTGCCTGATGAGCAATTTTTTTTTTTTTTTTTATTTTTTTTTTATTAGTCACAGTTGAAGAATTGTCATAAAATAAAAACCACTCTAACAATGGCGGACTTAAAAAAAATAAATAAATAAAAATGTGCAAATTTAAAATACAAGTAAGGACCAAATGAAAAATGGGCGAAACTCTACATAAATTGGACAAAAATAAGGTGCAAATGCAATAATGAATGTCAGTGTTGTCCTCATCTCGCTGCACTCGTTCTCGGCGTGTCTCGCTCGTCAGGCTGTCTCGCTTCCTCACAATAGCGGATAAGCTCTGCAGGGCGGGAGGCGTGTGACACCATTAAGTCCTTTTGTATAGCTCGCCGCTTTCCGGACCCTTTTTGTGCACGCTTCCTCTGAGGGCATAATGAGTGGAAGTGTGTCAGTAGCCCACGGTGGGCGACGGGGCGTGCGGGCGTCCTCCCTGCCTGTGTACGTCAATCTTCTGTGTGCGGCATCACCGACGATTAAAGGGGAATAGGTTCTGCCGCAGGTAAATAAAGCGCAATCATTCTAACATCTCTCAGGAGTCAATTCTCCACCACAACTCTGCTTGCTGTCAGTGAAGGAAAGCGTTCTCTTCCATCCTGAGACTGGCCATCGGTACAGACCTCGTACTTGTCACTGATGAGGCCTTAGACATTAAAATGCAAAGAATCTAGAAAGCTGCAGCTATAATTTTACGGCGGCCAGGAGTTTATATAACCCTGGAAGAGCCGGATCTGGAGGAGAATCTGCGGTAGTGAGATCACCTGCTGAAGGGTGAAAGCGAAACGTCCTGATGTGGTGGAGACGGAGGACTGATGATAGACTGACCACAATCGTAATTATCAATGAGGAGTCTGTAGTAACCTGGACACTAATTATATATATATATATATATATATATATATATATGTCTCGTACACAGCGCCATGTAGCCTGCTGGTATAACCTGGATATCTCCTGTATATGATTATATATGTACGGCTGGTATAACCTGGGCATCTCCTGTATATGATTATATATGTACGGCTGGTATAACTTGGGCATCTCCTGTATAGAATTATATATGTACGGCTGGTATAACCTGGGCATCTCCTGTATAGAACTTGTATATCGTCCCATGAGTTAGGATTACGGAGCTTACATGAGACGAGTGGCACAGAGGATAAAGACCTGAGGCCGGGCCCTGGATCCATCCCCTGCCTGGGGCCATATTTCACCGTGCCCTGACCCTGCATAGATAACCACATGCAATCCTGATTTATCGCTGTATATTGTGATAATGATGATGATGAGCGTCTGTTTCCTATTACAGGACTGTGGCATCTGAAGTTCGGAAGCAGGTCTCCAGAGAGTATGGGGGGTCTCCACAGCCATCGAAGAAGCGTGCTGGGGGGACACAGGCTGTGAGTCTCTGATCTTTTCAGCCATGGTTATCATTTTGTTTTTTTGTCATTCGTCACACATCCTTTTTTACACCTCTGGTGCAGGTCCCGCTGTCGGATGTGGTCGAGCCTCTGGATTTTGAGGCGTATTTGACCAACCACCCCCCTGATTCAGAATGTGAAGCCTTGAAGGATCTATACGATTTTCCTACCGATGATATTGAGATCCTGTATGAGCCACGAGAATGCCGCACACTAGAACCTGCTGCTCCGGAAGAAGGGTGAGCGTTATGTAGAGGTATATATGTGTATACCAGTACAATATACCTGTAAAGAAGAAGGAAATTTAGATCTTCAGGCAGAAAAAATCCTGCCATATACAACAGTGTACAGTTTTTGCCTTTTAACGCTGTAGGTTCCTAGACCGCCCTCTGCATTAAGAGAAGGAAGAGGAAAAAAAACATACATTCCAAAAGTTAATTCCAATATAAATGAAAGCCTAAAATATCATATAAGTGTTACGTGACAATAATCAGAGATCAGACAAATGTATATAAATATAGATATTGTATTGAGGTACAGAACTATACAATAAAAATTAAAAGTAATTCAAATCAAGATTCGATGACAGCATGGGGAGGCCGACGAGAGAAACAAAATAATGAAGACCATACAAGGGGTAGGAATAATGATAACGGGTACCATATATATATATCCACAAAGCTAATTACAATGCAGTTCTGAAAGTTGTAACTATAGAATTTTGGTGCAATGTAATACACAAAATTAAGTTAATAGTAAAAAGATAGAGATGTATTATAGTCAGACATACCCAAAAATAGAATGTGGCACCATGTCGGACTCCATCTCGGTCCCCGACGCGCGTCAACCCTACTTCATCTGGGGGTCCAGACACCCCTGCCCCCTGCAACTATGTGAGAATCCCATCCAACATCTCCTAATATTTCCTGTGTCATCGACCACCCCTCCTCCCGTTTATGATTTTTGTTTTTAATTTTCAGGCATAGACTGTATTCAATTCAGTCATTTTAATTTCACCCTCCATTCTTCTTTAACAGAAAGCTAGACGCTCGTGTCCGAGATGCGTTAAAGGTGTATACGCACGACTGGGTGATTGCCCAGAGGAGGTAAGTGATCGCCTGCAGAGCACACACACACACCCTATGCTCCCAGCATGCAATGGCTAAAGATCCACAAGTTGACAACCACTCTTCTAATCTATATGGGGTATTCTGAACAGACGTTTGATTTGTCAGTCTTCCCTTTTCCATTTCTATATGTACACCCAGTATATATCATCAATTAGTAAAGTTGGGTTGTCTAAAATGAGATTTTCCAAAAAGCAGAGGAAACAGATGTAATGTTTGATATAGAGTGCACGCTCTTTGTAAGGGTTCGTTTGGTGAAAGGAGCCCTGTTATATCAGTCACACGCAGAACTTGTCACCCTCTTACCACCTTTCAGGTCACAGAAACAAAGCACAGCGTACACCCCGATCACTGCCGAGCGCCAAAGACAACGTCAGAAAAACCTCACCCGACAGATCTATGAGCTGGATGAGGCTCCCGAAGAGAAGCCAAGTGCTGAGGAGCAGGTATGTCATATGTTTGTCATATATTACAAGGCAGCCTGTGTCTCACTGTTAGAGTTTCTGCCCTTTACACTAAAGGTCCCAATAAAACTAATAATATACTGTTAGGTCCAGAAACATTTGGACAGTGACAGAATCATGTTTTCCGGCACGACAGCTGATTTGATCAGCTGCCATGTGCCTATAACAGCCGCTGGTGGAAGAATCACGATCCACCCGCAGCTGTTAACATGTTGAACGTTGCTGTCAATTTTCCACAGCGGCATTTAACATGGCTCCTTTGGAAGTCCGTCACTAATCCCGCCAATCGGCGCGTCCGTTATATCATTGCGGGGTGCCGAAGAGTTGACATGACAACCCGGGGTCTGCATGTGACCGCTGTGGTTGTCATTGCTGATCTGCTATGAATGCCGCCCCTTGGCCGGCGTTCATAGCAGATGATCAATTCTGCTGCACATAGTATAGCTCTGTGTGGCACAGGCGATCAGACGACTGCAGCTTCAAGTCTCCTAAGAAGGCTATAGAAGCATGTAAAAAGTAGAAAAAAAAATATTAAAAAAATATAAAATTACCTCCTTTTTGCCCCATTCAAAATAAAAAATAAACATACGGTATTTGGTATTGCTGTGTTCAGAAACGCCTGAGCTATCAAAATATAACTAGAATGAATCCGATTGGTAAAAGGAGGAACGAGAGAAAAAATCAAAGCGCCAGAATTATGTTTTTTTTGGTCACCGCAATATTGCAATAAAATGCAATGCAAATGGTGTTTTTTGGATGTTTTTTTTTACAAATTTTGGATTTTTTTTTTCACCATTTAAATAAAAATCAACTTATGCATGTTTGATTCTCCAGATCATTGAGTATTTAGACACCATAGTGACAGGTCAGTTTTAGCATTTGGTAAACATGGTAAAAAAACAAACAACAATTGCACTTTTTTTGCAATTTCACCGCACTTTGAATTTTTTTTCCCGCTTTCCAGTACATTATATGGTAAAACTAATGGTGTCGTTAAAAAGTCCATCTCATCCTGCAAAAAACAAGTCCTCACATGGCCATATTGACGGGAAAATAAAAAAGTTATGGCTCTGGGAGGAAGGGGACCAAAAAAATAGAAGCTCGTAAACGGAAAACCCCAAGGTCGTGAACGGGTTTTTTCGTGGTGAACCCTCTGTATTTGCTCTCATGGAGTCTTCTCTTTATGGTAGACTTATGGGAGATACTGAATCACCAACTTCCTGATGAGGGTTCTTCACTTCGTGGATGTTGTGAAGAGTTTTATCTTCACTATGGAAAGGATTCTTCCATCGCCCACCAGTGGAGGTCCATGCCCTTTTACGTTTCCAAGCTCGGTGCATTTTTATTTATTTTTTTTTGCATTATATACCAAACTGTTGATTTGGCCACTCCTAACATTTATGCTATCTCTCTGCTTGATTTATTTATTTTTCTGCCTAATGATGACCTGTTTCTCTTCTATTGAGAGCTTCTTCGAATGCATGTTGTGGGTTCACAGCAACAGCTTACAAATGCAAATGCCATACCTGGAGTGAGCCCTATATCTTTTACCTGCTTAATCCATGATGGATTAATGAGGGAATAGCAAATGCAGCCCATTGAAGAGCGTTTTAGATATCTGTCCAATTACTTTTGGTCCCTTGAAAAAGAGGCAGCCACGTATTAAAGAGCTGTAATTCCTAAGCCTTTAATCCAAAACCCTCAAATTAAAGCTGAGAGAGGGCACTATAAGCTCGTATTAATTATCTTGAATATATTTTGATAAACAGCTGAAATGGCAAAACTTATGTCACTGTCTAAATATTTCTGGTCCTATCTGTATAATAGTATTATATTATTTTTTTTTTTTTAGCCAGACCAGTTGTAGTTTTGAAGAAAATTCTCCATTTTACTATATAAACCAAAGATTTGCTTGTGTTGCCTTTTTATTGAGATATTTTTTTGTAATTACAATTTGAACCCGCGTTCACCTATTTAATGGACTGTCTTGGAAAACTGGGTGCCTCCTATGAGGCCTAACCACAGGCAAACATGGGGGACTATAGTAGGCCCCTGACTGTTGTGTGGGGGGCTAATGGCTAGCAGAACAGCGATCCTCCATGATGAAGCCATTGATATGTCGCTGTCAAGCTTGACTACACCATTTAAGAGGTTAAACTACTGTAATCAGAGCTAGCATCAGTTAATCTCGGGTACCGGCTGTACAACACAGCTGACACCCTGCGCTGTATGGCGTGTGCTCAACTCCTGAGCCCGCTACAGGCATGTTGTGAGTACATGCGATAAGCATGTATGGTGGTTGTAGCTATAGGATTAAGATGTACTTTCCCATAGCAACCAATCACAGTCCAGCTTTCATTTCCGAAACTGCTGTGGTAAAATGAAAGCTGAGTTCTGATTGGTTGCTATGGGCAAACCGTTTTGAAAAATGAGGCCTGATATTTTCTTCCCTGCAGGCCCTACCCCGTCCACTTCTTCATCTCTGTGGAGACAGATGTTGTGTCCCAGTCTACCCATCTGTGGCGTCATGGCCGTAGGGGTGTCAGACACAGCCGGGGGGACCCTGAGGGGAAGCCGAAAGAGGGAGAAAAAAGTTAAATTTGGGCACAATGTTGTTTTGTCACTTAGTTCCCATTGGTCTTTAAGGGGTTAAAAGGATGAGCAACTGAAAACCATTGACTGTTATATTTTTTTGTGTGTAGACGCCAGGTAAGAGGGGCATCATTTTTTTTTTTTTTTTTAAAACCTTCTTTAGTGGAAGGCTGAAATGTGATGGGTGATGTACGCCATGTCCACGTCATTATTAACATAGACTTCATATTTTCCCTTGATTCCACAGGAGGAAAAAAAAAGGGCGTCAGTATCCATGGATGAGACCCCGCGGGGCAGCTGGGCCTCCAGTATATTTGATTTGAAGAACTCTGCACCTGACCCCTTATTAGCGAACCTTCTAGACAGAGCCCCTCCTGAGGAGATGGACAGGATCAATGAGGAGCAGAGGAGGGACAGCAGACACCCCCACATCCTGTCATTATACCCTGCCCCTGATGAGGTAATACTGAGCACTACAACTGCCAGGAGAGCGCAGGTATACTGTATGTGACTGCCTGAGCCTCTGATTGCAGTACAGTAACCCGGCTCCTGATCCTCTTATTACCCTGTAACCTCTTATAATAGTAACCCGGCTCCTGATCCTCTTATTACCCTGTAACCTCTTATTACAGTAACCCGGCTCCTGATCCTCTTATTACCCTGTAACCTCTTATTACAGTACCCCGGCTCCTGGTCATCCTCCTATTACCCTGTACCCTCTTATTACAGTAACCCGGCTCCTGATCCTCCTATTACCCTGTAACCTCTTATTACAGTAACCCGGCTCCTGATCCTCTTATTACCCTGTAACCTCTTATTACAGTAACCCGGCTCCTGATCCTCTTATTACCCTGTAACCTCTTATTACAGTAACCCGGCTCCTGATCCTCTTATTACCCTGTATCCTCTTATTACAGTAACCCGGCTCCTGATCTTCTTATTACCTCTGTAATCTCTTATTGCAGTAACCCGACTCCTGATCCTCTTATTACTCTGTAACCTCTTATTGCAGTAACCGGCTCCTGATCCTCTTATTACCCTGTAACCTCTTATTACAGTAACCGGCTCCTGATCCTCCTATTACCCCTGTAACCTCTTATTATAGTAACCCGGCTCCTGATCCTCTTATTAACTTGTAATCTCTTATTACAGTAACCCGGCTCCTGATCCTCTTATTACCCTGTACCCTCTTATTACAGTAAACTGGGTTCTCATCCTCTTATTATCCTCTAACCTCTTATTACAGTAACCCGGCTCCTGGTCCTCTTATTACCCTGTAACCCGGCTCCTGATCCTCTTATTACCCTGTAACCTGTTATTACAGTAACCCGGCTCCTGATCCTCTTATTACCCTGCAACCCGGCTCCTGATCCTCTTATTACCCTGTAACCTCTTATTACAGTAACCCGGCTCCTGATCCTCTTATTACCCCTGTAACCCGGCTCCTGATCCTCTTATTACCCCTGTAACCCGGCTCCTGATCCTCTTATTACCCTGTAACCCGGCTCCTGATCCTCTTATTACCCTGTAACCCGGCTCCTGATCCTCTTATTACCCTGTAACCTCTTATTACAGTAACCCGGCTCCTGATCCTCTTATTACCCCTGTAACCCGGCTCCTGATCCTCTTATTACCCTGTAACCCGGCTCCTGATCCTCTTATTACCCCTGTAACCTCTTATTACAGTAACCCGGCTCCTGATCCTCTTATTACCCTGTAACCCGGCTCCTGATCCTCTTATTACCCTGTAACCCAGCTCCTGATCCTCTTATTACCCCTGTAACCTCTTATTACAGTAACCTGGCTCTTCATCCTCTTATTACCCATTTAACCCTGTATTATTTATTTTACAGTTTCTTTTTTTCCATGGTTTTGTTCTGTAGGATGAAGCTGTTGAACGCTCCACTATTCCCGACGTACCCAAGGAGCACTTTGGACAGAGAATCTTAGTGAAGTGTATATCGCTTAAGTGAGTTTTAGTCTCCACTTTTCCTTTTGACATTTGTATGTTTTTTGTGTTGTTTTTTTTGTGTTAATATATTATATTTTTCTCTCTTAGGTTTGAGATTGAGATTGAACCGATATTTTGTGTCATGGCCTTGTATGATGCTAAAGAGAAGAAAAAGGTCAGTTTTTGGAATTAGACTCGTACTATGAGCTCCAATTTTCCAAAAATTAATTTAGAAACATTCTGCAGTAAATGAGATGACTTTATATGATATATATATATATATATATATATATATAATGAAAATTTAAGTGCTCCTGTTTGACGGCAGCAAGATATTCACCCTTTTCTAAAAATTTGAAGGGGTCTCCAATTGTGCCTCATGGCAGCTGCTTCTGTAACACCCTTTTTACATACTGATATATATAATTTGCATTTTTAATTTTGCTCTATCCTCAGATATCGGAAAGCTTTCATTTCGACTTGAACTCAGACACCATGAAAAATTTGCTGCGGACACAAGGTGGCCACCAAGCGCCCTCCACCCTCGCGAGATCCGCCATCTTCTCCATCACATACCCATCACCTGACATATTTCTCGTCATCAAGGTGCACAGGGTGGTGGCCGCAGCGGTGGTGGTGGGGGGGTTGTTCTATTGATATTCCTTTTTGGGGGGATTATAAAGGGAGGAGTTGTGGGACTTCTTCCATTTTCCATATTGGCCACTGTTTGATGTGCGTATGTATACTGATTTGTATGATCTGTTTTCCAGCTGGAGAAGGTCCTACAGCAGGGGGACATAGGGGAGTGCTGTGAACCCTACATGGTCCTAAAGGAGAGTGATGGCATCAAGGTGAGATACTATATGATGGCCTTCAATATTGCTGCCTGGATGGTGAGATAATCAAGAATACTATTTTTTTTTTTTTTTTTTTTTTTTTATACATCACAAACAAGATTGTGTTTGCTTTAGCGGCAGCTGCTTGACACTATGGGGACAGAGTTTCTTTTCTAGGGGGGAGTTCTTAACTTTGAGGACAGGGTTTCTTTTCTAGGGGAGAGTTCCTTACAACTATGGAGACAGGGTTTCTTTTCTAGGGGGGAGTTCTTAACTTTGAGGACAGGGTTTCTTTTCTAGGGGAGAGTTCCTTACAACTATGGGGACAGGGTTTCTTTTCTAGGGGAGAGTTCCTAACAACTATGGGGACAGGGTTTCTTTTCTAGGGGAGAGTTCCTAACAACTATGGAGACAGGGTTTCTTTTCTAGGGGTGAGTTCCTAACAACTATGGAGACAGGGTTTCTTTTCTAGGGGAGAGTTCCTAATAACTATGGGGACAGAGTTTCTTTTCTAGGGGGGAGTTCTTAACTTTGAGGACAGGGTTTCTTTTCTAGGGGAGAGTTCCTTACAACTATGGAGACAGGGTTTCTTTTCTAGGGGAGAGTTCCTAACAACTATGGAGACAGGGTTTCTTTTCTAGGGGTGAGTTCCTAACAACTATGGAGACAGGGTTTCTTTTCTAGGGGAGAGTTCCTAATAACTATGGAGACAGGGTTTCTTTTCTAGGGGTGAGTTCCTAACAACTATGGAGACAGGGTTTCTTTTCTAGGGGAGAGTTCCTAATAACTATGGAGACAGGGTTTCTTTTCTAGGGGTGAGTTCCTAACAACTATGGAGACAGGGTTTCTTTTCTAGGGGTGAGTTCCTAACAACTATGGAGACAGGGTTTCTTTTCTAGGGGAGAGTTCCTAATAACTATGGAGACAGGGTTTCTTTTCTAGGGGTGAGTTCCTAACAACTATGGAGACAGGGTTTCTTTTCTAGGGGAGAGTTCCTAATAACTATGGAGACAGGGTTTCTTTTCTAGGGGTGAGTTCCTAACAACTATGGAGACAGGGTTTCTTTTCTAGGGGTGAGTTCCTAACAACTATGGAGACAGGGTTTCTTTTCTAGGGGAGAGTTCCTAATAACTATGGAGACAGGGTTTATTTTCTAGGGGTGAGTTCCTAACAACTATGCGGACTGGGTTTCTTTTCTAGGGGTGATTTCCTAATAACTATGGGGACAGAGTTTCTTTTCTAGGGGGGAGTTCTTAACTTTGAGGACAGGGTTTCTTTTCTAGGGGTGAGTTCCTAATATCTATGGGGACAGGGTTTCTTTTCTAGGGGAGAGTTCCTAACAACTATGGGGACAGGGTTTCTTTTCTAGGGGTGATTTCCTAATAACTATGGGGACTGGGTTTCTTTTCTAGGGGTGAGTTCCTAACAACTATGGGGACAGGGTTTCTTTTCTAGGGGAGAGTTCCTAACAACTATGGGGACAGGGTTTCTTTTCTAGGGGTGATTTCCTAATAACTATGGGGACTGGGTTTCTTTTCTAGGGGTGAGTTCCTAACAACTATGGAGACGGTTTCTTTTCTAGGGGAGAGTTCCTAACAACTATGGGGACAGGGTTTCTTTTCTAGGGGAGAGTTCCTAACAACTATGGGGACTGGGTTTCTTTTCTAGGGGTGAGTTCCTAACAACTATGGAGATGGTTTCTTTTCTAGGGGAGAGTTCCTAACAACTATGGGGACAGGGTTTCCTTTCTAGGGGGGTTCCTTTACTAAGAGGTCACTTGGGGAGCGGCTCTTGGGTATAGTTCAGTATATGGTATTTATTAATGGGGTGCACGCACCCTTTAACTTCCGACTTGTCAGGGTTTTTACATATGTTTCGAGTGTGTTTTTATTTGGGCATGACCTTCTCATACGTATCCGAACCTAATGTAATATATTGCATCGAATCTGGAGTCACATTGCAGAAATCCTCTTTCCCTATTTCCTTTCCGGCACCAGAACAAGGAGAAAGTGGACAAGCTGAGGGCGCAGGCGGAACAGTTCTGCTCCCGTTTGGGCCGGTACCGTATGCCTTTTGCCTGGACGGCCATTCATTTGATGAACATCATCAACAGCGCGGTGACATCGGATCGAGACTCCGACTCTGAGAGCGGTAAGAATAATTCTATAAGGGTCATCGGGACCTTACTTATTCCCAGAATAGGTGTGGTTTTCGACAACTTTATCGAGGGGGGGCAGTCACGGTAATGTAAATGCATTTATGCAGCCGCCCCAACGTCTTCAGAAAAGTTTTAAAGGGAGTTTAACCCCTTTCTCAAGTCTGTTAGATGTAAAAAAAAAAAAAAAAAAAAAAATGTTCACTAAAACGGGGATTATTGAAATGGACAGACATCGCTTAGACTTTGTGTACACGGCTCATTATATGGCAGATGTAACATCGCTTAAGGCAGACTGGAAAATTTTAAGGTCACAGCCATACTGGTCACAATGGTCCGATGCCCCATTTTCCCAGTTGACTACTCCTGACGCGTCTTCCCTGAATTAGCGCTCCTCCGTCTCGGCCATTAGCAGATGTTTCCTGTGACCTTTATGTCATCGTCTCCATTCTTCTCCCCTTCACAGAAAGGAAGGGAACGTGGAATGAAAGGAAGAAGAAAGCCTTCGAGAGGCTCAGCGTCGGGGATGACGTGTGCGGGTTTAACTCCTTCCGACCAGCAACGCTCACCGTCACCAACTTCTTTAAGCAGGTGAGAAACGTCCGACCCCGTGACTGTCCGCTGCCGAGAAGGAGGATGGGGTCAGTAGGGATAAGCCATGCCGCTCTGTCATCTTCACAGGAAGGAGATCGTCTGAGCGATGAGGATCTCTACAAGTTCTTGGCTGATATGAAAAGACCGACCTCGGTCCTGCGGAGACTGCGGCCAGTGACCGGTGAGGGGGGACATTGTACACAGTCCTTGTCAGACCCCAGCGAGCGTCGGTGGTCCTGCTGAGCCGCTGTATCTAAGCACATCCTGCGTGATACTGACCGGTGAACATTGGTTATCTAGGTGACGTGTGTGTGTGATACTGTCTGATGAGCAAGTGCATCTAAGCTTATCATGTGTGATACTGTCTGATGAGCAAGTGCATCTAAGCCTATGATGTGTCCACTGAGCTGCTGTACCTAGGTGTATTATTTGTATGATACGGTCTGCCGTGTATGTGTATCCAATCCTATTGTGTGATACTGTCTGATGACAAGTCTATCTAAGCCTGTCATGTGTAATGCTCAGGCACTTTGTTAGCCTTTGCTTAGATGCAGCAGCTCAGCAGGCAGAAACACGCGAGATAGCAACAGGAGGCTTAGATACACATGCTCGTAAGACAGTATCACACATGATAAGCTTAGATGCATCAATAATCTCCTGTTTAATAGACAGTATAATACATTGTGCTGAGATCAGTACGCTAAGCAAAGACTATCAATGTATCTCAGCACATTGTGTGATACTGTCTGTAACTGAGTCACTATATTTATGCCTGATGCATCTAAGCTTATCATGCGTGATGCTGTCTTCCGAGCATGTGTATCTAAGCCGCCTGTTGTGTGTGCTTCTGCCTGCTGAGCTGCTGCATCTAAGCTGTGTTAGGCTCAGCCAAGACTATCAAACATGAGGAGCTTAGATATGATGACTCTGTTACAGATGGTATCACATATAACGAGCTCAGATACATAGGTGCCTGAGCTTGTCATTTGTGGTACCATCTGAAAAGAGTCGCCATATTGAAGCCTTTAGCATGCGATACAGTCTGCTGAGCCCCAGTATCTGAGCTTGGCATGTGTGATACTGTGTGTCCGCGGAGTATGTGTATCTAAGCCCAGAAATCTCCTGTTTTTAGCTCAGCTGAAGATCGATGTCTCGCCTGCTCCGGAGACCCCCCAGTTTTGCCTTTCTCCTGAACTACGTCATGTGAAGCCGTATCCGGATCCGCGTGTGCGGCCCACCAAAGAGATCCTGGAGATCACTCCGCGGGACGTGTATTCGCCCTACACCTCCTACAGGTCAGAGCACCCCTCCGGATAGCACGCGAGACCCCACTGGACCCATAGGCGACATGACACCTCACACTCCTTGTAGTCTATTCTGTGACTGCCGTCTGCGTGCAGCACAAGAGAAGATCTGGAGGCAGCACCAAGTTATTAATAAGGGCATCTGGCCCACAGCTATCTCCCAAGACCGCCGTCCCCATCGGATAGACCCACCGTGACTTATTATTATTGGGGTTCTTAAAAAAACAAAACCCAAATCCTTAGCTCTTGTGATCATTGCCTTTAAAGGTCTTTATGACGAGAGGCTGATTAATGGCGGCCATGTGCACGACTCCTGGGTGATAGTCGTCCATTTCTCACCACTTCAGACATCTTCTTGGCTGATAACAGAGAATAACCTGCGATTTCACATTAAAGAAAGAATAGGACAATAAATTTACCGATACTTTTAAAACCAGAGTTGGCTATCGAGGAAGATAAGTTTCCGCTGGCCACTGACACATCATTATTGGCTAATATTTTATTGATAATTTTTTTTTTTTTTTCCATCTTTATTATCATTTACTCAGAAGCTCGTAGAAAATAAATAATACCCCAGCTTCTCGCTTACTGTCGGGAAGCGCTATAATATTCCGATATATGCCAAAATCCGTACAAAAAAGACCGTACAGTTATATACATCAGTCCATACACTGCTAGTCATGCATATACTAGAGCGTCGTTTATCCTGGACCTCCTGGTGCATGAATACAATGCTAGAAAATACTTCACGGGGTATTCCATCTCCAATATCCTATCCCAATATGTAATAGATGTAATAACAATATTATTAAATACCTCCAATTAGAAATATAGTGTAGTTCTTTGATTGACGACGTCTTACCCCATGTGCAGGGCATTGCAGTAGCTTAAATATCCATGGTTACAACCACTCATATAGTGACAGTTGTTAGTAGTCGTAACCATGGATACCTAAGCTACTGCAATGCCCATACATGGAGTAAGCAACATAGCGAATCAGAAAAACTATAGTACATTTCTAATTGGATGTATTTGCTAATATTATTATTATTACACCCACTACATATTGAGATAGGATCTTGGAGATGGGAATATCCCTTTAATGAAATCTGCAGAGGCAGATCCATGGGAAATGTTTTACTTTATGGGAACCGCTATGGGCACAGTAATGACTTCCTTTAGGGGTTGTCCTTCATATTTACAGTCCATTGTGATGTCTACATTAGTATATAATGTGGTGGGATAGTAGCGTCTACTTCTCACGCCATCATGACTCTGGCTACTAGCTGCCCCGGAATGGTAAGCCACGATCCACAGCGTGTTGTCCTTAGTTTATGGTCACAGGGGCCTGGACCCGGTAGAATAATGGCCCTTGGGGCTCTTTCTCAACTAGAACCAATAGCAGAGGCCTGGTAAGAAGAAAAAAAAAAAATTATATGGGGTTTGTCATTGAATCGGTGTTGGTCATTTTTTAGATACCGACATTAAGGTTACCTTCTGAAAGGGAACTTGTCATACAGAACATACAGTCCGATCTGTGGGTGGGCAGCGTGTTACAGAGCTGATTAATAGATAAATTTATTGAAAAAGATTCAGTAAAACCTTTTTACATTTTTTTAACCCCTTTTAGGAGTCCAGTAGGAGGTCTTGATGATGAATAAGACCGCCCACTTGACTACTGAGCCTGGAATGCGCAAAAAAAATATTTTCCCTTTTAAAAGTATTTAACGTGTGTTTATAATATATGGATAATATTTTTTAAAGTCAAGTGGGTGGTCTTATCTATCAATAGGACCGCCCTCTTGACTATTACACCCAGAATAAACAAAAAAAATAATATTTCTTCTATTTTCTTATCAAACTATATATCAATCTGCTCAGCACCTCCTGCTCTACAACATGCTGGCCGCACCTTTTCTGCATATTTAACATGACTTGATTCCCTTAAAGGAACACAAGCAAGTTATTAAAGTAAACAAAATATATATATGTGTGTGTATGTGTGTGTATATGTGTGTGTGTGCGTGTATATATCTAAAATATATATATAGAATGTTTTTTTTTTATTTTTATTTTTTTTTGGGGGGGGGGGTGAATATGCGACTCTAGGGCCAGGTGAACTGTGAGAAGTTTCGATCACATACTTGTCTGAGGACGCTTAGGAGTCGCTCCTTCTGCTCCGTCATCTGCTTCTTCTGCCGCGCCGTTTCCTCCGTGATGACTTGGAGGATCAGATTTTGCTGTTCTACACGCTCCTATAGTGAAAAAAACAAAACAAAGCGGGCGTCATCTGGAGGAAGTTACTCGTATGCCCACACAAGGCGTTCTCCGGAATATAAAATTAGTGGTCTAACATATATTAGGACGCTGGTTCACTTCTGTCTGGCATTCTGGGCCCTTCTAACCGGCCCCCACGACTACATGACGTTCACTGGACAATATAGGTCATGACACTTGGAGAGCAGCAATGTAGAGCGTCTTCCTCCTGGAGGACCCGACCACTTCTGTATTACACATATAGCCCATTGATTTTTTGAGTTAGAACAGTGTAATACTCCATTTCCCCTGCGGGGGTGCTATAGGGAAATTTAACACCAGCTGCAACCTGGTGAAAACTATGAATTGTCCAAAGCGGAGAACTCCTTTTTATTGTTCCAGTATTCCCAGTTACCTGGCTTGTTTCACCAGTTAGAACATTATATCCCGCTCACTTTTGCTTCCCAAGCGGACGAGGGATGTTTAGATATATTCAGCCAAATGAACTATTAATGGGGTTGATAAAGGAGCCAGAGGGAGCCCAGTCACAGGTGTGAGTATGCATGGTTTTAAGAGCATGGGTTCCCTCTGGTGGACTCGTTATAGCGGTGGGGGGACTCCGGGAATGTAAATCATCGCTCTATAGACCCTGTGGTGCCTCTTACCTTAAGGTCAGGAAGACGTTGCTCCTTAGCTCGCACCCCTTTCTCCAGATCGTGCACCCATCTCTGGAGCGCTGCGTACTCCCTTTGGGCGTCTCGCAGATCCTCCGCCGCTCTGTGGGAGAGTGATCTCCTCTCGTGCTCTTCTCTCTGCCCGGGAGGTCAGGAGATCAGAACATTGTACTATGTATGACATCATGGGAGAATTCGATGAGTCACTCGAAGGGAAGCGGAAATCACAGAGAGGCTTCTACTGTTCGGGGAAAGATGACCACCAACAATGGCGTTCTAGATGGTCGCCCAGCTTGGACTTTACCTGCAGCCTGTCCACCTCCTCTCCAATCCTCCCATCCTCTCGCCTCGCCCTGGACACCTCCGCCTGCAGCCTCTCGATCCTCTTCTCCATCTTGCCTTGTCGGCCGGCGATCCTCTGAAGTTTGTCGTTGGTGGAGCTGTAGGTGTCCCTCAGCGCCTGCCCCAGCTGCAGCGTCCCGTACACCAGCACGTTCAAGTCCTCCTGCATGGCCGGCGTCTTCTGCTCCTCACCCAGAGAGAGCGGCAGCACCATGAGGAGCACGAGCAGCATGGCACAGCAGGGAATGGGCGCCGGGCAGAGTGAGGAGGCTGATGCGGCTTGCATGCCGGGTTAAAGGCACCCGAGAGGTGGGTGTGAGCGAGGAGGTGCCGGATTGTGTAAGCCGGGCTGGAGATTACAGCAGGTCGGACCTGGAAGAGAAGGGCGAGAGGCCACCGCTTATCTGGGCTGATCTGCACTCTTTCGATCGAGCTCTAAGCTATATTATATAATATTACGTGACGGGCAGCGTAGCCGCTCTCTGTATATGTAACCTATACATTTATATGTCAGACTCGTCCCCATTCATTCAGCTGTTGCATAAGTTCATTCACCCGTCCTCTCCCGTCTGGTGTCATTGCCAGGTAAACACAGGTGACCTCGCCCCGGGGTTACCCAGAGGTGACGCCGTCTGCTGCCTCCTCATTGGCCTCTGTGACTGTGCCCACATCATGCAGGAGGGATGACGGCTGGCGCAGCTCGTCCACTGGCATCCATGGCATACCCCGCTCTGTGCCAAAGTTACGATTTATCATTCCCACCCGAAAATGCTTCAGAGTATAGGAGAAAGGATCAATATCTGACCATATTATGGTTATTTAACCCCTTCCCGCACCATGTTGCTGAGTATACAGCAGTGACCGGAGCTGGCTCAGATTGCTGCTGTCACGCTGATGGCCGATGGGTTGCTTTGTCAGCCAGCGCCTCGGTGAAGGCCCCTATCGCCACCATCTAGGTAGCTGTGTGGCCACCATCTAGGGAGCTGTGTGGCCACCAGCCATGAACTCTGGAGATAAGCGGTTATCACACTTATGATGCCGCTTATCAAACCTAGAAGCTTAGACATTTTCTGTTTTAGCCCTGGAATGATCAGTCCTGTCTCTGCTTTGGTATCTGGTTCTCCATGTTTCCTTTCCCTCCGTCTCCGCAGGAACCTTCTATACGTCTACCCCAAGTGCCTCAATTTCAGCAGCCGCCAGGGATCGGTCAGGAACATCGCCATAAAGGTGCAGTTCATGGCTGGAGAGGACCCCAACCAAGCCTTGCCGGTGAGTGTAAGAAGGGAGAGTGGGCGCCATGTTGCTGAACGCCCCGTACTGATGCCCGGTCTCCGCCCTCGCAGGTGATATTCGGCAGGTCCAGCTGCAACGAGTTCTACACCGAGAGTTACACCGCCATCGTCTATCATAATAAGTGAGTTGGATCTGTCCTCTGTGTGGTGGCGGCCATCTTTATATACCAGTAATGACCAAGTCATTATAATGGGTGGCTGATAACAGGGAGCAATAGACTGAACACAGTCCCAGTTACTTCCCACACGCCTAATCGGAGTCTCAATCCTTTCTCAGATCTCCGGAATTTTATGAAGAATTTAAGATGAAAATTCCGGGAAATCTGACGGAAAACCATCACCTTCTCTTCACCTTCTACCATGTGAGCTGCCGGCAGAACCAGACCACGTCCCTGGAGACCCCCGCAGGATATACGGTGAGCGAGACACCCCTGGATCTTCACCAAGTCCTGGTGGGCTCCTGAAGGGTTATTGAGAATGATCCCTCTAAGATGCCCATATAAATCTGTGTCTCTTTCACAGTGGATCCCTCTGATGCAACATGGCCGCCTGAGATCTGGATCTTTCTCACTTCCAGTGTCTCTGGAAAAACCACCACCCAGTTACTCGGTCCTGACCCCTGATGTGAGTACACAGACGGCACCGTCTGTCCGCCATATGGGTGGGAGACATTAGTCGGCATACTTAGTCCTGCAGATTGCCGCAGAGGATCAGTAATAATCCCACTTGTTCTACAGGTCCAGCTCCCGGGGATGAAGTGGGTGGATAATCATAAAGCCGTCTTCACGGTGGACCTGGTGGCGGCATCCTCGGTGCACACACAGGTGGAGTACTGTCACTGGTCAGCAATAGTGCTGGGGATACCTGAAAATCATAGGACCCCATAACAAATTTCTGAATCTGGCATTGGCGAAAGACATTTTTTTCCCCCAATGTTTTTTTTATATTTATAAAAGGGAGCTAAAGGACCCTCGTAAGGCTCGCCCACTATTAAATGTATAGAAAAAAGTGGCATGAGAAAATTTATATAAAATAGGTGTTTGCCACAATACATTTATGATAGGGAAATGCCATTATTACATTGATGATCTGCCCATTGTCTCCAAATTCTCTGCTTCCCTTCATACAGTACATACCGTAAGTCTGAATGTCTACAGCCACCACTAGGGGGAGCTCGGCGCATACCTAATATCTACGCCACCAGTAGGGGGAGCTCTGCACATATGAATGTCTACAGCCACCACTAGGGGGAGCTCGGCGCATACCTAATATCTACAGCCACCAGTAGGGGGAGCTCTGCACATATGAATGTCTACAGCCACCACTAGGGGGAGCTCGGCGCGTACCTAATATCTACGCCACCAGTAGGGGGAGCTCTGCACATATGAATCTCTACAGCCACCACTAGGGGGAGCTCGGCGCATACCTAATATCTACAGCCACCACTAGGGGGAGCTCGGCGCATACCTAATATCTACAGCCACCACTAGGGGGAGCTCGGCGCATACCTAATATCTACAGCCACCACTAGGGGGAGCTCGGCGCATACCTAATATCTACAGCCACCACTAGGGGGAGCTCGGCGCATACCTAATATCTACAGCCATCAGTAGGGGGAGCTCAGTGCATACCTAATGTCCACAGCCATCACTAGGGGGAGCACTGCACATACCTAATGTCCACAGCCATCGCTAGGGGGAGCACTGCACATACCTAATGTCCACAGCCATCGCTAGGGGGAGCACTGCACATACCTAATGTCCACAGCCATCGCTAGGGGGAGCACTGCACATACCTAATGTCTACAGCCATCGCTAGGGGGAGCACTGCACATACCTAATGTCCACAGCCATCGCTAGGGGGAGCACTGCACATACCTAATGTCCACAGCCATCGCTAGGGGGAGCACTGCACATATGAATGTCTACAGCCACCACTAGAGGTAGGTCAGCACGTGTGAATATCTACAGCCACCAATAGGGGGAGCTCGGCTCGTACGAATGTCTACATCCACCATTAGGGAGAGCTCAGCACATACCTAATGTCCACAGCCATCACCAGGGGTAGCACTCCACATAGCCACCACTAGGGAGAGCTCGGTGTATATGAATGTCTACAGCCACCCACTTTTCTTTCTGTCCCTCCAGGACCCCCATTTGGACAAGTTCTTCACCCTGGTGCAGGTGCTGGAGGAGCAGAGTTTTCCTTTCCGGCTGAAGGACGTCATCATTACAGAAAGTAACGTGGAGTCTGAGCTGAAGAGCAGTATGGGCAACCTGCGCCTCGCCGCCCTCGGCCCCTCTGTTTGCTTCTGTCACCAGCTCCTGGATAAGCTCATATTGCTCATCGTGAGACCCCCTATCATCGGGGGGCAGATCGGTCAGTACTTCTTATTCTTACATATGGAGTCTCAAATGGGTTTTCCAGGATTAGAAAAAGCGTGCCTGTGTTTTTGTTTGTTTTTTTTTCCTCCAGAAACTGCGCCCCTCTGCTCCATGGTCACGCCTGGTATAGCAGACCCGGCACATGGTCATGTTACTGTAAATCCCCAGACTCTTTCTGATCCCGGCATGTGACGTGATTTACTGGGATGTTGCCCAATCTGAGTCCTGTCCCATTCTTGTTGGCAGTGAACCTGGGCCGGGCGGCCTTTGAAGTGGTGGCCCTGCTGGTGAGCCAGATCCACCGCACGCTGGAGGGCTCTCAGGACCAGCACGGCAGGAACGGCCTCCTGGCATCATACCTGTACTACGCCTTCCACCTTCCCAGCGACATGCCGGCCCAGCTCAGCAGCTGTAAGTGTCAGTCTAATAGCCCAGCAGAGCCTTAATGTGGGCCGAGGTCCTGGAGAGCTCTTACTCATTATAGAGCAGGGCTGCAGTGTAAAGCATGGGGACAGAAGAAAAAAAATCAGTATATGATTAAATTCTAATATTTGAGTATAAACGTTTTTTTGGTTTTTTTTTCTGGGAAGTAATTGTTCTCTGTTATCATCCAGTGGCCACAAGCACTAAGTGTGTCTCATCGGTGCCATCTGCTGGCTGAGGCCTTGTATGGCACGTTGTTCTTTTGTTTTGAAGCACTTTCCCCCCCACCCCCGGATTTAATTAACCCTTTGCAGTAATGGCCGTCACACTAGATAAGAGGGTGAGAATTATTGACCTCCCCCCACCCCGGTACCTCACTGACGCTCTCGTCCTCTTCACTTTCCACAGCGGTTTCCCACGCTTCACCCACCGCTGCGTACCAGTCCGCCACGCTCTCTCGTGCCACGGGGCGGCCCGCCGGCGTCAACCTGGCGCGCTGCCGGAGTATTAGTAACAGTAACCCCGATCTGACCACTACGCCGGGCTCCACAGACGATGAGGAGGTGCAGAAGATCATGGGAGGCAAGGTACACGCTGCGTCATCTGGGCCGTGGTTATTTCTGGAAGCGGGGGCTCGGCTCGCCTCAGCGGGGGGTTTCCTGTTTGTAGTAATGCCTCTCTGCCTTCACGTCCTCCTCTGTACTTGTATTATACGTCTGTTCTCCCTGATTTCCAGCTCCCGGTGTACCACCTCTGCCCGGATGTGGGCCGTCAGTCATGGGGGGATCACTACGGGGGGCTCCCAACTAAGTGTGCACTGTGGGACAACCTCACGGCCAGATATATATTATCTTGGGGGCTGTACTCTGGATTGTTTCTAGTCACAGACAGCTTCGGGGAGATTCTGAGGAATTGAAAGGAGCTGACATATAAGTGTTAAAGGATATTGTAGGCTACAGAAGACGGGCCCGCCATTATATAGGTTATATAGACCAGGCAGAAACAGCGCCACTGTCGTCCATGGTTGTATCTGGTATTGCAGCCAAATAACCATAATAAGAATGGGGCTGAGCTGTAATACCAGATACTGCCCAGGAACAAGAGTGGCGCTATGTCAGTCATACAGCTTACAATGAGGATTTGGCACCCGGATAGATGATGGACGTGAGTGCCAGGGCCGTGCAGCGTTGGTACATAGGGCAGCTGGGCCTCAGCCAGGGCTATGTCTTCTGTCTCGTCTTATTTCTTACTGACTATGTCTCCACTTTGATGCCTGTTTTCTATACTGGGTATACATTCCCTCTTCATCTCCTGGGCATTGCCAATACTTGGCGTTTTCCTCCTGGGCACAGTCGGACTGGCAGAATAGCAGGAGACCCTACATTGGGCCTTGATTCTGGCACAATTATGAACCTGAAAGGTTGAAGACCTCATGGTGGAATAGATGATAATGATGGTTGGTCCTCAGAACGTTTGCCCTGGTGGGCCGTGATGCTCCAGTCCCACCCTGCCCCCGAGATGGGGTCTCTTCTGGCTATATCTTACTTGTTCATTGTCCTTGTTCTCCTCCCTGATCCATACACTACTTCAAAATGTTCCTTCTACATCCTCTCTTATCCCTCCTTGGTCGGCCATGCCTATCCTCTCTTCTCTGGGGTGGTATATACTGGCCCTGTGTTCTTTCCTGATTCCCCTTCATCTCTTCCTGGCAATTTCTTATACTAAACGTATCCTCATACTTCATCTTCTTTCCTTTATCATATCCTTGGGTATGTCTTTTTTGTTTATCTGTTCCCTACTCCCCCCTAGACAAAGCTTTGACTTTAATCCTCCTTCTGATTTAGTCAATCCTAAATCTTAATTTTTTTTTGCCATCCTTCTTTCAGTTTAATCTCCTGAATATGAAGTATCGATCCCTACTTCACCCTTCTGTGCCCGGTATAATCTTTCTCGGGTCCTCTCTCCTTCACAGCTTCATTCTTCTTCTGGACTTGTCTTTTGTTCATCCACGTCCTTCTGGTGTCATATTCTTTACTGGGCGTGTCTTTAATCCTCCCTTCTCCTCCTAGCCTTGGTCCAGCCTGTTTATTCATACTTTATCCTCCTGGTGTAGTGTCTGCTGAGTCTCCCCATGTCACATTCTTTCCCTGAGAGACCGATGGACACATCTTCTATCTTTACCCTCCTACGCCTCCTGGACACGTTTTCGATTTTTACCCACCTCAATCTCCTCCTCCTTCTCAGACATGTCTTCCATCTTCACTATTACTCTCCTTCTTGGATGTGTTCTCCACCTTCACCCTTCTTCTCCTCCTTCTTGGACTTGCCTTCCATCCTCACCCATCTTCTCCTCCTTCTTGGATGTGTCCTCCACCTTCACCCTTTCTCTCCTCCTTCTCGGTCATGTCTTCCATCCTCACCCGTCTGCTCCTTCTTGGATGTGTCCTCCACCTTCACCCTTTCAATCCTCCTTCTCGTACGTGTCCTCCATCTTCTACCTTTTACTCCTCCTCTTCAGACATGTCCTCCACCTTCACCCTTCTCCTCCTTCATGGACGTGTCTTCCATCCTCACCCGTCTGCTCCTTCTTGGATGTGTCCTCCACCTTCACCCTTTCAATCCTCCTTCTCCGACATGTCCTCCACCATCACCCTTCTTCTCCTCCTTGGACGTGTTCTCCACCTTCACCCTACTTCTCCTTCTCGGATGTGTCTTCCATCATCACGTTCTGCCTTCTTCAGAATGAGCATAGTATATTATGGGCATGTCTTCCATCTTGGTCTATACTGGGTGTGCCTTCCTCCTGTACTGGTTACATTGGTTTTCCCTCCACTGATCCAGCCACTCTTCCTGGTAATTCTCTCTTCTGCAGGGGATCGATCGCTCTCACTCTTGGGTGAACTCGGCTTATTGTCCCGGGGGTCCAAAATCTGTGCAACGACGGACCCAGCCCAGTTCCAACACTGAGCTTCGACAGGTGGCACTCGCCCTCCATTATATATGTGTGATGCATGTGCCAGCCTCTCCACCCATGCATGCCCTGTGTAGACCCTCATCTGTGCCATCTCCATTCTCTCTCTGTAGCTTGTTCCTTGTGTCTCCCACCGCGGCACATGCAGGTTCCTTGTATGTAGCTGTGGTGGGTATGAGCCACATTACTTTAGGCACGTCCTGTTCTCCAGCCCGTGGGGCTCCAGCTGTTAGACATGCTGGGAATTGTAGTCTTACCACATCTGGGGCAGCACAGGCTGGAGACCACCACTGCAGATCTAGACTACTGTCATGTCACCCTTGGTAGCATTTTATGGTGGTCCTCCACCCATCTCGTGTCCTATTCTCTCCCATAGTCACCAGGTCTCTAACCCATCATCCTTTTTTCCATGTTACCTCTCCATCGCCTTCTCTCTGCCGCCTTCTAACTCTCGTAGAGCAATGAGCGCAGCCCCAACCGCATCTCCAGCTACATGGAGGGCGAAGCTGCTTCCGCCCAGCCTCGCCCCGTCGCCAGAAAGGTATATGATAAAGCCCGGACTGTGGGATAATGGGCGCAGCAGGACGCAGGGAGACAGAAATGGACCTTGACTTGTAATTGGTAACTCGCTAGTTCATGTTAATACATAGCGGGCGCCGTGGTGCGGAGGGGGTGCTGACAAGTCTCTCACCGGCTCACTAATCCGAATAACCAGAAATATCTGTCTTATGTTCAGGAAAATGTTTCCTGTTGATGAGCTTTCAGCACACCGCCCACCACGGTGTGGCACAGGAAGGAGCAGATATGTCAAATGGGGCCTGCCCCTCCCACAACAACGTGACAGTCAGGAGGGAGGAGCCATGTGACATGGGGTCTGCCCCTCCCACAACACCGTGACAGTCAGGAGGGAGGAGCCATGTGACATAGCTTCTCCCCCTGACTGTCACCTTATGGTGAGAGGGGCAGACCCTATGTGACATGGAAATTGCCCCTCCCACCACAGGGTAACAGGAGGGAGGATTTATGTGACATGGATAGTGATACAGACAGGAGGGAGGAGCTATGTGACATGCAGCGTGATGGGAGGGAGGAGTTATGTGACATGCAGGGTGATGGGAGGGAGGAGCTATGTGACATGCAGGGTGACAGGAGGGAGGAGCTATATGACCTGAAGTCTGCCCCTCTCACCACAAGGTGACAGGAGGAAGGAGCTATGTGACATGGATAGTGATAGACAGGAGGGAGGAGCTATGTGACAGGCAAGGTGAGGGGAGGGAGGAGCTATGTGACATGCAGGGTGACAGGAGGGAGGAGCTATATGACATGCAGGGTGACAGGAGGGATGAGCTATGGGACAGGCAGGGTAATGGGAGGGAGGAGCTATGTGACATGCAGGGTGACGGGAGGGAGGAGCTATGTGACATGCAGGGTGACGGGAGGGAGGAGCTATGTGACATGCAGGGTGACGGGAGGGAGGAGCTATGTGACATGCAGGGTGACGGGAGGGAGGAGCTATGACATGCAGGGTGACAGGAGGGAGGAGCTATGTGACAGGCAGGGTGACAGGAGGGAGGAGCTATGTGACATGGATAGTGATAGACAGGAGGGAGGAGCTATGTGACAGGCAGGGTGACAGGAGGGAGGAACTATGTGACATGCAGGGTGACAGGAGGAGGTGCCAGGTATAATGCCTGCGCCCTGTGTAAATGGACATTTCCCATTAATGAGGGGCAGTGTGCATCGGTAGAGCTGCGCACTAAACTGAGGGCAGGGGCTGTACAGATCAGCGGCGGTCGGGTCGGGATGTGACGCTGTTCTCTCTGTGCAGCTCTTACACGAGGAGCTGGCGCTGCAGTGGGTGGTGAGCGGCACTCCGGTGCGAGAGGCGGCCCTCAGCCAGGCCTGGTTCTTCTTCCAGCTTATGGTAAGTGGTTGTAGACTGGGATGTACTGGGAGGGGGCATCTCCACATAATGCTGTCCTTTTCCCTGACTCAGACCAAGAGCATGACGCTGCACCTCCATAACTCTGAGCGGCTGGACGCGCCCCGCGTACACAGGTTCCCGGAGAGGTTCGTGGACGACATATCGGCCCTTGTGTGCAACGTCTGCACGGAGATCACCAGCCGATACCTGAAGGTACCAGTCTAACACCCCGCACCTGACGTAGGACATACGATTACGTTCCAAGTCTGGGCAGAAAGTGCCGCAGGGAGCCTCTTCCCCTGGACGACCCAACACGTCTGTTTCACATGAGAACTGTGTAATGCTTTGTTTCTCCTGTGGTGGCGCTGCAGGGGAATGATGCACTTATCACAGTTGATCGCTGAGATCCTTGTCGATGGGACAATCTGTGATCAGCTTGTTTTTGAAGGCTCTTATTTCATAAGAAGTGGAGGACCCCTTTAACGATTTTTTTTTTCTCATGATCATCCTTACCTGCCTGTATGTTGGTAAACTAAGCGCAGCGGCCCGCCAATCAAAAGCATTCAGAACCTGCGCCACTGTTGTACTGTGACTTAGTTTGATATTGCAGCGCTGCATCATTCACTTGAATGAGGATGAACTGCAATACCAGAAGCTGCCTATGGGCATGGGGGCATGGTTTTTGTTGTTGTTGTTTTTTCTCCCCTTGCTTTTTCCTATCCTTTTTTTCTCTCCTTTTCTTCTCCACTTCCTTTCCCCCCTTTCTTTTTTTTCTCTCCTTTTTTCTTTTTCCTCTCCTTTTTCTTTTCTCTCCTTTTTTCTTTTCCTCTTTTCTTATCCTCTTCCCTTTTTTCCTCCCCTTCTTTGTCCTCCCGTGTCCTTTTTCCTCCCGTTCCCTTTTTTTCTTCCCCTTCCCTTTTTTTCCTCCCCTCCCTTTTTTTTTCTTCCATTTTTCTTTTATTCTTTCCTTTTGATCATCTTGCCCCTTTTGCCCTCCATTGACGGTTCTCCTGACGTCCTCCTCCTCTCTCTTAGGATGCAGAACTTGCCGAGCGGCTGAACAGCAGCCTGGCCTTCTTCCTGAACGATCTCTTATCCCTGATGGATCGGGGATTTGTGTTTCACCTCCTCCGCTCTTACTACAAGCAGGTGGGGGTATTTTATATTGGGGTCAGGGGGGCAGTACAGATTTGTGGCGTTCCTATTCCCGCCCTATATGTGCTGCCATGTTTTACAGATCAACAGTAAATTACCAAAGGCTCCGAACCCGAATGTGCTGATCTCCCTGCGCATGGACCTGATCCGCATCGTGTGCTCCCACGAACACTACGTCGCCTTAAACCTGCCCTGCGGCCGCCTCTCCCCACCCAATTCTCCGTCACCCTCTATTTCTTCCACCACCTCGCAGGTAATGAGACCCCCGCGTTAATTAACATGAGCTGACCATCTAATATATATAGACTGTGACACCATAGACCCTGGCCATTGGGGATAGATAGTATAGATGTTGTTGATAAGCGGTGCCTGGAGTGTCCTGCCGCCCCTTATCTCTCTCCTGCTCACAGCTGTATCGCCGGCTGCATTACGGTAATTTCGGAGCTTCTTATGCTTTTATGAAGTTTTTCCGTCCAGTAAAAGTCCATTAATCTGGCATCTGATCATTCAGAAAGTGCCATAATCCGGGCGCAGAACAGCAGCATAATGTGGAATTACACAAGCCGGTTTCTACATCCTGTTGTGTGAGCGTCCAGTGATCCAGAACGTCTGATAATCGGGCTCGCACTGACTGTTTCCGTCCGGTCTTCCTCAGAGCTCCGTCTTCTCCAGCCCGGCTCAGGACAAGACGGTCACCAATATGTTTGAGCTGTCGGTCCCGTTTCGCCAGCAGCACTTCCTCTCCGGCATCATCCTGACCGAGCTCGCCCTAATACTGGAGCCCGACGTTGAAGGGTGAGTCCGGTATTTAAAAGGACATGATCATTTGCTACAATGTGTCAGTGCAGCTAGACGGAGTATTACGCAGGCTGGATTCTGCCGCTACATCTTTCCGTGGCCATTCCTCGCCCATGCAGCCTCCGATTTCTGCTTGCTGCCTTGTGAATGTACAGCTTATTAAGGCCGGTTTCCATTCACCGATGGCAAGCGGAGATCTGCGTACTAACCGGGGTGTCAGATGACGTTCTTCTCCCTCCGTCATCTTGTGTCGTTCTTCTCTCCGCAGAGTTTTCTTCCTCCAGAAGAAGGCGATCAGCGCTCTGCACAATCTGCTCTGCAGCCACGACACCGACCTGCGGTATACGGAGCCGGCGGTAAAGCGGAGCATATCCCGTCTGTATCTTCCTCTGATTGGCATCGTGATGGAGACGCTGCCCCAGCTGTACGACTTCACGGGTGACTGTCCATGCCACACACTGCACCGAATAGTCCCGCTTGCTGTCAGTGAATGGCAACAGCTTGTCTTGGAAAAACCTTTCCTGACCACTGACAAGTGCTGCTCTGTCCGATCATTCACTGACCGCAAGCAGAGATCTGGGAACGACAGCGTTAAGTCTATTGAGAAGATGCTGACCCCCCCTCCTGTCCCTTTCTCAGCAGATCCACATGCCCAAAGGGTCCGCCATGCCTCCTCCATGATGGATGATGTGGACTCGGATGGCGGCACCATCAGCCAGACAGTCGCTCTGGCAATCGCAGGCTCTCCACTACCCACAGCGCAGAAGACCACAAGCTTCCCTCTTCCCCCTGCTGTAAGTGCAGAAATAATAACACCCCCACCCCTAAAAAGTGGATCCCCACCTGTATTATTACATCCTGTGTCCTGTCCTCCCCTAGTCTGTGCGCACCGGCAGCGTCCTCTCCGCCGAGTCCAGCCGCAACCTCCTGGTGTGCGCCCTGTGGGTGCTGAAGAACGCAGAGCAGGACTGTCTGCAGCGCTGGTTCTCCAGCCTGACTGTGGCACAGCTGACACGTGTGCTGGAGCTGCTGAGTCTGTGCGTGTCCTGCTTCCAGTACAAGGTGAGGGTCCCCATACCCCCTACTACCAGTATACACGAGGCACAGCGCCTCCGGACCACCTCTGTTATCTGTAGGGGCTGAGTCTGTGCGTGTCCTGCTTCCAGTACAAGGTGAGGGTCCCCATACCCCCTACTACCAGTATACACGAGGCACAGCCCCCCGGACCACCCCTGTTATCTGTAGGGGCTAAGTCTGTGCGTGTCCTGCTTCCAGTACAAGGTGAGGGTCTCCATACCCCCTACTACCAGTATACATGAGGCACAGCACCCCCGGACCACCTCCGTTATCTGTAGGGGCTCAGTCTTTGCGTGTCCTGCTTTCAGTACAAGGTGAGGGTCCCCATACCCCCTACTACCAGTATACACAAGGCACAGCCCCCCGGACCACCTCTGTTATCTGTAGGGGCTGAGTCTTTGCGTGTCCTGCTTTCAGTACAAGGTGAGGGTCCCCATACCCCCTACTACCAGTATACACGAGGCACAGCTCCCCGGACCACCTCTGTTATCTGTAGGGGCTCAGTCTGTGTGTGTCCTGCTTCCAGTACAAGGTGAGGGTCCCCATACCCCCTACTACCAGTATACACGAGGCAAAGAGCCCCCGGACCACCTCTGTTATCTGTAGGGGCAGCGGACACTTCATTCCTCCATAATAAGGCGTTCTTCACCAGTACATTTTCGAGGCGCGGGGTCCGCTGTGCCTCCTTTTTTTACATTTTTATGTTTTTCTGTTGTTCCTTTAGGGTAAGAAGGCGTTTGAGCGTATAAACAGCCTGACCTTCAAGAAATCTCTGGATATGAAAGCGAGACTGGAGGAGGCCATACTGGGGACCATCGGTGCCCGCCAGGACATGGTGAAGCGCAGCCGAGGTGAGCAGCCTGGCGTGAATGCGGCACCACGGACAGGACTGTACGGCCGGTGCGCTGAATGCGGGTACACTGCCCGCTGACGGTGTCTTGTGCCATCGCACCGACTGATTTTCCTTACAGAGCGCAGCCCCTTTGCAACCCAGGAAAACGTTCGATGGAGGAAAAACGTCACTCAGTGGAAACCGAGCGGTGAGAAAACTGAGAAGTGAGTACTACAACCCCAATCATCTGTAGCATATTAATATATATAACACCTAGTGGTCTGAAGTAACTCCCTCCCCTCTAATCTCAGGTCACAGGCAGAACGAGACCTGGAAATCACCGTGGATGGCAATATGGCGGCAGAGGCCAACCTGGTGGTGCTGGACACCCTGGAGATCATTGTGCAGGTGAGTGCTTCTACCATGGCAGGGATAATTTTTTGGATAATTTTTGGACTCTTGGGGAGTCTCCTGCCATCACAGAGGTGCACAGATTTGCCCATCACCCATTTGTCTTGCAGACGGTCATGGTGTCTGAAATGAAGGAAAGCGTCCTCGGAGGAGTGCTGAAGGTGCTACTGCTCAGTATGAGCTGCGACCAAAGTGCCCTGTATCTGCAGCACTGCTTCACCAGCCAGCGGGCGCTGGTGTGCAAGGTGAGTGTGCCAGATGCATCGCAGATGACCCTGTCATTTCCTTCCCCTTTTTCAGCACTTTTCTCTACCCCATCTTTGCGTTAAACCCTCAGTTCCCAGAGATGCTGTTTGAGGATGACACCGAACTCTGCTCCGATCTCTGCCTGCGCCTCTTGCGCCACTGCGGCAGTTGCATCAGCAGCGTGCGGACCCACGCCAGCGCCTCGCTCTACCTGCTCATGAGACAGAACTTTGAGATCGGGAATGTAAGTGATAAACCACACCATGTGATCATTACCGACACAGCGAACTTCTTATAGTCCAGTATCAGTAGATGCCGGATTATCAGAAGTCTGCCATCATTATGGGACCTGCCATATTAAAGGGATACATTCTAAGATTCCGTCACATTACTTGTTCTTTGCTTGTAATACTTAGTTATTCCCACGAGGGGGCAGCAGCAATCACAAACATTTTCTGTCTCTGGCTCTTTAATAGAATTTTTCTTTTTCTTTTTAAATATTTTGGATCAGAACTTCGCCCGTGTGAAGATGCAGGTGACCATGTCACTGTCCTCCCTAGTGGGGACCTCCCAGAAATTTAATGAAGAGTATCTGCGGCGATCCCTGAAGACTATCTTGACTTATTCGGAGGAGGATCTGGAGCTGAGAGACACCACATTCCCGGAGCAGGTAATGCCCCCGGCCACATAGACTCACCGTACCATGCTGCAGCGCCACTCCTGCCTGCAGGTTGTGCCCGGTATTACAGCCGAGCCACATTTATTTCAGTAGCTGCAATACCTGACACCACCATGGACAAGGGTGGCGCTGTTTTGGTAAGTAAACAGTCATGTGCTTTATTTATTTATTTCCAGGTCCAAGATCTGGTGTTTAATCTTCACATGATCCTGACGGATACGGTGAAGATGAAGGAACACCAGGAGGATCCGGAGATGCTGTTGGATCTCATGTACCGGTGAGAGGACTCGGCGGCCATGTACTCCATGTGTTCTCCTCAGTCTCAGTAGTGCAGCCTCAGGCTTTGGGCCTGTACCAGTAATCCAGTCCACACGTCAGTAGTCACTGTGCTCCTATCTGGGACCCATTACAATATATAGGTGCACTAACCAGATTTGCGGCATGTCAGGAGACCACAAGTAAGCTACGGCTCTAGACACCCACTCTTATAAGGCAAAATTGCCATCAGTGCTTGTATTGCTCAGCTTCTTCTCTAGTGCCCTCCAGGTCAGTACATACAGTATTACAGTATTAGAAGGGGAGAGTAATATATTTATTAAACTCGTGTTACATTTATAATTCAGGATCGCTAAAGGCTACCAGAACTCCCCGGATCTGCGTCTGACCTGGCTCCAGAACATGGCCGCCAAGCACACGGAGCGTGGGAACCACGCCGAGGCGGCTCACTGCCTGGTCCACGGAGCCGCGCTGGTGTCGGAGTATCTCAGCATGATTGAGGACGCCAGGCACCTCCCCGTGGGCTGCGTCAGTTTCCAGGTACTGTGACTATTACGTTAAGGGGGTGTCCGGTGTCGGCGTGTATATGTTATATACCGGTCTCCTCGTATCCCCGCAGAGCATCTCCTCCAATGTGCTGGAGGAGTCGGCCGTGTCGGATGATGTCGTGTCGCCAGATGAGGAGGGGATCTGTGCCGGGAAATATTTCACAGAGGCCGGGCTGGTGGGACTGCTGGAGCAAGCCTGTGCCAGCTTCTCTATGGTAGGGACGTGTTTATATGTGGGTCCCGCATGCCCGGGCAGCCTGGGAGGTGTAGTTCCCAAGTTGCCCAAGAGCAAGGGATAGATATTGCAATGATCAACTCCTATGTAATACCACACAATGACATCAGAGGGCGCCAATTCACCATAAGGATTGCAAGCCATCAATGTAATATCCCTTTAAATTTCCAGTATAGTGCAATAAGAATGATATTGTGGTAGCCAGAAAAATCCATGTAAATTCTTTTATGTCCAAAAAATGACAAAAGTGTTCTAGGAGTGACACCTTTATTGGCTAATCAGAAGAATTATCACTCCTTCTGTCATTTTTGAGCATAAAAGTATTTTCATCCATATAGCAGAACCCTTCCATGTAACGGAGCACCAGTGATTTAATGTCTGTGGACTCTCTGGTCATCTACAAGACGCACTTGTCATACAGGAGACGCGGCCTACTAGATGGACAATACCCAAACCTATGGCATATCCAAAATTGTGCATGTGACGTGCACCCCGCGTCCCCCTGCCCACCCCTGGTCCCTCTGTCCTCCCTATGTCCCTCTGTCTTGTACTGCAGTTCAGGGATGAGTAAGTCTGTTGCTGGTTTTGGAAGGCAAAAATTTGTGTTTCTAAATATGGACAATTTTTTAGCAGCTGAATATACGGTATATATATTTCCTGGGTGATACGGTATACATATGCGCTTATGTTGTGCTTTCTGTCTTCAGGGGTCATTATTCGAGGCGGTGAACGAAGTCTATAAAATTCTCATCCCCATTTATGAAGCCCATCGAGACTACAAGAAACTGGCGTCAGTCCACGGGAAGCTGCAGGAGGCGTTCAACAAAATCACTAACCAGGTGGGGGCGCTATTGTTTGTACGGGTAAATAAGTGAAGCTAGATAGCTGACAGAGCAGGGCGGCTGAAGGTCTATAGTCTGGGAGCTGTGGGATGTAGACCCCCAGCATGTAGACCCCCAGGGAGCATCACTTATGGTCAGGAGAGCAGCGAGGACCAGTCTCCCTACAGATACATACAGACCCCCCAATCTCCTCCGTTCTGCTCCATAGAGGACCCTCTCAGTGCAGATTAACCCTGCTCCTGCTGCTGTGATTAGATAGTGAGGAGATGTTGGGTGTTACTGTTTGTTACTGTGTATTATTTCTCTCCGTTCCTTATGTTCCCTGATTGATTCCTTCTTCGCCTTTCACGGTTTTCCCTTTTCCCTCCTTTCTGCTTGGCCTCTGGCTCTACCACGTACACATGCACCTGAGGCTTTAGCGCTTACATATGCTCGCTCTTGCACGTACGCATGCTCTTTGGGTTCTTGCTCTGACCCTAGCGCATACGCATGCTCTTTTGGTTTGGGCTCTGGCTCAAGCGCGTACACATATTCTTTGGGCTTTGACTCTAGTGCGTATGCATGCTCTGGACACTAGTTTGTACACATGCTCTGGTACTAGCATGTATGCATGCTCGTTGGGCTCAAGTGCATACACATGCTCTTGGGCTCTAGCACATACACATGCTCTTTGGGCTCTAGCACATACGCATGGTCTTTGGGCTTTAGCGCGTACGCATGGTCTTTGGGCTTTAGCGCGTACGCATGGTCTTTGGGCTCTAGCACTTACGCATGGTCTTTGGGCTCTAGTGCGTACACATGGTATTTGGGCTCTAGCGTGTACACATGGTCTTTGGGCTCTAGTGCCTACACATGGTCTTTGGCCTCTAGCGCATACACACGGTCTTTGGGCTCTAGCGCGTACACATGGTCTTTGGGCTCTAGCGCGTACAAATGGTCTTTGGGCTCTAGCACGTACCATGCTCTTTGGGCTCTAGCGCGTACGCATGCTCTCTGGTCTTACTTGCTCCTCTGTCTGTATCTCTTCCTTTCCTTCCTCCTTTCCCCCTTTATACTCCACCTC
Source organism: Ranitomeya variabilis (assembly GCF_051348905.1). Lineage (NCBI taxonomy): Eukaryota > Metazoa > Chordata > Amphibia > Anura > Dendrobatidae > Ranitomeya > Ranitomeya variabilis. The sequence continues at coordinate 52,355,797 of NC_135236.1, forward strand.
CCCCAGTCTTCCTCCTCTCTTGTCCTTATGTTTGCCTCTTCCAGCTGACTGATCTTATTTTCTCCACTTCTTTGTTTTTCCCCTTTGCTCCCGGGCAGATCACAAGCTGGGAGGTAGGAAGTGTGAAAATTAACCTGTGCGTTCACCTCGCTTTTCTGACCCACGATCACTTGCTGCACGGCAGCTAACGCTCACCGCGCTGCCAGGATCTACTTATGCAATAGGAAAAGCAGAGATCTTAACCCTGCGGCCCTCCGGGTGACGGTCCTGTTCCGTTGGTGGGTGACACTTCCTACCCGCTGACGGGCACCGGAGACAAATCTGAGCAGCTGAGTCCTATTACATAACTAGAGCCGGTGTCTATGGAGGACAGTGCGTGGCTTTGTGTATGTGCAATCACATGAGGCTATTTACTGAGCGCCGGTCACGGGTTTTTGTGGATGACGGGCGCACGCCTTGGTTTTGGCATGTTCTGCGTGTGACTGTGCACTCGTATAGTCGCGTATGTAATATAGTGCACTCACAATAACTTCACCAAAGTTTGTGAACCCATCATGTGTGTTCGGAGATAGCAGCCATGTTGTGGGTCGGACTAATATCTGGGTTTACCTGGCTTCGAAATTCCATTCATAAATGCCCTGTTCAAGAATTTTAAGGAGGTCTTTCTCTATTAACCAGGGCCCTCTTGTTCTGGAGGACTCAAAAGCCCATTGATTACAATAGGAAGGGTGCACTTCTCCATCTCTCCTGCGGTGGTGCTGCAGAGAAACCAAAGACTCGTCACCAGGTTTCTCACTGCTGATCACTGCATGATCAAAGAGGGGTTGTTCAAAGTGGAGACCCCAATTATTCTCATTTCTTCAAGAAATGGATTTGACTTCTAAAGAAGTGCAGGTACTCTGCCCGATGTCACAAGAGGCTGCTGCACGGCATGTAAATGATGGATTCACATCTGAGCAGCCACACATGGTCATCTCCGATGCTCCTTATACCCTCAACTAAATATCAGCCAGTGAGTCCTATCTGAGATATTACGGCGCCCCTTCTAAGACTCCCCAGTGTTCCCCTATAGCCATCGCCGTGTGTGGCCAGCTTACTTCACTCCTCATCAGATTCCAGATTGTAATTTTCTCTTTTTCTCTTCCCTTCTCTTCGCCTTGCACCTCATATTGATCTCCACACCTGGGACTGCGATTTTCCGTAAGTATGAGAAATCTTTTTCCCACAAAAACAACATCCGAGTGGAGGTCTTTATTATTAATGGAAAAAGAAATCCAAACTTACAGGGCGCTGTGTGAAAAAGTGATTTTCCTCCCTCCCTTAAAACCTAAATTAACTGTGGTTTATCACATCTTTGAGAAGTTGAGTTCAGATTCCCTAGCCACACTCAGGCCTGATTACTGCCACACCTGTTCTCAATCACGAAATCACTTGAATAGGACCTGCCTGACAAAGCGTAATAGAAGAAAGGATCCTTTAAAAACAAGCCATCATGCTGCGATCCACGGAAATTCTGGAACAAGTGAGAAACAAAGTAATTGAGATCTATCAGTCTGGAAAAGGTTATGAAGCCATTGTTCAAGCGTTGGGACGTCAGCGTCCACAAATATCGACAACATGGAACAGTGGTGAATCTTCCCCGGAGTGTCCGTCCGTCCAAAATTATTCCAAGAGCGCAGCGAGGACTCATTCAAGAAGTCACAAAATACCCCACAACAACATGCAAAGAACTAAAGGCCTCACCTGCCTCAGTTATTGTCAATGTCCGTGACCTAAGAAAGAGACTGGGCAAAAATGACCTACATGGCAGAGTTCCAAGACGAAAACCACTGGTGAATAATAAGAACATAAAGGCTTGTTTCATTTTTGCCAGAAAACATCTTTATGATCCCCAAGACTTTTGGGAGAATACTCTGTGGATGGACGAGACAAAAGTTGAACTTTTTGAAAAGTGTATGTCCCATTACATCTGGGGTAGAAGTAACACATCATTTCAGAAAAGGAACATCATACCAGCAGTAAAATATGGTGGTGTATTGTGATGGTCTGGGGCTGTTTTGCTGCTTCAGGACCTGGAAGACTTGCTGGGGTAAATGGAACCATGAATTCTGCTGTCTACCAAAAAATCCTGAAGGAGAATGTCCAGCCATCTGATCATGAACTCAAGCTGAAGAGTACTTGGGTTATGCAGCAGAACAATGACCCAAAACACACCAGCAAGCCCACAGCTGAAGGGCTTAAGAAAAACAAAATTAAGGCTTTGGGGTAGCCTAGTCAAAGTCCTGACCTTAGTCCGGTTGAGATGCTGTGGCATGACCGTAACACCTTACTAACATCGGACGCGGATGTATTAGTCTGATGGTTTGGGTCTGTTATTGCTGCTTCAGGACCTGGTAGACTTACTTTGTTAAATGGGACCATGAATTCTGCTGTCTAACATCCGGCCATCTGTTCGTGACCTCAAGCTGAAGTGCAGCGGAACAATGATCTAAAACACACCAGCAAGGTCACCTCTGAATGGCTTAAGAAAAACAAAATTAAGACTTTGGAGTGGCCTAGTCAAAGACCTGACCTTAATAAAATTGAGATGCTGTAATGACCGTAAAAAGGCAGTTCATGCACGGAAACCCTCAAATGTGGCTGAATTATAACAATTCTTCGAAGAAGAGTGGGCTAAAACTCCTCCAGAGCGTTGTAAAAGACTCATTATCCCAAACGCTTGATTGCGGTTGTTGCTACTAAGAGTGGCCCAGTTAATAGGTTTAGGGGGCAATCACTTTTTCACACCGCTGTGTGTATGTATGTATATATATGTGTGTGTGTGTGTGTATGTATGTATGTATGTATGTATGTATGTATGTATGTATGTATGTGTGTATATATATATATATATATATATATATATATATATATATGTATATGTATATGTATATGTATATATATATATATATATATATATACATATATATATATATATATATATATATATATATATATATATATATATATATATATATATATATATATATATATATATATATATATATACATACAGTTAGGTCCATATATATTTGGACAGAGACAACCTTTTTCTAATTTTGGTTATAGACATTACCACAATGAATTTTAAACAAAACAATTCAGATGCAGTTGAAGTTCAGACTTTCAGCTTTCATTTGAGGATATCCACATTAAAATTGGATGAAGGGTTTAGGAGTTTCAGCTCCTTAACATGTGCCACCCTGCTTTTAAAGGGACCAAAAGTAATTGGACAATTGACTCCAAGGCTATTTCATGGGCAGGTGTGGGCAATCCCTTCGTTATGTCATTCTGAATTAAGCAGATAAAAGGCCTGGAGTTGATTTGAGGTGTGGTGCTGCATTTGGAAGGTTTTGCTGTGAAGTAAACATGCGTCAAAGGAGCTCTCCATGCAGGTGAAACAAGCCATCCTTAAGCTGCGAAAACAGAAAAAACCCATCCGAGAAATTGCTACAATATTAGGAGTGGCAAAATCTACAGTTTGTTACATCCTGAGAAAGAAAGAAAGCACTGGTGAACTCATCAATGCAAAAAGACCTGGGCGTCCACGGAAGACAACAGTGGTGGATGATCGCAGAATAATCTCCATGGTGAAGAGAAACCCATTCACAACAGCCAACCAAGTGACCACCACTCTCCCGGAGGTCGGCGTATCAATATCCAAATCTACCATAAAGAGCAGACTGCATGAAAGTAAATACAGAGGGTTCACTGCACGGTGCAAGCAACTCATAAGTGTCAAGAATAAAAAGGCTAAAAACATCTAAAAAAGCCAGCACAGTTCTGGAAGAACATTCTTTGGACAGATGAAACCAAGATCAACCTCTACCAGAATGATGGAAAGAGAAAAGTATGGCGAAGGCGTGGTACAGCTCATGATCCGAAGCATACCACATCATCTGTAAAACACGGCGGAGGCGGTGTGATGGCTTGGGCATGCATGGCTGCCAGTGGCACTGGGTCACTAGTGTTTATTGATGATGTGACACAGGAATGAATTCTGAGGTCTTCAGAGCCGCCATACTGTGTGCTCAGATCCAGCCAAATGCAGCCAAACTGATTGGTCGTCGTTTCATACTACAGATGGACAATGACCCAAAACATAAAGCCAAAGCAATCCAGGAGTTTATTAAAGCAAAGAAGTGGAATATTATTGAATGGCCAAGTCAGTCACCTGATCTCAACCCAATTGAGCAGCATTTCACTTGTTAAAGGCTAAACTTCAGACAGAAAGGCCCACAAACAAACAGCAACTGAAAACCACCGCAGTGAAGGCCTGGCAGAGCATCAAAAAGGAGGAAACACAGCGTCTGGTGATGTCCATGAGTTCTAGACTTCAGGCAGTCATTGCCAACAAAGGATTTTCAACCAAGTGCTAGAAATGAACATTTTATTTACAATTATTTAATCTGTCCAATTACTTTTGGTCCCTTTAAAAACAGGGTGGCACATATTAAGGAGCTGAAACTCCTAAACCCTTCGTCCAATTTTAATGTGGAAACATATTATATACATATTATATACATATATACATACAAATATACTTTAATATTGCCGTCCCTCTTTTCCCACAGACGCACAGCGGATGTTTGGGACATATTTCCGTGTTGGATTTTATGGTTCCAAGTTTGGTGACCTGGATGAGCAAGAATTTGTCTATAAAGAACCGTCCATCACTAAACTGGCTGAGATCTCGCACCGGCTGGAGGTATGGGGAGGGGGCTCCACTGTTGGGTCTGTATATATACCCTGTGTATGTACGGTGTTGCCAGCTGCTCTACGTCTTCATATCTGCCTGTGATTCACCCTCCATATCATCTTGTGATTTCAGGAGTTTTACACTGAACAGTTTGGAGAAGGGACAGTGCAGGTGGTGAAGGACTCGAATCCTGTGGACAAAACAAAACTGGACCCCAACAAGGTGAGCGACGACTCAATGCTGGCAGATGGCTGATGCCCGATGCCCTATGGCCACCGCTAGGTTGAGCTGGAGAGATTTCTTACTTCTGGGTGAGAGCTCATTTGCTGGACTTTGCTTTCCAAGGAGCATTTCCAGCAAAACTCAAGGCATTAGCTGCTTGCAATAGCATCTTATTGTCTGAAAATGGTTCATGAGAGCACTTTCTTACATTAGGAGCCCCACAAGGCAGTCCTAAAAACAGAAGACATTAGAATCTGAAGGGTCACTTTAAGATTGCACCATTTCCCCTCACAGAACTGTGTGTGGTCTTGCGTCTTCTCTGTAAGCCTCTTTGTGACCCTCGACATGACACGTCCTCTTTTCCCACCAGGCATTCATCCAGATCACCTACGTGGAGCCATATTTTGACACATATGAACTGAAAGACAGGGTCACCTACTTTGATAAGAACTATAACCTCCGGACCTTCCTCTTCTGTACACCGTTCACATTGGACGGCCGGGCGCACGGAGATCTCCATGAGCAGTACAAGCGCAAGACCGTGTTAACCACGTCACATGCTTTCCCCTACATCAAGACGCGGGTCAACGTCCTACATCGGGAGGAGGTAATGCCATCAGGGGCAGGCAGAACACACTGGTCATCCTTCTTTCATCATGGTGGTGTCTTCATACTGGGGCCAACCTTCTGTCATAGCAGCGTCTTAATATTGAGGTCATCTTTCTATCATGGTGTGGTCTTTATACTGGGACCATCCCTCTGCCATCATGGTAGGCGTCAATCATGCTGGTGTTTTTTTTTTCTGGGGTCCTTATGGTACCGGTCTACATGCTGAGGTCATCCTTTGCTCCTCATGCTGGGGTCATCATTGGCTCCTCATGATGGGGGGGGTCATCCTTTGCTACTCATGGTGGGGGGGTCATCCATTGCTCCTCATGCTGGGGTCATCCTTGGCGGCTCCTCATATTGGGGGGGTCATTTTTTGCTCCTCATACTGAGGACGTCCTTCGCTCCTCGTGGTTGTAAGGTCATCCTTCGCTCAGCATGGTGGGGCCTTCTTATACCAGGGCCATCCTTTTGCCATGGCGGACATTGAAGGTATCTCTGTTGGTTTTCTAGGTGGTGCTGATACCAGTTGAAGTTGCGATTGAAGATATGCAGAAGAAGACACAAGAGTTGGCATTTGCGACCCACCAGGACCCAGCTGATGCCAAGATGCTGCAGATGGTGCTTCAGGGCTGTGTGGGGACAACTGTTAACCAGGTAATTGGAGACGAGTCTAGACATCTAGACTCCTCCAGAGTATGAGGAGACTTGTGTAACTGAGTAAGGGGTGTCACTAATGTACGATTTCTTTCCCCAGGGACCGCTGGAGGTGGCACAAGTGTTCCTTTCAGAGATACCAGAGGATCCTCGTCTCTACAGACTCCACAACAAACTCCGACTTTGCTTCAGGGACTTCACCAAGCGGTGAGGACTGTAGAAGAATGGAGACTGTAGCGGGGAGAGGAGCAAAGCCTGAGCGGAGAATATAAGAGCGTAACACAGGGGACCTCAATAGGGGGGAGGAGCCTTAGGGATCCAGAAGGGACTACAGTGTCAGGGGCAGATTGGAGGGTACAAACAGTCCCACAGCGGGAGGTCGGAATGGGGGATTGAAGGAACCGAATGGGTTACAATGGAAAGGGGAGAAAGGGATTGGTATAGCTCCGAGAGGTGCTCAATGTGGAAACACTGGGTGACACTGGATATTGGAGAAGGCCAAACTGGATTTTCTGTTTCCTTATATGTGACCAAAAGAAGGCGATAATGGCATTATAGTGGGGGAACACAGAGTATTGCATTGAGAGGGCCCAAAGAGGGTCATAATAATTGGGCTAAAGACAGGAGGGACCCAGAGAGAAAATCCTAATCATGTTATTATCCCAGAGGGGCCCAGAAATAGACAAAATGGGGAAGCTGACTCTGTGGGCCCGGAACGAGTCACAATGATGAGGTTGGAGGCCCAGAGAGCCCGCAGTCCTGGGTGGGCCCATACAGTGCCACACATTGCAAGGTGACGGGTGACGCCCAATGAGGGCCACAAAAATGAGGAAAAAGAATAAAGATCAGCCGTGTAGACGGAAAATGACAGATAATGGAGACCGTACAGAAGATGACCTGTTCTGGTCCACATGTTGTAGCTTATGACGTGGGTACTTTCTGGGGTGCCAGCACAGGTTCCCTATGTGACAACATGCCATCCCCCACTAAGCACCAGCTCATACTTTGTGTATATTTGCTCATTTTTAGGTGTGAAGACGCCCTACGGAAAAATAAGACTCTGATCGGAGCTGATCAGCGGGAATATCACCGGGAGCTAGAGAGGAACTACCAACGTCTTCGGGAAGCTCTGGCCCCACTAACGTCTCGCAAGATCCCGCAGCTGTATAACGATCTGCTGCCTCACACAAGCGCCAGGTATGCCCGCAGCCATGTGCCACGTATGCCCGCAGCCACGCGCCACGTCTTGCCGTCGTTCTTCACTCAATATAATAAGGTACTTGCTCTTATTTCAGGGACTCTCTCACCCGGACAAGTCTGCGCAAAATTGACGCATAAGTATGGACGCTCAGATATCGGACTCGCCACCAGGGGGCATTAGCGACTTCTGTGTCCGCACAGCGCCGGCCATGGTGACGCCCGAACCGGATCTTCTGAACTTCATAATGTTTACATTATCACCCGTGGATCCGTATGTGGAGGGCGAAGAAAGGATCCGAGGCGGGAGAACATAAGGAATGCAATGGAGAGCTGCTAGGACACAAACTAAGGAGGGAGGGGAGAGAGTAGTCATTGAGGCTCAGAAATCAATGATGAGGGTAGTAGTAAGGGATACATGATGAGGATCCCGAGCGTGCGGGCAGATGATTAGAGAGTAGGAGGGTGCTAGATTTGTCAGACATGCCCGCCTCAGCAGGCATTCCTTCCATTCACCGCCTCGCCCGCTCGTCCACTCCGGCTCTAATGATGCCCTGGGCAGAAGGAAAGCTGAATGTCCGATCTCAGGGAAGCTTCGGCCCGCGGGCATCGGTTATGGGCCAGGCCTAGTTGTTGACTTTTTGGCTGCTGTGTTGAAGCACCCACGAGAGGGGTCGGGTGGGGACCTCTGCCTGGACAATGGCGGCACTCGAAGGAACCAAAAACAGACAACCAAATATAACACTAATGGAAGATGGCCCATACCTGGCATCGAGCGCCATCCCTCCACTGGGGATCAATTACAAAAAAAAAACACTAAAGAAATGTATACACTGCCTATGGCAGCCGATCAGATCACTGCTTTTCTAATCATCTGATTGGTTGCCGAGCTCGTCTTTCTTGCACTAGTTTTGTAATATGCCCCCCATGTCGTCTGACTGCTGATGCCCCCGTCACCATCCTACTGTGCCCCTCTGTGTAATCCTTGTCGCCCACACTGGCTCTGCTGTAATATAGGAGGGCATCGCAGCCGCATTGTCCGAGGCAGCCAATCAGATTCTAGACGTCATTTTGTTTGTCTCGGGAGATGAATGTTGGCATTTGATTGGTCACCTGAGTTTTAGTTGTCGCCTCTATCGCCCGCTGTGTCGTAGCCTTGCCACTTGGCACTTTGCGTTATAAATGATGCCAGTTTATGGGCTGTTTTTGTAATAAAAGTTTTGAAATTATCCACATTTATTTCATCTTTACTATGGAGCCATCATCTGATTGTTACAGATGCCGGCTGTTCACACCTCAATTACTAAGGGGCGCCACATCCACAGTCATTGGTTTCGCTGCATTGCTAATATGAACATTGCGGTGCACTGCCTCCTTCATCGGTGCCGCCATATAGTATGTGTCCTTCATCTCGTGGCGGGACCGGACCACCCATCTGTCAGGTCTGGTGGTGGGATGATTGGATCCACAGTACTTACAACAGTATCTGCAATCTAAGGACTCGGATACCGTTCTAAACGGTGGGAGAGCAGTGAGCTGCCGGCTCCCTCCTCCACCACTCAGTCTGGCCGCAGTCTATGTCCTCCACCACTCAGCACTCAGTCTGGCTGCCGGCTCCCTCCTCCACCACTGTCTGTCCGCAGTCTATGTCCTCCACTACTCAGTCTGGCCGCCAGCTCCCTCCACCACTCAGTCTGGCGGCCGGCTCCCTCCTCCACCACTCAGTCTGGCGGCCGGCTCCCTCCTCCACCACTCAGTCTGGCCGCAGTCTATGTCCTCCACCACTCAGCACTCAGTCTGGCTGCCGGCTCCCTCCTCCACCACTGTCTGTCCGCAGTCTATGTCCTCCACTACTCAGTCTGGCCGCCAGCTCCCTCCACCACTCAGTCTGGCGGCCGGCTCCCTCCTCCACCACTCAGTCTGGCGGCCGGCTCCCTCCTCCACCACTCAGTCTGGCGGCCAGCTCCCTCCTCGCGGCCAGCTCCCTTCTCCACCACTCAGTCTGGCGGCCGGCTCACTCCTCTACCACTCAGTCTGGCCCCCGGCTCACTCCTCCATCACTCAGTCTGGCGGCTGGCTCCTTCCTCCACCACTCAGCCTGGCGGCCGGCTCCCTCCTCCACCACTAAGTCTGGCCCCCGGCTCACTCCTCCATCACTCAGTCTGGCGCCTGGCTCCCTCCTCCACCACTCACTCTGGCGGCCGGCTCCCTCCTCCACCACTCAGTCTGACCATAGTCTCCCTCCTCCACTACTCAATCTGGCCGCCGGCTCCCTCCTCCACCACTCAGTCTGGCCACCGACTGCTTCAGGCCAGAGATCGACGGTTAGTCTGGGGACATCTGGTGGAGTTAAGGCGTCACTTCATGCCGAGCTGCAGGAACGAGGAAGAGGACACCACCATTCATCTTTTGGAGCGGGATGGGAGGAGTTTCGATATAAATATATTTACTAGTTTTATAGCCAGGGCATTAGGAGGGAGCTCTATTACTATATGAATGGACCAAGAGGGTGTACTATTCCTGTATGAAGTCACAGAGGGTGGGCACTTTTACTACATGGAGGGACACTATTACTATATGGAGGCACCTAGCGGGGGTAGTATTACTGTATGAGGGCACAGAGGGTGGGCACTATTACTATATGGAGGCACCTAGAGGGGGTACTATTACTGTATGAGGGCACAGAGGGTGGGCACTATTACTATATGGAGGCACAGAGAGGGGTGCTATTACTATATTGAGGTCCAGAGGGTGGGCACTATTACTAAATGGAGGCACCTAGAGGGGAGAACCATTAATTTGTAGTATCACTGGGAGGCACTTTTACTACATGGAGGCACAGAGGGGACACTTAATATGTAGTATCTCTGGGGGGCACTTTTACTATATGGAGGCACAGAGAGGGGCACTATTAATATGTAGTATCACTGGGGGGCACTTTTACTATATGGAGGCACAGAGAGGAGCACTATTATGTAGTATCGCTGGGGGGCACTTTTACTATATGGAGGCACAGAGGGGCACTATTAATATGTAGTATAACTGGGGGGCCCTTTTACTATATGTAGGCACAGAGAGGGGCACTATTATGTAGTATTACTGGGTGGCACTTTTACTATATGGAGGCATAGAGAGGGGCACTATTAATATGTAGTATCACTGGGGGACACTTTTACTATATGGAGGCACAGAGGGGGCACTATCACTACATGGGGGCACTATTAATATGTAGTATCACTGGGGGGCACTTTTACTATATGGAGGCACAGAGAGGGGGACTATTAATATGTAGTATCACTGGGGGGCACTTTTACTATATGGAGGCACAGAGAGGGGCACTATTAATATGTAGTATCACTGGGGGGCACTTTTACTATATGGAGGCACAGACGGGCACGATTAATATGTAGTATCACTGGGGGGCACTTTTCCTATATGGAGACACAGAGAGGAGCACTATTATGTAGTATCGCTGGGGGGCACTTTTACTATATGTAGGCACAGAGGGGCACTATTAATATGTAGTATCACTGGGGGGCACTTTTACTATATGGAGGCACAGAAGGGGGCACTATTAATATGTAGTATCACTGGGGGGCACTTTTACTGTATGGAGCCACAGAGGGGGGGACTATTAATATGTACAGAGGCACAGGGGGCTCTATTAATAGGTAGCATCTTTTCCTCTGTGGATGCAGAGGAGATGCTACGACAGTATTTCACAATTGTTGCCTTACATGGGGTCGGTCTGCTTTCAGATATCAGGGCTGCTGTTTGGTCCCAGTCCGGCCCGGTCTTGGTGGTACATGACTGTTCCCTTAGCGGTGCCCCTCCAAACTCCGCTGCCAAGACTTTATGTAAGGGCCACTCCTTATATCAGGGGGAGTATGAATCCTAGAGGTCACGGCCGGGGTCATACTGCCATCACAGGCTCCTTGCCCCCTCTTTCGTCTCTGATCTCGCCCTGGTTCTTCGCATGATTTTGGGGTAAAAATAGAAATGTCTATCAATGGATTCTACGACTGGAGTAATTCCCATTGTGTTCATGGTTCCTTCTGAGACTTCCCAGTGCGGCGGGCAGTGACATCAGCGGGTGCTGCCTCTGACTGGAGTAGTCATTACTCTGCCCATCATCCTGGAGCCATTTGCTGTTTTTGCCGCGATAATTACCAGTCTGTAGAAGGGGAGGTGGACTCTTCTGGGTAAATCCTGGGAACATGAGGATGAATCACCGATCTGAGGTCTCGGGATAGGGAGATCAGAGGAAGACTTCTTGGCAGCGTTCTTAAACCCCGAGATGTCGTTGTTGACTCTGTCTTCTCCTGATGGGGGTTGTAGTGGTTACGAGCCTCACCGGGCTCTGTTGGTGGCCGCGCCATGTGCTCCAGTTTCCGTCCACAGTCTGAAGAGAAACCGGGGAGGTTAATGAAGATCCTCAGAAAGGTCCATTGTGTGATGTGACGGCATGGGGCACAGGCGGCATCATTCCAGACCGTTGGGGCAACATTTAGGGGAAGAGGGTCTTTGCAGTCATCCTTCTTGTTTGTTTTGCCGAGATTTGACCCATTATCCTATGACTCTGGACCACCGCTGTAGGTCACAGTTCACACCCTGCACTTTCCGTCTATACATCGGAATTTTCTGTAGGGCAGCAGGAGCTCTCCCCGTCCGCAGTACACCCTCATCTAGCCTCTTACATCCGCCTTATTCCAGCCTAGGTCTGAACAAGGTCTTGTAGAATCCCATTGCCACGGTAACAGAACCCAGGACTCCGCTTGATTCCAGAATGGTCACACGATCGGCAGCACAGAGTATGCCAGGACACACTGATGTCGAATCGGACAGCTCATAAGAATAGGAGTGGACCAATCATTATTCCCCAATACTCTGCTGCTGATTTTGCTATTATTCTGGAACCTTCTTCCATTCCCTTTCACAAGAGCAGATGACATATAGGTTATATAATAAGATTTTATGCCAACCGGCCACCTCATCCTGGGCAGCGCCATCTGGGCTGGATATTTTCTTCAAAAAGTTGCCAGTCCTCCCTGTTTTTGGCAAACTCTGTAATAGGGCACATAAAACGAGTTGGCAAAAACAAAATTTTCCAGCTCCTGCAAGAACATTTTAACAGGGTTGTGTCACTTTCTAGATCTCCAGCTATTGTGAAACTATAAGTCTCAGCATGCCACTACCGAGAATGATACTTTTGATGAGGAAGAAGAGCCATGGGCCAGCATGCACTAATTTCATGCAGTGTTTAATATCTCTGCAGCTCCCCCGCAGGCAAAATGAGGCATTACACCTCTTCTGTTTCTTGTATATGTGATGTATGGACCTGTCTGGTCCTCCAGAGATACAGAGGGTCACAATATAATTTTACGGGGTCCTATGTGCTTGAGGTAGCTGTACGAGGCTTTGATTTTTGCAGGAAGGGTTGCACTTTCTTTAGGTGCATTAGTATTTCCTTTTTAACATTTTATTGAAGTGAAAATTCAATAATTTTAAACTTATTTTTCTTACATCCTCCAGCAATCATCATATATGACCCTACGTCTTGTTACTGATGAGACAATATCAAATATGTTGATATTATTTTATGCCTTCGGAATACTATTTAATAAAGTTTATTATATAAAAAAAAATAATAATAATTTGTGGTGTTTTATTTTACTTACATTTTTTACTTCTTTCATTTATTTTATTTAAAAAAATTTTTTTTACCCCATATCGATTTATTTATTTTTTTCCTTTATTTTTTTTCTAGAATTAAATTTTCTGGCAATCTGACATGTGTCTGTAAACTGGTACTACAGGGAGTTGTTAAAGGGGGTGCTTACTAGTATAAAAAGGATTATTATGGGGTCCAGAGTGGTGCTTAACAAACTCTATACTCGCATACCGGACCTCTGTGTCTTACACTGATTTTCCTGGCTTCCGTTTCTTGAAGAATAAGGTGACCACTGCAGACAATCATTTACAGATGATTGGCTGCAGCAGTCAAGCTTTGTCAGAGCCAGAAAAAAAATGGAGACCAACTGAGGATCGGTGGGGTCTGGTAAGTAAGTATAGTTTATTATTATTATCATCATTCTTATTATTATTATATTATTGTTATGATTATTATTTATTAATAAATATATTTTTTTTTTTTTGTACCACTCTAGGCCTATAAATAATCCTTTTTAAAGTTGTGGACAACCCCTTTAAATATGCCCTAACTTCAAGGAATATGATCAGACAACTCAGGGGTCTTTTTATGGACCCTAAGCTGTCAGGATGGATCTCTCCCCCCCCCCCCCCACAAAAAAAAAATGTCGTGATCATACAGCAGTTTCCAACAGTCCTTCATTTTCATAAAACAATCATGGCAAATATGAGATTATCCCAATCTTAAAAGGGAAGGGCTATGAAACCAACCCACCCAGAATTGGGAGCGGCTTTACAGTTCTGATTGTTCCTCGGGGGCGGGACTACACATCAATATTTTATGAGCCAATCGGTTCAACGTGTGCTCCGCTGGTTTGTTTGTGGCATTTCAAGGGTTAAATGGTGAAGATTACCTTATTTTAGGCTAAGGTTGACATTTATGAACATCTTGTGCTCATTTTTTTTGTGGTTTATCTTTCTCTCTGGAAACTGATTTTTGCTGCATTTTGGATTCCACAACACGTCAATTTCTTTTTTCATTTGTCGATTTTTTTAAATTTTTTTTTTTAAATTATTTCCCTCCCATAGATGTGAATGTGTGCAGAAAATCCATCAATTAAAAAAGTGATTTTTTTTTTAATTGGATTTCTGTTGCGAAAATGCAGTAATAACGCATGTAATCGGCACATGACTTTATCAATTAAAAGTTGTATCAAACCTAAATAAAACTTTTATCACCCCATGATTTGTGATGTACACAACGCATCTGTTTGTGCCATAAAGCCCCCAAAAAACGCATTTATACCGATCCTTTTTCCTATCGTCGTATATGCTATATAAATACAAACGTATGTGAAAAGAAAACTTTTATGCCTGTAAAAAAAAAAATAAAAAAAAATCTCAAGTGGGCAGTGTTCACATGATGCTTCCAAGTCCCTTTTTTAAAGTTTTTTTTTTTTCTTTTTTTGCTATAAAAATGGTATAAAATTAAGTAAAAAAAAAAACCCAAAGCCGATCAAAAACTCCCTAAATACTGAATAAATAGTGAATATAATCTTGGATTATGAGGAATCAGATTTAAAAAAAAAAATGTTAAAGGTCAATAGAAATGAATGGCGGCTTTCTTGTTCTCCAGAATCGGCGGCGCTATTGATGTCCATTGTACGGAGGTGCAATACCTGACGCGGCCTGAGGACGCTAGAGGCGCTGTTCCTGGAAGAAAGCAGCCGTGTTCTTCTAATCTGTCACAGAAATAATAGAACCGGGCTCATTTTTCAATAAACATTATAAAAATTAAGAAAAAAAAAATGTAACAAATGAATTTACTTTTTTATTTTCCAGAATGATGTGGATATATTATAACGGTATAAACGCTGATTTATTTATTTATTTTATTTTTTTAAATTCTATGTCTTCTCTAGATGCTGCGGCCATCAATGCCCCCCATTCACACAGGGCAGGAAATCCGGATATCCAGCATCACACACGACTGTGTAGTATCTCCGCCGCCGCCTGCATGTATGATGTCCCGTAATAATCACACATGGCACCAGCCACATTATAAAGGTCTTATTTTATTACTTTTGTGTCGTTTTGGTCGTCCTGTCTCTTTAAGAGATGTACAGGGGGGGGTGGGGAGAGAGAGGAGGGGGTCTCACTGAGGGGATGGAGTTTGGAAGCTGAGGGGTTTTACCAGTAGAGAGAAGAGAGAAGTCACAGGGCGAGAGCGCTGGAACACAGGGCTGAGAATTTGGGGTGAGTCGTAAGAAAAATGGGGTCACTTTTTGGAGGGTGAACTAAGTAGTGGGGTCTGACGCTATAACCCCCAGCTGTGGGGGGATAGATGCCAGCGTGGCTATTTCTGCAAACCCCACACCTCTAGGGTTGGGATGGAGATTTTGGAGGATCGCTAACTAGGACCAGATGTGCTGGAGGATGCGCAATGCTCTGCAGAGGGGATCAACTGGTGACACTGAGTGATGCTCTGCAGAGGGGACCGGGGGCGACACTGAGCGATGCTCTGCAGAGGGGACCAACTGGTGACACTGAGCGATGCTCTGCAGAGGGGACCGGGGGCGACACTGAACGATGCTCTGCAGAGGGGACCGGGGGCGACACTGAACGATGCTCTGCAGAGGGGACCGGGGGCGACACTGAGCGATGCTCTATAGAGGGGACCGGGGGCGACACTGAACGATGCTCTGCAGAGGGGACCGGGGGCGACACTGAGCGATGCTCTGCAGAGGGGACGGGGGGCGACACTGAGCGATGCTCTGCAGAGGGGACGGGGGGCGACACTGAGCGATGCTCTGCAGAGGGGACCGGGGTGACACTGAGCGATGCTCTGCAGAGGGGACCGGGGGGCGACACTGAGCGATGCTCTGCAGAGGGGACCGGGGGCGACACTGAGCGATGCTCTGCAGAGGGGACCGGGGGCGACACTGAGCGATGCTCTGCAGAGGGGACCGGGGCGACACTGAGCGATGCTCTGCAGAGGGGACCGGGGGCGACACTGAGCGATGCTCTGCAGAGGGGACCGGGGCGACACTGAGCGATGCTCTGAAGAAGGGACCGGGGACGACACTGAGCAATGCTCTGCAGAGGGGACCGGGGGCGATGCTCTGCAGAGGAGACTGGGGCGACACTGAGTGATGCTCTGCAGGGGGGACCGGGGGGTGACACTGAGCGATGCTCTGCAGAGGGGACCGGGGTGACACTGAGCGATGCTCTGTAGAGGGGACCGGGGCGACACTGAGCGATGCTCTGCAGAGGGGACCGGGGGGCGACACTGAGCGATGCTCTGCAGAGGGGACCGGGGGCGACACTGAGCGATGCTCTGCAGAGGGGACCGGGGCGACACTGAGCGATGCTCTGAAGAGGGGACCGGGGACGACACTGAGCGATGCTCTGCAGAGGGGACCGGGGGCGATGCTCTGCAGAGGAGACTGGGGCGACACTGAGTGATGCTCTGCAGAGGGGACCGGGGGGTGACACTGAGCGATGCTCTGCAGAGGGGACCGGGGTGACACTGAGCGATGCTCTGTAGAGGGGACCGGGGCGACACTGAGCGATGCTCTGCAGAGGGGACCGGGGCGACACTGAGCGATGCTCTGCAGAGGGAACCAGGGGCGACACTGAGCGATGCTCTGCAGAGGGGACCGGGGGCGATGCTCTGCAGAGGAGACTGGGGCGACACTGAGTGATGCTCTGCAGAGGGGACCGGGGGGCGACACTGAGCGATGCTCTGCAGAGGGGACCGGGGTGACACTGAGCGATGCTCTGCAGAGGGGAACGGGGGCGACACTGAGCGATACTCTGCAGAGGGGACCGGGGGCGACACTGAGCGATGCTCTGCAGAGGGGACCGGGGTGACACTGAGCGATGCTCTGCAGAGGGGACCGGGGCGACACTGAGCGATGCTCTGCAGAGGGAACCAGGGGCGACACTGAGCGATGCTCTGCAGAGGGGACCAGTGCCTGACGCTAATGGGACGCAAGTTTTTAGTGCAATGCTCTGCATAGGACACAAGTGTGACTGTACAATGAAGTGTGATTTATTTTTTTAGTGCCATGCTCTGCAAAGGGGATCGGTGTGTGTGGATACTAAAATGGGGCGTGCAATGCTCTGCAGACACTATAAAGTGGCGTGTTTTTTTTTTTTTTTCTTGTGCAATGCTCGGCAGAGACTTTATTGGGGTGTGCAATGCTCTGCAGAGGGGAACAGTGTCTGACACTATGAGTTGTGATTTTTTTTTTTCCCTTGGTGCAATGCTCTGCAAGGGGAACCAGTCTGAGGCTTTATAATGGGGTGTGACTCCCTTAGCGTAATGCTCTGCAGAGGGGACCAAACTGCGACGCTATCATGGGATGTGCAATGCTCTGCAGATGGGACCAAGATACCACACTTTTAGGAGTTGTGAATTATTTATTGTTTAGAAGTGCAATGCTCTGCAGAGGCGACCAGTTTAGGACTCTGTAACGGCGTGTGATTTTCTTAGTGCAATGCTCTGCACCAGGGACTAGTGTGACACTTTGTGAAACGCTCTGCAGAGGAAGATCGGTATGTAACGCTAAAGGGGTGTGATACTTTTGCAGAGCAGTTTGTTGTGTGACTCTATACAGGGGTGTGATATATATATATATATATATATATATATATATATATATATAATATTTTTATTTTATTTTATTTATTTTTTTCGTGCAATGCTCTGCAGAGGGGACCAGACTGTGACACCGTAAGCGGGTTCTGCAATGTTCTGCAGAGGGGCGCCCAGACTTTTAGTATTAAGATGACGCTTTTTGCCCCAAATATAGGCTAAAAAAAAAAAGTTTGCCAAAATATTAGCGGGGTCCAATATTAACTGTTGCCGCTCCGTTTTCCTGCCGTAGCGTTATATAATGAGTGAGCCGCGGAGCTGACGATCAGTTCTTCCGGCACCTCGGGGAGGGAGCAGGAATTTCTCACTTTACTCCTGGGACCAAAAAGAAACAGAATTATTAAAAATTATGAATTCCAGATTCTCCTGTGTTTTTTCAGCGCTCGGATGTAGCAGAGCCGAGTCTGTCTTTTTCGGAGAATAAATCGGTCATGTTTGTGCTTGCAGTCCCATGTAAAAGCAGCGATAAACACATGGTGATCTAATAGTCCTGAGTGGTGCCAAGTGACCAACCCAGCTCTGCTACATCTGCCTTTCATTATGAGGCGTGCCAGCGCGATTCAGGCGAGGGGAGGCTGAAGTAAGTGGGAGCAGCGGAGTCTTCTGGAGACTTGGGTGTGTGCTCAGTGATGGAGGGCCAGAGAAAGGGGTGAGGTGAGGCGGAAACTGTACAAAACTGCATCCGCTGTAGCAGAGCCGAGCTGGTCGTTCACCTCTACACACTCGGCTCTGCTACATCCCAGTAACATTTCACAATTGATCTGGCACCGAGGGGTGAGGACATTTAAGGCTGCCGAGGTGGAACTTTCGCTCCTGGTCTTTTCTGCCACATGAGGCAGAAAACTGGAATCTTCTTACATTTTCCGCCAGACTTGCAGAAGGCCCCGTCCTCACATTCTCACCAACTAAGGAATGGTTTATTCCCAGTTCTAATGATCTATGGGTGCACACAAAATAGCCAAAGAACCATGGATATTTTGAGGAAAAGCCTGTAAGGTATTGTGGGGATTCGAACCCTGGACCGAAAGGAATGAAGAACCTGGCAGCAAACCTCAATTCTCCCTACAGTGCCCCCGCAGGCAAAATGAAGCATTACACAATTTTTATTGAACTCAATGGCCTGTCCATGTAATTTACTGATGCGCCCGGTCCTCCAGTCACGCTTTCTGTCAGTGCCCCACTCCACTAATATTTAAGGATCCATTCTCCCCCGCCTAGAGAGAGAGAGGTCGGACGGGCTTCCACTAAGCGGGATGACCACCGATCTACTTCTTGCCAAGGGTGCCACAAAAGCTTAGGTATGTACACGCTCTACAGGGTCTGAGTAGGTCTATGGAGCAAACATTTATGACAGGGTCCCTATAATGCTGCCATATAATGCACATCATCATCATACAAAAAGAGGATAGATAATAATAATAATGCACTAGTCTGCCTATAATACCGACATATAATGCACATCGTCATCATACCAAAAGAGGCTAGATAATAATAACACTGGTCAACAGCATTTTTGGTGCCAAAGATATTTCATCGAATTTGGGGTATTTTTGGGGTGCTGATTCTGAATATGCTATCAGTTTTGCCAGATTGGCTCAAGTTTTTGAGATTTTTGGTATCTTATTTATAGCACTTGTTGGTAAATGCGACGCATCATCTCATTAATTTCTTTGGATTAGTACTTGAACTGAGCAGTTCTCAATATAGTTTTGTGTTAATTAGTGTTCTAAAAGTTTGTTCATAGCTTGATTTTTGCACTAACTTTATGTTGTTGTCTGTTTTCCAGTGAAAAGCATGAACTCATCAAGAAGAAGTTGTCTTAACGATCCAGACTCATTCTGTTACATTTGTGGTGAATACACACTGCCAAAACATAGAAGAAACATAACAGACTTCGTAAAAAAAGTGTATTTTGCCTATTTTGGGGTTATGCTTGGGGACCAAGACAAGTTTTGGGCACCACACATAGTGTGCAAAGCATGTATCGAATTATTACGAAAATGGAGCAAAGGACAAAGAAAAAGCTTCAAATTTGGTGTTCCAATGGTGTGGAGAGAGCCAAAAAATCATCATGATGACTGTTATTTCTGTGCAGTGCAAGTGCAAGGATTCAATAAGCATAAGAAACGAAAATGGGAGTAACATGGAATCTGCAAGAAGGCCTGTCCCTCATTGTGAAGATGTGCCTGTACCTGTGTTTACCATAAATAACAGTCATCATGATGATTTTTTGGCTCTCTCCACACCATTGGAACACCAAATTTGAAGCTTTTTCTTTGTCCTTTGCTCCATTTTCGTAATAATTCGATACATGCTTTGCACACTATGTGTGGTGCCCAAAACTTGTCTTGGTCCCCAAGCATAACCCCAAAATAGGCAAAATACACTTTTTTTACGAAGTCTGTTATGTTTCTTCTATGTTTTGGCAGTGTGTATTCACCACAAATGTAACAGAATGAGTCTGGATCGTTAAGACAACTTCTTCTTGATGAGTTCATGCTTTTCACTGGAAAACAGACAACAACATAAAGTTAGTGCAAAAATCAAGCTATGAACAAACTTTTAGAACACTAATTAACACAAAACTATATTGAGAACTGCTCAGTTCAAGTACTAATCCAAAGAAATTAATGAGATGATGCGTCACATGTACCAACAAGTGCTATAAATAAGATACCAAAAATGTCAAAAACTTGAGCCAATCTGGCAAAACTGATGACATATTCAGAATCAGCACCCCAAAAATACCCCAAATTCATTAAAATATTTTGGACACCAGAAAAAAAAATTTTTTTTGTTGACCTGTGTAATGCACTAGTGTCCCTATAATACCGCCATATAATGCACATCCTCATCATACGAAAAGAGGCTAGATAATAATAATGCACTAGTGTCCCTATAATACCGCCATATAATGCACATCATCATCATATGAAAAGCGGCTAGATAATAATAATGCACTAGTGTCCCTATAATACCGCCATATAATGCACATCATCATCATACGAAAAGCGGCTAGATAATAATAATGCACTAGTGTCCCTATAATACCGCCTTATAATGCACATCATCATCATACGAAAAGCGGCTAGATAATAATAATGCACTAGTCTGCCTATAATACCGACATACAATGCACATCGTCATCATACCAAAAGAGGCTAGATAATAATAATGCACTAGTATACCTATAATACCGCCATATAATGCACATCATCATCATACGAAAAGAGGCTAGATAATAATAATGCACTAGTGTCCCTATAATACCGCCATATAATGCACATCATCATCATATGAAAAGCGGCTAGATAATAATAATGCACTAGTGTCCCTATAATACCGCCATATAATGCACATCATCATCATACGAAAAGCGGCTAGATAATAATAATGCACTAGTGTCCCTATAATACCGCCTTATAATGCACATCATCATCATACGAAAAGCGGCTAGATAATAATAATGCACTAGTCTGCCTATAATACCGACATACAATGCACATCGTCATCATACCAAAAGAGGCTAGATAATAATAATGCACTAGTATACCTATAATACCACCATATAATGCACATCATCATCATGCGAAAAGAGGCTAGATAATAATGCACTAGTGTCCCTATAATACCGCCTTATAATGCACATTGTCATCATACTAAAAGCAGTTGGATAATAATAATGCACTAGTGTCCCTATAATGCCGCCATATAATGCATATCATATTCCATAAAGTAGCTAGATAATAATGCACTACAGTGACCCAATACCGCCATATAATTTACATAATCTTCCATAAGGTGCCTAGATAATATTGCCATACAATCGCCTAAAAACACCGCTATACGCTACTTCTGTGACGCTTTCACCATGTTTGCAACCAATGATTTGACAGCCTTTGAGATTTATTATCGACACTGGGTGTAAGAATCTGGATATATAGAATCTGAAACATGTATAGGAGTAATGGATAAACCAGCGGGTCTGGGAATGTAGGTGGGGAGAATCTTGGCTGGTGCACAAATAATATATCTGGATTATACCTGCAAGATGGCTGAGCTTTATATAAGGAATATCTGCTAAGGAGATAAAGTCATGAAACACAGAGTGCAAGACAGAAATCTGATGGTGAATTCTGGGAATAGGAAAAGCTGAGAAAGTTACTGGGATACTGTAATAAGAGGTTATAGGGGTAATAAGAGGATCAGGAGCCGGGTTACTGTAATAAGAGGGTACAGGGTAATAAGAGGATCAGGAGCCGGGTTACTGTAATAAGAGGTTACAGGGTAATAAGGGGATCAGGAGCCGGGTTACTGTAATAAGAGGTTATAGGGGTAATAAGAGGATCAGGAGCCGGGTTACTGTAATAAGAGGGTACAGGGTAATAAGAGGATCAGGAACCGGGTTACTGTAATAAGAGGTTACAGAGGTAATAAGAGGATCAGGAGCCGGGTTACTGTAATAAGAGGTTACAGGGGTAATAAGAGGATCAGGAGCCGGGTTACTGTAATAAGAGGTTACAGGGGTAATAAGGGGATCAGGAGCCGGGTTACTGTAATAAGAAGTTACAGGGTAATAAGAGGATCAGGAGCCGGGTTACTGTAATAAGAGGTTACAGGGGTAATAAGAGGATCAGGAGCCGGGTTACTGTAATAAGAGGTTACAGGGGTAATAAGGGGATCAAGAGCCGGGTTACTGTAATAAGAGGTTACAGGGTAATAAGAGGATCAGGAGCCGGGTTACTGTAATAAGAGGGTACAGGGTAATAAGAGGATCAGGAGCCGGGTTACTGTAATAAGAGGTTACAGGGTAATAAGAGGATCAGGAGCCGGGTTACTGTAATAAGAGGTTACGGGGTAATAAGAGGATCAGGAGCCGGGTTACTGTAATAAGAGGTTACGGGGTAATAAGAGGATCAGGAGCCGGGTTACTGTAATAAGAGGTTACAGGGTAATAAGAGGATCAGGAGCCGGGTTACTGTAATAAGAGGTTACAGGAGTAATAAGAGGATCAGGAGCCGGGTTACTGTAATAAGAGGTTACAGGGTAATAAGAGGATCAGGAGCCGGGTTACTGTAATAAGAGGTTACAGGGTAATAAGAGGATCAGGTGCCGGGTTACTGTAATAAGAGGTTACAGGAGTAATAAGAGGATCAGGAGCCGGGTTACTGTAATAAGAGGTTACAGGGTAATAAGAGGATCAGGACCTGGGTTACTGTAATAAGAGGTTACAGGGTAATAAGAGGATCAGGAGCCGGGTTACTGTAATAAGAGGTTACAGGGCAATAAGAGGATCAGGAGCCGGGTTACTGTAATAAGAGGTTACAGGGTAATAAGAGGATCTGGAGCCGGGTTACCGTAATAAGAGGTTACAGGGTAATAAGAGGATCAGGAACCGGGTTACTGTAATAAGAGGATCAGGAGCCGGGTTACTGTAATAAGAGGTTACAGGGTAATAAGAGGATCAGGAACCGGGTTACTGTAATAAGAGGATCAGGAGCCGGGTTACTGTAATAAGAGGTTACAGGGTAATAAGAGGATCTGGAGCCGGGTTACTGTAATAAGAGGATCAGGAGCCGGGTTACTGTAATAAGAGGTTACAGGGGTAATAAGAGGATCAGGAGCTGGGTTACTGTAATAAGAGGTTACAGGGGTAATAAGAGGATCAGGAGCCGGGTTACTGTAATAAGAGGTTACAGGGGTAATAAGAGGATCAGGAGCCGGGTTACTGTAATAAGAGGTTACAGGGTATTAAGAGGATCATGAGCCGGGTTACTGTAATAAGAGGTTACAGGGTAATAAGAGGATCAGGAGCCGGGTTACTGTAATAAGAGGATCAGGAGCCGGGTTACTGTAATAAGAGGTTACAGGGTAATAAGAGGATCTGGAGCCGGGTTACTGTAATAAGAGGTCACAGGGGTAATAAGAGGATCAGGAGCCGGGTTACTGTAATAAGAGGTTACAGGGTAATAAGAGGATCTGGAGCCGGGTTACTGTAATAAGAGGATCAGGAGCCGGGTTACTGTAATAAGAGGTTACAGGGTAATAAGAGGATCAGGAGCCGGGTTACTGTAATAAGAGGATCAGGAGCCGGGTTACTGTAATAAGAGGTTACAGGTTATTAAGAGGATCAGGAGCCGGGTTACTGTAATAAGAGGTTACAGGGTAATAAGAGGATCTGGAGCCGGGTTACTGTAATAAGAGGATCAGGAGCCGGGTTACTGTAATAAGAGGTTACAGGGTAATAAGAGGATCTGGAGCCGGGTTACTGTAATAAGAGGTTACAGGGTAATAAGAGGATCTGGAGCCGGGTTACTGTAATAAGAGGATCAGGAGCCGGGTTACTGTAATAAGAGGTTACAGGGTAATAAGAGGATCAGGAGCCGGGTTACTGTAATAAGAGGATCAGGAGCCGGGTTACTGTAATAAGAGGTTACAGGGGTAATAAGAGGATCAGGAGCCGGGTTACTGTAATAAGAGGTTACAGGGTAATAAGAGGATCAGGAACCGGGTTACTGTAATAAGAGGATCAGGAGCCGGGTTACTGTAATAAGAGGTTACAGGGTAATAAGAGGATCTGGAGCCGGGTTACTGTAATAAGAGGATCAGGAGCCGGGTTACTGTAATAAGAGGTTACAGGGTAATAAGAGGATCAGGAGCCGGGTTACTGTAATAAGAGGTTACAGGGTAATAAGAGGATCAGGAGCCGGGTTACTGTACTAAGAGGTTACAGGGTAATAAGAGGATCAGGAGCCGGGTTACTGTAATAAGAGGTTACAGGGTAATAAGAGGATCAGGAGCCGGGTTACTGTAATAAGAGGGTACAGGGTAATAAGAGGATCAGGAGCCGGGTTACTGTAATAAGAGGTTACAGGGTAATAAGAGGATCAGGAGCCGGGTTACTGTAATAAGAGGGTACAGGGTAATAAGAGGATCAGGAGCCGGGTTACTGTAATAAGAGGTTACAGGGGTAATAAGAGGATCAGGAGCCGGGTTACTGTAATAAGAGATTACAGGGGTAATAAGAGGATCAGGAGCCGGGTTACTGTAATAAGAGGTTACAGGGTAATAAGAGGATCAGGAACCGGGTTACTGTAATAAGAGGTTACAGGGTAATAAGAGGATCAGGAGCCGGGTTACTGTAATAAGAGGTTACAGGGTAATAAGAGGATCTGGAGCCGGGTTACTGTAATAAGAGGATCAGGAGCCGGGTTACTGTAATAAGAGGTTACAGGGTAATAAGAGGATCAGGAGCCGGGTTACTGTAATAAGAGGTTACAGGGTAATAAGAGGATCAGGACCTGGGTTACTGTAATAAGAGGTTACAGGGTAATAAGAGGATCAGGAGCCGGGTTACTGTAATAAGAGGTTACAGGGTAATAAGAGGATCAGGAGCCGGGTTACTGTAATAAGAGGGTACAGGGTAATAAGAGGATCAGGAGCCGGGTTACTGTAATAAGAGGGTACAGGGTAATAAGAGGATCAGGAGCCGGGTTACTGTAATAAGAGGGTACAGGGTAATAAGAGGATCAGGAGCCGGGTTACTGTAATAAGAGGTTACAGGGGTAATAAGAGGATCAGGAGCCGGGTTACTGTAATAAGGATCCTTATACAGTTGTGCTCAAAAGTTTACATACCATGGCAGAATTTTTGCTTTCTTGGCCTCTTTTCAGAGAATATGAATGATAACACCAAAGCTTTCTCTCCACTCATGGTTAGTGGTTGGGTGAAGCCATTTATTGTCAAACTACTGTGTTTTCTCTCTTTAAATCATAGTGACAACCCAAAACATCCAAATGGCCCTGAACAAAAGTTCACATACCCCTTTTGTTAATCCCTGTATTGCCCCCTCTAACATCAATGACAGCTTGAAGTCTTTTGTGGTAGTTGTGGATGAGGTTCTTTATTTTCTCAGATGGTAAAGCTGCCCACTCTTCTTGGCAAAAAGCCTCCAGTTCCTGTAAATTCTTTTCTGGCATGAACTGCGTGCTTGAGATCTCCCCACAGTGGCTCAATGATATTGAGGTCAGGAGACTGAAATGGCCACTCCAGAACCTTCACTTTGTTCTGCTGTAGCCAATGACAGATCGACTTGGCCTTGTGTTTTGGATCGTTGTCATGTTGGAACGTCCAAGTACGTCCCATGCGCAGCTTCCGGGCTGA
This sequence comes from Ranitomeya variabilis, assembly GCF_051348905.1. NCBI lineage: Eukaryota > Metazoa > Chordata > Amphibia > Anura > Dendrobatidae > Ranitomeya > Ranitomeya variabilis. The sequence continues at coordinate 52,381,689 of NC_135236.1, forward strand.
TGACTGCAAATTTGACTCCAGTATTTGCTTATAACGTGCTGCATTCATCTTTCCTTCAACTTTGACCAAGCTTCCTGTGCCTTTGTAGCTCACACATCCCCAAAACATCAGCGATCCACCTCCGTGCTTTACAGTAGGAATGGTGTTCCTTTCATCATAGGCCTTGTTGACCTCTCTCCAAATGTAACGTTTATGGTTGTTGCCAAAAAGTTTAATTTTGGTCTCATCACTCCAAATTACCTTGTTCTAGAAGTTTTTGAGGCTTGTCTCTGTGCTGTTTTGCGTATTGTAGGTGAGATACTTTGTGGCATTTGCACAGTAATGGCTTTCTTCTGGCGACCCGACCTTGCAGCTCATTTTTCTTCAAGTGCCTCCTTATTATACATCTTGAAACAGCCACACCTCTAGTTTTCAGACAGTCCAAGTGTTTCAGCTGATGTTATTTGTGGGTTTTTCTTTGCATCCCAAACAATTTTCCTGGCAGTTGTGGACGACATTTTTGTTGGTCTACCTGACCGTGGTTTTGATTTTACAGAGCCCGTGAGTTTCCATTTGTTAATCACAGAACGCTGCTGACTGGAATTATCAATTCCTTGGATATCTTTTTGTATCCCTTTCCTGTTTTATACAGTTCAACTACCTTTTCCCGTAGATCCGTTGACAATTCTTTTGCTTTCTCCATGACTCACAATCCAGAAATGTCAGTGGCTGGATGAAAGATGCCAGAGTCTGTCTGGATCCCCGAAACTCACTCCGCTTTTATGCACACACAGTGATTACAAGCAAACAGGTCCACGGTGAGGATGTTACCTTTAGTAGCCATTCACACCCATTTGTGTCAACTTCTGTGCATGTTGTCAGGCCAAAATCACCAGGGTATGTGAACTTTTGATCAGGGTCATTTGGATGTTTTGGGTTGTCATTATGATTTAAACTTTTGAGCACAACTGTGTATCACGAGAATAAGATGATGGGGTGTAGTAAGCAGAGCTCCCTCCAGGATTCAGGTAGGAGGGCACATTTTGGGTGTGAGTACATCTGGAAAGCAGATGTTGAGCTCACTTGTGTAGTCTGCGCCTCCGCCCTGTCCTGGGTGAAATGTGAAGCTGAGCAGAGAGGGGGATTTGGGATCAGTGCAGGGAAAGCGGAGAATCTGGTTGGAATCAGTAAAGAAAACAGACTAAGGAAGAGGAAACAAAATAGGAAAAGCAATGGACGATTTCAATAGGAAAGTGAAAAAAATTAAGGCGAAAGAAACAAGATGTAAATAGGAACTGAAGGGGCTTTCCAGGATTAGAATAATATGGCTACTTTCTGTCTGAAACAGCCCCACACGTGTCTGTGGGTTATGTGCAGTATTGCAGTTTGGCTTCATTGAAGTGTATGGAGCTCAGCTGCAGTACCAGACACGACCTCTATACAACCGTGGCGCTATTTCTGGAAAAAAACAGCAGTCATGTTTTTCCTATTGGAAGTGGATATTACATGAGGAACTGGAGACAAACTGTCATAAATGCTCAGGTCTTTATCGTTTTGGTGGTGGTCATGAACGTAGTGGTTTGATGGATTCTTGCTGTAGATGTCTACGCCTAGGGCTGGATAATAAAAGGATATACTGTAAGTGGTGACAGTCCTGTGTCTCAGCACCACCCGACTCAGGAGGAGTCTCTGCTTGGAAATTTGGCATATGATCACGGTCTTCCCTCTGGAAATTAAGCAGTATGTGGCTCTATTATTGGTCTTTGTGCACTGTATGGCAGTATTATTTGTACACTGTAGAGACCTGTGCAATGATTCAAACCAAAAGGAACAACTCTCAACAATTTCATCCTTTTTGCTATTAGGTGAGAAGAATGTATGCGGTAATCCTTTCTCCAGGGGGTCCGCAAGCTGGATAGACTTTTAGGACCCCACATTTAGCAGAATGAAGGGGACACAGTGCTCCACACACATCAGTGTATCAGTATATGTGCCCGTGTCTGGTCCTGCAGGTCTATACATGTGCCCATGAATGGTCCTGCAAATGTGTACATGTGCCTGGTCCTGCAGATCTGTACATGTGTCTGGTCCTGGAGGTCTGTACATGTGTCTGTACATGTGTCTGTGCCTGGTCCTACACATCTGTACCCATGCCTGGTCCTGCAGATCTGTACATGTGCCTGTGCCTGGTCCTGCAGGTCTATACATGCGCCCATGAATGGTCCTGCAAATGTGTACATGTCCCCATACATGGTCCGTCAGATCTGTGCCTGGTCCTGCAGATCTGTACATGTGCCTGGTCCTGGAAGTATGTACACGTGTCTGTGCCTGGTCCTACACATCTGTACCCATGCCTGGTGATGCAGATCTGTACATGTGCCTGGTCCTGCAGGTCTGTACATGTGCCTGTGCCTGGTCCTACACATGTGTACCCATGCCTGGTGATGCAGATCTGTGCCTGTGCCTGGTCCTGCAGGTCTATACATGTGCCCATGAATGGTCCTGCAAATGTTTACATGTCCCTGTACATGGTCCGTCAGATCTGTGCCTGGTCCTGCAGATCTGTACATGTGCCTGGTCCTGTAAGTATGTACATGTGTCTGTGCCTGGTCCTACACATCTGTACCTATGCCTGGTGATGCAGATCTGTACATGTGCCTGTACATGTGCCTGGTTCTGCAGGTCTGTACATGTGCCTGTGCCTGGTTCTGCAGGTCTGTACATGTGCCTGTGCCTGGTCCTGCAGATCTGTACATGTGCCCGTGCCTGGTCCTACACATCTGTACCCATGCCTGGTCCTGCAGATCTGTACGTGTGCCTGTGCCTGGTCCTGCAGTTCTGTACATGGGCCCGTGCATGGTCCTTCAGAACTGTGGCTGGTCCTGCAGGTCTGTACATGTGCCTGTGCCTGGTCCTGCAGATCTGTACATGTGCCCGTGCCTGGTCCTACACATCTGTACCCATGCCTGGTCCTGCAGATCTGTACGTGTGCCTGTGCCTGGTCCTGCAGCTCTGTACATGGGCCCGTGCATGGTCCTTCAGAACTGTGCCTGGTTCTGCAGGTCTGTACATGTGCCTGTGCCTGGTCCTGCAGATCTGTGCATGTGCCCGTGCCTGGTCCTACACATCTGTACCCATGCCTGGTCCTGCAGATCTGTACGTGTGCCTGTGCCTGGTCCTGCAGTTCTGTACATGGGCCCGTGCATGGTCCTTCAGAACTGTGGCTGGTCCTGCAGGTCTGTACATGTGCCTGTGCCCGGCCCTACACATCTGTATCCCTGCTGGTCTTACAGCTCTCTATATGTGCCTGGATTTGCATGTTTGTACATGTGCCCGCGTCTGGTCCTGCAGGGCTATATATGTGCCCATGCATGGTCCTTCAGATCTGTGCCTGGTCCTGCAGGTCTGTACATGTGCTTGTGCCTGGCCATGCAGGTCTGGGCCTGTTCCTGGTCCTGCAGCTCTCTACATGTGCCTGGATTTGTATGTTTTTACATGTGCCTGTGTCTGGTCCTGAAAATGTGTACATGTGCCCATGCATGGTCCTTCAGATCTGTGTGTCTGTGCCTGGTCCTGCAGGTCTGGACATGTGCCTGGTCCTATAGATCTGTACATATGCCAATGCCTGGTCCTGCATGTTTGTATATGTGCCTGTGCCAGGTCCTGCATGCCTGTATACAGGTAGAGTGGCATGTAAAAGTTTGGGTACCCCTAGTCAAATTACTCTTATTGTGAACAGTTAAGCAATAGTTGAAGATGAAATTATCTCTAAAAGGCCTAAAGTTAAAGATGACACATTTCCATTGTATTTAGGCAAATATATATATATATAGAAAAATTGGAACAGCACCTGAAAAAATACCTTAACTGTGTGCATGCAGAGACAAAAAAAACCACAGCAGGACATGTGCATGAATCTAGGCCATGTGAAAACACAGAGAAACATTAAAAACATTACATTTAGATCAAACTTCTCAAAATTTTCCCCAAAAGTTTTAAAATTTTTTTTTTTACTTCGAGTAATAGAGGAAAAATGAAGGTTCTTAGTGCACAAATTGGTCAATTCATGTAAGCCTATTAACCGCGGCAAGGTGACCTCCCTCTGATGGGTCCCTGCTCTACAGTATAAGCCACTTCTGGGCCACCAGCCTACAATTTTGGACAAACATGTCACTACTGGGTCAAGCCTACAATTTATGGGCAGGTAGAGCTGATAACAGCACCTGCAAGGCCAATGGGAGGGGTGCAAGATCAGACTGGAGGCAGCCAGCATCCAGTGATTAAATAACCACCAAAAAAAAATGATCAGCACCTCCTAATGTTTGTCCAAAATTGTAGGCTCGTGGCCCAGAAGTGGCTTATACTGTATGAAAATACAGCCTTCTCTAACCTTGTCCCAAAAACCAGCAGCCTTGGGTTCTTCTACGCAGTTGCCTAGCACTCTGAAAATGAAAATGGTGGAGGCCCACAGAGCAGGAGAAGGCTATAAGAAGATAGCAAAGCTTTTTCAAGTTGCCCTTGTTTCAGTTCGAAATGTAATTAAGAAATGTCATCTAACAGGAACAGTAGAGGTCAAGATAAGGTCTGGAAGACCAAGCAAAATTTTTATGATAGCTGCTTGTAGGATTGCTAGAGAGGCAAGTCAGAATCCTCGCTTGACTACAAAAGACCTTCAGAAAGATTTAGCAGACTCTGTAGTTGTGGTACATTGTTCTACTGTTCAGCGACACCTGCACAAATATGGCTTTCATGGAAGTCATCAAAAGGAATCCTCTACTGCATCCTCACCAGGGCCGGCATCACCACTAGGCACACCTGAGCAAGTGCCTGTGCCCTGGAAGAATAGGGGGGCCCACTTAACATTGGCAAGCTATGGGGCCCATGAGTCGGAGGAGCCCAATGCCCCTCAAATACTCACCTCTCTCCATTCCCCATTCCCCACTGCTCCGGTCTCCTCAGCATCTTCTGCTTCTCTGTGACGTCTCAGGGTAAAGGGCATGATGGCGTCACTAAAACATGCCTTCTGTGCTGAGCAGTATAGAGAATCAGAAGATGCAGATGAGACCAGAGCAGCGGGCAACTGGGAGAGCTGAGGATTTGAATATATGGAATATATGGAGCCATTATACTGTATGGAGCATTATATGGTGCCCATAATACTGTATGGAGCAATATATGGTGCCCATAATACTGTATGGATGGGGATCATAATACTTTATGGAGCAATAGATGGGGCTCATAATACTTTATTGAGCAATATATGAGGCCGATAAGTGTATGAAGCAATATATGGGGCTCATTATACTGTATAGAGCAATATATGGGGCTCATAATACTTTATGGAGCAATATATGGGGCTCATAATACTTTATGGAGCAATATATGGGGCTCATAATACTTTATGGAGCAATATATGAGGTCGATAAGTGTATGGAACATTATATGGGGCCCATTATACTGTATGAAGCAATATACTGTATGTGGCCCATTATACTTTATGGAGCAACATATGGTGCCCAAAATACTGTATGGAGCAATATATGGAGCCCATAATACTTTATGAAGCAATATATAGGGACCATAATATTTTATGGAGCAATATATGGGGCCAATAATAGTGTATGGAGCAATATATGTGGCCCATGATACTTTATGGAGCAATATATGAGGCCGATAAGTGTATGGAGCATTATATGGGGCCCATTATACTGTATGAGCACTATGTGGTGCCCATTATACTGTATGGAGCAATATATGTGGCGCATTATACTGTATGGAGCATTATAAAGTACCCATAATAATGTATGGAGCAATATATGGGGCCCATAATACTTTATGAAGCAATATATAGGGACCATAATATTTTATGGAGCAATATATGGGGCCAATAATAGTGTATGGAGCAATATATGTGGCCCATGATACTTTATGGAGCAATATATGAGGCTCATAATACTTTATGGAGCAATATATGAGGCCGATAAGTGTATGGAGCATTATATGGGGCCCATTATACTGTATGAGCACTATGTGGTGCCCATTATACTGTATGGAGCAATATATGTGGCGCATTATACTGTATGGAGCATTATAAAGTACCCATAATAATGTATGGAGCAATATATGGGGCCCATAATACTTTATGGAGCAATATATGGGGCCCGTAATAATGTCTGGAGCATTATATTGGGCTCATTAAACTGTATGGAGCAATATACTGTATGGTGCAAAAAAATACTGTCTGGAAGACTATGTGAAACTCGCAGACTTTTGAACCCCCCAGGGTCCGCACTGTGAGCGGCGAGTATTCACCAGTTTCTGAGCTATTGTAGAGTTTACAATAGATATCACTCATGTAATGTAAGAAGTAAGTGAGATCTTTGACATTGTACTATACCTATGTTTCTTATCTGTCCATCATAAATCGTGGTATGTGTTAAAGGTGCCCACTGAGACTCTTTCACCCGGGGCCCACAAAAACCTGGAGCCAGCCCTGATCCGCACCATAAAATTCAGCGTCAGGAGTATGCAAAAGAACATCTAAACAAGCCTGATGCGTTTTGGAAACAAGTCCTGTGAATCAATGAGGTTAAACTAGTCCTCTTTGGCCACAATGATCAAAGGGCACAGAATTTCATGGAAAAAAAAACATGAAAAATTACAGGTGTTTTTTTGCCTAAAATACAAAGGAAATGTGTCATCTCTACTTTAGACCTTTTAGAGATAATTTCATCTTCAACTTGCTTAACTGTTCATAATAACAGTAAGTTTGACCAGGGGTGCACAAACTTTTACATGCCACTGTCTGTGCCCGTGCCTGGTCCTGCAGGTCAGTGTATGGGAGGCTTCGGAGTGCTGGAAGGTCATGTACAGCAGCTGTAGGTGACAGTATATAGTAGGGATGATAAGATATCGTCAGCCAGTGGCATGCAAACGGCAGAGACAGGGGGTGGTGACAGGTGTTACTTTTATCACACTCCGAAACTCAATTAGTAGGAAGAAGAAATTGTCACTTCTTTTTAACATCCTGATGTGTGGAAATCTTTCCTGTCAGATGTTTCCTCATTCGAGTATAGGTCGAAGTGTAAGATGAACTATAAGTCCCAGCACAGTCTTCACTAGTAGCATCTATTACATACTATATGAGGAGAAGGACAAGCGACCATTTTCTCTGAACATTCTTGAGGAACATCTTAAACCATGGGTGGCTATAAAGTTCTCCACTCCTTTTTTTTTTTTTTTTTCTCACTATGATCCTTTTTCCTAGGAATATTGGATTTTTTTTCTTCCGTTTACAAGATTAGTAGATTTTTTTTTATCGTTTCTATTATGGAAAGGGGTTACTAAGACAAGATCACATGTTCCAGGAGAGAAGCGAAGCCTCTACAGATAAGTTGTCATGAGGCTGAGTGTTTTATCTGGATTCCTCATGAGAGGGATTGTTATGGGGGGAAAATATGAGTCATACGAGAAACGAGAATCGTCGGTGGGAGAAAGTGTCTGAGACGAAAGAAACAAGCCTAAGAAGGAGGGAATAGATGAGAGGGAATGGAAAAGCTAAAGATGGGAGTGATGGAGTCATGTCAAAGGCACGATGAGGAGGAAATGGTGGAGTCATGAAACGATTGTAAACAAAGTAGATGTGTGGGAATGGGAGGGAAGTGATGGCGAGGGATATAGAGAGGTATACATCTGACAATGAAGTGATGGAGTTGGGGTAGTATATGTCTGAGGAGGACAGATGGAGCAGTTTAGAGAGAGAGGTATATATATGGCCAAGAATGAGGTATACATCTGACAGAAAGGGACAGAGCGGTGTAGAGAGGAATTCATCTGAGAAAGAAGAGATGGAGCATTGTAAGGAGGTATACGTCTGAGAAAGAGGTGATGGAGTGGCGTAGTATATGTCTGAGGAGGAGTGATGGAGGAAGGTAGAGAGAGAGGTATATGTCTGAGAAAGAAGAGATGGAGTGGTGTAGCGAGGTATACATCTGAGAAAGAGGAGACAGAGCAGTGTAGAGAGATATGTCTGATAAAGAAGTGACGGAGTGGTATAGGGAGGTATATGTCTGAGAAAGAAGAGACGGAGTGGGGTAGAGAGGTATATGTCTGAGAAGGAAGTGACGGAGTGGGGTAGAGAGGTAAGTGACTGAGAAAAAAATGACTGAGTGGTGTAGAGAGGTAAGTGACTGAGTAGTGTAGAGAGGGAAGTGACTGAGTGGTGTAGAGAGGTAAGTGACTGAGAAAGAAGTGACAGAGCGGGGTAGAGAGGTACCGTACATGTTTGAGAAAGAAGTGGAGTGGTGTAGAGAGATATGTGTCTGAAAAGGCAATGATGGAGAAGTGTGGAGAAGTATACGTTTGAGTAGCGAATGATGGAGCGGCACAGGACATGAGTGGATATGGGAAGAAAGTATTGGAGAGATGTATAAGGAGGTATGTGTGAATGGGAAGGAAGTAATAGAGTACTGTATAAGGAATGTGGAAAATACAAGAAAGTGATGGAGCAATATAGAGAGGGGAATGGGGAGTAAGTGATGGAGCAATATAGAGAGTGGAATGGGAAGTAAGTGATGGAGCAATATAGAGAGCGGAATGGGGAGTAAGTGATGGAGCTATATAGGAAGTGGAATGGGGAGGAAGTTATGTAGCAATATAGAGAGCGGAATGGGGAGGAAGTGATGGAGCAATATACAGAGCGGAATGGGGGAGTAAGTGATGGAGCAATATAGAGAGCGGAATGGGGAGGAAGTGATGGAGCGATATAGAGTGCGGAATGAGGAGGAAGTGATGGAGCGATGTAGAGTGCGGAATGGGGAGGAAGTGATGGAGCGATGTAGAGTGCGGAATGGGGAGGAAGTGATGGAGCGATGTAGAGTGCGGAATGGGGAGGAAGTGATGGAGCGATGTAGAGTGCAGAATGGGGAGGAAGTAATGGAGCGATGTAGAGTGCGGAATGGGGGAGTAAGTGATGGAGCAATATAGAGAGCGGAATGGGGAGGAAGTGATGGAGCTATATACAGAGCTGAATGGGGGGAAGTAATGGAGTGATAGAGAGTGGAATGAGGAGGAATTGATGGAGCGATATAGAGTGCGGAATGAGGAGGAAGTGATGGAGCGATGTAGAGTGCGGAATGGGGAGGAAGTGATGGAGCGATGTAGAGTGCGGAATGGGGAGGAAGTGATGGAGCGATATAGAGTGCGGAATGGGGAGGAAGTGATGGAGCGATGTAGAGTGCGGAATGGGGAGGAAGTGATGGAGCGATGTAGAGTGCGGAATGGGGAGGAAGTGATGGAGCGATGTAGAGTGCGGAATGGGGAGGAAGTGATGGAGTGATATAGAGTGCGGAATGGGGAGGTGATGGAGCGATGTAGAGTGCGGAATGGGGAGGAAGTGATGGAGTGATATAGAGTGCGGAATGGGGAGGAAGTGATGGAGCAATATACAGAGCGGAATGGGGGAGTAAGTGATGGAGCAATATAGAGAGCGGAATGGGGAGGAAGTGATGGAGCTATATACAGAGCTGAATGGGGGGAAGTAATGGAGTGATAGAGAGTGGAATGAGGAGGAATTGATGGAGCGATATAGAGTGCGGAATGAGGAGGAAGTGATGGAGCGATGTAGAGTGCGGAATGGGGAGGAAGTGATGGAGCGATGTAGAGTGCGGAATGGGGAGGAAGTGATGGAGCGATATAGAGTGCAGAATGGGGAGGAAGTGATGGAGCGATATAGAGTGCGGAATGGGGAGGAAGTGATGGAGCGATGTAGAGTGCGGAATGGGGAGGAAGTGATGGAGGGATGTAGAGTGCGGAATGGGGAGGAAGTGATGGAGCGATGTAGAGTGCGGAATGGGAAGGAAGTGATGGAGCGATGTAGAGTGCGGAATGGGGAGGAAGTGATGGAGTGATGTAGAGTGCGGAATGGTGAGGTGATGGAGCGATGTAGAGTGCGGAATGGGGAGGAAGTGATGGAGTGATATAGAGTGCGGAATCGGGAGGAAGTGATGGAGCAATATAGAAAGCAGAATGGGGGAAGTAATGGAGTGATAGAGAGTGGAATGGGGAGGAAGTGATGGAGCTATATAGAGCGGAATGAGGAGGAAGCGTTGGAGCGATATAGAGAGCAGAATGGGGAGCAAGTGATGGAGCTATATAGAGAGAGGAATGAGGAGGATGTGTTGGAGCGATATAGAGAGCATAATGAGGAGGAAGTGTTGGAGCGATATAGAGAGCATAATGAGGAGGAAGTGATGGAGCGATATAGGGAGCAGAATGGGGAGGAAGTGATGGAGCGATATAGAGAGCATAATGGGGAGGAAGTGATGGAGCGATATAGAGAGCATAATGGGGAGGAAGTGATGGAGCGATATAGAGAGCATAAAGAGGAGGAAGTGATGGAGCGATATAGAGAGCAGAATGGGGAGGAAGTGATGGAGCACAATAGGGTGGAAGTGATGCAATGATGTAATAGTATAGAAGTGATGTTGGAAGTAAGTTGTGGAGCGTTACACAGGGCAGTAGGAGGGAATGTTAAGGAAGTTGTAGATTTGTTATATGTGGGAGTATGAAAGAATGGAAAGGAAGTTGTGTAGAGTTGTATAGGGAGGTATTTGGGAATGGAAAGGAAGTTTTGGAGCATTGTATTGCACGATATGTAGGAATAATGAGGATGTAATAGAATAGTATAAAAGGTATATAGAAATGGGAAGAAACTGCTATAAAATGTAGACAGATGGGTAAAAATGAGGGGAAGCTGGAGCAATACAGGGCACGAGTGGGTAGAAAGTGACTGAGGGATTGGATGCAAGGTCTTGAGTAAGAAGTAATGAGGTAGTAAAGGAGACTTGTGCTAATGAGAGGGAAGTGATGGAGGGATGTGGTAGGATGGTAATGAGACAGCAGTGCAGAACATGTGATCGAGGAACATAGACATTGGCATGGGAAACAAGTGAGGAAGCTGCTGTATACAGGACATAATGGGAAGGGATAGAGACGGTGGAGCGGCATGGAAGTTGGTATGTAGGAACGGATAGTACACAATGGAAGACTGTAGAGGCTGATGTGTGGAAATTAGAAGTGGATGGAGTTGAGAAGTAAATGGCAATGGCGACACGGGAGAAGTAGGTGTCCACTCATGACCTCCAATAATAGTCATGCAGAAGGTCACGTGTGGCCATGAGACGGTAAAAAGTAACGGAGTAGAAAATAGGAGGGATAATGGAAGATGATGTGATGAGGAAGTAACGCTGAGAAGTAAATCGTAGACCATAGTATAGATGGAGTAATATAAAAGGTAATAAAAGTAATATAAAAGATCTGAGAAGGAAGTGATGAAGTTGTGTAATTGGGATAAAGATATGAAGTGGTGGAGAAGACCTGAGATTTCAGAAAGTTATACTCAGCATGGACTATCTTCATTCATTCATGTTTGTTCAGGAACCAGCTGAAGTTGTCCATCCATAGCAGCTCTTCCAAGGTGCTGTGTCCTGTGGATACACGTGTCGGGGTGGTCAGTGATGAGTTGTACACAGTTGATGGGGTCAATACTGTTTACCCGTAAGAAAACATGACTTGTCACAAGTTCCATGGGCCGCACCGCACATTTTCGGCCAAACTATGGTGACATCAGTTGTTTTTGTGCGGAGTGACACAGCAGGGATGGACAGAGTAGTGACGCTGACTCGGCAGGGTATTTCCCCTTGTTTATACACTGCTCAGGAACAACAGAGGGCGGCACAACACATCGACTTCTGGACATAGTCTATGTGGAGAACATGACGTGTGCATTGTATCTGTTATAGGGACTGTAGACTGATGTTCCACCAGAGTAGGGACCATGTATACGATTGTTCATCTTAGGTGGCACCATGGTTGTTGCTCTTTGGCTATTTTACTTCCTTTTTGGCAACTGGGTCTATGGGTCATAATTTGGGCAGGTAGTCTACATAGACTTAGATAGACTTTTCTTACGATAAGGACAAAGGTTTAGTTTGTTGTCCAAGATTGGCCAGGGCACCCAACACCAGCTCTGGGTGGAGATGTTCAGCTGATTCTGACACCCAACACAACATCAACACCGTGGGTACACGTTCTACCCGTCCAATAGTCTTAAATTTGTAATGGTCCCCTTCCACTAACCTTGTACCATTTCTGATTTGGGTAGGTTTCCTTTAACACAACAGATCCAAAGGCTTCCTTATCGGCCTTGGGGAAGTTGTAAACCCCGTTTCATTAGAAGTGCCCCCACTCGTGATTGACAGGAGACTCGTTCCTGGGACCAAAGAGAAAAAAGGTTTACATGATGCCTATTGAAATCTATGGTGGCCCTAATATTTTTGTAATAGGCTACATGTAACATTGCCTATCTAAGTGGACAGCCATTATTGTCGGCCCGATATATAAACATAGGTTGATACTTGCTCAATCTTTATGCTATTTGTTATACCTCTATGAGTTGTTTCTTCCCGAAAGTTCTGACTGTACCTCGCAGCCCCCATAATACTTTTTTTTTTTTTTCAGTTGCTTCCTGTCTGCCAAGAGAAGACCCCCATCCCCCTCTATGGGTACCAGACTGCTTCCAGCTGTTTGTCTATAGGTCTCAGGTTACTGGGGTCTCTGCTTCATCCAGAGCTGGCCCCAGAGTTATAAACATATCCTAGAAATTCCCATTATGGATGTTCAATCCCTGCTGTAAATTATAAGGAAACTGTCGGAGATAAGGGACTAATTATAAAAGACTGATATTCTGCTGATGGTTAAAGAAGCCCAAATGGATAATGGATTTCTTGGTGAAGTTTTCAAAGTTTCATCAAGTTTTAGTAGATGGATGTTTCTGCATTTGCTGCAGTTTTTGGTCTTCACATATTAATAGATATGCGCCCCTCGTGAGTATTCTGCGGGCTACACCCCATGTGGTTTTAATAAAAGCAGATCGAGGGACATTTTCTGAAGCGGTTTTGTTAAAAAAAACAAAAAAAAACAAAAACCTTGCGGTTTGTTGGGATGGTTTTTGGCACAAGACTAATGCTGCTATGGACCTCGACACCATAGATTTCAATATAGTGTATCTCATATAACTTTAATATCGTTGCTATATGTCTTGATGAGCGGATTGAAAAGTGCCAGTAGGGGGCACTATTTAAATTTTGAGGGTTTAGGGCCTTTCTTCTCTAAGAATAGTTCTCGCTAGTGAATGTGACCTTGAGGCAGATTACCACGCTGCAGTTTTGGGTTATTGTGGTTTGGGTATACACTTTGGTTAACGAGAGCAAACCCTTACTTTGTCCTAAACTTCTGTAGAATGGATGGTCCATCAACAAACCGCCCCAAGCCACCACTATCTGTGCCTTCACAAGCCTTGATTGACTTCTCTACCATAACTTCACCCATTCCCCTTCCCCAAAATTCAACTATTCCACACCCTGGTAGGCCTCTATGGAGACCACAACCAACCACTTAAACCTGATGTTCTCCTAGCCTGGATTTGTTACCTAGTAGGCCCAAATGTCTCAAAAGTCCTAGCAGTGATCTGCAAAGGCCTAACAAAGACACCACAAATGATGCTTGAGGTTGGGCCAAACCAATGGTATACCCTGCCTGCCTTTAGGCACCATTTTAAGATTTATCTCAGCATTTATACTATGATTTTGGATGTAGAACTGTAGAATAAAAAAGCCCCTAGTTATGGCCTAAAAGGTGCAATGTGTCCTCTCATGGTGATAAAAATGTTGTCTATGAGGAGCGCTTTGTCTGTGTTGACATTACTCGCATTGTCCTGGTATATAGGATATTAGGCACGGGTAATATAATTAGTGCGGGTCACTGTGTATTAGCGCTGCGTGACAACAGGGTGTTTGTGTTACATGGTCGGTTGTGATGCTCTGAATTCCAGGCTCTTGTAGATACCAGCAGATCGTCCCTAATAAGGAGAGTCGGCCCCTGACATTCTTCCTCTGAGACCCTGCTGCTTCTTATCTCCTCAAGTCAATGGATTAACTCACTGTGCGCCCAGGACCCTACTGTAATGTGACTCTAATAATGTGTATGTCACCCACAGTGGGGTGGCGGGAGCCCTATGGGACTCTGCAGGGTGTCACATTTACACAAGTGGAGTGTATTGATTCAGGAGTGGGCCCCCAGTGAAAGCAAACAGGTCCCACCCATCCAAAATGTGCCCTTCACATGGAAGGAAGGTAGGCCGATCGTGTCAGTAGTGCCGGGACATGTCGTCACTTGGGGAAAGCTGGGGAATTAGTAAAGTTACCAGGAAGGCGCCTGATATTACAATATGGAGTTGTGTGGAGGGAGGCCATGCTGGTGGATGATTTAGACATGACGGCTGCTGAGGGCGCCACCATGACAGCGAGGTCATGAGGGAAAGATGAAATGATAGAAAGACTGACACGGGCGCAGCACGTAGAGATACAGAACACGACCACCATCTCTCCTGACTCTCTCTTCTTTATCTGTTCTCTTCTCCCATCTTTCTATTCTGTCTCTTTCTCTCTTATTTTGTCTCTTTTCTCTTTTTATCCTCTTCTATCTCTTTTCTGTCTTTTCTTCTCTTTCTCTCCCCTTCAGTCTCTCTTCTCTTTCTATTCTCTTCTCCCTTTGTCTCTCTCCTCTTCTGTTTCTCTATCTATTCTTTATCTTTCTCCTCTTCTCTCTCCTTTATTTCTATCTCCTCTTTGCGCTATCCTCTCTATCTTTTCTCTTTCTATCCTCTTCTTCTGACTCTCTCCTCTTCTGTCTCTCTACTGTCTCTTTATCTTTCTCTCATCTCCAATCCTCTCTCTATTTTCTTTCTCTCCTTTTCTGTCTCTTTCCTTCCTTCTCATGCTTCCTTCCTTCTCTTGCTTTCCTTCCTTCTCTTTTTCCTTCCTTCTCACTCTTTACTTCCTTCTCACGCTTTCATTCCTTCTCTCTTTCCTTCCTTCTCTCTTTCCTTCTCTCCCTCTTTCCTTCCTTCTCTCCCTCTTTCCTTCCTTCTCGCTCTTTCCTTCCTTCTCGCTCTTTCCTTCCTTCTCGCTCTTTCCTTCCTTCTCGCTCTTTCCTTCCTTCTCGCGCTTTCCTTCCTTCTCGCGCTTTCCTTCCTTCTCGCGCTTTCCTTCCTTCTCGCGCTTTCCTTCCTTCTCACGCTTTCCTTCCTTCTCACGCTTTCCTTCCTTCTCACGCTTTCCTTCCTTCTCACGCTTTCCTTCCTTCTCACGCTTTCCTTCCTTCTCGCTTTCCTTCTCTCTCTTTCCTTCCTTATCTCTCCTTCCTTCTCTCTTCCCTTCCTTCTCTCTTTCTTCTCTTTCCTTTCTTCTCTCTTTCCTTCGCTCTCTTTCCTTCCTTCTCTCCTTCCTTCTCACTCTTTCCTTCCTTCTCCCTTTCCTTTTCTCTTTCCTACCTTATCTCTCCTTCCTTTTCTCTTTCCTTCCTTCTCTCTTTCCTTCTCTTTCCTTCCTTATCTCTCCTTCCTTTTCTCTTTCCTTCCTTCTCTCTTTCCTTCTCTCTCTTTCCTTCCTTATCTCTCTATCCTTCCTTCTTTCTTTCCTTCCTTATCTCTCCTTTCTTCTCTCTTTCCTTCCCTCTTTCTCTTTCCTTCCTTCTCTGTCTCTTTCCTCCCTTCTCTTTTCTCTAGATTCTCTCGTATTTCTCTCTCTAGTTTCTTCTTTCTCATCTTACTAGTTGTTTTTTTTTATTTCTTTGTCACATTAGACCGCCATTTGTAACCAGTTCATGAGTTTTCTATTGGTTGGACCAGTTTGTTGCTGTCGGTTATTATCCCAAATGTTGTGTTTCTGTGGTCACTGTAGATCATTTTACAATCTGCTGGTTGGACCCAAAATGTGGCGCCACATGACAAGTTTACAACCTTCCCCTATTACTAGCGTTGTAGCTGTGAACGTCACAGATTCCACTTTCTTAGGATTTTTAGGAATAGTTATATACGGTAAGTATCGCCCCGAAACGCCCTCCTTTGGGAAGTGGGTTCTGAAAGGCGGGTGCCCCATACTGTCTCCATGTCAGGGGTGGCAGAAGGGTGCAGTCCCGATGGAGGCAGACCCGGTGGCCTGGCCAACTGGGGGATGGCGGGGATCATCCTCCTTCAGGATATCTGAGGACATTTACATTAAAGGTCTTTTTTTCTCTAATAAAGTCCCCAATTTGTAGGTTTTCGGAGATCACTGATATTTCATTATAGAAAGAGGCGGCCATAATTATACAATCAGGCACAGACGAATACTCTTTACTCACACTTTTAAGACACAAGACTAAATGTCAGACATGTCGTTGTGTAAGCGGGCCCAAACCAACCCCCGAGAGCAATATGTGTCTGATTAAGTGCCCTGGTAACGGGACGATCGCATCGCCAGCCCTGCCAAATGTGGAAGAATTCTCCAGGCCATTGTCTTCTGTAATAAAGACATTTTTTAGAAGGGAGGAGAAGCTGAAACTGTAGGACGTTATGAAAGAATAAAAGGTCATTTGGAGACCAAGAGCTTAACGCAGACTTACATTACAGTCGGCTTTTACAAGCCGAAAAGGGTCTGAGGCTTTCAAAGAGATAATGGCTAAAAGTTTGCACACCCCCTTCTGGTTCATTAGTAGGTATTGGCCATTTTATCTACAACCGGTCCATACAATAACTTTAGACAGACATCTGCTGTCCTACAACTGGCGCCTTGGTCGATGGTAACTGATATTGCGACACATCTAAGAACATCAGCTCAGTTGCAACGCAAGGGCAAGATGGGTTCATTGAGCAGGACCACTGAGTGCACAATGCCAGGTGTCAGCTGCAGTGGTGTAAAGGATGTCAGCCTTCAATGTAAAAATGGAGTGGCCACACATCACTGTCTAGCACATGAATGAGTTACCAGAGGTCATTGAGTGCACAATGGCAGGTATCAGCTTCTTTGGTGAGAAGGACGTCACCATTGGCAGTGACCACATATCATGTCTGGCTGCTGGATACGTAAACTAGGCTAAATGATCAGGACCAACGAGCGCAAGGTGTCAGCTGGAGTGATGTGAAGAATGTCCGTCTTGAATTTGAAGGCTCTACTCTGGAGTGATCACTGTCAAGCAGATGAATGACACTAACCTAAGCTTGTTGAGTCCACAATGCCAGGTGTCTGCTGCTTTGACGTAAAGGACATCAGCTAAGCAAGTCAAGGCCAAGATGGGCTCGTTGAGCAGGTTTAAAGGATGTCAGCATTGAATGTGAAGGTACTTCTAAGGAGGCATCCTTGGTACCATAAGCTCATCGAGTGCATAATGCCAGTTTTCAGTTGCTTTGGCGTAAAGGATGTCGGCTCAGATGCAAAGCAAGGCCAAGATGGGCTCGTTGAGCAGGACCACCGGGTGCACAATGCCAGGTGTCAGCTGAAGTGGTGTAAAGGATCTCAGCCTTGAACGAGAAATGGAGTGGTCACACATCAGTGTCTAACAGAGCTCATCGAGTGCACAACGCCAAGTGTCAGCTTCTGTGGTAAGGACGTCAGGACTGGCACTACTCTGGAGTGACCACACATCCTGTCTAGCAGCTGGATAGGCAGCCTAGGCTAACTGAGGAGGACCGCCAAGTGTCAGGTAGAAGCACTTCACTTCTCCGGTGCGGTCACACAGGACTGTCTATCAGATGAATGAGAAACCTAGGCTCATTGAGTGCACAATGCCAGGTGTCAGCTGGAGTGGTGTAAAGGACGTCCGCATTGGACGTGGAAACCTTCTGATCACACATCTCCGTCTAGCAGCTGAAGGGGGCACCTGTATTTGAGGGATGTGAAGAGAATGTTTCCTGTCCAAATGTTTAGTGTACAGTTTGCTTGGGGAGGATTAATGGTTGGGGGACGACTTTCGTGGTTTGAACCTTTTGGAAATCCTAATATTCCAACCGTAAATTCTCCTTTAAGGATGTCCACCGCACAATGCAAGGTCTGTAAGGTCTTGACCTCCACCCCATCTCATCCCAAAGGTTGATGAACAGGGAGTGAGTCAAAATTAGGCTAGCACCAAAATGATTTTATCCTGAGACTCGACCATGTTACTTCACTTTATGTATAAAGCCCCCCACTAAGTTCCATTCTTCATTGGTCGCCGCGGGGGGGTCCTCAAGATATAAATGGCTCTTTGTGTTCCTAGGCAGTCTCCAACCTCTGCCTAATAATATTCATGTAAAGCTGGAGACCAGTGGGTTAAAATAGTCTTATTGTCTTTCCAGTTTCTCCTGCTAATAATAATCATAATACTAATAATACATGTGGGAGAGGCATCTGTATCCTCATAAATGGGTCACAGCCTGTATTTCTGTGAGAACATTAGGTACTGGGACTACCACCCTTATGAAGGTGACAACCTTTATAGGGCACAGGCACTACGTGGGTGAGTCGATGAGCGGCGCACTGGTTATACAGTTGTGTTCTTATATCTGGATTTTGATTCTTAAAGGGGTTTCCATATTGACGGCCTCCGCGCAGGACATCAGTGTTCCATCTGACTCCCAGTAAGGCTACGTTCACATTTGCGTTGTGCGCCGCAGCGTCGGCGCCGCAGCGCACAACGCAAACAAAAACGCAGCAAAACGCATGCACAACGCTGCGTTTTGCGCCGCATGCGTCGTTTTTTTCATTGAATTTGGACGCAGCAAAAATGCAACTTGCTGCGTCCTCTGCGCCCCGACGCGGGCGCCGCAGCGACGCATGCGGCGCAAAACGCAAGTGCGCCGCATGTCCATGCGCCCCCATGTTAAATATAGGGGCGCATGACGCATGCGGCGCCGCTGCGGCGCCCGACGCTGCGGCGCTGGCCGCAAATGTGAACGTAGCCTAACCCTGACAACTGTTGGGCAGCGCCATATTTTCCACAGTGGCTAAACTCGGTATTGCAGCTCAGTCTCATTTACCTGAGATTCAGTCATCACTAGATGGAAGTTAGAATTTTCAGTTGAAAATGTTTCCCCAACTTGCCACACAATGTTCATGATTTTTTTTTCTCCCCTTTTTTTTCAGATAACTGGAAGATGACGTGATCTGCGCACTCACATAGTGGATGTTTCATGTTTACATGCTATACATAAGGTCAGTATCGCTTTTTCATGTGAAGGGGGCTGGATTGACTCCATGTCACATGGCTCCTCCCTCCTGACTGTGTCACCCTGTGGTGGGAGGAGCAGACTCCATGTCACATGGCTCCTCCCTCCTGACTGTGTCACCCTGTGGTGGGAGGAGCAGACTCCATATCACATAACTCCTCCCTCCTGACTGTCACCCTGTGGTGGGAGGAGCAGACTCCATATCACATAGCTCCTCCCTCCTGACTGTGTCACCCTGTGGTGGGAGGAGCAGACTCCATGTCACATAGCTCCTCCCTCCTGACTGTCACCCTCTGGTGGGAGGAGCAGACTCCAGGTCACATAGCTCCTCCCTCCTGACTGTCACCCTGTGCTGGGAGGAGCAGTCTCCATATCACATAGCTCCTCCCTCCTGACTGTATCACCCTGTGGTGGGAGGAGCAGACTCCATATCACATAGCTCCTCCCTCCTGACTGTCACCCTGTGCTGGGAGGAGCAGTCTCCATATCACATAGCTCCTCCCTCCTGACTGTATCACCCTGTGGTGGGAGGAGCAGACTCCATATCACATAGCTCCTCCCTCCTGACTGTGTCACCCTGTGGTGGGAGGAGCAGACTCCATGTCACATAGCTCCTCCCTCCTGACTGTCACCCTCTGGTGGGAGGAGCAGACTCCAGGTCACATAGCTCCTCCCTCCTGACTGTCACCCTGTGCTGGGAGGAGCAGTCTCCATATCACATAGCTCCTCCCTCCTGACTGTATCACCCTGTGGTGGGAGGAGCAGTCTCCATATCACATAGCTCCTCCCTCCTGACTGTGTCACCCTGTGGTGGGAGGAGCAGTCTCCATATCACATAGCTCCTCCCTCCTGACTGTCACCCTGTGGTGGGAGGAGCAGACTCCATGTCACATAGCTCCTCCCTCCTGACTGTCACCCTCTGGTGGGAGGAGCAGACTCCAGGTTACATAGCTCCTCCCTCCTGACTGTCACCCTGTGCTGGGAGGAGCAGTCTCCATATCACATAGCTCCTCCCTCCTGACTGTATCACCCTGTGGTGGGAGGAGCAGACTCCATATCACATAGCTCCTCCCTCCTGACTGTGTCACCCTGTGGTCAGAGGAGCAGTCTCCATATCACATAGCTCCTCCCTCCTGACTGTATCACCATGTGGTGGGAGGGGCTGACTCCTATCACCCACTTTCATACTAAGGTTAGGAAAGTCAGTAAACCTGAGCATTATGGGAAGGACATACAGACTCTGGGTAGAGGTGACCTGACCTGTTTCTAACCTGGGACCCCAGTGCTACAAGTAAACCCCCCAGATATTCCTCCAGTAGGATCAGTCCTGCCTCTTGGACATTTGGGTTGTAATTCCCCTCAGTGATCGGGAATGCCTTGATGCTGACCCCCATGTTTTCTGCGGCAGTCTCGCCTTATGATGGGACCTGCATCCTCCAGCCCTATAAGCGCAGCCTTGGGGTGATGGGACCTTCCTCTGCCTCCGTCTAGGGTTTAAGATGGATCTGAACCCCGGGCTGGAATGTGTCAGGGAGTGAGGGGCCCTGGGAGATGTCATTCCTCCCCAACTACTGGTTTCCTCTGTAATCTCATGCCAGGAGGAGGGAAGTGCGGAGTCTGCTCTCTGTCACTGAGGAAGAATGAGGGTTCTGGGGGCCACATTCTTAACCTCTCGGGGTGTGTACATGTTGTGTCTATACTTCCCTGCAGCGTGAATTGTTTTTACATTTTAGCGACATCTAAATATCTAAAAATATTCTCAGTGAGGTTTTGACGTATCATAACTGCATGGATCACTGCTCCATTTTCATTCATTCATTTGACATTTAAAACAGGGCTCCCATTTTATCAAATATTCATTGATAATATCCTCTACTTGTCCCAATAACATATTGGAGCAGGGGTGCACAACATTTTTTGGTCTAGAAGCCACATTGTCCTACGGAATCAATCCTGCCAAAAAATTTTAAGTGGTATTTACATGAATGCATCTGCAGAACCAAGTTTTGAGTAATGTTTTAGGATATTTTCGCTTTAACATGAAGCCCAGCACAGATTGCTACATGAGCAGAACCACTACCAGTACATGAAATCAGTGCCAGAACCACCATCAGTGCATGAAAGCAATGCCAGAACCACCATCAGTACATAAAAGCAGTGCCAGAACCACCATCAGTACATGAAAGCAATGCCAGAACCACCATCAGTACATAAAAGCAGTACCAGAACCACCATCAGTACATGAAAGCAGTGCCAGAATCACTACCAGTACATGAAAGCAGTGCCAGAACCACCATCAGTACATGAAAGCAATGCCAGAACCACCATCAGTACATGAAAGCAGTACCAGAACCACCATCAGTACATGAAAGCAGTGCCAGAACCACTACCAGTACATGAAAGCAGTGCCAGAACCACCATCAGTACATGAAAGCAGTACCAGAACCACCATCAGTACATGAAAGCAGTGCCAGAACCACTACCAGTACATGAAAGCAGTGCCAGAACCACCATCAGTACATGAAAGCAGTACCAGAACCACCATCAGTACATGAAAGCAGTGCCAGAACCACCATCAGTACATGAAAGCAATGCCAGAACCACCATCAGTACATAAAAGCAGTACCAGAACCACCATCAGTACATGAAAGCAGTGCCAGAACCACTACCAGTACATGAAAGCAGTGCCAGAACCACTACCAGTACATGAAAGCAGTACCAGAACCACCATCAGTACATGAAAGCAGTGCCAGAACCACTACCAGTACATGAAAGCAGTGCCAGAACCACAATCAGTAGATAAAAGCAGTGCCAGAACCACAATCAGTAGATAAAAGCAGTGCCAGAACTACAATCAGTAGATAAAAGCAGTGCCAGAACCACAATCAGTAGATAAAAGCAATGCCAGAACCACTGTCAGTACATGAAAGCAGTGCCAGAACCACTACCAGTACATGAAAGCAGTGCCAGAACCACTACCAGTACATGAAAGCAGTGCCAGAACCACTACCAGTACATGAAAGCAGTGCCAGAACCACAATCAGTAGATAAAAGCAGTGCCAGAACCACTGTCAGTACATGAATACGTCACCAAGCTAAGTACAGTTATCAATTGCAGTTTCAGGTCAGCCTCATATACACTTTATTAGGTAAACCTGCAACTCCCAGTATGACTTTAACAATGGTATGGAGATACTGGGAGTTGTTGTTACCAGTCATTACCAGACTGTGGACCCCGAGGAACCACAGCACTGATGAGATGCTGGAAGGATTACAAATAAACATTTCAATCCTGGTACCTTATAGGTGACATCTTCTCTGATTGCTCCCATCCCTTTTGTCTGCATCTAATACAGATGTCATGATGAGAGTTCATGCCCAGAGCTCGTCTCTGCAGGCTTCCCTCTTCTCTGTCTCCAGCAGCACATCCCATCATGGTGCCAATAAAAATAAAAATATCATTATACTGCCCAATAAATAAAGATATCTCCCATGCTGCATCCCTGAATAAATAATTGCCCCTTACTGTGCTTCCTGCACAAAATATCCTCCCACACTGCCCTTCTCTATAACATCCACCCCACACTGCTCCTCTCTATAATATTCCCCCACCCAGCTCCTCTCCACAATATCCCCCCCACAGCTCCCCTCCATAATATCCCCCACAAGAAGGGCCCCATTGACCCTCTGCTACATAAGAAGATACCAGCACTATAAATGGTACAAGCCAGAGTGGGCCCCGTTGCAGATATTGCATTAGGGCCCAGAAGCCTCTGTTCACTAGTAATTATGAGCCATTGAAGTCATTTACCGTTTTTTCTGGTCATTTACTTTTATACTAGTGTTGGGTCCTTTTGCGTATTCGGTCAATCTTCATTTTTTTTAAGAATGCTGCTTTTATCCTTAGATAAAAGGGATTGAGGTTAAAGTATGTTAGCTACATAACACACGCCCTAATAATGTCCAAACCAAACATCAACTTTATTCCCTTTTTGTAGTCAATGCAATTATTCTTTACATCTAAAATGGCGTTGCTGCTTTCTAGTAAGTGTTACATCTCATCCTAGTGTTGTATTCACAGCTACACTGCTCAGTATTGCTGTATAACATCTTTCATGCTGTTGTTCATGAACATGTGCTATATAAAGCAGGAGACCAGGAGTGTCTCAAGTCTCTGTGGGTTGTATATGGGAGACATCTTAGCAGCCAATCTCCACCCACTTGCCCAAAATTAGAGCCTGATAACAAATGCAGATAGAAGCTATATGATGAACAAAAATAAGGTTATTCTTTGTGTACACACATGTGGCCGCTTATTCAGAAAAATTATCTGCAAGAACAGGTATGATTTCTGGTAAGTGTTTTACTTCACCACAGAGTTGGATTCACAGCTACCATGCTCAGTACAGCTGTATAATACCATAGAGTGCTTTCAATAAAATGCTATACAGTGAAAAATTACTAAGACCATACTATGCCCCAATAATGCCATCACATAGTACTTAAATAATACATAATTATGTTTGTCAAACATGTGGAGCATGGTGAGGGAAGGGTGGTAAAACCCACCAAGTTATGGAGTACAATTATTCCTTACATCTTAAATAGTGTTTCTGCTTTCTAGTAAGTGTTATCTCTCAACCCAGTGTTGTATACACAGCTACACTGCTCTGTACTGCTGTATAATGTCCTCCATGCTGCTATTTCTAAACATGTGCTATATGAAGACAGGAAATAGGGAATCCTTAAATTCTCTCTGTGCTGTATATGGAAGACAACATAGCAGCTAGTTTGCATCCACTTGCTCATCGACAATTGTTAACTTAGGTGACAACTGCAGGTAGATACAAGCTATACCATGACCAGAAATAAAATTTTTGTACATATATGACGCTTATTCTCAAAGTCACCAGCAACAAACAACAGGTATGCTTTTTGGTAAATGTTTTTCTTTATTCCAGTGCTGGATTCACCGCCACAATGCTCAGTACTATTTCTGAACATATGCTACATAAAAACTCTGTGTAGGGAACTCCTCAAATCTCTGCGTGCTGTATGTGTGAGACATTATATCAGCTAGTCTCCACCCTGTAGCTCAGAGACAAGTGAAACTGCCACTAGATGGAATTGATTTTTACCGACACAGCGCCATCCGGCAGCTACAGTAAGAAAACCAATGGTTTTTCAGTGCAAATGTCACCCTTTTTAGCCCCGTAATAAGCAGATGTCAGATGGAGTCATGTGTTCACTTGCTGCCTGCTACATTTACTTTCCAGGACAAGGATAAAGTAGATGGCAGCTCCTGTTATGACATTTAGCTGATGAACACGTCCATTGTGTTATTCTTCACTCGCTCTAATTTGGAACATTCCAACTTGTTATATGGCGCACGTGACATCACAACTCTCCAGTTATAAGCTATAAATGACAGTATTCACAAAAATCCTCTTCCTTTAAAGCCATGTCTTTTTACTCCCCAGACAATGCCCTAATATTGTGCCGTTATAAGGAGTTATTCATTACAAAGCCATATTGGGTGTAAATAATGCCGCCATACAGTGCCAATAAAAAGGATCGTACATTACACACATTGCACTACCATGTAATACATTCACTAAAGTGCTTTGTAGAGAAAAAGTACTAGGGCCATACAATGCCCCTAATAATACCGCCACATAGTGATTAAATAGTACAATCATTAGGAGGACAGGGTGGTAAAACCCACCAAGTTATGGAGGGTGATCCCATAGTAAGTGCCACATTTCTCATGTCATGATCTGAGTCTCCCTGCTCCTATTAATTATGAGCACGATATTCCTCATGCCTTCAGGTTTCATGTCAGCTTTCCCGACCAATTCTCTTCTTGGATCTGTCCTGTAATTACAAGGATTTCAGTCCTATAAGGGACGTCCCTGGTCTCCCCTGACCTGACTTTTTCCCCTGGGGCTGTGATGAAAAGAGGCGGAATTGGCGGGAATCCAGGCAGTAACCAGAGTGGATTAGAAATGTTTATTTATAGAGAAAATAAATTCCATATAAGGGGACGGGATGGGAGAGAGGGGGCTGGCATGAGGAGAAGAGACTCCGGGCTGGTGCAGGCAGAGGGGTCAGGAGGCAGCTTAATTTCACTTCTATGGACCTGATAGTAGTATTATGCTGAGATGAGGAATATATATATGTCTGTTGTATTTTAAAGCCTATCAGAGTCACTGTTTATGTAGTTATAGCATTAATAATGTAAATATCTATGTACAAGAATGTATCTAGTATAATACCGCCCCCTATGTACAAGAATATAACTAATATAATACTGCTCCTATGTATAAGAATATAACTACTATAATACTGCCCCTATGTACAAGAATATAACTACTATAATACTGCCCCTATGTACAAGAATATAACTACTATAACACTGCTCCTATGTATAAGAATATAACTACTATAATACTGCCCCTATGTACAAGAATATAACTACTATAATACTGCTCCTATGTATAAGAATATAACTACTATAATACTGCCCCTATGTACAAGAATATAACTACTATAATACTGCCCCTATGTACAAGAATATAACTACTATAACACTGCTCCTATGTACAAGAATATAACTACTATAATACTGCTCCTATGTACAAGAATATAACTACTATAACACTGCTCCTATGTACAAGAATATAACTACTATAATACTGCCCCTATGTACAAGAATATAACTACTATAACACTGCTCCTATGTACAAGAATATAACTACTATAATACTGCCCACTGTGTACAATAATATAACTACTATAATACTGCCCCTATGTACAAGAATATAACTACTATAACACTGCTCCTATGTACAAGAATATAACTACTATAATACTGCCCACTGTGTACAATAATATAACTACTATAATACTGCCCCTATGTACAAGAATATTACTACTATAATACTGCCTCCTATGTACAAGAATATAACTACTATAATACTGCCCCTATGTACAAAAATATAACTACTATAACACTGCTCCTATGTACAAGAATATAACTACTATAATACTGCCCCCTATGTACAAGAATATAACTACTATAATACTGCCCCCTATGTACAAGAATATAACTACTATAATACTGCCCCCTATGTACAAGAATATAACTACTATAATACTGCCCCTATGTACAAGAATATAACTACTATAACACTGCTCCTATGTACAAGAATATAACTACTATAATACTGCCCCCTATGTACAAGAATATAACTACTATAATACTGCTCCCTATGTACAAGAATATAACTACTATAATACTGCCCCCTATGTACAAGAATATAACTACTATAATACTGCCCCCTATGTACAAGAATATAACTACTATATTACTGCCCCTATGTACAAGAATATAACTACTATAATACTGCCCCCTATGTACAAGAATATAACTACTATAATACTGCCCCCTATGTACAAGAATATAACTACTATATTACTGCCCCTATGTACAAGAATATAACTACTATAATACTGCCCCTATGTACAAGAATATAACTACTATATTACTGCCCCTATGTACAAGAATATAACTACTATAATACTGCTCCCTATGTACAAGAATATAACTACTATAATACTGCCCCCTATGTACAAGAATATAACTACTATAATACTGCCCCCTATGTACAAGAATATAACTACTATATTACTGCCCCTATGTACAAGAATATAACTAATACTAGATGGTGGCCCGATTCTAATGCATCGGGTATTCTAGAATATGTATGTATGTATATAGTGGCCACATAGTATATAGCACAGGCCACGTAGTATATAGGAATACTATGTGGCCTGTGGTATATACCATGTGGCTGCTATACATTACACCGGGTATATATTATATACACACACTATGTATACATATATACACCCCTCCCCCTATACAGTACAGATAATGGCCGGTATACACCGCCTCCTGCCTGCAGTGTCCGCACATTACACCGGGTATCTATATATATATATATGAGGCATCGTGATTACTCGCTAATCCCGCCCCCTTCACAGTAGCTCCGCCCCCACACAGCACCACACACAATCCCGCCCCCACCACATTAACACACACAATCCCGCCCCCCCACCACATTACCACACACAATCCCGCCCCCCCACCACATTACCACACACAATCCCGCCCCCCACCACATTACCACACACAATCCCGCCCCCCCACCACATTACCACACACAATCCTGCCCCAACCACATTACCACACACAATCCTGCCCCCCCACCACGTTACCACACACAATCCTGCCCCCCCACCACGTTACCACACATAATCCCGCCCCCCCACCACATTACCACACATCCTGCCCCCCACCACATTACCACACATCCTGCCCCCCACCACATTACCACACATAATCCCGCCCCCACCATATTACCACACATAATCCCGCCCCCACCACATTACCACACATAATCCCGCCCCCACCACATTACCACACATAATCCCGCCCCCCCACCACATTACCACACATAATCCCGCCCTCCCACCATATTACCACACACAATCCCACCCGACCACATTACAACATGAGGCTCCGTCCCCACACATTACCACACGAGGCTCCGTCCCCACACATTACCACACGAGGCTCCGTCCCCACACATTACCACACGAGGCTCCGTCCCCACACATTACCGCACGAGGCTTTGTCCTCACACATTACCGCACGAGGCTCCGTCCCCACACATTACCACACGAGGCTCCGTCCCCCCACATTACCACACGAGTCTCCATACCCACACATTACCGCACGAGGCTCTGTCCTCACACATTACCACATGAGGCTCTGTCCCCACACATTACCACACGAGGCTCCGTCCCCACACATTACCACACGAGGCTCCGTCCCCACACATTACCACACGAGGCTCCGTCCCCACACATTACCGCACGAGGCTTTGTCCTCACACATTACCGCACGAGGCTCCGTCCCCACACATTACCACACGAGGCTCCGTCCCCCCACATTACCACACGAGTCTCCATACCCACACATTACCGCACGAGGCTCTGTCCTCACACATTACCACATGAGGCTCTGTCCCCACACATTACCACACGAGGCTCCGTCCCTCCACATTACCGCACGAGGCTCCGTCCCCACACATTACCACACGAGGCTCCGTCCCCCCACATTACCACACGAGTCTCCATACCCACACATTACCGCACGAGGCTCTGTCCTCACACATTACCACATGAGGCTCTGTCCCCACACATTACCACACGAGGCTCCGTCCCTCCACATTACCGCACGAGGCTCCGTCCCCACACATTACCACACGAGGCTCCGTCCCCCCACATTACCACACGAGTCTCCATACCCACACATTACCGCACGAGGCTCTGTCCTCACACATTACCACATGAGGCTCTGTCCCCACACATTACCACACGAGGCTCTGTCCCTGCACATTACCACACGAGGCTCCGTCCCCACACATTACCACACGGATCCAGTTTGCTTTTGATTTTACACTGTGAATAATATGTATTAGTATTATTTTGATTTTTAATTATTATTATTTTTATTAACTTCATTTTAAGTTAATTTACCACCTGCGTAAGCGCTATTGAATGTTGTCATTATTTACTTTAGTTTAATCACCAGCAGCGTTAATTAGAGAGCAGTGAGCATGCCGAGCGTTAGCTGGCTGGAAACAGCTAGTATATTATATACACACCCTATGTATGTATGTATATATATATATATATATATATATATATATATATATATATATATATATATATACACTCACCGGCCACTTTATTAGGTACACCTGTCCAACTTCTTGTTAACACTTAATTTCTAATCAGCCAATCACATGGCGGCAACTCAGTGCATTTAGGCATGTAGACATGGTCAAGACAATCTCCTGCAGTTCAAACCGAGCATCAGTATGGGGAAGAAAGGTGATTTGAGTGCCTTTGAACGTGGCATGGTTGTTGGTGCCAGAAGGGCTGGTCTGAGTATTTCAGAAACTGCTGATCTACTGGGATTTTCACGCACAACCATCTCTAGGGTTTACAGAGAATGGTCCGAAAAAGAAAAAAAATCCAGTGAGCGGCAGTTCTGTGGGCGGAAATGCCTTGTTGATGCCAGAGGTCAGAGGAGAATGGGCAGACTGGTTCGAGCTGATAGAAAGGCAACAGTGACTCAAATCGCCACCCGTTACAACCAAGGTAGGCCTAAGAGCATCTCTGAACGCACAGTGCGTCGAACTTTGAGGCAGATGGGCTACAGCAGCAGAAGACCACACCGGGTACCACTCCTTTCAGCTAAGAACAGGAAACTGAGGCTACAATTTGTACAAGCTCATCGAAATTGGACAGTAGAAGATTGGAAAAACGTTGCTTGGTCTGATGAGTCTCGATTTCTGCTGCGACATTCGGATGGTAGGGTCAGAATTTGGCGTAAACAACATTAAAGCATGGATCCATCCTGCCTTGTATGGAGCATCTTTGGGATGTGCAGCCGACAAATCTGCGGCAACTGTGTGATGCCATCATGTCAATATGGACCAAAATCTCTGAGGAATGCTTCCAGCACCTTGTTGAATCTATGCCACGAAGAATTGAGGCAGTTCTGAAGGCAAAAGGGGTCCAACCCGTTACTAGCATGGTGTACCTAACAAAGTGGCCGGTGAGTGTATATATATATATATATATATATATATATATATATATATATATATATATATATATATATATATATATATATATATACACCCCTCCCCCTATACAGTACAGATAATGGCTGGTATACACCACCTCCTCCCTGCAGTGTCCGCACATTATTTACACCACCGTGCACACGCTGCGCCATCTTTCCATGTAATCTCACCCACACATAGGCCCACCCCCCCGGGCCTCCTCTGCCAGAAAATGGCGCCGGTTCGGGGCTGCTCTCCAGGCCCCCGGTATTTCTCTCCGTACTCGGTACTTATTAAGTGTCCGGCGCACATGTAAGCAGCAGGGGAGCTCCTCTGTGAGGAGAAGCCATCATCCTCACGCCGAGGGTGCGCCACCGGTGGCCGCTTTCCAAGCCGTCCGACACAGGGCCCGCCAAGGAGAACCGGCGTCACGAAAGTTGCGCAGAGGCGCTGGCCGGATACACAAGGATATGTACAAGAATATAACTACTATAATACTGGAAAAGAAAAAGCAACGAAGATCAGCTCACCTCCTCTCAGTCCCAGCGCAAGGATCATGCAGTGCTGCAAGTAGTACGAAGAAAAAGCAGAAGTCCAGCGTGGGTGATGTCCATAAAAAATACCTTTTATTGCATTAAAATCAAACGCGTTTCAACGGTCGTGCTGCCTTACTCACAATGAGTAAGGCGGCACGACCGTTGAAACGCGTTTGATTTTAATGCACTTTAAGCCTGTGACTGTCACTGGTATGAATCACCCGTTTTTGTGTCTATGGATATGAATATGGACTTTGGATTTATGTGCTTTTAACAAAAATGGAATAAAAGGTATTTTTTATGGACATCACCCACGCTGGACTTCTGCTTTTTCTACTATAATACTGCTCCTATGTACAACAATATAACTACTATAATACTGCCCCCTATATACAAGAATATAACTACTATAATACTGCACCTATGTACAAGAATATAACTACTATAATACTGCTCCTATGTGCAAAAATATAACTACTATAATACTGCCCCCTATGTACGAGAATATAACTACTATAATACTGCCCCCTATGTACGAGAATATAACTACTATAATACTGTCCCTATGTACAAGAATATAACTACTATAATACTGCCCCCTATGTACAATAATATAACTACTATAATACTGCTCCTATGTACAAGAATGTAACTACTATAATACTGCCCCTATGTACAAGAATATAACCACTATAAAACTGCCCCCTGTGTACAAGAATATAACCACTATAATACTGCCTCCTATGTACAAGAATATAACTACTACAATACTGCCCCTATGTACAAGAATATAACTACTAAAATACTGCTCCCTATGTACAAGAATTTAACTACTATAATACTACCCCCTATGTACAGGAATATAACTACTATAATACTGCTCCTATGTACAAGAATATAACTACTATAATACTGCCCCTATGTACAAGAATATAACTACTATAATACTGCCTCCTATGTCCAAGAATATAACTAGTATAATACTGCCCCTAGGTGCAAGAATATAACTACTATAATACTGCCCCTATGTACAAGACTATAACTACTATAATACTGCCCCTATGTACAAGAATATAACTACTATAATACTGCTCCTATGTACAAGACTATAACTACTATAATACTGCTCCCTATGTACAAGAATATAATTACTATAATACTGCTCCTATGTACAAGACTATAACTACTATAATACTGCCCCTATGTACAAGAATATAACTACTATAATACTGCAATGATGTACAAGAATATAACTACTATAATACTGCAATGATGTACAAGAATATAACTACTATAATACTGCAATGATGTACAAGAATATAACTACTGTAATACAGCCCCTATGTACAAGAATATAACTACTATAATACTGCCCCTATGTACAAGAATATAACTACTATAATACTGCCCCTATGTACAAGAATATAACTACTATAATACTGCCCCTATGTACAAGAATATAACTACTATAATACTGCCCCTATGTGCAAGAATATAACTACTATAATACTGCCCCTATGTACAAGAATATAACTACTATAATACTGCTCCTATGTACAAGAATATAACTACTATAATACTGCTCCTATGTGCAAGAATATAACTACTATAATACTGTCCTTATGTACAAGAATATAACTACTATAATACTGTTCCTATGTACAAGAATATAACTACTATAATACTGCTCCTATGTACAAGAATATAACCACTATAATACTGCTCCTATGTACAAGAATATAACTACTATAATACTGCCCCTATGTACAAGAATATAACTACTATAATACAGCCCCTATGTACAAGAATATAACTACTATAATACTGCCCCTATGTATAAGAATATAACTACTATAATACTGCCCTCTATTCAGAAATTAAAGTCCCTAATATAGAGCATCTCCCGATCCCTTAGATTGGAGAATCTCTGAGCTGGAGGTTGCGGGTTTGGACATAACTTGTCATTGGTTTGCAGAGATTTTCTACATGAGCAGACACTTGATATGATCTCAGCACGGCTGATAAATGCTGATATAATCCTGTAATTAGGCAGAACGTTCCTGTCATTAGCGGTTATTACGCCCATAGCATTTGCACAGCATCACTTTTGTGGGTTACTTTTTCCATACAGCTGTTCTTCAGCTCCACAGGTCTCAGTGACCATTATTACTTGTTCAACTTACATATGTGGCGGTACTAATGAATATTGTATGTATTGTGTGGTGGGCAGTGCTGTATATTGGATAGCTGTGCCACTATCATGGTATTTGGCAATAATATCTTGGAACTTAATGGCGGTATTATGTGGGCTCTTTCAGGCAGAATTATTTGTGTGCAAATTATTTTGGCAATACTTAGTGGTATTAGGTGGGTTGTATATGGCAGTATTATCTTAGCATTGTATTATAGTGTTACGTGGGGTGTATATGGCAGCATTAGAATCTATGGAATGGACATAGCAGTATTATGTTGGCACTGTATGGTGTTTATGGCAAGTTAGCACTATCTAGCTGTATTCTATGTACATAATATAGCGGTGCTCTCCTGGCATAATATGGCATTATTAGGTGGGGTATATATGGCAGTATTGGCACTATCTAGCAGTATTTTGTTGTCAGGATATATCAGTAATATCTAGACATTATATGCTAATATTAGGTTTTAATGTGATGTATATGACAGTATTAGTTTAGCACTGTTTAGTCTTATTATGTCGGCAGGCTATAGCAGTACTATCTTGGCACTATATGGTAGTATTAGGTGAAGTGTGTACCGAAGAATTAACACTATCTTGTGGTATTCTGAGGACTGGATATAGCAGTATTATATTGTCACTATATGGTAATATTAGGGGGGTGAACATAGTGCTAATACTGCTATCTAGCGGTATTCTGTGGAATGGACAGTAGTATATTGGCACTGTACAGTGTATTTGGCGTGTTGGCATTATTACCTAGCGGCATTCTGAGAGCTGTATATAGCACTATATAGTAGTATTATGCGGGGTGTATACAATAATATTAGCAATATCTAGCTGTATTCTGTGGGCAATACATAGTAGTATTATATTTGCACTATATAGTAGAATTAGGTGGGGATTATATGGCTGCATTAGCACAATCTAGCATTATTCTGTAGGCTGGAAATAGGATTAGCTTGGCAGTATTAGGTGGGGTGTATATGACATTATCATCTTAACACTGTATTGTGGTATTAGGTGGAGTGTACAAGGCAGTATTATACAGGTATAATCACTATATGGTGGTATTAGGTGGAGTGTACAAGCAGTATTATATGAGCACTATATGGTGGTATGAGGTGGAGTGTATATGGCAGTATTATATAAGCACTACATGGCAGTATGAGGTGTGGTGTACATGGCAGTATTATATAATCACTATATGGTGATCTTAGGTGGGGTCTACATGGCAGTGTTATAGAAGCACTATATGGTGGTATTAGGTGGGGTGGACATGGCAATATTATATAAGGACTGTATGGCAGTATTACATTGGGTGGACATGGCAATATTATATAAGCACTATATGGCGGTATTAGGTGGGTTATATATGGCAGTATTGTATAAGCACTATATGGTGGTATTAGGTGGGGTGTATATGGCTGTATTATGTAAGCACTATATGGCAGTATTAGGTGGGGTGTATATGGCAGTATTATATAGGCACTATATGGTGGTATTAGATAGGATGTATATGGCAGTAATATATAAGCACTAAATGGCGGTATTAGGTGGGGTGTGTATGGCAGTATTATATAAGTACTATATGGTGGTATTAGATGGGATATATATGGCAGTATTATATAAGCACTATATGGCAGTATTAGGTGGGCTGTATATTGCAGTATTATATAAGTACTATATGATGGTATTAGGTGGGGTGTATATGGCAGTATTATATAAGCACTATATGGCAGTATTGGCACTATCTAGCAGTATTTTGTTGGCAGGATATATCAGTAATATCTAGACATTATATGCTAATATTAGGTTTTAATGTGATGTATATGGCAGTATTAGTTTAGCACTGTTTAGTCTTATTATGTCAGCAGGATATAGCAGTACTATCTTGGCACTATATGGTAGTATTAGGGGGGTGAACATAGTGCTAATACTGCTATCTAGCAGCGGTATTCTGTGGAATGGACAGTAGTATGTTGGCACTGTACAGTGTATATGGCGTGTTGGCATTATTACCTAGCGGCATTCTGAGAGCTGAATATAGCACTATATAGTAGTATTATGCGGGGTGTATACGATAATATTAGCAATATCTAGCTGTATTCTGTGGGCAATACATAGTAGTATTATATTTGCACTATATAGTAGTATTAGGTGGGGATTATATGGCTGCATTAGCACAATCTAGCATTATTCTGTAGGCTGGAAAAAGGATTAGCTTGGCAGTATTAGGTGGGGTGTATATGACATTATTATCTTAACACTGTATTGTGGTATTAGGTGGATTGTACAAGGCAGTATTATATAAGCACTATATGGCGGTGTTAGGTGGGATGTACATGGCAGTATTCTAGAAGCACTATATGGTGGTATTAGGTGGAGTGTTCAAGGCAGTATTATATAATCACTATATGGTGGTATTAGGTGGAGTGTACAAGGCAGTATTATATGAGCACTATATGGTGGTATGAGGTGAAGTGTATATGGCAGTATTATATAATCACTATATGGTGATCTTAGGTGGGGTGTACATGGCAGTATTATAGAAGCACTATATGGTGGTATTAGGTGGGGTGGACATGGCAATATTATATAAGCACTATATGGTGGTATTAGGTGGGGGGTATATGGCAGTTTTGTATAAGCACTATATGGTTGTATTAGATGGGATGTATATGGCAGTATTATATAAGCACTATATGGCAGTATTACATTGGGTGGACATGGCAATATTATATAAGCACTATATGGCAGTATTACATTGGGTGGACATGGCAATATTATATAAGCACTATATGGCGGTATTAGGTGGGTTATATATGGCAGTATTGTATAAGCACTATATGGTTGTATTAGGTGGGGTGTACATGGCACTATTATATAAGCGCTATATGGTGATCTTAGGTGGGGTGTACATGGCAGTATTATATAAGCACTATATGTTGGTATTAGGTGGAATGTATATAGCAGTATTATATAATCACTATATGGTGGTATTAGGTGAGGTGTACGTGGCAATATTATATAAGCACTATCTGGCGGAATTAGGTGGGTTATATATGGCAGTATTATATAAGCACTGCATGGCAGTATGAGGTGGGGTGTACATGGCAGTATTATATAAGCACTATATGGCGGTATTAGGTGGAGTGTATATGGCAGTATTATATGAGCACTACATGGCAGTACGAGGTGTGGTGTACATGGCAGTATTATTTAATCACTATATGGTGATCTTAGGTGGGGTGTACATGGCAGTATTATAGAAGCACTATATGGTGGTATTAGGTGGGGTGTATGTGGCAGTATTGTATAAGCACTATATGGTGGTGTTAGATGGGATGTATATGACAGTATTATATAAGCACTATATGGCAGTATTACATTGGGTGGACATGGCAATATTATATAAGCACTATATGGCGGTATTAGGTGGGTTATATATGGCAGTATTGTATAAGCAATATATGGTGGTGTTAGATGGGGTGTATATGGCTGTATTATGTAAGCACTATATGGCAGTATTAGGTGGGGTGTATATGGCAGTATTACATAGGCACTATATGGCAGTATTAGGTGGGTTGTATATGGCAGTATTATCTAATCACTTTATGGTGGTATTAGGTGGGATGTACATGGCAGTATTATATAAGCACTATATGGTGGTATTATGTGGGGTGTATATGGCAGTATTATATAAGCACTATATGGTGGTATTTGGTGGGATGTGTATGGCAGTATTATATAAGCACTATATGGCGGTATTAGGTGGGCTGTATATGGCAGTATTATATAAGCACTGTATGAGTTCTCCGTCCCCTCGCCTCCTGTTTCTCCATTATGGCAGTGTCTGCAGAGTTCATTATAACCAGTGCACGTGTTATCTGAGCGCTGTATGGCGCTGTTTACACTGCGGTGACTGATCATCATACAGGCTTTCCTGGGCTTCCTTTGCAATTAGTGGTAATTTGAAAACTTCCCTTCACCGATCATGGGACCACCCAAACTTCACCACAAGACCCCACCGGGCATCTGGACAACTTCTTGGCTTACATAGAAAGCAACTCTTGTGTAACATTCATCTGCTGAAATAAAATGAAAAATCAGTGGTCAACACTGTGCTGCTGAGCCACTGTATCTAAGCCTGACATGTGTGATACTGTCCTCTGATCCCACTGTATCTAATGCGGATATTCGTAATACTGTCGGCTGAGCTGATTTCTAAGCCTAATCTGGTGGATATCTACTGGGCGAGGGTACCTAAGTCTAGTATGTGTGGTACCATCTGCAGAGCTGTGTATCTAAGTCTACTATGTGTGGAACTGTCTGCTGAGCAGCGTATCTAATTCTACTAAGTGTGGTACTGTCTGCTGAGCAGTGTATCTAATTCTACTATGTGTGGTACCGTCTGCGGAGAAGTGCATATAAATCTATGTGTGATACCATCTGCTGGGCAGTGTATCTAAGTCTACTATGTGTGTTACCGACTGCGGAGCAGTGTATCTAAGTCTACTATGTGTGTTACCGACTGCGGAGCAGTGTATCTAAGTCTACTATGTGTGGTACCATCTGCTGAGCAGTGTATCTAAGTCCACTTTGTGTGGTACCGTCTGCTGAGAAGTGCATCTAAGTCCACGTTGTGTGGTACCGTCTGCTGAGAAGTGCATCTAAATCTATGTGTGATACCATCTGCTGAGCTGTGTATCTAAGTTTATCCTGTGTAATATTGTCTGCTGAATCATGTATCTAAGCCTAATATGTTTGATACTGTCCACTGGCCAAGTGTATCAGGCTATGTGTGATACTGCCTAATAAATCCAGTGTATCTAAACTTATCCTGTGTTATACTGTCTGCAGAACCCTGTGTATCTAAGCCAATTATGTGTGATACTGTCTGCTAAGCTGGGTGAATCTAAACCTAGCCTGTGTAATACCTTCTGCAGAGCTCAGTGTATCTAAACCCATTATGTGTGATACTGTCTAATTAGAAATTGTATCTAAGCCTATTATATGTGCTGGTGTCTTCTAAGTCTCGTGTATCTAACCCTATCCAGTGTGATACTGTCTGCTGAGCTGTTAATCTGAAGCTATCCTGTATAGTAACATGTGCAGTCCAGTGTATCTAAGCTTAATATGTTTGATACTGGGTCAGGGTATCTGAGCCTATGCTGTGTAATATTGATTGCTGAACCCAGTATATCTAAGCCTAATGTGTTTGATACTGCGTCAGTGTACCTAAGCTTATTATGTGTGATACTATATACTGAGCCCAATGTACCTAAACATATCCTATGTGATACTGTCTGCTGAGAAGTGTATCTAAACTTATCCTGCAGGTTACTGACTTCTGAGCCCGGTATCTAGGCTTATTATTTGTGATACTGTCCTTTGAGCCCTTTATATCACAGCTTCTCATGTTTGATACTGTCTGGTGTATCTAAGCCTATCATATGTTGCACTATCTGCTGAACTAGTGTATCTAAGCCTACCATGTGTGATACTATCTGACTGATAGGGCTTCATTCTGATGTCTGAAGGTCCTTTATTTCATAGTAACATTGCCATAATACCCCCCGAATAGTAGCATCATATAGTGTCCAAGCCCCTGTGTAATAGGCCCATATAGTGCCATACACTGTCTATACAGTATCACTTGATTCCATCCCAATAGTGCCGCCATACAGTGCCTCTAACAATAGTGCCATACGGTGCCCACATAATATGGGGCCCAGGTCTATTTTGCTCTGGGAGGGGAGGTTTATGGGGGCACCATAGTCTGGCACAGCAGAGATGGACACACTGCAGGGCGGCATGAAATGAGATGGCAACGACCTAGATATCTGGGTGAAAGATAAGGAGGATCTCCTTGTGAGACAAGGACGTTGTGTTCGAGATTTTCCAATTTGCTGTAATTCAGGCAGAAAAATTCAATTTTCCTTGTTTGTAATGAGAATGAACAGTCAGGCGGTGTGAGGAGTGGGCAATGCTAAAAATAAACCCGCCATCCTGCCACAGCTGCACAACCGCTATACATCTGGAGAAAATACAGGAATAGCAGAGTCCAAGGAGGTGAAATGAGGAGCTAGTGAAATAGGCCGTACACATTGCGCCCTATAGGGATGCACAGAAGTAAGATTGTGAGGTAGTGCCAGAGCGCTAAGGGCACAGATAATAAAGGAATAGCAGAGTAGAGGTAAGCAAGCTCTATGTGTAAAGATAATACAAGAGTAGCAGAGCCCAAAGAGATAAGAAAAGGAGGTGGTGACAGAGGTATAGGTGTGTGGACTATAAAGGAATAGTAGAGTGCACAGAGATAAGATGAGGAGGTAGTGACAGAAACCTATGTGTATAGACTATATGAGAATAGCATAGTGTGCAGAGTTAAGATGGGGAGGTAGTGACAGAGTGCTGTGTCTATGGATAATACTGGAATAGCAGAGTGCACAGAGGGATGCCCAGGAGCTCAAAAAGTTAAGATGAGGAGGTAGTGACAGAGCTCTAGCTATATAGACTATAGAGGAATTGCAGAACACAGAAGTAAGATGGGGAGATAGTGGCAGAGCTCTATGGACATAGACTATACAGGAAAAGTAAAGAGCAGAGAGGTAAGATGAGGAGGTAGTGACAGAGTGCTATGGGCATAGACTATACCGGAATAGAACAGTACAGAATGGTAAGATAAGGAGGCAGTGACAGAGTGCTATGGGCATAGACTATACCGGAATAGAACAGTACAGAATGGTAAGATAAGGAGGCAGTGACAGAGCTCTGTGTGCATAGACCATAAAGGAATGGCAAAGCGCAGAATGGTAAAATGGAATGGTAGTGACAGAGCTCTATGGGCATAGACTATACAGGTACAGGATAGTGCAGAGAGATAAGATAGGGAGGTAGTGACAGACCTCTACATGTAAAGACAATGCAGGAATAGCAGAATGCAGAGAGGTAAAATGAGGAGTTAGTGACAGAGCGCTATATGTATAGATAATACAGAAACAGCAGAGTGCAGACCCCGATAGTGACAGAAGTAGGGTATTGGAAGTAGTGATATAGTTTTGTACATAAAATACGAAACGTTTTGGGCACTGCAGTGTCCATGTGACTGTCAGCCCCCAGTAAATCTCAGTCTTGTTGAAGCTACCATCGCCCCTTTAAGGGCATGAGGAACAATGAAGAGCGGGGGCCCATGTTCCAGCTGCACACAGTGCGGGATGTTGTGGCTTGGAGCTAGTAAACAGAGGGCCTGCTGTCACTGCGATCTGGGGAACTGCTGTGACAGGGACAGGCAAGACACAATAAGTGTGTGTCTGCAAGAGCAGGACAGCATGAAGGAGGCTAGTGGGGAAGGAGAGGGATGGGAGAGCAGAGAAGAGGAAACTGGGAGGTAGGAGAAGAAAGGAAAGAGTGATAGAGGAATGGGAAAGAAGAGGCGTGCGCAGGAGTGAAGGGAGTGCGCAGGAGTGAAGGGCGTGCGCAGGAGTGAAGGGCGTGCGCAGGAGTGAAGGGCGTGCGCAGGAGTGAAGGGCGTGCGCAGGAGTGAAGGGCGTGCGCAGGAGTGAAGAGAGTGCGCAGGAGTGAAGGGCGTGCGCAGGAGTGAAGAGAGTGCGCAGGAGTGAAGGGCGTGCGCAGGAGTGAAGGGCGTGCGCAGGAGTGAAGAGAGTGTGCAGAAGTGAAGGGCGTGCGCAGGAGTGAAGGGCGTGCGCAGGAGTGAAGGGCGTGCGCAGGACTGAAGAGAGTGTGCAGAAGTGAAGGGCGTGCGCAGGAGTGAAGAGAGTGTGCAGAAGTGAAGGGCGTGCGCAGGAGTGAAGGGCGTGAGCAGCAGTGAAGAGAGTGCGCAGGAGTGAAGGGCGTGCGCAGGAGGGAATGGCTTGAGCAGCAGTGAAGGGTGTGCGCAGGAGGGAATGGCTTGAGCAGCAGTGAAGAGAGTGCGCAGGAGTGAAGGGCGTGCGCAGGAGTGAAGGGCGTGCGCAGGAGTGAAGGGCGTGCGCAGGAGTGAAGGGCGTGCGCAGGAGTGAAGGGCGTGCGCAGGAGTGAAGGGCGTGCGCAGGAGTGAAGGGCGTGATCAGCAGTGAAGAGAGTGCGCAGGAGTGATGGGCGTGCGCAGGAGTGAAGGGCGTGCGCAGGAGTGAAGGGCGTGCGCAGGAGTGAAGGGCGTGCGCAGGAGTGAAGGGCGTGCGCAGGAGTGAAGGGCGTGCGCAGGAGTGAAGGGCGTGCGCAGGAGTGAAGGGCGTGCGCAGGAGTGAAGAGAGTGCGCAGGAGTGAAGAGAGTGCGCAGGAGTGAAGAGAGTGCGCAGGAGTGAAGAGAGTGCGCAGGAGTGAAGGGTGTGCGCAGGAGGGAAGGGCTTGAGCAGCAGTGAAGAGAGCGCGCAGGAGTGAAGGGCGTGCGCAGGAGTGAAGGGCGTGCGCAGGAGTGAAGGGCGTGCGCAGGAGTGAAGGGCGTGCGCAGGAGTGAAGGGCGTGCGCAGGAGTGAAGGGCGTGCGCAGGAGTGAAGGGCGTGCGCAGGAGTGAAGGGCGTGCGCAGGAGTGAAGGGCGTGCGCAGGAGTGAAGGGTGTGCGCAGGAGGGAATGGCTTGAGCAGCAGTGAAGGGCGTGCGCAGGAGTGAAGGGCGTGCGCAGGAGTGAAGGGCGTGCGCAGGAGTGAAGGGCGTGCGCAGGAGTGAAGGGCGTGCGCAGGAGTGAAGGGCGTGCGCAGGAGTGAAGGGCGTGCGCAGGAGTGAAGGGCGTGCGCAGGAGTGAAGGGCGTGCGCAGGAGTGAAGGGTGTGCGCAGGAGGGAATGGCTTGAGCAGCAGTGAAGGGCGTGCGCAGGAGTGAAGGGCGTGCGCAGGAGTGAAGGGCGTGCGCAGGAGTGAAGGGCGTGGCGCAGGAGTGAAGGGCGTGGCGCAGGAGTGAAGGGCGTGGCGCAGGAGTGAAGGGCGTGGCGCAGGAGTGAAGGGCGTGCGCAGGAGTGAAGGGCGTGCGCAGGAGTGAAGAGAGTGCTCAGGAGTGAAGGGTGTGCGCAGGAGGGAAGGGCTTGAGCAGCAGTGAAGAGAGTGCGCA
The DNA here is from genome assembly GCF_051348905.1 of Ranitomeya variabilis. Lineage (NCBI taxonomy): Eukaryota > Metazoa > Chordata > Amphibia > Anura > Dendrobatidae > Ranitomeya > Ranitomeya variabilis. The sequence continues at coordinate 52,423,226 of NC_135236.1, forward strand.
GGAGTGAAGGGCGTGCGCAGGAGTGAAGGGCGTGCGCAGGAGTGAAGGGCGTGCGCAGGAGTGAAGGGCGTGCGCAGGAGTGAAGGGCGTGCGCAGGAGAGAAGGGCTTGAGCAGCAGTGAAGAGAGTGAGCAGCAGTGAAGAGAGTGAGCAGGAGTGAAGGGCGTGCGCAGGAGTGAAGGGCGTGCGCAGGAGTGAAGGGCGTGCGCAGGAGTGAAGGGCGTGCGCAGGAGTGAAGGGCGTGCGCAGGAGTGAAGGGCGTGCGCAGGAGTGAAGGGCGTGCGCAGGAGTGAAGGGCGTGCGCAGGAGTGAAGGGCGTGCGCAGGAGGGAAGGGCGTGCGCAGGAGGGAAGGGCGTGCGCAGGAGGGAAGGGCGTGCGCAGGAGTGAAGGGTGTGCGCAGGAGGGAATGGCTTGAGCAGCAGTGAAGGGCGTGCGCAGGAGTGAAGGGCGTGCGCAGGTGTGAAGGGCGTGCGCAGGAGTGAAGGGCGTGCGCAGGAAGTAAGAGAAAGCGTGCAGGAATAAAGAAGTTCACATGAGAAAGAAAATAGTGCCTGCAGGAATGAAAAGAGAATGTGCAGGAATTTAATAAGAGTGTAAGGAGACTGGGTACGGGTGGTTTCACATTTGCGGTTGAGTCTGCAGCGTCTTCTCCGCCACCGCAAAAACGCAGCGGTTTTTTTTACCTGCATCAGCTTATGCATGACGGAAAACCCCACTGCGTTTGCATGCGTTTTTTGAATGTGTATGCGCATGCGTTCGATATTTCGAGAAGGGCATGACTCAATGGGCATGTCTAAATAAGTTCCTGGTCATGCGCAGTCCGAAGTACGCAAGTGCATAGAACGCATGCGTTCCCATAGACAGTAATGCATTTTTTTAATGCACTCATCTGCCTGCGCATATTTTGCGGAAATGATCCGCCTCAAAAATTGCAACATGGTGCGTTAGCCACGCCCCGCTGCACATCGCGGAAAGACACATGCGTAAGCAAACGTGGGTGACCGCATGCAAACACATGCACCTGCGTCTACAATGTTAAAGATATGAAATGAAGACGCATGCGGATGTATGCGCCCGAAACGCTGCAGACAGAACCGCAAATGTGCAACCGGTCTAAGATGGATGTAGATGGTGCAGGATGGAAAAAAATCAGCATTATGAGTGAGTGCAGGAACGAATGAAGGAAAGTAAGAGAACTAAGAGCAGGAGAGTAATGAAGACAAGATGGAACAAAGGTGAGAAACCGAAGAAAGCTGGGGAAGCTGAGAAGCTTCATGATATGTAGGAATGAGAAGAAAAGGGAATGGAGAAGGGAGTGTACAGAAATGGGGGAAGCCACGGGAAAGAGACTGCACAGAGGGCAAGAAACAGAAGGAATGATGAGATATCAAACAGGAATATGATGGCGGTGTACAGGGGAGAACCTGTGTGACTGCAGGAATGCAAAGTGGGAGGAATGAGAGACGGGTGAGAATGAAGAGACCGTCCACAAAAGAGGAGAGGAATGGAAGAGACCATACATGGAGAGGACAGGAATGAAGAGACTGACCACTGAGATGACAGGAATGAAGAAACTGGCCACAGAAAGGATAGCAATGAAAGAGACCGACCACAGAGAGGACAGGAATGAAGAAACTGACCACTGAGATTACAGGAATGAAAGACATCGACCACAGAGATGACAGGAATGAAGAGACTGACCACAGAGAGGACAGGAATGAAGAGACTGTCCACAGAGATGACAGGAATGAAAGACATCGACCACAGAGAGGACAGGAATGAAAGAGACTGACTACTGAGATGACAGGAATGAAGAGACTGACCACAGAGAGGACAGGAATGAAGAGACTGTCCACTGAGATGACAGGAATGAAAGACATCGACCACTGAGATGACAGGAATGAAAGAGACTGGCCACAAAAAGGATAGCAATGAAAGAGACCGACCACAGAGAGGACAGGAATGAAAGAGACCGACCACAGAGAGGACAGGAATGAAGAAACTGGCCACTGAGATGACAGGAATGAAAGAGACTGGCCACAGAGATGACAGGAATGAAAGAGACCGACCACAGAGAGGACAGGAATGAAAGAGACAGTCAGTAGAGAGAGCAGGCATGAAGAAACCATCCACAAAAGAGTACAGGAATGAAAGAGACTGTCCACAGAGAGGACAGGAATGAAGAGACTGTCCACAGAGAGGACAGGAATGAAAGAGACTGACCACAGGGATGACAGGAATGAAGAGACTGACCACAGAGAGGACAGGAATGAAGAGACTGACCACAGAGAGGACAGGAATGAAGAGACTGACCACAGAGAGGACAGGAATGAAGAGACTGACCACAGAGAGGACCGAAATGACGAGATAAACGGTAGAGAGAGAGAGAAAAGGAATGAAAGAGACCGACCACAGAGAGGAGAGGAATGAACAAACTCTCCAAGAACCAGGGAAAAGGGCAAGACATGAAGGGAAGCGAGAAAAGAGAGCTGTGGGAGATGTAACGTGAGAGTGTCTGATTATCCAGCACACGGGGGACACATGGAAACCGATGAATGAAGACGAGTATGAGAAGAGAAGGGGTTGATTAGAGAGAACTCGTGATGGGGCCTGTACAGGACGTGTGACACCGAGCACATAAGGGCGAGATACTGCACGGAGATCATGAGAGGAGACCCCGGGGCCTGTATATCAGGCTCCGCCACCAGGAGGCGACAGTCATGGCAGCCAGATTACAGTCCTGGCACAGCGCCGAATATGAAATCAGTGATCTGATTGGCTGTTGTGGTAAAAGGTTACAATGTTATCCCTCCTGACTGTGTCACCCTGTGGTGGGAGGAGCAGACTCCAGGTCACACAGCTCCTCCCTCCTGACTGTGTCACCCTGTGGTGGGAGGAGCAGACTCCAGGTCACACAGCTCCTCCCTCCTGACTGCGTCACCCTGTGGTGGGAGGAGCAGACTCCAGGTCACATAGCTCCTCCCTCCTGACTGTGTCACCCTGTGGTGGGAGGAGCAGACTCCAGGTCACACAGCTCCTCCCTCCTGACTGTGTCACCCTGTGGTGGGAGGAGCAGACTCCAGGTCACACAGCTCCTCCCTCCTGACTGCGTCACCCTGTGGTGGGAGGAGCAGACTCCAGGTCACACAGCTCCTCCCTCCTGACTGTGTCACCCTGTGGTGGGAGGAGCAGACTCCAGGTCACACAGCTCCTCCCTCCTGACTGCGTCACCCTGTGGTGGGAGGAGCAGACTCCAGGTCACACAGCTCCTCCCTCCTGACTGTATCATTCTGATTTATTAGGGGCAGACACCATGTTATTTCAGTAAATTTTCACTATATCTTTCTCTGCTATTTTCCCTCTTACAGAGCACAATTAAACTGCACAACCTGCACATTTCTGTTTATCACAAGCAATTACAGACATGATGGCACAAGTTCTGCACATGGAGACTCACTTTCCAGGTAACTGTTCAGTCCATTATCTCATAAGCTAACATCAATGTAACAGTCAAAAATATAACTACTATAATACTGCTCCTATGTACAAGAATATAACTACTATAATACTGCCCCTATATACAAGAATATAACTACTATAATACTGCCCCTATGTACAAGAATATAACTACTATAATACTGCCCCTATGTACAAGAATATAACTACTATAATACTGCCCCCTATGTACAAGAATATATCTACTATAATACTGCCCCTATGTACAAGAATATAACTACTATAATACTGCTCCTATGTACAAGAATATAACTACTATAATACTGCCCCCTATGTACAAGAATATAACTACTATAATACTGCTCCTATGTATAAGAATATAACTACTATAATACTGCTCCTATGTACAAGACTATAACTACTATAATACTGCCCCTATGTACAAGAGTATAACTACTATAATACTGCCCCTATGTACAAGAATATAACTACTATAATACTGCCCCTATGTACAAGAATATAACTACTATAATACTGCCTCCTATGTACAAGAATATAACTACTATAATACTGCCTCCTATGTACAAGAATATAACTACTATAATACTGCTCCTATGTACAAGAATATAACTACTATAATACTGCCCCTATGTACAAGAATATAACTACTATAATACTGCCCCCTATGTACAAGAATATAACTACTATAATACTGCTCCTATGTACAAGACTATAACTACTATAATACTGCCCCTATGTACAAGAGTATAACTACTATAATACTGCCCCTATGTACAAGAATATAACTACTATAATACTGCTCCTATGTACAAGAATATAACTACTATAATACTGCTCCTATGTACAAGAATATAACTACTATAATACTGCCCCTATGTACAAGAATATAACTACTATAATACTGTCCCCTATGTACAAGAATATAACTACTATAATACTGCCCCCTATGTACAAGAATATAACTACTATAATACTGCTCCTATGTACAAGACTATAACTACTATAATACTGCCCCTATGTACAAGAGTATAACTACTATAATACTGCCCCTATGTACAAGAATATAACTACTATAATACTGTCCCCTATGTACAAGAATATAACTACTATAATACTGCCCCTATGTACAAGAATATAACTACTATAATAGTGCTCCTATGTACAAGACTATAACTACTATAATACTGCCCCTATGTACAAGAATATAACTACTATAATACTGCCCCCTATGTACAAGAATATAACTACTATAATACTGCCCCCTATGTACAAGAATATAACTACTATAATACTGCCCCCTATGTACAAGAATATAACTACTATAATACTGCCCCTATGTACAAGAATATAACTACTATAATACTGCTCCTATGTACAAGAGTATAACTACTATAATACTGCCCCTATGTACAAGAATATAACTACTATAATACTACTCCTATGTACAAGAATATAACTACTATAATACTGTCCCCTATGTACAAGAATATAACTACTATAATACTGCTCCTATGTACAAGAATATAACTACTATAATACTGCCCCTATGTACAAGAATATAACTACTATAATACTGCTCCTATGTACAAGAATATAACTACTATAATACTGCCCCTATGTACAAGAATATAACTACTATAATACTGTCCCCTATGTACAAGAATATAACTACTATAATACTGCCCCTATGTACAAGAATATAACTACTATAATACTGCCCCTATGTACAAGAATATAACTACTATAATACTGCCCCTATATACAAGAATATAACTACTATAATACTGCCCCTATGTACAAGAATATAACTACTATAATACTGCCCCTATGTACAAGAATATAACTACTCTAATACTGCCCCTTTGTACAAGAATATAGCTACTATAATATTCCCCCCTATGTACAAGAATATAACTACTATAATACTGCCCCTATGTACAAGACTATAACTACTATAATACTGCTCCTATGTACAAGAATATAACTACTATAATACCGCCCCTATGTACAAGAATATAACTACTATAATATTCCCCCCTATGTACAAGAATATAACTACTATAATACTGCCCCTATGTACAAGACTATAACTACTATAATACTGCTCCTATGTTCAAGAATATAACTACTATAATACTGCCCCTATGTACAAGAATATAACTACTATAATACTGCCCCTATGTACAAGAATATAACTACTATAATACTGCTCCTATGTACAAGAATATAACTACTATAATACTGCCCCCTATGTACAAGAATATAACTACTATAATACTGCCCCCTATGTACAAGAATATAACTACTATAATACTGCCCCTATGTACAAGACTATAACTACTATAATACTGCCCCTATGTACAGGAATATAACTACTACAATACTGCCCCTATGTACAAGAATATAACTACTATAATACTGCCCCTATGTACAAGAATATAACTACTATAATACTGCCCCTATGTACAGGAATATAACTACTACAATACTGCCCCTATGTACAAGAATATAACTACTATAATACTGCTCCTATGTACAAGAATATAACTACTATTGTACTGCCCCTATGTACAAGAATATAACTACTATAATACTGCCCCTATGTACAAGAATATAACTGCTATAATACTACTCCTATGTACAAGAATATTACTACTATAATACTGTCCCCTATGTACAAGAATATAACTGCTATAATACTGCCCCTATGTATAAGAATATAACTACTATAATACTGCCCCATGTATAAGAATATAACTACTGTAATACTGCCCCCTATATACAAGAATATAACTGTTGGTACAATATAATTTACCCCAGTTTTATTTTACAGGTAAATCGGTCCCGAATTCTTTTTCTGCCATGAAAGAGCCTGAAGCACCATATTCTGTGGAGACGCCATATGGATACCGACTGGATCTAGACTTCCTAAAATATGTTGATGATATAGAAAAAGGGCACACTATTAAACGAGTGCCGGTCAGTCGCAGACCTCGGTTTGGATCGTTACCCCGAGGACCCGGTTATACTGGATCATGGTGGACATCTACTGAATCTCTCTGCTCCAATGCCAGCAATGACAGGTACTCTTCTGCTTACACATAGATTGACGCTTGAGTCTCCTGTCAGATGTTTAGGATCTGACTTTTGGGTTCTATTTTGCAGCCGTCATTCATCTTACTCCTATTGTGGCAGAGGCTTTTACCCAGCATATGAAGTTAGGAGTGGGTCTCAAACCTCAAGCAGCTTCAATCCCAGGGTTGAGAAAACCCTGCTGGATGCAAGCAAGAAGCTGGAAGCTGGACAGTCTCGTCCACTCAGTCTTGGATGCCGGTCTACCAGCAACATTTCGACTCCATCTCTCTCTCGTCTTCCCTCTTCATCCTCCTGTCAGCAGCTGTCTTCTTTTACTCCACTAAGTTCTGGGATGTCCACACCAGTGTCTCCAACTCCGGTCCACCTTCAGCATGTACGGGAGCAAATGGCCGTGGCCCTGAAGAGATTACGTCAACTGGAAGAACAGGTTAAGATGATTCCAGTGCTTCAAGTGAAAATTTCGGTGCTCCAGGAGGAAAAACGTCAGCTCAGTGTCCAACTCAAGAGCCAGAAATATCTAGGACACCCGGGAGGAAGCATTAAAAGCAGGACTAGAGGAGAACTGTACATCGAAATTCCAGAAGAAGAGTTGAAGGATGGAAGAAATGAGGTTGGAACTGGAGAAGATAAGAAAGTACGAGATGAAGGAACTGAAGGAGAAGACAAGAAAGAGTCAGGAGAGCGAAAGGACCATTTGGGAACAGAAGCCAAGAAAGAGTGTTTGGCTTCCAATGGGAGACCAGTTAAGAAATTCTGTAGTGTTGGAGTTTGGGTGAGGGAAGTTGACTTCATCCCTCATGGACCACCTAGGCAGCTAGAGGCGGACAAACAAAAGCTTCTAGTCCAGGCGCTATCAGCTAAAGTGGCAGTGTTGGAGCGGCAGCTTAATCGGGCATTGACCGAGGTTCAAAACGCCAACCGCAAACTAGAGGAAGCTGAGCGAGCGTCGTCCAGAGGCGATGACATGTTAAAGAGAGAAAAGAAAGAAGATGTGAGAGCCGATGGAGTGAAGGTTGCAAGGGTGGAGCGAGGAAGTGAGGTTGTCTCTAGCACTGAGGTTGGACCTGGAGTCCATCTTCAAAGGTCAAGAGATTTGGAAAGTAGAGGAGTAGCCATAATAAAAACAAGAGAAGAAGAGGAGAGGGTCTACAAGAGCCGAGAAGTGATGGACAAACCACTTTTTACTTCAACCGGACCTTCTGTCCATGTCCATTTGGTCAAGAAGATCAGCATTACTGGGCAAAGCAGTGGGGAGAAGAAAGGTGAGTGGTGGACTGTATTGATGACCTCTCTATGGGCACCAAAAAAGTCTTGTCTTTGGTCTCTTAATGGGTCAAGTTTTAGACCAATTTTTGCTCCCCAAATTTGGCACACATTGGCACACTTTAAGCCATGTCCTCCTGTGAGGCCTCATTTTCATAATGCATATAGACTCCTACTTTTTATGAAATTATATCGACGCTATTCCTTCTCTATCTTCAGAGCTTGATTCGGGCAGTGAAAAAGAAGAACCATCTCCTTGTCTTATTGTCAACCAGAACATTCATAGAGCAGATATGACTGGGGATGGATCAGTGCCCAGGAAAGAAGATGGCACAGGTAATGGGTCAAGAGCTATCTTCCAATCTAACGTCAAGAAGGCTTCTGCTCATTATCTATGGATATAATGACATTCTTGTGAGAGCAGCATGTTCCATCCATGTGGTTTTCAGGGCTAAGATTCTTTGCTGGTTGTTAAAGAGAACCTGTCATCTGGCACAATGAATTTGAGTCTGGCTGTGGTATTGCAGCTGGGTATGTCAGAAAAACACACTTAGAAAAGACGGTCAAAGCCTACGCATCTTGGCTGACTAGCCAAGGTAGATCTCCTGTGGATTCTCCTTACCCTGATCCCTTTAACTGATAGGTTTATCCCTAAAACAGACAGAGGGAAAGACCAGTCCGTCTAAGAGATTGGTGCGGGGAGAAGCCACCATGAACCTGCATCGGACTAGTCAGTCAAGACACGTAGGGCCGATCATTAGCCAAGACACGTAGGGCGCGAATCATCAGCCGAGAAACGTAGGGCCCGATTTATCAGCCAAGTCACGTAGGGCCTGAATCATCAGCCGAGACACGTAGGGCCCGATTCATCAGCCGAGACATGTAGGGTCTGTTTCATCATCTGAGACACGTAGGGCCCGATTCATCAGCTGAGACACGTAGGGCCCGATTCATCAACTGAGACACGTAGGCCCCAATTCATTGGCCGAGACATGTAGAGCTCGATTCATCGGCCGAGACACGTAGGGCCCGATTCAACAGCTGAGACATGTAGGGCCCTATTCATTGGCTGAGACACGTAAGGCCCGATTCATCAGCCGAGACACGTAGGGCCTGATTCACCAGCCGAGACACTTGGGGTCCGTTTCATCAGCTGAGACACGTAGGGCGCGATTCACCAGCCGAGACACGTAGGGCCCGATTCACCAGCCGAGACACGTAGGGCCCGATTCACCAGCCGAGACACATAGGGCCCGATTCACCAGCCTAGACACGTAGGGCCCGATTCACAAGCCGAGACACGTAGGGCCCGATTCACCAGCCGAGACACGAAGGGCGTGATTCACCAGCCAAGACATGTAGGGCCCGATTCACCAGCCGAGACACGTAGGGCCCGATTCACCAGCCGAGACACGTAGGGCCCGATTCACCAGCCGAGACACGTAGGGCGCGATTCACCAGCCGAGACACGTAGGGCGCGATTCACCAGCCGAGACACGTAGGGCGCGATTCACCAGCCGAGACATGTAGGGCCCAATTCACCAGCCTAGACACATAGGGCCCGATTCACCAACCTAGACACGTAGGGCCCGATTCACCAGCCGAGACACGTAGGGCCCCATTCACCAGCCGAGACACGTGGGGCCCCATTCACCAGCCGAGACACGTAGGGCCCGATTTATCAGCTGAGACACGTAGGGCGTGATTCACCAGCTGAGACATGTAGGACCCGATTCACCAGCTGAGACACGTAGGGCCCGATTCACCAGCCGAGACACGTAGGGCCCGATTCCCCAGCCGAGACACGTAGGGCCCGATTCCCCAGCCGAGACACGTAGGGCCCGATTCCCCAGCCGAGACACGTAGGGCCCGATTCACCAGCCGAGACACGTAGGGCGCGATTCACCAGCCGAGACACGTAGGGTGCGATTCACCAGCCGAGACACGTAGGGCCCGATTCACCAGCCGAGACACGTAGGGCGCGATTCACCAGCCGAGACATGTAGGGCGCGATTCACCAGCCGAGACACGTAGGGCCCGATTCACCAGCCGAGACACGTAGGGCCCGATTCACCAGCCGAGACACGTAGGGCCCGATTCACCAGCCGAGACACGTAGGGCGCGATTCACCAGCCGAGACACGTAGGGCCCGATTCACCAGCCGAGACACGTAGGGCACGATACACCAGCCGAGACACGTAGGGCCCATTTCACCAGCCGAGACACGTAGGGCCCGATTCACCAGCCGAGACACGTAGGGCCCGATTCATCAGCCGAGACACGTAGGGCACGATACACCAGCCGAGACACGTAGGGCCCATTTCACCAGCCGAGACACGTAGGGCCCGATTCACCAGCCGAGACACGTAGGGCACGATACACCAGCCGAGACACGTAGGGCCCATTTCACCAGCCGAGACACGTAGGGCCCGATTCACCAGCCGAGACACGTAGGGCCCGATTCACCAGCCGAGACACGTAGGGCCCGATTCACCAGCCGAGGCACGTAGGGCCCGATTCACCAGCCGAGGCACGTAGGGCGTGATTCACCAGCCGAGACACATAGGGCCCGATTCATCAGCTGAGACACGTAGGGCGCGATACACCAGCCGAGACACGTAGGGCACGATACACCAGCCGAGACACGTAGGGCCCGATTCACCAGCCGAGACACGTAGGGCCCGATTCACCAGCCAAGACACGTAGGGCCCGATTCATCAGCCGAGACACGTAGGGCACGATACACCAGCCGAGACACGTAGGGCCCAATTCACCAGCCGAGACACGTAGGGCCCGATTCACCAGCCGAGACACGTAGGGCCCGATTCATCAGCCGAGACACGTAGGGCGCGATACACCAGCCGAGACACGTAGGGCCCGATTCACCAGCCGAGACACGTAGGGCGCGATACACCAGCCGAGACACGTAGGGCGCGATACACCAGCCGAGACACGTAGGGCCCGATTCACCAGCCGAGACACGTTGGGCACGATTCATCATTTGTGTTGTGTTTTTTTTGTTATTTTACGTCACTTTTCATCTTTTGTTTTGTGGTATTCTTTTACTTATTTTGACGCCAAGTTCTCCAAACTAGCTCATGCAGTTAATGTATTTTGTGCAAAATCAAACATGTTCCTCATTTATTTATTTATTTATTTATTTATTTATTGCACCTTTATAGGCTATGTGCACACATCAGGATTTCTGCAGAAATTTCCTGAAGAAAACCGGACATTTTCTGGAAGAAATCCGCATACGTTTTTTTCGCGTTTTTCTCGCCTTTTTTTCGCTTTTTTTCCGGAGCTTTCCCAATGCATTAAATAGTGGGAAAAATGCGAAAAAAACGCAAAATTAATGAACATGCTGCGTTTTTTACCACGATGCTTTTTTTTCACGGAAAAAATGCAACATATGCACAAAAATTGCAGAATGCATTATAAATGATGGGATGCATATGTATGCGTTTTTATAGCGAAAAAAAAGTGAAAAAACACGAAAAATCCTGAATGTGTGCACATAGCATTAAAGAAAAAAGTTGCAAGTGTTGCAAAATTTCAACCAAAAGAAATAGCATAGAATAAGCTAAAATTCTGTTTCCCAGCAGCCTCCACTAAAGGGAGCTCACTGCACACTGTTATTAATGTTACATTTATGAACAGTATGCATTTAGCTCATGAGCTCCCTCTGGTGGTGGCTGCAGGGAGCCTGAACTTCATTTATTCAGTTTTAGGTCTATGCAGGGGGTAAACAAAAAAAAACCTACCAGTAAAAAAAATATATACACATTCATTCATTCATTTTAGGGTTGATTTCCGTTATTGAATCTCTGAGACAGGCAGTTGGTTTGGATGTTCCTTTGCTAAGAACAATAGTGTTCATCTCATGGCTTTATGTGGGTCTTAAATGCAGATGACGTGTGAATGTAATATACATTGCTCAAAAAAATAAAGGGAACACTAAAATCCCACATCCTAGATATCTCTGAATGAAATATTCCAGTTGCAAATTTTTATTCATTACATAGTGGAATGTGTTCAGAACAATAAAACATAACAATTATCAATGTTAATCACAACTAATATCCCATGGAGGTCTGGATTTGGAATGATACTCAAAATCAAAGTGGAAAATGAAGTTACAGGCTGATCCAACTTCAGTGGAAATGCCTCAAGACAAAGAAATGATGCTCAGTAGTGTGTGTGGCCTCCACGTGCCTGTATGACCTCCCTACAACTCCTGGGCATGTTCCTGATGAGGCGGCGGATGGTCTCCTGAGGGATCTCCTCCCAGACCTGGACTAAAGCATCCGCCAACTCCTGGACAGTCTGTGGTGCAACGTGACATTGGTGGATGGTGCAAGACATGATGTCCCAGATGTGCTCAATCGGATTCAGGTCTGGGGAACGGGCGGGCCAGTCCATATCTTCAATGCCTTCATCTTGCAGGAACTGCTAATACACTCCAGCCACATGAGGTCTGGCATTGTCCTGCATTAGGAGGAACCCAGTGCCAACTGCACCAGCATATGATCTCACAAGGGGTCTGAGGATCTCCTCTCGGTACCTAATGGCAGTCAGGCTACCTCTGGTGAGCACATGGAGGGCTGTGCGGCCCTCCAAAGACATGTCACCCCACACCATTACTGACCCACTGCCAAACCGGTCATGCTGAAGGATGTTGCAGGCAGCAGATCACTCTCCACGGCGTCTCCAGACTCTGTCATGTCTGTCCCATGTGCTCAGTGTGAATCTGCTTTCATCTGTGAAGAGCACAGGGCGCCAGTGGTGAATTTGCCAATCCTGGTGTTCTGTGGCAAATGCCAAGTGTCCTTCATGGTGTTGGGCTGTGAGCACAACCCCCATCTGTGGACGTCGGGCACTCAGACCATCCTCATGGAGTCGGTTTCTAACTGTTTGCACATGTGTGGCCTGCTGGAGGTCATTTTGCAGGGCGCTGGCAATGCTCCTCCTGTTCCTCCTTGCACAAAAGCATAGGTAGCGGTCCTGCTGGGTTGTTGCCCTCCTACGGCCCCCTCCACATCTCCTGGTGTACTGGCCTGTCTCCTAGTAGAGCCTCCAGGCTCGGACTGGCCCACCGGAGAAGCAGAGGATTCTCCAGTGGGCCCAGGCACTGACACCTGCTGGCATACTGGCCAGCAGCTGCCTAGGGCCCCCTGCCAGTGGCTATGGGGCCCCTGACTCAAGGGGGCCTGCCCTGTGCCAGCGTAGCAGCAGCTGCAGACAGGATCCTGTCCCCGCTGCTAAAGCAAAATGAATATTCATGCTTCCCCATGCCCCTATGGGCGTGTAGAGGCGTGAATACCATTTCTCTTTAATAGCGGGCAGCGTTAGCCGCAGGCTGTAGCTATAACACTGCCCGCATGTAAAGCCCCACCACCGCACCACACACACGCACACACACAAAGCAACGCACCACATACACACGCAGACACACAGCGCAGCACATCCCGGCGTCCTGCTTCCTGACTAAGACACAGCCCAGCTGGATGACGTCATCATCCAGTGCACTGTCTCATACAGGAAGCTGCCGGCGAGGAAGAGGCTGCCGGGATGAGCTGCTGCTGCAGGGAGGTGAGCTTTGCTGTGTGTCTGTGTGCCTGTGTGTGTATGTGGAGCGGTGCTTTGTGTTGCATGTGTGAGATGGGTGGTGGGGAAGGACAATGATATTGGTGGGGGGAGGCAATGATGAAGGTAATGGGCAATGATGGTGAGGGGAGGCAATGATGGAGGTGATGGGCAATGATGGTGCGGGGAGGCAATGATGCAGGTAGGTGATGGGCAATGATGGTGGGGGGAGGCAATGATAGAGGTGATGGGCAATGATGGTGGGGGAGGCAATGATGGAAGTGATGAGCAATGATGGTGGGGGAGGCAATGATGGAGGTGATGGACAATGATGGTGAGGGGAGGCAATGATGGGAGTGATGGGCAATGATGGTGTGGGAGGCAATGATGGAGGTGATGGGCAATGATGGTGAGGGGAGGCAATGATGGAAGTGATGAGCAATAATGGTGGGGGAGGCAATGATGGAGGTGATGAGCAATGATGGTGGGGGAAGGCAATGATGGAGGTGATGGACAATAATGGTGAGGGAGGCAATGATGGTGGGGGAGGCAATGATGGAGGTGATTGGCAACGATGGTGGGGGGAGGCAATGATGGAAGTGACAAGCAATGATGGTGGGGGGAGGCAATTATGGAGGTGATGAGCAATGATGGTGGGGAGAGGCAGAGATGGGCAATGATGGTGGGGGGAGGCAATAATGGAGGTGATAGGCAATGATGGTGAGGGGAGGCAATGATGGCGATGATAGGCAATGATGGTGGGGGAGGCAATGATGGAGGTGATGGGCAATGATGGTGATGGGGAGGCAATGATGGTGGGGGAGGCAATGATGGGGGTGATGAGCAATGATGGTGGGGGAGGCAATGATGGAGGTGGGAGGCAATGAGGGAAGTGATGGGCAATGATGGTGGTGGGGGGAGGCAATGATGGAGGTGATGAAATGGGCAACGATGGTAGTGGGGAGGAGGCAATGATAGAGGTGGTGGAATGGGCAGTGATGGGGTGGTGGGGGAGAAGGCAATGATGAAGGTGGAGAGGGGCTGCATTATACTTTATGAGGGGGCTACATTATATTCTGTGGGGGACTGCATTATTCTCAGGGGACTACATTACATTCTGGCCTGCTACATCATAATATATGAGGGGGCTATAGTATACTCTATGGGGGCTGCATTATATTCTGTGGTGGGGCTGCATTATTCTTTCAGGGGACTACATTATATTCTGGGGGCTACATATTACTATATGAGGGGACTACAGTATACTCTATGGGGGCTGCATTATATTCTGTGGTGAGGCTGCATTATTCTCTCAGGGGACTACATTTTATTCTGGGGGCTACATCATACTATATGAGGAGGGCAGCATTATGCCCTATGAGGGGGCTACAGAAAACTATATGGGGGGCTGCTTTATATTCTGTGGTGGGCTGCATTATACTATATGAGGGGGCTGCATTATACCCTATGAGGGTGCTACATTATGTTATATGGTGGGGACTGTGTTATACCTGAGGGGGCTGCATTATATTTTGTGTGGTGCTGCATTATATTCTATGAGAGGGGGCTGCATTATATTTTATGAGGGGCCTACATTATATTCTATGAGGGATGCTACATTATATTCTATGAGGGGGCGACATTATATTCTATGAGGGGGCTACCCCTCTATGATTCTACCGCAACCACTGCTACATAATTAAGATGTGTGCTACCTTATATTATACCCTGATATTAGCGTGTTTTACCACACAATTGGTGGTCTTGTATTTATTTCTATGTAGCTACATAGCGGGCCCCAAGAATGATTTTCTCTGGTGGGCCCAAGGTGCTCCAGTCCGACGCGGCTCTGGACACTATGCTGACAGACACAGCAAACCTTCTTGCCACAGCTCGCATTGATGTGCCATCCTGGATGAGCTGCACTACCTGAGACACTTGTGTGGGTTGTAGAGTCCGTCTCATGCTACCACGAGTGTGAAAGCACAACCAACATTCAAAAGTGACCAAAACATCAGCCAGAAAGCATTGGTACTGAGATGTGGTCTGTGGTCCCCACCTGCAGAACCACTCCTTTATTGAGGGTGTCTTGATAATTGCCAATAATTTCCATCTGTTGTCTATTCCAGTTGCACAACAGCATATGAAATTGATTGTCAATCAGTGTTGCTTCCTAAGTGGACAGTTTGATTTCAGACGTTTGATTTACTTGGAGTTATATTCTGTTGTTTAAGTGTTCCCTTTATTTTTTTGAGCAGTGTATATTGTCAGGTACATCCCAAGTGCAGCCTCAGACCATCCATATATAGTTCCGCCATTTCCCCCATATGAAGTGCAGCCATGTTATCTTGCAATATACTTGTGCTCCCAAGTGCAGCTATTATTTATATACCCCCTTGTAGACCCCATCCACATGCCCCTCATACATCATGCAGCCTATCATCACACATCTACCTCTCCAGCGCCACCACACCTCCCACTGGATTTATCACTGTGTGACACTGCCATCTAGTGGCCACAATGGGGATTTTTTTTTCTATAGGAAGACTGAATACTTTGTTTTCTATGATGTCTTTCAGAATTTTCAGATAAAGGCATCACTCAGGAAGAACAGGAGACGAAATCCCAGTTCTCTGGGGTTAATGGAGAGTAAGTACCAGAAGAGTGATTAAAACTTTTGTGGTCCGCATTATAAAATCTGCAGGAGTCGTGGTCAGCATTTCGCCATTTGGAAATTATGACAGTGTAATTTATTTAATCCATTATCTAATAATATCTTGATTAGGAAACTTTATGGCCTTTATAGATTTATTTTTTCTTACCATCGTGGTCAGAGTGTACCTGCCTGCAGTCACCACTAGAGGGAGCATGCTAGCTTACTCAACACAGTAGCCATTGAAATCAATTAGTATGCAGTGAGCTCCCTCTAGTGGCGGTATCGGAAACAGGAGCTTGGAGCACGGTTAAGATATGTAACGAGATAAATCTGCACTAAGAAGAATCACTGTTTTAACTTTTGCGTGTCTTGTAGAATGGACGCGGCGTCATCAGAAGATTCTGGAACTATGGAGAATCCGTCTGACAGTGAAAGTACGGAGAGTGAATATCATGAGGCCAGTGAGGGGCTTAACGCGGCCCAGACTGAACTTCAAGTACCAATCCCTACCAGCGGCCAGCCAAAGGATTCTGAGAAGCACCAGGCCCCAGAGATCCCGGCGGGCAGCCCGGCCCCTACTAGTCCTGTCCCCAGGTAACACTGGATCTGTTTACTGGCCCTAATAGTAGATTTAGTGGCCGTATATTATGAAATAAGGCTGGCCCCATCCTCCCTGCCCAACATCTCGGTCTCCATTGTGTCTTGACGCAGGGTGGAGCTCAGTAACGTCCTGATCTCGGGCTGCGTGGCTCTGCAGAAATATCTGGACGATCCTGCTGTCCTTACAGAAGAGGAGACGGTAAGGGTATGCTATGAAACCTGCAGAACAGACCGTCGTGTTCTGCTGGGACTTGTAGTATTACACCAGCCGCAGGTCACATGCTGACCCGTCCGATGTGTTCAGGCAGCAGCACATGAAGCTATTATGAAGGAATGGATGAAAATCTTCAGGCAGAAGGAGGTGGAGCCCGCCATCATCCGCCATCACCTCAACGTCTTCCGCGCTATGTCTCCACGTCTCCTGGAAGTCATCGTAAACATGGCCGACTCTAAGGGGAACACCGCCGTCCACTATGCCGTGTCCCAGTCTAACTTCACGGTGGTCCGGCAGCTCCTTGATACTGGTAAGATCACACATTGCTTATGGGTTTGGCTGTTCTTAAAGGCAGGGTTAGGGAAGAAGAAAAAGGCCTTTAAAGAAGACCTATCCACCGGTCAAGAATGGACGGTTTTTGGTCTTATTTTATTTCCACGGTTCCCCTGAGTATACCATATTTTATTTTATTTTTTTTTTTAATTCCGCCATACTGCTCCAGAGATATGGACCTTTTTTTATTTATTCCTAATTTTTCCCTGGTCTTTGCAAGGGGGCGTACCTCAAAGGAGGACAACCTAAAGACACGCCCCCGAGGATCTAGTGAGCCACGCCTCCTTCTAAAGACCAACTAAAAATTGGCACTGCATAGGCCCATATCTCTGGAACCGTATGGCGGATTTAATTTAAAAAAAATGAGAAGAATGAGAACAGCGGGCATAGAATAAGAACAGAAAGTGTCCACTGTCGATCTGATGACAGGTACGCTTTAAATAATGCCATTGTTTCTAAAGGATCTTGTGTTTCCCGGTGGAAAAAACAACTTGGTTTGTGAGAATGAGATCCGATAGTTCTGAGATCTGGAGCATAAAGATTGGTCCTGCTCATAAAGGTGTCACAGAACTTATTATGGATCTTTGCAGATGGGGCCCAGGAGCTTCACACTACAGCTCTGACATTATGGAGGTGTCCAGCTAAGTACCATTGGGGGGGAGGGGGGGTGACAATAATGATTAGCTGCCAGTCGGGATATAAGATAGTGCTAGTCACATGGCAGTGCCCATAGGAGATTGCTACATCAATAATAGTGCCAGCCAGTGAATAACCAGAACGGTACCCGAGAGCAATGTACCATCCAGTGCTATGTGGCTGGCAGTTATTCCTACTTTCACTATGGAGGACCCATTACTTGGACAGTTCATTGTTTTTGCAGCACAATTGAACACATACTACACTGTGCATTCACAGCTACACTACTCGGTGCTGCAGTGTAATGAACACTTACTAGCAGGAAACTCCCCCCAGTGCTGGTTTCACAGCTACACTACTCAGTACTGCTGTATAATGAAAAATAACTAGCAGGAGATTCACTTCAGAACTGTATTCACAGCTACACTACTCAATACTGATGTACAATCACAGCTACGCTACACAGTACTGCTGTTTTAGGAAAATTAAAAAGCAGAAGATTCACTCCAGAGCTGTATTCACAGCAACACTACTGTAGAATCACAGCTACACTACTCAGTACTGCTGTGTAATGAACATTTACTAGCAGTATATTCACCTCAGAGCTGGATTCACAGCAACACCACTGTACATACACAGCTACACAACTCAGTACTACTGTGTAATGAACACTTACTAGCAGGAAACTCACCCCAGAGCTGGTTTCACAGCTACACTACTCAGTACTGCTGTATAATGAAAATTAACAAGCGGGAGATTCACTTCAGTGCTGTATTCACAGCTGAAAGACTCAGTACTGCTGTGTAATGAACACTTACTAGCAAGAAACGCACCCCCCAGAGCTGTATTCACAGCTACAATACTCAATACTGCTCCACAGTCACAGCTACACTACTCAGTACTGCTGTATAATGAAAATTAACTAGCAGGAGACACACTACAGTGCTGTATTCACAACTATACTACTCTGTACTGCTGTGTAATCCACAATTACTAGCAAGAAACTCATCCCCAGAGCTCGATTCACAGAAACACTACTCAATACTGCTGTACAATCACAGCTACACTACTCAGTACTGCTGTATAATGAAAATCACTAGCAGTAGACTCACTCCAGAGCTGCATTCACAGCTATACTACTCAGTATTGCTGTGTAATGAACACTTAGTAGCAGGAAACTCACCCATAGAGCTGGATTTACAGCTACACTACTCAATACTGCTGTACAATCACAGCTGCTTTACTCAATACTGATGTATAATGAAAATTAAATTAGCTACTTAGTACTGCTGTATAATGAACACTTACTAGCATTAAACTCAACCCAGAGCTCTATTCACAGCTACACTATGCGGTACTGCTGTGTAATGAACGCTTACTAGCAGGAAACTCACTCCATGGCTGGAATTACAGCTACATTACTCAATACTGCTGTACATTCACAGCTACACTACTTAGTACTTCTGTATAATGAACACTTACTTGCATTATACTCACCGCAGAGCTGAATTTACAGCTACACTACTCGGTACTGCTGTATAATGAACACTTACCAGCAATAAAACCCTGGGGTTAGCTTTATTTTACCGGACTTTTATAATAAAATGGACATATTTATTTAAAGTGTTTTAAGTATTTCTCGTGAGATCGGTGTTGTGTCCTTTAATTATCCTCATACATCACCCAGTTGAATATCACCCTACAAGCCATCTGTTCCAATACTTCCCATCCTTTTCAAATCTCATCGTAAAACGTCAAACCCTCGGTGCTGCCTTGTCTTACCCCTCCTCTACTTCGCGTTTTCCCTCCAGGCCTGTGTGATGTGAACAGACAGAATAAGGCCGGATTCACTCCCCTCATGCTCACAGCTCTGGCAGCTTTCCGCTCCAATGAAGACATAGAGACGGTCACACAGATGTTGCGTCTTGGAGACGTTAACTGCAGAGCCAGCCAGGTATGTACTTATAGGCAGGCCATTCAGGAGTCTGGGCAAGGTGGGTGACAGCCCCTGTGTACACTACAAAGGCAGTCATATTACGTGTCACCCAGAATTCCCAGGAAATAGATATTGTAATATATCTTATTAGACAAATATTCTTCTTTCTCCACTTACAAGCCACTTTCTTTCCTAAATATTTACCCTGAAAAATTGTGAAAATCCTCTTTGACCAAGATAAAACAGACTTACAACTCAAGTGAGGGATCAAATCTATGGAAAGGAAGAAAGTAGGACAGAGCAACGGACACAAATAGATTTCTAGTAAGGGTTTATTTCACCTCAAAGCTGGATTCACAGATGCACTACTGAGTGCTGCAGTATAATGTCATCCATGCTGCTTCTGCTTCTAAACATTTACTACGTAGACACAGGACAGCCAGAATCCCTTATGTCTGTGTGTCGGTGCCCTCCAACTGGCTCAGAGGCAATTGAAAATTAGAGATGAGGTCTGAAAATGGGTGAAAAATGCAGGCTACAAGTCATAAAATGTCCAGAAATAGTGTTATTCTTCATGTACACACATGAGAGCTCATTCTGTAAAGTCGCCTGTCTTTTCAGCTTCAATTTTTAAATTAACTTGAGTCAAATGATTAAATTCTGACTTCCTCTAGCCACCACTAGGGGGCGCTCACTGAAGGTGGATTTATTATTGAGTTCAATGGAAGCTCAAAGGGAAGAATGAGGGCTATTACCCCTCGAATGCTGAATATCGCCCCCTAGGGACCCTAGCATGGCTTTTCACAGTAATGTACAGATATATATTGGCTTATTTCAGGCAGGACAAACGGCTCTGATGCTGGCGGTCAGTCACGGGCGTCTGGACGTGGTGCGCGCTCTTCTGCACTGCGGGGCGGATGTAAACGTGCAGGATCACGACGGCTCCACGGCGCTCATGTGCGCGTGTGAACACGGACACGTGGATATCGTCAGCCTCCTACTGGCCGTTCCTACCTGCGACGTGGCGCTCACAGATAACGTAAGTCATTAGGCATCGAGGAGGTGGACCCCCCGGTGTGAGCCCCAATAACACACACCCATATACAAGGTCACACAATGAGGCGGCTTTAAATAAATTGCTCCCGCAATTGTAACGAAATTCCCCCTTCTCTTTTCAAAGATGTTCTGCAGCATCTGCTGTATATTACATCTGCTAGTTGTCCCTCTTCTCTTTGTAAAGAGGTTCTGCAGCAGCTGGGGCACAGCATCTTTCACCTCCCCAGTTGCCTGCCTGATTCATGTACTGTCCCCTGAGTGTAATGGCTGCCTGTCTCTGTGTTAGGATGGGAGCACAGCTCTGTCTATCGCGCTGGAAGCTGGGCAGAACGACATCGCGATGCTTCTCTACGCTCACAGCGCCAAGTCCTCCGCAGGGGTAAGTCCAATCTGACAGCGGAACCGCTCCCCATCATCCAACAGGGGAACAGCTCCTCATCATCCGACAGCAGAACCGCTCCCCGACAGCGGAACAGCTCCTCATCACCCGACAGCGGAACCGCTCCCCGTCATCCGACAGGGGAAACGCTCCCCGTCATCCGACAGCGGAACAGCTCCCCGTCATCCGACAGGGGAACCGCTCCTTGTCATCCGACAGGGGAACCGCTCCCCATCATCCGACAGGGGAACCGCTCCCCATCATCCGACAGGGGAACCGCTCCCCATCATCCGACAGGGAACCGCTCCCCATCATCCGACAGGGAACCGCTCCTCATCACCCGACAGCAGAACCGCTCCCCGTCATCCGACAGCGGAACCGCTCCCCATCATCCGACAGCGGAACCGCTCCCCATCATCCAACAGGGAACCGCTCCCCATCATCCGACAGGGAACCGCTCCTCATCACCCGACAGCAGAACCGCTCCCCGTCATCCGACAGGGGAACCGCTCCTCATCACCCGACAGCGGAACCGCTCCCCATCATCCGGCAGGGGAACCGCTCCCCGTCATCCGACAGCGGAACCGCTCCCCGTCATCCGACAGCGGAACCGCTCCCCGTCATCCGACAGGGGAACCGCTCCCCATCATCCGACAGGGGAACCGCTCCTCATCACCCGACAGCGGAACCGCTCCCCATCATCCGACAGGGGAACCGCTCCTCGTCATCCGACAGGGGAACCGCTCCTCGTCATCCGACAGGGGAACCGCTCCCCGTCATCCGACAGGGGAACCGCTCCCCGTCATCCGACAGGGGAACCGCTCCCCGTCATCCGACAGGGGAACCGCTCCATCACCCGACAGCGGAACCGCTCCCCATCATCCGGCAGGGGAACCGCTCCCCATCATCCGCCAGGGGAACCGCTCCTCATCTCCCCATCATCCGGCAGGGGAACCACTCCTCATCATCCGACAGCGGAACAGCTCCCCGTCATCCGACAGGGGAACAGCTCCCCACCACCTGACAGCGGAACCCCACCCCGTCATCCGACAGGGGAACCCCACCCCGTCATCCGACAGGGGAACCGCTCCTCGTCATCCGACAGGGGAACCGCTCCCCGTCATCCGACAGGGGAACCGCTCCTCGTCATCCGACAGGGGAACCGCTCCCCGATCATCCGACAGCTGAACCGCTCCCCGTCATCCGACAGGGGAACTGCTCCCCGTCACCCGACAGCGGAACCGCTCCCCGTCACCCGACAGCGGAACAGCTCCCCGTCACCCGACAGGGGAACCGCTCCCCGTCATCCGACAGGGGAACCGCTCCCCTTCATCCGACAGGGGAACCGCTCCCCTTCATCCGACAGCAGAACCGCTCCCCGTCACCCGACAGCGGAACCGCTCCCCATCACCCACGGGAACCGCTCCCCATCACCCGACAGCGGAACCGCTCCCCATCATCCTACTACACGCTCCTGACGCTTGTTGTCCCATACAATGAGCCACGTGTGTGAGCTCTGTGATTGGTTGCATTGTGGGACACAGCAACTTATACAGGAGCATGCTCCTCCCACTACAGGGAGACACAGCCAAGAGGGAGGAGCTATGTTACTAGTATTATGCCCCTCCCACTACAGGGGGAGACAGATAAGAGGGAGGAGCTATGTTACTAGTATTATGCCCCTCCCTCTACAGGGAGACAGACACGAAGGAGGAGCTATGTTAGTAGTATTATGCCCCTCCCACTACAGGGGGAGACAGAAAAGAGGGAGGAGCTATGTTACTAGTATTATGCCCCTCCCACTACAAGGGGAGACAGATAAGAGGGAGGAGCTATGTTACTAGTATTATGCCCCTCCCTCTACAGGGAGACAGACACAAAGGAGGAGCTATGTTAGTAGTATTATGTCCCACCCACTACAGGGGGAGACAGATAAGAGGGAGGGGCTATGTTACTAGTATTATGCCCCTCCCTCTACAGGGAGACAGACACAAAGGAGGAGCTATGTTAGTAGTATTATGTCCCACCCACTACAGGGGGAGACAGATAAGAGGGAGGGGCTATGTTACTAGTATTATGCCCCTCCCACTACAGGGGAGACAGATAAGGCTAGTTTCACATTTGTGTTTAAAAACACAGCGTTTAAAACGCAAACGCAGGTGGTGAAAAAAACGCATGTAAACGCGGCAAAACGCCGCGTTGTCTAGACGCATGCGTTTTCGCATGCGGTAAAAAAACACGCTGCGTTTTGCCACGTTTACATGCGTTTTTTCCTGCGTTTGCGTTTTTGAAACGCATGCTGAGAAGTGTGTGACAGCTGCCAATCATCAAAATCAACAAGAAAACCCACTATAAATAGAAGTAGCTAGGGTTAGGGTTAGGATCCCTAGGGTTAGGGTTAGGATTAGGGTTGAGCGACTTTTCCTTTTTTGAGGTCGAGGGTTAGGGTTAGGATTATGGTTGAGCGACTTTTCCTTTTTTGAGGTCGAGTCGGGTTTCACGAAACCCGACTTTCTCAAAAGTCGAGTCGAGTGAAATCGGCCGATCTTCTTGAAAAGTCGGGGTCGGGGGATCGGCCGAAACACGAAACCCAATGCAAGTCAATGGGAAATCTATATATTTTTATATTTACTTCAGCGCGATATAGCAGAAAAGCCGGTAATTCAATTGCCGGCTTTTCATTTCTCCTGCCTAAACCCGACATGATATGAGACATGGTTTACATGCAGTAAACCATGTCATATCCCCCTTTTTTTTGCATATTCCACACTACTAATGTTAGTAGTGTGTATGTGCAAAATTTCGGCGCTGTAGCTATTAAATTTAAGGGTTTAATCGCGGAAAAAATTGGCGTGGGCTCCCGCGCAATTTTCTCTGCCAGAGTGGTAAAGCCAGTGACTGAGGGCAGATATTAATAGCCTGGAAGAGGGTCCATGATTATTGGCCCCCCCCCCGGCTACAAACATCTGCCCCCAGCCACCCCAGAAAAGGCACATCTGGAAGATGCGCCTATTCTGGCACTTGGCCACTCTCTTCCCACTCCCGTGTAGCGGTGGGATATGGGGTAATGAAGGGTTAATGTCACCTTGCTATTGTAAGGTGACATTAAGCCAGAAAAATAATAATGGAGAGGCGTCAATTATGACACCTATCCATTATTAATCCAATTGTATGAAATGGTTAAAAAAAACACACACACAATATTGCAAAGTATTTTAATGAAATAAACACACAGGTTGTTTTAATATTTTATTCCTCTCTCAATCCACCTGAAGACCCTCGCTCTGTAACAAAGGAAAAATAATAAACCAACAATATACATACCTTCCGATGATCTGTCACGTCCAACGATGTAAATCCATCTGAAGGGGTTAAAATATTTTACAGGCAGGAGCTCTGCTAATGCAGCTGTGCTCGTGCCTGTCAAACCCCGGTGAATGAAGGCAATGTAGGTCAATGACCTGTAGTTACCTTCATTCGCGGTGATGCGCCCTCTGCTGGATGTCCTCATGAACTGGAGCCTGGTAAAAGTTCCCAGGCTCGAGGTCATATGAGGACATCCAGCAGAGGGCGCATCACCGCGACTGAAGGTAACTACAGATCAAACTGCTTTCCATTCAGTACCCGGGGTTTTACAGGCAGGAGCGAGTGCTAATGCAGCTGTGCTCGTGCCTGTTAAACCCCGGTGAATGAAGGTAATGTAGGTCTATGACCTGTAGTTACCTTCATTCGCGGTGATGCGCCCCCTGCTGGATGTCCTCATATGACCTCGAGCCTGGTAACTTTTCTGAATATTTTCCCACGTTCGAGGGACATCCAGCAGGGGGCGCATCACCGCGAATGAAGGCAACTACAGGTCATTGACCTACATTACCTTCATTCCCCGGGGTTTGACAGGCACGAGCACAGCTGCATTAGCAGAGCTCCTGCCTGTAAAATATTTTAACCCCTTCAGATGGATGTACATCGTGGGACGTGACAGATCATCGGAAGGTATGTATATTGTTGGTTTATTATTTTTCCTTTGTTACAGAGCGAGGGTCTTCAGGTGGATTGAGAGAGGAATAAAATATTAAAACAACCTGTGTGTTTATTTCATTAAAATACTTTGCAATATTGTGTGTGTTTTTTTTTAACCATTTCATACAATTGGATTAATAATGGATAGGTGTCATAATTGACGCCTCTCCATTATTAATCTGGCTTAATGTCACCTTACAATAGCAAGGTGACATTAACCCTTCATTACTCCATATCCCACCGCTACACGGGAGTGGGAAGAGAGTGGCCAAGTGCCAGAATAGGCGCGTCTTCCAGATGTGCCTTTTCTGGGGTAGCTGGGGGCAGATGTTTGTAGCCAGGGGGGGCCAATAACCATGGACCCTCTCCAGGCTATTAATATCTGCCCTCAGTCACTGGCTTTACCACTCTGGCGGAGAAAATTGCGCGGGAGCCCACGCCAATTATTTCCGCGATTTAACCCTTAAATTTAATAGCTACAGCACCGAAATTTTGCACATACACACTACTAACATTAGTAGTTTGGAATATGCAAAAAAAAGGGGGATATGAGATGGTTTACTGTATGTAAACCATGTCTCATATCATGTCGGGTTTAGGCAGGAGAAATGAAAAGCCGGCAATTGAATTACCGGCTTTTCTGCTATATCGCGCTGAAGTAAATATAAATATATATATATATATATGTGTCTCAATGATATATATATATATATATATATATATATATATATATATAACGAAACCCGACTTTGGAGCGAAGATCGCCGACCCGATCCAACAGTGAGATTGGGTCGGGTTTCACGAAACCCGACTTTGCCAAAAGTCGGCGACTTTTGAAATTGGCCGATCTCTTTTGCTCAACCCTAGTTAGGATCCCTAGGGTTAGGGGTAGGGTTAGGGTTTGGATCCCTTTATCACCTTGATGGTGGGGGGTGGCTTATGGGTTAGGGTTAGGGTTTGGATCCCTTTATCACCTGGATGGTGGGGGGTGGCTTATCAGTATGTATTCTTGTTTTTTTCTATTAAAACGCATGCAAACGCATGTGCTTAAAAATGCATGCATTTACATAGACAGCAATACGTTTTTTTGCCGCAAAAAAACGCCTCTAGAAATTACTACATGTTGCATTTCTGCAACCAAACGCAAGCATAGAAACGACGCATACAAAAAAAACGCATGCGTTTTTTTGCGCTAAAACGCAGCGGCAAAAAACGCAAATGTGAAACCAGCCTAAGAGGGAGGAGCTATGTTACTAGTATTATGCCCCTCCTACTACAAGGGGAGACAGACAAGAGGGAGGGGCTATGTGACATGGAGTGTGCTCTTCCCACTGCTGTGACAGAAAGGTGTAATGTGACAGGTGTGTAATTCTTAACATTTCTGTATTTTTAGGGTTCGGAGAAACATCTTAAAACCCCGAGTGCAAACCCAAGTGATGAATCCCAGTAGGAGGAGGATTTTGGGTCCCGATTCTCCGAGTGACTTGTTGCCTCTGCATGCCGTCCAGAGCCACATGGCTTCCCCTGAAACACAGCACTGCAAGACCACTATTCATCCCGCTTCCGCACCACGGAGAGAGGAAGGCTGGAGGCCTGAGGGGCGGCTGGGGGCACTGGGTGCCAGTGGGGGCACTGGGTGCCAGCGAGTGCTGGGAGGACAGAGGTTAATGGAGAGGATCAGAAAGAGTTAATGAGGATGTCCGAGGAAGAAGACGGAAAGGAAGAGCCCAACAACCATGGCCTGGCGGACTCCAACATATTGGGAAGATCTGCTTGCTGTCTAAGCAAACATTCTCATCTCAATACGAAGGCTTAGAAACTGTAGAGTTCTGATACTTCTCACAGCTGAGGGTCTGCTGCATTGGCACTCAGTCTAGACCATCCTCTGTGAGCTAAACACACGAGCAGTGAAAATCAAACCGACGACAATGTATCGGCGTTGGTAAAATGTATATGGAAAGGAGATAGCGGTGAGTTACCTCTTAGCCCACAGAGCAATGTATAGACAGGATACAATGGAGCAAAATCTCAGCTCTTCGTGGTATTACTTCAGGATGGGTTTTAAATTTTGCATTGTAAACAAGAATGTGTTTATTTCCTGACAACAAGCAGAGAAACTGAAGAACGAAATGGATGAAAAAGCTTTGGAAATGTAAAGGAGAGTTCTCCCGAATGATCTCATATATTAGATATCTAATGTATTGTCACTTTCCATAAATTTCTATTTATTTTATCTGATGTAAATGCCGCTGTTCTCCTGAATCCGGCGATGTTTTTCTTGTGTTCCTACGCCGCTGCGTTCCTGAGATACAGCCCTCTTTTTCCTGTATATAAATCTGTTCTTATTAGCCAAGTGGGTGTAGTCCTCAGATTAGGACTACGCCCACTTGCATAACAAAACTAGATTTATATACAGGAAAAAAAGGGCTGTATCTCAGGAACACAGAGGAGTAGGAAAATAAGAAAAACAGCGCCGGATTTAGGAGAACGGGTGCGTTTACACCAGGTTAATACATTTATGGTGAATTACACGTTGTTTTTCAAGGTCAAAGAGATTCTCACCAATATCCTCGTGAGTTGGAGAACACCTCCACATGCCATGGGAATGCCATAGAGTAGAGATCAATGGTGGTTGCTTATCAGGAGGCAATAATGGGTGCAAAAAAAAAGAGCTTTCCTTTACTGCTTTGAGGTGAGGAAGGGAACGACCTCTACCCCCCTCTAAAAGTTGGGCAGGAGAGACAATAGGTGATAGGACAGACAGTGGATACTGAGAGGTGACATGTAGAAGGGTTTTGTGTACGTTCAGCAAAATCGCAGGACTGTTACTAAAGAGAATGGACTTTATGTACCGGACCAAGTGCAGAAAAAAGCGGATTGGACGACCGCAGCAAGCAATCAGACCAGCTAAAGACACTGTAACCTGTAAGCTGTGGTCTGATTGGTGGCTGGCGGTAGGTTTTGCACCATTTTTCGTCCATGATCAGGCCCAGTTAGGTTTGGGGACCCTCTCTCAGGTGCTCTGGTACATCTTTGCTCCTTCCATATTTTCAGCAATAACTTTTTTGATATTGGTTGTACTAGAGGCACTGCTATATATATACAGTATATATATATATTTTTGTTATCCATACTTATATGTGAGACATTTGACTACCTGTATTGTATGAAGGTTATCACTATATAAATATATGTATATAAATAAATGGTTATAAATCCGACTTGTCTCCTCAGATGTAATGGAATTAGCACACTATATACTCTGTGTCACGCTGTGTACGCTGTGTCACGCTGTATATGGCTCTATCCTCTTTGTCACACTCTATATTCAGGGTCATGCCCTATACTCAAGTTCAGGCCCTATCCTCTGGGTCACGCTCTATCCTCTGGGTCACGCTCTATCCTCTGGGACACGCTCTTTCCTCTGGGACACACTCTTTCCTCTGGGTCACGCTCTTTCCTCTGGGTCACACTCTTTCCTCTGGGACACGCTCTTTCCTCTGGGACACGCTCTTTCCTCTGGGACACACTCTTTCCTCTGGGTCACACTCTTTCCTCTGGGTCACGCTCTTTCCTCTGGGTCACTCTCTTTCCTCTGGGTCAGGCCCTATCCTCTGGGTCAGGCTCTTTCCTCTGGGTCACGCTCTTTTCTCTGGGACACACTCTTTCCTCTGGGACACACTCTTTCCTCTGGGTCACTCTCTTTCCTCTGGGTCACTCTCTTTCCTCTGGGTCAGGCCCTATCCTCTGGGTCAGGCTCTTTCCTCTGGGTCACGCTCTTTCCTCTGGGTCACGCTCTTTCCTCTGGGTCACGCTCTTTCCTCTGGGTCACGCTCTTTCCTCTGGGCCACGCTCTTTCCTCTGGGCCACGCTCTTTCCTCTGGGTCATGCTCTTTCCTCTGGGTCATGCTCTTTCCTCTGGGTCATGCTCTTTCCTCTGGGTCATGCTCTTTCCTCTGGGTCATGCTCTTTCCTCTGGGTCATGCTCTTTCCTCTGGGTCATGCTCTTTCCTCTGGGTCATGCTCTTTCCTCTGGGTCATGCTCTTTCCTCTAGTTCACGCTATTTCCTCTGGTTCAGGCCCTATCCTCTGGGTCAGACTCTATCCTCTGGGTCACGCTGTTTCCTCTGGGTCACGCTGTTTCCTCTGGGTCACGCTGTTTCCTCTGGGTCACGCTGTTTCCTCTGGGTCACGCTGTTTCCTCTGGGTCACGCTGTTTCCTCTGGGTCAGGCCCTATCCTCTGGGTCAGGCCCTATCCTCTGGGTCAGGCCCTATCCTCTGGGTCACGCTCTTTCCTCTGGGTCAGGCCCTATCCTCTGGGTCAGGCTCTATCCTCTGGGTCAGGCCCTATCCCCTGGGTGAGGCTCCATCCACTGTGTCAGGCTCTATATTCTCTGTTACGCTTCGTACTTTGAGTCACGCTCTGTCTCCTCTGAGTCTTGTGCCTCCATAAACGTCTTCATAAAAGGTGCGTATATAACTGTGCCAGCCACAGCACCCCATATCAGTGCTAATCTATGCTCCATGTTATTTCCAGCCACAGTGCTTCTCAAAAATGCAATTAACAGTGCCAATTACCAGGCAGGACATCCAGGCAGCATCATAGGATATATACAGGCCGCATTTTCTTATATAAATGTGGTTTAGCTCCTTGTGATGTATAAGTATTGTGTCCTGAGGTTGTGCTGGGCTGTAAGCAGAGCCGCAGTGTACAACATGGAGGAAGAAGAAGACAAAGCAACAGCCTGTGTCTCTAATGGCGACTACCACTGACTAATCATAAATATACCAAGGTATAAGAGAGGTAAAATACTACAAATTTTTGTTTTTACACCTTTTTTTGTGTTTGCAGAAAAGCCCCTTCTTTCAACAGTTGTGACTATTTTTTTTTTCCTGTTGGCATAGCCATATGAGGGCTTGTTTCTTTGCAAAATGAGTTGGATAGTTAAAAGACATAATTTGTGTTACCATAGAGTGGATTAAAAATTGTGGAAAAATTTATGTGGGGTAAAAACTTGAAAAAAAAACACAATTTGACCATTATTACATTTACTACTGGTTAAAAAAAAACTACTTTTTTTAAATTTTTTATTTACCATCTAATTTTTTTTGTTTTCAAGTAGAATAAAACCCCAAACTATAATATGACATAGAAATGAAAAAAAGAGTAAAGTTTGCCAAGTCTTAGGTGTGGAACACGAACAATATATTCACGTTTCAATCAAATCAAATATTGTAAAAAAAAAAAAAACCTTCAGATTTGGTCTTTTAAAAATTTTTTCAAAGGAAAAACTGTCAAGACTTAACCGTAAAATAGACGGCAGCAGCTGAAAGCAGGCGCCATCTGTATAACACAGCCAGTAACTGCAATCCACACACGGCCCGCATCAAAAACCCACAACCGACCTGTGACGCTTCTGAAATCTTAGGAAGGGCTTAAAGAGATGTATAAAATAAAGTATAAACAAAAAGGCTCCAAGCTTTTTTTTTTATAATGATGCATTTACATAAAAACACCAACAGATGGCAGAACGTAACTGTAAAATGAGGAAATACTGCACTGTAATATATCTATATATACTGATAATAATCACACTGCACTGTATAATGATATATCTATATATACTGATAATAATCACACTGCACTGTATAATGATATATCTATATATACTGATAATAATCACACTGCACTGTATAATGTTATATCTATATACTGATAATAATCACACTGCACTGTATAATGATATATGTATATATACTGATAATAATCACACTGCACTGTATAATGATATATCTATATATACTGATGATAATCACACTGCACTGTATAATGATATATCTATATACTGATAATAATCACACTGCACTGTATAATGATATATCTATATATACTGATAATAATCACACTGCACTGTATAATGTTATATCTATATACTGATAATAATCACACTGCACTGTATAATGATATATATATATATATACTGATAATAATCACACTGCACTGTATAATGTTATATCTATATACTGATAATAATCACACTGCACTGTATAATGATATATCTATATATACTGATAATAATCACACTGCACTGTATAATGATATATCTATATATACTGATAATAATCACACTGCACTGTATAATGATATATGTATATATACTGATAATAATCACACTGCACTGTATAATGATATATCTATATATACTGATAATAATCACACTGCACTGTATAATGATATATCTATATATACTGATAATAATCACACTGCACTGTATAATGATATATCTATATATACTGATAATAATCACACTGCACTGTATAATGATATATCTATATATACTGATAATAATCACACCGCACTGTATAATGATATATCTATATATACTGATAATAATCACACTGCACTGTATAATGATGTATCTATATATACTGATAATAATCACACTGCACTGTATAATGATATATCTATATATACTGATAATAATCACACTGCACTGTATAATTATATATCTATATATACTGATAATAATCACACTGCACTGTATAATGATATATCTATATACTGATAATAATCACACTGCACTGTATAATGATGTATCTATATACTGATAATAATCACACTGCACTGTATAATGTTATATCTATATACTGATAATAATCACACTGCACTGTATAATGATATATGTATATATACTGATAATAATCACACTGCACTGTATAATGATATATCTATATATACTGATGATAATCACACTGCACTGTATAATGATATATCTATATACTGATAATAATCACACTGCACTGTATAATGATATATCTATATATACTGATAATAATCACACTGCACTGTATAATGTTATATCTATATACTGATAATAATCACACTGCACTGTATAATGATATATATATATATACTGATAATAATCACACTGCACTGTATAATGTTATATCTATATACTGATAATAATCACACTGCACTGTATAATGATATATATATATATATACTGATAATAATCACACTGCACTGTATAATGATATATCTATATATACTGATAATAATCACACTGCACTGTATAATGATATATGTATATATACTGATAATAATCACACTGCACTGTATAATGATATATCTATATATACTGATAATAATCACACTGCACTGTATAATGATATATCTATATATACTGATAATAATCACACTGCACTGTATAATGATATATCTATATATACTGATAATAATCACACTGCACTGTATAATGATATATCTATATATACTGATAATAATCACACTGCACTGTATAATGATATATCTATATATACTGATAATAATCACACTGCACTGTATAATGATATATCTATATACTGATAATAATCACACTGCACTGTATAATGATATATCTATATACTGATAATAATCACACTGCACTGTATAATGATATATCTATATACTGATAATAATCACACCACACTGTATAATGATATATCTATATGTACTGATAATAATCACACTGCACTGTATAATGATATATCTATATATATACTGATAATAATCACACTGCACTGTATAATGATATATCTATATATACTGATAATAATCACACTGCACTGTATAATGATATATCTATATACTGATAATAATCACACTGCACTGTATAATGATATATCTATATACTGATAATAATCACACTGCACTGTATAATGATATATCTATATACTGATAATAATCACACTGCACTGTATAATGATATATCTATATACTGATAATAATCACACCACACTGTATAATGATATATCTATATGTACTGATAATAATCACACTGCACTGTATAATGATATATCTATATATATACTGATAATAATCACACTGCACTGTATAATATATCTATATATACTGATAATCACACTGCACTGTATAATGATATATCTATATACTGATAATAATCACACCACACTGTATAATGATATATCTATATATACTGATAATAATCACACTGCACTGTATAATTATATATCTATATACTGATAATAATCACACTGCACTGTATAATGATATATCTATATATACTGATAATAATCACACTGCACTGTATAATGATATATCTATATATACTGATAATAATCACACTGCACTGTATAATGATATATCTATATATACTGATAATAATCACACTGCACTGTATAATGATATATCTATATATACTGATAATAATCACACTGCACTGTATAATGATATATCTATACACTGATAATAATCACACTGCACTGTATAATGATATATCTATATACTGATAATAATCACACCACACTGTATAATGATATATCTATATGTACTGATAATAATCACACTGCACTGTATAATGATATATCTATATATATATATATATATATATATATATATATATATATATATATATACTGATAATAATCACACTGCACTGTATAATTATATATCTATATACTGATAATAATCACACTGCACTGTATAATGATATATCTATATACTGATAATAATCACACCACACTGTATAATGATATATCTATATGTACTGATAATAATCACACTGCACTGTATAATGATATATCTATATCTATATATATATATATATATATACTGATAATAATCACACTGCACTGTATAATTATATATCTATATACTGATAATAATCACACTGCACTGTATAATGATATATCTATATATACTGATAATAATCACACTGCACTGTATAATGATATATCTATATATACTGATAATAATCACACTGCACTGTATAATGATATATCTATACACTGATAATAATCACACTGCACTGTATAATGATATATCTATATACTGATAATAATCACACCACACTGTATAATGATATATCTATATGTACTGATAATAATCACACTGCACTGTATAATGATATATCTATATATATATATATACTGATAATAATCACACTGCACTGTATAATGATATATCTATATACACTGATAATAATCACTCTGCACTGTATAATGATATATCTATATATACTGATAATAATCACACTGCACTGTATAATGATATATCTATATACTGATAATAATCACACTGCACTGTATAATGATATATCTATATATACTGATAATAATGACACTGCACTGTATATTGATATATCTATATATACTGATAATAATCACACTGCACTGTATAATGATATATCTATATATGCTGATAATAATCACACTGCACTGTATAATGATATATCTATATACTGATAATAATCACACTGCACTGTATAATGATATATCTATACACTGATAATAATTACACTGCACTGTATAATGATATATCTATATACTGATAATAATCACACTGCACTGTATAATGATATATCTATATATACTGATAATAATCACACTGCACTGTATAATGATATATCTATATATACTGATAATAATCACACTGTATAATGATATATCTATATATACTGATAATAATCACACTGCACTGTATAATGATGTATCTATATATACTGATAATAATCACACTGCACTGTATAATGATATATCTATATATACTGATAATAATCACACTGCACTGTATAATGATATATCTATATATACTGATAATAATCACACTGCACTGTATAATGATATATCTATATACTGATAATAATCACACTGCACTGTATAATGATATATCTATATATACTGATAATAATCACACTGCACTGTATGATATATCTATATATACTGATAATAATCACACTGCACTGTATAATGATATATCTATCTATACTGATAATAATCACACTGCACTGTATAATGATTTATCTATATATACTGATAATCACACCGCACTGTATAATGATATATCTATATACTGATAATAATCACACTGCACTGTATAATGATATATCTATATACTGACAATAATCACACTGCACTATATAATGATATATCTATATATACTGATAATAATCACACTGCACTGTATAATGATATATCTATGTATACTGATAATAATCACACTGCACTGTATAATGATATATCTATATATACTGATAATAATCACACTGCACTGTATAATGATATATCTATATATACTGATAATCACACTGCACTGTATAATGATATATCTATATACACTGATAATAATCACACCGCACTGTATAATGATATATCTGTATACTGATAATAATCACACCGCACTGTATAATGATATATCTATATATACTGATAATAATCACACTGCACTGTATAATGATATATCTATATATACTGATACTAATCACACTGCGCTGTATAATGATATATCTATACATACTGATAATAATCACACTGCACTGTATAATATATCTATATATACTGATAATAATCACACCGCACTGTATAATTATATATGTATATACACTGATAATAATCACACCACACTGTATAATGATATATCTATATACACTGATAATAATCACACCGCACTGTATAATGATATATCTATATACTGATAATAATCACACTGCACTGTATAATGATATATCTATATACTGATAATAATCACACTGCACTGTATAATGATATATCTATATATACTGATAATAATCACACTGCACTGTATAATGATATATCTATACATACCGATAATAATCACACTGCACTGTATAATGATATATCTATATACTGATAATAATCACACTGCACTGTATAATGATATATCTATATACTGATAATAATCACACTGCACTGTATAATGATATATCTATACATACCGATAATAATCACACTGCACTGTACAATGATATATCTATATACACTGATAATAATCACACTGCACTGTATAATGATATATCTATATACACTGATAATAATCACACTGCACTGTATAATGATATATCTATATACTGATAATAATCACACTGCACTGTATAATGATATATCTATATATACTGATAATAATCACACTGCACTGTATAATGATATATCTATATACTGATAATAATCACACTGCACTGTATAATGATATATCTATATATACTGACAATAATCACACTGCACTGTATAATGATATATCTATATACTGATAATAATCACACTGCACTGTATAATGATATGTGTATATATACTGATAATCACACTGCACTGTATAATGATATATCTATATATACTGATAATCACACTGCACTGTATGATATATCTATATATACTGATAATAATCACACTGCACTGTATAATGATATATCTATATACTGATAATAATCACACTGCACTGTATAATGATATGTGTATATATACTGATAATCACACTGCACTGTATAATGATATATCTATATATACTGATAATAACACTGCACTGTATAATGATATATCTATATATACTGATAATAATCACACTGCACTGTATAATGATATATCTATATACACTGATAATAATCACACTGCACTGTATAATGATATATCTATATACTGATAATAATCACACTGCACTGTATAATGATATATCTATATACACTGATAATAATCACACTGCACTGTATAATGATATATCTATATACTGATAATAATCACACTGCACTGTATAATGATATATCTATATATATTGACAATAATCACACTGCACTGTATAATGATATATCTATATATACTGATAATCACACTGCACTGTATAATGATATATCTATATACTGATAATAATCACACTGCACTGTATAATGATATATCTAAATATACTGATAATAATCACACTGCACTGTATAATGATATATCTATATATACTGATAATAATCACACTGCACTGTATAATGATATATCTATATATATTGACAATAATCACACTGCACTGTATAATGATATATCTATATATACTGATAATAATCACACTGCACTGTATAATGATATATCTATATATACTGATAATAATCACACTGCACTGTATAATGATATATCTATATACTGATAATAATCACACTGCACTGTATAATGATATATCTATATACAGTGATAATAATCACACTGCACTGTATAATGATATATCTAAATATACTGATACTAATCACACTGCACTGTATAATGATATATCTAAATATACTGATACTAATCACACTGCACTGTATAATGATATATCTATATATACTGATAATAATCACACTGCACTGTATAATGATATATCTATATATACTGATAATAATCACACTGCACTGTATAATGATATATCTAAATATACTGATACTAATCACACTGCACTGTATAATGATATATCTATATATACTGATAATAATCACACTGCACTGTATAATGATATATCTATATATACTGATACTAATCACACTGCACTGTATAATGATATATCTATATATACTGATAATAATCACACTGCACTGTATAATGATATATCTATATATACTGATAATAATCACACTGCACTGTATAATGATATATCTATATACTGATAATAATCACACTGCACTGTATAATGATATATCTATATACTGATAATAATCACACTGCACTGTATAATGATATATCTATATACAGTGATAATAATCACACTGCACTGTATAATGATATATCTAAATATACTGATACTAATCACACTGCACTGTATAATGATATATCTAAATATACTGATACTAATCACACTGCACTGTATAATGATATATCTATATATACTGATAATAATCACACTGCACTGTATAATGATATATCTATATATACTGATAATAATCACACTGCACTGTATAATGATATATCTAAATATACTGATACTAATCACACTGCACTGTATAATGATATATCTATATATACTGATAATAATCACACTGCACTGTATAATGATATATCTATATATACTGATACTAATCACACTGCACTGTATAATGATATATCTATATATACTGATAATAATCACACTGCACTGTATAATGATATATCTATATATACTGATAATAATCACACTGCACTGTATAATGATATATCTATATACTGATAATAATCACACTGCACTGTATAATGATATATCAATTCAATTCAATTCAATTCAAAGAAGCTTTATTGGCAGGACCAAATACACATCAGTTTTGCCAAAGCAAGTGTATAGAGGCAATAGGGATAGGGACTGTGGGGATGTTGGGTAGGAGATGTAGGGGAGGTGGATGGGGGCAGATCCAGGGTGGGGGCTATAGTCCATGGCATCATGGCTGTCTTTCTCGCAGTCTATGACATTCGCTCACATACCGCGCTGCTATCTCCACTGCTCTCTCTTCTTCTCCCAGCAGGATATATGTCTTCTCTTCCTCCTTCATGGTGATGAAGTCCGGGAAGAGATGTGAGAGTCTCCTGAAGTGAGTGTCCCTCACTGCTGAGTATTTGGAGCAGTGTAGCAGGAAGTGGGTTTCGTCCTCTATGGCCTCCTGATCACAGTGTTGGCACAGTCTTTCCTCCCTGGGCTTGTAGTTCTGCCTGTGTCGGCCACATTCGATGGCCAGACTGTGGGCACTGAGTCTATACCGGCTCAGGATCTTGCGATCTCTGGGGTCCGGGAGTTTCTCCAGATATGGGGCCAGTTTGTAGTCTCTCTGTAGACTCCGGTAGGTGTTCAGTTTCTGTGAGCTGATGATATCATTCTTCCAGTCACTGACATACCTCTCCTGGCCTTCTTCTGCCATCTTTCTGATTCCGGCTTTTGTCAGGTTGTTGTGATTGGTGTTCTGGTCCGGTTGGGTTTGGCTTGGCTGTTCCGAGGGTTCTGGTTTTTCTGTTTCACCTACATGTATCAGGGCTTTATGGTGATGGGAGCTTGGATTGCTCCTATGCAGCTGAGCCCGGAATGACAGCGCCCTCTTTAGAACTGTTAGGTGTAGAGGGAATCTGCCCAGCTCGGCCCGACAAGCACTGTTGGAGGTGCTCCGATGGACCTGGAGAAGGTGCTTGCAGAATTCCAGGAGGAATATTTCTGTTGGACTGGAATCCCACCTTGACCAGTCTGGGTAGGTGTGGGGACCCCAGACTTCGCTGCCATACAGGAGGATTGGGGCGATGATGGAGTCGAAGATTTTTAGCCAGACCCTCACTGGTGGCTTCAGATGGTAGAGTTTCCTTTGGATGGCATAGAAGGTTTTGCAGGCCTTGTCTTTCAGGGTCTCTATGGCTTGTTTGAAGCTCCCTGACCGGTGAATCTCTAGGCCCAGGTAGGTATATTTGTCCGTTCCTGTGAGGTCGCAGTTGTTGAGGACAAATGATGGGTGCTGGTCTGATTTTCTCTTTCTCCTCTGGAACACCATGGTGTTGGTTTTCTTTAGGTTGACCGGTAGAGCCCAGGTGGAGCTGAATTTCTCTAGGATTTTCAGGTTGTCCTGGAGGCCTTTCTCGGTTGGTGACAGCAGCAGCAGGTCATCTGCATACAGCAGGAATTTCACCTGCGTGTCGTGGAGGGTGAGACCTGGTGCTGAGGAGGATTCCAGGACGGTAGCCAGCTCGTTGATGTAAATGTTGAAGAGTGTTGGACTTAGGCTGCAGCCTTGTCTGACCCCGCGGTTCTGCTGGAAATAAGCCGTTCTTCTGCCGTTCACACTCATGCTGCAGCGGTTCTCGGTGTAGGAGCTTTTGATGACATCATAGGTCTTTCCTCCTATTCCGCTCTCCAGCAGTTTCAGGAATAAGCCCGGGTGCCACACTGAATCAAAGGCCTTTTTAAAGTCCACAAAGCAGGTGTATATCTTCCCATTCTTTGCATTGTAGACGTGTCTCCGGATGAGGCTGTGCAGAGTGTAGATGTGGTCAGTGGTTCGGTGGTTCGGCATGAACCCTGCTTGGCTCTTGCTGAGGACGTTGTGCTCGGTGAGGAAGGTGAGGATCCTCTTGTTCAGGATACTGTTGAACAGTTTTCCCAGGTTGCTGCTGACACATATGCCTCTGTAGTTGGCTGGGTCATACCTGTCCCCACTCTTGTGGATGGGTGTGATGAGGCCTTGGTTCCAGGTACGAGGGAAGTAGCCGGCACTCAGCACAATATTGAAGAGTTTGACCATAGCAGCCTGTATTTCTGGTGGGCTGTACTTCAGCATTTCTGGTAGGATTCCGTCCAGGCCACTGGCTTTTCTACATCTTATGGAGGAGAGTCTCTCGGCTACTTCCTGTAGTGTTATAGGTGTATCCACCGGGTTTTGGAAGTTTTTGATTTTTTCCTCCATTGCTTTTAGTTTCGCCATTATGTTTTCCTGTTCTTGGCTTAGCTCTTCCTTTGGAATGTCTTTATAGAGGTCTCTGAAGTATTGGAGCCAGAGGTTGCCATTTTGGATATGGGTGTTGTTTTTCTTGTCTTTGGTGCCCATGTGGTTCCATAGTTCCCAGAAGGAGTTGTCTTGGAGGGCGTCTCGGAGTTGGTTAAGCTTGGTAGAGATGTAACTCTGCTTCTTCCTCCTGAGGAGGGTTTTGTACTGCCTTTGTATGGAGTCATAGGCTTCCCTCAGACCCAGGTGGTTGGGGTCTCTGTGTTTCTTGTTGGAGGCTGTTCTCAGGGTCTTCCGTACAGCTTTACATTCTTTGTCAAACCAGCCATTGACCTGTGTTTCTTTTGGTCTCTTGTAGTCGACTTTTTTAAGGTCGGACAGTCTGGCCATTGCGTAGAATATATTGTTGAGGTCCTTTGCGGCTTGGCTCACTCCCTCTGGGTTTGGCTTGTACTTGAGGTTGTAGAAGTGGTGCAGCATCCGCTGTATTTCAGGTCTGCTGGAAGCTTCTTTATACTTTAGTGCCGACATTTTGGACCATTTATAGGATGGAGGCCGGGTAAAGAGGCCGCTCTGCTGTGGCTTCTGAGTGGATGGTTTCTCTGTAGATTTCATGTACAAAAGAAGTTGGCTGTGGTCTGACAGATGCGTTTGTGGGGTGACTATGAGGGCGCTGACATCTGCCAGGTTCAGATCTGTAATGGCGTAGTCTACTACACTCCTCCCTACATGGGAGTTTAGTGTATACCTTCCTAAGGAGTCACCCTTGCTTCGTCCATTAAGGATATGAAGTCCTAGACTTCTACATACGTTCAGGAGCTTTCTGCCACTTTTGTTGACTGTAGTGTCATAGCTGTTTCTCTCAGTGTGTACAGGGTCTTGGTCGTCATTCTCTGCTCCAAGTATGTAGATGTTCCCATCCGTGGTCAGGAAGTCTCTCTCTCTCCCTGTTCTTGCATTGAGGTCTCCAAAGATGAGAACTTTGCCCAGGGCCTGATAATGGGCGGCTTCTCTTTGTAAGATCTCGAAGCAGTCTGGATTGAAGTAGGGGGACTCTGGCGGTGGTATATAGGTGGCACAGAGGTGGACATCAGACTGGCAGGTGAGGATGGAGCTGCTGATTCTGATCCATATGTGGCTGCCTCCTTTCTTCACCGGTTTGATGTACGGGTGGAGCTCCTCTTTATACCAGATCAATACTCCTCCTGAGCCCCAGCCCTGTTTGGTGTTTTTATTTTTCTGGGCATGGACCGAGAATTCCTTGTATCCAATAGGCACCAGGGATTCGTTTTCGGCTCTGGTCCATGTTTCCAGGAGGATCTGAATGTCTATATTTTTCAGTCTTTGTATAAAATCAGGGTCCTTTGTTTTAGATCCAAAGGTTGAGGCGTTGAGACCCTGAATATTCCAGCTGCTGATTGTAAGTGAAGACATTCTTCAGTGTATTTTGTGTGTATATACCTTGTAGTGAGTATAGCTGTGTGGGACAAACTGGATTTCTGACTGTTTTATAGAAGTGCTTGGTTCCATCCAGTCACATTAGAATTCTGCACAGTGCATTGAGCAGGGTCTTTATCTCATCCCTATCTCTGCTCTGCATGTGTCTGTGCGGGCTCGGTGGTCTCCTCCATGGAGGTCTCCTCCTCTGATGGTCTGACACTGGGTGAAGAGCTTTGTTACCAGCTTCAGGAGGTAGCGTTGGGGTTTTCTGCTCTTTCGTTCTCGGGGGTCTTTCAGTGTGATTATGGCCACTGTTGGATCCAGGCCTGGGGTCTCTGTTTAGCACGATGTCCTTCAGCTCTTTGGCCAGGAGGCTGACCCCTTGTTTGTTGAGATGTTTATTATCGTGCAGGTGACTGGTGTTTATGGAGGGGTGTTGTGCCAGGGTCACGTTTGGCACAGTCTTGATCCTTTCAGTCAGTTCTGTATTGATGGTTTGGGTGGTTTGCCTGGATATGTCCTTTCTTGGGAGCAGCGATGACAGAATGATTTTACTGTCCGGGAATTTTTGTTTTGCCATCTTTGCCAGGTTGATCAGTTGTTCTGCGATCTGCTGGTGCTGGTCTGGTAGATTGTTTGTACCCGTGTGTATAATAATATGCGTTGGGTTGGTAAACCGTGGTTTACTGATGACCTCTGTCACCTGTTCAATATTTGCACAGCGGATTGTACGGACCTGTTTTCCTGGGAATAGCCGCTGTGTATTTAGGTACTTCCCATTTGAGTCCATTATTAGGACAATGTCAGGACTTTGGATGTCTTGGGTGGGCTACGGTGCTGCTGTCGGGGGTCTGTGATG
Organism: Ranitomeya variabilis; assembly: GCF_051348905.1. NCBI lineage: Eukaryota > Metazoa > Chordata > Amphibia > Anura > Dendrobatidae > Ranitomeya > Ranitomeya variabilis. Next base: position 52,465,966 of record NC_135236.1, read on the forward strand.
CTGGCTTTGCTGGTGGCTGGTTCTCTTCTGTCTTCCATGTCTCTGGTTTCAGGATCAGTCATATTGTTGGTTATTATTTTATTGCTAGTAGGTGTCTCTACATTCTGTTCAGTGGTGGCCATGTTGTCTGCTCTCTGGCTTGTTTCCATTGCCCCCTGCTGGTTCAGATGCCCAGGGCTATGGGCTTTTAATTCTGCAATCTCCATTCTGAGTTTATCATTGTCTTTTTTCAGTTCCCCCATTTCCTGTAGAGCTGCATGGTATATATGATATATACTGATAATCACACTGCACTGTATAATGATATATCTATATGCACTGATAATAATCACACTGCACTGTATAATGATATATCTATATATACTGATAATAATCACACCGCACTGTATAATGATATATCTATATATACTGATAATAATCACACTGCACTGTATAATGATATATCTATATATACTGATAATAATCACACTGCACTGTATAATGATATATCTATACATACCGATAATAATCACACTGCACTGTATAATGATATATCTATATATACTGATAATAATCACACTGCACTGTATAATGATATATCTATATACTGATAATAATCACACTGCACTGTATAATGATATATCTATATACTGATAATAATCACACTGCACTGTATAATGATATATCTATATATACCGATAATAATCACACTGCACTGTATAATGATATATCTATATATACTGATAATAATCACACTGCACTGTATAATGATATATCTATATATACTGATAATCACACTGCACTGTATAATGATATATCTATATATACTGATAATAATCACACTGCACTGTATAATGATATATCTATATATACTGATAATAATCACACTGCACTGTATAATGATATATTTATATATACTGATAATAATCACACCGCACTGTATAATGATATATCTATATACACTGATAATAATCACACTGCACTGTATAATGATATATCTATATATTCTGATAATAATCACACTGCACTGTATAATGATATATCTATATATACTGATAATAATCACACTGCACTGTATAATTATATATCTATATACACTGATAATAATCACACTGCACTGTATAATGATATATCTATATACTGATAATAATCACACCGCACTGTATAATGATATCTCTATATATACTGATAATAATCACACTGCACTGTATAATGATATATCTATATACTGATAATAATCACACCGCACTGTATAATTATATATCTATATACACTGATAATAATCACACTGCACTGTATAATGATATATCTATATACTGAAAATAATCACACTGCACTGTATAATGATATATCTATATATACTGATAATAATCACACTGCACTGTATAATGATATATCTATATATACTGATAATAATCACACTGCACTGTATAATGATATATCTATATACTGATAATAATCACACCGCACTGTATAATGATATATCTATATATACTGATAATATTCACACTGCGCTGTATAATGATATATCTATATACTGATAATAATCACACTGCACTGTATAATGATATATCTATATATACTGATAATAATCACACTGCACTGTATAATTATATATCTATATACACTGATAATAATCACACTGCACTGTATAATGATATATCTATATATATACTGATAATAATCACACTGCACTGTATAATGATATATCTATATACTGATAATCACACTGCAGTGTATAATGATATATCTATATATACTGATAATAATCACACCGCACTGTATAATGATATATCTATATACACTGATAATAATCACACTGCACTGTATAATGATATATCTATATATACTGATAATAATCACACTGCACTGTATAATGATATATCTATATACACTGATAATAATCACACTGCACTGTATAATGATATATCTATATATACTAATAATAATCACACTGCACTGTATAATGATATATCTATATATACTGATAATCACACTGCACTGTATAATGATATATCTATATACACTAATAATAATCACACTGCACTGTATAATGATATATCTATAGACACTGATAATAATCACACTGCACTGTATAATGATATATCTATATATACTGATAGTAATCACACCGCACAGTATAATGATATATCTATATATACTGATAATAATCACACTGCACTGTATAATGATATATCTATATATACTGATAATATTCACACTGCGCTGTATAATGACATATCTATATACTGATAATAATCACACTGCACTGTATAATGATATATCTATATATACTGATAATAATCACACTGCACTGTATAATGATATATCTATATACACTGATAATAATCACACTGCACTGTATAATGATATATCTATATATACTGATAATAATCACACTGCACTGTATAATGATATATCTATATATACTGATAATAATCACACTGCACTGTATAATGATATATTTATATATACTGATAATAATCACACCGCACTGTATAATGATATATCTATATATACTGATAATAATCACACTGCACTGTATAATGATATATTTATATATACTGATATTAATCACACCGCACTGTATAATGATATATCTATATACACTGATAATGATCACACTGCACTGTATAATGATATATCTATATATACTGATAATAATCACACTGCACTGTATAATGATATATCTATATATACTGATAATAATCACACTGCACTGTATAATTATATATCTATATATACTGATAATAATCACACTGCACTGTATAATGATATATCTATATACACTGATAATAATCACACCGCACTGTATAATGATATATCTATATACTGATAATAATCACACCGCACTGTATAATGATATATCTATATATACTGATAATAATCACACTGCACTGTATAATTATATATCTATATATACTGATAATAATCACACCGCACTGTATAATGATATATCTATATACTGATAATAATCACACCGCACTGTATAATTATATATCTATATACACTGATAATAATCACACCGCACTGTATAATGATATATCTATATACTGATAATAATCACACCGCACTGTATAATTATATATCTATATACACTGATAATAATCACACTGCGCTGTATAATGATATATCTATATACTGATAATAATCACACCGCACTGTATAATGATATATCTATATATACTGATAATATTCACACTGCGCTGTATAATGATATATCTATATATACTGATAATAATCACACTGCACTGTATAATGATATATCTATATATACTGATAATAATCACACTGCACTGTATAATGATATATCTATATATACTGATAATAATCACACTGCACTGTATAATGATATATCTATATATACTGATAATATTCACACTGCGCTGTATAATGATATATCTATATACTGATAATAATCACACTGCACTGTATAATGATATATCTATATATACTGATAATAATCACACTGCACTGTATAATGATATATCTATATATACTGATAATAATCACACTGCACTGTATAATGATATATCTATATATACTGATAATAATCACACTGCACTGTATAATGATCTATCTATATATACTGATAATAATCACACTGCACTGTATAATGATATATTTATATATACTGATAGTAATCACACTGCACTGTATAATGATATATCTATATATACTGATAATAATCACACTGCACTGTATAATGATATATTTATATATACTGATAGTAATCACACTGCACTGTATAATGATATATCTATATATACTGATAATAATCACACTGCACTGTATAATGATATATCTATATATACTGATAATAATCACACTGCACTGTATAATGATATATCTATATACTGATAATAATCACACCGCACTGTATAATGATATATCTATATATACTGATAATATTCACACTGCGCTGTATAATGATATATCTATATACTGATAATAATCACACTGCACTGTATAATGATATATCTATACATACTGATAATAATCACACTGCACTGTATAATTATATATCTATATACACTGATAATAATCACACTGCACTGTATAATGATATATCTATATACTGATAATCACACTGCAGTGTATAATGATATATCTATATATACTGATAATAATCACACCGCACTGTATAATGATATATCTATATACACTGATAATAATCACACTGCACTGTATAATGATATATCTATATATACTGATAATAATCACACTGCACTGTATAATGATATATCTATATATACTGATAATAATCACACTGCACTGTATAATGATATATCTATATATACTGATAATCACACTGCACTGTATAATGATACATCTATATCCACTAATAATAATCACACTGCACTGTATAATGATATATCTATAGACAATGATAATAATCACACTGCACTGTATAATGATATATCTATATATACTGATAATAATCACACCGCACTGTATAATGATATATCTATATATACTGATAATAATCACACTGCGCTGTATAATAATATATCTATATATACTGATAATAATAACACTGCACTGTATAATTATATATCTATATACACTGATAATAATCACACTGCACTTTATAATGATATATCTATATACTGATAATAATCACACTGCACTGTATAATGATATATCTATATATACTGATAATAATCACACTGCACTGTATAATGATATATCTATATACACTGATAATAATCACACTGCACTGTATAATGATATATCTATATATACTGATAATAATCACACTGCACTGTATAATGATATATCTATATATATACTGATAATAATCACACTGCACTGTATAATGATATATCTATATATACTGATAATAATCACACCGCACTGTATAATGATATATCTATATATACTGATAATAATCACACCGCACTGTATAATGATATATCTATATACACTGATAATAATCACACTGCACTGTATAATGATATATCTATATATACTGATAATAATCACACTGCACTGTATAATATATCTATATATACTGATAATAACCACACTGCACTGTATAATATATCTATATATACTGATAATAATCACACTGCACTGTATAATGATATATCTATATATACTGATAATAATCACACTGCACTGTATAATGATATATCTATATACACTGATAATAATCACACTGCACTGTATAATGATATATTTATATATACTGATAATAATCACACTGCACTGTATAATGATATATCTATATATACTGATAATCACACTGCACTGTATAATGATATATCTATATACACTGATAATAATCACACTGCACTGTATAATGATATATCTATATATACTGATGATAATCACACCGCACTGTATAATTATATGTCTATATATACTGATAATAATCACACCGCACTGTATAATGATATATCTATATACACTGATAATAATCACACTGCACTGTATAATGATATATCTATATACTGATAATAATCACACTGCACTGTATAATGATATATCTATATATACTGATAATAATCACACTGCACTGTATAATGATATATCTATATACACTGATAATAATCACACTGCACTGTATAATGATATATCTGTATATACTGATAATCACACTGCACTGTATAATGATATATCTATATATATACTGATAATAATCACACTGCACTGTATAATGATATATCTATATACTGATAATAATCACACTGCACTGTATAATGATATATCTATATATACTGATAATAATCACACCGCACTGTATAATGATATATCTATATACACTGATAATAATCACACCGCACTGTATAATGATATATCTATATATACTGATAATAATCACACTGCACTGTATAATAATATATGTATATATACTGATAATAATCACACTGCACTGTATAATGATATATCTATATATACTGATAATAATCACTGCACTGTATAATGATATATCTATATATACTGATATTAATCACACTGCACTGTATAATGATATATTTATATATACTGATAATAATCACACCGCACTGTATAATGATATATCTATATACACTGATAATAATCACACCGCACTGTATAATGATATATCTATATATACTGATAATAATCACACCGCACTGTATAATGATATATCTATATACACTGATAATAATCACACTGCACTGTATAATGATATATCTATATATACTGATAATAATCACACTGCACTGTATAATGATATATCTATATATACTGATAATAATCACACTGCACTGTATAATGATATATCTATATATACTGATAATAATCACACCGCACTGTATAATGATATATCTATATATACTGATAATAATCACACCGCACTGTATAATGATATATCTATATATACTGATAATAATCACACCGCACTGTATAATGATATATCTATATACACTGATAATAATCACACTGCACTGTATAATGATATATCTATATATACTGATAATAATCACACTGCACTGTATAATGATATATCTATATATACTGATAATAATCACACTGCACTGTATAATGATATATCTATATATACTGATAATAATCACACCGCACTGTATAATGATATATCTATATATACTGATAATAATCACACCGCACTGTATAATGATATATCTATATATACTGATAATAATCACACCGCACTGTATAATGATATATCTATATACTGATAATAATCACACCGCACTGTATAATGATATATCTATATATACTGATAATAATCACACTGCACTGTATAATTATATATCTATATATACTGATAATAATCACACTGCACTGTATAATGATATATCTATATACTGATAATAATCACACCGCACTGTATAATTATATATCTATATGCTGATAATAATCACACCGCACTGTATAATTATATATCTATATACACTGATAATAATCACACTGCACAGTATAATGATATATCTATATACTGATAATATTCACACTGCGCTGTATAATGATATATCTATATACTGATAATAATCACACTGCACTGTATAATGATATATCTATATACACTGATAATAATCACACTGCACTGTATAATGATATATCTATATACTGATAATAATCACACCGCACTGTATAATGATATATCTATATATACTGATAATATTCACACTGCGCTGTATAATGATATATCTATATGCAGCGCCCCAGAGTCCTGGTCGTTGCAGTACTGTGGCTCCGCCACTATGGGGAGCTATGGTGCGTCCGATGGCACTGAAGGAGTTCATCTGACCAGGTATCACAGACACCAATACATTTCACAGCCGGGCCTCCGGGGGGAGCTAAGGGTGCTATTCATTAGGCCACTCCCCACCATAGTGGGTAAACTGGGGGTCAGGCAGGAAGTTAGATCAGAAAGCTGACTGGGTTGGAACCAGGCAACACCTTGTGGCAGAGGGTGTTGTAGGGGAAGATACAGTAGGGTCTCTGTCAGGGGTGGGATCCTGACAGAGGCTTGGCAACGAGAACGAACGTAACGGGACCGTGCCTGCTCCGGGTAGCGGCGGTGCCCAAGAAAGGATTAGAAGAGAGATAGATTGTGCTGAGTGAGAAACGGGATCACGCAAAGGAGAAATACCAGTAGGAGTCGTGCTGTAAGACCGAAGCAACATCCTACTGAGGCGCACTACCGGTGGCCGGAACGCCGAGGGAGTAGAACAACATTCAGCTTCAAGCAATACTCCAAACAGCGGCAGGACAGTCAGTCTCAGGCGGGCTGTCTAACTCAAATCACCTATGAAGTCTTGGGAGGCAATTGTGGGAGAGGGGCGTCTCTAGGGTCCCGGAAGAACTCCAGGCCTACCCGTCAAACGGGTGCCGTTCCTACCCGAACCTCAGGGAGGGACGGAGGATTAGCAGAACATCATCTAGTCGAGTTGTGAGGGAACATCAGAAACAGACACAACAGTTGTGGGGTACTTTCCGTAAGCACAGCAGGGAAGGACTACAACACATAGCGCTAGGGGGAAGGCACAGATTTCCTCCTGTGAAGAGAACTCTGGAAGTGTCATTGGACCGGCCGGACTTGCGCAGCCTGGTGAGCCGTATTCTGGATTGAGGACCCAGAGATCTTGATTAAAGAGGTAAAGAGACTGCAACCTGGTGTCCTCATTATTTATCGCGACCTGCACCCCACAACTGCACCGTTACAACACCACTTATTGCACCGGACGTCCCCCACTGACAGACAGGGCCACGGACCGGGTCTAGCCACCGTGACAACCCCAGGACTGAGATCCCAGAGGCCCGGCTCCGGGTACCCCTCAGCCCTGCGGCGGTGTGGGGGCGCTCCAACTTGGCGTCACGAACAGGATCTACTTAAGCCTGAAGAATCAGGTCATGTGTGCCTTGGAACTGTGATTTGTTGTGCTTGGACTGTACTTTATTGCAAAGACTGTGCTGCGCCATTTACCGCCAAAAGTTCCCGCCAAAAACCGCCGCCATTGCTACGCCAGAGAAGCAGGAGGGCGTGCCATGGGAGGGGACTACCAAAGTGGCGCCAGAAGCGGTGATCGCCCCCTGCGCCTCTTGTTGCAAAGCGATGACCTGCCTCAAAGCAGAGAACCGCCCCCTGACTTGCGATGGCGGGAACGAGGTGAAGGAGGACCTCGACCTTGGAGAAATGGCAGAGTCAGATGCATGCATTGCCGCCGAATGCCGGATAGCGACGATGAACAGCAGGTGCCCGAACAACGGCGAGGTGATCCCGGTTTGTCCTCACCCATCGGAAGAGGACTCGCGTCCACCGCCGGTGAGGGACCTGGACTCCTTGGAGGCACCAGTGGAGGAGCCGAGCCTGCCTATCCTAGTCACGGAATCATGGAGGGCGGGGTTATGTCCAGAGATGACTCCGGAGGAGCCGCGGTCCAGGCTGCAGCCGATTCCAGTGTCCTTGTCAACGGACCTGAGCGACATCGGTGGAATCACATCAGGCGCAGGTATGGACGACATCCCTACTCCCCTGGCCGATTCTGCTCTCCCGACCGATCCAGCTCCCCTGATCGATCCCACTCCCGTGACCGCTCCCCACCCCGGCAATGATCGTTCCTTCTTGGTGGAGCGGGTTATCCTCACCTCCAACGCGATGGGGAAGCTAGTGCCGCCGCTACCAACCAAGATGGGAGAACCCATAGGTGTGGGCCTAGACGGGGTGATCCTTCGGTGGGACGCCCCCTGGACAGGGCCGGATGGGACCCGGGAAGATGGCCTCACCCTTGCGGTACTTACCTGGGAGCAGTATAAACAATGTCTGATCCAACACTGGAAAGATCGGGACGAGACCGAACCACCTGACACGCAACGTAAGAAGTCTGCTCCCGGCAGGAAAGACGTGGTAAAGCGGGGAACTGTACTGGCCTACCACCCGAAGAGGGGATGGGGCTCCATACAGGAACCGGGGCTACCAACTGATGTCTTTGTCACTAGCTATAATGTGAAGACCCCCTGCTGCAGTCGAAATGGTGATCCGTTACAAAGGGGGGATCAGGTGACTTACAACCGCCATCGGAGTGCACAAGGATGGTGTGCCCGGAACGTTCGACGGTGTGAGCCTGAGAGAGCGCCCCCTGTTGTCCCGATCATGACTGATCCCGATTTGCCGGACCTCGTTCCCATCACCACGGTACGTCTTGTAGCGGCTACCGAACTCGCAAGCAGGATTAGCCTTCAAATCCAGGCACCGGCTGATCTTATGGCATCTGAGAGACTAACTACCAGTACGGGTGCCACGTTGGCTGGGGGACCAAGATTACCCCCAGACTTATAAGAATAAACCTCGATACCATGAGTATGTATATAGTTACTGTTTACTGTTGCTGCTAAACCCGTTCAGGGTTAATTCCTTATGGATCCCTATTGTTTTTGGTTATTTTCTATTTTTTCTATGTTATTTAAAAACTGCTGAAATCATGAACAGTGCATGATCCGAACTTCTTGTACATAGTTTGCACCTTATTAAAGGCGCTCCCTACTGGTTTTACTTAAAGAAGGACTCTTTGCGAAGATACCGCACTGGAACCTTTGCTGAGTATGGACTGGTAGCTTGAGAAAATACGCTACCTCACAGAGACTTGGTCCTCTCTTAAAGGGGATGTTCATTTGCCGCATTTCGATAGAAATATTGCTTAAGACAAGTAGCAATAATGTTGATGAGAGAAAAGTGATGATAATGTTGTACGAGAAAGTTATATGTGTTTAATTAGTTAAATGTGAAGAAATACTGATGATGTGCTCTGAGAAGTAAAAATGTGAAAGGTAGAAGAAGGATGCAGTGGACCCATAGGGATAGACGTGGAGTCCAGCATGCATGATAGAAAGAAAGATAATGAGAAGGCTTAATGTTCAGAAGAAAATGCTTGATAATGTTGATAGATAGTTAGGATAGAAGGTAAACCCTGAGTCCTCATAGGAGTCATGTAGAGATGGCTCAGTGCTCTTAAACTGAAAGTAATGTTATGTTCTATACTGTGTATAGTAGTTGAAAAGGCAGTAGGCCCTGGCTGAACGGGGCGGTCCTGTAACAGAAAGGAGAGGCAGTAGGTCTGGTGCCGATAGGACAGGAGGTCCTGCAGATTTAAAGAAGGAGAATGAAAAAGTTAAAATACCTTATAATGTGATTATAGGAAGGTCTTTAGTGGACTAAGAGTGTATGTCCTTAAAGGCAAGGTTAAATTATTGTTCAACAATTTTTGCACTTAGTAGAATACCCGGTTGGGTAAGGAAAGTTAATTATAGCATGTTGCTATGATATTTAACCATGTTTTGTAACGTTCAAGTGTCCTCACCTCCCATAAAGGGAAGCTTGTTCAAGTATACTTATTGTTATTGCACTCAACCAAACTGTATGTCTTTTTGCTAAACTTGTATTGTTGTTTTCTTCCCAGTCCCGGAGTACTGTGTTTAACCAGGGGGGAGTGCAGCGCCCCAGAGTCCTGGTCGTTGCAGTACTGTGGCTCCGCCACTATGGGGAGCTATGGTGCGTCCGATGGCACTGAAGGAGTTCATCTGATCAGGTATCACAGACACCAATACATTTCACAGCCGGGCCTCCGGGGGGAGCTAAGGGTGCTATTCATTAGGCCACTCCCCACCATAGTGGGTAAACTGGGGGTCAGGCAGGAAGTTAGATCAGAAAGCTGACTGGGTTGGAACCAGGCAACACCTTGTGGCAGAGGGTGTTGTAGGGGAAGATACAGTAGGGTCTCTGTCAGGGGTGGGATCCTGACAGAGGCTTGGCAACGAGAACGAACGTAACGGGACCGTGCCTGCTCCGGGTAGCGTCGGTGCCCAAGAAAGGATTAGAAGAGAGATAGATTGTGCTGAGTGAGAAACGGGATCACGCAAAGGAGAAATACCAGTAGGGGTCGTGCTGTAAGACCGAAGCAACATCCTACTGAGGCGCACTACCGGTGGCCGGAACGCCGAGGGAGTAGAACAACATTCAGCTTCAAGCAATACTCCAAACAGCGGCAGGACAGTCAGTCTCAGGCGGGCTGTCTAACTCAAATCACCTATGAAGTCTTGGGAGGCAATTGTGGGAGAGGGGCGTCTCTAGGGTCCCGGAAGAACTCCAGGCCTACCCGTCAAACGGGTGCCGTTCCTACCCGAACCTCAGGGAGGGACGGAGGATTAGCAGAACATCATCTAGTCGAGTTGTGAGGGAACATCAGAAACAGACACAACAGTTGTGGGGTACTTTCCGTAAGCACAGCAGGGAAGGACTACAACACATAGCGCTAGGGGGAAGGCACAGATTTCCTCCTGTGAAGAGAACTCTGGAAGTGTCATTGGACCGGCCAGACTTGCGCAGCCTGGTGAGCCGTATTCTGGATTGAGGACCCAGAGATCTTGAGTAAAGAGGTAAAGAGACTGCAACCTGGTGTCTTTATTATTTATCGCGACCTGCACCCCACAACTGCACCGTTACAACACCACTTATTGCACCGGACGTCCCCCACTGACAGACAGGGCCACGGACCGGGTCTAGCCACCGTGACAACCCCAGGACTGAGATCCCACAGGCCCGGCTCCGGGTACCCCTCGGCCCTGCGGCGGTGTGGGGGCGCTCCATATATATACTGATAATAATCACACTGCACTGCATAATTATATATCTATATACACTGATAATAATCACACTGCACTGTATAATGATATATATATATATATATATATATATATATATATATACTGATAATAATCACACTGCACTGTATAATGATATATCTATATATATACTGATAATCACACTGCACTGTATAATGATATATCTATATACTGATAATCACACTGCAGTGTATAATGATATATCTATATATACTGATAATAATCACACCGCACTGTATAATTATATATCTATATACACTGATAATAATCACACTGCACTGTATAATGATATATCTATATATACTGATAATAATCACACTGCACTGTATAATGATATATCTATATACACTGATAATAATCACACTGCACTGTATAATGATATATCTATATATACTGATGATAATCACACCGCACTGTATAATGATATGTCTATATATACTGATAATAATCACACCGCACTGTATAATGATATATCTATATATACTGATAATAATCACACTGCACTGTATAATGATATATCTATATATACTGATAATCACACTGCACTGTATAATGATATATCTATATACACTAATAATAATCACACTGCACTGTATAATGATATATCTATAGACACTGATAATAATCACACTGCACTGTATAATGATATATCTATATATACTGATAATAATCACACCGCACTGTATAATGATATATCTATATATACTGATAATAATCACACTGCACTGTATAATGATATATCTATATATACTGATAATAATCACACTGCACTGTATAATGATATATCTATATATACTGATAATAATCACACTGCACTGTATAATGATATATCTATATATACTGATAATAATCACACTGCACTGCATAATGATATATCTATACATACTGATAATAATCACACCACACTGTATAATGATATATCTATATATACTGATAATAATCACACTGCACTGTATAATGATATATCTATATATACTGATAATAATCACACCGCACTGTATAATGATATATCTATATATACTGATAATAATCACACCGCACTGTATAATGATATATCTATATATACTGATAATAATCACACTGCACTGTATAATGATATATCTATATATACTGATAATCACACTGCACTGTATAATGATATATCTATATACACTAATAATAATCACACTGCACTGTATAATGATATATCTATAGACACTGATAATAATCACACTGCACTGTATAATGATATATCTATATATACTGATAATAATCACACCGCACTGTATAATGATATATCTATATATACTGATAATAATCACACTGCACTGTATAATGATATATCTATATATACTGATAATATTCACACTGTGCTGTATAATGATATATCTATATACTGATAATAATCACACTGCACTGTATAATGATATATCTATATACACTGATAATAATCACACTGCACTGTATAATGATATATCTATATATACTGATAATAATCACACCGCACTGTATAATGATATATCTATATACACTGATAATAATCACACTGCACTGTATAATGATATATCTATATACACTGATAATAATCACACTGCACTGTATAATGATATATCTATATATACTGATGATAATCACACCGCACTGTATAATGATATGTCTATATATACTGATAATAATCACACCGCACTGTATAATGATATATCTATATATACTGATAATAATCACACTGCACTGTATAATGATATATCTATATATACTGATAATCACACTGCACTGTATAATGATATATCTATATACACTAATAATAATCACACTGCACTGTATAATGATATATCTATAGACACTGATAATAATCACACTGCACTGTATAATGATATATCTATATATACTGATAATAATCACACCGCACTGTATAATGATATATCTATATATACTGATAATAATCACACTGCACTGTATAATGATATATCTATATATACTGATAATATTCACACTGTGCTGTATAATGATATATCTATATACTGATAATAATCACACTGCACTGTATAATGATATATCTATATACACTGATAATAATCACACTGCACTGTATAATGATATATCTATATATACTGATAATAATCACACCGCACTGTATAATGATATATCTATATACACTGATAATAATCACACTGCACTGTATAATGATATATCTATATACACTGATAATAATCACACTGCACTGTATAATGATATATCTATATATACTGATGATAATCACACCGCACTGTATAATGATATGTCTATATATACTGATAATAATCACACCGCACTGTATAATGATATATCTATATATACTGATAATAATCACACTGCACTGTATAATGATATATCTTCTTGCTACACTGCTCCAAATACTCAGCAGTGAGGGACACTCACTTCAGGACACTCTCACATCTCTTCCCGGACTTCATCACCATGAAGGAGGAAGAGAAGACATATATCCTGCTGGGAGAAGAAGAGAGAGCAGTGGAGATAGCAGCGCGGTATGTGAGCGAATGTCATAGACTGCGAGAAAGAGAACTATGATGCCATGGACTATAGCCCCCACAATGGATCTGCCCCATCCACCTCCCCTATGCCATGGACTATAGCCCCCACCCTGGATCTGCCCCCATCCACCTCCCCTACAGCTCCTACCCAACATCCCCACAGTCCCTATTCCCATTGCCTTTATACACTTGCTTTGGCAAAACTGATGTGTATTTGGTCCTGCCAATAAAGCTTCTTTGAATTTGAATTTGAATCTATATATACTGATAATATTCACACTGCGCTGTATAATGATATATCTATATACTGATAATAATCACACTGCACTGTATAATGATATATCTATATATATACTGATAATAATCACACTGCACTGTATAATGATATATCTATATATACTGATAATAATCACACTGCACTGTATAATGATATATCTATATATACTGATAATAATCACACTGCACTGTATAATGATATATCTATATATACTGATAATAATCACACTGCACTGTATAATGATATATCTATATATACTGATAATAATCACACTGCACTGTATAATGATATATCTATATATACTGATAATAATCACACTGCACTGCATAATGATATATCTATACATACTGATAATAATCACACCGCACTGTATAATGATATATCTATATATACTGATAATAATCACACTGCACTGTATAATGATATATCTATATATACTGATAATAATCACACTGCACTGTATAATGATATATCTATATACACTGATAATAATCACACTGCGCTGTATAATGATATATCTATATACACTGATAATAATCACACTGCACTGTATAATGATATATCTATATATACTGATAATAATCACACTGCACTGTATAATTATATATCTATATACACTGATAATAATCACACTGCACTGTATAATGATATATGTATATATACTGATAATAATCACACTGCACTGTATAATGATATATCTATATATACTGATAATAATCACACTGCACTGTATAATGATATATCTATATACTGATAATAATCACACTGCACTGTATAATGATATATCTATATATACTGATAATAATCACACTGCACTGTATAATGATATATCTATATACTGATAATAATCACACTGCACTGTATAATGATATATCTATATATACTGATAATAATCACACTGCACTGTATAATGATATATCTATATACTGATAATAATCACACTGCACTGTATAATGATATATCTATATATACTGATAATAATCACACTGCGCTGTATAATGATATATCTATATATACTGATAACAATCACACTGCACTGTATAATGATATATCTATATATACTGATAATAATCACACTGCACTGTATAATGATATATCTATATACACTGATAATAATCACACTGCGCTGTATAATGATATATCTATATACACTGATAATAATCACACTGCACTGTATAATGATCTATCTATATACTGATAATAATCACACTGCACTGTATAATGATCTATCTATATATACTGATAATAATCACACTGCACTGTATAATGATCTATCTATATATACTGATAATAATCACACTGCACTGTATAATGATATATCTATATACTGATAATAATCACACTGCACTGTATAATGATATATCTATATATACTGATAATAATCACACTGCACTGTATAATGATATATCTATATATACTGATAATAATCACACTGCACTGTATAATGATATATCTATATATACTGATAATAATCACACTGCACTGTATAATGATATATCTATATACTGATAATAATCACACTGCACTGTATAATGATATATCTATATACACTGATAATAATCACACTGCACTGTATAATGATATATCTATATACTGATAATAATCACACTGCACTGTATAATGATATATCTATATATACTGATAATAATCACACTGCGCTGTATAATGATATATCTATATATACTGATAACAATCACACTGCACTGTATAATGATATATCTATATATACTGATAATAATCACACTGCACTGTATCTATAATATAACGCTGGGAGCGTCACTCTGTCCGAAGCCTCTATAGACTGCGCAAGCGCACGCGCCGGCGCAGTCTAGGCCCCACAGAGCGACGCTCCCAGGAGATCGCGGTATGCGTAAACACTGAACGCTCACCGCGATCTCCAACGGAGAAGCAGGGACCGCCAGGAGGGTAAGTATGATATATTTACCTGTCCCGTTCCTCCGTTGCGCGCTGCCCCTCCGTCCTCCGGTCCACATCCTCTGCCTGTGACGTTCACAGTTCAGAGGGCGCGATGACGCGCTTAATGCGCGCCGCCCTCTGACTGAACAGTCACAGGCAGAGGACCCGGAAGACAGACCGGCGCGCAGCGCTGGATCAGGGCCAGGTAACTATAGCAAGTGCCGGGGGCCTGAGCTAGCGGCGACTCCGGCACCTGACCCCCACAGCGCGCCGGTGTCCCCGCCTGCTCAGGCCCCCAGCACCGCCGCGCACAGCCTGAGCCACCGCACCCAGCACAGCCTGAGCCACCGCACCCAGCACGGCCTGAGCCACCGCAGCCAGCACCGCCTGAGCCACCGCAGCCAGCACCGCCTGAGCCACCGCACCCAGCACGGCCTGAGCCACCGCACCCAGCACGGCCTGAGCCACCGCACCCAGCACGGCCTGAGCCACCGCACCCAGCACGGCCTGAGCCACCGCACCCAGCACGGCCTGAGCCACCGCACCCAGCACGGCCTGAGCCACCGCACCCAGCACGGCCTGAGCCACCGCACCCAGCACGGCCTGAGCCACCGCACCCAGCACGGCCTGAGCCACCGCACCCAGCACAGCCGCCCACAGCCACGCACAGCCGCCGCACCCAGCACAGCCTGAGCCACCGCACAGCCTGAGCCACCGCACCCAGCACAGCCACGCACAGCCGCCGCACCCAGCACAGCCACGCACAGCCGCCGCACCCAGCACAGCCACGCACAGCCGCCTGCACTCAGCACCGCCACGCACAGCTGCCCGCGCTCAGCTCCGCCACGCAAAGCCACCCACGCACAGCACAGCCACATACAGCCGCCCGCACTCAGCACAGCCGCCTGCACTTAGCACAGCCGCCCGCACTGATGGGGGCGCAGGATGGAGCAGCACATGATAGGGTGGAGCAGCACATGACAGGATGGGGGCGCAGGATGGAGCAGCACAGCCACCGCACCCAGCACAGCCACCGCACCCAGCACAGCCGCCCGCACCCAGCACAGCCTGAGCCACCGCACCCAGCACAGCCACGCACAGCTGCCGCACCCAGCACAGCCACCGCACCCAGCACAGCCACGCCCACCCAGCACGGCCACGCACAGCCGCCTGCACTCAGCACAGCCACGCACAGCCGCCTGCACTCAGCATAGCCACGCACAGCCGCCCGCACTCAGCACCGCCACGCACAGCCGCCCGCACTCAGCACCGCCACGCACAGCCGCCCGCACTCAGCACGGCCACGCACAGCCGCCCGCACTCAGCACCGCCACGCACAGCCGCCCGCACTCAGCACCGCCACGCACAGCCGCCCACGCACAGCATAGCCACGCACAGCCGCCGCACCCAGCATAGCCACGCACAGCCGCCGCACCCAGCATAGCCACGCACAGCCGCCGCACCCAGCACCGCCACAAACAGCCGCCGCACCCAGCACAGCCACGCACAGCCGCCCACACCCAGCACAGCCACGCACAGCCGGCCACACCCAGCACAGCCGCCCGCACCCAGCACAGCCTGAGCCGCCGCACCCAGCACAGCCGCCGCACCCAGCACAGCCGCCGCACCCAGCACAGCCACGCCCACCCAGCACAGCCACGCACAGCCGCCCGCACCCAGCACAGCCGCCCGCACTCAGCACCGCCACGCACAGCCGCCCGCACTCAGCACCGCCACGCACAGCCGCCCATGCACAGCACAGCCACATACAGCCGCCGCACCCAGCATAGCCACGCACAGCCGCCCGCACCCAGCACAGCCGCCGCACCCAGCACAGCCACGCACAGCCGCCCGCACCCAGCACAGCTGCCCGCACCCAGCACAGCCGCCTGCACTCAGCACAGCCACGCACAGCCGCCCACAGCCACGCACAGCCGCCTGCACTCAGCACCGCCACTCACAGCTGCCCGCACTCAGCACCGCCACGCACAGCCGCCCACGCATAGCACAGCCACATACAGCCGCCCGCACTTAGCACAGCCGCCCGCACTGATGGGGTGCAGGATGGAGCAGCACATGATAGGGTGGAGCAGCACATGACAGGATGGGGGCGCAGGATGGAGCAGCACAGCCACCGCACCCAGCACAGCCACCGCACCCAGCACAGCCACCGCACCCAGCACAGCCACGCACAGCCGCCCGCACCCAGCACAGCCACGCACAGCCACCCGCACTCAGTACCGCCACGCACAGCCGCCCGCACCCAGCACAGCCACCTGCACCCAGCACAGCCACGCACAGCCACCCGCACTCAGTACCGCCACGCACAGCCGCCCGCACCCAGCACAGCCACGCCCAGCCGCCCACGCACAGCACAGCCACATACAGCCGCCCGCACTCAGCACAGCTGCCCGCACTCAGCACAGCCGCCCGCACTGATGGGGGCGCAGGATGGGAGCACATGACAGGATGGGGATGCAGGATGGAGTAGCACATACCAGGATGGAGACCATATACCAATATAAATGCTCGCCACCCGGGCGTAGAACGGGTTCAATAGCTAGTAATGATATATCTATATACACTGATAATAATCACACTGCGCTGTATAATGATATATCTATATACACTGATAATAATCACACTGCACTGTATAATGATCTATCTATATACTGATAATAATCACACTGCACTGTATAATGATCTATCTATATATACTGATAATAATCACACTGCACTGTATAATGATCTATCTATATATACTGATACACTGCACTGTATAATGATATATCTATATACTGATAATAATCACACTGCACTGTATAATGATATATATACAATGGGGGAAATAAGTATTTGATCCCTTGCTGATTTTGTAAGTTTGCCCGCTGACAAAGACATGAACAGTCTATAATTTTAAGGGTAGGTTAATTTAACATTGAGAGATAGAATATCAGAAATAAAATCCAGAACATCACAGGGGCTTGATGACATGCTAAGTGGGCCGACTAGTCTGGGGAAACCAGCGCCCCATAAACTATTTAAAGGTCTCATTTACATATCATAAACGGACTTTAGAAATACGTTCTGCAAAGATCTTGTGTGTAATGTAACAAAGGGACTGTTAGGAAGGGTATTTAGCTTTGTAGACACAACTGCTGGTGGTTCTGGGGGCACAGGGGACCTGACAGGTTCTCTGTAACATCCCCATTGGTGACTCGCTTTCCTCATCTGCCACTCATCTTCTTTTTCTAACCTTCTCCTTCGGCCTTCCACAGTTTACTAACTCTCCTACTCATAAAGACTGGAATACGCTGGACCTGGTCTTCTAATGGCTCTGTTCCGTGCTTGACTTTACTAACTCCCCTGTCCCGCTTTCAGACCACAACCCTTTTTCCTTCTCTGAGAAGAACTGTCTCAACACCCAGGACACCCCCACTTATGACACATACAGAAATCTACGTGCCATCAATACCCAGCAGCTTATGAACACTATGCAGTCATCTTTAGCCATCACTTCCTTCTGTCCAGAGTCAGCTTTGTCACATTACAATACATTGCAGAGCCCCCTGGACAAAACATCACCAGCTACACGCAGAAAGACCCGATACAGACAGTGGCAACCCTGGCCTTCTGCTGAGGACACTTTTTCTTCAGCACTACTCAAGGTGTGCCGAGCATCTGTGGAGAAATTCACTTTCAGCAGAAGACTTCATCACTATAAGTTCATGCTCAAAACGTATAACTCTTGTCTCCTGCAGGCCAAACAAATCTGTTTCAGCACCCTCATCACATCACTAATCAACAATCCAAAACGACTCTTCGAAGCCTTCCACTCCCTCCTGAGCCCTAAAGTACAGGCGCCGGTCACCAATCTCAGTGCTGACTATCTGGCCACTTATTTCCTAAAAAAAATCATCCACATCTGTCAGGACATTTTGCACAATCCCTTCAGAGCCTAGATCCTTTCCCCTCCCGCTCCTCAAGCTCAATTCACCTCTTCGAGCCTGTAACAGAAGAAGTGACCAGGTTCCTTGCTTCCTCCCACCCTACAACTTGTACCAGTGACCCAATTCCCTTACATCTCCAACAGTCCCTCTCTCCAGCTGTCACCACTCACCTAACTAAAATATTTAATCTCTCTTTCTTCCGATATTTTACCCTCTTCATTCAAACACACAATCCTAGCCCCTTTACTTAAAATCCATCCCTCTACCAGAACTGTGCTGCTAACTACAGATCTCTCTAATCTAACCTTCATCTCTAAACTCCTGGAAGGCTTGGTCAACTCCCATCCAACTCTCTACTGAAACTGCCCTCACTAAAGTCTCTAATGATCTACTAACAGTTAAATCTAATGGTCACTGCTCCATGCTGATTCTCCTGGATCTCTCTGCTTCATTTGACACTGTGGATCACCAGCTTCTCCTCACTATTTTCCACTCTTTTTCTCTCCTGGTTCTCCTCCTATCTCTCTGACCGCTCCTTCACTGTATTTTTTTGCAAGCTCTTACTCCTCTCCTCTATCAGGGGTTCCTCAAGGCTCCTAGGCCTCCTCCTTTTCTCTCTGTACATTGCCCCCATTGGACAAAACATCAGTAGATTCGTTTTCCAGTACATCTCTATGTTGATGACACCAATTATCATCATCTCACATCATCTCCTGACATCATTCACCTCCAGCTTAATACAAAATACCAATGATTGTCTGCCCCTGTCTCTAACATCATGTCCTCCCTCTTTCTGAAATTAAATCTCTTCAAAACTGAACTTCTTGTGTTTCCTCCGTCTACTAACCTATCTATACCTGATATGGCAATTACCTTAGGTGGTTCAACCATAACTCCAAAGTGGCACACTCGCTGTTTAGGGTCATATATGACACAAAACTTTCCTTAATTCCTTATATCCAATCACTCGCTCGCTCATGTTACCTGCATCTTTAGAATCCGACCATTTCACACTTTTGAAACGGCAAAAACTATTACTCTTGCTTATTCAGTCTGGACTACTGCAAGTCTCTACTGATTGGTCTCCTTCTAACTAAACTTTCTCCACTCCACTCCATCCTGAATGTGGCAACCAAGGTCGCTTTTCTGTCCAGCCGCTTCACCGATGCCTCCACCCTGTGCCAGTTATTACACTGGTTGGAAATTTGCTACAGAATACAATACAAACTTATCTCTCTCACCCAGAAAGCTTTCTCAGTTCTGCTCCACCTCATATCTCATCCCTCAATTCTGTCTATCACCCTACCTGTGCCCTCTGTTCGGCAACTGACCTAAGATGAACATCCTCATAATCCTCTGTCTCCAAGACTTCTCTCATGCTGCACTAGTGTTCTTCAATGCACTACACCAAACAATTCGACTAATATCTAGCCCACATGTTTTTAAGCGTGCTTTAAAACCAAATCTCTTTAGACAAGCCTTTCACCCCTGCTCCCTCCTTCTGAATGTTAATTGAAATGCCAGCCAGGGCCGTGGGGTACTCGGTACCGGGTCCGGTACTTAAGGGGATGTGTTACAGCGGCGGCGACCCGGTCCATGACCCTGGGCACCCATGTAATAGGGAAAGGTCTTTAAAGGGGTTTGAGAATAAAGTTTGTTTGTGACGCCACCTGTGGTATTCGGTCATAGGGGACCGATGCTGCTTAAAGGGGTCCTCTGGGGTGATGTTATTGCAGCTATGATGGTATAACTTCCCACAGGTGAAGTTGGGTCCCCAGGGCTCCTGATGTGTAGATGAAGATGGTGGGTGGTGTAGTAAGAAACGGAGCACACAGGTTTGCAGTCTCTTTACCAGGTTTACTGAAGAGTTCAGGCAGCCACAGTCCAGGGCACCAGATCACAGGTACAAGTAGGGTCCTGCCAGCTTGGAAGCGAGTTCAGAGTCCCCCTTACCAGGTGGAGTTAGAAGCCTTCCTACTAGCGCTGTGGTGTAGTCTCTTGCTGCCTGTGGCTTCTGTCAAGGTACTCACTGTTCTCTCTGTCCTCCTTAAAGGTGGGACACTAACCCATATGACAGGTGGCTCGTTCTACTTTGCGGTTCTACCAGGCTCTGCTCCTTGCGGTTCTACTTCTCCCGTTCTTGGCTCCGCCTCCTGCTTTTCTGCACTTGGCTCCGCCTCCAGCTCTTGGCTCCGCCTCCTGCGTTTCTGCACTTGGCTCTACCTCCAGCTGTTGGCTCCACCTCCTGTGTTTCTACACTTGGCTCTACCTCCAGCTCTTGGCTCCAACTCCTGCATTTCTGCACTTGGCTCCGCCTCCAGCTCTTGGCTCCATTTCCTGCGCTCCTGTTCTTGGCTCTAGCTCCTGTGCTTTCGCTCTGTATCCGCTCTTGCGGTCTTTCTCTACCTATTATTTAGTCCTCCTGTCTGAACAGGTTCTTACCTGTTTTACATACCTGCCTGCAGACCGGTCCCTACCGGTTCTTCCAGTGTACTAGTCTGGTCTGCCTGTCCTTCCAGAGAGCCAGCCGTGTCCGCCTGCCTGCTAGTGTCTCTGTTGTACCAGTCTGCCTGCCTGTGCCGTGTCTGCCAGAGTGCCCGCTTGCCTGTCTATGTTCCGTTCCCTGGTGGGATCAGCAGCCACAGCCAGACACCACCCTGGAGTGGTACCTGGTAGCTTCCTATTGCACAAGTCTGACCTCACCATCGGAGGCTCCAGCGAACACCTAGGAAGCTACTTAGTTACGCCCCTTCCAGGGAAGTTTGGTCTGTGGTCCAGTGGGGCCGCACGCCCGCGCCAACCAGTCTGGGCGCGTGCGTGACAGTTTGCACAGGCCATGGTTCCCGCTGAGTCCCATGTCCTTTCGCTCTTGGAGCAAGATGCACCAATCATTGTCTCTGATGCTATCTATAATTTACTTCTGGCCTTCAAAAACAAGCTCCTGCGGATCCACCAAGGTACTATGGGGATCCAAAACTGTGCCGTGTGTTCCTGGAGAAGTGTATGCTGAACTTTGAATGGTATGCTTCCGATTTCCCCTCTGATCTGTTCAAAGTGGCATACATAATGTCCTACCTAGCAGGAGATGCTTTGGAATGGATTAAACCCCTCTGTGAAGCATCATCACGGACTTGGAGGCCTTCCTGGCGGCCTTCCATAAAGTCTTCGATGTGCCTACTTCTACGTCTCCTGAAAAATCTTCCCCTCCAAGCTCATAGAGACGGTCCAGATGAAAGAAACCTGTGGGTAAACCGCTGCTTCCGTCTATGACTGTCCAAGACTCTTCTGTTCCACAACCTGCCGAAGCAGCCACCCGAGCAAGATCCAAGAGGTCTAATAAAAGGGGGCCTGAATCTTGTGCTGAGATTGAAATACGGTATCCCTGTGGTTGTAAAGAACATTCAGATGGTCTTTGCCCTGTGAAGCCTGTACTCCAAAACCCTGGGCCAGTAGGAGAGGCTGTCCCTGGCAAGAGTACTTCCTCTCCATCAAAGGTAATGACTGTTTCTCTGCCTTCTGGGAGCTTTGGTGTGTTTAAGCAGCCTGTCATACGGAGTCGGTGTATGGTCTCCGTTCTTCAGCTCTAGAACCCGGTGTGGGCGTTGCCTGATAAAGGCCGAGCCCTGCTAAAGAGCAGTCTAGTCCTGCAAGGACAACTACAGCTCCAAGTTGGAGCCTTATACACGAAGAAGTTTGTTTTCCGTATGCTGTCTGTTATGCCCATGGGTCATTCTGAGCCAAGGACTCTACCACCCGCTCTGGTCAAGAGTTCCAGTAAAGTGCTTCGTTTGAACTTACCCAGTCTTGAGAAGTGTCTGGTTCCCATGCGTCAAAGACATTCAGCAGTGTCATCTTCTTCAGCTGGTCTGCTAGTCATCGAGTCAAGGTGTGCTGACGTCACCGAAGATGGGGAAATGTTGATGATGTCTCCACACATCTCCAGCGACTATACCAGTAAACAGTCGTCGAGTCAAGCTGTGCTAACGTCACCGAAGATGGGGAAGCGGTGACGATCTCTCCACACATCTCCAACGACTATACCTGTAATCCATTCCTAGGAACATCCCCGCCGTTTGGACGATTTCTTCTGGATAACGGGCAGAAGATAGTTCCTATGTGGATACCTTCAGCGGTCCCTGTGGCCGGCTGGTGAAGATTTCAAAACATAAGTCTGTTCACCTCAATTTTTCTCTGACCTGGTGGATCTGTTGTTCTCCACACTCATCTCTAGTGACTTTTCCTGTGTTCAGTATCCGGGAGCTTCTCTCCTACCTGTTGGGCAAAAGTTGAACCCCGTGGGAGGGTTTCCAGTTTCCAAGTGTCTGGCTGGTGAAGATGTTAAGACATCAGCATTCAAGTCCCTGTTACCTGTCTACCTGGAGGAGGTGGTCCAGCTCATTGTGGAAGCTAACCCTGTTAAGCACCAAGAGACTTTGTTTTCTGTGATTCCTTGTGACCCGCCTGCCTTATTCTACCCTGAAGATGTCATGTTGGCCAGGACTGTCTGTGGACCTATTCTTCTTCTGCAAATCATCCTGGCGAGCTTGAAGAAGAGGGCCCGTAAAGGGGGGGGGGTGTACTGTAACAACCCTGCTGGCATCACTGCATGGCCTCCCATCCCCCACCTGCATTACACTCAAACTCACGTACTTCTCTGGGCCTTGTGTGACTTCTCTCTGCTGCCAGCTCCATGCTGTGTGCCTCATGTCTGCTGTTTGCTCTGTGCATGCTCTGTCTGTGTGCATAGGGGGGCGGCGCCGGCAACTCCTGTTTCTTATAGAGACTGTATGCACCTTGCTATGGTGTCCCTGGCCAATCGCCATGAGTCTTCCTGTATTTAAGACATCCCCACCCATTGGTGGGGGCTGTGCAACTTACTCCCTCAGTCAGTTCTTAGGTGCTGAGGTGCCAGGCCCTGTCTTGTTTACTCTCATGTCTGCCACCCTGGGGGGCGTTGTACCCTGGTCTGTTTTCTGTGTAGCCACCCAGTGGGGCTTAGTACCATGGCCTATGTCTTTGTGTAGCCACCCAGCGGGGCTTCGTACCCTGGCCTATGTCTGCCACCCAGAGGGGCGTCGTACCCTGGCTTGTGTCCATGTCTCTGTGTCTTATTTGGTTCCTGACTTTGTCTTAGCCTAGTCTTGTTCCTGTGTCCATTTATATCCTAGCCTTGGTTTCCTTTCCCTGCTGTGCGTACTCTGTGTCTTGCTTAGCTCTGCTTTCGGCTCCGCTTTCTGCAACCTTGGTTTTGCTCTGGGCTCTGCACTCTGTGTCTTGCTCTGCACTCTGACTTTGCTCTGCTCTCAGCTCTGCACTCTGTGGCTTTGCTCTCAGCACTGCTCTGTAGGCTTTGCTCTGCACTTTGCTCTGTACTCTGACTTTGCTCTGCACTCCCCTCTGTGTCTTGCTTTGCTCTGCTTTCGGCTCCGCTCTCTGCGACCTTGCTTTGCTCTTTGCTCTGCTTTCGGCTCCGCTCTCTGCAACCTTGCTTTGCTCCTTGCTCTGCATTCTGTGACCTTGCTCTGCACTCTGTGGTTTGCTCTCTGCTCTGCACTCTGTGTCTTGCTCTGCACTCTGTGTCTTGCTCTGCACTCTGACTTTGCTCTGCTCTCAGCTCTGCACTCTGTGGCTTTGCTCTCAGCTCTGCTCTGTAGCTTTGCTCTGTAGCTTTGCTCTGTACTCTGACTTTGCTCTGCACTCAGTGGCCCTGCTCTGTGGCTCCGCTCAGCTCTCACTCTGTGGTTTCGCTTCTTGTGGTTCTACTTTGCTCCGCTCCTTGCGGTTCTACCAGGCTCCGCTCCTTGCGGTTCTACTTCTCCCGTTCTTGGCCCCGCCTCCTGCGTTTCTGCACTTGGCTCCGCCTCCAGCTATTGGCTCCGCCTCCTGCGTTTCTACACTTGGCTCCGCCTCCAGCTCTTGGCTCCGCCTCCTGCGTTTCTGCACTTGGCTCCGCCTTCCTGCACGGTTTTGCACTTGGCTCCGCCTCCAGCTCTTGGCTCCGCCTCCTGCATTTCTGCACTTGGCTCTGCCTCCAGCTCTTGGCTCCGCCTCCTGCATTTCTACACTTGGCTCCGCCTCCAGCTCTTGTCTCCGTCTCCTGCGTTCCTGTTCTTGGCTCTAGCTCCTGTGCTTTCGCTCTGCATCCGCTCTTGCGGTCTTTCTCTACCTATTATTTAGTCCTCCTGTCTGAACAGGTTCTTACCTGTTTTACATACCTGCCTGCAGACCGGTCCCTACCGGTTCTTCCAGTGTACTAGTCTGGTCCGCCTGTCCTTCTAGAAAGCCAGCCGTACCTGCCTGCCTACCAGAGAGCCAGCTGTGTCCGCCTGCCTGCCAGTGTCTCTGTTGTAGCCGTCTGCCTGTCTGTGTACCAGCCGTGCCCGCCTGTCAGCCAGAGTGCCCGCTTGCCTGTCTATGTTCCGTTCCCCGGTGGGATCAGCAGCCACAGCCAGACACCACCCTGGAGTGGTACCTGGTAGCTTCCTATTGCACAAGTCTGACCTCACCATCGGAGGCTTCAGCGAACACCTAGGAAGCTACTTAGTTACGCCCCTTCCAGGGAAGTTTGGTCTGTGGTCCAGTGGGGCCACACCCCCGCACACCCGCGCCAACCAGTCTGGGCGCGTGCGTGACACATGTTGCATGCTTGTGTGTACCTGATAAAGAAGATCCTTCCTCGCTTCCAAGCATGACATCACTCTCCCCTTGAGGAAAGCAATGCCACTGTAACAATCAGGACCCTGGGGTGTTATATAATCATTATCTTCTTCCTGTTTTTCATTGGTCTCCACATCCTCCATGCCCCCAACAGCACACAGTAACAGAACTCAGACATATCCTGGCTGATGACTAGATCATGCAGCTTTATATTATAACCCCTATCTACTATATAATTGTCTAAGGGTCACTTCCGTCTGTCTGTCTGTCTGTCACGGATATTCATTGGTCGTGGCCTCTGTCTGTCATGGAAATCGAAGTCGTTGATTGGTCGTGGCCAGTGGTGGGATTCAGCCGGTACGACCCGGTACGGGGCAGCCGTTTACTAAAATTTCTATCTGCCAGCGTTCCGGTAATTGAAAATGGTTACCACGCCCCCGGACCGCCTCCGGACCGCCCCCGGACGGGTTGCTGTGCTGCTGGTGGGGATTGTTCACCCCGGGAGGGTGTAAACTACAATCCCCATAATGCAGTTCGCTCACACCGGAAGCGCCTCTACTGCAGGGCACGGGTAGAGTGGCGGTTAATGTGAGTGGCCGAGATAACTAGTAAACGCAGTGGCATGGTGGGAGGAGACTGGGAGCTATCGGCTGCCATGGTAACAGTGAGACGCCCCGTGCTGTGCAGCAGCTGCGGTTCCGGCCTGAGCGCGGCTTTGTTATGAGTCCCACTCCCAGCAGGAGCCGTGTATGAGGCGGCCCAGCGCTGCGCTATGGTGAGTGAGCCCATCATCTGGGGTCCTCCAGGGTCATGTGACCGGCGCCTGGGATTCACTGCTGACTTCTGTATTTCAGGCTGCCAGGAATAAGGCTGGATTTAAGGGTGAGTGCGCCGCTGTGTACTTGTCACTTAAGGTGCCGTTACACTGAGCAACTTACCAGCGATCGCGACCAGCGACGTGATCGCTGGTAAGTTGCTGTGTGGTCGCTGGGGAGCTGTCACACAGACAGCTCTCTCCAGCGACCAAGCGACTTCGGCATCGCTGAAACTGTCTTCAGCGATGCCGAAGTCCCCATGTAAAAAAAAAAAAAAACACTACATACGCACCTTCTGTCGTCCTTCATGTCCCTCGGCGCTTGCCGCACTGACTGTGTCTCAGCGCCGGCCGGCCGTAACAGCGGTGCCCAGCGGTGAACCGCTGTTACTGCAGGTTCACCGCTGGGCTCTGCTTTACGGCCGGACGGCGCTGAGACAGTCAGTACGGCAAGCTCCAGGGGACGTGACGGACAACAGACGGTGAGTATGTAGTGTTTTTTTTTTACTTTTACCATGGTATCCATGGTAAATATCGGGTTACTAAGCGCGGCCCTGCACTTAGTAACCCGATGTTTACCATGGATACCAGTGAAGACATCGCTGGATCGGCGTCACACACGGCGATCCAGCGATGTCAGCGGGAGAGTTGCGACGAAAGAAAGTTCGTCCACTCTCCCTGCAACCAGCGATATCCCAGCAGGATCCAGATCGCTGCTGCGTGCCAAACATAGCGATATCGCTATGCAGGACGCTGCAACGTCACGGATCGCTGGCGATATCGCTGCAACCTCGCCCAGTGTGACGGTACCTTTAGGGATTTGCAATATTTCCTATGAATTATGTGAAGGACTGGTGCAGTAATTACCCAAACATACCTCTCCGGACGTTATAGTCCCCAGCATGAATCTGCCAGGGCATGCTTGGAGTTGTAGTTCTACAACTGGACACTGCATAACTTACAAAGTTTTGTCAAATTTAGCAATTTTCAAACTCAATTTTTGTGCCCTTAAGGCCGGGATCACACACAGGGCCGTATTTGCCACTAGGCACGCGAGGGCACGTGCCTAGGGCGGCGACATTGCGGGGGGGGGCGGCACCTGAGCAAGGTTTTTTGGTTTTTTTTAGTCCCGGGTCACAAACGCGACCGACCGCCCCCGCCCGCCTCCGAGTCCCACCCTCCCTCCTTGAAGACGATACTCACCCTGCTCCAGCGATGCCTGGTCTCAGCGTCTGTAGCGCGTCCAGAGTGAGCGGTCACGTGGTACCGCTCATTAAAGGTCATGAATATGCGCATATTCATGACCTTAATCAGCCGTACCACATGACCGCTCACTCAGGAAGAAGGCGCTGCGGCGGGACAGAGCCAGAGGGAGGATGTCGGCGCAGCCGCGCGGTGTGTGGGACAGCTGACAGGTGAGTATGGGGGGCGGAGGGATGAAGGAGGAAGGTAAGCCGCCCGAGCCATGCAAGATGGGAGAAGGAGCGGGGGAGGGGGTGGAGAGATGAGCCATGCATACCGGGGAGTATGAGCCATCAGCCATGCATATGGGGGGGGGGGAATATGAGCCATCAGCCATGCATACAGGTGGGGGAATTATGAGCCATCAGCCATGCATACAGGGGGGTGGGGAATTATGAGCCATTAGCCATGCATACAGGGGGGGGGGAATTATGAGCCATGCATACGGGAATATGAGCCATCAGCCATACATACGGGGGGGGGGAATTATGAGCCATGCATACAGGGGGGGGGGTGGAGAGATGAGCCATGCATACGGGGGGTGGGGGGGTGGAGAGATGAGCCATGCATACAGGGGGGAGGTGGAATATGAGCCATGCATACAGGGGGGAGTGAATATGAGCCATGCATACGGGGGGGGGGAGTATGAGCCATGCATACAGGGGGGGGTCATTATACAGTATGGAGAACTGTGTGTGGCCATTATACAGTATGGAGCATCGTGTGTGGCCATTATACAGTATGGAGCATCATGTGTGGCCATTATACAGTATGGAGCATCATGTGTGGCCATTATACAGTATTGAGCATCATGTGTGGCCGTTATACAGCATGGAGCATCATGTGTGGCCATTATACAGTATGGAGCATCGTGTGGCCGTTATACAGTATGGAGCATCGTGTGGCCGTCATACAGTATGGAGCATCATGTATGGCCATTATACAGTATGGAGCATCATGTGTGGTCGTTATACAGTATTGAGCATCATGTGTGGCCGTTATACAGTATTGAGCATCATGTGTGGCCGTTATACAGTATGGAGCATCATGTGTGGCCATTATACAGTATGGAGCATCATGTGTGGCCGTTATACAGTATTGAGCATCATGTGTGGCCGTTATACAGTATGGAGCATCGTGTGGCCGTTATACAGTATGGTCCATGACTTTAATACCGTATGTCACAACGTATTCTTGTCATTAAGGGAGACAAACTGCTTCCAAAAATATGAATCGTGCCACTGGGCGTGGCTTATTAGTATGGGCGGGGTTATTGAAAATGGGCGTGGCCAAAATTCCGGCCGCCGCGACTTAGAGGACCTATTGTTAAAAATTTGAATCCCACCCCTGGTCGTGGCAAAACGCCCACAGTCCGGCGGCAACATGGCCTCTCCTTCCTCCCCGCAGTCAGTGCCCGCTCCATACTCCCCTCCAGTCAGAGCTCACACAGGGTTAATGGTGTGCGGTGTAACGCACTCCATTAACGCAGCTATTATCCCTGTGTGACCAACTTTTTACTATTGATGCTGCCTATGCAGTATCAATTGTAAAAAGATCTGTTACAAATAATAATAATAATTATCTCACCCTCCGACGTGGCGCGGTGTCCTCGGCAGTGCAAGCGGCAGGTTCCGGTGCCAAGGATGCTATACGAGGACCTGCCATGACGTCACGGTCATGTGACCGCGACGTCATCACAGGTCCTGCGCGAGAAGGACCTGCCATGATGTCACGGTCATGTGACCGCGACGTCATCACAGGTCCTGCGCTCATACCAACCCTGGGACCGTAAGTTGCCGCGTGCACCGTACACAGGCGCCAGGACTTCAACAGCACTTCAGAAGGTGAGTATATGTTTATTTGTTATTTTACGTCACTGGGCAATATACTACGTAGCTGGGCAATATACTACGTGGCTGGGCAATATACTACGTGGCTGGGCAATATACTACGCGGCTGGGCAATATACTACGCGGCTGGGCAATATACTACGCGGCTGGGCAATATACTACGCGGCTGGGCAATATACTACGCGGCTGGGCAATATACTACGCGGCTGTGCTATATACTTCGTAGCTGGGCAATATACTACGTGGCTGACCAATATGCAATATACTACGTGGCTGGGCAATATACTACGTGACTGGGCAATATACTACGTGGCTGGACAATATACTACGTGGCTGAGCAATATACTACGTGGCTGGGCAATATACTACATGGCTGGGCAATATACTACATGGCTGGGCAATATACTACGTGGGCTGGGCAATATACTACGTGGACATGCATATTCTAGAATACCCGATGCGTTAGAATCAGGCCACCATCTAGTTTATTATAATTATGGTTGAACTGTACATAACAAACACGTTCTACCCATTGTGTCCCATGTTTCCTTATAGATTGTAAGCTTGTGAGCAGGACCCTCACTGTTGTGGATTCTGTTTGTGGGCTCCCTCTGGTGGTTACTGCTGGTACTGGGTGACTTTGGTGGGTTGCGGCCTTTGGTTTCCACCTGTCCATCAGAGGCTGGGTGTTTCCTATTTTACCTGGCCTTTCTGTCATTCCCTTGCCGGCTATCAATGTATTCAGATGTGCTCTGTTTGGTTCCTGCCTACCTGCTCCCAGATCTTTCAGGATAAGCTAAGTGCTGATTTTCAGTTGTTTGGTTTTTTGTCCAGCTTGCTTATTATGTCTCTATGCTAGCTGGTAGCTCTAGTGGACTGAGGTTCTCCCCATGTGCCATGAGTTGGCACATGGGTTCTTGTAATCTCAGGATGGTTTTTTTGATTAGGGTTTTTTGCTGACCGCTCAGTCCCCTTTTGTATCGTTCTGCTTTCTAGTTTACAGCGGGCCTCAATTTGCTAAAGCTATATATATCATCTCTATGTGTGTGCCTTCCTCTCATTTCACCGTCAATATATGTGGGGGGCAACTATATCTTTTGGGGTTCATTCCTCTGGAGGCAAGTGAGGTCTTTATTTTCTCTGCAGTGCTAGTTAGCTCTTAGGCTGGTGCGTGGCGTCTAGAACCAACGTAGGCACGCTCCCTGGCTATCTCTAGTTGCGTTTGTCAGGCGTAGGGCAGCGGTCAGCCCAGGTTCCATCACCCTAGAGCTCGTCCGTTATTTATTTGTACTTTGCTTGTCGTGTGCTATCCCTAGCCATTGGGATTCATGACAGTATAGCCGGCCCACAAAGTGTTAATTGTTTGGGCTGAAGCAGGAGAAAAAGAAGTGTTTAAGGAATTTTTTTTTTTTTTTTCCCTTCAGAGTTTTGCTGCCTAGCCCTTAATTGCTGTCTAGCTGCTTCTTACCTCCTCTTAACCCTTGAATGGCTCTGATCT
This sequence comes from Ranitomeya variabilis, assembly GCF_051348905.1. Taxonomy (NCBI): domain Eukaryota; kingdom Metazoa; phylum Chordata; class Amphibia; order Anura; family Dendrobatidae; genus Ranitomeya; species Ranitomeya variabilis. The sequence goes on from NC_135236.1 coordinate 52,498,771, forward strand.
TAGCTGTTTAACATGGATGTCCAGAGTTTGGCTTCCAGCCTGAGTAATCTCGCGGCAAAAGTTCAAAACATACAGGATTTTGTTGTTCACACTCCCATGTCTGAACCTAGAATTCCTATTCCAGAGTTCTTTTCTGGAGATAGATCTACCTTCCTGAATTTCAGGAACAATTGTAAATTGTTTCTTTCTTTAAAATCTCGCTCCTCTGGAGACCCTGCTCAACAGGTCAAGATTGTAATATCTTTCCTGCGGGGCGACCCTCAGAATTGGGCATTTGCATTGGCACCAGGGGATCCTGCATTGCTCAGTGTGGATGCGTTTTTTTCTGGCATTGGGATTGCTCTATGAGGAACCTAACCTGGAGATTCAGGCTGAAAAGGCTTTATTAGCCCTTTCTCAGGGGCATGATGAAGCGGAAATATATTGTCAAAACTTTCGGAAATGGTCGGTGCTTACTCAGTGGAATGAGTGCGCCCTGGCTGTAAACTTCAGAAATGGTCTTTCTGAGGCCATTAAGGATATTATGGTGGGGTTCCCTACGCCTACAGGTCTGAATGAGTCTATGGCTATGGCCATTCAGATTGATCGGCGTTTACGGGAGCGCAAACCCGTGCACCAGTTGGCGGTGTCGTCTGAACAGGCACCTGAGACTATGCAATGTGATAGAATTCAGTCCAGAAGTGAACGGCAAAATTATAGGCGGAAAAATGGATTGTGTTTTTATTGTGGTGATTCAGCTCATGTTATATCAGCATGCTCTAAACGCACAAAAAGGGTTGATAAATCTTTTGCCATTGGTACTCTGCAGCCTAAGTTCATTTTGTCTGTGACTCTGATTTTTTCACTGTCTTCCATTTCCGTCGATGCCTATGTGGATTCGGGCGCTGCCCTGAGTCTTATGGATTGGTCATTTGCTAAACGCTGCGGTTTTAGTCTGGAGCCTCTGGAAGTTCCTATTCCTCTGAAGGGAATTGACTCTACACCATTGGCTATGAATAAACCGCAGTATTGGACACAAGTGACCATGCGCATGACTCCCGTTCATCAGGAGGTGATTCGCTTCCTTGTACTGTATAATTTACATGATGTACTAGTGCTTGGTCTGCCATGGTTACAAACTCATAATCCTGTCCTGGACTGGAAAACAATGTCTGTGTTAAGCTGGGGATGTCAGGGGGTTCATGATGATGCACCTCCGATTTCAATCGCTTCATCTACTCCTTCTTAGATCCCTGCGTTTTTGTCTGACTATAGGGATGTTTTTGAGGAGCCTAAGCTCAATTCGCTCCCTCCTCATAGAGAGTGTGACTGTGCTATAGAATTGATTCCTGGCAGTAAGTTCCCTAAGGGTCGTTTATTTAATCTGTCACTGCCAGAGCATACTGCTATGCGGAATTATATTAAGGAGTCCTTGGAAAAGGGACATATTCGTCCATCTTCGTCCCCTCTGGGAGCAGGTTTTTTTTTCGTGGCAAAAAAAGATGGTTCCCTGAGGCCTTGTATAGATTATCGCCTTCTGATTAAGATTACAGTCAAATATCAGTATCCATTGCCATTATTGACTGATTTGTTTGCTCGCATTAAGGGGGCTAGGTGGTTCACTAAGATAGATCTTCGCGGTGCGTATAATCTGGTGCGGATAAAACAGGGTGATGAGTGGAAAACCGCATTTAATACGCCTGAGGGCCATTTTGAGTATTTGGTAATGCCTTTTGGACTCTCCAATGCTCCGTCAGTCTTTCAGTCCTTTATGCACAATATTTTCCGTGAATATCTGGATAAGTTTATGATTGTGTATTTGGATGATATTTTGGTGTTTTCTGATGACTGGGAGTCTCATGTTCTACAGGTCAGGAAGGTGTTTCAGGTTCTGCGGGCCAATTCTCTGTTTGTGAAGGGCTCAAAGTGTCTCTTCGGAGTCCAGAAGATTTCTTGTTTGGGGTACATTTTTTCTCCTTCTACTATTGAGATGGATCCCGTCAAGGTTCAGGCTATTTGTGACTGGACACAACCTACATCTGTTAAGAGCCTTCAGAAGTTCTTGGGGTTTGCTAATTTTTATCGTCGGTTCATTGCTAATTTTTCCAGTATTGTTAAACCTTTGACTGATTTGACTAAAAAGGGTGCTGATGTTGCTGATTGGTCTCCTGCGGCCGTGGAGGCCTTTCAGGAACTTAAGCGCCGGTTTTCTTCTGCTCCTGTGTTGTGTCAACCAGATGTTTCACTTCCTTTTCAGGTTGAGGTTGATGCTTCCGAGATTGGAGCGGGGGCGGTTTTGTCACAGAGAAGTTCTAATGGCTCGGTGATGAAGCCATGTGCATTCTTCTCTAGAAAATTCTCGCCCGCCGAGCGCAATTATGATGTGGGTAATCGGGAGCTTTTGGCCATGAAGTGGGCATTTGAGGAGTGGCGTCATTGGCTTGAGGGTGCTAAACATCGTGTGGTGGTCTTGACTGATCACAAGAATCTCATTTACCTTGAGTCTGCCAGGCGTTTGAATCCTAGACAGGCTCGTTGGTCGTTGTTTTTTTCTCGTTTCAATTTCGTGGTTTCATACCTGCCAGGTTCAAAGAATGTGAAGGCAGATGCTCTTTCCAGGAGTTTTGTGCCTGACTCTCCTGGAGACTCTGGGCCTACTGGTATCCTTAGGGATGGGGTAATAGTGTCCGCCGTATCCCCAGACTTGCAACGTGCATTGCAGGAGTTTCAGGTGGATAAACCGGATCGTTGTCCACCAGAAAGACTGTTTGTTCCGGATGATTGGACCAGTAGAGTCATCTCCGAGGTCCATTCTTCTGTGTTGGCTGGTCATCCTGGAATATTTGGTACTAGAGACTTGGTGGCCAGGTCTTTTTGGTGGCCTTCCTTGTCTAGGGATGTGCGTACCTTTGTGCAGTCTTGTGAAGTGTGTGCTCGAGCTAAGCCTTGCTGTTCTCGGGCCAGTGGGTTGTTGTTATCCTTGCCCATTCCGAAGAGGCCTTGGACGCACATTTCCATGGAATTTATTTCTGATCTCCCGGTTTCACAGAAAATGTCCGTTATCTGGGTTGTGTGTGACCGCTTTTCTAAGATGGTTCATTTGGTGCCCTTGCCTAAGTTGCCCTCCTCCTCTGAGTTGGTCCCTTTATTTTTTCAGAACGTGGTTCGTTTGCATGGGATTCCGGAGAATATCGTTTCTGACAGGGGATCCCAGTTTGTGTCTAGATTTTGGCGGACGTTTTGTGCCAAGATGGGCATTGATTTGTCTTTCTCGTCTGCATTCCATCCTCAGACGAATGGCCAGACGGAGCGAACTAATCAGACCTTGGAAACTTATTTGAGGTGTTTTGTTTCTGCTGATCAAGATGACTGGGTTGCTTTTTTGCCACTGGCCGAATTTGCTCTTAATAATCGGGCTAGTTCTGCCACGTTGGTCTCTCCTTTTTTTTGTAATTCGGGGTTTCATCCTCGGTTTTCCTCTGGTCAGGTGGAGTCTTCGGATTGTCCTGGAGTGGACGTGGTGGTGGACAGGCTACATCAGATTTGGAATCAGGTGGTGGACAATTTGAAGTTATCTCAGGAGAAGACTCAGCAGTTTGCTAATCGCCGTCGCCGCGTGGGCCCCCGACTTCTTGTTGGGGATTTGGTGTGGTTGTCTTCTCGTTTTGTCCCTATGAAGGTCTCTTCTCCTAAGTTCAAGCCTCGGTTCATCGGTCCTTATAGGATCTCGGAGATTCTTAACCCTGTATCTTTTCGTTTGGATCTCCCAGCATCGTTTGCTATTCATAATGTGTTCCATCGGTCGTTGTTGCGGAGGTATGAGGTGCCCGTTGTTCCTTCAGTTGAGCCTCCTGCTCCGGTGCTGGTGGAGGGAGAATTGGAGTATGTTGTTGAGAAGATCTTGGATTCTCGTGTTTCCAGACGCAAACTCCAGTATTTGGTTAAGTGGAAGGGTTATGGTCAGGAGGATAATTCCTGGGTGGTCGCCTCCGATGTTCATGCGACTGATTTGGTCCGCGCCTTCCATAGAGCTCACCCTGATCGGCCTGGGGGTTCTCGTGAGGGTTCGGTGACCCCTCCTCAAGGGGGGGGTACTGTTGTGGATTCTGTTTGTGGGCTCCCTCTGGTGGTTACTGCTGGTACTGGGTGACTTTGGTGGGTTGCGGCCTTTGGTTTCCACCTGTCCATCAGAGGCTGGGTGTTTCCTATTTTACCTGGCCTTTCTGTCATTCCCTTGCCGGCTATCAATGTATTCAGATGTGCTCTGTTTGGTTCCTGCCTACCTGCTCCCAGATCTTTCAGGATAAGCTAAGTGCTGATTTTCAGTTGTTTGGTTTTTTGTCCAGCTTGCTTATTATGTCTCTATGCTAGCTGGTAGCTCTAGTGGACTGAGGTTCTCCCCATGTGCCATGAGTTGGCACATGGGTTCTTGTAATCTCAGGATGGTTTTTTTGATTAGGGTTTTTTGCTGACCGCTCAGTCCCCTTTTGTATCGTTCTGCTTTCTAGTTTACAGCGGGCCTCAATTTGCTAAAGCTATATATATCATCTCTATGTGTGTGCCTTCCTCTCATTTCACCGTCAATATATGTGGGGGGCAACTATATCTTTTGGGGTTCATTCCTCTGGAGGCAAGTGAGGTCTTTATTTTCTCTGCAGTGCTAGTTAGCTCTTAGGCTGGTGCGTGGCGTCTAGAACCAACGTAGGCACGCTCCCTGGCTATCTCTAGTTGCGTTTGTCAGGCGTAGGGCAGCGGTCAGCCCAGGTTCCATCACCCTAGAGCTCATCCGTTATTTATTTGTACTTTGCTTGTCCTGTGCTATCCCTAGCCATTGGGATTCATGACACCTCACTCCTCCTGTACATGTTGGACTATGTGTTACTTTTTATTGTCTTTATTGTCTCTATATGTCCCCGCTTAATTGTAAAGTGCTGCAGAATATGTTGGCACTATATATAGTAGTGTTCAAAAAATAATAGCAATGTATTCTGGCCATTCCTTAACCTCAATCTTTTTGGACTGGAACCAAGATTTTGCTCGTTTACTGGTGTGTTTATGGTCGTTGTCTTGTTGAAACACCCATTTCAAGGGCATATCCTCTTCAATGTTAGGCAACATGACCTCTTCAAGTATTTTAATATATGCAAACTGGTCCATGATCCCTGGTGTGCGGTAAATAGTAGTGATGAGCGAGTGTACTCGTTGCTCGGGTTTTCCTGAGCATCGGGTGGTCTCCGAGTATTTCTTAGTGTTCGGAGATTTAGTTTTCATCGCCTCAGCTGAATGATTTACAGCTACTAGGAAGCTTGAATACATGTAGGTTCCCTAGCAACCAGGCAACCCCCACATGTACTCAGGCTGGGTAGTAGCTGTAAATCATTCAGCTGCGGTGCTGAAAACTAAATCTCCGAACACTAACAAATACTCGGAGATTACCCGAGTGTGCTCTGGAAAACCCGAGCAACAAGCATACTCGCTCATCCCTAGTATCATTGAGTCGCCCGCCTGGGCCATGGGGTACTCTGTACCGGGTCCGATACTCACAGTGGGATGTCACGGTGGCGGCGACCCGGTCCGTGGCCCTGGGCACCCATGTAAAAGGGGAAGTCTTTAAAGGGGTTTCAGGAATATAGTTTGTTCGTGACGCCACCTGTGGTGTTCGGTCAGTAGGGACCGACGCTGCTTAAAGGGGTCCTCTGGGGTGATGACATGGCAGTTAGATGTCTAACTTCCCACAGGTAAAGTAGGTCCCCAGGGCTCCCGTGTGTAGATGGAGATGGTGAACGGTGCAGTAAAGAACAGAGGACACACAGGTGCAGTATCTTTACCTGGTTTACCGATGGTAGCAGGCAGCCACAGTCCAGGGCACCAGATCACAGGTACAGCCAGGGTCCGGCTGGCTTGGAAGCGAATCCAGAGTGCCCCTTTAGCAGGTGGAGTTAAAAGCCTTCCTTTAGTGCGGTGGTGTTGTAGTCCCTTACTGCCTATGGCTTCTGATAAGGTCCTCACAGTTCTTCTCTGTCCCCCATGTAGGTTAGGACACAAACACGTATGACAGGTGGCTCAAGCCTTTTTACAGGGTCTCAATCATGACCCGGGCTCTGTGTCACTGTGCCTCCTGGGTATTGAGGTGGACAGGTAACTTGCAGTTCAGCTGCCCTGCCGGTTTCTGCTGTAAGTCTTAGAGTCCCTCACAACCTTGGTGTTCTGGCTACCGGTAATCTGCGCTTCACAGGGAGATTAGCTCATTCGCAGCTGTCCTCCTCTGTTGTCACTCTCCTGTGCCTTGCTCTCCTTCATGCTCACTGAATTATGTTCTTTCCTTTTCTGTTCTCTTTCTCCAGAGGCTGTAGTACCTCAGACTACAGGGCCCCTTCAAATCTTCTGACACTCTGTGACTGTCTGCACTCTTCCTCTGTCTCTCTGACTGCTCACTAACTTCCCCTCCAGTCAGAATATAAGGAAGTTCCCCTTAATCCGGGTTCAGAGCTCCCCCTTCTGGCCTGGAGTGTGAACATGTTGTGTGTATTGTGATTACCTAATAAAGAGATATCCTTCATCGCTTCCAAGCCTAACATCACCCTCCCCATGTGGAAAGCAATGTCACTGTGACGACCAGGACCCTGGGGCGTCACATCATGATGCTTGCACCACCATGCTTCCCTGTCTTCAGAGTGTACTGTGGCTTGAATGCAGAGTTTGGGGGTTGTATGACGAACTGTCTGCTGCCCTTGGACCTAAAAAGAACAATTTTACTTTAATCAGTCCACAAAATGCTTCTCCATTTCTCTTTAGGCCAGTTGATGTGTTCTTTGGCAAATTATATCCTCTTCAGTAAATGTCTTTTTTTTAACAGTGGGACTTTGCGGGGACTTCTTTAGCTTCACACAGGCGTTTTATAACTGTCACAGTCCTCACAGGTAACTTCAGACTGTGATCATTCTGAGCCGATCATTGGTTGAGCCTTTGCCATTCTGGCTTATTCTTCCGTCCATTGGAATTGTAGCCTTCCGTTTTCTTCCCCGTCTCTCTGGTTTGACTTTCCAGTTTAAAGCATTGGAGACCATTTTAGCTGAACAGCTGATCATTGTCTGCACGTCTTTATAAGTTTTACCCTCTCTGATCACCTTTTTAATCAAAGTACGCTGTTTTTTTTTAACAATGTCTCGAATGACCCATATTTCTCAGGCTTTTGAGGTGAAATGCATGTACAACATGTCCTGGCTTCACCCTTAAATTTGGGCCACCTGATTTACACCTTTTTCTTCTCTGAATGATTTACCTCACTAATTGATCTCCACACTGCTATTATTTTGAACACACTCCTTTCAATTAATTATTCTGATACACAGACTCAGAAACCTGCAGATAATTAATGCGGAGTCTGGTGGTTTTCTTAGAATCTACTGCACCAACTGGAAAATTGTTTGACATAATTTATACCAAAAACAGTGATTAATGCGGTTAGTCATATCGGACTGCTATTATTTTGAACACTACTGTAAATAAAATTATTTTTATTATATATTATTTTCGGTGTACATATAAATGATTACATGTATAGTATATTTATAGCCCTGTTACTAGTCTCATACTAGACATACAGAGAACATGCCTCAGGTGATGTTGCAGGTGACTTATCCGGGTGCCTGGCTACACAACAGGGAAGTAGGTGTCTCTTCTATTTTTTTTCTCCTCCTCTGTCCTCGGTGGTGTGATCTAAATCCTTCCCCCTGTCCTCTACCTGTTAGCTCGGTGACTCCCTGTATAAAGCAGGCGTGGATGATCTGAACCAGTGCCAGCTGGCACCGGCACATCGTTCCGTGACCTCTGGGACATCCTGCATTAAAAAAATGTACTGTGTTGTGAATTTGGATTCTGGGCTCCCCCGGTGGCCGCTTGTGGAATTGGACTTGTCATCCTCTTTCCTGTTTCACCTGATTCCATCAGTAGTGGGTGTCGCTATTTAAGCTCATTTCTCTGGTGGTTTCTTGCCGGTCAACAATGTTATCTGATGCCTCTCAGTGCTTGTTCCTGCTTCTAGACAACTACTGATAAGTTGGACTTTTGTCCATGTTTTGTTTTGCCTATTTGTTCCAGTTCGCAGCTGAAGTTTTGTTACTGTGTCTGGAAAGCTCTCGTCGATCAGGGATTGCTACTCTGGCGTTATGAGTTAATGCCAGAGTTTAAGGTAATCTCTGGATGGTGTTTTGTTAGTATTTTTCTGCTGGCCATGAAAGTATACTATCTGTCTTCTGCTATCTAGTAAGCGGACCTCAAATTTGCTAAGACTATTTTCCTGCTGCGTTTGTTGTTTCATCTGAACTCACCGTCATTATATGTGGGGGGCTACTGTCTTCTTTGGAATATTTCTCTAGAGGTGAGCCAGGTCTTATATTTCCCTCTGCTAGCTATTTAGGTCTTAGGCCAGAGCTGGGCATCTAGCGATTAATAGGAAATGCTACCTGGCTATTTCTAGTTGCGCGGCAGGCTTAGTTCATGGTCAGTATAGTTCCATCTTCCGAGAGCTTGTCCTTCTATAGGCTTGCTATGATCTCTGCCTGCAGAGATCATGACAGTTTGACCGGCCAATAAAGTGTTAAAGACCCAGGTTGAGAAAGGAGAGTTATAAGAAGTCTGCTGGAATTTTTTTTTTTTTTTTTTTTTTTTTTTTCCTCCAGTCTGCCTTGCTGCAGTCTTTTTTCTCTCTCTCCTCCTAATCTCTGTATGCTCTGTGTGCACCTGACAATAATGGATCTCCAGAGTGTAACTGCGGGTTTGAATAATCTCATCACGAAAGTACAAAATTTACAAGATTTTGTAGTACATGCTCCGGTATCTGAGCCGAGAATTCCTTTGCCGGAGTTCTTCACAGGGAATAGAGCTAGCTTCCAGAATTTCCGAAATAATTGTAAGCTTTATTTGTCCCTGAAGTCTCGTTCAGCTGGAGACCCTGCTCAGCAGGTTAGGATTGTGATTTCCTTGCTCAGGGGTGACCCTCAAGATTGGGCCTTCTCATTGCCAGCAGGGGATCCTGCGTTACGCGATGTGGATGCGTTTTTTCTGGCCTTGGGCTTGCTTTATGAGGAACCTCATTTGGAACTTCAGGCAGAAAAAACTTTGATGGCACTATCTCAGGGGCAAGACGAAGCTGAAGTTTTCTGCCAAAAATTCCGTAAATGGTCTGTGCTTACTCAGTGGAATGAGTGCGCCTTGGCGGCAACTTTCAGAGAAGGTCTCTCTGATGCCGTTAAGGATGTTATGGTGGGGTTCCCTTTGCCTGCAGGTCTGAATGAGTCCATGACAATGGCTATTCAGATTGATAGGCGTCTGCGGGAGCGCAAACCGATGCACCATCTGGCGGTGTCTATGGAAAAGACGCCAGAAAGTATGCAGTGTGATAGAATTCTGTCCAGGAGCGAGCGACAGAATTTTAGACGGAAGAATGGATTGTGTTTCTATTGTGGGGATTCTACTCATGTTATATCGGCATGCTCTAGGCGTACAAAGAAGCTTGATAAGTCTGTTTCCATTGGCACCATTCAGTCTAAGTTTATTTTGTCTGTAACCCTGATTTGCTCTTTGTCATCCATTGCCACGGACGCCTATGTTGACTCTGGCGCCGCTCTGAGTCTTATGGATTGGTCCTTTGCCAATCGTTGTGGTTTTGATTTAGAGCCTTTGGAGACTCTTATTCCTCTGAAGGGGATTGACTCCACCCCATTGGCTAATAATAAACCACAATACTGGACACAAGTAACCATGCGTATCAATCCGGATCACCAGGAGATTATTCGTTTCCTGGTGCTGTATAATTTACATGACGATTTGGTACTGGGATTGCCATGGTTGCAGTCTCACAACCCAGTCTTGGACTGGAGAGCTATTTCTGTGTTGAGCTGGGGATGTAAGGGTATTCATGGGGACGTACCTTTGGTTTCTATTTCGTCGTCCATTCCCTCTGAAGTCCCTGAGTTCCTCTCTGATTATCAAGACGTCTTTGACGAACCCAAGCTTGGGTCGTTACCTCCGCACCGTGAGTGCGATTGTGCCATAGATTTGATACCGGGTTGTAAATATCCAAAGGGTCGTTTGTTTAATTTGTCTGTGCCGGAACATGCTGCTATGCGGGAATATATAAAGGAGTCTTTGGAAAAGGGACATATTCGTCCATCTTCTTCTCCCTTGGGAGCTGGGTTTTTCTTTGTCTCAAAAAAAGACGGCTCTTTGAGACCATGTATTGATTATCGGCTTCTGAATAAGATCACTGTTAAGTATCAATACCCATTGCCATTGCTTACTGATTTGTTTGCTCGTATAGAGGGTGCTAAGTGGTTCTCTAAAATTGATCTTCGTGGGGCGTATAATTTGGTGCGGATCAGGCAGGGGGATGAGTGGAAGACCGCATTTAATACGCCCGAGGGCCACTTTGAGTATTTGGTCATGCCTTTTGGTCTTTCTAATGCCCCTTCAGTTTTCCAGTCTTTTATGCATGATATTTTCCGCGATTTTCTGGATAAATTTATGATAATATATCTGGATGATATTCTGATTTTTTCTGATGACTGGGACTCTCATGTCCAGCAGGTCAGGAGAGTTTTTCAGGTTCTGCGGTCTAATTCTTTATGTGTGAAGGGGTCTAAGTGCGTTTTTGGGGTCCAGAAAATTTCCTTTTTGGGGTATATTTTTTCTCCCTCTTCCATTGAGATGGATCCCGTCAAGGTGCAAGCTATTTGTGACTGGACTCAGCCCTCCTCTCTTAAGGGTCTTCAGAGATTTTTGGGCTTTGCCAACTTTTACCGCCGATTTATTGTTGGTTTTTCGGATGTCGTTAAACCACTGACTGATTTGACCAGACAAGGCGCTGATGTTGCTAATTGGTCCCCTCATGCTGTAGAGGCCTTTCAGGAGCTTAAGCGCCGTTTTGCCTCTGCCCCTGTGTTGCGTCAGCCTGATGTGAATCTGCCTTTTCAGGTTGAGGTTGACGCTTCGGAGATCGGTGCTGGGGCAGTGTTGTCGCAGAAAGGTTCCGACTGCTCCGTCATTAGGCCTTGTGCCTTCTTTTCTCGCAAATTTTCGCCCGCAGAGCGGAATTATGATGTTGGGAATCGGGAGCTTTTGGCCATGAAGTGGGCGTTTGAGGAGTGGCGCCATTGGCTCGAGGGGGCTAGGCATCAGGTGGTGGTATTGACTGACCACAAAAATTTGATTTATCTTGAGACTGCCAGACGCCTGAATCCTAGACAGGCGCGCTGGTCTTTATTTTTTTCTCGCTTTAATTTTGTGGTGTCATACCTACCGGGTTCTAAGAATGTTAAGGCAGATGCCCTTTCTAGGAGTTTCGACCCGGACTCTCCTGGTAATTCTGAACCCACAGGTATCCTTAGGGAGGGAGTAATTTTGTCGGCCGTTTCTCCTGATCTGCGGCGGTCCTTGCAAGAGTTTCAGGCGGATAGACCGGATCGTTGTCCGCCTGATAGACTGTTTGTTCCGGATGATTGGACCAGCAGAGTCATCTCTGAGGTACATTCTTCTGCATTGGCAGGTCATCCCGGAATTTTTGGTACCAGGGATTTGGTGGCAAGATCCTTCTGGTGGCCTTCTCTGTCACGAGATGTGCGAGTCTTTGTGCAGTCATGTGACGTTTGTGCTCGGGCCAAGTCTTGTAGTTCTCGGGCTAGCGGACTGCTGTTGCCCTTGCCTATTCCTAAGAGGCCTTGGACACACATCTCGATGGATTTTATTTCAGATCTGCCTGTTTCCCAGAAGATGTCTGTCATCTGGGTGGTCTGTGACCGTTTCTCTAAAATGGTCCATTTGGTTCCTCTGCCCAAGTTGCCTTCTTCTTCTGAGTTGGTTCCTCTGTTTTTTCAGAATGTTGTCCGATTGCACGGTATTCCTGAGAATATTGTTTCTGACAGAGGTACCCAATTTGTGTCTAGATTTTGGCGGGCATTCTGTGCTAGGATGGGCATAGATTTGTCTTTTTCATCTGCTTTTCACCCTCAGACTAATGGCCAGACCGAGCGGACTAATCAGACCCTTGAGACATATCTGAGGTGTTTTGTCTCTGCTGACCAGGATGATTGGGTTGCTTTTTTGCCATTGGCAGAGTTCGCCCTCAATAATCGGGCCAGTTCTTCCACCTTGGTGTCCCCGTTTTTCTGTAATTCGGGGTTTCACCCTCGATTTTCCTCCGGTCAGGTGGAATCCTCGGATTGTCCTGGAGTGGATGCGGTGGTGGAGAGATTGCATCACATCTGGGGGCAGGTTATGGACAATTTGAAGTTGTCACAGGAGAAGACTCAGCGTTTTGCCAACCGTCATCGTCGTGTTGGTTCTCGGCTTTGTGTTGGAGATTTAGTGTGGCTGTCTTCTCGTTTTGTCCCTATGAGGGTCTCTTCTCCTAAGTTTAAACCTCGGTTCATCGGCCCTTATAGAATATTGGAGATTCTTAATCCTGTTTCTTTCCGTTTGGACCTCCCTGCGTCCTTTTCCATTCATAACGTTTTTCATCGGTCGTTATTGCGCAGGTATGAGGTACCTGTTGTACCTTCTGTTGAGCCTCCTGCTCCGGTGTTGGTTGAGGGTGAGTTGGAGTACGTTGTGGAGAAAATTTTGGACTCTCGTGTTTCCAGACGGAAACTCCAGTATCTGGTCAACTGGAAGGGTTACGGCCAGGAGGATAATTCTTGGGTCAATGCATCTGATGTTCATGCTTCTGATCTTGTTCGTGCCTTCCATAGGGCTCATCCTGGTCGCCCTGGTGGATCTGGTGAGGGTTCGGTGCCCCCTCCTTGAGGGGGGGGTACTGTTGTGAATTTGGATTCTGGGCTCCCCCGGTGGCCGCTTGTGGAATTGGACTTGTCATCCTCTTTCCTGTTTCACCTGATTCCATCAGTAGTGGGTGTCGCTATTTAAGCTCATTTCTCTGGTGGTTTCTTGCCGGTCAACAATGTTATCTGATGCCTCTCAGTGCTTGTTCCTGCTTCTAGACAACTACTGATAAGTTGGACTTTTGTCCATGTTTTGTTTTGCCTATTTGTTCCAGTTCGCAGCTGAAGTTTTGTTACTGTGTCTGGAAAGCTCTCGTCGATCAGGGATTGCTACTCTGGCGTTATGAGTTAATGCCAGAGTTTAAGGTAATCTCTGGATGGTGTTTTGTTAGTATTTTTCTGCTGGCCATGAAAGTATACTATCTGTCTTCTGCTATCTAGTAAGCGGACCTCAAATTTGCTAAGACTATTTTCCTGCTGCGTTTGTTGTTTCATCTGAACTCACCGTCATTATATGTGGGGGGCTACTGTCTTCTTTGGAATATTTCTCTAGAGGTGAGCCAGGTCTTATATTTCCCTCTGCTAGCTATTTAGGTCTTAGGCCAGAGCTGGGCATCTAGCGATTAATAGGAAATGCTACCTGGCTATTTCTAGTTGCGCGGCAGGCTTAGTTCATGGTCAGTATAGTTCCATCTTCCGAGAGCTTGTCCTTCTATAGGCTTGCTATGATCTCTGCCTGCAGAGATCATGACAGTACTGGTAGCAATACCGCTAAACTGCAGGACATGAGAAATCTTCTCTTCTGATTCATTTTTCATCTAGAGCCTTAGTCCTCAGTGTAAATGTCTGCAGGTCTCCTGACCCAACTTTGGCAGGTTGATAGACCTATATGATGCTGTCAAGTTCGGGTGAGGACCCCCACGGACAGCCCATGCATCCAGGTCCGGATATGAATGTTCCATTGTTTGAAGCTCTAGGTCCCGTATAAAATCTGGAACAGACCCCTCAACCTACTATGATCCATTTATAGTTCTTGTGTTTCTTGTGTGGCAGAGGGACCTTTGAGCCCCCTCTTAGACCTGGGTCAGGGTCTGACTGGTACTTCTGCACCCTCTGTAGCCACGTTTCTGACCTCCTTTACCCCGATGCTTACACTAAACAGCCTAAAATTATTTCTTTGCCCAGGTATTTAATACTTCCCATCAGATATGTTTGAAGGCAGCACTGGTCTAACCGGAACTACAGTATATGGCCAAAAGTAAGTACTACCTCTTCCGAATTAATGAGTTAGAGTGTTTCAGCCACATCCATTGCAAACAGGCACATAAAATCCAGCACACAGTCATATACTCTACAGTTCATAAATACTGATAGTAATATAGATAATGATGAAGTGCTCAGTGACTTTTTGGGTGGTACTGTCATTAGATGCTACCTTCATTGCATGTCAGTTTGTGAACTTTCTGATCTGCTAGATCGCCTATCCTCTGTTTCCTTTCTTATTACATTCAAGAATTGTGCTGATGTCACGCCATGAGGGTCATGAATTGAGTTTCCATTGTGGTGTTGCTGCTCACAAACGTAAAATCCCCAAGCTCAATGCCAAGTGTCAGCTCTAGAGCTGTAAAGCACGTCATCTATGGATGGTCCTGTCTTTTTCCAATATGATGGTGCCTCAAGCAAGAACGATAAAGAGCTTAAAGAGATGAGGTAAAGAGTCTGGTGGGAAATGGGGTGGACAAAACCCTGATCTCAACCCTAGCCACAACCTTTGTGATAAATTGGATCTAACTTTAGGCCTGACCTCACTAAAGTAATCTTATGTCTGAACGAAGAACAATTCCTACAAAGAAGCTCCAAAATGTTCCCTGAAAAGTTGGAAAAAGTCATAGAAGGCCCAACTCGTTTTTAACACCCATGTCCGACAAGCTCATAAATATGCAATACTTCTGGCCATATAGCGTAGTTTTAGCAGGTTTGTCATCAACTTCACTTATCTAAGGGCCATGCTCAGGCTTGAACTGGCCCACAAGAAAACAGGAGAATCCTCTAATGGGCCCCTGTGCAAGAGTGGGCCACCACTGTCTTAAATGAGCAGCATTTGGCATGATACTCTTGAATCACTATGTACAGACGGGAGGCAGCACCATATTCTACCCAGTTCATCGTTATATAATTTTATGATTGAGGATAATGTCACATTTCCATGTAGATGAAAAGTGGGGCCCTGGAGTTGGCTACTGGTGGGACTTTAGCACTCCATTCCGAAACTGGTCATGCTCACAAACATTTGACCAAATTTGACTATTCTGTAGAGCCCAAATCGATCGGGACAGCTTTTACAGCCTCTTCACTTCAGTCATTCTTGGGTCATGGCGGCATTGTGACCGCATCTATTGTGAGGGCATTGAGAAAATTTGCTGGAAAAAATGGAAAGATGTTGTATTTATCATATCATATTCCCTAATAGGAACCCGATGGGTCATAATGAAACTTTAGTTGGCTACAAGGCATCCCTAGGGTAATGGGCACAGGTGTTGATACGGGGTTCAGCAACCATGGAGGCCCACCTCCACTCCCCACATGTCTGTCAAGTCTTCATGCATGAGTCTACTAATATTATAACCTATTGGTCTGACAATGGATCATGTTTACCTACTGGGGCCCATCAGATTGATTCCAGTTTCCATGGCAGCAATTATCAATCAGAAATGATCACTTCAGGTCACATGGTTTATTATAAGTGCAACATTACTGGAATGTTATTTTGAAGGTACTGTGTGAGAAAACCCGTGAAGCAGTGCAGTCACTCAACGTTATCGCACATCCCCTCAACAAGTCTCACTTTGACTCATTGAACAGTAATACGCGCTGCCTTCCCTTTCTGACAGCTAATATCAAGAAAGTGATATAAAAGTGGGCGTACAAGCACCGGTAGAAAGACTACAAAAGCATTTTATGCTCTGAAAAACACTATATAACTTTGTTAATAACAACACTAAAACTGCTACCTGTAGCTGCTCTTCATTACTCGATGGAGCGGTCCTCTTCTACTAAAAAAAAAAAAAGACCTAAGGCCCCAGTTCATTATTGCATTTGTACCTTTTGGGGTCTAAGGTTTGGTGGTTTTGCACCTTATTCTTCTTTTATTTGTGCCTTTCTATTAAAGTCTATTTTATATGTAATTACCTGTTTATTTTTGTTTGCCATTTTGGTCGTGGTTTAGGGGTTCCAGTTTGTTTGTTTTTTTACAGATTCATCAATTGTGACTTTTTAAAAAGTCACAAAATTTGGGGGCAAATGTACTCGGCTTCTCCCCTTTTCCCAGTGGGATTTTATGTTTAGGATTTTTATTGTATGCAACATTATAGCGGAATGTTTTGCTCTTAAAAAGGCATAAAAAAGGGTGAAAGACAGAAATTATTAAATTTACTTTGTGTTACCTTGTATGCCATATTGAATAATTTGGTGCAAAAACGTCAACCCATACCAGAAGAAGGTAAAAATAAAAAGTCCTAAATAATGAATCAGGCCATTAAATGGGGTTGCCCACTGATAGGACAACCACTTCTCGATATTAAATGTTTGGCCCCGATAAAATTAAAAATCTTATACTCCTCTTCTGTGCCGGCGCCGTTCCAGGAGTGTCAGCACTCATGATCCCGGGGTTCTTGTGCGGTTGCATGACACGTGGTGCCCGGCGCCCAATCGGCTCTGGTGTCAAGTGTCCCCCGCCTTCTGTCAAATTGAACATGAAGAGGAAGCCAGGGCTGCAGTTGATCTGAGAATTTTATGAAGGCGGGGACAGTGACGACATCGGGCCTCACGTGTAATGCAACTGGACAAGAGCCCCGGGATCCCCAGTGCCGACACCGCTGGAATGGTGCCGGCTCGGGAAGTGAGTATAAGCTTTATTAATTTATCAGGGAAATTTTTTTTTTAATTGAGAAGGGGTTGTTCTAGTAGTGGACAACCCCTATAATATCACACTTCAAAAGGTTTTCTAAACTAAACAACCTCTTTAATAACACACATTGCCTAAATGTGATAGCAGGTGCAAATATTTTACATCCTTTCTGGCTACTGAACTGTTGGAAAACACAGCCCGTCACATCAGAACATTTAAGACGTATCACCCATCGATGCCTTAAATGTCAGAAAGATGCCAATTTCGGAGAGCAGAACGCACCCCAAAGTTTTTCTGTATTTGGCTCCTGTATAAAATATGTTGGTGTAATATAAATATCAAAAGTGCTTGATCTTGCCTGCCCATATACTTGTAGGCTTTTAGCCTAGGAGAGGTATCATGTTAGGTTAGGGTCCCAACAGAGGGGGTAAGCGCCTTGTCGCTGGCTGTTGGGCACACATGAATTGGTCAATTTATCAGCTAACTATCTTAATTTTTTTTTACTCATTTTCTACAGCAGTAATACAATTCCAACTTCATATATTCCATGTTTGCACACTATAGGGTTTCAGAGTGCAGCTTGGTGTAATATAGGCGCATTGTACTATAGATTAATAGGACGGAGGTTGTATCCGAGTCGTGTGCAGTTGTAGTACAGACATTTACCTATCGCACCTGGTGAGAAATAAATAAGAGCTATCATGAGACTCCTGTTTACACATGATACATGCTGTACCAGGCATCACAAGATGTCAGGAGGGAACATAGAATAAAGGTTAATTCATTAATTACCGGCAATGACACAACAGATCCAAGGAGTTGTGCAAGCAGGTTAACCCTTACACTAGTGTTGGCAGAGTGCACCATAACCTCACACCAGATGGAACATTGTTTTGGGGAGCAGCAAAGGCTAGTCTCTCAAAGACAAAATGGAATTAAGTAATTGGAGACAAAGATAAGTGTAAGATCATCACATATATGATGTGCGGCTATGGCTCTTATCTACCTTGCGGTGGATTCTGCGCTCGGAATGTGGCATGCACGGACTGCACAGAGCGCAGCTGCAGCCTCTCATGTGCCTAAAACTTGAAGCTGTTGCTCTCTCACACCCCGTTCCGAGTTTGCATACATCCACAAATCTGGATACCATAAAGACAGCTAACGATTGTTGACAATCAAGGTAGAGGACATTACCTTGACTATTCTATGCTTTGGGTAAATGTTTGAATGGGAAGGTGTGAATGTCGTGGGTCTGCTTGAGTTTCTCCATAAATAATATATGCAAATTGCCTCTTCGGAGACAAAGAGGACCTGTTGGAAGCAGCAAGTCACTATTGACCCTTTAACAAAACTTGAAACGTGACTTAGGACAAAAGCCAAATCAGAATCTCAGTTTCCAGACACTGTGTTTGGGGTTATTGCCCCTCATCAGTGCAAAGTATAAGAACAGATTTGGCTAGGTGAGAGGCTCTGGACTGAGGTCTAAGGGATAACATTTCTCCTTGTGGAGAGTGATAAGGAATAAGCCTCCATAAATAGTGAAATTCCCATAAGAATACACACCATGTTTCCATTTATCGCACCCAAATGTTCCTGGTACAACATTTGGTGCGATTCAGTATTTTTTTTTTTTGGGAGTGTCTTGTGATTGTGCTGTACAATGAATGGAATTTGAACTTACACGAGAGAATATTTATAAAGATATTTTTATTAGAACTTGTTTTATAATAACTTTTTTTTCTTTAACGTAAGACTAATCTGTCAAAGAGACCGTTTTGTAAAATTATAACCATTATATAATATATGATTGCATATATCAGGTTTCAAGAAAGAGGTATAACATCAGATGGTGTCTTTAAGGAAATACGAGAACACTGGATTACATAGTGGGCGGAGCATGACACGCACTCTCTCATTGGTGTTCTTTAAATCCCTGCTAGCTCCGCCCCTCGGGACTTGCAGTAGGCCTCATCAGTTTTGTCCGGAGTGTCCCTTTAATTAACTCTAAGTCCCTGATTTTTATAGGCATATATGAACAGAGAGCAGCTACCAATCAGATTATTGCTCACCATCCAAAGTTCTAATTGGTCGAATTGGATAAAAATAATTTTTTAAATCTACAGAACTTCATTACTTTCTATGTAACTATGAAAATTTTCTTTGCTTGTAACTTTGTTGTACCTTTTTTTTTACATTTTGGACAGTTATCCCTTTACATCTGAGCAAAATCGGTAGGAAGCCATTGCTTTAATCCTACGTAATTCTTCCACGATCGCATCATTCTTACATTAGAACTTCAGAATAATAACACAAAAGACATTTTACAAATAAATAAATTATATATTAAACTTTTTTTTTTATCCCCTCATACAATGACGTTCATATATTTACAGCCAATATGTGCAAAACAACTGTACAAAAAAAAAAATAATTATTTACACCCTTCACAATAAAAATAAAATTAAGCCAAAAAAAAAAGGAAAATTAAAAATCTCTTCACAGGTTCAGGTAGGGAGTTTTGATTTCAATACTGCATTAAAAGATTGGCTAATTTCTACCTGGTTTAATAATTAAAAAAAGAAAAAGAGGCGAGGATGAAAGTAAGGCCTTCTTACAGTTGGTGGAGGATGCGGGCAGGAGATCTTAAATAATTGTCTATGGCAATAAAAACAATGTTCTATTGATTAACAATGTATATTAACCTAGGGATTCTTTGAATATCTATATATATTTGATGTTGGGGGATGAAATAGATAGGTGTCCCATTTGGGTTAATTGGTAATCATTAGATAAGTGACGCCAGACGTGTCCTTCATGGAACAAATAGTGGGGAGGAGTTGACTAACTGTCCTAATCGCCATTTTTGGTCAACATTTACTAAAGGTCTATGTCCAGCTTAACTTTCATTCCCTAAAAGTTGATATTTCAAGTAGTAATTGCAAATTAAGGCAGCGCGGTAACGAACAGGCTCATTCCACTATAGGTAGCACCACTTCAATCAGCTTTTATCGATGTAACCTTGTACGAAGAATTAAAGCTTAAGAAACAGCCAAACTTTCCAGATTCCATACGTCAAAACTTTTTCTTCACTACCATCATACCCTGTTGGATACAGGCAGGCGAAAAATAAAATAAAAAATAAAATAAAACATATATATATATATATATATTTCAATGCTGTGCAAATAAAAAAAAAGTGATGACAAACAAAAGTTCAAAAAAGAGGAAAAAAAAATATACAAAACACTTGAGATAAAGAAAGTGCAACAGAAGGATGGGCTTTCAGAGAAATGGAGAATCGGAAGCAAATGTTGGTAGTCAATGAGGCACTTGTGGGTGATTCGAGGCCTTTTTATGGCTCGGGAGGGCAGAGAGCCTACAAAACAAGGTAATGGCTGCTCTCCCAGTCCCCAAGTTTAACCTCAAGGCAGTAAACATGTCTGACGCCCTGAGGATACATCCATATTTTCTTACAAGCTTCTTTCTGTGTTGCCCCTCATTTCTCTCCAGTTCTAGGTTTTAGTGTTTCGGAACAGTTTTTTTGTGCTTTTAAAGCAAAACATAAAATAAACCCCAGCAGGATCATCACATTTAGTCCTTCATAGTCGTCGTCCTCCCCCTCTTAGTGCGTAGATTTCTGCTTATTTCCCAGCCTTCTTCCTCCACCGGACACCTCATCAGTGTAGTTCTTCATTTTACGACAGGCGCAGGGAGGAGAAAATGGCACGACTTCAACGACACACGGGCATCTTCATAAATAATTCTCACAAAAATAGAGTAACTGCAGTCTCTCTGGACAATGTGCTCAGTGGTTTGGTTGGTAGAGTGATAAGAAAAAAAAACAAACAAAAATGAACATGAACAAAGTAAAAAAAAAAAATCTCAATAACGTCAGATTACCCTGGAGGGTATCGCTGTGTGGACGGGTACATTTTTTTGGGTTTAGCAGTCATTGCCCCTGATATATTTGAGCAGCAGAATTTGGTAATAGGCACGTCTGGTGATGGTTTCAAGCCACGTCGTCTTCCAAGCTCACCATCTGCCTCTGTGAAGAGAGAAGAGACGGCGATCAGTATTTAGAGATGATTTATATATTTCCTAAGTGCCAGATCAAGACCTTTGCAGGCCTGTTTGGCTCCTGAATTGCAATGTAAATCCTAGATCCTCTTTAGGACATAGGGATGCCTTAAAAGGGGGCTTCTCCCATCCTGAATAAGAGCAGAGTCCAACTACCAAGCAGTGGATCTCACTCTGACCGACCTGGTCAGGCAAATCATTACATGGTGGGTTATTCATTTTAAAGGGAATCTGCCAGCACGTTTTAGCTATTTAATCTGAGAGCAAAATAATATAGAGCAAGAGATTCTGATTCCAGCGATGTGCCACTTACAGGGCTGTGTGTTGTAGTTTCAATACAATCAGTGTTTTATTAGCAGGAGATTAACACTGCAGGACTAGGTGTCACGTGCCAGGCAGTCAGACTAATCTGTGTAACCCCGCCCCCCTCTACTGATTGGCAGCTTGCTAACAGCGTATACAGGAAGCTACCAATCAAGACTGTGGGCGGGGTTCTACACAGCTCAGTATTCTGAGCGCTGCCACATTTACAACAGATAAAACAGGGATTCTATCAAATCTACAAGCAGCCCAGTAAGATATATCATTGGAATCAAGCTCTCTTGCCCTATATTATGCAGCTCTGAGATTACATAGCAAAACCTGCTGACAGATTCCCTTTAATTATCATATGTAATACTGAATGTCCCCTGTATTACGGATGTCATTCTGCGTGTCACCTGATTTCCACAGAGGCGTCAGTGAGCAGTTGAATCATCAATTTTTACAGTTTTCCAAAGTAACAATGACAAATTTACTTACCGAAGGATAAGAGTATCCTTCCTGACTCCGACATATGTGAATCTCATCCTCCTCTGTTGTTTTTTGGTATACAGGATTGTCGAAGTGAATGGTATTGGTGTTTTTCAATCTCCAGTTCCTCCATAAGAGGAAGCCTCCGAATGCAACCAAGCACAGAATTACTGAAGGGAAAAAAAAACAAGAGGACGGCATTTGTTAGATTTTTCCTTAAAACATACGTCTATGTCTGGTTGTATATGGAAACAGTGAGTATTGACTCAGATAAGTCCATAATTAGATCCATCAATTTGTAAAAAATAAAATAAAATGGCAAATTATGCAGTAAATGGAACTCACCAACAGGGATGACGATGTAGATGGCGTTGGAACGAGCATGAGATTCTGCCGTCTCCATTTTCACGTCACCGTTATTCCCGGCTGTAAATAAAGCCATCATTTAGTAAAAGCTTAATATACTAGACTAAACTTAGAAATCTTCAGATCGCAAGAGGAGATAGTTGTACCTGGATATGACTCTGTGGTGCTGCGGATTCCTGGTGTCGACAGATCGAGGTTTCTCTTTGCGCTTTGTGTCGTCATTTTGCTAGTGGTTGGTTGGATGGTGGTTCTAGTGGTAGTTGGGATGGTGGTTGTAGTAGATGGCGGCCTTGTTGTAGGCTGTTTTGGTTTAATAGTAGAAGGCGTCCTGGTTGGGGTGGTGATGAGTTTGGCCAGAGTCGTACTCCTCGAAGTTACAACAGGAGGCGAGGTGACATTGGTCAACACTGGTTCTGTAGAAACAAATATTGCATTTATTAGATACTCCTACATTTTATTACTAGTTTTATGCGTATAAAACACAAAGGCGACGATTCATCATTTCCTATTTTTTATTTTGTGGTATTTGTTGCCACAGTCTTCCGAATTTTGTGCAAAATCAAAAATGCTCTTTCCTTTCGAAAGCCAAAAAATTTACACGTTCCATTGAAAAAGATTTGCGCAAAAAATTCAGTTGTATTAATGAAAAAAAAAAAAAAAATGAAAAATTCACTCCGGGAAAGGATGGATTGAAATACACTTTTTAAAAAAGAAAAAATAAAGTCGCTATGGTTGAATCGACCACAAACATCTGCAAAAAATAGATGGCGAACAGAGGAAAGACAACAGATGAAAGAGACTTCACGAAAGGCACAAATGAAAAGAAGAACTGGGTGCAAATCAAAAACAGGCATAAAACACCAAAGACTAGACAGTAAAAAAAAAAAACTATGGGCAAATACAATAAAGAATCTGGGAAAAATACAACATAGGACGTTTAGAGATATGGGGCCTGAAAAGGTGAAGGTTAAGGGTAGGGTGATCCAACCATTTTCTCCACAATCAAGAGAAACGGTCTGATTATTCTGATCAGAGCGGAAGTTTTTCTCGGAATGTGGAGAGAGGAAAGAAAAAAAAAAAAAAGAACAGTTTCCATCCGTCCGATTTTTTTTTTTTTCCCGGACCCGTAGACTTGCATTACTGATTTTGATCCAACACTCGGATCAAAATTTTACATGTGCGCAGCCCCATAAATTATCATAGATACAAGTGCTATCCGTCAAAACCATGGATAGATCCTGTCCGAAAATATCGGTCACGTGCATGAGCCCTAAGGTAAAAAGGTTAGGAGACCCTTAATGTAGGTACCGACTAATAACTCTGAGGAGAAACCATACCTTTTCCGCAGCTCCTCATGTCAAGACCCAGGTACTCTCCGTCAGGACAGGCACAAGTATACTTGGGGGAATGTGCATTGATTTGTGGAGCAGGCAAGCACAGGTATTCGCATCCTCCATTTTCAAGATTCAAATGGCACCAGTTTTGAGCTAAAAACAAAAATTTGTCATGTTTATATATATATATATATTAAAAAAAAAATACTATAGTATAACTCGATAAATCTAGTATTTAGAAAGTGTTGCTGTAGTTTTAGCGACAACGTAGAAATTTTCATCAGTGAGAATCTGGATGATAGGACCCCTGAAAGTGGATGACTTAGCTGAGCTCGGGGGCACCTACGGCTGAGCTTGGTGCTCCTCCAGCTGAGCTCAGTGCTCCTCTGGCTGAGCTCGGTTCTCCTCCGGCTGAGCTAGGTGCCCCTCTGGCTGAGCTCAGTGCCCCTCTGGCTGAGCTTGGTGCCTCTCCGGCTGAGCTTGGTGCCCCTCTGGCTGAACTCATTGCTACTCTGGCTGAGCTTGGTGCCCCTCCGACTGAGCTTGGTGCCTCTCCGGCTGAGCTTGGTGCCCCTCTGGCTGAGCTCGGTGCCCCTCTGGCTGAACTCATTGCTACACTGGCTGAGCTTGGTGCCCCTCCGACTGAGCTAGGTGCCCCTCTGGCTGAGCTTGGTGCCTCTCCGGCTGAGCTTGGTGCCCCTCTGGCTGAGCTCGGTGCCCCTCTGGCTGAACTCATTGCTACTCTGGCTGAGCTTGGTGCCCCTCCGACTGAGCTTGGTGCCCCTCTGACTGAGCTCGGTGGCCCTCCGGCTGACCTCAGTGCTCCTCCGGCTGAGCTCGGTGCTCCTCCGGCTGAGCTCGGTGCCCCTCCGGCTGAGCTTGGTGCTTCTCTGGCTGAGCTTGGTGCTTCTCTGGCTGAGCTTGATGCCCCTCTGGCTGAGCTTGGTGCCCCTCCGGCTGAGCTTGGTGCCCCTCCGGCTGAGCTTGGTGCCCCTCCGGCTGAGCTTGGTGCCCCTCCGGCTGAGCTTGGTACCCCTCCGGCTGAGTTTGGTGCCCCTCCGAATGTTATGTGTTTGGTATGGCTATCCTCAGAGATGCAAGCATAGCGATGCACAATTTTTATGGCCTCAACTTTGGGGATCAGATGAGCACAACCAATCACAGGCGAAGGTGCATGAGCAGTGGGAGCCCCAGCATCCGGACCCTTAACCAATTGATACTTCCGACGTGTCACGTGGTCACAATGCACTGGTAAAATATCCCGAATACTATATTATGAGATGATGATGCCATTTTTCATCAACGTCTTACCTTCAGGCTGTCCCCTGTTGTGATACAGGACGATGTCTTCTGGTGATAGGAGATTTTCCGCCACCTTCTTGATTTGCTCTCCGGTCAGCCTGTTAGCGCTGAATATGGCTTCATTGTAAATATCGGTCCAGAAAACCAGGTCCTTAACAAAGTAAAACAAATGTTGAAGAGCGTTAAAAGTGAGGAACAGTGCAGGCAAATATTTATAGTCAAGCATGTTTAAGAAGTGGTGTGAGTGCACTTACAGGTACGAGACAAAGCACTTGGAGAAATATTTGGCAGTGGTACAACTTGCATCAAATTTTATGTCTGGAATTAGGAGAAAAGTATAGAATAACTTACCTCAAAAATGGTAAGGCCGAATGGGTGGGATAAGTAATGTTCATCGGCAATGACTATCCGTCTGTTTCCGCCAGTAACGTCAATGCTGGACAGTGTGTGTAATTTGGAGTCCACCCAGTACAGTCTCTGGTGGGCCAGATCTAAAGGGGAATACAACATGGACGATTAGTAATGTCCTGTATAGGTTTTATCTGATATTTTGCACCATCCCCATGATCCTTGCACCATGGTCCTCCCATGAAGAGCAGGTAACACTCACCCAAAGTGATCCCATTGGGCCATTCAATATTATTATCAACCAGAGTCTGTCGGACAGCTCCGTTCAAGCCACCCTTCTCGATTTTGGCAGGTGAGCCCCAGTCGGTCCAGTACATAAACCTGAAACAGTAAAAAATTGATAATTTAATATTCAATATGGACATCGCAAATTTATGAGCCGATAATTTCCAGCCTTTTCAGCTATTGCAAGGCTATAACTCCAAGGCTATCATTGCATAATCTAGTGGCAGGAAATCTCTGCCTAAAAAAATAATAAATAAAATCAACAATTATTTACCCTTTTGTGGGATCCACCACAATGTCACGCGGCTTGGCCAGACCTTCTTTGAAGAGTGTTTTTCGCTTCGAGCCGGCAGTATTGGCCACAGAGATGCTGCTGATGGCGGAGTCTGTCCAGTATAGGTTGGCGTGGATCCAATCTACGGCGATACCATCTGGGGCTAAAATTTCATTACTGATGACAGTCTCGTGGTGGGAAAAGTTATAAGCCTTGTCCATTAAAGCACTGTACGGGGAAAGAATGGGAAGATTAGTCTTGTCACATCAAGAGCAATGAGGAACAGGTACAAACATAGACAGAAAGGATGAGAACGGATGTCACTCTCGTTACCTGTAGATTTTCTTCTGGGATAAGTCAGACCAGTAGATTTTATTGCTTGCAATCTCCATGTCGAGTGCCACTACGTTTTTAAGACTTGGGATGAAACTTGTGTACTCTCTTCTGTCCAGTGTCATTTTCCTCACCTCATGTCGGTTGGTGAAAAAGAGGGAAGCCACTGTGCCTAAATAGCAAAAATAATAAAAAAAATAACACTTTAAAAGCTGATCAATCCCATGTGCAAGCAATAAGATAAATGCTTTGAAATATGGACACTATGGGTGGGTTTTCTATGCAACAACCAGAGGATGGCTTCCAGCTCATCCGTATAAATGACAGGTCACAGGGTAATGATACTTTTCTGCAATGCTGCGACCGAAGCAGGTGAAAAGTGGGTAAAGTTGAAGATTTCGAGGCAGTATAATAAGGTTTTTTGCAACTGGAACCTTAGCAAAAAAATCCTCTTTAACCTTCTTTTTCATATTGTACTCACCAATGCTTTTGCAGGACTCGGTCATGGGGTCGATCTGGTAGCCCTCGTCGCATTCGCACTTGTAGCTTCCTTCCAAGTTGATGCAGATTTGGCTGCAGATGTCAGGTCGTTCACATTCATTAATATCTAAAGGGACAAAGATTGAGGCCTAAATAAATTCTGATCACATGGAGATAAATTTAACTCAAATGGAAACTTTAGACAACAATTTACCTTCACATTTCCTTGCGCCCACCAGACGATATCCCTCTGGGCATAAACACTCGTGTCCGATCTTGAGGTCCTTGCAAATATGAGAGCAGCCGCCATTTCTTTTCATGCATTCATTGTCACCTGGAGATAGTACGACGTGTAAATGCATAAACCTCACGTGGGATGATAGGAGGATGATGCTGGAGGGATGAGGGGGGGTTATACTTACCACACTCTTTCAGTGGTTCATCTGACCAGTCTTTGCAGTCTTTGTCCCCGTTACACACTCGGTCCATACTGATACATTCTCCGCTGGAACATCTGAACTTCTCGGGGCCATCGCATTTTGTCTCTGAATTTAAAAAAATAAAAGATATTTAGCTTCTCCATTACTAAGACGTGTCCTATGCAGAGTGCCAGATCCGATTGCTTGTCGTCAGGTAGGACTCTTACCGTTCGCACAGCCTAGTTCATCGCTTCCGTCTTCACAGTCGTATTGTTGGTTGCACTGCCGGCTGCCGTGAATACATTTCCCGTTGGTACACTGGAACTGGTCGGGACTGCAGGTTGGTTTTTCTAAAATTATGAACAAATTAAAATTCAACTTCTGTCAACTCTTGCAAACTCTAAAATGAGACATATATAATGAATAGAAACCGCAGCAATGTTCCTGCAAGTATTGGACCTTGTGATTGCCAGATCCTTCAGATTTCAACATTCCATTGGTTGTTTTCGAAAACAGAGAATATTTTAGCTCCCCGATTCTGTGTGCGAGCAGCAGACACTGCTCATGGTACGTACCACAGTTTTTCTCGTCAGATTTGTCCTTGCAGTCGACACCGCCATCACATTTCCAGCTCATGTGTATACACTCGCCACTGCCACAGTGGAACTCTAGAGGAGAGCAGGGTTTGTCCGTCTTGATCGGCTCCTTTCCTTCACAGCTCTCTTCGTCAGAGCCATCTTCACAGTCGGGATCCCCATCGCATGTCCATAGTTTAGGGATGCAGACGGTAGAGTTCTTGCATTGAAAAAAGTTTGGGTTGCAGGTGGGTACAGGACAGGAGTCCTCATCGCTGCTGTCATCACAGTCATGGTCGCCATCGCATACGTACGCAACAGAGATGCACATTCCGCTGTTGCACTGGAACTGATCATCGAAGGCGCAAGGTTTGCGAGCTGTAATCAAATGAGGAGTCCAAATCAGCCCTAAACTCATTCACAAACATAGAAAACCTATGTTCTGTGGTGTCCACACACACATAGTCAAGACATGACACCTACTGCAGTCCTTCTCATCAGAACCATTTTCACAGTCTTCTTGGTCATCACACTGCCATGACTTGGGGATACATCGGTTGGACCGGCCGCCACAGCTGAACTGGTCAGAGCTGCATGTTTTTTCATCTGGTGGGAAAGACG
The DNA here is from genome assembly GCF_051348905.1 of Ranitomeya variabilis. NCBI lineage: Eukaryota > Metazoa > Chordata > Amphibia > Anura > Dendrobatidae > Ranitomeya > Ranitomeya variabilis. The sequence goes on from NC_135236.1 coordinate 52,526,639, forward strand.
AGAACGTATTATACACTGAATTACACAAAATGTTCAGGGTTTGTTTGATGCCTAGAAATGGTTCTTACGGCAGATTTCCTGAAACTCGTCAGAACCATCCCTACACTCCTCGCTGCCGTCACAGACCCACTTGTATGGGATACACTTCCCGTCGTCACATTGAAACTCGTTTCTTTCACACTTGGTGATCCCTAAGAGAGCAAAAAATATATATATAATACATATGTAATATACTTTTTTATATTGTTAAGAGTTAATAATAAAATATACTAATAGAAATGCTGATAATAAAAATATAATCCAGTACTAATAGATAATAGTTAGAATACTGTTATACACACACAGATATACTTGGATATTTGGTATTATTTGGGCACCACAAGGAGCAGGCTCGGACTGGCCCATGGGAGAACAGGTGAATTCCCTGGTGGACTGCTCTGCAGGAGTGTGAGCAAAGTAGTAGCTGGCACAATATAGTTGATTCACTACGTAGACAAGCCAGCAACTCATTGTTCATTTAACAAGCAACCCAATGTGTTGTATAGAACAGTAGGCAAATTTGTGAATTAGGGGGCGAATCATGGCCCCCCAGTGTCAATGTTACTGGTGGAATCTCGGTACCTCAGTCGGACACTGATAGGGAACATCATAACGGGAAGGTGGGCACAGAAAGTACAGCATTGGGCATCAAACAAGCGAAGGCTATCACCAGACTAATCGTTGGTTATCCCTATTTTATTTTATGGTTTTTCGACTCCATAATATACAAAATTTCTGCCCAATTTATGCCGGATTAAAGGAATTTAACTTTAATAACATGGAAGCAAAAAAGTTGAATGAACTAAATCAATGTAAGGCATATCACACCACATGCTTGGCAAATCTATAACCGTAAAATGGGGCTTTGGAAAGAGAAAGAAAATGCCTGAAAATTAAGCACGACACTTAGAAGGAAGTTTGTTCATTATACATATATAGTAACTTGCTAATACGCTGCCTCGGACTTATGCAGTGAATATTTTAATGATATCCGAAGTCTTGATGTGAGATAAGGGAATGCACCTTACATAGATTCAAGGGGTAAGAGACAAGAAGAGGCTAAGATCATAGGTAATGAACATGGAAGCCGCCTCAGGAGTTGGAAGTCATGTCTCCAGAGACAGGTGTACTGTTAAAGATAGATCCATCATTGCCTCCCCAGAGGGAAATCTGACGGCCCCACGGGTCCTCAAGCTTATTATCAGAACGATTGAGTCACAATGACAACATTAGAGTAGAAAACTGCTCATAAAACGCTTTCTCTCTGCCATATTTAAAAAAAGAACTGAATTGCAGCTCCACTTAGATGCCACGACATAAGCCGGCCATATACATATGGTGAAGATTTCCAGGCAGAGAGAGGAGGACGTATTCATTTCACATAGGAGTGGCTAAGCTTTCGCATACCACCAGCTTTAAGTCAGCCCGGTCTATTCCAGTCTCTCCGAGGAATGAAGGCATTTTTCATGAGGGAGCGAGAAATATAAGATACAGGACGTGCGCCAAGTTTTTCTAGACTGAGAAGAAAAATTTACGAAAGTAGATTGAGACGAGAGCTCTCGTTTCTTATTTACACCCATATTACACCCTAAGACAAGTTAGAACATCCCAGAGCGGCCTTGTTTTGTATATTTTAGATTATACAAGATCGGGAGCGGCTTCACGCCGAGATGCGGTAGCTTTCTTTATTTTGAGTATATACATGGCCATATGCCCTATTTTGAGAGGATATGGTGAAGTGTGTTATATAAAGAAAAGGTGGGCCTAGTCAAAAAACAAAAATCAGCAGAATACCACCTTCGTTGTGTTCTTGGTTCACGATACCCAAGTTCCTTTGTCAGACATAAGCGTGGGGTATGACCCTTAGACGGTATCCCAATTTTGCCAATATTACATGGCTTATCCGGCGGTTCGTGATACCGATAGGATAAGACAATTAAGAAAATCTTAAAAAGATTTAACAAAACTTTGAGGCTTCTAATAAAAGCCTTCCGAAGAGCATAGATGTCTAAAAAATGTAGCCACAAAAATAAAAAAAAGACCCTATCGCCTAAGGCAGGATTCATTTTTTCACGCCACCGCTGTGTATCTTCAAACGAATTTATAGTAATAGACCCAACAACACATGTTATTTTATTCTGGGCTCCTCCAGTAACGCGCACCAGGTAGTATTTCACCATCTACAATAGTAACCAGGTGCGACTCGAAGAAAATCTGGCTTAAATATTAACAGTGTAAACGCCCACACGTGAACTTTATCCCTTTTTTATATCAATTATCCAGGAAGATATTAAAAATGAAGAGCCCGGCGCAAATGTGGAAACCATAAGTAAAAACAAGGGTCAAGTCGGTAGCCTCCCCCTCCTCAATAATCGACCAAGTTCATGTACATTTAGACATACATAACATCCCTGTTGTCTTTCATGTATGTAATACACACAGCATTTTTCGGTAAAGAACAGTGTTTTGCATCACATATTACTTCCTCCAGACACAAAAAAGGTAAATTCCAGCACATTGTGTGATATTTCTACATAATGGGGGTGACCATCGTTAAAGTTCTCATGAAAAATACCAAGACCTAAAATATTCTTGCACTTCCTGTTAATCATCTTACTTAAAGGGCTGGTCTGAAACCATTATTTTAAAAAGGTTTGTCTATTTAATATCATGATCTAATTTCTTTTCTAATATACTTTAATTAAAAAGTCCCTATTGTTCTCTCATTATGCTACCTAACTGCTTTGTTTTACCTTCTTCCGTTTGATGACTCTTCGTTTGAGAACCCCCAGTAATACGTGTCTTAAAAGAAGAGTCATCAGTGACATTCGTTTCAGGGGCCAGGCTAATCCTTGCTCTACTGACCATGAATCAACTGCAAATTCCGATGTATGCTCAGTCAGATCTTGTCACTGTGCACTGTTTTTCCCAGTGCACAGTGACAATGCGCTCCCTCGCCAGCTCTGATAGGAAGTGACGAGCTGGCAAGAGAGCGTACTCAAGTCACTTGCGGGGACAGCATTGGTCTTTGCTTTTGCTGCACTCGGGGTTTTCTACATACAATGCACACTGACAGAGCACTCTTGTCGGCTGGTCACTTCTCATCAGAGCCAACGAGGGAGTGCACTGTCACTGTGCATGCTGCACAGCGACAAGAACCTATTGAGCATATGTCAGAATTGACAACAGACGCATGCTCAGTAGAGCAGGAACTCAGCCCAGCCGCTGCAATGGGCATTACTAATGACACTTCGTTCAGGGAGGCAGCAGAGTCTGCAGCAGTGACCATTCTTTTATCCCAGCATGCACTACAGATTCTCAAATGAGGCGTCAAACAGGAAAAAGATTAAAAAAATATATAATAAAGCAGTTAGATAGCATAATGAGGGAATGATAGGGACTTTTTAATTAAAGTATATTAGAAAAAGATTAATTATGACATTAGACAGACATTTAGGATTAAAATAAATGTTAGTTTCAGACCACCCCTTCAAGAATTATAGCCAACCTCTCTCCAGTCTAAAATGTCTAATAACAGGTAGCATGTAGCATGTGTCCCTTTAAGAAACCATTCACCTTCTCAGGATCCTTCTTGAGTGTCTTACAAGGACTATGTCCTCTTCACCTCTTCCGACTGTGATAAGGTTATATATCAAATAGGCACGTGCGTCGTCATAATTGTGATATATTGCTTTTACTTGTACTGGCTTATCTAGTGTGGAAACTCTGCATAAAGTAATGTGACTCACACGGTGGAGTTTTAGCATGAAAGATTTACTCAAAATTTAGGGTTGGACCTCTAGGAAATTATGGTAGGAAGCAAGGTTATTTTTTATCTTGTAGGAGTTCCTGATAGTAATTATTAGAAATGACCGAACTAACATACAAGATATACACTTAACATAGTAAAGGGGCTGGATAGAAAAAAAGTAGACCTTTTTTGCCACACTGCTTTTCGGGAACAAACTGGAGGTCCATTCTTATGGATAAAACAAGCTCGAGAAGCGTTCACTGGAGACAACTATATGAGAAATCATAAAGGGGTTGGGTTGTCTTAGGCTTCTTTCACACTTCCGTTTTTACAATCTGCACAGGATCCGTCAAAATGTTGAAATGGCGGATCCTGTGCAGATGGTAAAAAAGGGTGCACTGGGCAAGTTTTTCTGACGGACCCGTCGAGACTATGTGAACCTGTTGTGTATGCGTCTTCGCAGCGGTTTTCCGCTGCAAAAACGCATATACAACACAACCCAGGTTTAAAAATAATTTTTAAAAAAATCGCAATATTCTTACCTTCCGGCATCCCACGCAGCGTTACCGATGCTCCCGGCAACTAGCGTTTCCATGGATGCATTGCGTGCAATGACCTCTGATGATGCCATCGGGTCATTTCGCAATGCATCCATGGGAAACCCAGCTGCTGGGAGCATCGGTAACGCTGCGCGGGACGCCGGAAGGTAAGAATATTTAGATTTTTTATGTTTTTAATTATTTTTAACATTATACCTTGTTACTATTCATGCTGCATAGGCAGCATCAATAGTAAAAAGAGAGAGAGAGAGCAAGCGAGAGAGAATTTCCCTGACTGGAAATTCTTCCTCCCATGCTCAGTTTCAAAAGACGGCACCCGTCGCTGGATTCCTGCTTTTCACAGTCAGCGACAGATCCTGCGCCCATAGGCTTCCATTGTAGCCAACGACGGGCAGCGCAGGACCCATCGCTGAGCGATTTTCCGACGTGCAGAAAAAAAGTTCCTCTGTGCGTTGTCCCCGCCCAACGGACAGCAGTTTTCCGACGGATCCAGTGCACGACGGATGAAGCGGATGGCCATCCGTCACAATCAGGCTACTTTCACACTAGCGTTAACTGCAATACGTCGCAAATGCGTCGTTTTGCCGAAACTACGCATCCAGCAAAAGTTCTTGCTGGATACGTTTTTTCGTCATAGACTAACATTAGCGACGCATTTGCGACGCATTGCCAAACGGTGCGTCCGTTTTGCGACGCTTGGGCGTGTGGTAGCAGACCGTCGGGAGAAAAAAACGTTACATGTAACGTTTTTTGCTCCCGACGGTCCGCTTTTTCCGACCGCGCATGCGCGGCCGGAACTCCGCCCCCACCTCCCCGCACTTCCCCGCACCTCACAATGGGGCAGCGGATGCGTGGGAAAAATGCATCCGCTGCCCCCGTTGTGCGGCGGAGACCACGCTAGCGTCGGGAACGTCGGCCCGACGCACGGCGACGGGTTGTTCCCGACGCTAGTGTGAAAGTAGCCTCAGTCGCTAATACAAGTCTATGGGAAAAAACAGGATCCAGCAGAAAAATTTGCTGGATCCTGTTTTTCCAAAAATCGACGGATTTTGATGGGAGCTAAAAGACGGAAGTGTGAAAGAGGCCTTATTTTGACAATCCCTGTAAGGTCTTGTTCACATGTAGCAATTATGATATTTTTATGTACTGTACGTGCCAAAAAAAAAAACAACAACATAGATCTTCACAGTACAAACAAAATGAATGAGATTCCTAAAATCTCATTTACACAGTACAATTTTTACAGCTAGTCAATTTTTTTCGGTGTTTTTACTATAGTTTGTCCCCATTTAGACCAAAGTGGTTTGGGATTAAAAAAAAAATGCACCAAAAGCGTATGTAGTTTATTCTGTAGTTTTCTGGACATAGCCTGTGGGTTATATGTAGAAAAGAAACACATGAAAGTGTGAACATACCCTTAAAGTATATGACTCTAAAGAGTTGATATGAGATGTAAAATCATAACTAATTTATTTGAGAAACAGTACCACTGTCTTTCACGCTGTTGAGGTATTGCGGCTCAGCCACCTTTAGCTTAATAGTGTTCACCCGCAGGGACCTCTTTTTATCATCCAGAGCAGAAAGCAGGTGCAGTAAATAGCATCTGCCCCACAGGATGTGCCACACTATATGCATGAACGTCCAAGGTTCAACTACTAGGTAGATTCCATGGTGATAAAATAGTCACAGGCGGAACTTCTTAATTAACGGCTTGTCCAAAGTTGACATTACTCGTCACATAAATTTCAGAATGATTAGAAATGTAATCTGGGACAGTATTTAATTTTTCATGTAATGCTAAACTCCCTGGTCGTTTAGGGTAGTGACTATGTTAAATGCAACTTCCAAAGTGGTTCTGGTCATTGAAGAGGTCAATAGTAAATTCATGTTGCCCTTCGTCAAGATGACACCAAGGAAATGTGCGCCTTGCCTCTCCCTAAAATAATCTATAGATATAGTACTCCTTGTAAATCTTTAGTCAACGACGTAAGAAGAACCTTCCGATATCGTAAGCAAAGTCTTCAAAGCAGCTTTTAAACAGTTCCAGTGAATACGAATTGTGAAAACGTGTGGTTTTCTGCCATCTTGGTCTGAACTATCGGAAACAGGCATTGTGTGCACTGTACGCCAGACGTAGATAAGTTACAGGCTTGGTCGGAGCGAAACAGAAGCTTGAGCAACATAGGGTGTGGCCTCTTTCTCTCTCTGAGATGTTAGTGATGACAGCTTGGCGTAAACTAAGGTTGCTGCAACGTGGACAGCTACGAAAAGACCAAATATTAGGCCGGGGCCACACTTGCGAGTGCAATGCGAGAAACTCGCGCAAGTCTCTCGCCTCAATACCCGGCACTGCCGCCGGAACTCAGGACCGAAGCGTGCGGCTGTATGTATTTCTATATTGAGGCGAGAGACTTGCATTGCACTCGCAAGTGTGACCCCGGCCTTAAAAGTAAGAACTGAAGAAGCTCAGCTGATTATAATGGATCAATGCTTTCCGAATATGCCCACCTGTAAAGACAAGGATAGAGGGGCAATAGTGGGATAAAAGAAGATGTAGCCTGCTCAGGGCCTCCTTTTATTTGCCAGGCATAAGGATGTAGCAAAGAGATTAGCAATGGTGGAAGAAGTTGCTGAAAGTGAACCAATGTAAATAAATTTCAGATTTTTCTTCACATTATAGCCTCTGACACAAGCCACGCAAGGACTTCGACTCTATTCACACTATAAAAAAGTTCTAATTCTTGTACTGTTACTTGGTCGTCTGATATTGAGTCATAGGAAATTTTTCACTTAACAAGTAACTACTCTTTAAAAACCGAGAGGTAGCGAAAAACTAATGGACTCTGTTCGGAGAAGAGACTTTGCCAGTTAGGACCATTGATTATGGAAGAAAGTGGGGGAAGCGAGGCGTGCCGTGTAGCCAACCCGGACGTATCCATGTAATATCATCATTTCGATCTACTTCCTCCTTAAATATATGACCAATTCAGGTGAGACGATAAAATCAAGCTCAATTTACCGTGGGGCAAAAAGTGAGAAGCGACAAGTGCAAAATCTCGCAATGGTGTCCTTTACCCGTAATTCGACAAGACGTGCGCTATAAAACTTTAACTAATCTGATCGTAAATGATTTATCGATTGGGACGGATTTTATTTTTTTCTGAGAAAATTGGATTCTGGCGTATTCTTTTGCGATATTTTAGTAGATCAGAAGAAAAATATTAACACTGTTCAAAGCGTCTGGCAAACTTTATTACAAGCAGGAGGAGGCTTCCATTTTACCTCACAGATCTTGAGGCATTTACTTCAGCTCTTACTATGGAAACATATGCAGTATTTATAACTCACACAAGCATGGAAAGCATCCATGTACGTGAGGTAAACGCTGCTATCGGCCAGCATGGCGCAGGGGGCCACCACACCCTTGCCTCACACACTGAATCTGAGGAGGGGACACGAGTGACGCACTCATCCTCCCCTCCGCATGAAATGGGCGGGAATGAAATAATCTACACAGAAGGAGATAACTGTCGATTTTAACCCCTCCCCTCTTGTGTTCCCATTGGCTGCGGGGGCGGAGGCTCGCGATCGGCAGATTTCACGTTGCCCAATCGGATGACGTAACAGCGGCGGCCCATTCATGTCGTAGGCGTGGCTAGGAGTAGAGCGGTTCAGTGACCAGTCAGTCACTGTGCGTGCACCGTGTGTGTGACTGTGACTGAAGTAGAAGCCGGTTGTAAATGTCAGATCTCTTAGTGCTCGGCTAATATCACGATAATGTGATATATCACGATAGGACAAACGATAAACTACACTTATTGGCTGCTGAGCTGTGATTGGCAACCTTTACCTCAGACCCGCCCCTCTTATCATACAGTGGTTATCTGAGGTAAAGATGCTCCCCCCTCCCACCTGGAAACCCCAATAATGGCTGACAAGCCACATGTGAGAAGGTTAATTCTGTAAATAAAGCAAAACAGCCACCCTAAAGCCAGTCTCACCTGCTGAGACTTGTAGTCCCACTACAAAAAGACTCCCAATATCTTGGTATATATATATCACCTAGGGACCCTCCATTACAAGGAGGGGTCTGCATCATATATTTACCATACTCTTCACAGCGGAAGTGCTAAGACAGACCAGAGTGGGGATATATATATAGATAGATAGATAGATAGATAGATAGATAGATAGAGGTTTATTACAGGGACGGATACATAGAAGGGGCCCCTGTGCAAGAACAATATTTGGGCCCTTTTGCAGCCTAGTAGCCCATCACAATGCACAACTCCACCTGCTTTGGGGGTACAAGTGGCCCCCTGATCAATGATATGTCCGCCCCCGGTTTATTATATACATATATAGATGTACACACACACATATCATAACCGTCTGATATATATAATAAACCTATAAGCAGTTGTATACGTGCAACATGATAGTATATAAATATATATATATATATATATATATATATATATATACACACACAGTATACCCAACCTATATTTCAAACATATAGACCTGATGATATGTGCGACATAATGCTATGGAGATTAATAGATAGATAGATAGACATACTGTATATACACATGTGCAGCAGTATTATAAGCAACTAATATATGTATATATATAAGAAACCAGAGTATACGTGTGACATAACAGTACAGATATAAACATATTACAAGCAATTATTATTTATACTAAACCCGCGCATACGTGTGAAATGATGATATATGTAGGTTTCGGCGATGGCACTTACCTGAGATGGCAGATACAAGATGTATTAATAAAAACAGAACGAAAATCTCCGAGATCCTGGAAGGTCCCATATTAGTAATACTGCAAATCAGACCCTCTACTACTAGACACAAGCCCCCCTTTATATATATATATATATATATATAGGTATATTGCAGCGTCCAGGTCTCCCTGCCTTGTGCCCAGGATGCAAACACTTCTAGTGCAAATTGCAGAATGTCCAGGACAACCCTGAGTGAATTTCAATTAATTTGTTTTTTTTTTCCTCCTCCAATACACATTACTAGTGGGCAGGGACTAAAAGTGGTGTGATTTTTAAAAGATAGGGAGTACTTCCCAGTGAGGTGGGGCTTATAACACATGATGTGACATAGACAAGTGCTTCCCTATGCTGGGCACACCCCGGGGGCTGACTCATTTCCTATAGGTACCCTGGGCACTCCTACTTGCATACCTCACATGCCTTCATACACATTGGGTATATCACATGAAACCCAAATAATGCATTTATGGTGGCCTGTGCCTGCGCCTGTAGGGTCTGTGTATCTCCCTGCAAAGCTAGCAGAATAGGAAATAGGGCTGCAGCATGAATTTCAGCCATAGCCCCCTCCCTTCCCTTGCACAGATATGGGAATCCAGCACTGTTTTGGCATAGATAAAAACCTATTTGACCACAAGCACTCTGAAAATTGAAAACAGTCATATTGCAAATTCAGAACAGCGCAGCCAGATGTTTTTATTCCACGTAATATGTCTCCATGTTTGCAGGCATCTGCACATGTGGAGGGGATGCAGCAGTGGCGAGTTTGGAGAAGGAGAGCTGAGTTAATTGTCGGTAAACACATTTTATTACGGATCGCGGTCTCTTAACAGTGTTTTTCCTGAACACTAGGTAAATGTACTATATTAAAGTGAAAGTCAAGTAAAAAAAAACAAATTTGCAATTTACTTCTTATTAAAAAAAAATCCCTTCCGTCCTCAAGAATAGTTTGTTGCCTTGGTCCTCGGCTACTCTTAGGGTATGTTTCCACTGTCAGGATGGTCAGCGGTATCGCCGCAGCGGCGAAGCCGCTCGGCGCTAAGCCCCGCCCCCTTTCTGGGACGCGATCATGCCGGATGTGTTAACTCTTCACATCCGGGATGATCGCTCTCTCCCATAGCGCCCTGTGATATGCCTTGCGGGGACGCTGCGTCCCCGCAAGGTGGACGGACATGCTGCGATCTGAAAAGACGCGCAGCATGTCCGGAGTCGCAGGGCCGCCGCGTGCGGGTTTCCACGCATAGTGGAGACGGGATTTCATAAAATCCCCTCCACTATGCTGGAACATCTGGACGCTGCTTGTTTGACGCTGCAGCTCTGCGCAGCGTCAAACAAGCAGCGTTTCCTGACCGTGGAAACATACCCTTAGACTACAAGGTGGTCTGAGAACCTAGGTAAGGAGCTCACACCTGCTTGCAGGCTCCTTGTTTTAGAGCCTACTCGCCGTGCTCTTAAGCTGGCCGGAGAAGGAGCTTCAGTACCCCTGTGCTTCTCCCATGCTGCAGAGGAAAATCTAGCTATGCTAGCAGCTTGGAGGGGCGTTCAGGTTGGAACAGCGGCGCAACCATGCCGGTAGTCCAAACTGTCAATCTTCAGGAGCACACCGTTCCCGACAACACAGAAAGTCGGGGGGTCAGGAGCGGTGTGCTCCCGAATACAGAATGTTAGAACCACCCTTTATGGTCCATTTCTACAGGGTAATAATTGGGGAAAAAGATTACATCACAGTGGCTCAGTGGTTATTAGCACTGTTGCCTTGCAGCGCTGGAGTCCTGGGTTCAAATCCTACCACGTACAGCATCTGCAAGAAGTTTGAGTGAATAGCTTGCCTCCGGGTACTCTGGTTTCCTCCTACACTCCAAAGACATACTGAATTTAGATTGTGAGCCCCAATGGGGACAGAGATGATGATGTCTGTAAAGCGCTGTGGAAATTATTGGCTCTATATAAATTACATAAATAAAGGTGTTTGATCCTGACTATCTGCACATATAAACTGGTCAGCAATTAGTACCGTAAGTGGATTTTATATAGTCGTTCTCGGCAGCACATTGTCTTGTGTTAATAGAATATGTGCTACCGATAGTGTGATATTCTATGTTATTATTATTATTATTTATTGTTATAGCGCCATTTATTCCATGGCGCTTTACATGTGAGGAGGGGTATACATAATAAAAACAAGTACAATAATCTTAAACAATACAAGTCATAACTGGCACAGAAGGAGAGAGGACCCTGCCCGCGAGGGCTCACAATCTACAAGGGATGGGTGAGAATACAGTAGGTGAGGATAGAGCTCGTCGTGCAGCGGTTTGGTTGATCGGTGGTTACTGCAGGTTGTAGGCTTGTCGGAAGAGGTGAGTCTTCAGGTTCTTTTTGAAGATTTCGATGGTAGGCGAGAGTCTGATGTGTTGTGGTAGAGGGTTCCAGAGTAGGGGTGATATGCGAGAGAAATCTTGTATGCGATTGTGGGAAGAGGAGATAAGAGGGGAGTAGAGAAGGATATCTTGTGAGGATCGGAGGTTGCGTGTAGGTAAGTACCGGGAGACGAGGTCACAGATGTATGGAGGAGACAGGTTGTGGATGGCTTTGTATGTCATCGTTAAGGTTTTGTACTGGAGTCTTTGGGCAATGGGGAGCAAGTGAAGGGATTGACAGAGGGGAGAGGCCGGGGAATAGCGGGGGGACAGGTGGATTAGTCGGGCAGCAGAGTTTAGAATAGATTGGAGGGGTGCGAGAGTGTTCGAGGGGAGGCCACAGAGCAGGAGGTTGCAGTAGTCAAGGCGAGAGATGATGAGGGCATGGACTAGGGTTTTTGCAGATTCTTGGTTGAGGAATGAACGGATTCGTGAAATATTTTTGAGTTGAAGTCGGCAGGAAGTGGAAAGGGCTTGGATATGTGGTTTGAAGGAGAGATCAGTGTCAAGGATTACTCCGAGGCAGCGAGCTTGTGGGACTGGGGAGAGTGGGCAGCCATTTACTGTAATGGTTAGGTTCGTTGGGGGGGTCGCGTGAGATGGGGGAAAGATGATGAAATCTGTTTTGTCCATGTTAAGTTTCAGAAATCTAGCGGAGAAGAAAGATGAAATAGTGGACAGACATTGAGGGATTCTGGTTAGTAGGGAGGTGATATCTGGTCCAGAGATGTAGATCTGTATGTCATCAGCAGTGCACTGAACAATCATAGTAACCATTGTTCTGCGCGCATAGAATTATGGTCAACCTGTCTACACAGGCCAGTAAACGACCACTAATCAGCGGTGGCTAAATGATCACAATCATGCCGTCTAAACGCAGTATTATTGTTCACACAGAAATTTTTGGAGGTGGAAAAATCTGATCGTTTTTTCAAGAGGACTCCACTCCTGGTAACGCAACTTTTTTTTTTTTTTTTTTTAAAGGTTTTTTATTTTCCAGAAGTGGTTTTGAAACAGTTTTGAAAAGGTTTTTCATGCATTTCTTTTTTTTTTAATGGTTTTTGTTGGCTTTTGACTTTATAATGTCAAGTTTGGATAGGATTTCACAAGGAATTTGACTCAAAGAAGAACATGTCACTTTTTTTTTCTTCACGGTGAGATTTCCTATGTACAAGAATATAACTACTATAATACTCCTCCCTATGTACAAGAATATAACTACTATAATACTGATCCCATTGTGCAAGAATATAACTACTATAATACTGCCACCTATGTACAAGAATCTAACTACTATAATACTGCTCCTAAGTACAATAATATAGCTACTATAATACTGCCCCTATGTACAAGAATATAACTACTATAATACTGCCCCCTATGTACAAGAATATAACTACTATAATACTGCCCCTGTGTACAAGAATATAACTACTGTAACACTGCTCCTATGTACAAGAATATAACTACTATAATACTGCTCCTATGTACAAGAATATAACTACGGTACTATAATACTGCCCCTTATGTACAAGAATATAGCTGCTATATTACTGCCCCCTATGTACAAGAATAGAACTACTATAATACTGCCCCTATGTACAAGAATATAACTACTATAATACTGCCCCTATGTACAAGATTATAACTGCTATAATACTGCTCCCTATGTACAAGAATATAGCTGCTATATTACTGCCCCCTATGTACAAGAATAGAACTACTATAATACTGCCCCTATGTACAAGAATATAACTACTATAATACTGCCCCTATGTACAAGAATATAACTGCTATAATATTGCTCCTATGCACAAGAATATAACTACTATAATACTGCTCCTATGTACAAGAATATAACTGCTATAATACTGCCCCTATGTACAAGAATATAACTACTATAATACTGCCCCCTATGTACAAGAATATAACTACTATAATACTGCTCCTATGTACAAGAATATAACTACTATAATACTGCCCCTATGTACAAGAATATAACTACTATAATACTGCTCCTATGTACAAGAATATAACTACTATAATACTGCCCCTATGTACAAGAATATAACTACTATAATACTGCCCCTATGTACAAGAGTATAACTACTATAATACTGCTCCTATGTACAAGAATATAACTAGTATAATACTGCCCCCTATGTACAAGAATAGATCTACTATAATACTGCCCCTATGTACAAGAATATAACTACTAAAATACTGCTCATATGTACAAGAATATAACTACTATAATACTGCTCCTATGTACAAGAATATAACTGCTATAATACTGCCCCTATGTACAAGAATATAACTACTATAATACTGCCCCCTATGTACAAGAATATAACTACTATAATACTGCTCCTATGTACAAGAATATAACTACTATAATACTGCCCCTATGTACAAGAATATAACTACTATAATACTGCTCCTATGTACAAGAATATAACTACTATAATACTGCCCCTATGTACAAGAATATAACTACTATAATACTGCCCCTATGTACAAGAGTATAACTACTATAATACTGCTCCTATGTACAAGAATATAACTAGTATAATACTGCCCCCTATGTACAAGAATAGATCTACTATAATACTGCCCCTATGTACAAGAATATAACTACTAAAATACTGCTCATATGTACAAGAATATAACTACTATAATACTGCTCCTATGTACAAGAATATAACTGCTATAATACTGCCCCTATGTACAAGAATATAACTACTATAATACTGCCCCCTATGTACAAGAATATAACTACTATAATACTGCTCCTATGTACAAGAATATAACTACTATAATACTGCCCCTATGTACAAGAATATAACTACTATAATACTGCTCCTATGTACAAGAATATAACTACTATAATACTGCCCCTATGTACAAGAGTATAACTACTATAATACTGCTCCTATGTACAAGAATATAACTAGTATAATACTGCCCCCTATGTACAAGAATAGATCTACTATAATACTGCCCCTATGTACAAGAATATAACTACTAAAATACTGCTCATATGTACAAGAATATAACTACTATAATACTGCTCCTATGTACAAGAATATAACTACTATAATACTGTTCCTATGTACAAGAAAATAACTACTATAATACTGCCCCCTATGTAAATGAATATAACTACTATATTACTGCTCCTATGTACAAAAATATAACTACTATAATACTGCCCCCTATGTACAAGAGTATAACTACTATAATACTGACCCCTATGTACAAGAATATAACTACTATAATACTGCCCCCTATGTACAAGAATAGATCTACTATAATACTGCCCCTATGTACAAGAATATAACTACTAAAATACTGCTCCTATGTACAAGAATATAACTACATAATACTGTCCCCTATGTACAAGAATATAACTGCTATAATACTGCTCCTATGTACAAGAATATAACTACTATAATACTGCCCCCTATGTAAAAGAATATAACTACTATAATACTGCTTCTATGTACAAGAATATAACTACTATAATACTGCCCCTATGTACAAGAATATAACTACTAAAATACTGCTCCTATGTACAAGAATATAACTACATAATACTGTCCCCTATGTACAAGAATATAACTGCTATAATACTGCTCCTATGTACAAGAATATAACTACTATAATACTGCCCCCTATGTAAAAGAATATAACTACTATAATACTGCTTCTATGTACAAGAATATAACTACTATAATACTGCCCCTATTTCCAAGAATATAACTACTATAATAATACTGCTCCTATGTACAAGAATATAACTACTATAATACTGCTCCTATGTACAAGAATATAACTACTATAATACTGCTCCTATGTACAAGAATATAACTACTATAATACTGCCCCCTATGTACAAGAATATGACTACTATAAGGGTATGTGCTCACGTCAGGATTTCTTGCAGAAATTTTCCTCACAAAAACCGGACATTTCTGCCAGAAAACCGCATGCGTTTTTTTTTCCGCTTTTTTGTGCGTTTTTTTCCAAATGCATAGAATTGCGTGAAAAACGCGGAAAATCTGCAAAATTAATGAACATGCTGCTTTTTTTACCGCGTTGCGTTTTTTTGCAGAAAACCGAACCATGTGCACAAAACATGCAGAATGCATTCTAAATGATAGGATGCATAATGTATGCGTTTTTAATGAGTTTTTATAGTGTTTTTATTGCGAAAAAAACTGAACGTGTGCACATACCCTAATACTGCTCCTATGTACAAGAATATAACTACTATAATACTGCCAGTAAGTTCCAGAATATACCTATGCTTTACTGCTTCCAGTGGATCAATATTGCAGATTGCACTTAGATAGGAATGCTTGCTGCAGATTTTATAGCTCGTGACGTCATTCATACTTTAAGGTCTGGTGGAATAACAGGCGTAGTTACATAAAGAACTTACGGTATATAACAGATTCAGAAGTGACCCGCAATGATTTTACAATCTAATTTGAATGTGTATAAATTACATGCAGGTATACAATATTTTCCATGTGGCTTGTGACATTGCTGATGTTCTATTTTGAAGTATATTACTAGAAAACAATAGAATTTTGTGCATGAATTGTCTCTAGTTTGCATTGATGAATATGAATGTGTTAACATGGATTGCAAAGTAAGGTGAACAAAACGAACATACAAATATAGTAAATTAGAAACATGGAAGGCAATGAATGTAAAGTATTGCCATATACAGTACAAAGCACATGGATAATATTCAGTAACATTCTCGGGAAAGCACTTCAAAATCAGCGGTGACACCAATAGTTTAAGTCACAGATTCCAACGTCCATGAACTTAAGCGTTATGTGTAAATGTATTTCTATCTGATCGCATTTATCTCCCCTTCACTGTTTGCAAACAGAGAGCAGGACTTTGACATCCTGACTTATATCACATATGCGATACAACCCATGCCCTGGTCATGATAATTAAGGTAGAAAATAACAATGCGCAAAAAAACTTTATAATATGTAGAGCAAGACCACCTCATCAGGAGGAGCATTAGGACATAGCAGGTTACCACATGATGAAGTCTACCCTGATAATCTGAACCCTTACTGTATATCAATACAGTATTTGTACATACAGTACAGATCAAAAGTTTGGACACTCCTCATTTAAAGATTTTTCTGTATTTTCATGACTATGAAATTGTACATTCACACTGAAGGCATCAAAACTATGAATTAACACGTGGAATTATATACTTAACAAAAAAGTGTGAAACAACTGAAATTATGTCTTATATTCTAGGTTCTTCAAAGTAGCCACCTTTTGTTTTGATGACTGCTTTGCACACTCTTGGCATTCTCTTGATGAGCTTCAAGAGGTAGTCACCGGGAATGGTCTTCACTTCACAGGTGTGCCCTGTCAGGTTTAATAAGTGGGATTTCTTGCCTTATAAATGGGGTTGGGACCATCAGATGTGTTGAGCAGAAGTCTGGTGGATACACAGCTGATAGTCCTACTGAATAGACTGTTAGAATTTGTATTATGGTAAGAAAAATGCAGCTAAGTAAAGAAAAACAAGGGCCATCATTACTTTAAGAAATGAAGGTCAGTCAGTTTGAAAAATTGGGAAAACTTTGAAAGTGTCCCCAAGTGCAGTGGCAAAAACCATCAAGCGCTACAAATAAACTGGCTCACATGAGGACCGCCCCAGGAAAGGAAGACCAAGAGTCACCTCTGCTTCTGAGGATAAGTTTATCCGAGTCACCAGCCTCAGAAATCGCAGGTTACCAGCAGCTCAGATTAGAGACCAGGTCAATGCCACACAGAGTTCTAGCAGCAGACACATCTCTACAACAACTGTTAAGATGAGACTTTGTGCAGCAGGCCTTCATGGTAAAATAGCTGCTAGGAAACCACTGCTAAGGACAGGCAATACGCAAAAGAGACTTGTTTAGGCTAAAGAACACAAGGAATGGACATTAGACCAGTGGAAATCTGTGCTTTGGTCTGATGAGTCCAAATTTTAGATCTTTGGTTCCAACCACAGTGTCTTTGTGCGACGCAGAAAAGGTGAACGGATGGACTCTACATGCCTGGTTCCCACCGTGAAGCATGGAGGAGGAGGTGTGATGGTGAGGGGAAGCTTTGCTGATGACACTGTTGGGGATTTATTCAAAATTGAAGGCATACTGAACCAGCATGGCTACCACAGCATCTTGCAGCGGCATGCTATTCCATCCGGTTTGCTTTTAGTTGGACCATCATTTATTTTTCAACAGGACAATGACCCCAAACACACCTCCAGGCGGTGTAAGGGCTATTTGACCAAGAAGGAGAGTGATGGGGTGCTACGCCAGATGACCTGGCCTCCACAGTCTCCAGACCTGAACCCAATCGAAATGTTTGGGGTGAGCTGGACCGCAGAGTGAAGACAAAAGAGCCAACAAGTGCTAAGCATCTCTGGGAACTCGTTCAAGATTGTTGGAAGACCATTCCCGGTGACTACCTCTTGAAGCTCATCAAGAGAATGCCAAGAGTGTGCAAAGCAGTCATCAAAGCAAAAGGTGGCTACTTTGAAGAACCTAGAATATAAGACATATTTTCAGTTGTTTCACACTTTTTTGTTAAGTATATAATTCCACATGTGTTAATTCATAGTTTTGATGCCTTCAGTGTGAATGTACAATTTTCATAGTCATGAAAATACAGAAAAATCTTTAAATGAGAAGGTGTGTCCAAACTTTTGGTCTGTACTGTACCTCTTTGTAAGAAATCTCATCTTGAACTCTTCAGATTTCTAGCCCCAGCTGTACATTATATTATTATGGCCTTGTCCTATGACCATATATCCTGCATTGTGCCCACATATAACACCTTTTCTTCATTCGTTTCATGAATATCATGCCATGTGAACAGGCTGCCACTCATCCAAAATGATCTTGGGGAAGTAAACAACATTGCACCTCATGTTCTTTGGGCAAGTCCTCATGATGCTTCTCCGTGTTCATACTTTTGTGGTAAAAATGAAATGACAACCATTGTAAAACCCCAGTGGAGATTTCTTGCTGGATTTCAGCTAAGTGTCTGTTCAGTGATTGTTTTTCTAGTCTATTTGCCATTAGAATACTCATTGGGTAAATTTATTTTGCCAGGTTTCAGAATAATATACAAATACAGTGTTCCGTATAACTCAACACAAGAATATTTTCCAAATTTTTGACAAGACTTAGTTTTGAATAATTTCTTTTTTAACGCATTTCATAACTCTCATTACAAAATCTTCCATTTTACTCAAATTAAGTTGATTCCAAAATGAGTACACCCCACATCTAGTATTTTGTATGGCATCCATGATTTTTAAGGACAAAGTCTTCTAGCCTGGAAAGGCGACATATTGCACGATTCTTCAAGAACGACCTCTTTTAGAGTTGTGTCTTCAGAGTTCCACATAGGTAATTGGTTGGGGTCAGATCAGGAGACACTTGGCCAGTGAATCACTTTCATTCTGTTCTTCTTCAGAAATGCAACAAATGTGTGTTTTGTACAATTGTCATGTTGGAAAAGTGTGCGTCTACCAAGAGCACGGAGTGATGGCGGCATCTTCTCTTTCACTATAGAGCAGCACATCCATGGATTCATGATACCATTAATGACATGTAGCCCCAGAACACCAATAGCACTCATGCAGCATAAGGACACTGCAACCAAAACTTGTCATTGTAGGCAAAATGGATTTTTCTTTGTACTCCTCACCTGTAACACACCATCAAATTTTGAACTAATCAGTTCCAAATACATTTATTTTGGTCTCTTCATTATACAGTCCCAATAGTCTTCAAATTTTTCAGCATAGGCCCTGGCAAATTGTAGATGGCTTTCTGTGCATGGGCTTTAGGAGAGGCTCCCTTCGTGGATGACACCCATGGATGCCATTCCTCTGCTGTGTACGCCGTATTGTGTCATGGGAAATACTCACCTTGGTTTGGCTTTCTACTTCTTTAGCTAAGGGAAGGGAACTTGTATGTGATTTTTTTTTCAGTCCTTCTCATCAGAAGACGCTCTTGTTTGGGTTGTAACATCAGGACGTCGCTGTGAGATGGTTACAGTTCCAACTTTCATAATTAGACTTATGCTGATCATACACATTAGATGGCTGTCTGCCAAAGGATTGTTTAGCCGACTCGGTCGGCCATGCCCACTTGTGTTCTCTATGCAAAAGCCACCAACTGACACGTCAGGTACAACAATGAGATCTGCAGTCTAAAATCAGACGTACTTGATCTAAATCACTCCTGACCATCGATTAGCTGGCACCCCGATACACATCAGACCATTGGCCGAACCTGTCGTTATCGGCAGTCTAATGTGTATCGCCAGCTTTACCTGTGACTGAATTCTTGTTAATTAGAATTATGTAGTCTAAACTTTAACTTTGCTGCTAAAACTTTCATTGAGGTGCACTCATTTTTGCAACATGAGCTTGAACAAATCTGGTAGGAAAATTACTTTTTTGAGGGCAAGAAAAATAGCAAATCTTGTTTGCAATCAATGGCCCACATTTATGGGAGTATTTTCTAGTATGGTATCCCATAAAAATATTGATTCTGAAAGGAAAATAAGGATTTTCTGACAAATCTATTGAGGTGACTCATTTATGCCGAGCCCTGTAAATATAACTTTTATAGCCTATAAACTGGGTGAATCAATTAGAATCAAGTGAAATAATTCCCTTCAGATACCATAAAAAGGAGAGGCAGTAATTTTGTTATTTTTGGCAATTTTCTAGTGGGAAACATCGAGTCCTGGCATCATGTAGATATGACTCATACTACCTACCTAGGCATTGTATAGACCAATTAAATGCCTTTATGGCAGTGGTATTCCCAACTTACAATGCCCTCTTTCAGCACCATAGTGCCTCTGCCAGTGCCACACTGAAGTCATTGATGGGAAAGATGCAAGGAACATGATAACGAGATCAAGGCGATAACTTGTCTCCAAACTCCCCAGATCTCAGTCTGATCGATTATCGGTTAGTCGTACTCGAAAAACAAGTCTGATCCACAGAGACCGCACTAAGCAACTTAAAGGGTTATTTCCATCTTCTAAAGTAGGCACTTTTGTAAAAATACGCAACTTTGCAATTTAATCATCATTATGGTAATTGCACCCTGTTCTTCCCATATCTTCACTCTTTTATTTTATTGTGCACTGCTAGTCGACAAGGGGACTGGCTGGCTCTGCTGTCTATGAGCATTGGCCGAAACATGTGCAGCGTTTACAAGCTCTTTCATAGTGAATCCCGGTCAGCTTGAATGCACGGCACTGCTGGCCAGTGTAACAGGCCAAATTGACCCCGTTCAGATTAAACCCGGGTCGAGTTTGGCGTTGGCCAGAGTATACCCCGTGGGGATAAATTGTCCTAGGCCAAACTATACCTGGAGGTGTAAAATAGCCTAGGCCAAACTATACCCCTCCAGGCTACAATATACCCCTCTATTTTAAGAGCCTTGTAAATAAGAGAGATTTTAGATGCAATTTTTACCTCAACAGGCTACAATATACCCCTCTATTTTCTATTTTATGAGCCCTGGTAAATAATAGAGATTTTAGATGCCATTTTTTAATAACTTAAAACTGACTTATCCGTAGTAGGAAGGTATTAGTGATGTTAATCACATGATGAAGATTGAGGTTTACAATACAATGTGACTGCGAAGTCTAACATCTAAAATGTGTTATGTTTCTTGCTATGACTCAGATGTTAGAGTTCCACAAAGATAAAAGATGACTTGCACAAACCCCCATTAAGATGTTGAAAAATTACGTAATTCTTGTGTATATCACTCAGCGCTGCTGATATCAAGGCATAAGGGGCATGAAATGGGCTAGTCCAATTTATACCTCGGAGTATAAATTGGCCTACGCCACAATATTCCTTGGGTATAATGAAGCCTAGGCCGCTTTAACTATGGGTATAGTCTGGACTATGGTCTGTTACACCGGGATCTATGGAGTCTGCTGTTAGATCCTGATCTCGGCTAGCTTCAGTTACTTTGAGCCTCCGATGCTACACAGGCAGATCTGCCTCATCCGAATGAGCATCAGGGGCTCACAGTTTGGGTCAGCGGTGCCGTTATGCTGCTGGACTGAAATATGTCACTCAGAAAACCCTATTCCCCAGCAATCAGGAAGGTGGGAAGCTACAGACCGGTGTGCAGCTGAAAAAAATAATATGGGAGAGTCCCTGTAAAGGATTTATTAACATCAAGCCTCAAGAGTCGGTAAGACGGAATCACAACTTCTATATTTTTTCACATTCCGCTTCTGACTCCAAATCCGATCCCGACTTCTTCATAAAAGGCCAATAATTACCGTAGTAATTATGAATTTACTCTCTTAAATGATAACATCCGCTGTTGTTTGCTTTGGGGTTTTTTTGTTATTTTTTTTATAACTTCAGACCTTAGAAAGAACGAACATAAAATACATTTGTATTATCCACATTTGGAAACTTGAATACATTCCTAAGAAAGTAAAAGACGTTAATCAACCACTTTTAATAACAGATAAAATATATTTTAATGATGGAGGTACATTTTTACCACCCAAAACTTGAGCTGCCTTTGACTTCATAATATATTGGAACCAGATACACAGGAATTTGACTAAATTTTGGCTGCACAAGGGTGACCTAAACAAGATTAGGAGACTGGATCAAAGTTGTTCTCGGCAGCACACATCCTGTTTGCACGGGACCATGTGCTGCTGAAAAAGAAGATTTTTAAAAATTCATTTCACCCAACGAACAAGTGGTTTACTCTTTTCGATAGTTTTTGTTTTGTTTGGTTTTTTGCACTTTTTTTTTCTTTTGCTCTAGGCGATCAGTATTATTTCATTTCAGCATGTGCATGGCTGATAACTCACATAATTGTGTGTAGGCTCTTGTAGTATACCTATTCTAGTGTTTCACAAGTAGAAGCCCATTTACAAAATATTAGACAATGCTCTGGGTGTAGGTGCGTTACAGATAGGGCAAAGTAGAGCTTAAATCAAAACAGGCTAGCGGGATCATGTTTTCCTGACTTTCTGGGCGATCGCAACACATTCTCTACACTCCTTCACACGAAGAATACAAAGGAAGGAGTGTGCTTACTGGAATTTCATTTCTGAGCCAAGAGAGCCATCCTGTCCCCCTCGTGCAAAACAGTGTCATGTTGTGGGCTTCCACTTGTATCATCCCATGCGTTTTCTAGGAAAATATGTGAAATGTGCAGCCAAGTTCTGGCACTGATCTGCCCCATTCACTAAATTCCTGCATTCCTAACATTATCTTTTCCTAGGTCTTCTCCAGTGGGAGAAATATATATTTATGCTTAGGTGTGTTTCCATCTTTAATTAACAGATTAGAAGCTAAGAGGTAGAAGGAAAATATTTTGAAAATTGTTAACACGGTCTTCGAGGGAAAATACTTGCAGACTTATCTATCACATGGCAGCATACGAGTTTACCATACAGATCTATATTAGAAATCTACACGTGCCAAATGCATGAGGCTTTATTGTTATAAGGGCGGCCAATTAAGCCAGGGAACCAAGTTCACTCCACATGACCAAAAAGGTAGAATGTCACTCTTATGTGTAAATGGGCAAGAGTTGCTGGGCCCTGATGGTGACGTCTCCTGTGTGATGGACGTCATTCAGGCCCTTGTGTGTAATTACATGATCTAATGCAGGACTAGTCTGGAGAAAGCAACGCCCCCCCCCTCCCCCCAGACTAATCCTGGCAAATTTGTCAAACATAGAAATAAGTGCATGGCATATAAAGATTATTCTTATCATCCAGGAATATACTTATATAAAGTTATGGTGACAGTTTAGGTGAGTTTGAAGAGCTGACAAGCTCCAATTAATATGTAAAGTGTTAATACACCACCAACACCCCTGCAGGTGTTCCCTTCCTTCCTACTGCAGGGATGCCGACATGTTTACTTACCCGTCCGCACTCCTTCTATGTCTGTTTCCTCCCAGGACCTGTACCCGGCACATAGGTCTCCTGGGAATGTGCTAATGTGCTAATAAGATCCACAGCCAATAGATGGGAGACGTCTGGTATTTAAGGCACTCTCCCCTATTGGGAGGTGCCTTAACAACTTTAGTTACTAGTATATATCCTGCTACTTAGTTGTAACGTCCCCGTTTCTGTTCTCTCAGTATCTGACAATGCCTGTTCTGCAATCCTGATTCTGTCAAACCTGCTGTTCCTATACCAGTTCCCGTCCTGCTTGTGCCTGGTCCTGTTCCTAAAATGTCTGATCCTGCTCCTGAGATCCCGTATCTGTGGCCATCCCATGTTCCTGTACCAGTCCTGCTCTTGCACCTGTCTACTTGCAGCATTCCTCCTGATAGCCAGTTCCTGGTCAGTCCTGCTTCCTTGTCCCCTTGGGAGTCAGCTGCCGCTGCTCCAAGAGTCCGTCCTGGAGTAGAACCTGGTGTCCACCTGAGTTCAAGTCTAACCACAACATCAGGGGGTCTTAGTTCACTTAGTGATGCCCTTCCAGGCCCTCCTTGGACCGCAGCACAGTGGTTCCACAACCACGTGCGTAACATAAAGCTTTCAACATGAAATGGCACTTCACTCTTTTCAAGAGTCTCAACTCTGTGTGTCCCTCTGTGCCAGGAACTACCTCTATGTTAACCTGTTACACCCTTAACCTAAATTGCCACCCTGTATCTCCATTAGTACCCTCAATGCTAACAAATTGCAGATGTTTTTCAGTCCCAATCTCCAGCCCAATCCCGAGTGTTGTTATGTTGCCGTTGGTTCGGTTCATCTTACAGTCAGGCTGGGAATTATAGTCTAAGACAGATGAGAAAATACAGTACAGCTGCAATATGGTTGTGTGACCCTTCTCAGATTCAGACTTTATACGAGTATTCTGATTATTTGATAGCAGACCCATGAATACTTTGAGGGGGGTATCAGTGGCTTCTTTCTGTTATTACAACCAAAGATAGATTTTCTTAAGCACGTACAACATAGTCGAAGTATATATTACCCTCTAAATATTTATTTTTGTTCTGTTCACAGTGATCGATCTCCTATATTTAGAGGCTGTCAGCAGAGGCTTGGCCGGAATTCACATGAGAATCAACCTTTGGTATGATGCTCTAGCCTTGCTCTGCAGGTCATTGACTGACTGGTGAGAGGAATATAGAGAATAAGCTGGTACAGATTTAACTAATCAATGCCAGGGATCACTTGAGAGGTACTGCATCTCTTCTGGTCATCCTGAGAGGCTTGAATGTTATATTGTGCAGTACCTAGGGGTGGACTAAGTTCCCTGGGCTGGCAATAGTGACCGCATCATTGATGATATCACGTCATGTGAAAAGCTCAAATGATCAACCAGCTAAGGATCAACAGTTGTCTATAAGCCTGAATTTACATTAGTCATTTAATACCCTTTTCAGAAACGCCGGACACATTTTTATATGTTAATTATAAAAGAGTATCATCGTTCTTCTCAGCACATTTCTTGATTACACAGGATGATGTGCTGCCGAGAATGCAGACTTTTAAGCAAGCTTTAAAATGATCTCACCTAACAAACAAGCATTTTGCTCATTCTTCAGTGTTTGGGAGGCTGTTTTGACTTGTCGCTTCCTAATTATTGGACAGTCAATTGCACCCCAGCCTACTTCAGACCTGACACCATCAGATTTCAATCTACCACTTCTCCCTTCCTCAGGAGATAAGTCAATGTCCTGACGGTGTCATTAGTTGTTGAGTCCTCAAAGAGTAATTTTTATCATTTCCATTTGGCTAATAAGACTATGTTTATATATAAGGAAGAAGGGGTCATATCTCAGGAATGGAAAGACACACGAACAATAAAAATGACACAAGATTCAGGAGAACAGTGGTATTTACACCAGGTGAAAAATTACATATTTATGGCAAGTGGCAGGTCCTCTTTAACCCCCCCCCCTTACATATTAGATAGCTGTTGGACAAACATTTGATCGACTGACAGTCATCTCTCTCATAGACAGGAATGCTTGGCTTTACCATTTTCAGTGTAAGAAAGCCACTGCCTGTCTCTTTTGGCAGTTTCTAATTTCCAGGGAAAATAAAAAGTTCTGCCATAGGAAATCCAACACGCATACGCTTTTTTTCCCCGACATAATCTGTTAGGTGAGAAATGAAATATAAAATATATATTAGATTGTTGTCCGGGCCTGCAAATTTCAGTGGGTTTCAACAACTTTAGTCTAATATATATTAGGGCCAGTGGTGTAACTAGAATCTGATGGGCCCCGATGCAAGATTTGGACCAGACCCTACATCCTGGAATATATATATGTCCTCTGTCCTGGTGTATATGTTCCCCTTCCTGGCCCCATCGTGGTAAATATATTTCCCATCCTGGTATATATGTCTCTTATCCTGGGCCCCATTCTGGTATATATGTCCCCCATCCTGGTATATATGTCCCTCATTCTGGGCCCCATCCTGGTATATATATCCCATATATCACAGTCTTTGCAATAAGTCACAGTCCAAGCACGATAAATCACAGTTCCAAGGCACACATGACCTGATTCTTCAGGCTTAAGTAGATCCTGTTCGTGACGCCAAGTTTGTAGCGCCCCCACCGCCGCAGGGTCGAAGGGTACCCGGTGCCGGGCCTGTGAGTCTCTGCTCTGGGGTTGTCACGGTGGCTAGGCCCGGTCCGTGACCCTGCCGTGGGGCGCACAGTAGAATGAAGTGGATAGATATGACGGATGGTGGTGGTGCAGTAAATAACGAGGACACCAGGTTGCAGTCTCTTTACCTCTTTACTGAAGATCTCTGGGTCCTCAGTCCAGAATACGGTTCGCCAGGCTGCGCAAGTCCGGCCGGTCCAATGGCACCTCCAGAGTTCTCTTCACAGGTGGAAATCTGTGCCTTCCCTCTAGCGCTATGTGTTGCGGTCCTTCCCTGCTGTGCTTACAGAAAGTCCCCACAACTGTTGTGTCTGTTTCTTAAGTTCCCTCACAACTCGATTAGATGATGTTCTGCTAATCCTCCGTCCCTCCCTGATGTTCTGGTTGGGACGGCACCCGTTTTGACGGGTAGGCTCGGAGCTCTTCCGGGACCCTAGAGTCGCCCCTCTCCACAAGTTGCCCCCCAAGACTGCATAGGTGATTTAAGTGAGACAGCCCGCCTTAGACTGACTGTCCTGCCGCTGTTTAGAGTATTGCTTGAAGCTGAATGTTATAATACTCTCTCGGCGTTCCGGCCACCGGTAGTGCGCCTCAGTAGGATGTTGCCTCGGTCTTACAGCACGACTCCTACTGGTATATTCTCCTTATTGCTTTGATCTCGTTTCTCACTCAGCACAATCTATCTCGCTTCTGATCCTTCCTTGGGCACCGCCGCTATCCTGAGCAGGCACGGTCCCGTTACGTTCTCTCAAGTTGCCAAGCCTCTGTCAGGATCCCACCCCTGACAGAGACCCTACTGTATCTTCCCCCACAACACCCTCTGCCACAAGGTGTTGCCTGGTTCCAACCCAGTCAGCTTTCTCTTCTAACTTCCTGCCTGACCCCCAGTTTACTCACTATGGTGGGGAGTGGCCTAGTGAATAGAACCCTTAGCTCCCCCCGGAGGCCCGACTGTGAAATGTATTGGTGTCTGTGATACCTGATCAGATGAACTCCTTCAGTGCCATCAGACATACCATAGCTCCCCTTAGCGGCGGAGCCACAGTACTGCAACGACCAGGACTCTGGGGCGCTGCATATATATCCCCCATCCTGGTGTATATATCCCCCATTCTGATGCTGTTCTTTAATGCATAGAAAAAAAACCCAATTATACTCACCTCCCATCTGCTCCTTCGCCGCAAGGTGTGCTCTTCTGAAGCTGGCAGCTGACTTCAGCGTGCAAGTGATGAGAGCACATTTCATCGCTGCCACGAACCCTGTTGCAGTCACGACCTCTGTGACCAAGGTCCTTATGCCCCTGATTGGAGACTTAAAGGGAACCTGTCCCCAGGTTTTCTAATCTATAGACTATGACCACCACCTTTGATTCCTCTTTCACAGCAGCCTAGCAAGCTGTACATGAGTCCTGAAGCCCCCCATGTTTTTTTACAACCATACAGTGGCATATATTAGAGTCTTCCATAAGTCTGATAATGCTCCCAAGTTATACAACTGATGAAAGGTTCAGTCGTGAATAAAAAGTAATTCACTATTTACCTCAAACGTGGACATTCCCAAGTCAATGATCGAGGGTGAAGAGGTAGCAGTTCCACCTACCCAAATGTCTAACACATCAAAAGCCAACAGTATGATATATGGTGCATAATTATCGGGCAACCCAGAACTATTGCGTTAGACCTTGGAGGATTGGGATCTCTGGCTCTCTTTTTCTAGCAACTCCTAAAATTCAAAAAATTTAATTCTGCCACAGTTAGAAAAACAACAGGTCGCAGAAGCTTTTTTTAGGCAATGTGTTTATTAAGCCTTAGTGGTCTGTTGATACCCTCATGCGGTCCTCTGATCCAGTTTGTGGGATTGCAGTCGTCAACTCTTTTGGTTACGTAGTGATGCCCCCTGTGATCTTACTAGATCCCCTCAGATATTAGGCTATTTCCGATACTTCACGACGCTGGAGGCAAATCCTCACACATTCCCCGTGATTCAGAGGACGTAGCACTGTGGACCACGGCCAAGCACTCAGCTTGGCTTCTGTAATTAGCGGTAATCCTCTGGTGTGTTCTCTAAGCCGGAGAAGCCAGTTTTAGCTCTGTAATGTATATTACTGTGGGATACATTGGCCGCTGATCGGCTTTTAAGAGTCCAGCTCGCAACTAGAATTTGCTCGTTTTTTTGAAATTACAAAGCAAAGTCACAGAAATAAAATCTATGAAATGTATACAATGTTCAGTGTTGGTTTTTTTTTTAAGGTTTGGAGAAAAATAAAATATAAATTTGTATGAGTTTTTTTGTGTGCGTTTTTCACATTTACTATTTGTCCATCCTACATTTATATTGTGAGATGTAGCCTTAACTAAACACCCAGGGAGTTCTACGTTTACTTCTTCTCGCAAGTCAGCAATGTCCAACCATTTCCCCGATTCTTCCGTTAATTATCATGAACAGTAACGAATTAAACCTTGACTTTTTCTGTTACTTAATCACTAGAGTCCCTGAGGCAAACTCAAGGGCGTACAGACCCAACTGTACCAAGGAATTATGTAACTAACTGCGTACACAACGGAGAACAGACAAGAACATTGGTTATATCCCTCAATTGAAAAAAATAAAGGAAACTACAATGTATTTTACAAGAAAATTTGTACCTTAAAGGGATTCTCTGTCGAGCAATTTTTTTTTTTTGCTCAGAATGGTTAAAAATAATAAAAACAATATTAATTTTACTGATCCCCCTGCTCCTTTTTCTATGCTGCCAGGTCCCCCAACACTGCAGCAATGACGTCCCACTATCCCACTGGAACCAGTCAGTGCCACCGATTTTCAGCAGTTTCACATCCAGTTGGGCAGCGCTCCTTGTCGAGCTTTTGGTGGATCATTGACTTTTGTTTCTTTCATTATTTTGAGCATTTTGGAAAAAAGTTTCACTCGCCAGACGACCCCTTTAATTCATCTTCTGTTGCATCATTGTAAAAAAAAAAAAAGGGTTCTAGATATCATTATTGAGTGCATCAAAATATTACAAGTCATGGTCATTAGATTTCTGGAGATGGGTCCCTGATCAAGGGATTTATTTTGATTGCTGGATTTGGGAGTAATATTTTTTATCAAATAGGAAATATTATCTTCTGATTATTTTTGAACCTTTTTTGCGTTAACTTCACATTGGGCCCAATTCATCGAAAATTTTATGACAGTATTCTAATGTAAAAAGCTTTGAAAAGTCACATAATTTTGGCACAACTGGCCACAGCTAAATTTAGTGTGACTTTTAGCATTCTCACACCATTTTTGCTCTGTGGGTGAAGCTGGGTCAGCACAGAGGAGCATGATGTCATGAATTTGACGAGCGGCGGCATTCGTTACTCTAAAAATCATACCCCAGCAGCTAGGATTTCACATAGAGGTGTACGCCACTCGTACAACAGCGGTCTTGATTAATTGGGGTCACAGTAGTATGTACTTGAGAAATCAGGCAATGTCCAGCACTTTTAGTGGATAAAAATCTTCCAGGATTTATTTTATCGAACAGCCTTAAAATCCAAAATAAACTGACCAATATTTCATCCCTAACGCGTTTGGAACACACACAGTGTCCATAGTGGTAGCATATGGTGGGTACTTCAGTGATACAATATATACCTGAGATATTCAATATGAAAGCAGAACTTTTCACGAGATAAGAGACTTAAAATGGAATATATTTCATGTGAGCAGATAAATGGTGGCTCAAAGTTAGCCCCGACGTTACCATGTTTACGATAAAACATTTGTTAGGCCTATACAAAGCAAAACCATAAAACAAAAATGTAACCACGTAGAATTCAATATAATTAAACGTTAGATGTAAAAAATGAATAATTAGTTAAACAAAAAGAGGTATAAGGTGGGGAGGATACTTGTTGGTTGATAGTACCGTGATAACGGCCTCCAGGAGAGACACTTATAAAAATGCACATTCGGCCAATTTTGGCTGAAGCCCAATGTGCCTACTGTTATAGCACATTAGATAATTTTTCTTCTGTTCTTTCTGGTCAAGAAAAGGGATGTGAGAATTTGGAAATCACCATTTAGTCAATGACAAGGCCATTTCGTTGGAATTGTGGCCCTGTCCTCAATGTTGGAATTGTTTTTCTTACACATATCTTCCAGGGAATAGAATTGCATCATCTAAATTTTTCTTTTTTTGGACTGCAACTATATACTTTTTTTTCCCATGTGCCTTCATTTTCTGTTTGTAGATATTTTTTTTCTGTTTTCTATATAAGTTTGAAAGCAGCCATCTCTGGTTTCTTACCCAAAGTTCAGATTTGCTCTACACCAATGACCACAACATAGAAAACTAAACAACATATTAACCGATTATTTCCAAAAATTAGACATTTAAGTACCACCAGTTTATCCTTTACTGTCCACAAAAAGTCTAGGTACACAAGGTTTTGCTAAGTCCAGGGCCTTTTGTGATTCAGTTTGCGTGACTGTTCTGGCAGAGTTAGTACAGGTGACAATTGAATATTGGAACAACCTGCAAACTGCAACTTAAAATATTTTTAAGCTTAAAGTGCTGGTCTTCCTAAGAATTTGACTAATCCATAGTTAGGTTGTTCTAGACCATTTGAAATCACCAAACCCAAACTTAAATACTTGGCTTCATTAGTGACAACCAGGGGCGTAACGACTGATGTTGCTGAGGTCGCCACCGCCGCTAGGCCTGTGCGGGTGGGGGTCCGCCGATGCCAGCTCAAGCTTCAACTGATCATCAGACGCACATTCAGCTGAAGTGTATTGCAGCGCAGAGAGCCGTCGGGTCTGTGCGCAACAATACACGCTGTTGGCCAATCAGAAGCCAGCAGCTAATGTAAGCGTTCACCTGACCGGGGGTGCATGGCAGTAACATAATGCACTCCTGTCGCTTGCATGCTGAAGTCAGCTGCCAACTTCTGAAACAGATGTCGCGTTGTGTCGGAGCGGATGGGAGGTGAGTATAATTGCTTATTTTTTTCTATACAGAAAAGTGACAGAATGGGGGACATATACCAGGAAGGGAGATATATATACCATGATGGGGCCCAGGATAAATGACATATACCAGGATAGAGGATATATAATATATATATATATAGTGACAGAGTCACTGGTAATGTAATAGAGGGGAGATAATGGCGTCAGTGATATAAAATCCAGTGTTGTATTTCCTCCAGCACAATAAGTGTTGCGAGGGTTAAGTTATGTTATGGCCTGGTTTTTAGGGGGACATTCATAGAGCGGGTGGGATAGTGTACCTCCATATCTCTATCTACAGTGCTAGCACCATTGTGAGCTGACAGGACCTTGGTGAATCACAGTCATGTGACCAGTCACGTGGTGGAGGAGTCACATAGTCTGGACTTAAATGGCTGAAGGGAGAAACTCTGCATTCAGTGTGTGGGCCTTCAGAAGGAGCACTCCAGGAAAGTGTTGCTTGGACTTGAGAAACTGAACAGTGTGTGTTCTGCCAGCCGTGAGCGGGAGGGACCCCGCTCACAGAAGGACTGTGTTTGTTCTGCCACCATTTTGTCTTTGTTTTCCTGTTTTGCCCAGAGGGCTGTATTTTCTTTATGACATCTGGGTTTATGCTGTCTATAATAAACCAAAGGAAGTTCTTAAAGTTGCAGTGTACCCGTGCCTACCTCCGTGTGCAGCCAAGTGAGCCGATCTACCACTATATATATATATATATATGTATATATATATATATCAGGATGGGGCATAGAATAAGGGACAGTTGACAGTTGATATACATATCACGAAAGGGATCAGGATAAGGGACATATACCCTAACAGGTCTATATGGGACAGAGTACTTGAGGTGAAGAGAATGCCCCGAGTGGGAGTTCCAGAGTGTTAGGGACAAAGAAGATAGGTACCGACCATACTGGCAATATAGTTCCTTTGAGGGGAAAGAACATGTAGAGCCACAGGTTGATATAGGACTCTTACTAACTGGACTTTAGTACTGAGCTGGGTTATGGTGAAGTAGAGAGGAACGGTGAATAGATAGGACAAGTGAGTAAAAAGGACGGAATTGAAACTATGTGTGGAGAATGCTCTGTATTTTTTAAGGAAACGTTCATCAAGCTGTGTACCCGCGATCTACTGTATATAATCCCCACCAAGTTATCGTTTAGTAAAAAGTTTATTTTTGACTGGTGGTCTCCCTCTTGAACTGTCAAACATCTGGTCCTGGCCAACCCAGTCAGGACCCCCACTTCATGTAATGTGCTGGGGCGTAAGAGGCGAGGATCTCGCCCACCTCTACTACCACTCGCCATGTTAAAGCTCGGTTTGGCTGGTCATGTTCCACCAAAATCCCCCAACCATGTCTGTTAGACCTTGTGCACTGGGCACAGTAATGGGGAACAGAAAAGGTCCTTCCACAAACTGTTCCCACAAAGCTGGAAGCTACAATTAAGATTTTCCTTCACTGGAACAAAGGTGACTAGGCTGACGACTGAAGAAAAACAAGCCCATAGCATTATCCTCCTCCAACAAGCTGTACAGTGGCACAATATATTCAGGCCGGTAACATTCTCCTGGTATTCACCAAACCCAGACTCCTCCATCAGACGCCAGATAGAGAAGTTACATAGTTACATAGATTAATAAAAAGGCCTACGTTCATCAAGTTTGATCTGTCACTTCACAGAACATGTTTTCTCTGCTCCAGATTCCAGTGGCGGTGGTTTAACACCATTGCATCCAAAGCTCGGCATTGTGCTTGGTGATGTAAGGCTGTATGCAGCTGCTCTCCCATGAAGCTCCCAGAGGAGAACATTTTTGTGGAGGAGGTTTGGACTCTGCAGTTATGGAGTCAGCAGAGCAGTGTGGTGACTTTTTTGTCCTCTGGTCTTCAGCACCCGGCCCCACTCTCTGTAACATTACGGGGACTCCACTTCGTAGAGGAGTTGCTACGGTTCCTTCCACTTCTCAATAATATCACTCACAGGTGATGGGGGAATATTGAGGAGGAATAAATGTCATTAACGAATTTGTTGCCCCGGAGGCTCCTATTATAGGACCATGTTGGGGTTAGGGAAGTCTTTACCACCGGCCGTTCTATCACATGTAAGAAAAGGCAAACGCATTGCAGGATTTTATAAATTGTGACAATGGGATTAAATGAAAAATACAAATTCGATGATTAATATATTTATCCCAACACTTTACTCCATATAGTTTGTTTAGGAACAGTTTTCTCCTTTCAATCATACACTAAGGGGAACTGAGACTTTCTTCTGTTAGGACGCATTTAAAGCGACCAGCCAAGACCCCTGTTATTGAGAAATCTAATGGTATACAAGTCCATTATTGCCTATTGGGCTCATTGATGTCCCTTCGAGAGGCAATTGGTGCTTCTGAGCCCTCTTATTGAGTTTTAAAAATCTGAACTTGTGGTTCCATAACTTTTCGAAAACCATAGAGGGAGGGTCAGCAGATCTACTGTATACATACACTGAAAACGTCAGTCACTTATGATCCTCAACACATCATGAACTGACTATTTACTGAGCAAAGTACATTAAAATTTCTCTGTAGAGCACACAGATAGGAGATCAGACAGCCCAGTCCTTGACTTGTGACCTGTCCGACGTCATTGCCCAAGGACGCCGGTTAGATCATCAGCAATATTAGCAACTATTCTCCAAAAGTCTAGCACATTCACTTTTTTACCCTTGAGCAGACATAGAAAACCAAATTAATCAGAAGCGTACATCATGTGTATTCTCTAGGAGTAGTCCGAAAGTTGAAGCCTTAAAGGGATTGTCCGAGTCTGCCGACACTCTATATGACTGCAGACTTGTGAGTCCTCCCAGTAAACTGCGAGGATTATCCAATGCTGGGAGCGGGCAGTCATGTGAAAAACTCTATGTTAAATGTGCAGAGTACCCCCAGCAAATGTTTTTTTCTAGGTAATATTTTGCCTTTTTATTTAGATATGTTCAGCACGCCATATTAATCGTTAATTTAATTACATGTGGGATGTGACAGAATGGTGACATATGTGTGACATGCATGTGTTATGTGTAGAGAGGTGAGTAATGAGTTCAGACCGAGTTATTACTGTAAATAGGAGGTGGTCTCGGTCACAAAGACCTGGTAGCGCTAGTAGTTTGACATATCGCTAGTAAAAGCAAGGATTTTGCAAGGTGTCCTGATATGTTCACTGAGTTTCTGGTGACATGCTTGGGACAGGGGACAACCTGGTGCCCACTTTAGCATGCACCTATATGCTTGTGTAACATCAAGTGGGCTTAAAAGTCAGGAAATTCCCATCAGTTAGGATGCAATTGCATATCCGTATTTTATTTGAATGCCAGGCTCCATCGTAGGCTTCCTGAACTGATGTAACGGACTGTTGGTTCAGGTCAGGAGACTCACAGTGTGGCCGTCCATTATTACACAGACCACAAATTATGATACTGTGAATGCACCCTAAACGCCAGACGCATGCATGTACAGTATATCAGGGTAGGAGAAATAGAAAACACTATTGCACACAGAAAAATGACTGTACTACAGCTAGCTGGCAAGTGGGGGTGAGTAGCACTCACTATAAAGTTGTGCTTTGCCAGGTTTTTCGTGAGGGAAACAGAGGAGCATATAAGAAGCACCAGCCTGAGCTGTGTTTGGTCAGGTTTGTCTCAGGTGAAGGAAACGAGCCCACCTGCATTTTTTAACTCAAATAAATTTTTATTAAGAATAACATTGCAATTGACATGTTACATTCTTGTTTTTAATACAAAGTTTTCCCCCCAAACGAACCCCGCAATCCCAACTTATCCCGCCCCCCCAATAAGACAGCCCTCCTTGTTTAACAGCTCCATCATCAAATCTATAGGATGACTATCCCCTCAGTTAGGACCATAGGCCACGTGTTATGTTTTCACCAATTCAGGGTCTTGATTCACCTGGTCTCTATAACAAACCTATCCCATGGCGAGCCACGGAGACCACAGCTTATCAAACATTTCAATTTTCCCTCTTTTCTGATAAAACCCCTTTTCCAGTTTCAGGCCGTGCTTCACATATTGGAGGAATTCTCTTCTTGAAGGCGGCTCGTCCTTAATCCAATTTCGCGCTATTACCTTCCGGGCCATATACAGTAATCTGGCAATAGCCGTCTTCAGGTTGTTATCCACTCCAATCTCATCCATGCACCCCAACAAGCACACCATCGGGTCCCTTGGCTCCGTGCATCTATATGCTCCTTCCACACGACTCAAAACTACCAACCAAAAAGCAGCCAATCTTGGACACGTCCACATCATATGAAATATATCAGCATCTGTAGATTTACACCTCGGGCACTCAGAATCATCACGCAAGCCTGCCTTATATAACACCTTCGGAGATTTGTAAACTCTGTGTATTACATAAAGCTGTGACAGCCTATACGGCTCGCTCAGAGACAGCCGTGGAACCCACTCCAGCACCGACTCCCAAGTTTCATTCTCCATGGGCCCAGATCCCATCGCCAGTATTGGAAACCTTAACAGGAAAGTGTGCAGCAAGTCTTTATAAAGAGTGGAAATAACCCCCCAGTAGTCCCTTCACCACACACATACTCTAACACTATATCCCTTTGAATTCTGATGCCTCCGTCCCTATTCTGAGCTCCAAATGTGTGTCTCATCCGCAAATACTGATATTCCCCCGCAGGCCCGAGATCAAATTCCACCTGCAATTGGGAAAAGGATTTCAACTCTCCCTGCTCAATTATCTGATAGACATATTGAATCCCCCTGGCCTGCCATTCTGGTAGTACCCCCATTGCCACAAACTCCTTAAAATTATTATTATGCCATAGCGGGGAGAATCTGGTCAGACCCACGTATATGTTTTAGTCTACCCCACAGCTTACATATCAATAACATAGTCGGATACAATTTCCCCAAAGCCCCCAGGGAGCCATCCTCCAGACATTGTACTGCTGGCCTTCTTTTTGTCACCTTTTCCATTAATTGCTGTACCGCCCTGGACGACCCTTCATGCGCCCAGCCCTTTAAGTGCTGACTCTGGGCTGCAAGAAAATATACTTCAGGGTTAGGCAATGCCAAGCCCCCATCTTCCATGGGTCGCTGAAGTGTCTCCAGTCTGATACGTGGATGTTGTCTCCCCCATACCAAACTCCTGAACAGGGAGTTAATCTGCCGAAATTTCCCGCGCGGTATCCAAACTGGCGCATTATGAAGAACATACAGAATCTTCGGCATCAAAATCATTTTGATAAGATTCACCCTGCCCACCACAGATAAATGCAGCTTAACCCAAGCATCCACTTTTGCCTTAACACCTAAGATCGGAGTCAGATTCCTATGTATGTAATCCGTAACAGGCATAGATACCCATATCCCAAGATATTTAAATTGACTTACTACCTTCAGTCGCCCATCCTCCAGCAGCTCACTCCCCTCCTCCCCTACGTCATCCACTTAACTAGCCCACCTGCATGACAGAAGGTTTGGTTTACTATAACAGAGGGGAGCAGAGAAGATTGTGAAAATTCCAGATGAAGAGAAAAAACTGAGAATATTTCAGTTACATGGTAGATTTTGAACTGTTTCAGACTATCAGATGCTATACTAACAACACCTCTCGTGCTCATTTTATTTATTAGTGCATAGGATGCCACTATTCTGTTTACACAGGACCAAAATGATGATATTTTGGCTTAAAAATTCACTTTGCCCATTCTTCGGGTGATTGGCAGCCTGTTTATATCGGATTGTGAGCGTTGCTCATTCGTGCAGTGTGAATGCACCTTAATATTACAGAGTTTCCTTTTATTTGGAAGGTAACAAAGAGAAAGAAAAACAGTGTTCTGCACATACCCATTAACCCCTTAATCCCATATGACGTACTATCCCGTCGAGGTGGGGTGGGCCTTAATTCCCACCGACGGGATAGTACGTCATAGCGATCGGCCGCGCTCACGGGGGGAGCGCGGCCGATCGCGGCCGGGTGTCAGCTGCCTATCGCAGCTGACATCCGGCACTATGTGCCAGGAGTGGTCACGGACCGCCCCCGGCACATTAACCCCCGGCACACTGCGATCAAACATGATCGCAGTGTTCCGGCGGTATAGGGAAGCATCGCGCAGGGAGGGGGCTCCCTGCGGGCTTCCCTGAGACCCCCGGAGCAACACGATGTGATCGCGTTGCTCCAAGCGTCTCTTACCTCCTATCCCTGCAGGAGACCCGGATCCAAAATGGCCGTGGGGCTGCATCCGGGTCCTGCAGGGATTACTTCCGGGTCCAGAGCAGGCGCTGGTAAGCCTGCAGCGCTCTAAGTCAGATCGCTGATCTGACAGAGTGCTGTGCAAACTGTCAGATCAGCGATCTGTGATGTCCCCCCCTGGGACAAAGTAAAAAAGTTAAAAAAAAAAAATTCCACATGTGTAAAAAATAAAAATAAAAAAATAAAAATTCCTAAATAAAGAAAAAAAAAATTATTATTCCCATAAATACATTTCTTTATCTAAATAAAAAAAAACAATAAAAGTACACATATTTAGTATCGCCGCGTCCGTAACAACTCAACCTATAAAACTGTCCCACTAGTTAACCCCTTCAGTGAACACCGTAAGAGAAAAAAAAAACGAGCCAAAAAACAACGCTTTATTATCATACCGCTGAACAAAAAGTGGAATAACACGCGATCAAAAAGACGGATATAAATAATCATGGTACCGCTGAAAACGTCATCTTGTCCTGCAAAAAACGAGCCGCCATACAGCATCATAAGCAAAAAATAAAAAAGTTATAGTCCTCAGAATAAAGCGATGCCAAAATAATTATTTTTTCTATAAAATAGCTTTTATCGTATAAAAGCGCCAAAACATAAAAAAATGATATAAATGAGATATCGCTGTAATCAAACTGACCTGACGAATAAAACTGCTTTATCAATTTTACCAAACGCGGAACGGTATAAACGCCCCCCCCCAAAAGAAATTCATGAATAGCTGGTTTTTGGTCATTCTGCCTCACAAAAATCGGAATAAAAAGTGATCAAAAAATGTCATGTGCCCGAAAATGTTACCAATAAAAACGTCAACTCGTCCCGCAAAAACGAGACCTCACATGACTCTGTGGACCAAAATATGGAAAAATTATAGGTCTCAAAATGTGGAGATGCAAAAACTTTTTTGCTATAAAAAGCGTCTTTTAGTGTGTGACAGCTGCCAATCATAAAAATCCGATATAAAAAATGCTATAAAAGTAAATCAAACCCCCCTTCATCACCCCCTTAGTTAGGGAAAAATAATAAAATTAAAAAAATGTATTTATTTCCATTTTCCCATTAGGATTAGGGCTAGGGTTAGGGCTAGGGTTAGGGTTAGGGCTAGGGTTAGGGCTAGGGTTAGGGTTGGGGCTAGTGTTGGAGCTAAAGTTAGGGTTGGGGCTAAAGTTAGGGTTAGGGTTGGGGCTAAAGTTAGGGTTAGGGTTGGGGCTAAAGTTAGGGTTAGGGTTTGGATTACATTTACGGTTGGGATTAGGGTTGGGATTAGAGTTAGGGGTGTGTCAGGGTTAGGGGTGTGGTTAGGGTTACCGTTGGGATTAGGGTTAGGGGTGTGTTTGGATTAGGGTTTCAGGTAGAATTGGGGAGTTTCCACTGTTCAGGCACATCAGGGGCTCTCCAAACGCGACATGGCGTCCGATCTCAATTCCAGCCAATTCTGCGTTGAAAAAGTAAAACAGTGCTCCTTCCCTTCCGAGCTCTCCTGTGCGCCCAAACAGGAGTTTACCCCAACATCAGCGTACTCAGGACAAATTGGACAACAACTTTTGGGGTCCAAGTTCTCTTGTTATCCTTGGGAAAATAAAAATTTGGGGGGCTAAAAATCATTTTTGTGGGAAAAAAAAGATTTTTTATTTTTACACTTGGGGGTTCAAAGTTCTCACAACACATCTAGATAAGTTCCATGGGAGGTCTAGTTTCCAATATGGGGTCATGTGTGGGGGGTTTCTACTGTTTGGG
The DNA here is from genome assembly GCF_051348905.1 of Ranitomeya variabilis. Lineage (NCBI taxonomy): Eukaryota > Metazoa > Chordata > Amphibia > Anura > Dendrobatidae > Ranitomeya > Ranitomeya variabilis. The sequence continues at coordinate 52,565,932 of NC_135236.1, forward strand.
TACATCAGGGGCTCTACAAATGCAACGTGACGCCTACAGACCAATCCATCTAAGTCTGCATTCCAAATGGCGCTCCTTCCCTTCCGAGCTCTGCCATGCGCCCAAACAGTGGTTCCCCCCACATATGGGGTATCAGCGTACTCAGGACAAATTAGACAAGAACTATTGGGGTCCAATTTATCCTGTTACCCTTGTGAAAATACAAAACTGGGGGCTAAAAAATCATTTTTGTGAAAAAAAAATAAAATTTTATTTTCACGGCTCTGCGTTATAAACTGTAGTAAAACACTTGGGGGTTCAAAGCTCTCAAAACACATCTAGATAAGTTCCTTAGGGGGTCTACTTTCCAAAATGGTGTCACTTGTGGGGGGTTTTAATGTTTAGGCACATCAGGGGCTCTCCAAACACGACATGGTGTCCCATCTCAATTCCAGTCAATTTTGCATTGAAAAGTCAAACGGCGCTCCTTCCCTTCCGAGCTCTGCCATGCGCCCAAACAGTAGTTTACCCCCACATATGGGGTATCAGCGTACTCAGGACAAATTGCACAACAACTTTTGTGGTCTAATTTCTTCTCTTACCCTTGGGAAAATAAAAAATTGGGGGCGAAAAGATCATTTTTGTGAAAAAATATGATTTATTATTTTTACGGCTCTGCATTATAAACTTCTGTGAAGCACTTGTTGGGTCAAAGTGCTCACCACACATCTAGATAAGTTCCTTAAGGGGTCTAATTTCCAAAATGGTGTCACTTGTGGGGGATTTCAATGTTTAGGCACATCAGGGGCTCTCCAAATGCAACATGGCGTCCCATCTTAATTCCAGTCAATTTTGCATTGAAAAGTAAAATGGCGCTCCTTCCCTTCCGAGCTCTGCTGTGCACCCAAACAGTGGTTTACCCCCACATATGGGGTATCATCGTACTCAGGACAAATTGCACAACAACTTTTGTGGTCTAATTTATTCTCTTACCCTTGGGAAAATAAAAATTGGGGGCGAAAAGATCATTTTTGTGAAAAAATATGATTTTTTATTTTTACGGCTCTGCATTATAAACTTCTGTGAAGCACTTGTTGGGTCAAAGTGCTCACCACACATCTAGATAAGTTCCTTAAGGGGTCTACTTTCCAAAATGGTGTCACTTGTGGGGGGTTTAAATGTTTAGGCACATCAGGGGCTCTCCAAACACAACATGGCGTCCCATCTCAATTCCAGTCAATTTTGCATTGAAAAGTCAAATGGCGCTCCTTCCCTTCTGAGCTCTGCCATGCGCCCAAACAATGGTTTACACCCACATATGGAGTATCGGCATACTTAGAACAAATTGCACAACAATTTTCGGGGTCCAATTTCTTCTCTTACCCTTGGGAAAATAAAATATTGGGGGCGAAAAGATCATATTTTTTTGCAAAAATGATTTTTTATTTTTACGGCTCTGCATTATAAACTTCTGTGAAGCACTCGGTGGGTCAAAGTGCTCACCACACATCTAGATAAGTTCCTTAGGGGGTATACTTTCCAAAATGGTGTCACTTGTGGGGAGTTTCAATGTTTAGGCACATCAGGGGCTCTCCAAACGCAACATGGCGTCCCATCTCAATTCCAGTCAATTTTGCATTGAAAAGTAAAATGGCGCTCCTTCCCTTCCGAGCTCTGCCATGCGCCCAAACAGTGGTTTACCCCCACATATGGGGTATCAGCATACTCAGGACAAATTGTACAAGAACTTTTGGGGTCTATTTTCTCCTGTTACACTTGGTAAAATAAAACAAATTGGAGCTGAAATAAATTTTGTGTGAAAAAAAGTTAAATGTTCACTTTTATTTAAACATTCCAAAAATTCCTGTGAAACACCTGAAGGGTTAATAAACTTATTGAATGTGGTTTTGAGCACCTTGAGGGGTGCAGTTTTTAGAATGGTGTCACACTTGGGTATTTTCTATCATATAGACGCCTCAAAATGACTTCAAATGAGATGTGGTCCCTAAAGAAAAATGGTGTTGTAAAAATGAGAAATTGCTGGTCAACTTTTAACCCTTATAACTTCCTAACAAAAAAAATTTTGGTTCCAAAATTGTGCTGATGTAAAGTAGACATGTGGGAAATGTTACTTATTAAGTATTTTGCGTGACATATCTCTGTGATTTAAGGGCATAAAAATTCAAAGTTGGAAAATTGCAAAATTTTCAAAATTCTCGCCAAATTTCCATTTTTTCACAAATAAACGCAAGTTATATCGAATACATTTTACCACTATCATGAAGTACAATATGTCACGAGAAAACAATGTCAGAATCGCCAAGATCCGTTGAAGCGTTCCAGAGTTATAACCTCATAAAGGGACAGTGGTCAGAATTGTAAAAATTGGCCCGGTCATTAACGTGCAAACCACCCTCGGGGCTTAAGGGTTAAATAAGTTGCAAAATAGAATATGTTTTAGTTCATAAAAATGTGGTCAGAATTTTTTTTTTTTTTATTCCCTTTCCTATAAAGAAGCGGTATTCACATTGTATTGTACGATTTTTAGATTGTTCTATGCAGCATTTGTCCTGTTCTATGAATAGACCAGTGGATGATCATATATATATATATAGATTGATAGTAATGGCCAGGATTTAGCCTGTACATGTGATCACACATGCTTTACCCATGAATTTACCATTTCCATGATGACACCGTGACTTTTCCAGCTCAAACCCTGGAATAGAGGTGAATGAGAAACGACTTGTTTCCTTGTCATCCGTGTTCAACCATTTGCTAATACTGAAGGTACTGGGGGTGCAGAGAACCTTTCCTTGGCCACTTACTGATAAGTACTGGTATTGATCTTCTGATCTATATCGGTACCAGTTTATGATCAGTATAGGGCAGCCTACATAACCCACTAACATGATGAGGCAGTGGCCTTCGGCATCTACAGATGCCTAAATAATGCTGACACTGGATTCTCCACGGCTAGAAGGGTGTACTGATCGGAAAACTGTCTCCCCGAGAATCAGCTGGATACAGATATTTAATCGATGTATAAAAGGGGTTATCGGGGACTATTTAATTTTTTTTTACAATGTGCCAAAGCACTAAGTGGCAGGTAGTTGCTAACTACTTGCCTGTTGTGCTCGGCGCCGATCTCTGCCGACACGTCCCCAGACCGATCCCAGCGGCTTCTGCTGATGTCACGTCGACAGAGCAGTGGCTTCTCTCTGCTCTCTTGATGGGGCGATGTCATGCTGATTGACAGCCAGCTCTTCACTAGGAACCGACAAGTCAATCCGCATGACGTCGGCAGTCAGGACCCGTCGACAGATCAGCCCAGACGATGAAAATCTTCTCTGCTGATGTTGAGCAGCTGAATCGCCGGCAGGAGCGGCTGGTGACCGCTCTGAGTCAGCGCCGGGTAGAACGGGCAGGAAGTTGTCTCTGTTAACAACTACAAAGTCCTAGACAAGCCCTCTAAGAACTTTCCCTTTCAGGCAATTCCCTGATATGTAATTACATGGAAATAGAGAAAGATAAGAGTGGAGAAGTTACATTTTCTGCTGCCTCCTTGTAGGAACACGGGCAATATTACAGCACTGCATGTTCTGTTAATGGCCTTGTTCCCATATGTTCAATGATGCCACAACTGATTTTATAACTTTCTATAATTTCACCATTTTTGTCCATTTGTCGGGTGATTGACAGTGTGCAGACAATGGCCAATTATGAGACAATAGAAATGTCTGCCCTCAAAATCTGTGAGCATATCCCGACACCGTGGGGCAAGACATATGTCCCACAACAGGTAGACATTATTATCATCTGTGATAGATAGGAACGCAAGATCTAGATATTACAACTAGCAGGGAAATTAACAGTATATGTCAATATTATCGTGGTGCATGTTGGTGGTGTTATCAGAAGCAGTGATAACATATTCCTTACTTATAAACCGGATGATTGCAACACAACTTCCTTTTTTAAGACGGTTAGATAGCAGGTGAATCTATCAAAAGAAATTATAAAAGCAGCAATAAAAGATAATTATTGGATCAGGATACAATATTATTTTTGTATTATGATCAACACAATTTGAACTCAACCATTGGTCCATTACCAGACTTTCCCATGTTTTTGCTTTGTACTATATAGAAACAACATCACAGCTAGTAGTAACCTTTTCAGTAATCAAGTGCTTCGATACAATGATTGTAGGAAACTAGATCGACTCACACCCATTACCAGTCTGTGATATAGTTAATAATGCTAAACTACATTGTGAAGACTAGGTTCCTGATTAATTAAGACCGTCATTTTGTAATATACACAGGGGTGTGTTATAATACCGATATCTAAAATGATGACATAATATTGCCTATGTACAAGAATATAACTACTATAATACTGCCCCCAATATACAAGAATATAACTACTATAATACTGCCCCCTATGTACAAGAATATAACTACTATAATACTGCTCCTATGTACAAGAATATAACTACTATAATACTGCTCCTATGTACAAGAATATAACTACTATAATACTGCTCCTATGTACACGAATATAACTACTATAATACTGCCCCTATGTACAAGAATATAACTACTATAATACTGCCCCTATGTACAAGAATATAACTACTATAATACTGCTCCTATGTACAAGAATATAACTACTATAATACTGCTCCTATGTACAGAATATAACTACTATAATACTGCCCTCTATGTACAAGAATATACCTACTATACTACTGCTCCTATGTACAAGAATATAACTACTATAATACTGCCCCTATGTACAACAATATAACTACTATAATACTGCTCCCTATGTACAAGAATATAACTACTATAATACTGCCCCTATGTACAAGAATATAACTACTATAATACTGCTTCTATGTACAAGAATATAACTACTATAATACTGCTCCTATGTACAGAATATAACTACTATAAAACTGCCCTCTATGTACAAGAATATAACAACTATAATACTGCTCCTATGCACAAGTATATAACTACTGTAATACTGCTCCTATGTACAAGAATATAACTACTATAATACTGCCTCAATGTACTAAAATATAACTAATATAATACTGCTCCTATATACAAGAATATAACTACTATAATACTGCCCCTATGTACAACAATATAACTACTATAATACTGCTACCTATGTACAAGAATATAACTACTATAATACTGCTCCTATGTACAGGAATATAACTACTATAATACTGCCCCTATGTACAAGAATATAACTACTATAATACTGCCCCTATGTACAAGAATATACAGTGGGGCAAAAAAGTATTTAGTCAGTCAGCAATAGTGCAAGTTCCACCACTTAAAAAGATGAGAGGCGTCTGTAATTTACATCATAGTTAGACCTCAACTATGGGAGACAAACTGAGAAAAAAAAATCCAGAAAATCACATTGTCTGTTTTTTTTATCATTTTATTTGCATATTATGGCGGAAAATAAGTATTTGGTCAGAAACAAACAATCAAGATTTCTGGCTCTCACAGACCTGTAACTTCTTCTTTAAGAGTCTCCTCTTTCCTCCACTCATTACCTGTAGTAATGGCACCTGTTTAAACTTGTTATCAGTATAAAAAGACACCTGTGCACACCCTCAAACAGTCTGACTCCAAACTCCACTATGGTGAAGACCAAAGAGCTGTCAAAGGACACCAGAAACAAAATTGTAGCCCTGCACCAGGCTGGGAAGACTGAATCTGCAATAGCCAACCAGCTTGGAGTGAAGAAATCAACAGTGGGAGCAATAATTAGAAAATGGAAGACATACAAGACCACTGATAATCTCCCTCGATCTGGGGCTCCACGCAAAATCCCACCCCGTGGGGTCAGAATGATCACAAGAACGGTGAGCAAAAATCCCAGAACCACGCGGGGGGACCTAGTGAATGAACTGCAGAGAGCTGGGACCAATGTAACAAGGCCTACCATAAGTAACACACTACGCCACCATGGACTCAGATCCTGCAGTGCCAGATGTGTCCCACTGCTTAAGCCAGTACATGTCCGGGCCCGTCTGAAGTTTGCTAGAGAGCATTTGGATGATCCAGAGGAGTTTTGGGAGAATGTCCTATGGTCTGATGAAACCAAACTGGAACTGTTTGGTAGAAACACAACTTGTCATGTTTGGAGGAAAAAGAATACTGAGTTGCATCCATCAAACACCATACTTACTGTAAAGCATGGTGGTGGAAACATCATGCTTTGGGGCTGTTTCTCTGCAAAGGGGCCAGGACGACTGATCCGGGTACATGAAAGAATGAATGGGGCCATGTATCGTGAGATTTTGAGTGCAAACCTCCTTCCATCAGCAAGGGCATTGAAGATACAACGTGGCTGGGTCTTTCAACATGACAATGATCCAAAGCACACCGCCAGGGCAACGAAGGAGTGGCTTCGTAAGAAGCATTTCAAGGTCCTGGAGTGGCCTAGCCAGTCTCCAGATCTCAACCCTATAGAAAACCTTTGGAGGGAGTTGAAAGTCCGTGTTGCCAAGCGAAAAGCCAAAAACATCACTGCTCTAGAGGAGATCTGCATGGAGGAATGGGCCAACATACCAACAACAGTGTGTGGCAACCTTGTGAAGACTTACAGAAAACGTTTGACCTCTGTCATTGCCAACAAAGGATATATTACAAAGTATTGAGATGAAATTTTGTTTCTGACCAAATACTTATTTTCCACCATAATATGCAAATAAAATGATAAAAAAAACAGACAATGTGATTTTCTGGATTTTTTTTCTCAGTTTGTCTCCCATAGTTGAGGTCTAACTATGATGTAAATTACAGACGCCTCTCATCTTTTTAAGTGGTGGAACTTGCACTATTGCTGACTGACTAAATACTTTTTTGCCCCACTGTAACTACTATAATACTGCCCACTATGTACAAGAATATAACTACTATAATACTGCCCACTATGTACAAGAATATAACTACTATAATACTGCCCCTATGTACAAGAATATAACTACTATAATACTGCCCCTATGTACAACAATATAACTACTATAATACTGCTCCCTATGTACAAGAATATAACTACTATAATACTGCTCCTATGTACAAGAATATAACTACTATAATACTGCCCCTATGTACAACAATATAACTACTATAATACTGCTCCCTATGTACAAGAATATAACTACTATAATACTGCCCATATGTACAAGAATATAACTACTATAATACTGCTCCTATGTACAAGAATATAACTACTATAATACTGCTCCTATGTACAGAATATAACTACTATAATACTGCCCTCTATGTACAAGAATATAACAACTATAATACTGCTCCTATGCACAAGTATATAACTACTGTAATACTGCTCCTATGTACAAGAATATAACTACTATAATACTGCCTCAATGTACTACAATATAACTAATATAATACTGCTCCTATATACAAGAATATAACTACTATAATACTGCCCCAATGTACAAGAATATAACTACTATAATACTGCCCCTATGTACAACAATATAACTACTATAATACTGCTACCTATGTACAAGAATATAACTACTATAATACTGCTCCTATGTGCAAGAATATAACTACTATAATACTGCCCTTATGTACAAGAATATAACTACTATAATACTGTTCCTATGTACAAGAATATAACTACTATAATACTGCTCCTATGTACATAATATAACTACTATAATACTGCCCTCTATGTACAAGAATATAACTACTATAATACTGCCTCCTATGTGCAAGAATATAACTACTATAACACTGCCCCTATGTACAAGAATATAACTACTATAATACTGCCCACTATGTACAAGAATATAACTACTATAATACTGCCTTCTATGTACAAGAATATAACTACTATAATACTGCTCCTATGTACAAGAATATAACTACTATAATACTGCCTTCTATGTACAACAATATAACTACTATAATACTGCTCCCTATGTACAAGAATATAACTACTATAATACTGCTCCTATGTACAAGAATATAACTACTATAATACTGCCCCCTATGTACAAGAATATAACTACTATAATACTGCCCCCATGTACAAGAATATAACTACTATAATACTGCCCCTATGTACAAGAATATAACTACTATAATACTGCCCCCTGTGTACAAGAATATAACTACTATAATACTGCTCCTATGTGCAAGAATATAACTACTATCATACTGCCCCTGTGTACAAGAATATAACTGCTATAATACTGCTCCTATGTACAAGAATATAACTACTATAATACTGCTCCTATGTACAAGAATATAACTCCTATAATACTGCTCCTATGTACAAGAATATAACTACTATAACACTGCCCCTATGTACAAGAATATAACTACTATAATACTGCCCCTATGTACAAGAATATAACTACTATAATACTGCTCCTATGTACAAGAATATAACTACTATAATACTGCTCCTATGTACAAGAATATAACTCCTATAATACTGCTCCTATGTACAAGAATATAACTACTATAACACTGCCCCTATGTACAAGAATATAACTACTATAATACTGCCCCTATGTACAAGAATATAACTGCTATAATACTGCTCCCTGTGTACAAGAATATAACTACTATAATACTGCCCCTATGTACAAGAATATAACTACTATAATACTGCCCCTATGTACAAGAATATAACTACTATAATACTGCCCCCTATGTACAAGAATATAACTACTATAATACTGCTCATATGTACAAGAATATAACTAGTATAATACTGCTCCCTATGTACAAGAATATAACTACTATAATACTGCCCCCTATGTACAAGAATATAACTACTATAATACTGCTCCTATGTACAAGAATATAACTACTATAATACTGCTCCTATATACAAGAATATAACTACTATAATACTGCCCCTATACACCACTGGCTGGGGGCGCCTGGAGGAGTGGGGGCCCTAGGCAGCTGCCTGGTCTTCCTGTCCCTAATGCCGGCCCTGCCCATGGGTCAGTATAAATGGCCTTAAATACCCCATGACTCCTGTCCTTACAAGGGCAGTGCACAACATTAGGTGAGATATTTCCTGTTTTTCTTCTATAAGTGTAATATTTAGGTATTTCCTCATGCATTTCATATGTACTATATATGACCCTTGTAACTTCCAAGGGTTTTTATGACATATTGATCTACAGGTCTACTTTCTATAGAGATACATCGCCCACCCCTGTGGCTGTATGTTTCATTTAATCCTTATCTAAGGAAAATGGAGGCATTTTCAACTTTATCTTGCCGGAGCTGTTTTTACATACTCTACATTAAAAATTAAGTTTTATTAATTCTGACCTGGCTATTATGTGATGTTTGGGAAATACGAGATTGTTTGGGGCCCTTATTTCTTGTAGTCTTGGGCTATTTTTATTAAGACTAATGCATAACTCAGATACCAGGAGGAGTGAGGGTCCGGCTGCTCGCAAGCTACAATCTATGAGGAAATAGGGGAGACATGAAAGGTGACTGGTACAGTGTGCTTGAATTGTACGATATAACTAAGTAAATAGGGTATTCACACAACGCTGCATGACCCAGCCACCAGCCAATATGTGTAGAGTACAGACACAGAGGGCAGTTAACTGCATGGACAGTGTGTGAACAGATGCTACGAGGGTCATGCTTTTGAAGAAAATTTTGTATGGCCCAAATGGGGATAGTTAGATAAATGAGGTGGGGTGATAGGCCAGTCTAAAAAAAAACACTTGAAAGTGTGGGTATTGGGAATCAACTGAACCGTCCTGGCTAGTACACTCCAAAGAAATGGCGCAGCAGACGAGAAGTCTTGGAGACGGGAGTGGGAGGATTGGATTATTGAGGGTTTTAGCTTTACGTCATTAGCAGAACGGAGGGAATGGGTAGGATGGTAGACTGGGATGAGGAAGGAGATGCAGGGGGGTTCTGAACTGTGAAGCACTTTGTGGGTGAGAATTTTATATGGGACTCTATCGGATGGGCAACCGGTGCAACGACTGGCACAGAGTAGAGGCATCGGTGTAATGGCTGTCGACGAATATAATCCTGGCTGCTGCATTCTGGATGGATTGGAAAGGAGAGAGATTAGTAAGAGGGAGATGGATCAGTAGAGAGTTACAATAGTTACGATCTACACTAAGAGTTATTGCAGAGTCAACGGTAAGAAAAGGTCGAAATCTAGAGATGTTTTTGAGGTGTAAATGACATGAGAGGGCGAGTGATCGGATGAGGGGAGTGAAGGAGGGATAGGAATCAAATATAACACCAATACAGCGGGCATGTTACTGGGGAGTAGTGGTGGAACCACACGCGGAAATGGCAATGTCGGCATAGGTAGGTTAGTGGAGGGAGGAACCACAAGATCAGTTTTTGAAGATTCAGTGTTAGATAGAGGGAGGACATGATGTTAGAGACAGTGGACAGACAATCACTAGTGTTTTGTAGTAATGCAGGGGTGATGTCAGGAGACAATGTGTATAATTGGTGTCATCAGCATAGAGATGGTACTGGAACCTGAATCTACTGATTGTTTGTCCAATAGGGGCAGTATAAAAGAAGAAGAAGAGGCGGCCTAGGACTGATCCTTGAGGAACCTCAACAGTAAGGCTATGTGCACATGTTCCGGATTATTCCCAGATTTTTCACGTTTTTTGCTCATTTTTTTCGACGATATTCCGCTGCAAAAACGCATAAAAGACGCATACATTATGCATCCCATCATTTCCAATGAATTCCGCAATTTTTGTGCACATGTTGCGGATTTTTCCGGAAAAAAAAACGCATGCGGAAAAATACGCAGCACGTTCATTAATTTTGCGGATTTTTTGCGGATTTCCCACTATGTTATTGAATTGGGAAGCTCCGGAAAAAAACGCGAAAAATCTGCGCAAAAAAAAAAAACCGCGAGAAAAACGGGTGCGGATTTTATGCGGAAAATCTCCGGTTTTGTTCAGGAAATTTCCACATAAAATCCTGACGTGTGAACATAGCCTAAGGGGAAGATGAGAGGAAGAGGAACCGGCAAAAGATACAGTGAAGGAACGGTCAGAGAGATAGGAGGAGAACCAAGAGAGAACGGTGTCCTTGAGGCCGATGGAGCGGAGCATAGTGAGGAGGAGCTGATGATCCACAGTGTCGAATGCTGCGGAGAGATCCAGGAGAATCAGCAGGGAGCAGTGACCATTAGATTTAGCTGTTAGTAGATCATTAGAGACTTTAGTGAGGGCAGATTCAGTAGAGTGTAAAGAGCGGAGACCGGATTGTAAAGGAACTGAGCCGCAGTACCTGAGCATAGCTGCTACATAGTGTACAAAGACTCCGCTGTTCTGGCTCTGTGGTTCCAAACATAGGTAACAAGTATAGGTGAAAAGAAATGTGATTACTTTATGATGTGGAATTGTTCTCATAATGAAGTGACTGTGCAGGACTGGAGACTCCTCCATTATTCTCTCAGGGACACACTAAGCTGCCTGCAATGCACACCTACTGACTGCTCTTGTCATCTTGTAGGGTCACATACCTGTTTAGGGAGAATCTTGTCCCTGACAGAGGAGTGTGCGGTATAGAGTGAGTAACGCAGACGCAGCTCCAGCTAGGATTCCTGTATACACAGTGTACATTTGGTAAGGAGTCAAGGAAGCAATGCTGTCACTCCTAGCGCCATTTCCGGAGCACTAGACAGGAGCAGAGCCTTTAAACTAATCTCAGTTTCCTCGTAATATTCCGTTTATTGGACGCTGCTCCTGATGCTATAACATCATGCTGTTGTAGTCATTAATTATTTAAAGGCGAAGCTCATTTTTTGCCTACACAGCCAAAGATAAACTAAGTGGTATCCATAAATGTTCATTTCTCGTTCTACTGGCAGGGAGTAAAGCTCAGAAGGAAGAACGGGACATCTAAGGGTAGGTGCACACGATCAGTAATTGCTGCGGGTTGGACGCTGCGTACTTATGCAGCGTCCAACCCACAGCGGTCAGATGTTACAAGAAATCCCATGTCCACTATGCATCCAGAGACGCCCGCGGATCACCTGTGAAGACGGACGTACGGCGCGTCTCTCCAGACAGCAGCATGTCCATTTCTCTTGCGGAGATGGGTCGCCCGCCAGGGCCGTGGGGTACTCGGTACCGGGTCCCGTACTCAAAGGGGGATGTTACGGTGGCGGCAACCCGACCATAGCCCTGGGTGCCCATGTTAAAGGGAATGTCTTTAAAGGGGTTTTGAATAAAGTTTGTGTTCGTGACGCAACCTGTGGTGTTTGGTCAGTGGGGACCGACGCTGCTTAAAGGGGTCCTCTGGGGTGATGTTATGGCAGCTAGGATGGTATAATTTCCCACAGGTGAAGTAGGTCCCCAGGGCTCCCAGTATGTACAGTACAGACCAACAGTTTGGACACACCTTCTCATTTATAGATTTTTCTGTATTTTCATGACTATGAAAATTGTAAATTCACACTGAAGGCATCAAAACTATGAATTAACACGTGGAATTATATACTTAACAAAAAATTGTGAAACAACTGAAATTATGTCTTATATTCTAGGTTCTTCAAAGTAGCCACCTTTTGCTTTGATGACTGCTTTGCACACTCTTGGCATTGGTGAAGATGGTGCGTGGTGCAGTAAAGAATGGAGGACACAGGTGTGCAGTCTCTTTACCTGGTTTACTGGAGACTGGTTTACAGGCAGCCTCAGTCCAGGGCACCAGATCACAGGGCAGGCAGGGTCCGGCCGGCTTGGAAGCGAATTCAGAGTCCCCTTTACCAGGTGGAGTAAAAAGCCTTCCTAATAGCGCAGTGGTGTTGTAGTCCCTTACTGCCTATGGCTTCTGGCAAGGTCCTCACAGTTCTCTCTGTCCTCCATAAAGGTCGGACACAAACCCGTATGACAGGTGACTCGAGCCTTTTTACAGGGTCTCTATCATGACCCAGGCTCTATGCGCCACTGTGTCTCCTGGGTATTAGGTCAGACAGGTAACGTATAGTCCAGCTGTCCTACTGGTTTCTGCTGTGCCTCCAAGAGTCCAACACAACCTCGGTCCTCCGGCTACCAGTGTCTGCGCTCTGCCAGAGAGGTAGCCCAGTCGCAGCTTTCCTCCCCAAATGTCACTCTCCTTTGCTTCGCTCTCCTGCACGCTCACTACACGCTGTCCTTCCTTCTGTATTTTCTCAGTCCTGGAGCTGCAGCACCTCTGGCTGCACGGCCCCTCACACGCCTCTCTGCCTCAGACTGTTCCAGTCTGCTGTCTGGCATGCAAACTCCATCTCTTTCCCCCCAGACCAGAATATATACACTGTGTGCAGAATTATTAGGCAAGTTGTATTTTAGAGGATTATTTTTATTATTGATCAACAACTATGTTCTCAATCAACCCAAATGACTCATAAATATCAAAGCTTAATATTTTTGGAAGTTGGAGTGTTTTTTTTTTTTAGATTTGGCTATCTTAGGGGGATATCTGTTTGTGCAGGTAACTATTACGGTGCAGAATTATTAGGCAACTTAATAAAAACCAAATATATTCCCATCTCACTTGTTTATTTTCACCAGGTAAACCAATATAACTGCACAAAATTTGGAAATAAACATTTCTGACATGCAAAAACAAAACCCCACCAAAATTAGTGACCCATTTTGCCAAAAGAAAGGAAGTTGCCTAATAATTAAGCACACCTTATATAGGGTTTTGATGTCATTAGACAACACCCCTCCTCATTACAGAGATGCACATCACCTGGTTTACTTAATTGGTAGTTGGCTCTCAAGCCTGAACAGCTTGGAGTAGGACAACATGTATAAAAAGCATCATGTGATCAAAACACAACTTGCCTAATAATTCTGCACACAGTGTATGTAGGGAAGTTCCCCCTAAACCAGGTTTAGAGCTCCCCCTTCTGGCTTGGAGTGTGAACATGTTGTGTGCTTTGTGGTTACCTGATAAAAGAGATCCTTCCTCGCTTCCAAGCATGACATCACTCTCCCCGTGAGGAAAGCAATGCCACTGTGACAACCAGGACCCTGGGGTGTCACAGAGACACAAGTCTCCACAAAAGAAATGTCACCCATAGAATGTATTGGAAGCGGTGAATCCGCTCGGTTCAGAAATCACATGCGGATTCACCTGCATTCAATAGACGGCAGCGAGCATGTGCTGCATCCAAAGAGCTGCTACTGCCAGATCGTGTGCACTCAGCCTAAGGGTTTGCGCAAATGTTTAATTTTTGCTTAATTTTTTTCATGGCATTTGTCTATCTGAACAAAAACGTTAGCATTTTATAGTGCCAGCAAAGTGAACGAGATTTCTGATATCTCTTGCACACGCTACGTATTTTTTTCCTTGCAGATTTGAGACAGTTTCATATCTGCAGCCTGTCAATTCTTTCAGCGTTTTCCAGGGTTATTTTTCTGCCAACACATCAGTATTTGCAGCGTTTTCTATTGAGAATCCTGAACATGTGCAATAGATCCTAAAAACAACACGTAATTTTACTTCGACTGTGCTGAGAAAAGTGGACAACCACCATTTAAGTGGTTTAAAAGAGCATTTCATACAGTGTATGTCCACTTTTGAAGGAGACAAGTCAATATAAGCAGTGGAGTACGGACCTCTGTAAATACAGCATGGGTGACCTAACTCACCACAAAGGTGGCACCTAATCTCCACAGAAGACGCAGCAAGATGGCCGACATCCCTGCACAATGCACATTTCTGTACAGTGCCGTTTGCACTGAAGACCAAGAAGTGATCCCTACTCAGGAAGGAAGACAATGGAATAAGGGCAACCATACCACCTGAACACTTAAAGGGAATCTGTCAGCAGGTTTTTGCTTCCTCATCTGAGAGCAGCATGATGTAGGCAAAGAGAAGCTGAACCCAATGATGTATCACCTAGATTACTGAGTGCTGCCATTCTTACACAATCAGAGTTTTTAGATGCAGCAATGCAGCAGAGCTGAGGAAGCTAACCCCGCCCGCACCAGGCTCTGTCCATACAATGTCTATAGACAGTATGCTGCCTATCACAGGAGGGAGCCTGTTGGACCAAGGTTCACAGACCAACTAGTCACAGCAATGATAAGCTATTGGAGAAAAAACAATCATTGTAAGTAAACAAAACTTTGGAGATTGATAAGAGAGGCATCTGGGTTTGATCTGTGTTCACTACCACGCTTTGAGATCTTCCCGCGCCTTCGTATCGAATCCACAGCAGAAACCGGCAAGGGAAACAGGGCTTATACAGCGAGCTGACCCTGTGGCCGACTCAGTGGGTACAGGGATGGGGGCATATACATAGCTTACTGCTTCCTGAAGTTTCGGCATGGTCTTCTTAGCCTGTTTCTTCTGGCCCCCAGGTGCCTCCTCTAGTAGATGATCACCAAGGTGGAAGCTCCAAAGACACACTGGGGACTCCAGGAGCTTTATCTCTGCCATCCCTGGCGCTGTTGTCACTGTCGTCCTCTGACCCGTCAGAACTGCAAACGGATGTCACTGTCGCCTGTCCTGCAAGGAGCTCACTGCACGTGGTCTGCGGGTGACTGTCATCATCACTCTCATCATCCACCTAGCTCTCAGGATTCAGCCCTCTTAGCCTTTGCTTTCTTTTATCAGTCATATCTTTGAATCGGTCTACATTCATTAGTTTTTCTTTAGAGGTCCACTTTTTTCTCTGATGAAAGCTTTCCTTGCTTCCAGCTCATTAAGGCCGGAGACACACTGGTGCGAGATACGGCCGAGTCTCGGTGGTTAAAAGCAAGCTGTGGCACCTGCACTCCGGAGCGGAGCGTGCGGCTCCATGTATTGCTATGCAGCTGCACGCTCCGCTCCGGAGTGCAGGTGCCACAGCTTGCTTTTAACCACCGAGACTCGGCCGTATCTCGCACCAGTGTGTCTCCGGCCTAATTTCAAGTCTCTTTACCTCCGCCTGGAGATGGTGCTTCCTCGGTTTTGATGCACCTGCAGCTTTAGCACCTGATGGTCTTGCTTACTTCTTCATTCTCATGGAGGTGGCTCATTAAGTAGGAAGTAGGAGCCACATTACTGCGACTCCTGGTGCAGCGTCTCACCCCCAAGTCCTCCTATGTGCAGGCCGGTTGCTGGCTTCTCCTACACCCCGCCAAAATGGTTCGGGGAACAGAAGCCTGGGTCTTTTTCTCCGTTGCCCATGCCAGGAAACTCACTCTCTCCATGGGTAGGACAGAAAGCAGGTTCCAATGTGGAAAGGTCTTGGCTCTCTGAAGCTCAGGAGCACACAGCAGGATCAGTGGCGCCCACACTCTCAATTACCAGTCAGCAAAAGCTGATCAGATCTGCACTCACTATTCTGCTGGTGCAGTCACTGTGTACATAAATTACCTTACTGATCCTGAGTTACATCCTGTATTATACTCCAGAGCTGCACTCACTATTCTGCTGGTGCAGTCACTGTGTACATACATTACATTACTGATCCTGAGTTACATCCTGTATTATACCCCAGAGCTGCACTCACTATTCTGCTGGTGCAGTCACTGTGTACATACATTACATTACTGATCCTGAGTTACATCCTGTATTATATCCCAGAGCTGCACTCACTATTCTGCTGGTGCAGTCACTGTGTACATACATTACATTACTGATCCTGAGTTACATCCTGTATTATACTCCAGAGCTGCACTCACTATTCTGCTGGTGCAGTCACTGTGTACATACATTACATTACTGATCCTGAGTTACATCCTGTATTATACCTCAGAGCTGCACTCACTATACTGCTGGTGCAGTCACTGTGCACATACATTACATTACTGATCCTGTACTGATCCTGAGTTACATGCTGTATTATACCCCAGAGCTGCACTCACTATACTGCTGGTGCAGTCACTGTGCACATACATTACATTACTGATCCTGTACTGATCCTGAGTTACATCCTGTATTATATCCCAGAGCTGCACTAACTATTCTGCTGGTGCAGTCACTGTGTACATACATTACATTACTGATCCTGAGTTACATCCTGTATTATACCTCAGAGCTGCACTCACTATACTGCTGGTGCAGTCACTGTGTACATACATTACATTACTGATCCTGAGTTACATCCTGTATTATACCCCATAGCTGCACTCACTATTCTGCTGGTGCAGTCACGGTGTGCATACATTACTGATCCTGAGTTACATCCTGTATTATATTCCAGAGCTGCACTCACTATTCTGCTGGTGCAGTCACTGTGTGCATACATTACATTACTGATCCCGAGTTACATCCTGCATTATACCCCAGAGCTGCACTCACTATTCTGCTGGTGCAGTCACTGTGTACATACATTACATTACTGATCCTGAGTTACATCCTGTATTATATCCCAGAGCTGCACTCACTATTCTGCTGGTGCAGTCACTGTGTACATACATTACATTACTGATCCTGAGTTACATCCTGTATTATACCTCAGAGCTGCAGTCACTATACTGCTGGTGCAGTCACTGTGTACATACATTACATTACTGATCCCGAGTTACATCCTGCATTATACCCCAGAGCTGCACTCACTATTCTGCTGGTGCAGTCACTGTGTACATACATTACATTACTGATCCTGAGTTACATCCTGTATTATATCCCAGAGCTGCACTCACTATTCTGCTGGTGCAGTCACTGTGTACATACATTACATTACTGATCCTGAGTTACATCCTGTATTATACCTCAGAGCTGCACTCACTATTCTGCTGGTGCAGTCACTGTGTACATATATTACATTACTGATCCTGTACTGATCCTGAGTTACATCCTGTATTATACTCCAGAGCTGCACTCACTATTCTGCTGGTGCAGTCACTGTGTACATATATTACATTACTGATCCTGTGGTGATCCTGAGTTACATCATGTATTATACTCCAGAGCGGTATGCAATTCTTTGCAAACAGGCTGAGATGTTGAGAAAATACTAAATATTTCAGTCTCAAACGCTGCAGAATTGTGCATGCAGCTCTGGAGCATACTCCTGTAAATCAGCTGTGTCTGGTACTTAGCATCAGTGCATTTGCAATTAGGAGATAATTAATAAATGGAGGCTTCTTGTGCGATAGTCAGGAGCTTCCAGCATAGTCTCTGTCCATCCGAGCTGCTGCAGCCAAAGCTTCTGTCCCACCTCGTGTGACACTTCCGAGTCCGGATTGTGTTATGATTACACCATGAACCAAGATTTATCTAAGGCAGCTCCCTAAACGTTTGCTCAGGGCGCCTTTCACCTTTTCCTTTGTGTTAGGGTACCGTCACACAGTGCAATTTTGATCGCTACGACGGCACGATTCGTGACGTTCCAGCGATGCATTTACGATATCGCTGTGTCTGACACGCTACTGCGATCCGGATCCCCGCTGAGAATCGTACGTCGTAGCAGATCGTTTGAAACTTTCTTTCGTCGTCTAGTGTCCCGCTGTGGCGGCATGATTGCATCGTGTGACACAGGTTGTATACGATGTGCGCACAGTAACCAACGGCTTCTACATCGCAAATACGTCATGAAATTATCGCTCCAGCGCCGTGTATTGCAACGTGTGACCGCAGTATACAACGCTGGAGCGATACTTATACGACGCTGCAACGTCACGAATCGTGCCGTCGTAGCGATGAAAATGGCACTGTGTGACGGTACCCTTAGTCATGTAGCGATCCTAATGTTGACCTATGACAAGAGGTACGACTGTGAACCTGATTTTCTCCAATTACTGGGATCAGAGAAAGGGCCAGCATCAGCACCCGGGCAAGTGACGGGCCCTGACCAGGCAGGGGTGCCCACTCGCCGTCAGGCACACTGGCGCGCTATGAGGGCCCTGTGTTATTGACTGCGAGTGCACCCAGCCCACTTGTCCATGGCCCCGTTACTTGCAATACTTACCTCTCCTCGCTCTTCCACTACGGGGTCTTCTGACTGACATTTCAGGTCAGAGGGTGCGATAACGTCACTACTGTGAGCCCTGTGCTCTGAACAGTCACAGTGCAGAGCCAGAAGACGGTGACGCTGAGGAGTCCAGACCTGTAGCCAGCGAGGAGAGGTATTTCATTTTTTCTTTTATATGTTTGGAGCAATATATGGGGTTTATCATATACTGGAGCATTATATTAGGCCCATTATATATGGAGCAATATATGGGGCTCATTATTCTGCATTATGTGGTGCTAATTATACTGTATAGAGCATTACATGAGGCCGGCCCATTATACTGTACAGGGCAATATATGGGGCTCATTATTCTGTATGGAGCAATATATGGGGCTCATTATTCTGTATGGAGCAATATATGGGGCTCATTATTCTGTATGGAGCAATATATGGGCCTCGTTATATTGTACGGAGCAATATATGGGGCTCATTATTCTGTATGGAGCAATATATGGGCCTCGTTATATTGTACGGAGCAATATATGGGGCTCATTATTCTGTATGGAGCATTATATGGGGCTCATTATACTGTATGGAGGAATATATGGGGCTCATTATTCTGTATGGAGCAATAAATGGGGTCCATTCTACTGTATGAAGTGGGGTCATGAGGGCCAACAGCCTGAAACACCGTGTCTGCAAATTGAGATACTGATTTGGCTTTTTATCTTAAGTCATATTGCAAGACACGTTAAAGGGTTGATTGTGACTTGTAGGATCGCTACTTCCAACAGGTGGCGCTATAGAGTTCAAGTCCTCATTTTCTCTGAAGAGGCAATTTGCATATTACATTTCCCAGAGGAGCATTGCACGGCGAATAAGCCTCCCTACCTCGACAAGCCAGAGCTGGTATGTCACTCTCCACAAGGAGAAACCTTACCCCATAGACCTCAGTCCAGAGCCTCTCACCTAGCCTAATCAGTTCTCAGACTTTGCACTGATGAGGGCCAATAGCCTTAAACACCGTGTCTGCAAATTGAGATACTGATTTGGCTTTTTATCCTAAATCATATTGCAAGACTTGTTAAAGGGTTGATTGTGACTTGTAGAATCACTACTTCCAACAGGTGGCGCTATAGAGTTCAAGTCCTCTTTTTCTCTGAAGAGGCAATTTGCATACTGTATGGAGCAAATATATGGGGCTCATTATACTGTATGAAGGAATATATGGGACTCATTATTCTGTATGGAGCAATATATAGGGCTCATACTGTATGAAGCAATATATGGGACTCATTATTCTGTATGGAGCAATATATAGGGCTCATTCTGTATGGAGCAATATATGAGGTCCATTATTCCATATAAAGCAATATATGGGGTTCATTATACTGTGTGGAGCATTGTATGGAGTCCATTGTACTGAATGGAGCAATATATGTGGCTCATTATACTGTATGAAGCATTATATGGGGCTTATTATTCTGCATAGAGCACTATGTGGTGCCCATAATACTGTATGGAGCAATATATGGTGGGGCTTATTATTCTGTATAGAGCACTATGTGGTGCCCATAATACTGTATGGAGCAGTGTATGGGGAGCATTATATTGTATGTGGTGCCCATAATACTGTATGAAGCAATATATGGGACTCATTCTGTATGGAGCACTATGTGGTGCCCAGAATACTGTATGGAGGACTATACCGTCTGGTTTCTGACCTATTGTAGCATTTACAATAGCTATCACTCATGTAATGTAAGAAATCTTTGGCATTGTACTATACCTATATTTCTCTGCTGTATCTGTGCATCATGAATTGTGGTGTGTGTTAAAGGGGCCCACTGAGATTCTTTTGCCCAGGGCCAACGAAAACCTGGAGCCCGTCCTGGTTCAGAGATTTTCATTTGTAATCCACATCCAGAGTTCTCCTGTCCCTGTGCAGCCATCAAACCCGTAATCCAGGGCTGCAGAACCTGAAGACTAGAAAGCAAGGTCTCTTAGTTCGCGTGGAACGGAAAAGCAGCCCAATGAGGGATTTGTGGCGGTATGGGACCCAGTGACTGTTAGAGGGGTATTGTGGCTGCGATAATGGCCCTGTTTATGGGCACTGTATCGGTAACGGGGTCCAGTGGGGAAAAAATGTGGTGTGATAAAGGTCTCATGTCTCTCTTTAGTGTTAGTATGGCAGCATGCCAGTTATTGGGGCATGTGACTTATTATGGCACTATTTATGGTTATTTTGGCGGCACTAGTGACCCTAAATCAAAGTGACTATTTTTGGTGATCTGTGGCTAAAGTTGGGGCACTGCGTCTGTAATGGCAGAAGATAATGGTATAATTGCGTCAGTTTGGCTTTTATGGGCGCCTCGTGGCTACTATGGAGGCATGCTGGCTGTAAGTATTGTTATTCTTTTGGATTAATATGGGGTCACTGTGGCTGTAATGAGCATTGTGCAGGCAATGGGGCACCGCGACTGTGATGACTGCCCCGTTTAGGGTTGTTTTGGTGGCCCAGTGACGCCAATCGAACTAATTATTATTTTGGGACCTGCTCTATGTAGGTGCCTTGAAAGAAAATCTCCAGCATGTAGACTTATATTAAATCCCCCCCACACCTTAGTTATGGGATCACTATTGTATCACTGTTTACAAACAGTGTTTCCTTAGCGTCTGCTTTGTGCTTTGTTTCTCGCACCGCGAACTTCCCTCTACCCATGTACTCAAACAGACGTGCACACAGGCGGTTACCAGGAGGTGAGGGGAAACACGCCCGTGGAAGGATCACACCACTCCACAGCTCAGCCCCCTTCCGGCAGCAGAAAGAGATGGGAAGGAAATATTTACAATACGAGTGGGATTCGGGCTATCACTGTATATAGGAAGAAAATCAAGCACAAGCACAGCACTGGGCGAGTGGGGAGCCCATTGCTGTGCCCAAAATGCAATACTGAATGATGGGTACAAGTACTGATCGGGGGTGGTAAAACCTACGAAACTTGTAGGGGTTGCAAAAAGTTAGAAAAACATGGTTTCTATAAAAAAAAATACAGCACCACTCATGTCCATAGGCTGTGTCAGGTATTGCATGTAAAGGTTTTGTTCGTTATTACTATATGCCTCGCTTTCTTCTGTCGGACAAGTACAGTTGTAGCAATACTTCCTATTAATAGTACAGCAGCGGCCATCCCCTTATTATGTACAGTAAGTGCTCTTGTGGGGATGTACGATCCCTCCGTACAGAGGTTAAAGACAGATCAGAGCATATGACAGAAGCAGGATGTGGGCGCGTTGCCAAATGCTTCCTGTCATTAAGCCGTGTCATTGTGTACTGTACAGCGTGACGTTGGACACCTTCTTTTACAGCCGCTAGTTTCTATGAAAGGATTTAAAGGGAATCGTTCAGCAGTCTATTGCGACCCCATCCGAGAGCAGGATGATGAAAGGGCAGAGACCCTGAATCCAATGATGTGTCACTTACTGGGCTGCAGTTTTGATATAAAGTTTTATCTGCTGCAGATCTACCAGCTTTCTGAATGATGAGCTCTGTATAACCTCGCCCACATCACTGATTGGCAGATTTCTGTATACACTGTACATAGGCAGAAAGCAGCCAATCAGTGGTTGGGGCGGGGTTATACTAAGCCTATGAATACTTAGGACTACATGGCGGCAATCAGTGATGGGGGCGGTGATATACTAAGCCTATGAAGATTTAGGACTACATGGCAGCAGGTGATAATCTCCTGCTGATAAAACAGTGATTTTATGAAAACTACACTCAGCAGCCCAGTAAGTGACATCGCTGGAGTTCGCATCTCTTCCACTACATCATGCTGCGCTCAGATTAGGTGTCAAAAACCTTAAAACAAATTACCTTTAAATTCCTCTATATTAGTGATACCTTTAACAGTCCCTATTTACATGGGACTACGGGACCCTAAACAGGTTGTCCACTAATCGGACAACCCTTTCTTAAATATTGTATCCCAGTGTAAAATAAAAGATCATGGAAGGTTAGAGTTGGAAGGGACCTCCAGGATGATTGTGTCCAACCCCCTGCTACATGCAGGATTCACTAAACCATCTCAGACAGATCTCTGTCCAGCCTCTGTTTGAAGACTTCCATTGAAGGAGAACTCACCACCTGTCAAACAGTTATTTCTAATCTGTATCTTCTCTCTTTCAGTTTCATTCCATTGTGTCTCATTTTTCCATGGACAAATGAGAATGATGATCCCTCTACACTGTGACAGCCCTTCAGATACTTGTAGACGGCTATTAAGTCTAATCTTAGCCTTCCCAGATCCCCTAACCGTTCCTCGACACACTTTGCAGTCTGCTCACCATCCTGGTAGCTATTCTCTGAACTTGCTCCAGGTTTTCAGTATCTTTTTTAAAATGTGGAGCCCAGAACTGGACACAGTATTCCAGATGAAGCCTGACCAAGGAGGAGTAGAGGGGGATAATCACTTCACATGAGCTAGACACTGCTTCTCTTAACACATCCTTGGACAGTGTTTTTGCTGCTGCATTACACTGTTGACTCATGTGCAGTCTGTGATCTATTTGTATATCCAAGTCCTTTTCACACGTGCTGTTGCTTAGTTCTATTGCTCCCCCCCAACACTGATACAGTGATGTCAATGTCAGATCCACTACACTTGTTTGACATTATAGCACATGAGAAGTGTAGCCCATTAATGGCCACTGATTGGCTATAGTGCTTTCTCCTGAATGCCGGGAGACCTGTCACCAACATTGCACCAGTATCCGTTATTTATATTTTACACTTGGGAAAACAGTATTCAACATGGAATTGTACGAGTAGTATACAACCCCTTTTTGAAGTTGTAGCATATGCATGCTTGCATAAAAGGCAAGATAGGGTGGGGTAAGCAACTACAGCGCTACCTTACAGACAGTAAGAAGGGCATGCAGGCAGCAGTTATAAAAGCAATGAATGAACGGAGGAGAGGCTGACCTGGAAGGGAGGGGAAATAGGAATCTTCCTCCCTCCTACGAAGTAAGTGAAGTTTAATCCTTCTACTTCATACCGCCTCATGTGGACCTACCGTGCTCTTCGGCTGGCGCTCCCTTTTTTGTTTTTTCAGTTCTCTTATAAAAGCAGTCATGGAACGTGTAGTGCTTCACATTGGTAATCCCACCAACATCATTTCCTGGCTGCATCAAAACCACAGTTCTGCACAGGTAGTTAAAACGATAAAGCCATGTGCCCCGATCCTGCAGTATCAGTTTATGGAAGGAGAACAGGTGTCATTCAAGAGTTATGAAAAGAAAGACAGTAGCTTGAGGAAGTATTCACCCCCACCCCCTTGGCATTTTTTTGTGTTTTTCTACCTCAAATCCTAGAATTTCACTGGGGGTTTTTGAGGGTTTGCATCACTTCACGTAAAGAACATGCCTACAACTGTGAACATTTGGTTTTCTTTTTATTGTAAAGCAAAACAACAAATAGAACTAAATAACTAAAAACGTCAGTGAAGATAACAATTCACTCCCCTAAAGTCAGTACTTTGTAGAGCCTCCTTTTGTGGCAATTACAGCTACAAGTCACTTTGGATAAATCTCTGCGTTTTCCACATCTTGCCACTCAGATTTTTGCCCACTCCTCAAGGCAAAACTGCTCAGCTCCTTCACAAGTTAGATGGCGAACAGCAATCTTTAAGTCTGACAATAGATTCTCAATTGGATTAAGGTGTGGGCTTTGACTCAGCCACCCAAACATTTACACGTTTCCCCTTAAACCACTCGAGTGCTGCTTTATCAGTATGCTTTGGGTCATTGTCTTGTTGGAAGGTGAACCTCTGTCCCAGATTAAAATCACTGAGACACAAACAGGTTTTGCTCAAGAATATCCCTGTATTTTGCACCATCCATCTTCCCCTCGACTTGGACCATTTTCCCCGTCCCGCTGCTGAAAAACATCCCCACAGCATGATACTGCCACCGGCATGTTTCACTGTGGGGATGGTGTTTTTGGGGTGATGAGCTGTGTTGGTTTGGCATCAGACAAAGCGTTTACCTTGGTGGCCAAAAAGTTCTATTTTGGTCTCATCTGACCACAGCACCTTCCTCCATATGTGGGAAGTCTATCCATTATCTTTTGGCAAAATGAACCTTACATTTTGTGTGTAAGTAAAGGCTTCTTTCTTCCCACTGTAACATAAAGGCCACCCCTAATACGTAAGCAGCTCTAGCTGAGACCAGCTCAGGCATATGATCACATGTGAGGGCAGATGATCCCGCTTTTTAAAGACGTTTTTTCTCATAAACTGGTGTAAACGTTAGGTGAGGATAGTAACAAACTGATACTACACTAACATTTACACAGGTTTAAGGGGAAAAAAAATAATGGGAGACTTCATTACCAAAACATAATAATGGGCCTTATTCAGAACGCAATAGGTCCCCGACCCCAGGATTATTGAGGTTGATCTGTTAGTTCAGGTCATGAGATCACTGAGCAGGAAGAATGGGGATTGGACTGCAGAGGACGGGGGTAAAGTTACTTTCCCTGATGAAGCCCCCTTCTGACTATTTGTGACATCTGGCAGAACGATTGTCTGGAGAAGAAAAGGTGAGGCCGCCCTGAGTCCTGTGTCTGCCAACAGTAAAGTATTCCGAGACCATTCACGTGCGGGGGACTTTCATCCATCTTTGGGGGAGAGTCACTCACAATTTTGCCGTAAAAACACGGCCATGAATAACAAACGGGATCTAAATCTCCTCTAAGAGTAACATCCCCAACAATCCAGGAGCAATGTGGTGATGAACAAGGCCGGCATGATGGAGACCTTATGTCACAAGGCAAAAGTGATGACTAAGTGGCTCGGGGAGCAAAACGACGACATCTTGGGTTCATGGCCAAGAAACTCCCCAGATGTCAATCTTCCCGAGAACCTGGGGTCGATCAAAAAGATAAAGGACAAAGAAAAAACATAGAAATTGTGATACACTCCAAGCACTGATGAGACAAGAACGGGCGCTCATCAGTAAGGATCTGGACCAGAAACTGATTTATAGAAGAAAAAAAAAAGGGGGGGGCAAATGAAAAACAGGCAGAACCCCCACGAAAAACGAGACTACTGCAGTTTTTCCCCCTTTTTTTTTTAAATAAAAAATGGCTTACTTTCCGATGTGGATTTCTTTTGATGACAGTCTTTCTCAAGCATGAAAAAAAAAAAAGCTAAGCGAACATGCAGTAAATGTAGCTGATACGCAAACACATCAGGGAGGAAGGAACTAATGTGAACGTGGATCATGGCGTAAAAATGGAAACATCGGCGCAGACTGAATTACTTCAAGCAAAGCTGCAGCGCCCCCTAGTGATCAGTGTCACTCCAATGATGATGATGAAACTGAGGATGTTACATTATAAATTATAATGGAAAAGAGGTTGTGGCAAGTGAGGTGTGAACAGGACTGAAATGGGAGCAGGACACATGCAATGGCCAACTAACATTGCTCCCAAGCCTCTTCACACGCACCCTCAGTTTTGAAGAGCGTGCATGTGTTCAGTAAGAAGAGGGACGTAGGTGCTGCCAGAGCTCCCTGTTGGGGTTTTAGCTCTATTGAAATCCAATACGTCTGATCCTTCTTTCCCTTCTCACATCTGCCATCCCGTAGACATAATATCAGGGGCGGGAAATTCGTTTTTCCAAGGGAGCTTAATTTTGCTCAGTATTTTTAAGGTCTTAATATTGAGCAGAATTAAGCGTGTTGGGCAGCTGCTACTGCAAATACAATATGATGCCCCCACGGGTACAGACTGACCCCACACATCACCTATCCGCAGGATAGGAGATAAATTACTAATCGCTGGGAACCTCCCACTGGTCCAGAGAAAGGGGCTCTAAAGTGGCTGTTTTTTTCTTTTAATGGAGTTGTGATCATGCACAGTCCTTGGCTATGGCGGCATGCAAGAGTCAAAATTACTGTTATCGTGAACAGTCAAGCAAGTTGAAGATGAAATGATCTCTAAAAAGCCTAAAGTTAAAGCTGACACATTTCTCTTTTTTTTTTTGCTTAAAAAACAAAGTCCTCATTTATTTCATTTTAAAAAGTTACAAAAAGGAAAATAGAATTATTCTTACCGTTAATTCGGTTTCTAGGAACCTTCCACGACGGCATATGGAGGTTGCCTCTTTGCCCTAATGGGGAACAGGAAATGGAGAGGTTAAAAGGCCCTCCCACCTCCCTCTCACCAGTGACTTATAACTGAAAACCATAGCACCGGTTTACCTTGAATCCCAGATTTAAATCCAGGAGTATAGGGAGGGAACTAGCGCCGTCGTGGAAGGTTCCTAGAAACCGAATTAACGGTAAGAATAATTCTATTTTCTCTAGTCACCTTCCACGACGGCATATGGAGGAATACCAACTGATTGGCGCTAGGGAGGGACAACGGCCTGGAGTACTTTCCGGCCGAAGGCTAAATCCTTGTTGGGCATTACATCCAATCTGTAATGCCTGGAGAAAGTATGCAATGAAGACCATGTGGCTGCCCTGCAGATTTGCTCCGCTGATGCACCTGCTCTTTCTGCCCAGGAGACTGAGGTTGATCTAGTCGAATGAGCCTTGATTCCCACTGGAGGAGTTTTGTCTTGAGCAAGGTATGCTTCCGCTATTGCTTTCTTTATCCAGTTGGCAATAGTACTTTTGGCTACCTTTTTTCCCTTATTTTGTCCTGATGGATGGATAAATAGGTTGTGGTCAATTCTGTAAGAACTGGTTTGTTCTAAGTAAAACAATACAGTGCGCCTGACATCCAGCATATGGAATCTCTCTTCTTTGGAATTTGCAGGATTTTGGCAAAAAGAAGGTAGAATAATTTCCTGGGAGCGGTGGAAGTCCGATACGACCTTTGGAAGAAAGGAAGGGTCTAGGCGCAGTACTATAGAGTCATCTCGAATGGTTAGGTATGGTTCTCTTATTGAGAGAGCTTGTAATTCTCCCACCCTCCTTGCTGATGTAATAGCCACTAGAAAAATTGTTTTGTAGATTAGGTTTTTCTGGGAGCAGGAGGATAATGGTTCGAAGGGGGGACCTGTGAGCCCCTGTAATACTAGGTTGAGATCCCACAGTGGTACTGTTATTTGCTTCTTAGGGTTCATTCTGGAAGCTGATATCATGAATCTCTTGATCCAGCGATGATTTGCCAGATCCTGATCAAATATTGAACTGAGGGCGGACACCTGGACTTTTAAGGTGCTAGGCCTGAGGCCTATTTCTAAGCCCTTTTGCAAAAAGTCTAGAATTTTTGAAATATTCGGGTTGAAGGGATCCGGCACCTCAGGAAGACAGAAG
The DNA here is from genome assembly GCF_051348905.1 of Ranitomeya variabilis. Taxonomy (NCBI): domain Eukaryota; kingdom Metazoa; phylum Chordata; class Amphibia; order Anura; family Dendrobatidae; genus Ranitomeya; species Ranitomeya variabilis. Next base: position 52,594,171 of record NC_135236.1, read on the forward strand.
GATGAGAATTTCTTCCAGATTTTATTATATATTGCAATGGTTACAGGTTTCCTAGATTTTTGAAGTGTGGAAACCACTGCTTCTGATAGTCCTCTGGCTCTTAATATTTGGGCTTCAGTAGCCATGCCGCCAGATTCCACTTGTGGGCATCTAGGAGATGGATTGGTCCTTGAGAAAGAAGGTCTTCTTCTATCGGAAAGTGGAGCGGCCCATCCACCTGAAGGTCCACTATCAGGTTGTACCAACTCCTCTTGGGCCACAGTGGAGCTACCAATATGGTAGGCGTTTGTTCTTCTCGCACTTTCTGTAAGACTTTCGCCAGTATTGGGATTGGTGGAAACGCATAAGCCAGTCGGAAATTCCACTTCTGGACCAGTGCATCCACTCCTTTGGAGCCGTCCCTGGGGTTCAGAGAGAAGAATGCTTCGACTTTCGCATTTCGGCTGGATGCAAAGAGGTCGATTTCTGGGAGACCCCATTTGTTCACCAGCATCTCGAAGCTTCGGTTGCTCAGGCACCATTCCCCCGGATGTATGTCTTGGCGACTTAGATAGTCTGCCTGAATGTTGGACGAGCCTTTCAGGTGAACCGCTGTCAGAGATAAGAGATGTCTTTCTGCCCAGGAGCATATCCGGGCAGATATATTCTTCAGGGAATTGTTTTTTGAACTGCCCTGATGTCTGATGTGGGCCACCGTGGTCACATTGTCCGAATATATCCGAACGTGATGTCCCTTGATCAGATGACCTCCTACTAGTAGGGCTTCTTCTACAGCTTTTAGCTCTCTGTAGTTGGAAGATTTCTTGCTTGTTGACTGGTCCCAGAGACCTTGGAAAGGGGTGTGATTTATCATGGCCCCCCAGCCTCTCTGGCTGGCGTCCGTTGTTACTGTGGTCAGTGGGACTTGCGTCCAGCTGACCCCTTTTTGTAGATTTTTTGGGGACATCCACCAAGCCAGGGAGGCCTTGACACGACCTGGTGTGTACAACCTCTTGTTTAAAGAATTGGGATGACCGTCCCAATTCTGCAAGATATGTGCCTGAAGAATTCTGGAATGGGCTTGGGCCCATGGTACCGATTGAATGCAGGCTGTCATCGAGCCCACAAGAGACATGCCTACTCTGACTGTAGGGGATCTGGTGTCCCTGAACGTTTTGACCTTTGATAAAAGGGTTTGACGGTGTTCCACTGGGAGGAAGGACATTTGTTTTGCCGAGTCCAGGAGAACTCCCAGGAATTTCCTGCATTTGGAGGGTCGTAGGTGAGATTTTTCCAGATTCGGCACCCATCCAAGAGATGTCAGGATTTCGAGAGTCTTGGATACATGGGACTCCAGGGCCTGTTTGGAAGGAGCTATTATCAGAAGGTCGTCTAGGTACGGTACTATACAGACGCCTTGCTTCCGGATAAAGGAGACTACCTCCCCCATTATTTTGGAAAATACTCTTGGAGCCGAGGAAATTCCAAATGGGAGGACGTTGAATTGATAGTGCTCTATCAGACGCCCTCTCTGTACAGCGAATTTGAGGTATTGGCGATGTCTTTGGTGAATAGGGATGTGAAAGTAGGCATCTTTCAGATCGAGAGTGGCCATGAAGTAGTGTGGACCTATCAAGGGGATGGCATTCTTCACTGATTCCATCTTGAATCTTCGGTACTTTATATGCCGATTGAGATTCTTTAGATTTATAATGACCCGGGACTCGCCCGATGGCTTGGGAACCAGGAATAAGCGAGAGTAGTGGCCGTGATCCCTCTCCGATTCCGGTATCTGGGATATCGCACCTGACATCTTTAGGGCTCTGAGACCGGACGCCAATTTTGACTGATCTTTCAGGGAGGGTAGGGAGGTGACTTTTAGACCCCGTGGGGGGGAGGAAATGAATTCTATTAGGAGACCCTCTTTGATGATATTGAGGATCCAGGGGCAAGAGGTGATGTTTTGCCACTGGGAGTAAAAATTTGAAAGTCTCCCCCCCACTGGATCGAAGTCACCGTTTCTCCTGTTGAGACTGCTGCTGCTGTTGCTGAGGGATGAGGATGTTTCTCCCCCCTCCCTTCGGGTAACTCCACCTCCCGGACTTGCCTTTCCCTCTCTGAGAGGTTTGGGACTGAAAGGGACGAAAAAACTTATTTTTGGGAGTTTTTTGTTCTGGGAGGGCTTTCTTTTTATCGGTTGCTTTCTCCAAGATGTCATCAAGAGAAGGCCCGAAGACGTAGTTACCTTTAAATGGTATGGCGCATAACTTGGCTTTGGAGGTGATATCACCAGACCACATTTTTAACCACAGCGCCCTTCTGGCCGAGTTAGTCTGTACTAACGACCTTGCAGCAATTCTGATCGTTTCCATGGAAGAATCTGCTAGGAAACCCGTGGCTCTAAGGAGACTAGGAAGGGAGTCTAACAACTCAGCTCTTGAAGTGCCCTGGGATATGTGAGACTCCAGTTCACCTATCCAGCGGAATAGAGCTCTAGCCACGCATGTTGATGCGATATTAGCTTTGAGGGCTACCGAGGAGGTCTCCCATGATTTTTTTAATAGACTCTCTATCTTCCTGTCCATCGGATCCTTTAATTGTGACGAGTCCTCAAATGGAAGAGCCGTTCTTTTAGCCACTCTTGCCACCTGAGAGTCAACTTTAGGGACATCCCATTTGGTCATTTCGCCTTCTAAGGGGAATCTACGCTTCATCTCGGATGGAGTACTGAGGCGCTTTTCAGGTAATTCCCACTCTTGGTCAATCATATCGGAAATATTCTGGTGGATTGGAAACCCCACCCGTTTACCCTTAGTTATGCCACCAAACATCTGGTCCTGTATGGACTGGGGTTCTGGTTCCTCCTCCAGCCCCATAGTACTGCGTACTGCGGCTACTAAGTCCTCAATCCAGTCAGAAGAAAAGAGATATTTTCTGGCCTCAGATGTAATAGAGGATGCAGATTCCTCCTGACGACCTGAGGATGAGGCATAAGAGAGGTCTGACTCAGATTCAGAATCCTCTTCCTGGATCTTCCTTTTTTTGGCTGGAGAGTGCGGAGGGGGTGGCGGAGGGGGTGGAGGGGTAAAGGCTGCTAGGGAGGATTGCACCTCTTGCTTGACCAGGGATCGGATTTCCTCTAGTAAAGAAGGTTGCTCTGCCCTGACAACTTTGTCAGTACAGGTCCTGCAGAGTTTTTTCTCCCATGAAGGTGGCAGCTTAATGGTACAGATGGCACACTTCTTTTTAACAGTAGTTTTGGGGGTAGACCTTTCTCCCTGCAATGAGAGGGGAGAGAGAGAGTGACCAAGGATACCCCAAAGTTACTACCTAAGGACCCCTGTCCCTGCGGCACTTACTGTGGCAGGGGCAGCGCTGGGCTCTGCAAGCGCAGGGCAGGTACCGCTCTCCATGACAGGAACAGTCTTACCTGCGACGTTTTCTGGCAGGTTTTATACACGGTGGAATGCACCTGCCCCCAGCGATCACCTCTTCCCCTCCATAGTCCAGCGTGGAGGACGCCGTCCTGCACGAGACACCGCCGGCGGAAGTGCCTCCAGGGAGCGCAGAAAGGACCGGAAGTGACGCGCGCGATCACTTCCGGGTTGCCAGCAGCGTGTGTGGAGGGGAAGGAGACCGGAGAGCTCCAGGAGGACTCCGGTCAGAAACACTAGCCTGCTTTGCCCTCACGGGGGCGCGGGAAGGCTAGGCACAGGTCCCGAGGACACCGCAGCGCGGCGCGACGGGAGCAGCATAGGAGGGGAGGTAAGATACGACCCCATGCTGCCCGGTTATACACAAGCCGACGCTTGTGAGATGCAGCAGTCACCGGCCACCACTGCATATGAAGTAAACCTCTCCTGTCCCATGGGGAACAGGAAAAGACACTGGTGAGAGGGAGGTGGGAGGGCCTTTTAACCTCTCCATTTCCTGTTCCCCATTAGGGCAAAGAGGCAACCTCCATATGCCGTCGTGGAAGGTGACTAGAGAAAATGGGCCGATGCAAATGTTTGGGCACCCTAGGAGATTTGTCTGTTTAGATAACTTTGACCAAGGTTTCAGACCTTAATTAGCCTGCTAGGGTTATGGCTGTTCACTATCATCGTTCGGAAAGGCTAAGTGATGCAAATTTTCCAACTTCATAAAAATCCAGCCTCCTCCAACCTTGTTAAAAAAAAACAAACAGCCATGGGTTCTGATAAGCAGCTGCCTAGCACTCTGAAAATGAAAATGCTGGAGGCCCACAAAGCAGGAGAAGTCTATAAGAAGATAGAAAAGCGTTTTCAAGTTCCCCTTTCAGTTTGAAATGTATTTAAGAAATGTCAGTTACCAGGAACAGTGCAGGTCAAGATAAGGTCTGGAAGACCAAGCAAAATTCTCAGTGAGCTGTTTGTAGGATTGCTGAAGAGGCAAATCAGAACCCCTGCTTGACTGCAAGAGACCTTCATAAAGATTTAGCAGAGTCTGCAGTTGTGGTATATTGTTCTACTGTTCAGAGACACCTCTAAAAATATGTCCTTCATGGAAGAGTCATCAGAAGAAAACCTCTCCTGTGTCCTCAACTGCAGGAAAAGAACATCTTGCCAACCAGTAAGCATGAGGGTGGATCAATCATGCATTGGGGTTGTGTTGCAGCCGATGGCAAAGGAACATTTCACGGGTAGAGGGAATAATGGACTCAATGAAATTTCATAAAATTCTGGATGCAAACATAACACCATCTGTAAAAAAGCTGAAGATGAAAAGAGGAAGAGGATGGCTTCTACAAATGGATGATGATCCTAAACACATGTCAAAATCCACAATAGATGGGCAAGCTGAAGGTTTTACAATGGCCCTCACAGTCCCCTGATCTGAACATCATTGAAAATCTGTGGCTGACGGCCCAGGACTCAGAATCTCACAGAACTTGGGAGAATTCTCCAAGGAATAATGGAGGAAAATCCCTCAAACAAGAACTGAAAGACTCTTGTCTGGCTACAAAATGTGTTTACTAGTTGTGATACTTGCAAAAGGGGGTGATACTAGGCACTAACCATGCAGGGTGCCCAAACTTTTGCATCATACCAGTTTCCATGTTGTAGTTTTTAAAATGTAAAACACAGCACAGATGTCAACCCTGACCCCATACGCACAATTTTTATGGGGGAAACAATTCTTGCCAGATTACACACAGGAGAATGAAGAATCTCATGAATCTCCTTGTCAGGAGACTTTTTTTTTTTCACTACAAAACATTCTAAAGCCATGTAAGGACTGTTTTCTCTAACAAATATGCCATGTGTGAAAATACAAACATTCATTTCAACAGTCCAGAAATCAATGGGCTTCTCTTAGCAGATTAATGAATCCAGTAGCATTATCCTCCTCCACCAAACTGGACAGAGCGGGCACAATGCAGTCAGGGGGTAACGTTCTCCTGGCATTCACCAAACCCAGACCCCTCCATCAGAAGCAGAGAGAGAAGTGTGATCCGTCACTGCACAGAACACGTCTCCTCCAGAGTACAGTGGTGGTGGCTTTACACCGCTGCATCCGACGCTCAGCATTGTGCTTGGTGATGTAAGGCTGCACACAGGGCCGGCCTTTGCCCTGTGCGACCTGTGCGGCCGCACAGGGCGCCAAGCAGTGGCGTAGGAAGGGGGGCGCAATGCGGGGGGCGGCACAATGCGGGGGGCGGGTCGCCGGCGGCGCAGAATTTACCTGTTCGCATGTCGGCTTCAGAAAAATGGCCGCCGCGATCTCCATCTGCGCATGCGCGGCATCCCGCGGCCATTTTCCTGAAGCCCCAGGCAGCAGAGCACTCCACCTGCGCACGCGCGGCCTCAGGAAGATGGCCGCCCCCACCGATAACCAGACAGAGCAGGATCGCGGTCAGGTAAGCAGAACTTGTTTTGTTTTTTTTTTTATTGAGAGCGGCGATCGGGGGGGGGCCCAGGGCAGAAAGCTGGACACTGGGGGGCAGAAAGCTGGACACTGGGGCGCAGAACGCTGGACACTGGGGCGCAGAACGCTGGACACTGGGGCGCAGAACGCTGGACACTGGGGCGCAGAACGCTGGACACTGGGGCGCAGAACGCTGGACACTGGGGCGCAGAACGCTGGACACTGGGGCGCAGAACGCTGGACACTGGGGCGCAGAACGCTGGACACTGGGGCGCAGAACGCTGGACACTGGGGCGCAGAACGCTGGACACTGGGGCGCAGAACGCTGGACACTGGGGCGCAGAACGCTGGACACTGGGGCGCAGAACGCTGGACACTGGGGCGCAGAACGCTGGACACTGGGGCGCAGAACGCTGGACACTGGTGCAGAACGCTGGACACTGGTGCAGAACGCTGGACACTGGTGCAGAACGCTGGACACTGGTGCAGAACGCTGGACACTGGTGCAGAACGCTGGACACTGGTGCAGAACGCTGGACACTGGTGCAGAACGCTGGACACTGGTGCAGAACGCTGGACACTGGTGCAGAACGCTGGACACTGGTGCAGAATGCTGGACACGGGCAGAATGCTTGACACAGGGGCAGAATGGAGACACGGGGCAGGATGACAGACATGGCGTCATGACTGGAGACACTGGAGGCAGGATTGGAGACAGATGGGGCAGGATGGATACGATGGAGACAGATGGGGCAGGATGGGAAGATCATATGGGGCAGGATAGATACTCATTAGGGCAGGATGGGAGAATATATGGCTGACGCCAGGAATGAGACACACGGGGGCCAGGATGGCGAATATTATTACCATAGGGGCTAATTAAGGGATATTATTACTGCAGTGATGTATTTATTTTATTTTTTGAGTATACTGTTTTAAATGGAGGGGCGGTCCTATTACTGTGTAGAGTGACACTGTCGCCTTCTTCATGTGGTGTAATGTAGAAGTTGGGAAAATTAAGTAATGTGTTCTGCAAGTGGAACTCGAGATAACTTATTTCCTGCAGAGACGAGTCCTGGCTGGATGAAGTGATGGCGGTCTGTGCGGGATGAAAGATGAAGGACTTCACCTAGAGATGTCACTGGTGAGTCAGTGTGTTACCTATACACTGACACTATACACTGTATACTATATACTGAGGTCCTGTGTATGTCACCGGTGATCACTGTATTACCTATACACAGACGCTGCATACTAAGTACAGATCTCCTGTGTATAATGGCACTTATGGTGATAGTATTGTGGGTTTTTTTATTATTGATCAGTATTGTAGTATTCAGTCACTATGTGGTGGTAATATGTGGTCTGGTCATGATGTTGTGGTATTCGTTCCTTGTATTTGATATTATTCGATCACTGTGGTGGTAATATGTCATCTGGTCATGGTGTGGCGGTGTTTGGCCTTGCAGGCCGCCGCTCTGCACTCTGATTGGCTGTCAGCCCATATGGCTTTGGACCAAGCGTCATTTTTTCCTTTTGGTCCGCTTTAAAGCACTTTATAATTCCCGTTATTGCAATATTAGTGTTTCTTCAAGTGTTTTGCAGGGAAACACAAGTTTTCTAAGTAAACGTGTTGTTGTGAATATTAAAGAGTTATTGTTTTCTTTCAAAGTTTGGAGGGGGGGGGGGGCGCCGTCCTGCAGTCTCGCACAGGGCGCCTTTTGGGCTAAGTCCGGCCCTGGCTGCACACAGCTGCTCGGCCATAAAGCTCCCAGCAGGCGCACAGTGTTTGTGCTGATGGTAATACCAGAGATCTTGCAGTTATGGGGTCATCAGAGCGTTGGTGACTTTTCTGCCCTCTGCTCCTCAGCCCACCGCTCTGTAATGTAACAGGGTCTCCACTTAGTGGCAGAGTTCCCAATAGTAGACAAGGAGGCCGACAGCGACATACCTGGGGGCCAACGGGGACCGGACGCTACACACCAGGGGGGACGACAGGGACCGGATACTACACACCATAGGGGGACAACGGGGATCAGATGCTACACACCATAGGGGGACGACGGGGATCAGACGCTACACACCAGGAGGAAGGGTGACGGGGATCGGACGGTACACACCATAGGGGGGCGACGGGGACCGGACGCTACACACAAGGGGGGACGACAGGGATCGGACACTACACACCATAGGGGGCTGACAGGGACCGGACGCTACACACAAGGGGGATGACAGGGACCGGACGCTACACACAAGGGGGGACGACAGGGATCGGACGCTACACACCATAGGGGGACAACGGGGATCAGACGCTACACACCAGGAGGAAGGGCGACGGGGATCGAACGGTACACACCATAGGGGGCCGACGGGGACCAGACGCTACACACCATAGGGGGCCGACGGGGACCGGACGCTACACACCATAGGGGGCCGACGGGGACCGGACGCTACACACCATAGGAGGCCGACGGGGACCGGACGCTACACACCATAGGGGGCCGACGGGGACCGGACGCTACACACCATAGGGGGCCGACGGAGACCGGACGCTACACACCATAGGAGGCCGACGGGGACCGGACGCTACACACCATAGGGGGCCGACGGGGACCGGACGCTACACACCAGGGGCACAGTAAATACAATCATTAAGACGCCCATGACTTTTCTCCCTCTAGAACATACACATAGTCCGATGCTCTATCGTGTGAAATAAAACCACAGTTGTCAGAATGAAGACAGACGCCTCCCGCTGTTCCGCTCTTTACCATGATTTCATCATTTTATTTTGTTGTCCCATGACATTAAAAAATAAAATAAAAAACACAAAAAAACAAAAAGAAAAAAAGAGCCCCAATCTATACAGAAAGATACCAGTCAGTCTGGACGAGGTATTTCATCTGGTTTTAATTTATAATCCAGTGACACTGACACACAGACATACAGCTACCACTGCCGGGCCCCTCCCTGTGCAGTGCGAGAAGGGGGAAGGGGATGCGGCGTCATCTTGACCTGTTTATTTTTTTTTCTTGTAAAATACAGTACTAATGAGTGGATTGCTACCTGCATGCATCCACGGCTGACACTATAGTGATTCCCATACTGTAACTCCAACAGTACTGCCGTAACAAAAAAAAAAAAAAAAAAAAAATAGATTTATATATAATCAAAAAAGTCATATTCCTCTTACCCTATCCTGAGAGGCCTCGTGGTGCCGCCAGATAGTTAATGCTACAGGCGGTACCGTCCCTACGACTCCTCAGTTATATAAATATGGAAGAATTTCATTTTTTTTTGTACAGTTCACTACATTTCAGGCTACCCGTTAGCGTCCTACGGAAAGAGAAGAGGGCGAAGGGCGGGCAGAGTGGCGGAGAAGGCGTCCTTGGTGGCACCCAATGGAATGAGACATGGAACCATCAGTCGGAATGGTCTGTAAGTGTCAGTCGTCCTCTGTCCCGCTGCCGGAGCGGTCCTGCAAAAGTAACCGGAGAAAGGAGGTCATGTACAGAGAGGGAGAAGGACGGGATGAATATCAGGTTTCGCCTCAACTTCTTCAGGGGGTGAAGTTGGTTTGGGTGAAGTGCTGCCATCTAGTGCTTGATCATGGTAATGCGATGTCTTGAATTATATTTAAATGTGTTTTTTGTTACATTTTGTAAAAAATTAGCAAAATAAAATTAATTTATAGCTTTAGTAATCAGGAGTACTCTTTCTATAGAATACCCATCTTGGCTCTATTACCAATCCCCCCCTGCTTTTTTGAGGATTGCTTTTTGGTATATAGGTTCAACAAAAAGAAAAAACAGGCTGAAGCTTCTAGGATTGGAACCACATCCTATTTCCCATGCAGATTAAGGCATCATTCAGATGTCTGTTTTTTTTTCTCAGAAGTGAAGAAAAAAAAAAAAAAAAAAGATTTCCATCATGTCAATAAAAAATGTGCCGATGTGTTGGGGCCTTCTGAGGGCTGCTATGGCTGAAGCCAATGGCCGAGCTTCAGAGGAAACTAGTAAATATATAATACCCTTCAACACTAACATTGCTGTGTATTGTAGGGGCGGTTCATGTTCCCTAAAATAACACGAAAAAAGTTATAAAACAATTTGCTTAAAAAAAATAAATAATAATAATACACATACATCAGAACAAGTTTAGATTCCCCTTTGTCCCAAACTTAAAATGGCACCATTTAAAAAAAAAAAAAAAAAGGAAAAAAAACACAAAAAAACACCACATTTTGCGTCGATGCTTTAGTAATTAAATAAATTAAAGTATTTATCCAGATACAATGAACATTTAAAGAGGGGGATGGGGGTGGGTAAAAAAAAAAACAAAAACAAAAAAACAAAACACTGAGCATAAACCCAAAAAGTGTAGTTTAAAAAAAAAAAAAAAAAAAAAAAAACCCCAACAGTCAAAATAGACCCCAACTGGTGGGGTGAGGAAATAGTGTTCGATCCATAAAGATAATGGTAACAGAAAGGTAAAAAAAACATGTAACATGTATTTTGGTGGTGTTCTGTTTATAACTAACCCCTTCACCACCCTGGGTTTTCTAGTTTTTGAGTTTCCGTTTTTTTTTTTATCCCCTTTTTCCCCAAAGCCATATCTTTTTTTTTTATTTTCCCGTCAATATGGCCGTGTGAGGACTTGTTTTCTGCAAGAAGAGTTGTACCTTTGAACGACACCATTGGTTTTGCCATATAGTAAATGAGAAAAAAATATGATCTTTTGACCGCCCGTTATTGCATTTTAACCCCTTCATGACCCAGCCTATTTTGGCCTTAATGACCTTGCCGTTTTTTGCAATTCTGACCAGTGTCCCTTTATGAGGTAATAACTCAGGAACGCTTCAACGGATCCTAGCGATTCTGAGATTGTTTTTTCGTGACATATTGGGCTTCATGTTAGTGGTAAATTTAGGTCGATAATTTCTGAGTTTATTTGTGAAAAAAACGGAAATTTGGCAAAAATTTTGAAAATTTCGCAATTTTCACATTTTGAATTTTTATTCTGTTAAACCAGAGAGTTATGTGACACAAAATAGTTAATAAATAACATTTCCCACATGTCTACTTTACATCAGCACAATTTTGGAAACAAATTTTTTTTTTGCTAGGAAGTTATAAGGGTTAAAATTTGACCAGTGATTTCTCATTTTTACAACAAAATTTACAAAACCATTTTTTTTAGGGACCACCTCACATTTGAAGTCAGTTTGAGGGTTCTATATGGCTGAAAATACCCAAAAGTGACACCATTCTAAAAACTGAACCCCTCAAGGTGCTCAAAACCACATTCAAGAAATTTATTAACCCTTCAGGTGTTTCACAGCAGCAGAAGCAACATGGAAGTAAAAAATGAACATTTAACTTTTTAGTCACAAAAATGATCTTTTAGCGAAAATGTTTTTATTTTCCCAAGGGTAAAAGGAGAAACTGGACCACGAACGTTGTTGTCCAATTTGTCCTGAGTACGCTGATACCTCATATGTGGGGGTAAACCACTGTTTGGGCGCACGGCAGGGCTCTGAAGGGAAGGAGCGCCATTTGACTTTTTCAATGAAAAATTGGCTCCAATCTTTAGCGGACACCATGTCGCGTTTGGAGAGCCCCCGTGTGCCTAAACATTGGAGCTCCCCCACAAGTGACCCCATTTTGGAAACTAGACCCCCCAAGGAACTTATCTAGAAGCATAGTGAGCACTTTAAACCCCCAGGTGCTTCACAAATTGATCCGTAAAAATGAAACAGTACTTTTTTTTTTTCACAAAAAAATTATTTTAGCCTCAATTTTTTCATTTTCACATGGGCAACAGGATAAAATGGATCCTAAAATTTGTTGGACAATTTCTCCTGAGTACGCCGATACCTCATATGTGGGGGTAAACCACTGTTTGGGCACATGGTAAGGCTCCGAAGGGAAGGAGCGCCATTTGACTTTTGAATGGAAAATTAGCTCCAATCATTAGCGGACACCATGTCGCGTTTGGAGAGCCCCTGTGTGCCTAAACATTGGAGCTCCCCCACAAGTGACCCCATTTTGGAAACTAGACCCCCCAAGGAACTTATCTAGATGCATAGTGAGCACTTATAACCCCCAGGTGCTTCACAGACGTTTATAACGCAGAGCCGTGAAAATAAAAAATAATTTTTCTTTCCTCAAAAATGATTTTTAGCCCAGAATTTTTTATTTTCCCAAGGGTAATAGGAGAAATTGGACCCCAAATGTTGTTGTCCAGTTTGTCCTGAGTACGATGATACCCCATATGTGGGGGTAAACCACTGTTTGGGCGCACGGCAGGGCTCGGAAGGGAAGGCACGCCATTTGGCTTTTTGAATGGAAAATTAGCTCCAATCATTAGCGGATACCATGTCGCGTTTGGAGAGCCCCTGTGTGCCTAAACATTGGAGCTCCCGCACAAGTGACCCCATTTTGGAAACTAGACCTCCCAAGGAACTAATCTAGATGTGTGGTGATCACTTTGAACCCCCAAGTGCTTCACAGAAGTTTATAACGCAGAGCCATGAAAATAAAAAATAATTTTTCTTTTCTCAAAAATGATTTTTTAGCCCACAATTTTTTATTTTCCCAAAGGTAACAGGAGAAATTGGACCCCAATAGTTGTTGTCCAGTTTCTCCTGAGTACGCCGATACCCCATATGTGGGGGTAAACCACTGTTTTGGCACACGTCAGGGTTCGGAAGGGAAGTAGTGACGTTTTGAAATGCAGACTTTGATGGAATGCTCTGCGGGCGTCCGGTTGCGTTTGCAGAGCCCCTGATGTGCCTAAACAGTAGGAACTCCCCACAAGTGACTCCATTTTGGAAGCTAGACCCCCAAGGGAACTTATCTAGATGTGTGGTGAGCACTTTGAACCCCCAAGTGCTTCACAGAAGTTTATAACGCAGAGCCGTGAAAATAATAAATGTGTTTCCTTTCCTCAAAAATATTTTTTTAGCCCAGAATGTTTTATTTTTGCAAGGGTAACAGGAGAAATTGGACCCCAAAAGTTGTTGTCCAGTTTCGCCTGAGTATGCTCATACCCCATATGTGGGGGTAAACCACTGTTTGGGCACATGCCGGGGCTCGGAAGGGAAGTAGTGACATTTGAAATGCAGACTTTGATGGAATGGTCTGCGGGCGTCACATTGCATTTGCAGAGCCCCTGATGTGCCTAAACAGTAGAAACACCCCACAAGTGACCCCATTTTGGAAACTAGACCCCCGAAGGAACTTATCTAGATGTGTGGTGAGCACTTTCAACCCCCAAGTGCTTCACAGAAGTTTATAACGCAGAGCCGTGAAAATAAAAAATAATTGTTCTTTCCTCAAAAATTATGGTTTAGCAAGTAATTTTTTATTTTTGCAAGGGTAACAGGAGAAATTGGACCCCAACAGTTGTTGCCCAGTTTGTCCTGAGTACGCTGGTACCCCAAATGTGGGGGTAAACCACTGTTTGGGCGCACGTCGGGGCTTGGAAGGGAGGGAGCACCATTTAACTTTTTGAACGCAAGATTGGCTGGAATCAATGGTGGCGCCATGTTGCGTTTGGAGACCCCTGATGTGCCTAAACAGTGGAAACCCCTCAATTCTAACTTCAACACTAACCCCAACACACCCCTAATCCTAATCCCAACTGTAGCCATAACCCTAATCACAACCCTAACACACCCCTAACCACAACCCTAACCCCAACACACCCGTAACCCTAATTCCAACCCTAACCCTAATCCCAACCCTAACCCTAATCCCAACCCTAACCACAACTGTAACCCCAACACACCCCTTACCCTATCCGTAACCCTAACCACAAGCCTAATCTTAACCCTATTTCCAACCCTAGCCCTAATTCCAACCCTAACCCTAAGGCTATGTGCCCACGTTGCGGATTCGTGTGAGATTCTTCCGCACGATTTTTGAAAAATCTGCAGGTAAAAGGCACTGCGTTTTGCCCGCGGATTTACAGCAGATTTCCAGTGTTTTTTTGTGCGGATTTCACCTGCGGATTCCTATTGAGGAACAGGTGTAAAACGCTGCGGAATCCGCACAAAGAATTGACATGCTGCGGAAAATACAACGCAGCGTTTCTGCACGGAATTTTCCGCACCATGGGCACAGCGGATTTGGTTTTCCATAGGTGTACATGGTACTGTAAACCTGATGGAAAACTGCTACGAATTTGCAGCGGCCAATCCGCTGCGGATCCGCGGCCAATCCGCACTGTGTGCACATGCCATAACCCTAACCCTACCCCTAACCCTACCCCTAACCCTACCCCTAGTTCTAACCCTAGTTGAAACCCTAACCCTAGTGGAAAAAGAAAAAAAAATAATTTCTTTATTTTATTATTGTCCCTACCTATGGGGGTGATAAAGGGGGGGGGTTTATTTATTATTTTTTTTATTTTGATCGCTGTGATAGAACCTACCACAGCGATCAAAATGTACTTGTAACGAATCTGCCGAACGGCAGATTCGGCGGGCGCACTGAGCATGCGCCTGCCATTTTGGAAGATGGCGGCGCCCATGGAGAAGACGGACCGACACCGGGAGCCTCGGTAAGTCTAAAGGGGGGGGGGGGAGATCGGGGCACGGGGGGGGGGGGCGTCGGAGCACGGGGGGTGACATAGGAGCACGGGGGGAGCGGACAGGAGGACGGGGGAGCGGAGCACAGGACGGAGGGGACTACGGGACAGATCGGTGGCTTGGGGGGGCGATCGGTGGGGTGGGGGGGTCACTTCAGTATTTCCAGCCATGGCCGATAATATTGCAGCATCGGCCATGGCTGGATTGTAATATTTCACCAGTTTTTTAGGTGAAATATTACCAATCGCTCTGATTGGCTGTTGAAAGTGAAACTGCCAATCAGAGCGATCGTAGCCACGGGGGGGGGTGAAGCCACCCCCCCTGGGCTGAAGCACCACTCCCCCTGTCCCTGCAGATCGGGTGAAATTGGAGTTAACCCTTTCACCCGATCTGCAGGGACGCGATCATTCCATGACGCATACGCTGCGTCACAGGTCGGATTGGCACCGACTTTCATGACGCAGCGTATGCGTCAAAGGTCGGGAAGGGGTTAATGCAATGTTGCAAAGACAAAAAGAATGCAATTCTGGAGTTTTGATTTTTTTTTTTCTTCACTCTATGCCGTTTACAGATCGGATTAATTATTTTAATATAAGGATAGATCAGGCGTCTCATCGCAGGGATACTAAATAGGATTTTTGGTTACTCACCGCAAAATCCATTTCTTGGAGCCTTTATTGGGGGGACACAGGAAACCATGGTATTTGGATTAAGGCGTGGCAGGCGGAACTCTCCTTCCAGATCTCGCTCCTTCCTCAGGCCAAACCTCGCCATCCTCCTTTGAAGCGCAAGTTTCGGTACTTTCTCTTCGACAGAGGATTTCTCCCGCCAAGAGAGGCCACAGGATGGCCAGGATAGGAAAAGGGTTTCCTTTAAGCCCACCCCCTCCTGGTGTCCCCGTAACGCGCCGGGTAGATCCACCAGGACCAGACCTGGCAGAGTTCCCTCTGCATGCCTCACCTCCAGATTCAAGGGAAGATGGTTTCCTGTGTCCCCCAATGAAGCAATAGAGAAATGTGTATTTTTTTAATTGTTTTATTTTGAATGGGCAAATGGGGGATGAGATATAGATATATATTTTTTTAAACACTTTTTCTCACTTTACACTTGCTTCAATAGACTCCATAGGAGACTAGAAGCAGCGACCATCCGATCGCCTGTGCTGCACACAAAAGGGCTGAAGCTGTGCTCTGTGTAGCAGAAATGCTAGTGGCGGCGTTCATATCTATCCGAATATGACAACCACAGGGTATGCTGCAGACCTCAGGTTGTCATCCCAATCCACTGGTGACCCGCGGTCATGTGACATGGGCGCTGATGAGCGGGATTAGTGACGCGCTTCCCGAGTGGGCACATTAAATGCTCCGGTCAGTGATTGACAGCGGCATTTAACATGTTAACATGTTAACATCCACGGGTGGATCGCGATTCCACCCGCGGCTGTCAGGGCACATGTCAGCTGTTCGACATGTGCCGTAAAAATTGTGGGCTCATCGCCGGAGCCCAATGCAAACAGGGTGAAGCCACCTTGTCCGTAACAAAAGAACTTGATTGATTTAAGTTCTGCTTGTGGCCAGCCATCCAAGTAGAGGTGACAAGCCTGTAGCCTTCATTAGTCGTCCTGCCGCCATTACAGACCAGCCCCTTTCAGATGAATGAGAGAGTCACAGACATTTTTTGTGCCACAAATGTGCCTTGTGTGACTATACCTTTACACTTCAGAGCTGCATTCACAATTCTGCAAGCTTCTCCTCATACACTCTCACTAATGCCTGCAATAACTTGAGCTGCGCCATATTCTTTAATCCCCACCATCGAGCTTTTCCCGTCCATTTGGCAATGTCAGGAGTTGATGCTAAACCTTAATGTGTGACAGTAGAGGAGCGCACGAGCTGCAGCAATGACACTCACCTCTTCTTGGTCCTCTTCACTGTCGTCATCACTGACTACCGGCTTGGCCCTGCATCCTCGGCTGGTGCGCCTGCGCCCCTTCATTCGCTCCTGCATCCTCTCCTTACGACCCAGTTTAATTTTCACCTTGACGGACCGAGCTGAGACAAAGGGCATGGACGACGTAAGAAAAGGCACAAAATATCATAATCACAGTTGCCTGACTGGGGGAACACAGCAGCATGTTGCCATCATCAGACGAGACACTCACACTCAGATTCTGATCCTTCCTCTTCCGCTTCCTCGTCTTCTTCGCTCTCGTCTCCCTCACTCTCGTCTTCCTTCTCAATCTTCTGCCTAACACTGGTAAAGACGGACTGAAGCACGATGGAGTCTTCATATATCTGCAGATTACAATGGATCACCATCAAACAAAATAAGACCCAAAACACCAGAACTGGACAAATTCCCCCCTTGTGGTGTGAAACCGCTGCGTGAGGATGTCGGTCTTTATTTAGCGCAAGTTTAACTAACTTTTTTAGGCTGAATCCAGACATCTGAATAGGAACTACAATGCATGGACCAGCCATGGGTCAAGACCAGAGCTCATCAGCCATAGAGACATGTTTGGGGCCAGAATATCCATGGCCGGTCTGTGTATGGACAGCGATTCTCAGTTTATGATTAGCCAAGATAGCGAGACATCACCTGTGCGCCACACAGACGACATTTCCCCAGCCTGGCTAACCAAACACCATGACTGTGAACCAGGAATATCAGAGAATTCACGTGGTTCCTGCCCACAGTCAGAGCACTCAACTGGACCATGTAGCAACTTATCATGGACGTCTGGAAAGGTTAGGTAGTTATGGGGGGTACCTGGGAATCACTGCCATGGACGTTGCATTAGCGGACGCGGTGGTCTACTGTGGACTGACTCACCAGAGATCCCTCCAGGTTGAAGGTCTGTGCGTTCTGACACAGCAGCATGACGTCCTTCTCCAGATCATTCAGATTGCGATATTTGTGATTTCTGATCCTCTCCTGAAACAAGAAACCACTTCCAGATCCATTCGTGTTTTACAGGAAAACCCAATATCGAGGGGAGATCAGGGCCATCCGATGCCAACCTTGATCTTTCTGAAGTCCACCGGCTTCCGGATCAGCTCGTAATACTCCGGGAGCTCCTTACGGGATGGAAGCTGGATGAAAACTTCACTGAGCTGCCGCCCGGAGCCACTGCCACAGGAAAAGACGGTGAGGCAGATTGTGCTTCTTAGCATACCACTAGCTGGTGACAAGGCGGGAGCCGTTACCTGTCCTTGTATTTGATCACAGCGTCTACGATCTTCTTCATTTTCCTGGTGAGATTAGGAGGGTTGGGGGAAAGCTTTTCTGCCGGGGGTCGACCTCGTTTTTTCTTTCTGCCATCATCCTCCTTCTCCCGTCGCGAGCTGGTAGTTGGGGTCCCGAAGTCCACATCTCGTTTCCGCTTACGGGTGGTCTTCTTCTGACGAACCTCTTCCTCGATTTCCTCTAATGTCCCTTCCTCGATGGCCTGCAGAGACTAAAGTACTTAGTTGCAGCAATCACTTACAACTTAACTTCAGCTTTACCGTCTCCTAGATGGCTGTCCGGCTGCTCACGTCAACATAAAAGATGGTGCCCAGAACGTCAGACCTCACGTGTATCATTAGAAGAGCACAAATGCAGGATGTCTACCGATGGTACATGTGGCTCAGGAGGCCATATCATCGGCACCATGGACGGGAACAGAACTATAACTGCAGTAGCGACTGATTGCCGCCACATGGGTGGCGTTCCGGCTCATAAGCAGTACCACTCGTCCGATAGTCAAGGTCTGAGCACGGACTGTTCTCCTGCCATGAACTCAACATCCTCAATGACAAACAGGAGGCCGAATTCGGGTCAGGAGACCAGCGACCGGCCATTGAAAAACACGGGAGTGTCCAACTGTCTTCAAAGACATAAGAGCAAAAACCTTTAGCCACTGCTTCTCTGTGAGCGAGTCGCTGTAGTCCACCTCCTTCCGATTCCGGGATCCACGTCCAAACATCTTCTCCTCCTCCTCTTCACACGTCAGACGCTCCACCTCGGCGTCATCTTTAATGATCCAGCACGGAAGCTCGTCCTCCTCCATTAATCGGGGTTTGCGTTTGGGGTTGCGGGCTTCCTCTCGCCGCCTATCTAAATCCATTCTCTGAAATTGTAAAAAAAATAAAATAAAGTATAATAATAATAAGAAGAAATAATAATAAAAAAAAAAAAAAAAAAAGGTAAAAATGAGAAAGTTCTGCAAACGCTAAAAAGATAATAAGGAGCAGAGGCCAAGAGCTGTGCAAAAATGGGGTCCCCAATAACCAGAATAGACATTACATTAACCCCGTAGTCCAGAATGGAACTTACCATAAATAAGTCGAATTCTTCCTCATGCCTTGCAATCATCTGATTGACCGTTTCGTCATCAGGTACCTCATCTTCCTCCTGATGGCAGACATAGCTCCATAGTTAGTATATGGACAGACCCATGTAAGTGAATGGACTGGTGGTCACAGACGTGCACTATTACTATTCAATATTGTATTCAGTGACCTAAAACTGAAGTAATCGAGTAGTCGTGGAACTACAACTCCCAACATCTCCACCAGCGGAATACTGCAGACCCCTAATGTGATTGTGCTGCTTCCTCACCTCATCCTGCTCCTCGTGCTCCAGGATGGCCTGCAGGAAGGCTTTCCTCTCGTGGCTGGAGGATTTCTGATCGAACATCCCGGCCTGGATGACTTTCTGATCCACGTTCAGTTTGTATTTAGCCGCCGCCAGGATTTTCTCCTCCACGCTGTTCACCGAGCACAGACGCAGCACGCGCACCTCGTTCTGCTGTCCGATACGATGAGCGCGATCCTGGGCCTGCAAGTCCTGAAAAATCATTAACGATTAAAGTGAATGGTCACTTGTGAAGGGGGGCAACCATAGCCTGGGCTGGAATATTAGGAAACTGCAAATATACTGTATTATCGGGATTATAAGACTCACTTTTCTTCCCCCAAATTTAGGGGTAAATAGGGGTGCGTCTTATAATCCAAATTGAAGCTGCGGTGGTTTGGGCTCTGAAGGAATATTCTGGCACCAGCGGAACGATGCCTAAGGCCCGGGTGTTCGGCGGTGCAGGGGCTCCGCCAACATTTTGTGAAAGCCCAGAGCCCTGTACTTTCCATACTCTTCAATGCAGTGGACTCCGGGAAAATGGCTGCCGAAAGCAGCGCTTGCACAGATTGAGACCTCGGCACCAAGATCCTGCCTCCCTAGATCTAACAGGCGCATGCGCTTCCTTCAGCTGCTATTATCCCGGAGTCCATCACATTAAAAAGCATGGAAGATGCGGGAATCCAAGCTTTCACTTAATGTTGGCAGAGCTGCCGCACTGCTGAACACCCCGACCTACCAGTTGAGGCCCTCAGCATCGCCTCGCTCCTGACGTCGACGAACAACCCGTCCTACCGGCATCTCCTGCAACGGCGACAATGCCACCTGAGACCCCGCTACATCACTGCTGACCCCAGTTTAGCTACCGTAAAAGTGGATTATAAAAACACGCCACCATTACATTTTTTTTCCCCAAAAAAATTTTGGGTGCGTCTTATAATCTGCAAAATAAGATACTTGTATAGCTGGGATTACTTTATGAGCAAGACAGCATTGGTCCACGGCAAAAAAAATGGCTTCTTTAGGCTATGGGTGACTCACTCAAAAAAAGATCCTAAGTTATCAGAAAGGAACCACTCGGCCATGTGGTTCGGTCTGGTACTGCAACACAGACCCAGGTGCTTCAGCTTGTTCCAGCCTCCGTCACACACAAATATATGGCGACGCGGCGTCAGTATATACATATATACCTGATGTGGATTCCAGTCGCTGTCATATATGATAACCGTGTCAGCCGACTGTAGATTGAGACCCAAGCCCCCGGCCCGGGTACTGAGCAGGAAGACGAAGTACTCGGACCCCGGCTCATTAAACGTCTTCAGTAACATACCACGGTCTTCGGCTTTCGTGGTTCCTGGGGGTGGAAGGAAGGGAAATAAAGACTCGGTTAGTGCAGACTATAGGGAAAGGAAAAACGTATATAGTAAAAGAATGAACGAGCAAGAGAAGTCTATAAGTGCAGGAGAAATATGGCTGACGCACTGATCGCGGGGGATATGGAGGGTCTGCACGCCCATACTTGTGGCTCCTAGTCCTACCATCAAGTCATTACGGGCTCAGTCCACCTGACCCAGTGATAGGGTCGGGGGTTTACACACCATCTAACCGGAGGTATTTAAAGCCCCGATAAGCGAAGTAGTCCTCCATGAGTGTCATGAGCGTGGTCATCTGACAGAAGAGCAGGACTTTGTGGTTGGTGGCTCGTAGCTTGGGAAGGATGCGATCAAGTAGCTCAAACTTTCCAGAGGCTCGGTAGAGGTCCTGCCTATAGACGGGGGCAAGAAAGGGATAAATGGGGGTCAGCGAAGTCTAACAGTACAGACCTACAGAATAGGATTGTGCCATTATATGGAAGACTCACCCCTGCACAATGCCTCCTGTGAAGCCCAAGTGTTCAGAAAAAGACTCCTGGAGAAAAACAGCGACAAAAGGGTCAGACGGAGGCGGTTCTCTGGCCCTTGTGAAATGAACAAGTAAACTCTGGGATATCGGTGGGTATAAAGAAGGTTCCTGAATCCCCCCCATATCACAGAGAGATACTACAAAGTGCCGCCATCATACACATTACTGCACACAACCCACCTCTATATGCTGGAACATGTACGGGTGGTTGCAGATCTTCCTAAGCTGCATGATGGTATTCATGAGGGTCTTGGTGCCACCTTTACCCTGCGGGAGAAAGTGACATCCCGTGAGCACCACGTGGCCTCCGCCCCACCACGTACAGATGGAGGCAGCGAGGCTTACCTTCTTATCCTTCTCCGATCCGTCTGTGAGGAGAACGCCCTTGGCCTGCATGTGTCGGTATAAGACCCGTTGTAGCGCAGACATGTCGCACTTAATCACGTATTCCACCTGAAGAAAGAGGAGACGTTGCCCAAATGGTGAAATGATCACATCGCCTCTAATGGATCATTAATACGACACCATGACATACTAAGCCCCGCCCACATGGCACTATAGCGGTGCTGCCCGTACAGGACCACCCACCTTCTCCGGCAGCTGAGCCTCCACCTCCTTCTTCAGTCTCCGCAGTAAGAAGGGACGCAGAACTTTGTGAAGACGCCGGATGATCAAGATGGTTTCTTCTTCATTTAAATCCACCTAGAAAGCGAGAGCCGAGATCAGTCACTCATATCGGCCCAGATATCAGGACGGAGACACTGCTCATCTGCCACCTCATGTGAGCGCAGCATGAAGGGGCAGAGACCCTGATTCCAGGGATGTGTTACTTACTGGGCTAGAGATCACTAGAGCATTAATACCCGCTGCCATCTAGTCCTACATATTCATGAGTTCTGTATAACCCCACCACCGATTGGCAGCTTTCTGCCTATGCAGTGTTCACGCTTGACTGACGGGTCAGCGGCTACAGATAACATAAGGGTCACGTTCTCAGTGTCCTAAGCTGCCAAGACTGAATGTACTATCCCCCAATTAGCACTGTCATGGTCGCTGTCAGCGCTGCTTTTCAGGAACAGAGGCGAACAATGTGGCCGCTGCAACAAGCAGCACCCAGTTTGTAGACATTTCAGGCCCTGGGTAAAAAGGTCTATAAACTGGGTGCTGCGTGTAAAGAACAATAAACTATATTAAAAATATGTGTACATTCTGTATGGGCAATGATTTGGGGGCTATCCTATACAATATGAACAAAGCAGAACTTATATCTCACTCACCCCTGACCAGACCTATCGACCACAACAAGTGACATACCCACTTTCCCCTGCATCACAAGTCCACTCCAGGAATGTAATAAAATGACCCACGTGACATAATTCAGACAGTAGCCTGTCCTAGTCACGTGTCAGAATGTGCTGCAGTCTGAAGAAACTACTCCAGAGAACACTGTCTCAACTGTCAGAGAAGCAGTATTCTAAGTAATGAAGATGAGTGGATCACTGCACACAACCCTTATCCATGGTCCAGATAAGTGCTCCCTGCTCGAGGACAGACTCTGCGCAAATTTCCTGAGCTTCCATGTTCCTCGTCGTAGTGTACATAAGCTGCTGACTTGGAGTGACATCATCTGTGCAGCGCATGGGTGGCTTCTCACCAATCCAGCTAAATCAAAAGCATAGCCTGGGATCCTGGAGGGTAAGGAATTTCGTCCAGCTTTTGTACACGGCCAGAGAACACCGACCTGGACCATGGATCAGGGTTTCATGTAGCAATTTTCTTATCTCTACAAAGCACACATACCAGAGCCTCAGGAGAATATTTCTTCTCCTGTCACAAGCCCTTCTCCAGAAGCTCCAGTGTGTATATTTACGACAGTTCCTCAGACAGTTAAGACACAGGTCTCAGGAGCTGTGTTTTTTTTGTTTTTTTTTTACACACTGCAGAAGATTCTGATACATGACTAGGAAAGCCTGCAGTTTGAATTATGTGATGGAGACCCTTTTACTACATTCTTGGACAACCCTGAACTCCTCTGTTTGATTAATCCTCCTCTACTCTAGCTACTCCTCACCCTCTGCCAATCACTTCATTAGCTTCCAATTCTCCAGTGAATCATGTGTAAAAAACAAACAAAAAAACCCCTAAAAAATTACTTGTAAGGTTGATCAATGTCTCCTCCACACATCTCCTGATACCTTTCTACACATAATCCTTGGTCATCAGAAGAGGCAGAAACCTACCCTAGATGAGGTCTTGCAATAGGGACTGCCATTTGCTAACACATCAGAACACCTAGAAAACTGCAGTGATAGGTGGTGGGAAAGTTCTCGTCTACACAGTAGCTAAACAGAAGCAACAGCTACGCCCCATACAGTTTACGGTTATTGATATACAAGGGGGTAGGAGTCAACTCTCACCCCTCCAGCCTCATACCTTCTCTCCAGTCATTGCGAACGGAGCGTTGAACCATTGCTCGAAGGTGCTGCAGCTTTTAAATATGGTCGGGAGCAGGAAGTTTAGGAGGGCCCATAGCTCTGGCAGCTTGTTTTGCAGAGGAGTCCCGGTGAGCAGCACGCGACGCGGAGCGACATAATGGGTGTTCAGGACCTGCGTCAGCTTACAGTGATGGTTCTTCATACGGTGACCTTCATCCACAATCATGTACTTCCAGCGGATCTAGACCCACGATAGAAAAACATTGGAGAATCCAAGACTTCAGATCCCAAACTATAAATGTTCCTACGAGCCGTGGCTGTGGGTACCTTGGCCAGGATGTGCTTGTCCTTAATGATGTATTCGTATGTAGTGAGGAGAACGTTAAATTTCCCGCTACGTAGTGTGGGAACAAAAGCGCGGCGAGCAGCAGGGGAGCCCTGGAAGAAGGAGAGGAGGTTACACAACCTACGGGAAGCCTCGGACTCTGCGGCCGAAAGATGGTCCACGTTACCTTGTACGACACCTTCACCACCGACGGCCCCCACTTGTCAAACTCATAAACCCAGTTAGACAGCGTCCTTAAAGGGAAAAAAATAATAAATAGGACAATTCCCTTTCATATATCAGACAGTGATCCTCCGCTCACATGGATGGGAAATAAAAGCCTTAACTTCTGCGTAAGAGGAGGAATCGCCCAATTACCGTATTTTCCGGCGTATAAGACGACTGGGCGTATAAGACGACCCCCCAACTTTACCAGTTAAAAAATAAAATCTTCTTAAAAGTCGGGGGTCTTCTTATACACCGTATGTCGTCTTATAGGACCGGTGAATATGTGCCTTTTGGGGGGGGGGGGGGGAGTGATCCTGATGACGACGAGGGGGCGTCTCACAGGAAAGTGAGTATCCCCCATTACCTTATCATAGCGCTGCAGCGTGGGGTCTCTGTGCTGGGAGCGGCGGCTGCTGTGCTGTGGTGCGGCGGCTCCTCTTCTGCAGTGTGGGGCCTCTGTGCTGTGGGGTGGCGGCGTCGGCGTATCTTTATGCAGTCGGGGCTCCTCCGGCATCTCATTAAAGCTCGGAGGCCCCGCCGGCAGCTCCATCGGTACAATGCGGTGGCCTCCGGGAAAATGGCCGCTGCTCAGATTCAGATCTCGTCCCGAGATCTCGGGAGACGAGATCTGAATCTGAGCAGCGGCCATTTTCCCGGAGGCAGCTCAATAGGTGCGATGCGGTGGCCTCCGGGAAAATGCCGCTGGGGGCTGCGCATGCTCAGATTCAGATCTCGTCCCGAAATCTCGGGAGACGAGATCTGAATCTGAGCAGCGGCCATTTTCCCGGAGGCAGCTCAATAGGTGCGATGCGGTGGCCTCCGGGAAAATGCCGCTGGGGGCTGCGCATGCTCAGATTCAGATCTCGTCCCGAAATCTCGGGACACGAGATCTGAATCTAAGCAGCGGCCATTTTCCCGGAGGCCACCGCATTACACCGATGGAGTTGCCGGCGGGGCTTCCAAGCTTTGAGATGCCGGAGGAGCCCCGACTGCATGAAGATACGCCGCCGCCACCGCCCCACAGCACCAGAGGCCCCACACTGCAGAAGAGGAGCCGCCGCACCACAGCACAGCAGCCGCCGCTCTCTGCACAGAGACCCCACGCTGCAGCGCTATGATAAGGTAATGGGGGATACTCACTTTCCTGTGAGACGCCCCCTCGTCGTCATCAGGACCACTCCCCCACCCACCCACCATATACACCCGGCGTACAAGGCGATTCCCGGCGTACAAGACGACCCCCGACTTTTAAGAAGATTTTCAGGGGTTAAAAAGTCGTCTTGTACGCCGGAAAATACGGTATCTGCCTACCAGACCAGTGGGTGCCATGTCACTATGCCAGTGTCGCCCACAGAGCGGCTCCATCCAACAGATATAACTATTGTTTTACCGCTGATACCAAAGTATGAGGATATTAGAAAATGGTGGGGGTGGGGGTTGGCAGCCGCAACCCTCCCCCCCTCAATTCTGCCATTGTTTTTATGACATTCGTTGCGTGGTAAAAATGACCTAGAAAAATTATTTTCAAGGTTTGTATTATTACGGCAGTAATGAAATTGTCAAAAAATATTTTTTTACATTTTAAATTTGTGAAAAAAAATAAAAAATGAAAAAAAAAAATAAAAAAATTGTATGCATGTATGTTTTTTTTTTTTCCAGAAAAATTGGAGGCAGCACACTGTTTTGTAGTGAAAAGGAGCTATTTAATCAGCCCAGAAAGCGACGTTTCGGTCCCAACAGCAAACCTTCTCAAACTTTTTTTTTCGGAATGATCTGATGTTTTTAGTTATACTTATTTTAGGGTACAAGCAAAGATTTGATCACTATATTTTCATTGGAAATGTGACACTCCCCCCCCCCCCCCCCCCCCTCTCCCAAAATGGTGATTTAACCCTTTCACCCCTGGGTATTTTCCATTTCTGCTTCTCCCTCCCCTCCTTTTTCCGTCAATATGGCCGCATGAGGTCTTGGTTTTTTTTTGGGGACGAGTTGTACTTTTAAATTACACCATTGATTTTACGTTATAGTGTATTGGAAAACTAGAACTAAATTCCAAGCGCGGTGAAATTGCAAAAAATGAAAAAAGGGCAATTATTATAATAATAATCTTTATTTTTATATAGCGCTAACATATTCCGCAGCGCTTTACAGTTTGCACATTATCATCGCTGTCCCGGATTGGGCTCACAATCTAAATTCCCTATCAGTATGTCTTTGAAAAGTGGGAGGAAACCGGAGTGCCCAGAGAAAACCCACGCAAACACGGAGAGAACATACAAACTCCTTGCAGATGTTGTCCAAGGTGGGATTAGAACCCAGGACTCCAGCGCTGCAAGGCTGCTGTGCTAACCACCGCGCAATTCTACAATTGTTTATTTTTTCCCCTTTTATTTACTATGTTCACTGTAAGCTAAAACTGACCCGGTAGTAAGATTCCCCAGGTCAGTATGAGTACGCAGACACCAAACATGTAAAATAGGGATTTTTGTGTACTCACCGTAAAATCCTTTTCTCAGAGTCATTCCTTGGGGGACACAGACCGTGGGTGTATGCTGCTGCCACTAGGAGGCTGACACTAAGTGATACAAAAAAAAGTTAGCTCCTCCCCTGCAGTATACACCCTCCTGCTGGCTCTCAGCTAACCAGTTCGGTGCAAAAGCAGTAGGAGATCAATAACAAATGAGCGTATAGCATGTCATATTATATATAAGAGTATAGCATGTCAAATTATAAAAACAAGCACAGGCTAATAATAGGGTGGGAGCGGTGTCCCCCAATGAATGGCTCGGAGAAAAGGATTTTACGGTGAGTACACAAAAATCCCTATTTCTCCTTCGCCTCATTGGGGGACACAGACCGTGGGACGTCCCAAAGCAGTCCCTGGGTGGGGACAACGTCAGATCAGGCCCTGTGTAACCGCTACTTACAAGTGAGCCACCGTGGCCTGCAGAGTCCGACTGCCCAGACTCACATCTGTGGAAGTGAGGGAATTATAGTGCTTCAAGAATGCATGCGGACTGGACGAATCCGCAAGCTTGCAGCCGTGCTTGCCAACGTCTGGTGCCTAGAGCCCTCAGACAGGGAGATAGGCTGACATGTAGCACGGAAGGACTCCTGGATGGTGAAACGAATCCACAAGGCTAACATGGCTGATGAAACGGCTACACCCTTCCTGTGACCGTCAGGAAGCCTTCTTCTTACTGTCGGGAAGCCCGAATAAAGTGTCTAACCTTCGGAAGGAACGCCGTCCTCGATACGTACCTACTCGGAGCACTCACTTCGTCCAGATTATGGAGAACCCATTCTGTTTTGTGGACTGGAGCCGAAAGAGATGAGAGAAGGACGAAGCCCCTGCAACAGTGGGAATACAATACCACCTTGGTAACAAGGGAAGGGGGTGGTCTGAGGACAACCTTGCCTTGATGGTAATAGGGAAAAAGGTCTGAAAGAACAGAGCGGCGAGTTCTGAAGACTCATCAGGATGACAAGAACTCAGAAAAAAGGGAGCCACCTTCCCTGATAGTAAAGTCTGTCCGGATCAAAAAAGGAGTCTACTGTAAGACCCCCCAGGACCATAAGGGTCCCAAAGATCTAACGGTATGCAATAGGGAAGAACCACAGGTGAAGACTCCCCACAAGGGGAGTCCATATCTGCAGTTTTATTGCATTAAGATGGAAAAATACTAGTACCGCAAGCGAGAAATCCTGACATGGTCAGTGCAGGTCTCCCAGGATCACTGGGGCCCTTTCTGCTTCCAAAAAGATCTCAGAAGTAGTGGAAGAGGGGTTATGGAAATTGATACCATGGAAGAACAGAGCATGCGCTGCGATGCTCTTGGATCTCGAGGTGAACCATGAACTCGAGTACATTGGCGTTCAGTTTGGACGCCATCCGACCTACATCATCTGGAGTATTCCAGTGAAGGCAGATCTGATGGAAGACTTCCGGGTGAAGTTCCCACTCACTTGAGGAGAAACCCTGACGGCTGAATATGTCTGCCGCCCAGTGTTCTACTCCAGGGATATGTACTGCCGAGATCACCGAATGATAGATCTCGGCCCATCAGAGAGTGTGAGGTACCTCGGCCATGGCGCTTGACTGTGGGTACCTGCTAGATGATTGATGTATGGCACAGCCATGGCATTATCCAATTGAAGTCGGATGGGGTGACCCACCTGAAGGCAGTGGACCTGCTGTAGGATTAGCCATACCGTTTTGGATCCCAAGAGCAATGATTGGGAGAAGACAACTGGCATTGGTATTCACTATTAACCATTCGACAAGGAGAAGGCCCTGGATGAGGAAGGAGCTCAGAGACTACCCTTTGAAAGCCTGATTGACTTGTTGAAAACGAGCGGAGCAAAGGAAACTGCTCCCATTGTCGTCACCATTTTTCCTCAGAACCCTTCTAGCGAATCGAATGAACTGAGGGGGATGAGTGATCAAGTGCGCGAGCTCCCTGTTGAAGGGTCACGACCTTGACTCGAGAGAATTACCATCCTTCTTGTGCAGGATCACCCTCAAACAGGATCTGCTGGGCTGGAAATGAGGAAAAGTTTAGCTGCCAGCCCAGGAGAGAGGGTATCGCAAGTGATATAGACGACTAATTGTAGTCCTGGAAGAGCGGCTAGAAAGTCGACCAAATAGGGCAGGACAACCACGCTACTAGGGTGCCAGAGGAACCTGACAACCGCCATGACCCTTGCGAACACTCTGGGTGCGGTAGCCAGGCCGAAAGACAAGGTCGTGACTTGAAAATGCTGTTCGCGAATGGAAAGGTGAAGGGATTTTTGTAGAGGGGAAAAATAGGAATGTGAGAGTAAGAATCCCGAATGTCGATGGATGCCAGAAACTCCACATTTTTCTGTTGAAGTAATGGCTGAGCGGAGGAACTCCATCCAAAAAAGGAGGACCTTGTCAAAGGTTGTTAGAAGTTTGAGGTCCGGGATTGGTCTTACTTTTCCTTCCCCTTTTTTGGAACCAAGATCCCTTAGATCTAGACTGTTCTGGACAACCCTTCCACTGCTGGTTGGGTCTGTAGAAAAAATACGATCCCTTGTTATTCTCCCGCTCAGAAGATTTGATTGGCCAGCTGTACTGTCTTCGGGGAAAGGTTACTTGTGTGAATCGAAGTAGTTAAGGTCTCCGACCAGGAGACCATTGCTCAAGCAACCCATGTGGCGGCTAAGGAAGGGTAGAGCGCTGAACCGGAAGGCACAAGACAGAACGAACCAGATTTGCAATCCGACTGTCTGTGGTATTTTTAATTTATGATACATCGTGCAGGGATACTGGTAGGTATGCCTCAGGAGATTCTACCCGGTTAGTCTGCGAAGTGGCAGAATGCGGTCAGGAAAAAAACGTCTCTTGCCATCGTCGCTCTCTTTTGACGGTGCAGAGTAGAAAATTAGGAACCCTCGATCCACCATCCTCTTGACAGGGAAGTGGAGAGGGATCATCCGCCTTCTTGCATCATCCGCTAAATAGTGGTGATGCAAAGGGGGGTGCTCGGACGCCAAAAAGGGGTGCCTCTGTACATCCCCAGAGTTAAGGTCCCCAGGTGGACAGGGCAGGTTGTCTGGCATTAGGCCTGGATGCAGAAAAGGATACATGGAGGCGACACTCCATGTGCTCGTCTGTTGATGGTGTGGGGAGATCGTGCCCTTTAAGGGACCTGTCGCCCTTAAAAATCAGACCAGGTATGGCATCCCACGTAGAGGCTTCTGTCCAGTGAATCGCTCGTCAATTTGGTTGATATAAATAGGCGAGTCCATCCTATCCTGAAGCTCTGGTAACCCAAGGCAATATCTGATCCATATTCAGAGCCTTGTTCTCAGCAAATCATTGGGGAGAGAGATCAGGAAATGAAACTTCCGCTTTCTAGATGCCTGTACGTTTCTAGACGCCTGTACGTTTCTAGAATACTTGCGGCCCCTGCTAGCTGATGGCTCCCATGTAGGAGAGGGACCATGTATATCGGTCCTGCGAGCACTCCGAGCCACAGAGGGTTCACAGAGGGATTCAATCTGTTGGTCATAGAAACCATGGATTGCGGTTAGTGACAAAGTCCACTGAGGGGGACTAGGTACTCTGGGATAAACTGGGATTAGTGGCGGAGGGCTCCAGAGCTCAGTTAGGGTGACCGGCTTCGGATTGATCATGTGCCTTTAAAGACCAGGGCATACTGGTCATGTGCCTTTAAAGACCAGGGCATACTGGTAATGTGCCTTTAAGACCAGGGCATACTGGTCATGTGCCTAAGACGAGGGGCATACAGGTCATGTGCCTTTGACCAGGGGCATGCTGGTCATGTGCCTTTAAGACCAGGGCATACCGGTGAAGTGCCTTTAAGATCAGGGCATACTGGTCAGGTACTGATGTAGAGTCGTTGTGCCCTTTTAATGCAAAAAAACGTCGCCCCTGTGTGAGCCGGCCGGGTGGACCAAGATGGCCACCGAGAGTTGCAGAGGTGGTAAAATCTCGCAGAGAGCGAGAAGCGCCAATTCAGCTGGCGGAGCCACAGACACTGTGTGCGGAGCCTCAAGACTTCCATGAATATGCCCAAGCCAGGGCCTAAATTTCTGCGGCCGGCAGGGGCTATACCAGCGGTAGAAGTGAGGCGAGAAAAATCGAGCGTTCCCGTGGCAGGCGAGAAGCGCCAGAAAAGCACCATAGTGCGGACATGGCTTCCGGGAGAGATCGGTGCCCTTGAAGGGACCCGTTGCTCCTAAGAATCAGCCCAGGCCTGGCATCCCACGTCGCAGGAGAGGCGACACTCTCCGTGCTCGCCTGTTGATGGTTTGGGGAGATCGGAACCTTGAAAGGATCCGTCGCCCCATTCGTCTGCGGCCTACACATCGGCCAAAGCCGGGGGCTAAATTTTTGCAGCTGGCCGGAGCATTACCTCAGGGAGGTGGGCCACAGGGAAGCTGAGGCCCATCGCTGACTGGATCCACTCACCATGGGTGCGCGTCCCGGCATGGAGCCGCCGCGATGACTGGGTTTCAGCGCCGAGGAAAGCGCTCACTCTATTCAGCTGCAGGTCAGGTTTTGCAGCGTGGACGGTGCAGGGATAAAGGTGTAAGGCTCAATCGACCATCCCTTTGTTAGTGAGGTGGAGAGGAACCGTCCGCCTCCTTGTGCCATCCGCTTTTACAGTGGTGGGACAGTTGGGGCTGCTCGGACGCCATAGAGAGGGGCCTCTGTACATCCACGGAGTTCAGCCCCCGGGTGGACAGGGCCTGTTGTCCGGCATTAGGCCTGGCTCCAGGAGAGGATACTTGGAGGCGACACTCCATGTGCTCGACTGCTGCTGGTGTGGGGAGACCGGGACCGTGAAGGAACCGTCGCCCCTGAAGTGAGCTCAGGCATGGCTTCCCACATCACAGGAGACGTATACTCGCCTGTTGATGATTCGGGGGAGATCGGAACCTTGAAAGGATCCGTCGCCCCCTTCACTCCGTTAATTAAAAAATAAAAAATGTATAGAAAAGTAAAAAATAAAATAAAAACGTTGGGGTCTGAACCAGACTGGTTAGCTGAGAGCCAGCAGGAGGGTGTATACTGCAGGGGAGGAGCTGAGAGCCAGCAGGAGGGTGTATACTGCAGGGGAGGAGCTCAGAGCCAGCAGGAGGGTGTATACTGCAGGGGAGGAGCTGAGAGCCAGCAGGAGGGTGTATACTGCAGGGGAGGAGCTCAGAGCCAGCAGGAGGGTGTATACTGCAGGGGAGGAGCTCAGAGCCAGCAGGAGGGTGTATACTGCAGGGGAGGAGCTCAGAGCCAGCAGGAGGGTGTATACTGCAGGGGAGGAGCTCAGAGCCAGCAGGAGGGTGTATACTGCAGGGGAGGAGCTCAGAGCCAGCAGGAGGGTGTATACTGCAGGGGAGGAGCTCAGAGCCAGCAGGAGGGTGTATACTGCAGGGGAGGAGCTCAGAGCCAGCAGGAGGGTGTATACTGCAGGGGAGGAGCTCAGAGCCAGCAGGAGGGTGTATACTGCAGGGGAGGAGCTGAGAGCCAGCAGGAGGGTGTATACTGCAGGGGAGGAGCTGAGAGCCAGCAGGAGGGTGTATACTGCAGGGGAGGAGCTGAGAGCCAGCAGGAGGGTGTATACTGCAGGGGAGGAGCTGAGAGCCAGCAGGAGGGTGTATACTGCAGGGGAGGAGCTGAGAGCCAGCAGGAGGGTGTATACTGCAGGGGAGGAGAGAACTTTCTTTGTATCACTTAGTGTCAGCCTCCTAGTGGCAGCAGCATACACCCACGGGCTGTGTCCCCCAATGAGGCGAAGGAGAAAGCTTATTTATTTTTTTATTTTTTATCATTTAAATGATAAACAATTTCCAAAATTTTTATGAAAAAAAGATTTTGCTTAGGTCGCCATTTTCCAAGACCCATAGCGTTTTCATGTTTCGGGATCAGGGGCTGGGCGAGGGGCTTATGTTTTGCACCCTGAGGGAACATTTTTATGGATACCATTTTAGGGCAGATACGATAGCGGAGGTCTGACACCCCTAAACTCCACCAATCTGATAGAGAAAGTTGTCAGTAAGAAGTTAGACAGTAAAGCTACTCACGACAGCGGCACGATGATGAGGAAGGGTCCGTTGATTCGCTTGTGTTCCATGAGGTATGTGATCAGGGCGATGGTCTGAATCGTCTTCCCCAGACCCATCTCATCAGCCAGGATCCCGTTCAGGTTATTGTTGTACAGAGACACCAGCCACTCCAGTCCCTTGATCTGAAAAAATAAAAATAACGACGTGGGGGTGAGATCAGCACGGGCCGCATGCGCCATGTTGTCCTCTCGCCCAGCCACCGCATAGCCCTTACCTGGTACTGCTTCAGGATACCGTTCACCAGCAGACTAGACTGCTTCTCCACCTTCTCGGTCACAGCGTGCGCCACGGCGTAGTACGACTGCAGGCCGGCCTCCAACTGCGAGATGCTGTACTCGTCATCCACATCTTGCCGGGCGCTCCTGAGTGGAGGGAAAGTCAGGAGTTGTTGGGTGAAAGGAGTCATCACCTATCCACAGATTAGGTAAAAACTTGTTGTTCGGTGGGGGTCCGGCCACTGGGACCTGCGCCGATTACATCCCTGTTAGAATAGTTCTGCAGTGCACATGTGGCAACGCTCTCCATTCTTTCTCCAGGGGACTGCGTTTGGCTTTTTCCAGCAGCCCCACAGAGAATGAATAAGATACCCTGTGGACAACCTCTTTCAAAAGAACAAGACGCACACTCCCAAAAATTGAGTGAAATCGCGTGTATAAATCTCTGCGCTCCCCCGATTCTGACACTTTTATCCATTTTGCTCTGCGTCGTTCCATAGTGGAGATATTCACATTTGTTTCTTCTGGAGCTCAGCATGTGAAATTTCCACTTGCAGCGCAACTGGGCGTTTCTTCAGAGTCTTCTGTGTCGTGAGCTTTAACCTCTCCCCTTACACATGCGGCCAATCCAGTCATCTTATGTAGCAGCCTAGCCTTCTCAGAGACTGTCAAGCTTGAGAAGCATCTATACCATTTACCAGAACGGAAATTGACAACACATGAAAGACCACCTGTACACAACATTAAGGCTTTCCATGGAGACCCTCTTAATGTTAGACGACACTGGAGTCTGGTTAAACACGCTCAATAACCTCCATCCAGCGTTACCCCACAAAAGAGAACTCACTCGATAATCACCCGAGCGTAGACTTCTGAAACGTCATCGCTATCTGGGTCGGGAATCTTCTCATCCACTGGAGGTAAGTTGGTGACAAGTGGCGCCGTCTGCTCCTCCTCCTCCTCCTGGAATTAAGACGTTAAATTATCAAAACACATGAAACAGACTGAATAAAGTAAAGGTATGGATGAAGACACGCTACGCGAATCTCTCACCTCATCTTCCTCCTCTGATCCACTCTCCTCGCTGTCCGATCTGGGGGCAACTTCATAGCTAGAAGAATAAGAATGGAGTCATGGACTTCACAAAAGTCAAAAACTGAACTTACCGCACAAGCACCACTAGGGGGCGCTCACTGCACAGAGATTTATCAAGCGGCAGTGCTAGCGACAAGCGAATGTGCTTGGATTTTCCAAGCATGCTCAGGTGACTTCGGCGTGTTTGGCTATTTGACAGCCGCAAAAGACGCAGAGATTGCCTAAGAAACATTGCAGCCATTTGATAAAATTAAAAAAAGTTCATTTTTTCTCATTATTGTACACTCTGCACCCCATCCTGACTGGAAAAAAACCCCAGAAATGTAGACATTTTTAAAAAAAGATAAACTGAAATATCACATGGTCATAAGTATTCAGACCCTTTGCTCAGACACTCATATTTAAGTCACATGCTGCCCATTTCCTGCTCATCCTCCTTGAGATGGTTCTACGCCTTCTACTCCTTCATTGGAGTCCAGCTGTGTGTAATTAAACTGATAGAACTTGATTTGGAAAGGCGCACACCTGTCTATATAAGACCTCACAGTGCATGTCAGACCAAATGAGAATCATGAGGTCAAAGGAACTGGCCAAGGAGCTCAGAGACAGAATTGTTGCAAGGCACAGATCTGGCCAAGGATACAACAGAATTTCTGCAGTACTCAAGGTTCCTAACAGCACAATGGCCTCAGTAATCATGGAAGAAGTTTGGAACCACCAGACATCTCCCTAGACCTGGCCGTCCAGCCAAACTGAGCAATCGTGGGAGAAGAGCCTTGATGAGGGAGGCAAAGTAGAACCCCAAGATCACTGTGGCTGAGCTCCAGAGATGCAGTAGGGAGATGGGAGAAAGTTCCACAAAGTCAACTATCACTGCAGCCCTCCACCAGTCGGGCCTTTATGGCAAAGTGGCCCGACGGAAGCCTCTCCTCAGTGCAAGACATATGAAAGCGCGCATAGTTTGCTGAAAAACAGATGAAGGACTCCCAGACTATGAGAAATAAGATTTTCTGGTCTGATGAGACGAAGATAGACCTTTTTGATGATAATGCTAAGCGGTATGTGTGGAGAAAACCAGGCACTGCTCTTCAACTGCCCAATACAATCCCAACAGTGAAGCATGGTGGTGGCAGCATCATGCTATGGGGGTGTTTTTCAGCTGCAGGGACAGGATGACTGGTTGCAATTGAAGGAAACATGAATGCGGCCAAGTACAGAGATATCCTGGATGAAAACCTCTTCCAGAGTGCTCTGGACCTCAGACTTGGCTGAAGGTTCACCTTCCAACAAGACAATGACCCTAAGCACACAGCTAAAATAACAAAGGAGCGGCTTCAGAACAACTCTGTGACCATTCTTGACTGGCACAGCCAGAGCCCGGACCTAAACCCAACTGAGCATCTCTGGAGAGACCTGAAAATGGCTGTCCACCAACGTTCACCATCCAACCTGATGGAACAGGAGAGGATCTGCAAGGAAGAATGGCAGAGGATCCCCAAATCCTTGTGTGAAAACTTGTTGCATCATTCCCAAGACGACTCATGGCTGTACGAGCTCAAAAGGGGCTTCTACTCAGTACTGAGCAAAGGGGCTGAATACTTATGACCATGTGAGATTTCAGTTTTTCTTTAATAAATTTGCAAAAATTTCTACATTTGTTTTTTTTTTCCCAGACATGATGGGTGAAGAGCGTACATTAATGAGGAAAAAATTAACTTTTTTGAATTTACCAAATGGCTGCAATGAAACAAAGACTGAAAAATGTAAAGGGGTCTGAATACTTTCCGGACCCACCGTACAAGTGTTGCAGCAGTCTAACAGCCACGAGACATGCAGCTGTGGGGACTCGAACATATTATTCGAGCACGCCGAAGACACTCGGTTAGCATGCTCAGATAACACCTTATCCCATCAGTAGTCACTACTTCTCACATACCCAGGGTTCATCTCCAGCCAAGTGTCCAGCTGTCCGGCCTTCGGAGCATCCACACCAGTCAAGATCTTGCCGCTCTCCACGTGCATGACTTTGACAGGAAGGTCACTCATCTGACTAGTCTCATCCAGAGGCTATGAAGGAGAAGAAGTAGCTATCCTAGGCAACCTGCACACCTGCTAACATGTACTTCACCGATATCCGTCTCCCCTCCTCACCTCTCCATCTGGTCCCAGAGCCGGTTGTCCTCCGTCTGCCGCGTTCTCCTGGATCTGGCACGTACAGGACATGGTATATCAGATGGTTCATGACACAGGAGCAGCACCATTTCTCTGAATCGACACATGTGACGGTCTCACCTTTTTCTTTTTCCTCCTTTTCTTCTCTTTTAGTACCTGGGCGGCTTTGTGTTGCCTCACCAGTTCCGTCAGGTTGGCCACGTACTCGTCCGTCTGCTGCAGGAGGTAGGCCAAGCGCTTGTCCTTCTTCTGGTCAATCAGTTTCCTGTAGCCCTCTTCATCTTCTGCCTGGAAGATCGCGGCGGGTAATGTTTAAGAAAGGTGAACTGATGTCGCTCACCTCCACTTTGCTGCTGACAAATAGGACGGGCGCACAAGACCTGGCCATAGGAGGTGAGGATGTCTGCGCACTGTGGGGGTGAACCCAGTTTGAAGAAAGATGGCCTTATCAGGACCTACCATGAGACGCCGCATTCTCTCCTTCTCGATCCTCTCATTTTCCTTCTTCTGCTCCCGTTCCGTGTTGGCATGATACGTGGCCACGGCCTTGGTCAGCTTCTGGATCTTCCCGGTGACGGAGCGGTGGAACTCCTTGAAGTCCTTGGCATGCTGGAGGATGCTATTGAGATATTCCTGCAGAGAAGACCAAACCATAAGTCTGCTGCAGCCGCTTTTACCTTTGAGAATAGTTTCCGATTATTATTGACCCTTGCTCACCTGGTGCTTCTGCCGTCTCTTGCGTTCCTGCTCGATCTTCTGCTGCTTCTCCAGTTTCTCAGTGATTCTGGCCTCACGTAGTGATTGACGTTTACTGCGCTTGTAAGCCTTGGAATTCAGAGCCGTTTCCAGAGCAGTGTCCCTCCTCATACAGACCACAACCTCTTGTCGGAGCTGGAAAGCAGAATAAAAAAAAACCTGAATGGTCTGGAGAGGTCCGGGCAGGACCACGCTCTCGCCTACCACATAGGACTCGGGGAACAAACCTGTCTCTGGAAGTTCAGGAGCCGGAGAGCTTTTAATTCTATGGTCGCTTTGGTCCTAAGGTCACCAGCTAAAGACCCGGGGAGGTTCTCCAGTTCCTGGATCCTGTGTGCGATGCGAGCCTGGAGTCTAAACACAAAAAATATAAATATTGATATGTCAGCATATCCTTTATGTCAGGGTCAGGTTAAGGAGCTGCTTCTTGGGACGTACCGATATTCACGCTCTTGTAGCACTTCTACTGGATCCAAGCCTCTGGGCTTCTGGATGGGAGTGATACGGTTGGCTTTGGAATGGTAATGAACCATAGGTGAGGGTTGGGCCGGCTGGCCGGGGGACTGCGTCTGGGGTGGCATAACGGGAGATGCCGCAGGCGGCACTGCAGGGGGTGCGGGAGAAGGGCGGCCAGTTGGCTGTGGAGGAATCAACTTCTGGGGGGCAATGGCGGGAGCTGCGGCATTAACCATTGGACCTGAAAGAATGAAAAATACTGATGAAACTGCACAGGACACGGGGGTGTTTAACCCGATCAGAGGGTTACAGTATCCTGGACATTAGGGTGGAATAACCGCACCAGGGTGGCAAGGGGCCGTTGAAGACGCAGTACAGAATAAACCAGGGGACGCCAAGGATCACATTTCCAGTAAGGTCTCAAGATTATGCTATTGTAACAATACCTTCAGGCCAAGGTTTGGGGGGAGCACCTGAAGGATGCCCTGGCATAACCGGAGGAGCACCTGAAGGTCCCGGAGGTGGCATGGCTGGTCCTGCCATTCCTACAATAGGAAGGAAACATCAGCCATGTAATATAGAAGATGGTATATAGCAGCGAGGCTCTTCTACTGAATGTCCGCCCATCAATACTGGGAATGAAGTCATTGTCAGACTCACCATGAGGTCTGTTGTAGCTGGGTGGTGCTGGCCCTGCGGTGGGCACTGGTCCAGCCCCGGAAGCTGCAGGTGGAGGTAGTGTTGGCATCTGTGGCTGCATCCCTGGCATGGGCCTCTTGCCTTGCACGGCCATCTGTAGTTGATCAGGTATTGGTTGCCCTCTGGCCAGCATTTTATATGCCATTATCTGCGCTCGTAACTGATGCAGCTGATTCTGGTTGAAAGGCGTCGGGCTGCGGCTTGTCTGCTGCTGTGGAGGCGGCTGTTGAGAAGGCGGCGGCTGCTGTTGGGGGTCTGCATTCTCCATATTCACCCCTACTGAGCCCGAGGGCATTGGAGGTCCGGAGGGTGGGCCATTAGAGGGCACAGGACTTGGTATATGCTCAGAGCTGCCCAGGGGAGAGGGGTAACCTGTCGGAAGGGGAAATAAGACCATGATATACCAGTCTCATCCCAAACGCCAGCAAGTTACTAAGGCCGTATATCGGGGAGATGGATGCTGCCATTTATAGGGGTAGCAGATCATAAGGTGGATCCATCTGTACCATATACCTTGTGAGTGTTGGTCCATCGGACTTGGCGGTGGCCCCATTCCAGAAAGGCCACCCGGCCGCATAGCCATTCCCTTCATCTGGGT
The DNA here is from genome assembly GCF_051348905.1 of Ranitomeya variabilis. Lineage (NCBI taxonomy): Eukaryota > Metazoa > Chordata > Amphibia > Anura > Dendrobatidae > Ranitomeya > Ranitomeya variabilis. The sequence continues at coordinate 52,632,740 of NC_135236.1, forward strand.
ATAACGGGGGTCTTCCGGCATGGGCTTCTCATGCATGGACTCCATGGGCTGCAATAAGAAAGGAAGTGGATTATTGGGCAGATATCATGTGAGGATGGCAGGTAACCCTCATAAGGACTGGGGAGAGGGGGGGAAAGTGTCTAATTTTTGTCTTGTCCTCAAATGGACAACCCCAGTGATTTGTAGGCACTCCCTGTCAGAGATTTTGGGCAGGGGTTAAGCTTTAGGCTTTGCTCCACTAAAAATCAGTGCGTAACGGTTTAAATATACGGCAGCACCAAGTCCTGGAGAGCAGCGACGGGTCGATTTGTCACGGTCTTCCAGCCAGTCGCACACAGAAAAGACTAACCTTATGCATCTGATGCATGTTTTCAGGAGGATATCCACTGGGGACTTGAGGAGGAATCGGTGGCCCAGGGCTTGGTCCCATCATGCTGTGCGCTGATCCAGGAGATGGCCCAGGGCTAGGACCCATCATAGCACCAGGAGAAGGGCCCGGCCCTGGGGACTGGACAGGCCTAGGAGTGCCGCCCATAGGCGGATCTGGGGTGGACATGGCGCCGGTGAAGAGGCTCGATCAATGATTATCTGTGAGAGAGAGAAGAGGATGACATTAGTCCTTTATCATTTGCAGCATTTACCATAAAGCAGGGAAGCAGAATCAGACCTTGAGCCATGACCTTGCTAAGTCCACTCCAGCTTTCGTTTTTTAGCGGCCCTTTAAAAAGGTCTAAGCGCCACTTTTCCTGCACATACGCATATAACACACCCAGGGGTATCGCGACTACGGAGAGCTGTGAGGACCATGCCACAAAGCGAGGATGATGTATGAGACGAGCTCCCCAGCAGCCGCAGCCAGGGTGCCCTTAATATCTGCACCGTCAGTATTCCTGGTGTAATTCAGAAATAATTGACCTTACTCCAAGGGACGTAGACTGCAGCCTCAGCCCGAGCGTGCAAATCAATGGCGGGCACCAGGGGCTGCATACATAGCAGGCAGTATGTTTGTGTTCGCTTTTTATCAAATCTGATACAGACCGAACAGAAGCTGTAGGGAACCGATGAAGGAGAGAGGGGTCTCAAAGCCAGAGAGGGGGTCCCAAAGCCAGAGAGGGGGTCCCAAAGCCAGAGAGGGGGTCCCAAAGCCAGAGAGGTCAATGGACCTCAGAGGGAAATACAATTTTAATTTGACGGGCCGCATTCCTTGTGAGACGAGATATAACTTTTTCAGTGAATATTTTATTCCACTTTTTCATCACTTTTCATTCTATTTTTCTGTGTCACTGTAATGAAAGACTTTTTTTTTTTTTTTTTTTTTACGGCGTTCATCAAATGGGTCATAATACAGTTTCATATCTTAGGACATTCCGAACGAGTCCAGACACTATTTGTTTACTTTAATTTTTACATTAAGAAAAAAAAATGTATTGTGGTAAAATATTTTTCCATTATTATTATTATTTTTTTTTTAAACACTTTATTTTTTATTATTTTTACAATTTTTTTTTCCGCAACTACTGCAAGTGTTTTTACGGTTTTTTAGCTTTTTCTTGCCCGCTTGCTGCACTGTACTGCAGTATATTAGATCTGTGAGCTTTACGCCCGTTAGACCCTGCACGGCCTTACAGGCCACCGTAGCTGGCTGATCTGAACACCACTACTTAGCCTTGGGCTGCCATTTCATCTACTGGAATGGCGCCAGCACAGGTGTTTTATTTTAACTGGGGGCAAACAATCAGATTGAGAAGGGGTTCTCCGAGTAGTGGACAACTCTTTTAAAGAGGCAAACCCCAATACTGCTTGTGGGCGTTGCAGCTAGGTGTCAGTTAGGATAGGTGGCAGATGATGGCGCTGGCTGCACGGTTGAGCAGGCGCCATCATGGTGCTATACATGTATGGCGGTTTGCAGCATGTACGGCGGGTGTCAGAAGGGGCGGCATTGTTGATACACCGGATCTAGAGGGATTACATCACTAAAATCAATAGATCACTCATTCCCTACATCTATAAGTCTACAGTTCCCATAGAGACCTATAAGTCTCCATGGTAACAGACTACGAGCAGACCTGGTGTAGTCAGATCCTGGAGTCATACTTTTTCCATTTCTTTTCCTACTTTTTAAAAAGGTTGAACTAGATAATTGCCGTCCAGCGAGTAGCAGATATAGTACAATATATCCATCCCGCTGACCCATTAAAGGGGTCTTCTGGACACTTTCCAAGCAGCGCTGGCTACCTGCCTCCTGAAAACTACCAGTCTTGGGCTCACAATGGTTAAGGGGGATAATGGGGACCTGTTCTTAGGATTGTTTAGGATAGGGGTGGAGGTCCATCCCCCAGCTGCCTGTGGGGCGGCCGGATGCACCAGGACAAAACGCCACCGCTCGGTACGCCGTGTAGTGGCCATTTTCGGTACTGCAGCTCAACTCCTATGGAAGTGAATGCAATCTGAGCGCAGAATGTAAACTCACTGCATTGCTAAGGCGACATGCCTCTATAATCCCCATCGATGCCCCCGGGCACGGACCCCCTATCTAGGAGTCTTCCTTGCTTTCGCCAACGTTAGCTCCATCGAGAGAAGCTGCAGACTCTCCGCACCGGGCGCAGATCCCCGCCGCATGCACAATGCAGAGGTGGAAAATTAATCAAGAACAGGAAAAAAAATTAAAATGATCAAGCGGCTCCCGGCAGAAAATGAAAATTGAGCTGTCAGGTTACACGTAGCCGCCCACGCCACCGACCGGCGCTGCCTGAACACAGGAGAAGGTTTGGTAGGTGCTCGCCACCACCCGCTCCCCAACAGTAATGCTGCGATTTATGGCGCGGAGGGGGCGGCCGGCGCTTCCTGGCAGCTCCTTTTATACGGCACTGGGAGATTTAATTAAAGCCAAGAATCTGATTAACGCCCTTCTATGATTGGAGCGGGAAATTACTTGCACTTTGATGTCTTGCTTGTGTTAATTACAAGGCCGGGCCGGCAACGTCCAGGTACGGCACAAAATGAATTAAATTAGGATGGAGGAGAGATAAAACGCAATCTGCTCTTCTCAAGGAGAAAGCACGAGGCGTCTACAACAAGACGCTGCTTACCCGGATGAAGGGGAAAGGCACAAGGGAGAGGAGGGGAAAAAAGCAGAAAAGAAGCTTCAAAAGAAAAGGCATTAATTATTGAACGATTTTTATCTGTGCCATGGAAAAGGCAAAGCGGTGAGGGGAGGCTAACAAACAGCGGAGGCGCGGTCTGCTGCTACTCCCCTCCATCTCCAGGGTGCGCCCACCATCGGCCTCTGTGCCCCCTCCAGGCAGAAAAAACAATTAACCTCCTCCTCTGCCATCCCCCCTATACCAATGCAACCATTGGCCTCCGCTGCTGCGCCCCCTCCAGGCCAATGCAACCCCTCCAGGCCACGCAACCATTGGCCTCATCAGCTGCCCCCCCCCCCAGATCAATGCAACCGATGGCCTCTACTGCAGCGCCCCCTCCAGGCCAATGCAACCCCCCAGCCCGATGCAACCATTGGCCTCATCCGCTGCCCCCCCAGACCAATGAAACCGATGGTCTCCTCTGCTGCACCCCCCTCCAGGCCGACGCAACCATTGGCCTCCCCCACTGCCCCCCCAGACCAATGCAACCATTGGCCTCTTCCGCTGCCCCCCCAGAATGGCGCAACCACTGGCCTCCTCCGCTGCCCCCCCAGACCAATGCAACCGATGGCCTCCTCTGCCGCACCCCCCCTCCAGGCTGACGCAACCATTGGCTTCCCCCGCTGCCCCCCAGACTGATGCAACCATTGGCCTCCTCCGCTGCCCCCCCAGACCGATGAAACAATTGGCCTCCTCCGCTGCCCCCCCCCCCCCAGACCAACGCAACCGCTGGCCTCCTTCGCTGCCCCCCCCAGACCGACGCAACCACTGGCCTCCTCCGCTGCCCCCCCAGACCAACGCAACCGATGGCCTCTGCCGCTTCCAGTCCAATGAAACAATTAACCTCCTCCACTGTCTTCCCCCAAAGCCAATGCAACTCCTCCAGGCTGACGCAACCGTTGACCTCCGAAGCCTCCCTGCTCCAAGCCTATTCAACCATTGGCCTCCAGCACAAAGGAGATGCAGCCATGGCCTCCAACCATTGCCCCCTCCTTATGCACCATTTTAAAGGGGGTCTGTCTTACTCTGTGGCTTCTATGTGACCAGCATGTGATTAAGGAGCCAGATCATGCACAATGCCCCCCGGGGTCCCACGCTGTCCTGCGCCTGGTGCACATGCGCCCCTCCCCAGGTAATCAGCCACTTCACAGTAGGGAACAAACCGAATGTGGCTCTCCCCATCTACAACATCATGGCCCCGATTCGCCATCGCAATTTATCCACTTTTCTGCTCTTTTTTTTTGGCGGGACTATTCACGTGGTCTTTTTTATTTTTCTTTGCTCATCCAGATGTTGTAGACTAAGGCTAGTTTCACACTAGCGTTAACTGCATTACGTCGCAAATCCGTTTTTTACCGAAAAAACGGATGCGTCAAAAAAAGTGAAAAACGTATGCAACGCATACAGCATTTCGACGGATCCGTTGCAAATCCGTTAAACGTTTCCGTCTAAAATACTGGATGCGTTGCATACGTTGCATCCGTTTTTACCATCCGTTGCATCCGTTTTTACGACTGATCCGTTTTTAAAATGGGAGGCTCCCACATTTGATTGGCTACTGGAAAATATGGAAAACTATATAGTAACTGTTTTTACAGCCCATCTTTGAGGGTTTTAGTTTTGTGGCAGCGATGGAAGGTGTTCTTGTGAGCATTGCTAGTTTGGTTACCGACATTATCTTTGAGACGAATCGCCTGGATATCATAGTGCGGGAGAAGGAGGCGGCAGCGGAAAAACGGAGGATGCTTCTGCAGCAACGGAGACGGAGGCGACTCTGGATACATCCGATTAATGAACTATGGATGATGATAAAGGGATCCAAACCCTAACCCTACCCCTAACCTCACCCCTAACCGTTTAATGAACATTTTCTGACAGTCATAGTGCCACGTATTTCAGTGCCACGTATTTCAGTGCCACGTATTTCAGTGCCACGTATTTCAGTGCCACGTATTTCAGTGCCACGTATATAAGTGCCACGTATTTCAGTGCCACGTATTTCAGTGCCACGTATTTCAGTGCCACGTATTTCAGTGCCACGTATTTCAGTGCCACGTATTTCAGTGCCACGTATTTCAGTGCCACGTATATAAGTGCCACGTATAACCACGTAGTTATAGTATTTATAGTACGTGGCACTTAAACACGTGGCACTTATATACGTGGCACTTATATACGTGGCACTTATATACGTGGCACTTATATACGTGGCACTTATATACGTGGCACTTATATACGTGGCACTTATATACGTGGCACTTATATACGTGGCACTTATATACGTGGCACTTATATACGTGGCACTTATATACGTGGCACTTATATACGTGGCACTTATATACGTGGCACTTATATACGTGGCACTTATATACGTGGCACTTATATACGTGGCACTTATATACGTGGCTGGCTGGGGTCTTGTGGCTGGCAGTCTTCTCTCTGGGTCTTGCTGGCATATGTGGGGTTGAAGGCCCAGGCCAGGTTTATATAGATTTGGGGGTGTCTGGCCAATTGGCAACAAAATCCAGCTTCTGAGCATGCTCAGTGTAAAAAAACGTATTGCAGCGCTGCATTGCGTCGTACGACGTGTCCCGACGCATCCGTCGCTCATAGGCTTCCATTGTAGCCAACGACGTATGCCGCAGGATGCGTCGCGACACGTTTTTTAGGCGGAGACAAAAAACGTTACAAGCAACGTTTTTTGCCGACGACGTGTGGCCAAATTTCGACGCATCCGTCGTAAAACGGACACGACGTATGCCAATCCGTCGCAATACGTCGCCAATACAAGTCTATGGGGAAAAAACGCATCCAGCAAAAACTTTTGCTGGATGCGTTTTTTCTGAAAAAAGACGTTTTGAGACGTAATGCAGTTAACGCTAGTGTGAAAGTAGCCTAAGTCATGAAATGTGACTTTTACCAAATGTCACATTTTTGGGGGCAAGCCTGATTGCGGTCTGTGCCGGAGTAACGTTTCTGGAGAAGTTTTCAATTTGACAAATGAAAAAAAAATTTGCAAATTTTTAAAGGATTTATGACCGCTGAAAAGTCTCCAAAGAAAAAGGGAAAAGACAAAAACAAAAAGCATGTTTGATTCTCTGCCGAATTCATGGAGGGCGTGCGCCATTTTTAAAAATTTGGTGCAAGACAGAGTTGGCGACTGCAAGAAGACAAAAAACAAAAACGTGACTCCAAGAAAAAGCAAATGATGGCCAGAATATTTAACGGGAGAGCGGGAGCCGACCCATGGAGAGAGGACGGAGGGCAGGCGAGTGGTCCGGGGGTTAATAATCCCTGGTACTACGGGTAAATCATAACTAAGGGGACGGTGGTGAGCAATGTCCAGCACACGGCACAGAGGGCACCAGGAGATATAAGAAAGCAGCAAGGCTTCTGGTGCAGGACAATGGGGCCATTCTGCTCCGTCACCTCCATTATTCCTCCTTTTCGCCCTCTGACAACGGCTTTTTTTGGGAGCATCAGGGACAGAAAACTACAAAGGTCGACAATAGGGGAGAACCACAAAGGACGACCACGCAACCTGCAATGCAATAAATTGTGCAAGACCCCATTAAAGTGAACGGGGTGGGTCCAGGGAAATTGTACACAGGGGACCCTGCTCTAAGCCAGCGCTGCAGCCCCCTGATTCAGTAGAGGACGGACCCCCACTGATCATAAAATGATGGCACGCAGGGGAACATAGGGATTCCTACAGAAGATCTACTGTACGTTGTCAGGTGTAAGGGGGTCAGGGTGGGCTCTGAAGATATCTAGTGAGAGGCCGAGGACCTGCCTACCACCAACAACCCCACAATCAACCCCCTTTCCTAAGAACTCAGCACCACCGAAGCACTACCAGCATCCCTCGAGCCACCAGGACCACTACCAGCTGCCCCCCCAACCACCTTGAGCCCCCAGGATCACCAGCTACCCCCTTCCCCATAGCACCAGGGCTGCTACCAACTACCCTTCAACCCTGAGAAACCAGGGCGGCTTGCAGCACACCCCCTTCCTTGAGACATCGAGCCCCATCCTCTCCCCCGAGCCACCAGGGCCAATATTAGAACTCATCCTTCTGAGCCACCAGTGCCGCTACCAGCTATACCCCATGAGCCACCAGCTAACCTCCCAACCACCTGGGCTACCACCAGGATCGCTACCAGCTACACCTCCCTTCTGTACCGCCATAGCCGCAAACCGCTACCTCCCATCCCTGAGCCACCAGGGCCTCGAGCAAAGCCCAAATCCCCCTCGTCACCAGGGCTGCTTACAGAACACCCCCATCCCCCAAGAGCAACTAGGGCTGCTACCAGAATCCCATGCCCCCTGACCAACCAGAATAGCTACCAGCATCATCTCTGATACAATCACCCCACCCCCCTGGGCCACCAGGGCCACTACAAGCACCAGACTGATAAGAGGTGGTAAAATGAACACACAGACTGAGAGGAACCATTGACAATCATCGTCCAATTGCACTGATAAAATAAAACCGCTGTGAAGGAGCCTTAGCAGGCCCTACTCAGCAACTGGCGCCATCATGGCAGGGGTCAGGTGATGACTTTTAGGCAGTGAGATTTAGGAGCTGCTTAGCATAAAGCAATGAGCTCCGGCAGCTCCATTAGCATCCCTCGGTCCGGCCTGTCCCTATAAGGCACCTTATCTCCAGTGCTGAAGAATCCCTTTAAGAGACGTGTTGTGATGCAGAGTTACACTAGTGTTGTCTGTATCCATCACGGCCAATTATTATTATTATTATTATTATTATTGCCAATGGGATCCGCCATCACCCCAGTGCGTATGGGGCAGACAAGGGGCCAACAATCCGCTCTAAGATGGGCAACGTGCCGGACCCCCTCTCCCCCATTCATGGCACGGTGCCCCGTCTGTAGGCGGCCATACACAAGCCCAACCGACCAATCATCTACTTGACGTCTCCACAGTAGAACTTCAGCTTTGTCCTCGGAGGGGTCTCGCGGCAGCTTACGCTTCTCGCCCACCGACTACACGTGCACATTCCGCCAAACCGAGCATGCATGTGTATGGTGGAGGTGATACGACCACTTGGGTCTTCAGCTACCACCTAGTCTAGAAATAACCTGCAACCACCTCCAGCCCCTGCAAACAAGGGGGTCTACACATGGCACAAGATAATACAGAGGACCACCATAGTGACCACCGGTCAGAAGACGCCCCAGATAAACCAAGGGCATAATAGTGGGCAGATCACCGTAGATGCCAGTCCCGCCACACACGGTATAACGGTCATATATGGCTCCTGGCATCTACCTCTTATTACGGGTGCAGCAATGAGCAGCCAATTCTGCCAGCCTGGCACCATGATGCCACCCTCGCCCAGGAGCAGTCTAGGAAGTGTCACCACCCAGCAGAGACCCACTACTTCAGACACAGAATGGCGCTGCCCTGGCACCTCCACACCGTGCCCTGGACCCAGCGGTGCCACCCAGCGCCCGTCTCCATCATACCCCACACTGTGCCCTGGACCCAGCGGTGCCACCCAGCGCCCGTCTCCATCATACCCATAGAGACGCCGCGGATTAGTGTACCGCGGGGCACGGACACCTGGCGACTTGCCCAACGTAGGCACCAAACACTAAGGTCAACGCCAACTTTTGGGTCAGAGCAGGCAACTTACAGAAAGTCCAGCCATGATGGATTGGCATGGGGGGCACATGATGCCAGGGGCACAAGTACTGGCAGTGCCCAGTGTCGCCCACCCTGCCCCTCACAGAGGGTCAGTGCCAGCCCTGCCCCCAGCACCCCAATACCTGGAGCTCCTCGCTGCTATCAGGCCCCTTTGTCCCGGCTGCGCCTCCCACTACCCGCCCACTTCATTCACTGACTGCCCAGTGCGCTCCCTCCTCCTGTGCGGCCGGGCACAGCGCCCTCTAGAGGCCGAGCCGCCCCCGCCACGCTCCGCCGCTCACCTCTCTCCACACCTCCGGCAGCCGCCGTTCTTCGGGACTCCGCCGGCTGCAGCCCCCTCTCCCGCGGCCAACACTGCTCAACTAAGCTGCCCTCCCCTCCCCCTCCGCATTATATACTCCAAGCGCGGCATGGGCGGCGTGACGTCATGACGTCGCTCCTTCTTTGTCCTATAGAAGGAGGATGGCATTGATCGCCATGGAGACGGCTGGGGGAAGCCGCCGCCATCTTTAATAAGGGCAGGTGCCACTTGGTACTAATAGGCTTCCCACTCACAAGATGCCACTTTTCAAGGGTTTTCATTAACTCTGTAACAACCATGTTGGAAAACTAATGTTGGCATCTTCCATGTGCCTTGTGTATGACCCCATGCAGGTATATGGCGCCAGCAGGGAGCGGGGAGCGCTGTCCGTTATATAATGACCCCATTATTAGCGATTGTGCCCCTAATGCACGGCCCGGGGGTGTGACTGGGGTTTACAAAGTGGAAAAGTTCTGTATAGATCTCCAGCGCCATCATGAAAGGAAAACATGCGAATCATTAGGGTCAGGCCCCGTCCTCCCCATTACGCCCCTGTGCCCCATTCTGCCCATTGTCCGGGATCCACTGGTCCCAGTAAGTGATCGCCCATCCCGTAGAGGGAAGATGGCACACCTCTGCTGGACCACCCCTTTAAGTTACCCTGTATTCATTGGATAGGGGCGTGTGCAGTGACCCCCTATGGCTAAGATCAGAGGGTTGTCCCCCCAGAGATCGGACCCCCAGAGATCGGACCCCCAGAGATCGGACCCCCAGAGTTCGGACTCCCAGAGATCGGACCCTCAGAGATCAGACCCCCAGAGATCGGACCCCCAGAGATCGGACCCCCAGAGATCGGACCCCCAGAGATCAGACCCCCAGAGATCGGACTCCCAGAGATCGGACCCCCAGAGATCGGACTCCCAGAGATCGGACCCCCAGAGATCGGACCCCCAGAGATCGGACTCCCAGAGATCGGACCCCCAGAGATCGGACCCCAGAGATCGGACCCCCAGAGATCGGACCCCCAGAGATCGGACCTCCAGAGATCGGACCCCCAGAGATCGGACCCCCAGAGATCGGACTCCCAGAGATCGGACCCCCAGAGATCGGACCCCAGAGATCGGACCCCCAGAGATCGGACCCCAGAGATCGGACCCCCAGAGATCGGACCCCCACAGATCGGACCCCCAGAGATCGGACCCCCAGAGATCGGACCCCCAGAGATCGGACCCCACAGATCGGACCCCCAGAGATCGGACCCCAGAGATCGGACCCCCACAGATCGGACCCCCACAGATCGGACCCCCAGAGATCGGACCCCCAGAGATCGGACCCCCAGAGATCGGACCCCACAGATCGGACCCCCAGAGATCGGACCCCAGAGATCGGACCCCCACAGATCGGACCCCCACAGATCGGACCCCCACAGATCGGACCCCCACAGATCGGACCCCCAGAGATCGGACCCCAGAGATCGGACCCCCAGAGATCGGACCCCAGAGATCGGACCCCCAGAGATCGGACCCCCAGAGATCGGACCCCAGAGATCGGACCCCCAGAGATCAGACCCCCAGAGATCGGACCCCCAGAGATCGGACCCCCAGAGATAGGACCCCCAGAGATCGGACCTCCAGAGATCGGACCCCAGAGATCGGACCCCCAGAGATCGGACCCCAGAGATCGGACCCCCAGAGATCGGACCCCCAGAGATCGGACCCCAGAGATCGGACCCCACAGATCGGACCCCCAGAGATCGGACCCCCAGAGATCGGACCCCAGAGATCGGACCCCCAGAGATCGGACCCCAGAGATCGGATCCCCAGAGATCAGACCCCAGAGATCGGACCCCCAGAGATCGGACCCCCAGAGATCAGACCACCAGAGATAGGACCCCCAGAGATCGGACCCCCACAGATCGGACCCCCACAGATCGGACCCCCAGAGATTGATGGGTGTTGGGAATAAGGGTTGTCGCAGCCGCGTTCCACCATGATACTCTCTCGAGCTCGTTTAACGTGAACCATGAAATAATCATGCACAGTTTTTATTATTATTATTATTATTATTATTATTATTGCCCCTTTATCAGTTATTTTATCATTGCCCCTTTTTCATGTTTTTTTTGCTTCCACAGCCTACAAATAAAGGTTTTACTTCCTGAATTATTTTTATTCCTGACCTTGGTGGCTATTACAGGCCAGCGTCTCTGGTCCTCGGGAACTTCTCCTCACAGCCTTTGTTCCCAGAAGACTGGAGCAGCCGCCCTCACTAAGATGGCGGCACCGGCCTCAGCACGCCGGCCACGTGATACCAAGGGGCGTGACAAAGGGCTGGAGAATGAGAAAGGGGCGTGTCCGCTCATTCATTCGCCGGCTGCCAATCAGCTGCTAGATGCGGCGTCTCCATCTCGGGCGAGGCTTGAACCGCACTGGGCCACAGAGCGACGCATGCGCAGTCAGTGCTCCACTGCGGCTGAGAGGGACCACGTGACAGAGCCCAGGCATCCAGCCCTTGGTGTAGTTGGAATTTCTTTGATATGATAGTGGAGTGTGGTGGTCGCCACCAGTGAGACCCCACTTCCATGATTGGCACCCCACCCCTGGCTCAGAAAGGAGACCCCTAAAAATAATATGCATGGGATGGAAAAGCAAGTAATGGCAGAGGATTATCAAAGCGCCGGTCCATCTACAGTCAGTAGTAAAAAATTACAATATTTAATTTTTTTAAGAACATTTGCATACATTTGCATAGATCTTTCTTGTGAATGTCCCTTTTAAAACAAATATGGCCCCTTAAGAAAATATTAAATTGATTTTTCCATTGTGCCATGACCTGAACTCGGGCGGAGCTGCTGAGCTCAGTGATTGGCTGCAGCGCTGTTGATGTGATGGGTAATGACAGGCAATGGGCTCAGCGTTAGACCTGGGGAGGGTGAATAAGCCCAGCTGTGTGTTGGCAGCCGCCCCTTGGGTACATAGTCTCGTGCTGAGGAACGTCCGGCAGCGGTTTCGGCTTTGATGACACGTGACTGACAGCCTCGTCCTGTTGTGTCGACGCGCCATCACTGCCCCGACCACTAGGGGGCAGGCATTGTGACCCTGCCGTGGAGATAAAGCCGCCCCCGTTCTCCAGCGCCATCTCCGTGTCTGGGGCTTGTGGGGGCAGAACAGCGACTGAAAAATGGAGGCTCATTTCTCTGCAGTGAAGACATTGGCGGCATGAGTCTGCAGGGAGGAACGCCGCCATCCTCACCAACCAGGCTGCTGGCACCAGAAATCCCCACCAGCTCCTAGCTTCCTCCTCAGATGAGATGGGTGCGGGCAATCAGTGATGACTGATCAGCTGCAGCCTTGTCGTTGTGTGTGATCCAGTGGCCGAGTGATGCAGCGCCACTAGTGGGAGTACAGGACACTGACACTAGGGGTGCAGGATAATGACACTGACACTCGGGGTACAGGATAATGACCCTGACATTGGGGGTACAGGATAATGACACTGACACTTGGGGTACAGGATAATGACACTGACATTGGGGGTACAGGATAATGACACTGACACTGGGGGTACAGGATAATGACCCTGACATTGGGGGTACAGGATAATGACACTGACACTGGGGGTACAGGATAATGACACTGACACTGGGGGTACAGGATAATGACACTGGGGGTACAGGATAATGACACTGGGGGTACAGGATAATGACACTGGGGGTACAGGATACTGACACTGACACTCGGGGTACAGGATAATGACACTGACACTGGGGGTACAGGATAATGACACTGACACTCGGGGTACGGGATAATGACACTGACACTGGGGGTACGGGATAATGACACTGACACTGGGGTACAGGATAATGACACTGACACTGGGGGTACAGGATAATGACACTGACACTGGGGGTACAGGATAATGACGCTGACACTGGGGGTGCAGGATAATGACACTGACACTCGGGGTACAGGATAATGACACTGACACTGGGGGTACAGGATAATGACACTGACACTCGGGGTACAGGATAATGACACTGACACTGGGGGTACAGGATAATGACACTGGGGGTGCAGGATAATGACACTGACACTCGGGGTACAGGATAATGACTCTGACACTTGGGGTACAGGATAATGACACTGACACTCGGGGTACAGGATAATGACACTGACACTGGGGGTACAGGATAATGACTCTGACACTTGGGGTACAGGATAATGACACTGACACTGGGGGTACAGGATAATGACACTGACACTCGGGGTACAGGATAATGACACTGACACTCGGGGTACAGGATAATGACTCTGACACTTGGGGTACAGGATAATGACACTGACACTCGGGGTACAGGATAATGACTCTGACACTTGGGGTACAGGATAATGACACTGACACTCGGGGTACAGGATAATGACACTGACACTGGGGGTACAGGATAATGACACTGACACTTGGGGTACAGGATAATGACACCGACACTGGGGGTACAGGATAATGACACTGACACTTGGGGTACAGGATAATGACACTGACACTGGGGGTACAGGATAATGACACTGACACCTGGGGTACAGGATAATGACACTGACACTGGGGGTACAGGATAATGACACTGACACTGGGGGTACAGGATAATGACACTGACACTGGGATACAGGATAATGACCCTGACACTCGGGGTACAGGATAATGACACTGACACTTGGGATACAGGATAATGACCCTGACACTGGGGTACAGAATAATGACCCTGACACTGGGGGTACAGGATAATGACGCTGACACTCGGGGTACAGGATAATGACGCTGACACTTGGGGTACAGGATAATGACACTTGGGGTACAGGATAATGACACTGGGGGTACAGGATAATGACACTGACACTCGGGGTACAGGATAATGACACTGACACTGGGGGTACAGGATAATGACACTGGGGGTACAGGATAATGACGCTGACACTCGGGGTACAGGATAATGACACTGACACTCGGGGTACAGGATAATGACACTGACACTCGGGGTACAGGATAATGACACTGACACTGGGGGTACAGGATAATGACACTGACACTAGGGGTACAGGATAATGACACTGACACTGGGGGTACAGGATAATGACACTGACACTGGGGGTACAGGATAATGACACTGACACTGGGGGTACAGGATAATGACACTGACACTAGGGGTACAGGATAATGACACTGGGGGTGCAGGATAATAACGCTGACACTGGGGGTACAGGATAATGACACTGACACTCGGGGTACAGGATAATGACTCTGACACTTGGGGTACAGGATAATGACACTGACACTGGGGGTACAGGATAATGACACTGACTCTGGGGGTACAGGATAATGACACTGACACCTGGGGTACAGGATAATGACACTGACACTCGGGGTACAGGATAATGACACTGACACTGGGGGTACAGGATAATGACACTGACACTTGGGGTACAGGATAATGACACTGACACTGGGGGTACAGGATAATGACGCTGACACTGGGGGTACAGGATAATGACACTGACACTCGGGGTACAGGATAATGACGCTGACACTTGGGGTACAGGATAATGACAGTGACACTGGGGGTACAGGATAATGACACTGGGGGTACAGGATAATGACGCTGACACTTGGGGTACAGGATAATGACACTGACACTGGGGGTACAGGATAATGACACTGGGGGTACAGGATAATGACACTGACACTCGGGGTACCGGATAATGACACTGACACTGGGGGTACCGGATAATGACACGTTGATATTTGAGGTACCACTACGTCCCTCGTCCTCCCTGACCTTCCATTAGTCGGGGAGTCGTACTCCGGTGTGAATGTAATCGGCCATAACACACAATCGCTGCCCTCCGGACTCTGAGGTAAATCTGTAACACGACACTGACGGTTTATTGGACTGTATTACAGATTACAATCACGGTCCGATACTTGTGTGACGTCCAGAAATGTCGGGTCGGGGCTGGTTGCGGGTTTCGGGGTAATTACATATATATGTGAGGTTCGGCTGACCTTGTGCTGCCATAGTAGCCATCAGACTCCAATACAGGGGGCTGTGTAATGGGCATCCTTAGTGCCCGCTGATTAACCCTTTATCAGCATCTGAAAACCCCATGTCCCCATAAGTGCTAGAAACAGCAGAGCCTGACAAGCCCATTTTCCCGCCATGGTTTCCTCGGATGCGGGCAGAGCAATGTCCTTGGCTCCACAGCCGTCGCTGCATCGACAACATACAGGACATATAGTGACAGTCATATAGTAGGCCCACGCAGTGTCACTCGCAGAATACCGTGTATACAGACACCACACAGAACAGACTATCATTCTGGTACACGTGAGCTGCGTAGTTGTCAGCATGGGGGTCCCACAGGCAGCGGCTGACCACTTTGATGTCTTCCTGACCTCTCTCGCCCATGGTGGCCACACACAGCATCTTGTATCGTGCAGGTAAGACCTTCTTCACCTGGCTCCTGATCTCCTCACTGATCTCCTTCACTAGTGATGGCACTTTTTGGGGGTCATAAGTGGTGTCCCCCAACCGTAATGGGAGGTAGCTTTCCAGAATGTTCCTTATGGCGGAGACCTGGACTTTCTCTGGTGGCCGGGAGGCAAAAGACGGAGGCTGTGGGGGTTAGAGAAAGCAGAAACAGGTCAGTACATGGCTAAGTCGCCCCAGCGGGACCCTCATCGCCTTCAATTTTTCCTCTTCGCTCCCCAATAATTAAAACTTACATTTTTTGTTTGATACGATATGAGCTGTAGTTTTTTATTGGTAACACTTTTTGGCCCTTGACATTTTTTTGTTGTTGTGGGGGTAAAGTCACCAAAAATATGTCATCTTGCCATTTCGATTGCACACATAATAATAATATAATTAAAAAATAAATATATATTTGTTAATTAATTATTCTTATTTATTATTTTTATTCTTATTTATTTTCTTTTTTGGGGGTGTTTTATTTACAGGAAAAAGTCGTCGATATGGACTTTTATAATTTTTTGATTTTTTTTTTTACATTTTTTATGTCCCCTCTAGGGGACTCAGACGATTTTCCAACCTCCCGAATGTCGCGGTCAGAATTGACAGCGGCACCTTTAAAGGTTACATTGCTGTGATCGGAGCGAGCAGTTAGTCCTGGGTGCCGGTCGTATAACACGGCTCCTGAGCCTTCTCCGTACATACCGTTGCCCCCCAGTCACCATGGGCCCCTGGTTTGCTGGCACCACCCCTGAGTAAGTAGTATGAATGGTATAACAGGAGCGTGGAGTGATCAGAGCCCTATTAATATCCATATTTTAATATCCATATTTCTTTGGTTCAACAGGACGCTAAAAAAAAAGGCATTTACTATTTTGGGAAAAATGTCCCCATATTTAATAAATGGGCCCTTTAAGTAAAATTTATTTTCTTGGGAACTGCAAAAAAAAAAGAAAAATGTCACCTCGGCTACGTTCTACTGTTGCCATGACTACAGAATTTGATGAAGTTCCGAGTTTCTGCTTTTTCCACTGCTGAACTCAGAACGATGGCAAATCTTGTCGCCATGGCAACGACAGCATGGGCCCGGGAGTTGTGCCGCATCTGCAATGTCAGCGGCCATCAAGGCGTTCACGACACGCGGATATAACGCCCGTGAAGTGGCCGATGTGAGGGGAGGATATGTATCACAATGGGGGGGTCCATGAGGAATTCATGGGTGGGGGCCACATCTGGTATGTATCATGTCTACCCTCCGACTAGGGTCCAAAATGCTGCCCCCGCCGCCATGGTGGCGCCTAACGGGCAAGATGGTGTCACTCACCTGAGGTTCTACTATTTCAATCTTCTTCACCAGCGCTACTTTCTGGGCTCGTCTCTCCTAGCCGAGATACAAGGGTATGAGTACAACATGGCTGCAGTCATCAAGGACAGAAAGCAGGGAGATTAAGTGCCCCAATAATCAGTGTCAGACAAAGTACCCCTATAACAAGTGCTATACACGGTGCCAGGCAATGTCTCAGTGCAGATGTCCGCCACTGAGCTGCCCGTCATGTCCCGTGTCTCTGAAGCCGCCGTTCGTCATTCATCTGCTGTAAGTACTTAGTTTATTATAATACACAATTTATTTTTATTTTTATTATTTCCCTTTTATAACCTGCGGGTGGCACTGTTGCCACTGCTACATAATGTGGCTAAGGAACTATGGAGTGACTGGAATAAGTGCTGACCCCTACTGGTGAATAGTGGTATTACAAAATATCAAAATAATCATAGCGTAACTATGTGTTGTAAACTTGTAATATAAAACCTGATAATATACTTTATTCTCTCTGACATGTCACATGCTTGCTTGTATCACAAGTTTATCCAGATCCTCCTGGTTCATGACTAGAATACCAGAACTACTTACTGTGGCGCTGACCTTCCAATCCATATACATTTACATCTGCTCTTTTAGAAAAGTCAAGACTCTGGAAATCTTTTTTTTTGAGGGGGGGGGGACCTCCAGCAGGCAGGAAGTGCTCATTTTCCCTGCAGCACCCCCGGTGGGGAAATAAAGCATTACATAAAAACTATTACAAAAAGTTATGGAAAAGTTGTGAAAGTTTAGTTCTTCAAATGGAAAGTTATGTAACTTTGCAAATCATTTATTAGTGGATTTGTCTGCATTTCAGTAAAAAAAAATAAAATGGATGCAAGTGGCTTCCACATCCGACTTTTCCCCTATTTGCCTTACTTTACATCACAGGAATAATTAGGAGGATCTGGGGAGAAAAACAAAAAGATTGCAGGTGCATCTTCCAACCAATTGCCCTATATTTAGGACTTACCTTCAAGTTCTTGGTCATCCTTTGGGCAGCGAGCAGACCGGTAAGACTCCAAGATGCTTGATTAATGATGGACACATTACCCAGGAAGGGCTTAGTCCTTATAGGCTACACATGGGAAAAGGGTGGCATTATTATATGTACTCGCTCATAAATCCTGGGTGCAATAAAATCATACTTCGCTTATTCCGGCTACCTGTAGAGCTCTGTATGGTTTTCACATCAAACCTGAAAGATTCTCTATTTATCCCTTTTTGTTTTGTACTTTTCATTGCCTTGTGTGTATATATAATTTTTTTTTTTTTCATTTTTAGCACTGTACTTTTTTTCCGTATATTAAATCTAACATGTAATAAGTTTGTTTCTTGCTGCTCTCAATGTACCCACAACCTCGAAGAGGGAAAGTAGAGCCTGGTTGTGTTATGCTGTGTATGACAAAGCGCAAGACGATGATGCTTGGGAAAGCTGGGTGTGAGTGTTTACTAATGTGGCAGCCGCTGGCCCTTGAATATGGCAAGTGGTGGCAGCAAGAAGCGTGGTTTGGATTGTGTGAGAAGCGGAGCCTCATCGTTAGGGCAGAGACGGACTGCCGTATTTCTCGTGTGAGAATCGCATTGTAAACCTCATACTGGCTGTCGGCTCTTCTGACCTGAGCTTGACAGCTGCATAGTAATCCATGGTCAGGCCAGTCCGTGCAGTGCGATGCGATTCTCGCACGAGAAATACGGCAGTCTGTCTCTGCCCTTATGGTCACATATGCAGTGGGTGGGCATTTTTTTTTGTGGGGGCTATGTGGGGGTTCATACTGCATATAGGAGGCTATGTGGGGCTCATACTCTATATAGGAGGCTATGTGTTGCTCTTACTGTATGTAGGAGGCTGTGTGGGGCTCATAATGTATATAGGAGGCTATGTGGGGCTCTTACTGCATATAGGAGGCTATGTGTGGGCTCATAGTGTATATAGGAGGCTATGTGGGGCTCTTACTGCATATAGGAGGCTATGTGTGGGCTCATACTGTATATAGGAGGCTATGTGGGGCTCTTACTGCATATAGGAGGCTATGTGTGGGCTCATACTGTATATAGGAGGCTACGTGTGGGCTCATACTGTATATAGGAGGCTATGTGCAGCTCATACTGTATATAGGGGCTATGTGTGGGCTCATACTGTATATAGGAGGCCATGTGGGGCTCATACTGTAGATAGGAGGCTGTGGGGCTCATACTGTATATAGGAGGCTATGTGGGGCTCATACTGTATATAGGAGGCTATGTGCAGCTCATACTCTATATAGGAGGCTATGTGGGGCTCATACTTTATATAGGAGGCTATGTGCGGGCTCATACTGTAGATAGGGGGCTATGTGCGGGCTCATACTGTAGATAGGGGGCTATGTGGGGCTCATTCTGTATATAGGAGGCTGTGTGTGGGGCTCATACTGTAGATGGGGGCTATGTGTGGGCTCATACTGTATATAGGAGGCTGTGTGGGGCTCATACTGTATATAGGGGGCTATGTGTGGGCTCATACTGTAGATAGGAGGCTATGTGGGGCTCATACTGTAGATAGGAGGCTATGTGGGGCTCATACTGTAGATAGGAGGCTGTGGGGATCATACTGTATATAGGAGGCTATGTGTGGCTCATACTGTAGATAGGAGGCTATGTGGGGCTCATACTGTAGATAGGAGGCTATGTGGGGCTCATACTGTAGATAGGAGGCTGTGGGGATCATACTGTATATAGGAGGCTATGTGTGGGCTCATACTGTATATAGGAGGCTATGTGCGGCTCATACTGTATATAGGAGGCTATGTGGGGCTCATACTGTATATAGGAGGCTATGTGGGGCTCATACTTTATATAGGAGGCTATGTGGGGCTCATACTGTATATAGGAGGCTATGTACGGTTCATACTGTATATAGGAGGCTGTGTGGGGCTCATACTGTGTATAGGGGGCTATGTGTGGGCTCACTGTATGTAGGAGGCTGTGTGGGGCTCATACTGTATATAGGGGGCTATGTGTGGGCTCATACTGTATATAGGGGGCTATGTGTGGGCTCATACTGTAGATGGGGGCTATGTGTGGGCTCATACTGTATATAGGAGGCTATGTACGGTTCATACTGTATATAGGAGGCTGTGTGGGGCTCATACTGTGTATAGGGGGCTATGTGTGGGCTCACTGTATGTAGGAGGCTGTGTGGGGCTCATACTGTATATAGGGGGCTATGTGTGGGCTCATACTGTATATAGGGGGCTATGTGTGGGCTCATACTGTAGATGGGGGCTATGTGTGGGCTCATACTGTATATAGGAGGCTATGTGCAGCTCATACTGTATATAGGGGGCTATGTGTGGGCTCATACTGTAGAGAGGATGTCCGTATACTTCACTCTGCTCAATATTAAGTCATAAAATTAATATTCAAATAAAATTATAATTAATATTGAGCAAAAATAATTTCAACCTATTGGTTTCGGTTTCCGCAGCAGTCATGGACTCTCCTGTGGGAAAATTAATCGCCCACCCCCTGGACTACAGGATTACATTCTAGGAGCCTGTAATCTCTCTACTATAATCTCTTCTCCACGGTCCGAATTGGATCGCGAGAGCCTGAGCGTCCGGGGGTCTCTCTCCTGACCCGAACATTAAACTGTTGAGTTTGGAACAGGCGAGCTGTGGCCGAACTCCTGACCACGAACGTGGGACAATGCTGCTGTGCGGCAGGTAATGAGGTCACGCAGTATCACATATAACCTGCAGATATCACGTTTTCTGCAGCACGTCAGGCACGTAATAAGCTTATAACGCTACAGAAGACATTATAAAGTGACAGCTTAGTAATGACTTTACCATTTTCGGCCCCGATTTGTCGGCGTTGTCCAGGCTGATCCGCACGCTGGCCACAGAGGATCTTTTCCCACTAGTCTTGGATGCCATGGTGGCCGGCGGTGTCCCCTCTGCAGGCAGCGGCACGGCGGCGTAGTGTTGGAGAAACGGCTCGTGGTAAATACAGCGCTGTGTACCTGGAGGAGGAGAAGCCGTCGTGTGTCACCTGCGCTCTGACAACTAAGCCTTTATGTCAATAACTAGAGCCGAGCGGCAGTGGAAGGGCGCGCTCCATTCACAGGGGAAAGCCGGGACACAAAGGGTAACCAGGGCTCCGAGAAAGGAGGCACGAAAAACAACGGGAAAACACAGACCCCACCTGCCAGGGTTGTAATGTGTGAGTATCACCTACTGCTGCCCCCAGAGACAGAAGCCACTCTAGTCACAGGGTTATAACTTACGATACGTCAGCGTCTGGGAAAGTTGGAGACAATCAACATGTCCGATACTCCTAGAGTTGTGTCTGTAAGTCCGGACCCTCGTCAACCGACGTATAACATCGGGTCCCTCCGGTCTATAAACTACAGCCCCTCGCCCCCCAGCATGTAACCTCCGCCCCCTGCACTCTGGAGGAGACGTGTTCTGGGCAGTGATCGCACTTCTGAGTCTCATGGAGGAGTCTGGGTTTGGTGGTTCTAGGAGGATGTTACCCCCTGACTACATTGTGCCCACTGTACAGATGGTGGAGGAGGATAATGCTATGGGCTGTTATCAGGGTCGGCATTGGGCCCTTAGTTTCAGTGAAGGGAAATCTTAATTTTTCAGTAAAAGACATTGTGGACAATTGTAGCTTCCAGCCTTGAGGGAACAGTTTGGTGAAGACCCTTTTCTGTTCCCACGACTGTGCTCCATACAGACATTGAGGGGGAATTTAAGCACAGAGCCCGGGCCTCAGCCCGATCCAACACCTGGACCACAGACTGTGAGCCCGGCCTCCCCTCAACATCACCTTCTGACATGCAAAATTCCTAGACGCTCAGGTAAGTGCACCTAAAATATAAGCCCCTATGACTGGGCCGAAACGTTGCCCCCTATGATGAATTAAGTGCATGCGGAGCTTTCCCCTCTCTCTATTAGGGTCTGGTTTGGCCAAGTCCTCCTGATCCAGCAGTGATGTAAGTACCTGGTTACACAAACAGTCCTGTCCAGACACGAACTGGATAATCACCTACAGATCAGAGGAGAGATACTGCCGAACAACAAGCTATTCACATGGCGGGATCTACTGTGCCCGAGAGTAATCCGCTGTGCCGGAGAGTAATCCTGCCTGTGTGTGCTGTACTGCTATAGTGTGTGCGCAGCCTCCATACAGTGCTGCCTCGCCTTTATTGGCACTCCTACAGACTGTACAATATCTTCAGACACAAGTGGAAATGAACCAGTTATATCCTCAGGATTTTTTAATTAGTGGTCCAAAGTAATACAGAAATAAAACATTGGCACTGATGACAGCCTCCAATCAATTCTTGTAGCCATCTATAAGCTTCTTGAACTTCTCAGCTGGTATTTTCTCCCACTCTTCCTTTGCAGTTTCTTCAAGCTCTTGCATGTTTGCAGGGTTCTTTTTCCCCAATGGCAGATTTCAGCTCACCCCAAAGATTTTCAATGGGATTGAGGTTAGGTCCATTTTAAAAACAGTCCTTTTTTTCTTTTTCGGCCGTTCCTGTGTACTTTTGGATGTGTACTTTGGGTCATTGTCTTGCTGGAGCACCCATGATCTTCGACTCAAACCAAGTTTCTTACACTGGGTAGGACATTTTGCTCTAAAATCTCTTGACAATTCTCTTATTTCATGATTTCTGTGATACGGTGAAGGCCTTCAGTACCAGACGCAGCAAAGCAACCCTAAAAGCAAGATGGATCCTCCACCATGCTTAACTGTTGTTAGGGTGTTCTTTTCCTTATAAGCTTCATTGCGCTGTCTGTAAACAAACTGTTGTTTTGCATTGCCAGAAAGTTCTATTTTTGTTCCATCTGTCCACAGAACATTTCCCCAGAAAGATTGTGCTTTGTCAAGGTACTCTTTGGCAATGATCAGTTGTTCATTTTAGGTGTTTTCTTCAGCAATGATTTCTTCCTTGGCTTTCGCCCATAAAGCAGCTCTGCTTGGTTTAGTATGCGGCATATGGTACTTGTTGAAACAGTGACCCAAGACTGTTCCAAGATGGCCTTCAGATGTTTCACGTGGTGTTTTTTCCACCATTCGCACCAACCTTCAAAGACATCTTGCAATTTTCCTCTATGTCCAGGGAGGTTCTTGATGGTCTCATGCTTGAAAAACTTCTTAACATTACGAACTATTGAAACAGGGATACCAAGCTCTTTGCAGATGGTTTTATACCCTTTGGAAGTCTTGTGTTTGCTAATAATAGCAGTTCTGATGTCGATGCTTTACCTACTGGTCACAGATGTAGTATACTCTAGTGTTATTTCCTCAGCTAGGAAATTAATGTTATTAATTATTTTTTTACTCCATAAAAACAAACAAAAAAAAACTTTCTGTATAGCGTACACAGCTCCTAGGCTGGCAGGAGGGGGTAGAACAGACCATCCTGTAAGTATGAGGTAGATATATAGCATGCAGGTGCTAATGTCTACATTCACCAGGGGAAATGCAAGGATCTCCATGCGCCGACAGTGCCCGGAAGACCAATCGGATTACCATCACATATACAGACCCTACATGATTGGCGCCAGGAGATATAAAATACCACACCGCTCCCTACCCAGACATGCCCCCTGCGAAACGTGCGTCGGGGTGAGGGGGGAAGCACCATCCATCCTTACTGTGTGCTCCTGCTCTAACTTTAGGTATTGTACCCTACTTTTCTTTTTGTGAGTATACTACGCTATGAAGTGCCAGATATTATTTTTATGGACCACATTTGATAAAATAAACCGTGTTTAGTCGGATCCAGCAGTAATAAGTATAATATGGGAGCTCCCAAAGGAGCTGTGCATGACCCGACATGTTCAGTCGACACTCGACAGTCATTTTCTTGCTCCCACTTCCCCAATAATCATGCACTCTCAGTGTGGCCGAGCGTGCATGTGTTCTGTAGGAGTAGAAAGCTGCTGCTACAATCCTCTCCTAAGATCATATTTTCCCTCTGAACCAAATGATCAGACATGTCGAATTCCATCTGCACAGTCTTTCTCTCCGTGTGTTGTGAGACCCCTGTACACAGCTGGACTCCACAAAATCAATCAGTTTGGGGCGACATTAATCTAATATCCTCTGACCTCTTTCAGTACCAGATGTGCACTGAACTACAATGCCCAGCATTACCTGTAAAGCCGCAAGCCCTCACGCTCACCTGACGCCACCGCTCCCTGGCAGTCTCGGGCTCCCCTTGCTCTGACGATACAACCTTTTATTACAAAGCTCTTAATTAGCGCAATTAATTCCGCCGCCGCCTTAATTATGGTGACGTCTCCGGTTGCTGCGGTAACTTTTTATCCGCATTGTTCCGCTCATTCTCTGCTTTTCTTGTTTAATGATGGATCAGTAATGTCAGGTCTAATCCTCCCACCCCCCGAGCGTCACAAAGACTGAGGGTAAGCTATTATCCTCTGTTATCAGCCACTGTAGGGAGAGGATCAGTGTTTCGCTCTTACATGGTATGGCCAGAGAGGAAGGTTATTGGGTGGGGGGGGGGGCATTCCATGCCGCAGGAAGCACTCATACTCGGCGAGGTTGGATGCCAGAGGGGCGCACACGTGCACGGCTATTTTTGTGGGGGGCAAACACTTTTGCTACTGGACTCAATGAGCCGTTCCCATTCATTGGCAATTAGGTTTCAGAGAGGAAAAAAAAAAGATAAAAATTTACGGCGTTTGCTGCAGAATGAGTTAACTGAGAATCTATAAGGGAGCTCAGTAGAACATGTGCATTTTTCCTACAGAATATAAACCCTCCTCAAACACTCGGACATTTCCACTCAGCAGCAGAGTGAAGGCTCCTTTAAATCATGTTCACAAGGAGCAGAGTTTTTTTTTCTTTGTATTTGCATTTTTTTATACAAATTAAAAAACTCCTTTTTGCAGTACGGCAAAAGCTACGAGATGTCAAATCGCACGCATTCGCTTTTTTTTTTTTTTTGTTCCTGACAGAACTTGAGATCTGCAACATTATTTGATAATCTGCAGAGTCAAGTCTTGCAGAATTTTTTTTACCCTAGAAAACCAGGAAAAAAAACTAAAAAAAAAAAAAGGAAAAAAAAAGTGCAAACATTCACCAAAATTGGACTTGAAAGCTTTTTTTTTTTTTCTGTCTGCAAAGAAAAAAGTGTGAACATAGCCTTACTCTCCCATCTGTCTTTTCCTGAGCTCTGCTTAGTGGATTTATGATGACATTAATTTGCAAAAAAACAACAACAAAAAAAAACTAAGAGGCTATAAAAGCAAAAGGGGAAATGTTTTTTATGAAACCCAACGACAAAAAAATATACATGCTTTTAAAAATAAAAATACCTTTTACATTGACCTGATTAGCAACACACAGACTGCCCTCTAGTGGCAATAACCGGTATATTATATATATATATATATATATATATATATATATATATATATATATATATATATATATATATATATATATATATATATATATATATATATATATATATATATATATATATATATATATAAAAAAAAAATAATTATATATATTAAAAAAAAAAATAATAATTTATTGGCAGAGTGGCACAGTGGACTGCGATAAGGAACAGGCGCTGCAATTTGAACGGGGTCTTTTGAACATATTTATTAAAAAAAAAAAAAAAAGTGCTAAGCTGCAATACCACTCACAACCTGTAGACGGGATGGCACTGTTCCTAGAAAAAGCAGCCATGTTTTCTAATCCTGGACAACCCCTTTCAGAGCACATCACGTTACTATGTCGGACCCCTTATAAGACCCCCGAGCGCACTAATCGATGCTTATTTCCAGTATAGAGCAGCATGACCTGTGTGTGATCAGAGCTGCGCTCCTCCAGCGATCTGCACATATAAATACACAGCAGTCCGCATACTGCAGCCCCCCCCCCCCGTCCCATCACTGGTGGTCTTCACACATAACGACCGGCTGGAATTTGATCTCATAGAGCTTCTCGTTTTCTTCCGAGTGCAGATCATTATACGCGATGGTTTTCATGCTGGGAGGAAGGTGACTGAACTCATCTTCATTGATGTCAAAGTCCTTCATCTTATTCCTAAGAAGCCACCATTGTCCGAAGAAGCCGACGTCCAGGACCCGGCCGGGAAAGTCCGCCACGCGGGGCCGCAGGTGCGGGCACTGGGTATTGTACAGATCACAGTCCGGGTCATACGGAGCCTCGTACACCAGAGACAGACACAGCAGCTTCACGTGTCGCAGGCGGCCCTGGTGGCTCAGGGCGAGGAGACGCTGCACATGGCCATCAGCCGTCCCGCTCCTCGTCCACGGGGAAAGAAGAAGAAGAGAGGACGACGCTTCCAGGAGGGAACACCGGAAAGAGTCCTCAGAGGGGGCTCTAGAGGAGCAGACCCCCACCCCCGCCAGCAGGGACAGATACACCGAGGCCTTAAAGGGGCGCTCCCTGGCTCCGACTACAATATCCTTACAGGCTTCCTTATAATCACGCAGAAGGCTCCTCGTCCAGATAACTGAGGAAAAAGAAAGAGAGAAAATAAGTAGTTGTGTATATAGGGGCAGTATTATAGTAGTTATATTCTTGTACATAGGAGCAGTATTATAGTAGTTATATTCTTGTACATAGGGGCAGTATTATAGTAGTTATATTCTTGTACATAGGGGCAGTATTATAGTAGTTATATTCTTGTACACAGGGGCAGTATTATAGTAGTTATATTCTTGTACATAGGGGCAGTATTATAGTAGTTATATTCTTGTACATAGGGAGCAGTATTATAGTAGTTATATTCTTGTACATAGGGGCAGTATTATAGTAGTTATATTCTTGTACATAGGGGGCAGTATTATAGTAGTTACATTCTTGTACATAGGGGCAGTATTATAGTAGTTATATTCTTGTACATAGGAGCAGTATTATAGTAGTTATATTCTTGCACATAGGGAGCAGTATTATAGTAGTTATATTCTTGTACATAGGGGGCAGTATTATAGTAGTTATATTCTTGTACACAGGGAGCAGTATTATAGTAGTTATATTCTTGTACATAGGGAGCAGTATTATAGTAGTTATATTCTTGTACATAGGGGCAGTATTATAGTAGTTATATTCTTGTACATAGGAGCAGTATTATAGTAGTTATATTCTTGTACATAGGGGCAGTATTATAGTAGTTATATTCTTGTACATAGGGGCAGTATTATAGTAGTTATATTCTTGTACATAGGAGCAGTATTATAGTAGTTATATTCTTGTACATAGGAGCAGTATTATAGTAGTTATATTCTTGTACATAGGAGCAGTATTATAGTAGTTATATTCTTGTACATAGGGGCAGTATTATAGTAGTTATATTCTTGTACATAGGGAGCAGTATTATAGTAGTTATATTCTTGTACATAGGGGCAGTATTATAGTAGTTATATTCTTGTACATAGGAGCAGTATTATAGTAGTTATATTCTTGTACATAGGAGCAGTATTATAGTAGTTATATTCTTGTACATAGGAGCAGTATTATAGTAGTTATATTCCTGTGCATAGGGGGCAGTATTATAGTAGTTATATTCTTGTACATGGGAGCAGTATTATAGTAGTTATATTCTTGTACATAGGGGCAGTATTATAGTAGTTATATTCTTGTACATAGGGGCAGTATTATAGTAGTTATATTCTTGTACATAGGGGCAGTATTATAGTAGTTATATTCTTGTACATAGGAGCAGTATTATAGTAGTTATATTCTTGTACATAGGGGCAGTATTATAGTAGTTATATTCTTGTACATAGGGGCAGTATTATAGTAGTTATATTCTTGTATATAGGAGCAGTATTATAGTAGTTATATTGTACATAGGAGCAGTATTATAGTTATGTGCTGATCAGTTCCTGCCGGTTACACATTCTCCAGTGATCTGTCAGTGTCAGCCTTGTCCTACGTCTTCCTCGAACACTATACATCACCGACATCGTCTATGGCCAGCACTCACCCATCTTCTTGTCCTTCATTCGCCCCCACAACCCCGGCTTGGTTGCTGCAGCCGATGCCGTCGCTGTCCCGGAGCACGACCTCCTGAATAAAACTCGCACACATCTCCCGGCCATGTCTGTCCTACAACACCGGGGCCACTTCCGGTTTCCGTACACTATCAGTTGGTGCATCCTAATACTTTTCCCTCCATGGAACACTAGCCCTTTCCAGAAGTTCCGTTATGTTTTTTTGTGATGGAAGGACTGTGCTATTTAACAATTACATAGGGGAGGTACATTTACTTGTAATGATCCATCTATTACACATGGACTCTGCGGTGCTTCCAGTGGAAGATGTGGACTCGGTGTGAGCTTTATAATTACCTTTATAGATGTAATCCAGTTGTGGGATAGCAGTACAGTCCACCCCCAGTGTTATGGAGCAGTTGGTACAGTCCGCTGAGTGGTGACGCGGCCTCTGAGCTGCTGGCAGTGCGGTGGTCACATGACCCGGGGAATGTCGCACAGGTGAAGATGGCGACTGCCGACCAGCTGCAATTCCAGGGTAACTGCGGGGACTGTGGGCTCCTGTGTGTAACGTGCTGGTGACGGAGCCGCACACGGCGGTGATACAGCTGCTTCACACTGCGCGGCAATGCTTCAGCTCCTGCGTTTGTTTCTTTTTGTCCTTTTCTCCCGAGAGACAGAACTTCTTATTTTCCATATTCGCAGGACTCGTTCTTATTTTTGCTGCCCGAGTTGTAGCTGTGACTGATCCTATTCCACCTTCTGTTAGTACCGTAGTGTATTCATTTTGTGGCTAATTACAACCCTATAATCTGTTCTGCTTTGTCTTTTTTTTTTTGTGCCCCGTAACATTTTTCTCCTACTTTGAGCTGGTTACCCTCCTGGAATAAATCATTTTAGGTTTCTATAGTTTGATATTATACACAGATTGGACATGAATCAACTCTCAGGAGCTCCATCCAGCCGCCATGTTAGGAATTTGTGTTAACACCTGCTGGCAGCCATGCAACACCCCCCTTCCCTTGTCAGCGTCCCTGTCTCCCCTTTCCCTGCCCCTTTCCCCTGCCGCAGTCCCCAGCCTCGTCTTCGCTTTCCCCGGCCTCGTCTTCCCTTTCCCCGGCCTCGTCTTCCCTTTCCCCGGCCTCGTCTTCCCTTCCCCTGCCCCCTTCCCTCACAACCGTCCCCGTCCTCCTTCCCTCGCCACCATCTCCTGCCCCCTTCCCTTGCAACCGTCCTCGGCCTCCTTCCCTCGCCGCCATCTCCTGCTCCCTTCCCTCGCAACCATCCCCGGCCTCGTCTTCCCTTCCCTCGCAACCGTCCCCGACCCCGTCTTCTGATCCTCAGCTTCATTGTTCATTATTGCAGTATATCATGTTAGTAATAATATTTGCAGCCTTGTATGAAGTTAAGCCAATGGTGATCTTTCACGGGAAGACCAAGATGATAAGGAAGGAGGGGGCTCTGACTAAGCCCCCAGAGGACGTGGCATCCCCTTGGCACGTTGCAGTCTCACTGATGGATGACCTGTCGGCATCATACCGCTTACCTGCTGCTATTTGTGGGTGACTGCGGCATTTAGGCGGTTGGGCAGGGTTGGTGTTATACGAGCAGTGCCAGGTCTCATAGGCAATCAGTCATGTTAGATCGTTCCCGGACAGTCAAGAATTCGGTCCGGGCACCTCACCCACACCCCTAGGCTCAGACAGCAGATAACAGGGAACAATAGAGTGAATAGATAGATGCCCATTTCCCTCTCTGCGCAGAGTTCGACGAGGCAGCGGACCTACTCGCTGAAACTCCAGATGCCGCGACGAAGAGTGTGAGCGAGGAGCCAAGACCCCAGCATGCCACACTACAGATGGGAGGTGACAGCGAGGAGGAGGGCGAGACGGATAAGACTGAGGTATGCAACCCCCTGTATAACAGCCGGCGACATTGCCCTCCCTGTGAGATCTCACGGTCTATTCTTTGTTCTTAGCTCCTCGCACCTCAGAAGAAATCCTCCAGCTTCTGGACCTTCCAGTACTACCAGGACCTCTACGATGTAGACACCTCCCAGGTGGGTCCTCCACATATCCGCCCATAGGTGGGTGCTGCCGCTCCGCCAGAAACCATCCTCAGGGCGCAGTCAGACGGCCATATTACTCTAGGGAGGATCTCACCGCAATGCTCGGACTGGCCGTCGGCTCTCCTCACCTGAGCGGGACAGTGTGTGTTTGTATGCATCCGTCACACTCTGGTCGGAAGAACCAATGGCCGGTCTGAGTATTGTGATCCTCATCTGAATAATATGGCGTCTGACTGCGCCCTTATATTGATAAGGGCGTCATTATTCGGGTGCTGGTTGCTGAGCGACTTCTTATTTTCGGACGGGCATACGGTGTAACATCCACGGCATCTATTCTGTGGCCCCTGGGCTGTTACCTTGAGTCTGGCCGTCCTGGGAGCTGCGGGTGTATTATCATTAGTAGAATATTAACCCTTTAAACATGAGCCAATCAGTTCACAAGACCTCAGGTCAGTCGCCTGTAGTCACCAGACAAGAGCCCTGCGAAACACCTCCTGCCTCCATCCCGGCTTATCTTGTGATGTGCGGCCCTAGTCCAGCATCATTGTTACTGGACTGGAAATGATGGCGGCAGGTAGGAGTCGTTTCGCTGGATGTCCATCCATCAGTTACGGGCGACTGCCCTGGCCGCTGAATCAGACTGCTGCAAATCAATTCTGTCATCTCTACCTTTCCAAACCTTTTACTTTTAAAGGGGATGTCCAGAGTCTCTTTCTTCCAGACGGCTCCTTTAATAGTACGTGTATGGAGTAGGTAGCACCAGCCATTGTATGGTGGTAGTGGTGCCATGATCGGCTGGTAACATAATAATTTCTCTTGCGCTCTGTCGTTCTGCGTCAGGTGCTGGACAGGATCCGCGCGTCCTTCATACCGATGCCTGGAAAGAACTTTGTCCGACACCACCTCCGAAATAATCCCGATCTGTACGGTGAGTGTGCAGGGCGCAAAGTCAACCGGCTCCTGCGGCCAGGAAGACGTAGCCGGGAATTTAAAGGGGGTTGTCCGGCCAGAATGACTTTAAAGTCCTGTCGTAAGGATAGGTCATTAATGAGATCGATGGGGGTCCGATACCCCAAGTCCTCACCTGTTATAGGCTCCGGACAGATCTAAGTGGTGAACGTTGCGGCAGCGCAGCTCCATTCATTGCTTATATGTTGCCGCCTCTGGAGTCTGTAGCAGCTGAGCAGTGGGGGTGCCAGGCGTCGGCCCCCACAGATAGGATATAGCAGGACCCCTTCGTTTATACACCCACCAGAGTAAGGTGCTGCTACACTGCACACTGCTCGTGGGATCTTCCCTCGATATTGATTTTTGCCCCTTTTTAGGCCCGTTTTGGATTTGCGCCACACTGGTGATCACCGTCACGGTGGTGGGGAACCTGTCGACCTTTATTCAGAAGCACGGCCATCCGGACTACATCTACAGCCCTCAGTTCCACAAAGGTGGGTGTGAGTCAGCGTCACGTGACGTGGGGGTGCTTCCGGCCTCGTCACCCATCTCTCCACTTCTATCCCCGTAGTGACGGTGGCCGGCATCGTCATATACAGCTACGCCTGGCTGGTGCCCTTAGCTCTCTGGGGGTTTCTTCAGTGGAGGAAAGGGGTGAGCTCAGCGGTGGGCACCTACAGCTTCATGGAGACCGTCTGTGTCTATGGCTACTCCCTGTCTGCGTACATCCCGTCCACAGTGAGTACGGCCTGCCCCGATGTCTGTTTATACCCCACGTGTGTGTGAGAACCAGAGATGTCGCCTGTGACCAGCAACGCAATGATAAGGCCCAAATGTTCAGGGGAGATGGGTCACCCTTCCGTCCACCAGGGGTCGCAGACTCTACCTGCATGGTAAAGGACTGGAAAACCACAGTGATCGTTAACTACTCGTGGAACCCCCCCATAGAGAAGGTAGAGGCGGTTTATTACCATCACCGCCATCTGGATCGCAGTAATGGGAAGTGTGAATGGCGGATCCTCCTCCTGACCCAGCGGTCATGTGATTGCTGGGACTAAAGAGGGAGCAGGAGCTGCTGGTTTATAGGATGCTCAGTCCGCTCTGCAGCCAGGAGGCCGAATTTCCCCTGTAACTGGGACTAATTCACAAGTCTCAGCTACAGGGGAAATAAGATACAGCATCTAAATCCTGAAATGCCCCCAGGAGATCCTTTTTTATGACCTTTTATTAGGGGGCACAATATGTGTAATAAATGTAAAAATAAATATAAAGTAGGTTTAAAAAAGAAAAAAAAAATCAATTCAAATCACTGTAAGTAGCACAAGTACCAAACGGAAACCACTTTTTTTTTTTTTTTTTTTTATAGATATTTTACTTGTCCCTTTTGGTTATTTGAAAATGATAATAAAACTACGTGTCTGTTTTTAACTTTTTCTATTTTCCCACTGATATAAAAAAAAAAAAAAATAAAGTCTAAAGATGAATCTCCATTTATCATGGAAGAAAAAGATGCATAAATATATGTCCGAATGAGAATTTTTTTTTTTTTTTTCGAGGTCTGTAAACCTGTATTTGTGGGGGAAAAAAATAAACAAACTTGAAAATGTGCCTGGTCAGATAGGGAGGAGTTAATTTGGGATGGCTAACCCCCTCAGATGCTGCAGTCAATAGCATGTGCAGTATCTTAAGGTGTCTGACGGGTGAAGGGGGCTCCGCTGTCAGCCCCTTAACTTATCTGCATTACTGTAAGAGCTGGATTCCTAGTAAAGTCCCTAAGTGAGGAGGAGGCCCTGACTACAAAGGGACTGGGTGTAGTCTGTTACCATGGAGACACTACATTTCCTTACCGTATTTCTCCCGGCAGGTCCTCTGTGTCCTTCCTTATGAGATATTCCGCTGGATCATCCTCCTGGTGGCAATGAGTCTCTCCGGCTTTGTCCTTGTCCTTGCTTTCTGGCCACAGGTTCGCAAAGACAATAAAATGGTGGCTGTCGGCATGCTTGCGGGCATGTTACTACTGCACGTGCTCCTGGCCATAGGCTGCAAGGTATGTATAACCTCTCGGGCTGAGATCTGCCAGCATCGCACATGGATCCCGTCTCTGCCGCTATGTATTTAAGGCCTTGGTCGGCGCGTGGAGTGGCAAGTCGCTAGAGATTATGGGGGGGGGGGGGGAGCACTCTTATTGACTTCACTTTGTTTTTACAGTCATTTATTTTTTTGGGCCCAAAAATACGCAATTAATTTAAAAAAAAAAAAAAAAAAAAAAATTGGAGTTTCACAAAAATTTTTTGCCCAGTCTCTCTTTTCCAGGCTCTTTTGTTTCCCTGCACGTTCATCATTAATGTCATAAATCAGCTAAGAGCTCAGAAAAAGGCCGACTGACAGATTCTCAGTTAACTCATTCTGCAGCCAATGTAATAGAAGGCAAATGGTGTAACATTTTTAAGGAAACCACCAATTCCAAAAAAATGATTTCAAGCCAAGAATGCATGCGTCTAAGTAAAATAATACCTTGCCCCAAAAGTTGGTCACCCCCTTTTCACTTATTATTTTTGCCCCTACGAACTTTCCTGTAATGTGTATGGACACTACAACGATTAGTAATGGACCCTTTTTTTTTTTTTTTTTGTGCAGGAATATTTTTTCCAGAAACCAGAAAATGCCAACCCGTCCTCACCGAGCGCCGCTACACCCACCAAGGGTCACATCACGACACACAAGGTGTAACTGCCTGGCGGAAGAGACCAGAATGAGCGTGGCCTGTTGTAAGGTCTTGTGTGGTCCTCTGGAGGGCGCTGCACTCCTCATCTACTTTATTTTTATTGGCTGAGATTATTTACTGATGTATAGATAATTATTCGTAATAAAAAAGATTTTTCTCATCTACATTCTGGCTATTGGTGCCCTTGCTGGCAGGAGGATCTGATGCCAACCACCTCATTCTACATACCATATTGTGCCCATTATCCCTAGGTCGTCATCAGGTCTTCAGACCCGTACTGCCTGCATTGTCTCACAACCCCAGCGTTGAACTTTGGTAGTCTGAACGATGCCTTACATTGGGTTTAGATGGCTGCCGGCTGTGTCATACAGATGACACTTGCAGAGATATCTTGGTGACTTAGACTACTTGCAGTTTTTTTTTTTTTTTTTTATTGCCTTCGCTTTTTATTTATTTAAAAATGACTACTAGAACACACAGACTATAAAAGTCCTGGCGGTCCCCACTTTACTCTGCACTGACGTTATAAAACATAGATGCAAAGTATTCTGCTTGCAGGTAATCGTACAGCTGTGGAGGCAGAGATCCGGCTGTTAGACACAGCCAGACTCCGCCGAGAAGAAAAACATGATTTATTACCAACTCTACCTTCTTGATCGCTGTATACATAGCCCTGAACTAGCGCTTGTGTATACAGTATAGGAAGTACTGACAGCGTCTCTTCCTCCCATACACAGCGTTCATGTGTGGGTTATAGGATACTTGGTCAGCTCTGCTATGCAATCGGGAGACTGAATTTTACCCTTCGCCACAACAGCACCCCACATGAGAGAGAGGGATCCGCCCATAGGAACAGGAAACCTACAGAACAAAAGGAGGCGGTCCCCTCTCCTCCTCAGTTTAGGTTTCCTGTTTCTATGGGGAACCCGAAGTACCTGCAGTTCAAGGATTCCTGGGCCATGCACCCGCCTGCGTCGGTCTCCGTGGGAACGGCAGGGGCTGCGGTGCCAGAAGCAGCGGCGGGGGAGCCACTGTTTGCAGCCTCCCCCCTCGTCTGATCGTCGCCATGGTCCGGGTTCGGTACCGCTGGGCCGCCCGGCTCCATGAGGACGCGCGCGCTCAGCGGTCGGCTTCTTATCCAGCAGCCGCCGCATGGTAAGGAGGAGCGGCGCGTCTAACCCGGAAGTCGCTGGAGCACTTCCGGGTTGGGTCCGGGGAGGCAGGAGTCTCGGCGCCAGATTTAAAAAGTGCAGCACTAGCGTCGGCCGGTGTGTGTAAGTATGGCTTCACCGGCCGATGTAGCGCACTTGCCTGCAACAGAGCGGTCTCCCAGTAAGGAGACAAGCGCCAGGAGCAGCACCAAAAGTGGAGATCGATCCAAGGAAAAGCGATCTACCACCAAACAGAAGGATGTTTCTTCAAAGAATCCGCCTCCAGAACCGGTACCTGTCAGCTTCACTGGGTGAGTTTTTAAAAGAGTCTCTTCCCATATGCTGATATATGTTCCTCCTGTATCCCCTTCCTCTAGACCAAGAAAAGGACACATAAAACCAAACATAAAGAATGTGCCTTATGTTTACAACCCCTCCCAGACTCATACACAAAGAGATTATGTGCAGAGTGCATCATATTGACCTTACGGCAAGAAAACGTAATGACTCCGTCTGACGTTAGAGCCATAATTCGCGAAGAGATGCAGGGTTTGGCGCATACAAGTAGCACCAGTACCCGTCAGCCTAGCAGGTCCCGATCTCCAGTAAGCTCGGAGTCAGAGGTAGTACAAAAATCCTGTGATGAAGAGGAGTACCAGCCAAGTTCATCGGAATATGAAGGAGGCCTTTGTCTACCAAATAGTAGTGTAGACAGTTTAATTAAAGCCGTCAGGAGCACGATGGGGTGCCCAGATGAGAAGGGAAAGAAGTCAGCGCAGGACATCATGTTTGCGGGGTTAGGACAGAAAAAACGGAGGTCCTTCCCCGTCATACCCACAATTAAGGAGATGGTTAAAAAAGAGTGGGAAAAACAACACACAAGAGGATTCTTACCATCCTCTGCTAAAAAACGCTACCCCTTCAGTGATGAAGAACTTAGTTCCTGGCAAAAGATACCAAAGGTTGATGCTGCAGTGGCTTCAACTTCTAAACAGTCGGTCTTGCCTGTGGAGGACTCAGGGACTCTAACTGATCCGTTAGACCGAAAGGCAGAAGCCTTACTTAAGAGGTCATGGGAGGCTAATACGGGGGCATTCAGACCAGCCATTTCTGGCACCTGTACTGCAAGGTCACTGCTAGTGTGGACAGAGCAGCTGGAGGAACAAATTAGAAGTGGAGCTTCGAGAAATACAATTCTGTCGAAAATCCCTCTAATGAAAGACGCAGTAGCATTTCTAGCAGATGCGTCGGTGGATTCGCTACGCCTAACAGCCAGGTCAGCCGGCCTAGTAAACACAGCCCGGCGAGCACTCTGGTTGAAAAATTGGAAAGGGGACGCACAGGCCAAAGCAAAACTTTGTGCGATCCCCTGCCAGGGTGAGTTCCTATTCGGGAAAGCTCTGGATGAGCTCTTAAATAAGGCAGGAGAGCGGAAGAAAGGCTTCCCTAACCAGTACCTTCCCTCTTACAGGAGAGCTTTCAGGAGACGCCCCTTTACCAGAAACAAACCTACTGAACAAAGGGAGCGCTGGGAGACAAAGGATCCAAAACAAAGAGGTGCTCTGTTTTCCGGATCCTATAACCAAAAACGTAACAAGTACCGTTAATTATGAAGTAGGCGGTAGATTGAAATATTTCTTTTCTAAATGGAAGCTGATAACATCTAGTCTTTGGATTCTGGACATTGTTGAAAACGGTTTAAAATTAGAATTTGATAGAATCCCTTGGGATTCTTTTATTGTAACATCTCCGAGAGGTCAGCAACAACAAGAAGCTCTAGAATCAGAGATCCTGTCGCTTCTATCTAAAAAAGTATTGATAGAGGTTCCACGAGATCAAGAAGGGAGGGGGTTCTATTCCCCTTTATTCTTGATCAATAAGCCAGATGGTTCATTTAGAACCATCATAAACCTCAAAAAACTAAATTCCTTTTTGCGTAACCACACTTTCAAAATGGAATCCATTAGTTCTACCATCAAGCTTTTGTTCCCTAGGTGTGTCATGGCCGGGATAGACCTAAAAGATGCATACTATCATCTTCCCATACACACCGAACACCAGCAGTATCTAAGAGTAGCAGTCATCCTGGAGGGACAGGTTCGTCACTTTCAATATGTAGCAATGCCATTTGGGCTTTCTATGGCCCCCCGCATCTTTACAAAAGTGATGTTAGAGGTGATGGCTCATCTACGCCAACGGGACACTTTAATAATACCCTACCTGGATGACTTTTTAGTGATAGGCAATTCTGTGGCTCAATGTAAATTGCGGTTGTCTAACACAATCTCATCCCTGCAGGAGTTGGGTTGGATTATCAACTTCGAAAAGTCCAGATTGAAGCCAGACACTACTCAAATGTTTCTAGGGATCCAGCTGGACTCCGTAAGTCAAAAGAGCTTCCTCCCACATTCAAAGAAGAGGACTATACAGTCAAAGGTGTCAGAAGCAATAAGAAACCCCTACATGACACTGAGAAACTGAGAAAGGCTATGTCCTTATTAGGATCATTGTCCTCATGTATCCCGGCTGTACCATGGGCTCAATTCCATACCCGCCAATTACAGTACGAAGTACTGTCAGCCCAGGGACGGAAAGGACACCTAGAGAGTAAACTAACTCTCTCTAGAGATGTCATAGAATCTCTATCCTGGTGGCTAGATATGGGACACCTTTCAGGAGGCGTACCTTGGATAGTAGATCCATCCAAAATAATTACTACCGACGCCAGCCCTACGGGATGGGGTGCACATATGGAAAATGATGTAGTCCAGGATACCTGGAATCAGGCAGAATCATCATGTTCTTCAAATTGGAAAGAATTAACAGCAGTAGGGAAAGCCTTAAATTATTTTCTTCCACAGATTCAAGGAGCAGATGTAAGAGTTTTCTCAGACAACTCCACCACAGTGGCCTATGTAAACCGTCAGGGCGGTACACGGTCAGGAAGTCTGATGACCATCGCAGGGGAGATCTTCCAGTTCGCAGAGATTCATCTTGCATCTCTAACAGCCCTACACATCAGAGGAGTAGAGAATACCAAAGCGGACTACCTCAGTCGAAACAGGCTGCGCCAGGGAGAATGGTCCTTAAACAGAACCGTGTTCAGACTAATAACAAGAGCATGGGGAGAGGACGTCTACCTCCGTGGGATTTAAATCTAGTGCTAGAAGCCTTAACCAGCTCCCCATTTGAGCCTCTAGATTCTATACCTCTAAATGTTCTCACATATAAAGTAGCCAGCCCTGACCTCAGCCAGACGTGTTAGCGACATCCAGGCCCTATCAGTAGACCCACCATTCTTACTGATATTCCATGATCGAATAGTCCTAAAACCAGACCCCTCATACCTCCCTAAGGTAGCATCCACCTACCACAGGTCACAGGAAATATTTCTCCCTTCCTTTTTTGATTCTCCTGTAACCCCTGAATAACATAAGTTCCACACCTTAGATGTCAGAAGAGCCATCCTGACTTATATAGAAAGGTGTCAAACATGGAGGGAGAGTAGGGCTCTGTTTATCTCCTTTCAGGGCCACAAGAAAGGACATGGGGTCAGGAGAGCTACCATATCTCGATGGATCAGAGATGCTATCTGCTTGGCCTATACATCAAAAGGCGAGATTCCTCCAGTGGGTATTAAAGCGCACTCAACACGAGCCATGGCTTCCTCCTGGGCGGAACAAGCGGATGTCCCGATCCATTTAATATGTAAGGCCGCAACTTGGTCTACACCTTCTACCTTTTACAACCATTATAGACTTGATCTATCTTCATCTTCTGATTTGACCTTTGGTAGAGCTGTTCTTAGTACAGTAATCCCACCCGAATAATGACTCTCTGAAAGTCTCTCATGTGGGGTGCTGTCGTGGCGAAGGGTAAAAAGCCGGATTACTCACCGGTAATGCTCTTTTAATGAGTCCACGACAGCACCCATTTACAACCCTCCCTGATTATGCACAGCTCTTTCTTTAATTCACAAATAATGGTTGTATAGAGTTTTTAAGATATTTTGCTGAATAAGAATTAATACTAAAGCTTTTGCGGTTCCCTTTTTATACTCTGTAAACTAAACTGAGGAGGAGAGGGGACCGCCTCCTTTTGTTCTGTAGGTTTCCTGTTCCTATGGGCGGATCCCTCTCTCTCATGTGGGGTGCTGTCGTGGACTCATTAAAAGAGCATTACCGGTGAGTAATCCGGCTTTTCCCCTGTAACTGGAGCCAATATACCAACCCCTGTTACAGAGGAAATCAACAGTGAAAGGAATGTAATAATATGCTAAAATGCCTAATTGGGGGGCCCAATGCGTAAAATAAATGAAAAAAGCATAATCTGACAGTCCGTGAGCCTTCCCAGCACAGGCAGCAACCTGGCACCAATACCCTAATGTGACATACGTAGAAGGTTTTTTTTTATTTGTGTTTTTTTTTTTTTTTTTTTTTTTTTGCTACTGCCACATTACAATGAGTCTGGTTTGGCTAGATTTTTGGTCTGCGCTCCATCTTTAATCTAAAAACAAGCGCATCTTTAAAGGGAGTGAAATCAGAAAAATGACTCGCTGCTTCAATAAGATGTGTATGTTAAATTTATTTTTCGTAATTTGTTTCCAACAGATTGTGAATAAAAAAAATCTTGCAATTTTCTATACCGGCCACTCGATCCAATTCTAGAATCACACTTGCTGTTTTTCCAGGAAAGCCACACAGACCTTGGCAGCAATAGACTGACACAGACCCTATGTAGTAGGTAATGAGCTTGCTCTAATTAGGACAAAGGCCAAGGTAAAGGAGGAAAAGGTGAGCTGTGACATAACCCAATTTTTTTGGGACTGTAAGCCGCACTTTTTCCTCCAAAAATATCGAGAAAAATGGGGGTGGTGGGGGGTGGTGTAACGTCTTATAGTCTGGGCTTACCTGCTGTGGGTTGGATGATGGAGGAGCATCCAGAGCAGGCAGTTGTGTCTTAACACCTGTGCCCGCTGCTAAGGAGAAATTAATATTCACTGCTCTCCACGTCCATGGGAGTGGAAAGCAGTGAATATTCATTTCTCTTTAATAGCGGACATGCTGTTAGCTGCGGCCTGCTTCCTGCTTCCTGTAGATGCTGGGCTATGAAGTGTGCCCACTAATTAAGGGAGTGGAGAGCAGTGAATATTCATTGATCTGTAATAGTGGGCACAGTAGCGCAGCTGCTGGTTGCCTGCAGCTGCCGGGCAATCATGTGTGCCTGCTATTAAAAAATGAATATTCACTGCTCTCCACTCCCATGGGAGTGGGGAGCAGTGAATATTCATTCCCTTTAGCGGGCACACGTGTTTTCCCGGCAGCTGCAGGAGCTTACGGCTGCGGCTAAGGCCCCTATGGGAGGTGGAGCCGCATATTCATCACTGTAATGAGCGGTACCATGTGACCGCTCACACAGGACAAGCTGCCGGCGCTGAGAGGAGGCATCGCGGGAGCTGGGTGAGTATTTCTCTGCGAGCGGCGGGCGCACGGGTGTGGGAGGCGGGAGGTGAACCCAAACTTTAAACAAAAAAAATTAAAAAAAACCTTGATTTTTCATTCCTTCCCTCCAGCGAATGCTGCTGGGGAGAAGGAATGAATGCCGGCTTCAGCACCAAAAGCAGGGGACAGCGCTTACTGTAGCGCTGTTTGTCCTGCGGCGGTAAGTGCACGCGGAGGAGAGTGCACACTGTTCTCCGTGTGCACGTGTGCGGGACGCTTTGCGGACAGTGTTGCCGGAGAAACGTGGACATGTCTCCGTGTTTTGCACACGGACACACGGTCCGCGAAAAATCACTGACCTCTGCAGAGACACATTGATTTTAATGTGTCTATGTGTCAGTGTCTCCGGTACGTGAGGAAACTGTCAACACACGTACCGGAGCCACTGACGTGTGAAACCGGCCTAACACTGTGCCGCTGTTAAAGGTCAATGAATATTCTCTATTCCACAGGCCCATTGACCTGGGGTGGAGGCAGTGAGTATTCCGGCAGCTGTCCTCTGCTTATAAGCAGCACATGATGTCACTGCCATGCGCTGCTTACAAGCATAAATCAGCTACTGGCATCGAAACAATTAGTAAACACAAAAACCTCAATGACATTGTGTAAATGTCACATATAAGGCTATATCATTAGCCAATATATAGCAAACAAAAACCGTCTCTGAGTAATATATTACAAATACGGAGGACAAAAAGAGCAATCAGGTATACTAAAAATAGAAAATTTATTGATACAAACTTCACGCTACATAACAACAAATCACAGAATTAATTGCAGGAAAAAACACCATAGAGGGAAGAGGGGCTCCACACTTTGTGCCTGACCGCTTTGTGCACAATAAGTTTTGTTACATAACATAAGGTGCAAGTGCAATGTCAAAGCCACATGTAGGCAGCATACCCATTCACCCCATGATCGATATCACAGGTATTATATTAGTAAATAAATAACCCAGGGGATGGATTGCTCACCAAAGGCAGAGGTTCTGGAGTCCTGGACCGGGTGTGAGTGCCCCGACGCGCGTTTCGCGGGTAAAAAACCCCGCTTTCTCAAGGGGAAACAACAGGTGGCATCGAAACAAGATGCTGTGAGGGAACACAGGAAGAGAAGTATAATGGTTGGGTTTTTTTAATGTTTTTCTGAAGGAGGGCCATGAATAGTAGGATGAGGGGACCATTTATACCAGAATTGTGGACATATATACCAAGATAGAGGATTAGTACAGAATTGACCACATATTTTTTGCATCAAATTTTTTTTCTTCTATTTTACTCCTCGAAAAAAAAATACAGTAATCTATTGTGAATGGTGGATCCTGTGTTATCTCCAGTATATTGTGGTTATCAGTCATTGTACAGGAGGAGGAGGAGGTGAGCTGTGACATCACCTATTGTGAATGGTGGATCCTGTGTTATCTACTGTATATAGAGGTGTTATCAGTCATTGTACAGGAGGAGGAGGTGAGCTGTGCCATCTAGTAACAGGATTTTTGGTTGCTTACCGTAAAATCTGTTTCTCGGAGCCTTCATTGGGGGACACAGGAACCATGGGTGTATGCTGCTGCCACTAGGAGGCTGACACTATGCAAATAAAAAAGTTAGCTCCTCCTCTGCAGTGTACACCCCACCGACAGGAAGTAGGATATTCAGTTAGTGAGAAAGCTGTAGGAGAAGCAACGTCTAAACGAGAAAGAATAATAATAATAATCTTTATTTATACAGCGCCAACAAACTTAAGCAGCGCTTTACAGCTTAACAGTTTCAAACGCTCAAAGAGCGTTCAAAGAACGCAAACGTTAACAGTATAACACAATAAACAGAGCTGTTCAACTTGGGAGGGTGCTGTGTCCCCCAATGAAGGCTCCGAGAAACAGATTTTACGGTAAGCAACCAAAAATCCTGTTTTCTCTATCGCCTCTCATTGGGGGACACAGGAACCATGGGACGTCCCAAAGCAGTACCTGGGGTGGGAACAGCAGAAAAACTCCATTCAGGTCGGAGGACTCACCACTGCCGCCTGCAAGATCCTTCCGCCTAGGCTGACAACTGCCGAAGCGCAGGTATGGAGCTTATAACCTTTGGCAAAAGAGTGAACGGAACACCAGGTTGCCGCCTGGCAAAGTTGTAGGGCGGATGCCCCATGGTGTACCGCCCAGGAGGCGCCCACTGCCCGGGGCAGAGTGAGTCTTAATACCAGGAGGAGTCACTCTGTTCTTGACCCGGTAAGCCTCCAGAATGGCAGGTCTGATCCAGAGAACAATCGTAACCTTGGAGGCCGGCAGGCCTCTTGGCGTAAAGTCTGGAATGACAAAAAGACAGTCCGTCTTCCTAAAGAAGGCGGTCCTAGACAAATAGATCCTCACCGCCCTGACCAGGTCTAGCCTGTTCAGCGAACGCCCCAGAGAATCGATCGGAGCAGGACAAAGATGGAAAGGATGATCTTATTCAAGTAAACGGGAAACGACGCACATTGAGGTAGATAAGGGTCTAATGAAAGACCCGTGTCCACCTCCTACTGACACTAAGCTAAATTGAATATCCTACTTCCTGTCGGTGGGGTGTACACTGCAGAGGAGGAGCTAACTTTTTTATTTGCATAGTGTCAGCCTCCTAGTGGCAGCAGCATACACCCATGGTTCCTGTGTCCCCCAATGAGAGGCAATAGAGAAATAGGGAATGTTGGATCTTGATATCTACTACAATATGTATTGTTACACTGACGAGCAAAAGGGTAACGATGTTTTGTACTTTTGACTTTCGCGATCCATATCTCACCATCCGTTACTGCTTCTAAGTTGAGACTACCATCATTTTATAGACAATCATCTTGGATATCTCATACATAAATTTGACTTCTAACTATTTCTCTATCGCCTCATTGGGGGACACAGGAACCATGGGTGTATGCTGCTGCCACTAGGAAGCTGACACTATGCACAAAAAAGTGAGCTCCTCCTCTGCAGTGTACACCCCACCGACTGGCATTATGCACTTCAGTTTAGCTTAGTGTCAGTAGGAGGTGGACACGGGTCTTTCTTTAGACCCTTATCTACCTCAATGTGCGTCGTTTCCTTTCAGATTTTCCGGAGGGATACAGGGTGAACAGTAACACCTGTAGTCCCACAGTACAGACTATGAGTACGGAGTGTACTGCCACCCCGTATCCTCATAGATACCTCAGCAGGACCATGATCCTAGCACACAAGCGTGCTCAGAAGTCCGGTCCTAGCTGCATTCTGACCAAATCGCTAACATGAGGGATATGGTTCAGAGCCTCATTGGAGCAATCAACAGACCTGTGGCTTCAAAGATTCCTCTACGGAATGCGCGGATCAGGCGGTTTCGTTTAGACGGTCGAAGCCCCCTTCCAAGGTTTTTGCTCCTCACCCTGAATTCGAGGAGATCCTGACCAGAGAAAAAGAGAATCCGACCAGACACTTTCAGAGAGGAAAGCGCCTTGGCATTT
The DNA here is from genome assembly GCF_051348905.1 of Ranitomeya variabilis. NCBI lineage: Eukaryota > Metazoa > Chordata > Amphibia > Anura > Dendrobatidae > Ranitomeya > Ranitomeya variabilis. The sequence goes on from NC_135236.1 coordinate 52,676,589, forward strand.
TATATCCTTTTTCTCCGGAGCTCACCGCTAATTGGACTGCTTCTCCCTCAGTGGATCCTCCAGTTTCCAGGCTGTCCACCAACACAGTCCTTACGCTATCTGGCGGAGCATCTCTGAAAGATTCTAACGATAGAATCATAGAATCCTTTGCGAAGTCAGCCTTCGAAGCGGCTGAGTCTACTTTTGCCCGGCCATTGCTTCCACTTGGGTTTCAAAATCCACATCCAAATAGGTCAATCAACTCCGTCGGGGCATCCTGGACGGGGCCCCACCTGGACAGCTGGCAGAGCTTGCCAACCAGATTTCTCATGCAGGTGAATACTTGGTCTCCGCTTCCCTGGATGCCGCGTCTTTTGCTGCTCAGGTGTCCAGCAGTGCTGTTGCCATCCGTCGGACCGTTTGGCTCAAGGCCTAGCAGGCGGATTTGTTTTCTAAAAAGTCCCTTACCAGCCTGCCTTTTCAGGATTCACGTCTCTTTGGTTCTAAGCTGGACCAAATCATTAAGGATGCCACCGGGGGCACAAGTTCCCTACTTCCCCAGCCTAAACCTCACCGCCCTCCTAGGCGGCAATTTCGGACCTTTCAGCCCTTTCGCAGCCTCAGATTCCTTTTCCCAACAGCAGAGGCCACAGGCACGTCAAGAGAAGAGGGTATCCTTTAGACCTACTCCTTCCTGGCGTTCTCGCTACTCGCAAGGTAGATCTTCCAGGTCTAGGACTGGAAGATCCACCTCGGCACGACTCGCGACAAGAACCCAACCCTACTTCCCAGGCTGGGCGGCCATCTCTTCTTCAGAGACATCTGGATCTCCTCAGTAGAGGACGCATGGGTCAGGGGGAAGTTGTATCCTCGGGATACACAATAGAGTTCTTTTCATGACCCCGGGATTGTTTCTTAGAATCCCGACCCCAAGAGACCCTGCTCTAGTTCCAGGTTTTTCGTAGCCATCACTTCTCTCCTCAAATCCGGGGTAATCGTTCCCATCCCAGAAAAAGAACGGTTCACAGGTTTCTATTCAAATCTTTTGTGGTACCAAAAAAAAAAAAAGACTTCAAAGTTCGTCCCATCCTGGATCTCAAATTGCTGAACAAGATAGTTCGTCTGAGACACTTCAGGATGGAATCCCTTCGTTCAGTAATTGCTTCCATGGAGGCTTAGGAATTTCTGTGCTCCATAGACATCCAGGACGTCTACCTCTATGTCCCGATATTCCCGGGACATCACCGATTCCTGCTCTTTGCAGTACTTCAGGAGCACTTTCAGTCCGTTGCCCTGCCGTTCGGTCTCGCAACCGCTCCCAGGGTTTTCACGAAGATCATGGCAGCGCTGATAGCCATCTTGAGGGTCAGGGACCTAGTACTTTTTTCCGTACCTCGACAACAACCTCATCTAGCCCGTTTTGGGTGGCTTGTCAACAGGAAGTAATCCTGTTCCTTCTCAGCGCCTATTTTTCCTGGGCATGCTCTTCGACACCCGTCAAACCAAAGTCTTCCTTCCCGAAGACTAGAGTTCCCAGGGTCCTCGGCTTCCCTCCTTCCGATCGGCCATGAAGGATCTGTGGACGATGGTTCCAACATTGGAAGCGATTCCCTTCGCCCAATTTCACTCTAGACCTCTTCAGCAGGCCATTCTATCACAGTGGGACAGGTCTGTTTTTTCCCTGGATCGTCCGATTCGTCTTTATCCCCGGGTCAAACGGTCCCTCAACTGGTGACTGACGTTACCTATCATCTCCCAGGGCAGGTCCTTCCTTCCAGTTCTCTGGCAGGTAGTGATGACAGGACGTAGTGATGACAGGACGCCAGTCTGCTTGGCTGGGGTGCGGTGTTTCGTCACCTGACTGTTCAGGGTCGTTGGTCGGCGCAGGAGTCCTCTCTGCTGATCTATGTCCTCGAGTTTCGGGCCATCTTTCTGTCTCTTCACTGGGAAGGGTCTGCCAATTCGAATCCAGATGGACAATGCCACAGCAGCGGCATATGTCAACCACCAGGGGGGGCCTTGTTCTCTGGCCGAGGTATCCAAGAACCTCCTTTGGGCAGAGGCAACGGTCCCGGTGATATCCGCGGTGCATATTCCCGGCGTGGACAATTGGGCCACCGACTTCCTCAGCCGCGAGGGCCTCGCGGCAGGGGAATGGTCCTTGCATCAGGAGGTCTTCCATCAGATTTGTCTTCGATGGGAGACTCTGGATGTGGACCTCACAGCATCCCGAATCAACAGGAAGGTCTCTCGGTTCGTCTCCAGGTCCCGCGATCCTCTCGCAGTGGGCGTCGACGCTCTGGCCATTTCTTGGTTACAGTTTGTGCTTCCCTATCGGTTTCCACCCCTGCCCTTGTTTCCCAAGCTGTTGAAGATCAAGGTGAAAGGGGTGCCGGTCATTCTGATCGCCCCGGTTTGGCCCAGGAGATCTTGGTTTGCAGAGATCGTCAATCTTCTCGCGGATGCCCCCCGGTGGCTCCAGACAGACCCGATCTGCTGTCCCAGGGTCCGATCTGCCACCCGAATTCTCGGTCGCTCAGTTTAACAACGTGGCTGTTGAGACCGCAGTTCTAAGAGCGTCCGGCCTTTCGGATCGGGTGATTCTCACTATGATCCAGACTAGGAAGCCTTTGTCTTCCAGGATCTACTATCGTACCTGGAAGGCTTACTTCCGTTGGTGCGAGTCCAACCACGTTTCTCCTATGTCCTTCTCACTCCCTTCCATTTTGGTCTTCCTTCAGGCAGGACTGGATTTGGCCTTGCTCTTAGTTCCCTAAAGGGCCAGGTTTCTGTTCTCTCCATCCTTTTTCAGAAGACGCTATCATCTCGGCCACAGGTCAAGACCTTCCTTCAGGGAGTAACCCATGCTGTCCCTCCGTACAGGGTTTCTGTGGATTCATGGGATTTGAATCTTGTGCTAGAAGTTCTGAGGGGTCCCCCCTTTGTGCCTCTCGAGCAGGTTCCTTGTCAGTTCTATTTTGGAAGGTGGCCTTTCTTGTGGCCATCACCTCCATCCGACGCGTTTCCGAGTTTGGCGGCCTTTTTCTTGCCGACCTCCTGTCTTGGTTATCCACCAAACAAAGGTCCTGAGGCTTCCATCTTCTTTCCTCCCTAAGGTGGTTTCCACCTTCCACCTCAACGAGGACATCGTTCTACTGTCCTTTTGTCCAGATCCGACCCATCCTCTGGAGCGATCTTTGAACAAGCTGGACCTCGTCAGGGCGGTGAGGATCTACCAGCCTAGAACGGCCTCTTTCCGGAAGACTGATTCTCTTTCCGGCGTTCCTGATGGCATGCATAGAGGCCTGCCGGCTTCCACGGCGACTATTGCTCGCTGGCTCAGAACGGCAATTTTGGAGGCTTACCGGGCCAAGAACAGAGTGCCCCCTCCTGGGATTAAGGCTCACTCTATCCGGGCAGTTGGTGCCTCCTGGGCAGTGCACCACAGGGCTTCCGCCCTACAGCTTTGCAAAGCGGCAACCTGGTCTTCCATCCACACATTCGCCAAATTTTTCAAGGTCCATACCTACACTTCGGCAGACGCCAGCCTAGGCAGAAGGATCTTGCAGGCGGCAGTGGTGAGTCCTCTGACCTGATGGAAGTCTGTTTTTTTTTCCCACCCCAGGGACTGCTTTGGGACGTCCCATGGTTCCTGTGTCCCCCAATGAGGCGATAGAGAAAACAAGATTTTTGGTTGCTTACCGTAAAATCTGTTTCTCGGAGCCTTCATTGGGGGACACAGCTCCCTCCCATATTATTCAATTTCTGTGTTCTATGACTGTTCTCATGTTTACAGTTCTCATGTTTGTTACTATGTTATTTCAACCTTATTGTTTTTCTCCTGCTTTCTCACTAAGTTCATAATGCCAGTCGGTGGGGTGTACACTGCAGAGGAGGAGTTAACTTTTTTTGTGCATAGTGTCAGCCTCCTAGTGGCAGCAGCATACACCCATGGTTCCTGTGTCCCCCAATGAAGGCTCCGAGAAACAGATTTTACGGTAAGCAACCAAAAATCCTGTTTTAGTTATTCCGATTCTTGTCTTGTCACTGCATTGTTACCATTTTGCTCCTGGTGTTGGAAAAATCTTTTTCTTCCTCAGTACTACAGAATTACAACCTGTTCTCACAATCGCTAATAGCTCAGTTGTGTAATCAGGCTGATTCCCAAGTGAAAGGTCATTGGTTCCAATAGAGGAGACATGAAGAAGATTTCCCAAGAAAAGAGAAACCTCATCATCCAGCTCATCGATAGCGGTCAAGAGACTGCTAAACTGCAACATGTGAGCGCCATGACAGCTGGAAGAATACGAGATGAAGTCTGTCTATCCATTCAGAAGCCAAGAGGTGGACATCCAGACAAAATATCGGAGTCAACAAGTCGGCTGGTGCTACAAACACAAGAGGCTCGTAGGCTTCGTAATAGTGAGATCACAGAAGTCCATGTGACGCACATAACACAAGTCTGGAATGGTGAAGAAGCCTCAGCTTCAATATCGTCATTAGAAATGTCGGCTCAAGTTTGCAAAAAAAAAGTACGAAAAGTGGACAGTAGAAGATTGGAAACGATTTGCAGTGGTGAGATGAGTCGGTAGGCTCTGATGGGTGAAAATGGGTCTAATGGATGGAGAAATGTGAAGGAACAGGGTTTGGTGGAGGAAGCCTGATGATATGAGGTTATTTCACAGCCAAAGGCGTTGGATACTTGAGCGGGATCGATGGTGGTCTCAATGCTGAGCTATATGAGAGTATCCTACAAGATGGCTCCTGTATAATGACCGACCAATGACGTCGCTGATAGAAGACAAGTCTGGAGACGCTGCAGGCTATGTGGGCACATATAGTCCATACAGGCTCCTCACAGTAGCACCAGCAACATATGGCCTGGAATTGCCGTCCTGACAAACACTTTGATGAAATCTGGACCGCCGTTGGTCTGTAATTGTAAAGGGATCTATCTGCAGCGGTTCTTCATTTGCCCACATGCATTCAGCAGCAGAACCTTCCTCAGATGAACATTAATGACCTCAGTGATAGGCAGCCGAGGCTGGAAGTGACGGGATTCCAGTTTTTCCAGATCAGGAACACGTCAGTCCATCCCATGATTTCCATAATCCTACGCCTTTTCCTTCATGGATTTGCAGTTTCACCTTCGAGTAGTGCATGTATCAATCCCTCACATATGCACTAGAGGGCAGTATATTATAAGTGAAGATTAAAGTATAAAACAGATCTGTCAGCAGATTTACACCCCCAAATGTGTGCATGTAGCAACGCGAATAGCGCTTCGGATCTACCATAGTTCTTTAGCCTGACTTGCATATCAATTTAACCCCTTTCGGACATCGTCCGTAATAGTACGCCGATGTCGGACACCCCTCAGTGCCGGAGCCCGCACCTTTCTGGGCACATGTCTGCTGATATATACAGCTGACATGTGCCCGTGACATCCGTGGGTGGAATCACTATCCACCGCGGTTGTTAACTAGTTAAATGCCAGTCATCCAAAACTGATCTTCTGATGAAACTGCTTTTCCTGATTTGGATGCCCAACAAAAGGTGAAGAAACCTCAACTTCAATATCGTCATTAGAAGCGTTTGCTCGAGTTTGCAAAAAAGTATGAAAAGTGGAGAGTAGAAGATTGGAAATGGGCGATTTGGAGCGATGAGACGCAAGTCAATAGAGTAGAATCTGATGGGTGCCAATGGGTTTGGAAGAAACAAGGGGGAAAAAGGGGCTAACGGATGGAGAAATAGAAAGAAATGTGAAGTTCGGTGGAGGAAGCCTGATGATATGCAGTTATTTCACACACAAAGGTGTTGAATACTTAACCAGGATTGATGGTGGTCTCAATGCTGAGCTATATGTGACTGTCCTACAAGACGAGTTACTTCATACACTCGAGTACTATGGGTATGAAATGGACGACATTGTGTTCCAGCAGGAGAACAAGATGAAGCATACGTCGAGATTGGCGAAGAAATGGTTCAGTCACAATGAAGTAGAGGAGCTGGATTCCACCCACAGTCCCCAGACCTCAACCCAATCCAACACTTGTGGGTAGAAGTGAAGAAAAAGCTGTATACAGACCCAAGTGAGGCGACCAGTGTGCACCAATATTGGGAATCTTTAGAAGAGACCCGAGATCAGATTTCAGTGGAGACATGCTTGAATCTGACGGAGAGCAGAAGGATTCAGGCAGTGGTGGAAGACAAAAGTGGATTTACAAAATACTAACAAATATTTAGATTGAGCAGGAAAACTGTAACAATGCAGTGACCTGAAGAATCTGCATAACTTATATGCTAAATAGTTGCAAGAAAAATTTGTATGAGATAGTCAAGATGATTGTCTATAAAATGATGGCAGTCTCAAGATCAAAGCAGTAGTGAATGGTGAGATATGGAGCCTGATAGTCAAAAGTGCAAAACATTGTTACCCTTTTGCTTGTCAGTGTATCTAATGCCTTGAACAATTTTGTGCCCTTCTGACATAACTTAGATCCCTTTGCTGTGTTGCCAGCTGTTTTGACCATGGATTTTACTATAATATGCAATAAAAAAAAAGTCAGGAAAATTCTCCTAGAAAAGCGAAGCTTTATATTGGGTTAATCAGAATCCCTGTAAATGATGGTGGCCATACACTGATTACTATATTGTTTCTGTTTTCACTCTCGCCCCTATAATCCTTCACTTTCTGCTAACCCCTTAATCCCTACATCACATAAGGAACTGATTATCTCTCCATCCATCCCCCCATCCATCTCACCTCCTTCTCAGAACTTTTCCTCAAAATACAATCCTCTGTCTCCAAACACAGACATCCCCCTCATGCTCTCTCCTGCTAACACTTATCTGTTCCTCCTCACTGCCGGTGACATTTCTCCAAATCCTGGTCCTCCTCACCACATCCCCAGTCATTTCTACCTCCCATCCACAATCTATCACACATTTCTGTATCCTCTCTAACCTTATACCCATCGCCCAGCCCCAGCTTCCTCAGTCCCACTAACAGGAGCTCTGTGGAACGCTTGCACTGGCTGAAACAAACTTTCATACATCCATGATCCCTTCATTACTAACAAACTTTCCTTTTATCACCGAAACCTGGCTCACCCCCTCTGACACAGCCTCTCCTGCTGCACTTTTTGTATGGTGGATTCCACCTTTCCCACTCCCCCCACCCCAGCAGCAAACATGGTGGAGGAGTTGGATTTCTCCTGTCAGACAACTGCTCCTTCAACATATCCCACCCTCCTTTGAGGTGCACTCTGTGCTCGTCTACTTCCCGATGAACCTCCAACTGGCTGTCATTTACCGCCCCCCAGGGCCAGCCACCACCTTCTTTGACCACTTCACCACCTGGCTACTTCATCCCCACTATCACCATGGGTGACTTCAACATACCCATTGACACTTCCCACTCAGCTGTCACTAAACTTCTATCTCTCACTTCCTCCTTCGGCCTCGCTCAATGGCCTTCTGCAGCCACTCACAAAAGATGGCCACACATTGGACCTCATCTTCACTCATCTCTGCTCCCTATCTAACCTAACTCACCTCTACCTCTTTCTGACCACAACCTACACATTCTCTTCCCTTTCCTCCCCAGGTCCACAATCCCCACTCCACAAACTTGCACACCCTCTCAGAAATCTCAAACACCTCGATCTATACTCACTCTCTGAATCCCTTCTCCCTCTTACAGACATACGTTCCCTACACAATGCGGATGCCACTGCCGCTTTATATAACACCACAATAGCTGCAGCTCTTGAATCGGTCGCCTCTCTCACACATACCAAAGCTCGCAAAATCAACAGGATAACCCTGGCACACCAGCCTGACCAAAGAATTGAGGCGGGCTGGAAAACTCCAATGAGGACTTCATCACATTCAGACAGTCCCTCACTACTTTCAAGGCCACACTCACCACAGCAAAACAAACCTATTTCTCATATCCTCCGTCTCACAACTTTAAACAGTTATTCAACACCTTCAATTCACTCCTCCGTCCCCCAGCACCTCCTCTCTCTCCACTTATGTCAGCTGAAGACTTTGCCTCATTCTTCAAACTGAAGATTGATAACATCAGAGAAAGCTTTGGCCTACAACCCTCCTAACTACTCAGCCCTCCTCCTCCAAAACCAGCTTCTCCACCATTACAGAAGACCAGCTTTCCGCCCTACTCTCGAGATCACATCTCACCACCCGTGCACTTGACCCGATCCCATCCCACTTCATGCCAACCCTAACCCATCTCTTCAAACTATCACTAGCAACTAGTGTTTTCCTCATGCTTTAAACATTCCTCAATCACACCCATCCTGAAAAAGCCCTCTCTTGACCCACCCTCTGTGTCTAGCTATCGCCCCATATCACTTCTCCCCTATGCCTTAAAACTTCTGGAACAACACATCCATTTCGCACTCTCCTCCCACCTCTCTTCCTGCTCCCTTTTCAACCACTTACAATCTGGCTTCCAACCGCGTCACTCCACTGAAACTGCCCTAAAAAAAAGTCACCAATGACCTGCTGACTGCCAAAGCCAAGCGACACTATTCTGTTCTCCTCCTCCTGGACCTGTCCTCTGTGACACAGTGGACCATTCCCTATTACTACAGACCCTCTTATCTCTTGGCATCACAGACTTGGCCCTATCTTGGATCGCATCATACCTAACAGACTGGACATTGTTTCCCACTCACACACCACCTCCTCACCTCGGCCCCTGTCGGAGTCCTGCAAGGTTCAGTCCTAGGGTCCCTGCTCTTCTCCATTTACACCTTCGGCCTGGGACAGCTCATAGAATCTCACGGTTTTCAGTATCACCTCTATGCTGATGACACACAGATCTACATCTCTGGACCAGATATCACCTCCCTACTAACCAGAATCCCTCAATGTCTGTCCGCTATTTCATCCTTCTTTGCTAGATTTCTAAAATTTAACATGGACAAAACAGAATTCATCATCTTTCCCCCATCTCACTCGACTCCCTCAACAGACCTATCCATTACAGTAAATGGCTGCCCAATATCCCCAGTCCCACAAGCTCACTACCTCGGGGTAATTCTTGACTCCGATCTCTCTTTCAAACTACATATCCAAGCCTTTCCACTTCCTGCCGACTTCAACTCAAAAATATTTCCTGTATCCATACATTCCTCAACCTAGAATTTGCAAAAACTCTAGCGCATGCTCTAATCATCTCCCGCCTTGACTACTGCAATCTACTTTGTGGCTTCCCCTCTAACACTCTCGCACCCCTCCACTCTATCCTAAACTCTGCTGCCTGACTAATCCACCTGTCCCCCCGCTATTCCCTGGCCTCTGCACTCTGTCAATCCCTTCACTAGCTCCCTATTACCCAGAGACTCCAGTTCAAAACCCTAACCATGGCATACAAAGCCATCCACAGCCTGTGTCCTCCTTACATCTGTGCCCTTGTCTCCTAGTATTTACCTGCATGCAACCTCCGATCCTCAGAAGATCTCCTTCTCTACTCACCTCTTCCCACAATCGCATACAAGCTTTCTCCCGTGCATCCCCCATACTCTGGAACTTTCTACGCCAACACATCAGACTCTCGCCTACCGTGGAAACCTTCAAAAGGAACCTGAAGACTCGCCTCTTCCAACAAGCCTACAACCTGCACTAACCACCGATCCACCAAACCGCTGCACGACCAACTTTACCCTCACCTACTGTATCCTCACCCATCCCTTGTAGATTGTGAGCCCTCATGGGCAGGGTCCTCTCTCCTGTACCAGTCGTGACTTGTATTGTTTAAGATTAATGTACTTATTTTTTTATTTGTATACCCTTCTTCACATATAAAGCGCCATGGAATAAATGGCGCTATAATAATATCATTAAAAAGTTAATTTCAGTTCTTCAATACAAAAAGTGAAACTCATATTATATAGGGTCATTACAAATAGAATGATCTATTTCAAGTGTTTATTTCTATGATTATGGCTTACAGAAATAAATTAACTTTTTGATGATATTCCAATTTTGCGAGAAGCACCTGGATGTAACGAGGGTAAATGTGATTGGCTAATTCTGAACACAATTTAACCCCAGTTAAATTCAGACTTACGCAACCACATTATTATTGTTTTATTTTCATTTCCTCCTCAAAATGATTTCAGTTTGTTTCTCAATGGATTTGTGCAGATTATAGTCAATGTTAACCCCTTCACGACATGTGTCGTACATGTACTACGCATGTCGTGTCCATCCCTTTTGATGTGGCCTCCGGCAGTGAGACGACATCTTTCCCGTTTTGAACAGCTGACATGTGCCTCTAACAGCTGTGGGTGGAATCACGATCCTCCTTCAGCTGTTAACCCGTTAAATGCCGCTGTCAATCTCTGACAATCTATGTCACATGACCGCGGGGTCACTGATGGGTTGGCATGACAGCCAAGGGGAGCAAAAAACAAATGCAAAAAGGGGTTAACCCCTTCACCCCTGGAAGTATTTTCGTTTTTCGCTCCCATTCTTCCCAGCCATAACTTTATTTTTTTGGTCAAAATGGCCATGTGCGGGGTTGATTTTTTTGGGACAAGTTGTACTTTTGAATGACACCATTGGTTTTAACATGTCGTGTACTGGAAACTGGGAAAAAATGTCAAAGCACGGTGAAATTGCAAAAAAAGTGCAATCCCACAGTTGTTTTTTTGTTTTGCTTTTCTACCATGTTCAGTGAATGCTAAAACTGACCTGCCATTATGATTCTCCAGGTCATTACGAGTTCATAGACACCAAACATGTCTAGGTTATTTTTTTTATCTAAATGGTGAAAAAAAATTCCAACCTTTGTTAAAAAAAAAAATGCAAAATTTGCACCTTATTCCAATATCCGTAGCATCTCCATTTTTTGTGATCTGGGGTTGGGTGAGGGCTTATTTTTTGCATGCCGAGCTGTCGATTTTAATGATACCATTTTGGTGCAGATGCGATCTTTTGATCGCCCGTTATTGCATTTTAATGCAATGTTGCTGCAACCAAAAAAACGTAATTCCTGCGTTTTGACTTTTTTTTTTCTCCATGCCTTTTAGCGATCAGGTTAATCTTTTTTTTTTCTATTGATAGATTGGGAGATTCTGAACGCGGCGATACCAAAAATCTATGTTTGATTTTTTTTTATTATTTTATTTTGAATGGGGCGAAAGGGGGGTGATTTGAACTTTTATATTGTTAATTTTTTTTTTTTACTTTTGGAATGCTTCAATAGTCTAGAAGCTGCCATAACTCAATTGGCTCTGCTACATACAGGCAATGATCAGATCACCTGTATGTAGCAGAATTACTTGCTATGAGCTCCGACCATTGGGCGGCGCTCACAGCAATTTGGCAGTGACAGCAATAGAGGTCTGCAGGAGACCTCTGGTTGTCATGCCAACCCATGGGTGACCCGCGATCATGTGACAGGGGTCACCGATGGGCGGATTTCCAGAAGTGCATGTTAAATATCGGTCGGTTTGACCCCTTTTTTACCTTCAGTTCCCTTATCTAGATTTATAAAAATGTTGAATAACACTGGGGCCAGGACAGAGCCACGTGGTACCCCACTTGAAACACTCTTCCTATTGGGAGTAAAATCACTGAGCCAGTTATGAATTCACCTAACAGTAGCATTGTCATTCCCATACTTGGCCATTTTTTCAATAATGATAGTTTATCAAATGCTTTACTGAAGTCAAGATATACTATATCTACCACATTTCTCTGATCCTCTCAGTCAGTGACTCCATCATAGAAGGAAATTAGATTAGTCTGGTATGACTTGTTTGCTACAAATCCATGCTGGCTCTGGTTAATTATGGTATTCCCAAGTACTTACATGATGTTTAAAATCTGTTCAACGATCTTTCCTGGTATAGAAGTAAGGCTCACGGATCTATAATTTCCTGGCTAAGTCTTTTTTGAAGACAGGGATAACATTTGCTCTTCTCCAATCTTCTTGGACGTCTCGTTTTCCAGGATTATTTCAAAGATTCTGGTTAGTGGTTCTGCAATTTTCTCTGCTAAGGCTTTCAGTACCATAGGATGTAATTCATCTGGACCAGATTTAAATTCATGTAAATTAGCTAAGTGTTGACTCACCATCTTTCTGTTTATAGTGTGGATTCGTTTATGCCTTCAATGGCATTTGTGGATTAAGGCTCATCCTTGTATGAAGCTGTGTACTAACACTGCCTTTGCAAAGTACACCTGATGGTCACAGACAATTTATAAAGGCCGGTGAGGTCTGGCCAAGATAGACCTGTTGACTGGGAGCAATTCCAGGTGACGACCTCATGAAGCTGCCGAGAGGTGTTTTAGGGGTGTAAAGAAGTGATGAGTGAACGTGCTGGGATAAGGTGTTATCTGAGCATGCTCGGTTGTTTACAGAGTGTCTTCTGCATGCTCGAAAAATATGTTCAAGAGTCCCTACGGCTGTTTGACAGCCGCAACATATGCATGGATTGCCTGACAATCCGTGCATGTGTTGTGTCTGTCAGGAGGAAGACAGGACTGCAAGTATCAGTGCAATGCCAGGTCTGGAACTGTCAAGGCTGCATCCAGTGTTGTCGGGGGGGAGGAATTGGGAACCGGACAGGACCCATGACCTGGTGAGAGGGGGCGTGGTGAGACCGGGGAGAGAGCAGGAAGCGCGGGAAAAGAAGTTTCCCGCCGGCAGAGAAAAGAGAGGGACGTGTCCCGCACGCTGCAGAGCAAGAGGAGGCGCGGAGCTGAGACCCGTCAGAGGTTACCCTGAGGGTCTCCGAGAGTCAGTGAGCTCGCAGAGCAACAGACGCTCAGCAGAGCAGTGTGCGGTGCTCGCATTGAAAAGCGAGTGCTAGGTGCAGGATCATGAGGTGTGTTCCTCCCCACTGACGGGTGTGCAAAGGAGCACGCATCGGATAGACTTCTACGGCACTTCCCGCTGTCGGTATTTCAACTTATAAGATTGTATGCGACTGAGGAGCAGAGAAGGCACAGTAAGTGGTTTAATAATAGGACTGTTGTGCTATTCCATAATTACACTGTTAATTAACAGTTTACCTCCCTGCGAGTCTAGTATTGTTATAAATTAAACCGCACTGTTAATCCTTGCGTTGCATTTCTTGCATCCCTGTACCCGCTTACACTTGGCGTAGTCGGCAGGATGCAGTCTACGAACACAGAGGCAGCAGACCAATCTGTCATGAGTGCACCGAGGGCCAGCTTACCGCTGGGGACCATGCTCCGCAATCTCCCAAAAATTACAGAAAATAATTTTATGCTGAAGATGCACCCTATGACTCTTGCTATGCAAGCAGAGATTGCTGTGATGGCCCTGGATGGTGATTCTAGATGTTTTGTGATGTTTAGCCCCCCCCATGAACAGGACACTCTGAACAAGGTGTTGCGGATTTTGGAAACGATGCATGGGGATCCAACCAATATTGGTGAATTGCGGATGCAATTGTTCCGCCGTGTTCAGAGACAGGGGGAGTCAGTGACTCAATACATTAATGCGCTGCAAGAGGTGAACGCGTGTATCGCCAAACGGGACGATGTGGGGGCAATAGAAGCGGGCCCCCAATGTGATATTGAGGGATTGGTTTGTGGCGGGCCTCAGAGACACGTCGCTTAAGCAAGCCTTGCGGGAGCGCCTCTGTGCCAAACAGAGTATGACCTTCTTAGAAATTGGGGCTGAAGCGTACGTGAGAGCAGGGGACAGCAGCCTTGGCAGGGATGGTCCGGAGCAATGAGATACCCGCCCCGGCCACACCAGAATGGGTCTGAGAAATCTGAAAGAAAATACAGGAGAATCGGGAAGAGTAGTCCAGCCTCAGATGGGCCCCCAATTGTAACTCAAAATACGCCCAGAGACAGGAGTGACTCAGAGTCCCGCTTGCTCGTTGAACCTAGTCAGGGAATGGGACAATCTCGTACAGAATGGAATCCAACTTGTTTCAAGTGCGGGAACACCGGACACTATGCCCAAGGATGTGCGAGATTGGGAAGGTCCCTACCTCGACAGCCTTTGGCTCCGTGGCTAGGGACACCGCCCAGAGTGACAAGGAGGAGAGGGCAGTCCCAAAAATTTGCTACAAGTCCTACCATCTGTGCCGAAGTGAATGGGTGAGCCATCCGTTGCTTGATTGATATTAGTTCACAAGTGACCACCATGCTGGAAGTGAACTTTAGATGTCATTTTCCAGAAGTGTTGTGGCTGCAGTGGGGTCAAGTGATCAGATTGACGGCGGCCTACCAGTTGCCCATCCCGGTCGCAGGGGTGGTCTGGATGGAGATTAAAGTGTGCGGAAAGGATGTGGGCCGAAAAGGAGTCGTGTTGGTCGCCGGAGATGTCGGCAGCGGGCTTGCAGTGACTTTCAGGATGAATGTACTGAAAGAAATCGGAACTCTCCTGATCAGTGAGCCGCACAAGGCCTTTCTGGACCATTGGAGCCCATGAACCCCCCAGAGAAAGGTATTTCAGCAACTGATACGGGCTTCTGAGGCCCAGGAAACGTCAAGCAAAGAGAAAGTTTTGGGAAAGGTGATGGTTCCTACAGCTGATAAACTCATTCTGCCGCCTGGTCAGACTGTGCTCACGCTGCCAGTACAAGCCTGTATGCCCTCAAAGAAGTGGAAGTGCAGATAGAGACATCGGTGGACCAGGTGCCCCCAGGACTCCTCGTCGCTTGGACATTAGCCACGGTCCAGGATAACGTTGTGGTGCAGTGCATCAACCTGGGAGAAGATAATCTCACCCTCCCACCTGGGAGTTAAGTGGCTCAGGTCCTGGGAATGCCATTTGGTGCAACCAGAGACCATACAGTTGGCAGTAATGCAAGATCCATGGACCCTAGCTGTAAGTTCAGCTAGAAGAGTATAACCCATGTATTGAATATTAAAACATAACTTTTACTGTCATATTTAAAATGGAACAAACAACTAATAAACACAAGTGCTCACGCCGAAAACAGTGCACATAATAAAAACTGGTTGTATCTCACCAATCGTAGACTGGGGTACCCACGTGGATAAATGGGGGTACCAGGGAGGGTCCAGCAATAAAGTGGAGCAATATGTAAAGGGATGGGGAACTCTTGTCTACTCCCCTGTCGTGCCCCAGCATTGACTCCTGTCCTAACAAGGACAGGCCCAGATGAGCCCTAAACTGGACACCACCCCACCAAGTATGTTAATGTAAAACGCCTCCCAACGCGTTTCTTCTCCAGTCACAGAGATTCATCAGGGGAGTTCAATCAGTCCATGAGCCAGATTTTGCTCAGGTATAAAGCATTGAGGATGTCAGCAGTGGCTGTGTGTCCTCTAGTAGCAGAAAGATTTCTGTGTGGCCATCTGCCACAACCGGTGAGTACGACCCTAGCTGTAACAAGTAGTGTTGAGCGATACCGTCCGATACTTGAAAGTATCGGTATCGGAAAGTATCGGCCGATACCGGCAAAGTATCGGATCCAATCCGATACCCGATACCAATACAAGTCAATGGGACTCAGGTATCGGACGGTATTCCTGATGGTTCCCAGGGTCTGAAGGAGAGGAAACTCCTTCAGGCCCTGGGATCCATATTAATGTGTAAAAGAAAGAATTAAAATAAAAAATATTGCTATACTCACCTGTCCGACGCAGCCGGGACCTCAGCGAGGGAACCGGCAGCGTTGTTTGTTTAAAATTCGCGCTTTTACTTGGTTACGTGAGGTCCCGGCTTGTGATTGGTCAGGGCGGCCATGTTGCCGGGACGCGGACCAATCACAGCAAGCCGTGACGAAATTACGTCACGGCTTGCTGTGATTGGTCCGCGTCCCGGCAACATGGCCGCCATTAACCAATCACAAGCCGTGACGTCACGGGAGGCTGGACATGCGCGTATTTTGAAAAGCGCGCGTGTCCAGCCTCCAGTGACGTCCCGGCTTATGATTGGTCACGGCGCCATGTTGCCGGGACGCGGACCAATCACAGCAAGCCGTGACGAAATTACGTCACGGCTTGCTGTGATTGGTCCGCGTCCCGGCAACATGGCCGCCATTAACCAATCACAAGCCGTGACGTCACGGGAGGCTGGACACGCGCGCTTTTCAAAATACGCGCATGTCCAGCCTCCCGTGACGTCCCGGCTTGTGATTGGTTAATGGCGGCCATGTTGCCGGGACGTCACTGGAGGCTGGACACGCGCGCTTTTCAAAATACGCGCATGTCCAGCCTCCCGTGACGTCACGGCTTGTGATTGGTTAATGGCGGCCATGTTGCCGGGACGCGGACCAATCACAGCAAGCCGTGACGTAATTTTGTCACGGCTTGCTGTGATTGGTCCGCGTCCCGGCAACATGGCCGCCCTGACCAATCACAAGCCGGGACTTCACGTAACCAAGTAAAAGCGCGAAATTTAAACAAACAACGCTGCCGGTTCCCTCGCTGAGGTCCCGGCTGCGTCGGACAGGTGAGTATAGCGATATTTTTTATTTTAATTCTCTTTTTTACACATTATTACATTAATGTTGTTCCGATACCCGATACCACAAAAGTATCGGATCTCGGTATCGGAAATTCCGATACAGCAAGTATCGGCCGATACCCGATACTTGCAGTATCGGAATGCTCAACACTAGTAACAAGAACAACGGAGCATCTGCCTGGAAGGTCATCGAATCTTGGAGCAGATGCGGGTCGAATTGACAGGACTCACCACAGCAGGTACGACAGGTGGAAGCTGTACTAGAGCGCTAGCAGGAGGTCTTCGCTCGTCATGAAGATAACTTCGCTCACAAGATTCCCACGGGAAATGCTGCACCAGTACGGGAAAGATATCAACAGATACTGCCTCAGATGTACAAGGAAGCGAAGAAGATGCTGGCTCACATGTTGCAGAGCGGAGTCATACGGGAGAGTCAGAGCCCGTGGGGGCTCCCACTGTTTTAGTTCAGAAAAAGGACGGAACCCTGGGCTTCTGTGTTGATTACAGATGACTGAATGCTTGTACGGTGCGGGACTCCTACCCATTGCCCAGAATTGAGGAATCTGTCCACCTTGGCAAAGGCGAAGTATTTCTCATCCTTGGATGTGGCGTGTACTGGCAGGTGCCTATGGCTGAACAGGACCAGCCAAAGACAGCATTCATACTGCCCGTGGGATTAAGTTTAATAGGATGCCCTTTGGCCTGACTAACGCTCCCAGACGTTACAGCGGTTAATGGAGGATGTTGAGGGGGGGCTTGAATTTCGAAGCAACACTCACCTATCTTGACGATATCATCATCTACGTGGCCACCCTCGAAGAAAATTTTTGGTGGCTGGAGCAAGTGTTGAGTCTGCTGCAAAATCACGGCCTGAAAGTGAAGCTCCAAAAATGTCACCTTTTCCGCAAACAAATTGAGTATCTGGGACACTGATATGACTGGTATCTGCTGAAAAAGTGAGGCCTGCACGTGAAAAGATAGCGGCTGTGTAAGAATGGCCCACTCCAACCACAGTGAAATATGTTCGGGCCTTCCTGGGACTTACCGGGTACTACCGAAGGTTCGTAAAGAATTTCACCCGTCTCGCAAACCCGCTGCTGGCACTACTAAAGTGCCATCTAGTTCAAAGAATTGAGCTATCCAATGGGGAAGCAGCCAGGAAGAAGCCTTCTGAGCCTTGAAAATGGCCTTGACGGAGACCCAATACTCACCTATGTGGATTTCTCACAGCCCTTCATTCTACACATTGATGGAAGCCTACATGACCTGGGGGCCGTTCTATCATTAATGCAGGAAGGAAAGGAAAGAGTGATAGCCTATTCGAGCCGGTCTGTTCAAGACTCGGAATGGAATCCGGACATTTACAGCTCCTTCAAGTTAGAACTGCTGGTGTTGGTGTGGGCAAGGATCGAAAAGTTTGCAGAGTATTTGTCAGGGTCCTGTAGCAGAGTGCGTCTTCTTGCAGTCACCGCTGTAGTTAGGAGAGCTTCAATCAGCAAGATATCTTGAGTAAACAGTATTTACTTCATACTGGATAAACATGAGATACAATTCAGTGTCACATAATCCGTGCACTGACACATAACACATTCAAGAAGAAAGAATAATCAGGAAGTAAGAAAAACAACCAACAATTGAGAGCTTCCCTCCCCACATTACAGCAAGTATATAACTTTACACACTATCGCCATCTGCTGTCTGGTTAGTGTAATGTCCTCCTTTCACTTATAATAAGTCCTAATCTGTTGCATATGCCAACACCCTTTCTCAACAATAAGGACTTATTCAATCAAACCCAACTTTTTTATTAGTCTCTGATGTTTATCAGCATTCAACGCTTTCGTGAGGATGTCTGCTGTCATTTCTTCAGTAGGACAGTACTCTAAGTTCAAGACTCCTTGTTCCTGATGATCTCTCAAGAAATGATATTTCACATCAATATGCTTGGTTCTTGGATTGACTCTTTCCATTTGAGCAAGAACAAGACATCCTTGATTGTCCGCTTTCAGTTTTGTTGGTGCCAACTGTGGTTGTCCTAATTCTGTCAACAATTGTCTTAACCACAATACTTCTTGACTCGCATTTGCTGCGGCAACATATTCTGCTTCTGTTGAAGATAGTGTCACAATTGACTGTTTCTTACTTGTCCAACTTATTGGTCCACCTGAGAGAAAAAAAATATGTCCATTGGTAGATCTTCTGTCAGTTGGATCTCCAACCCAATCTGCATCAACATATCCTGTTAAAATGCAATCATCACTTGTGGGTAATTTCAGCTTAACATTGCTAGTTCCTTTCAAATAACGCATTACTCTCTTCACGGCATTCCTATCAGCTTTATTTGGTTTTGATACCTTTCTACTCAGGATTCCTACTGCTGCTGCGATGTCTGGTCTTGTAATGGTCGCTAGATACAGTAGTTTTCCTATTGCTGTTCTGTATTCTTCATTATTTGGTAGCATATTTTTTTCACTGTTCATCTCTTTGAGATAATTAGTTTCCATTGGAGACTTTACTGTTTTTGCATCCTTTAATCCAAATTTTTCTGTTATGTCTTGAATCATGTGATTTTGATTCAGTAGGAAACTTCCGTCTTCTTCTCTTTCTACCTGTATTCCTAGATATTGTTTTACATTTCCCAAGTCTTTGATTTCGAAATGTTGCTTCAGGATTTTTAAAATGTTTTCGTTATCCCTTTCTTGTTCAAAACAAATCAAAATGTCGTCTACATATATGAGTATATAAATCCATCTATTAATCAGCCTTTTTGTGTATAAGCATGGATCAGCTTTGCTTCTTTGAAATTTTTCATTTGTAAGTACTTCCGTGATTTTGTCATTCCACGCTTTAGCTGCTTGCTTTAAACCATATATGCTTTTCTGTAGTTTACAAACTTTGTTTGGATTTCTTTCATCTTTGAATCCCGGAGGTTGTTCCATATAAATGTCTTCTGTTAAATCTCCATTCAGAAAAGCTGTCTTTACATCCAGATGTCTCAGTTGCATCTGTTTCATTGCTGCAACTGTAAGTAAAGTTCTTATTGTAGTGTGTTTGACAACTGGAGCAAATGTCTCATCATAGTCTTCTCCATATTTTTGAGAATACCCTTTAGCTACGAGTCTTGCTCGGTATCTTTCAGCTGTGCCATCTGTTTGATATTTAACTTTAAAAATCCATTTACATCCTATGGTTTTTCTTCCTTCTGGTAAATCTGTTAGTGTCCATGTATTTGAATTTTGCATGGATTTAATTTCTGTTTCTGTTGCTTCTATCCATTTATTAGTTTCTTCTACAGGAAGGTTGGATATGTCTTCCCAAGAAGTAGGCTCATAGATTTTTCTTGTGCTTGTCTTGTATGAGAGACGTTTTGGTGGTTTTCCTTTGTTCTCTCTCATTGAACGTCTTGGTTCTGTGTCTGTTTGTAGATGTGATTCTTCACTTTCAGTATTTTGTTCTTCGTTAATTTCTGCTTCTTTCTCATCAGATATTTCTTCAGTTGTGTCACTATTGGTTTTCTCATTTTTTGTTTCAACTGAAATCATAATGTCTTCATTCAAATCTTCAATGAATGTCACACTGTTACTCACCGTAACTCTGTTTTGGGATCTCGGATTCTGTATCCTTTGCAATTTTCACTATATCCAACAAATATTCCTTCCATGGATCTGTTTTGAAGTTTGGAATGTTTTTCTGTTGGAATGAATATGAAAACTTTACATCCAAAAACCTTTCAATGATTGACACTTGGTTTCATACCTTGCCACAGTTCATATGGAGTTTTCGTCAGTTTTCTGGAAAAAAAGTCGGTTCTGTAGATATGTAGCTGTCATTGCTGCCTCACCCCAATATTTCTCTGGTAGTTTGGAATCAGTCAGCATACATCTTATCATCTCTGTTAGAGTTCTGTTTTTTCTTTCTGCTACTCCATTTTGTTCAGGTGTGTATGGAACCGTTTTCTGGTGTTCTATTCCATTTTGTCTTAAGTAGTCTTCTATTCTGTGACCTGTAAATTCACCTCCATTATCACTTCTGATGACAATTGGCTTCCTTTGAAATTTGTTACTTGATCTTGTTACATAGTCTACAAGTTTATCAAAAACTTCACTTTTGTTTTTAATTAAGTATGTGACTGTGTATCACATACTTGTAGAGTAATCGTCTATAAAAGTCAACATGTATCTATTGCCTCCTGATGTAGTCACTTTCATGGGTCCACATACGTCAGTATGCACCAAATCAAGTGGTCTTTCGCTTTTCATCTCACTTTCTTTTGGAATAGATATCCTTGTGGCTTTGGATTTTATACAACATTCACATCTTATGGTAATTGAGCAATCTGATATCTTTAAATCTTTTGTCAATTCTTTTCTCTGTAGTTCCCTTATACTGTCAGGGTGTCTATGTCCTAGACGTCTATGCCACATGTGAATACAGTTTTTGTGATCATGTGTACATACCTTCATCTGTTCCTTTGGTGTGTCAAAATGATATAATTGTTCATCTGCCTTGACTTTGGTTATCACCTTGTTTCCTGCAATAATTGCACACTCATTGTCTTTGAATTTCACTGTAAGTCCTTTTGTCCGAACTTGTTTGAACAATTTAGCATACTTTGTCCGATACCTTCTGCGGTTATTTTGCTTCCATCTGCAAGATAAATGGCTTCTTTCTTATCTAAATCAATATCAGTAAAGAAATTCTTGTCACTTGTCATATGACTCGTTGCTCCTAAATCAATAAACCAACCAAGTGATGATTTCTTGTCTGTTACTTTAAATGTGCCATTCCAATTATTCTCACATGAATCGGAAATTGTGTTTTTTACTTTCTGTGTATGCTGTTTATGTTGTAATTTTTGTTGTTCTGCTTTCCATATGGTACAGTCTTTCTTTAAATGACCTTTTTTCTTACATCTGAAGCATTCTCTTGTCTCTTTATTATAGGGTTTTTTGAATTCTGTAGTTTTAAGAGCGTTTCACGGTCCTTTTCAGTAGAAGAATCATTTCTTTGTTCTTTTCTTCTCTGATATTCATCTATTAGTCTTGTTTTCACAAAATCTAATGTAATGTCAGTTTCTGGTCTGTCTCAAGGGCATTTATCAAGGCTGTATACGAATCTGGTAAACTGCACAACAATATAGCTGCTACATGACTTTCTTTAACATCTTCACCAATAGATCTTAGCCAGTGGCGTAACTACAAAGTTATGGGCCCCGGTGCGAACTTCCAAATGGGCCCCCCCCCCCCCCCCGCCATAAAATTCAATGTAACCCCCGTAGAATACAATGCAGCCCCCCTCATAGTATAATGCAGCCCCTCCATACAGGGGCAGTGAGAAAGACACGAGCAAATGGTGGGGAGAGGGCACAAGGGGGCAAGGAAGACAGGCACAAGGGGACACATGGGGGCTAGGAGGCAGGGGAGAAGGATACAAGGGGACTAGTGGGCAAGGGAGACTGACACAAGGGGAAAATGGAGACTGACACAAGGGGCACACGGGGACAAGTGGGCAAGGGAGACTGACACAAAGGGCACACGGGGACTAGTGGACAAGGGAGACTGGCACACGGGGACACAGGGACTAGTGGGCAAGGGAGACTGACACGGGGAATAGTGGGCAAGGGAGACTGATACAAGGGGACTAGTGGGCAATGGAGACTGATACAAGGAGACACACGGGGATAAGGGACAAGCACAAGGGGAAAAGGGAGACAGGCACAAGGGGACACACAGGGACTAGTGGGCAAGAGACTGACACAAGGGGACAAGGGATACAAGCACAAGGGGACACACAGGGACAAGTGGGAAAGGGAGACTGACACACAGGGACTAGTGGGCAAAGGAGACTGACACAAGCACAAGGGGACAAAGGAGACTGACACAAGCACAAGGGGACATAGGAGACAGGCACATGGGGACACACAGTGACTAATGGGCAAGGGAGACTGGCACATGGGGACACAAGCATAAGGGAGACAGGCTGAAGGGGACACACGGCCCCCTGACCTGCCAGAGCCGCTTGCAGCTGCGACCGTGGTAGTTACGCCGCTGCCTCACACACACACATACTACAGATATCACACACACACTACAGATATCACACACACACACACATCATACTACAGATATCACACACACATCAGTTATCACACACACTACAGATATCACACACACTACAGATATCACACACACTACAGATATCACACACACTACAGATATCACACACACACACACACACACATACAGATATCACACACATACTACAGATATCTCACACACACACACACACACACACACACTACAGATATCACACACATCATATTACAGATATCACACACACACTACAAATATCACACACACACTACAGATATCACACACACACACACAGACATACTACAGATATCACACACACATCATACTACAGATATCACACACACACATACTACAGTTATCACACACACACTACAGATATCACACACACACATACTACAGATATCACACACACACACCAGAGATACCAGCTCATATACACAACTCACAATCTCCTCTCTGGTACAGGGGTGGCTGATGTAAACCGGCTGCAGCTCCTCAGCTTCTCCTGACTAAAGCGGCTCTGTCCCGCACCTCCCCCCTGCTCTCGCCTTCTGTCCCGGGGTTATTTTGGCTTTCTCTTAAATACGATCTCATTCAGACGTACATGAGATGTATGAGGGGGGAAAAATACAGACTGAGAAGCTGTCTCATCGTGATGACTGGAGCTGCTTCCTGTCTCTCACGTGCCCCGGCTGCCCCCTTCCCCTAGATACGCCTCGGACTGTTGCCGTGCAGGAGGAATCTCCTGCACTGCAACATGGTGTTGGGTGCCAGCACAGCCCGCACAGTGGTCTATCCAGCACAGCCCGCCCAGTGGTCTATCCAGCACAGCCCGCCCAGTGGTCTATCCAGCACAGCCCGCCCAGTGGTCTATCCAGCACAGCCCGCCCAGTGGTCTATCCAGCACAGCCCGCCCAGTGGTCTATCCAGCACAGCCCGCACAGTGGTCTATCCAGCACAGCCCGCACAGTGGTCTATCCAGCACAGCCCGCCCAGTGGTCTATCCAGCACAGCCCGCCCAGTGGTCTATCCAGCACAGCCCGCCCAGTGGTCTATCCAGCACAGCCCGCCCAGTGGTCTATTCAGCACAGCCCGCACAGTGGTCTATCCAGCACAGCCCGCACAGTGGTCTATCCAGCACAGCCCGCACAGTGGTCTATCCAGCACAGCCCGCACAGTGGTCTATCCAGCACAGCCCGCACAGTGGTCTATCCAGCACAGCCCGCACAGTGGTCTATCCAGCACAGCCCGCACAGTGGTCTATCCAGCACAGCCCGCACAGTGGTCTATCCAGCACAGCCCGCACAGTGGTCTATCCAGCACAGCCCGCACAGTGGTCTATCCAGCACAGCCCGCATCTCTCGCCCCCCCCCCCCCCACTCTCCTTACCTTTCCTCTTGCCAGCGTTGCTTCCTGCTCCGGCCTCAGGCTCGGCTGCAGTCTGCCCGGGATCGCGCACCCGCAGTGTCAGAGGCAGAGCGCGGAATGATGGGAGAGGGAGCATCTGTAGACGCTCTCTCCTCCGTCATTGCATTCAACTGTACCGGCGTCATAGACGCCGGTATAGTTGAATGCGACGGCAGGGGGGGTGAGTCGGCGGCGGCGGGGGGAGGCGGATCGAGCGGCCCATGACTGGCACCGGCTCTTCTGGCATTTGCCAGAAGTGCCCGATGGCCAGTCCGGCCCTGCTCTGACCTGCTGGCCCCGGGCCCCTGACCTGCTGGGCCCGGTTGCAATGGCGACCACTGCAACCGCGGTAGTTACGCCCCTGTCCATACTGTACAATGGCCACACATAGTGCTCCATACTGTACAATGGCCACACATAGTGCTCCATACTGTATAATGGCCACACATGATATTGCCTACAGTATAATGGCCACACATAGTTACTCCTACACATGCGGCTGAGCTCCGTACACATTGCACATGCGGCTCCCCTCCGTACACCTCTTACACACCCGGCTCCGCTCCGTACACCTTGCACACGGCTCCGCTCCGTATACCTCGTACACACACGGCTCCGCTCCGTACACCTCGTACACACACGGCTCCGCTCCGTACACCTCGTACACACCCGGCTCTGCTCCGTACACCTCATACACACCCGGCTCCGCTCCGTACACCTCGTACACACCCAGCTCCGCTCCGTACACCTCATACACGCGGCTCTGCTCCGTACACCTCGTACACACCCAGCTCCGCTCCGCACACCTTGTACACACCCAGCTCCGCTCCGTACACCTTGTACACACCCAGCTCCGCTCCGTACACCTTGTACACACCCAGCTCCGCTCCGTACACCTTGTACACACCCAGCTCCGCTCCGTACACCTCGTACACACACGGCTCCGCTCCGTACACCTCGTACACACACGGCTCCGCTCCGTACACCTCGTACACACCCGGCTCTGCTCCGTACACCTCATACACACCCGGCTCCGCTCCGTACACCTCGTACACACCCAGCTCCGCTCCGTACACCTCATACACGCGGCTCTGCTCCGTACACCTCGTACACACCCAGCTCCGCTCCGCACACCTTGTACACACCCAGCTCCGCTCCGTACACCTTGTACACACCCAGCTCCGCTCCGTACACCTTGTACACACCCAGCTCCGCTCCGTACACCTCGTACACACACGGCTCTGCTCCGTATACCTCATACACACACGGCTCCGCTCTGCACACCTCATACACACACGGCTCCGCTCCATACACCTCGTACACACACGGCTCCGCTCCGTACACCTCGTACACACATGCTCCGCTCCGCACACCTCATACACACACGGCTCCGCTCTGCACACCTCATACACACACGGCTCCGCTCTGCACACCTCATACACACACGGCTCCGCTCTGCACACCTCATACACACACGGCTCCGCTCTGCACACCTCATACACACACGGCTCCGCTCCATACACCTCGTACACACACGGCTCCGCTCCGTACACCTCGTACACACATGCTCCGCTCTGCACACCTCATACACACACGGCTCCGCTCTGCACACCTCATACACACACGGCTCCGCTCTGCACACCTCATACACACACGGCTCCGCTCTGCACACCTCATACACACACGGCTCCGCTCCATACACCTCATACACACACGGCTCCGCTCCGTACATCTCGTACACACATGCTCCGCTCCGTACACCTCGTACACACCCAGCTCCGCTCCGTACACCTTGTACACACCCAGCTCCGCTCCGTACACCTCGTACACACACGGCTCCGCTCCGTACACCTCGTACACACACGGCTCCGCTCCGTACACCTCGTACACACACGGCTCCGCTCCGTACACCTCGTACACACACGGCTCCGCTCCGTACACCTCGTACACACACGGCTCCGCTCCGTACACCTCGTACACACCCGGCTCCGCTCCGTACACCTCGTACACACCCGGCTCCGCTCCGTACACCTCATACACACATGGCTCCGCTCCGTACACCTCATACACACACGGCTCCGCTCTGTACACCTCATACAAACACGGCTCCGCTCCGTACACCTCATACACACACGGCTCCGCTCCGTACACCTCATACACACACGGCTCCGCTCCGTACACCTCATACACACACGGCTCCGCTCTGTACACCTCATACACACACGGCTCCGCTCCGTACACCTCATACACACCCAGCTCTGCCTTGTACACCTCATACACACCCGGCTCCGCTCCGTACACCTCATACACACCCAGCTCTGCCTTGTACACCTCATACACACACGGCTCCGCTCCGTACACCTCATACACACACGGTTCCGCTCCGTACACCTCATACACACACGGCTCCGCTCTGTACACCTCATACACACACTGCTCTGCTACATCCACACAAACCCATCCTGACCTCACACAAAAGCTTACCCTCCTCCAGCAAGATGACGACCAGCACTGCACTACTGTCCTGCACTACACGGAAGCCTTTGATCATGTGACTCCGACTCCTCCCCTCCTGTGACCTCATCACAGGTCCTGCGTGCACAGAGCAGCTGCAGCCATAGTTGTGGACGGTGTGCGGCTCTCTGGGGTGGAGGGGCTCTGCTGCAGGACAAGTGCAGTCCCACCCGTGATCGCGCGTGCACTGAGAGAGTGCACGCGCACTAGGGCCTGTAAAGAAGGTTTATTTAAAGGGCCGGCGGCCCATTTTGTAGCTCAGAGTCGGGGCCCCTAGGCACTGCGGGCCCCGTCGCAATTGCGACCCCTGCGACCGCGGTAGTTACGCCCCTGGATATCACACACACACACCAGAGATACCAGCTCATATACACAACTCACAATCTCCTCTCTGGTACAGGGGTGGCTGATGTAAACCGGCTGCAGCTCCTCAGCTTCTCCTGACTAAAGCGGCTCTGTCCCGCACCTCCCCCCTGCTCTCGCCTTCTGTCCCGGGGTTATTTTGGCTTTCTCTTAAATACGATCTCATTCAGACGTACATGAGATGTATGAGGGGGGAAAAATACAGACTGAGAAGCTGTCTCATCGTGATGACTGGAGCTGCTTCCTGTCTCTCACGTGCCCCGGCTGCCCCCTTCCCCTAGATACGCCTCGGACTGTTGCCGTGCAGGAGGAATCTCCTGCACTGCAACATGGTGTTGGGTGCCAGCACAGCCCGCACAGTGGTCTATCCAGCACAGCCCGCACAGTGGTCTATCCAGCACAGCCCGCCCAGTGGTCTATCCAGCACAGCCCGCCCAGTGGTCTATCCAGCACAGCCCGCCCAGTGGTCTATCCAGCACAGCCCGCCCAGTGGTCTATCCAGCACAGCCCGCACAGTGGTCTATCCAGCACAGCCCGCACAGTGGTCTATCCAGCACAGCCCGCCCAGTGGTCTATCCAGCACAGCCCGCCCAGTGGTCTATCCAGCACAGCCCGCCCAGTGGTCTATCCAGCACAGCCCGCCCAGTGGTCTATTCAGCACAGCCCGCACAGTGGTCTATCCAGCACAGCCCGCACAGTGGTCTATCCAGCACAGCCCGCACAGTGGTCTATCCAGCACAGCCCGCACAGTGGTCTATCCAGCACAGCCCGCACAGTGGTCTATCCAGCACAGCCCGCACAGTGGTCTATCCAGCACAGCCCGCACAGTGGTCTATCCAGCACAGCCCGCACAGTGGTCTATCCAGCACAGCCCGCACAGTGGTCTATCCAGCACAGCCCGCACAGTGGTCTATCCAGCACAGCCCGCACAGTGGTCTATCCAGCACAGCCCGCACAGTGGTCTATCCAGCACAGCCCGCACAGTGGTCTATCCAGCACAGCCCGCACAGTGGTCTATCCAGCACAGCCCGCACAGTGGTCTATCCAGCACAGCCCGCACAGTGGTCTATCCAGCACAGCCCGCACAGTGGTCTATCCAGCACAGCCCGCACAGTGGTCTATCCAGCACAGCCCGCACAGTGGTCTATCCAGCACAGCCCGCACAGTGGTCTATCCAGCACAGCCCGCATCTCTCGCCCCCCCCCCCCCCCCACTCTCCTTACCTTTCCTCTTGCCAGCGTTGCTTCCTGCTCCGGCCTCAGGCTCGGCTGCAGTCTGCCCGGGATCGCGCACCCGCAGTGTCAGAGGCAGAGCGCGGAATGATGGGAGAGGGAGCATCTGTAGACGCTCTCTCCTCCGTCATTGCATTCAACTGTACCGGCGTCATAGACGCCGGTATAGTTGAATGCGACTGCAGGGGGGGTGAGTCGGCGGCGGCGGGGGGAGGCGGATCGAGCGGCCCATGACTGGCACCGGCTCTTCTGGCATTTGCCAGAAGTGCCCGATGGCCAGTCCGGCCCTGCTCTGACCTGCTGGCCCCGGGCCCCTGACCTGCTGGGCCCGGTTGCAATGGCGACCACTGCAACCGCGGTAGTTACGCCCCTGTCCATACTGTACAATGGCCACACATAGTGCTCCATACTGTACAATGGCCACACATAGTGCTCCATACTGTACAATGGCCACACATGATATTGCCTACAGTATAATGGCCACACATAGTTACTCCTACACATGCGGCTGAGCTCCGTACACATTGCACATGCGGCTCCCCTCCGTACACCTCTTACACACCCGGCTCCGCTCCGTACACCTTGCACACGGCTCCGCTCCGTATACCTCGTACACACACGGCTCCGCTCCGTACACCTCGTACACACACGGCTCCGCTCCGTACACCTCGTACACACCCGGCTCTGCTCCGTACACCTCATACACACCCGGCTCCGCTCCGTACACCTCGTACACACCCAGCTCCGCTCCGTACACCTCATACACGCGGCTCTGCTCCGTACACCTCGTACACACCCAGCTCCGCTCCGCACACCTTGTACACACCCAGCTCCGCTCCGTACACCTTGTACACACCCAGCTCCGCTCCGTACACCTTGTACACACCCAGCTCCGCTCCGTACACCTTGTACACACCCAGCTCCGCTCCGTACACCTCGTACACACACGGCTCCGCTCCGTACACCTCGTACACACACGGCTCCGCTCCGTACACCTCGTACACACCCGGCTCTGCTCCGTACACCTCATACACACCCGGCTCCGCTCCGTACACCTCGTACACACCCAGCTCCGCTCCGTACACCTCATACACGCGGCTCTGCTCCGTACACCTCGTACACACCCAGCTCCGCTCCGCACACCTTGTACACACCCAGCTCCGCTCCGTACACCTTGTACACACCCAGCTCCGCTCCGTACACCTTGTACACACCCAGCTCCGCTCCGTACACCTCGTACACACACGGCTCCGCTCCGTATACCTCATACACACACGGCTCCGCTCTGCACACCTCATACACACACGGCTCCGCTCCATACACCTCGTACACACACGGCTCCGCTCCGTACACCTCGTACACACATGCTCCGCTCCGCACACCTCATACACACACGGCTCCGCTCTGCACACCTCATACACACACGGCTCCGCTCTGCACACCTCATACACACACGGCTCCGCTCTGCACACCTCATACACACACGGCTCCGCTCTGCACACCTCATACACACACGGCTCCGCTCTGCACACCTCATACACACACGGCTCCGCTCCATACACCTCGTACACACACGGCTCCGCTCCGTACACCTCATACACACATGCTCCGCTCTGCACACCTCATACACACACGGCTCCGCTCCATACACCTCATACACACACGGCTCCGCTCCGTACATCTCGTACACACATGCTCCGCTCCGTACACCTCGTACACACCCAGCTCCGCTCCGTACACCTTGTACACACCCAGCTCCGCTCCGTACACCTCGTACACACCCGGCTCCGCTCCGTACACCTCATACACACATGGCTCCGCTCCGTACACCTCATACACACACGGCTCCGCTCTGTACACCTCATACAAACACGGCTCCGCTCCGTACACCTCATACACACACGGCTCCGCTCCGTACACCTCATACACACACGGCTCCGCTCCGTACACCTCATACACACACGGCTCCGCTCTGTACACCTCATACACACACGGCTCCGCTCCGTACACCTCATACACACCCAGCTCTGCCTTGTACACCTCATACACACCCGGCTCCGCTCCGTACACCTCATACACACCCAGCTCTGCCTTGTACACCTCATACACACACGGCTCCGCTCCGTACACCTCATACACACACGGTTCCGCTCCGTACACCTCATACACACACGGCTCCGCTCTGTACACCTCATACACACACTGCTCTGCTACATCCACACAAACCCATCCTGACCTCACACAAAAGCTTACCCTCCTCCAGCAAGATGACGACCAGCACTGCACTACTGTCCTGCACTACACGGAAGCCTTTGATCATGTGACTCCGACTCCTCCCCTCCTGTGACCTCATCACAGGTCCTGCGTGCACAGAGCAGCTGCAGCCATAGTTGTGGACGGTGTGCGGCTCTCTGGGGTGGAGGGGCTCTGCTGCAGGACAAGTGCAGTCCCACCCGTGATCGCGCGTGCACTGAGAGAGTGCACGCGCACTAGGGCCTGTAAAGAAGGTTTATTTAAAGGGCCGGCGGCCCATTTTGTAGCTCAGAGTCGGGGCCCCTAGGCACTGCGGGCCCCGTCGCAATTGCGACCCCTGCGACCGCGGTAGTTACGCCCCTGATCTTAGCTGTGATATCACTTCCATCATTGAGAATATGTGCTTCTTCATATCGTCATTTGCACTCAATCTCATACTGTAAAGCTTTCTTAATAAAAATAACTTTTGATTCAAGCTAGGTCTTTCATACAGTTTTCTTAATGCTTCCCACATTCTCTTAGCTGTTTCTTCATTTCTTATATGTATTAATTGAGCATCATCCACTAATAAGCTAATGGTGGCTTTAGCGTGTCTATTCTTTTTATCCCATGTCTGATTATCTTGATCTGGTCTTGCTGTAACAATTACTTCCCATAGATCATCCTTAGATAACAACATCTCTACTTTGAATTTCCATAACTGATAATTTTCACTATTCAGTTTAGCTACTGTAAATTTCAGTTCTGTGTTACTCATCATCTTTATATAGTCTTACTTGTTTAGAGAGTTGTACTGAAGATTTTCTCCTGTATGTCCAGCTCCTGGGATGATGAATTCCTCTGTCACTCTGTATTTATTTCCTTTTGTTTACAGAGCTTATCCGTGCGCTCCGTTGTTATCTGGGGTTATAAACCAGAATCCTTCTGCCTTGTAGTGCAGACCTGTAGTGTCTGGGGTGCCTGGGCCCATAACCTGTAGCAGAGTGCGTCTTCTTGCAGTCACCGCTGTAGTTAGGAGAGCTTCAATCAGCAAGATATCTTGAGTAAACAGTATTTACTTCATACTGGATAAACATGAGATACAATTCAGTGTCACATAATCCGTGCACTGACACATAACACATTCAAGAAGAAGAAAGAATAATCAGGAAGTAAGAAAAACAACCAACAATTGAGAGCTTCCCTCCCCACATTACAGCAAGTATATGACTTTACACACTATCGCCATCTGCTGTCTGGTTAGTGTAAAGTCCTCCTTTCACTTATAAGTCCTAATCTGTTGCATATGCCAACAGGTCCGAAGTCCTGGTGCGCACTTATAATAATCCCCTAGCCCCCCTGCAAAATTGGGGCCCTGGAACAACGCTGTGAGGCCCGCATGGCGAAGTATCAGTACAAGATTGCTTATCAGTCCTGTGCTGACAATACACACGCTGATGCTCTCTCTCTCTAGTGATTCAGGAGCGGCGTGAACGCGATCAAGATGAAGAATTGGGAGCCGAGGAGATTCCTGGATTCCAGGACCTTGCTAGGTCGTTAGTGGCGGCACAGGGACAGATCAGAGAGGTATCTGGAAAACAAGTGCTGGGATGACCTCGGGATTATTATTATTATATAATAATAATAATTATATAATAATAACTTGCCCAGCTGAGACAGTGGGTGGCTCTGAAGCAACTTCCCAGCCGGCGAGAGAGACGCTCTTGTCCCCAGGGGCTCTGTAGATTGAAACAGTGGGAGAGACTCTGGTTAGAAGATGGATTGCTATACAGAAGAGTGCAGCTAGTACGGGAATTGGGGGGGGGTCACTTGGCAAGTAATGCTCACAGAAAAGTTGATCTGTGTGGTGGCTACAGAGGCCCATGAGAGAGGGGTGCACTTTGGTCCGGAGAAGACGTTCCAGTGGTTACAGAAGCTGGTTTATCACCCCCCGATTGAGGACGGCAGTAGTGGAGGCCTGTCAAAGATGTTGGAGCTGTAAACCTCCAGAGCAGAGAACTACGACAAAGATCATCGTGACTTCTGTCCCCTTAGAGCTACTGATGATTGACTACTTAGCCGTAGGCTCCGCACATCTCGGGTATGAACACTGCCTGGTGATGACCGATCACTTCACCAAGTTCGCTGTGGTGACTCTGACCTGGGATCAGACTGCTGAATCAGCTGCACAGGCAATTTGCTGAGATTTCATCTGGGTGTACGGTTGCCTGAAGAGGGTCCATTCTGACAACGGCGCTTGCTTCCAAGGTCGAGTGATGGAGGAGTTACATAGTTTGTACTGGATTGAGAAGTCAAGAACTACACCCTATTATCCTCAGAGGAATGGAGCCTGCAACGTTTCTATCGAACATTGATTCAGATGATCCGAACATTAGAAGATAGGAAAATATCTGAGTTTGTGGCTGAATTAGTCTGGGTGTACAAGAGGATACACTCTGTATACTTTGCTGTTCGGGCCAAAGGGACGAGAGATCAGAGAGCTGGAGTTGGATCTAGAAGAAGACTACCCGCGGATGGGGGAGGTCTTCCTGGGTACAACATAGACATCGGCTACAAACTCTTCGTAGGCTGGTACAGACGAAGTTCAGAGAACTCCAGCACCGTGAAGTGTGATGAGGGAGCAGCCGCCATCTTGGATACGGGCATACTAACAGAGATTGGTGTAACTCCATTTTGTTTCCTGGTCACAGGTCTGCAGAGATGAACACTCCTGGCCCCCACCTTTTCTCATGAATAAAGTTCCTTTTAGTATGGTAATGGACTGAGCACAGTGTAGCAGGCAGATGGCACTTCAGAGCTTGAGTGAGGAAGCCACACCAGCAGGGGGCTTGGAAGTGCTTGGGGGCTCAATTAAAGCATGCATGTCAGGTGGCTCCAGGAGCCTAAGTCTATTATCTGCCCAGCCGGACCGTCTCCGCCATGAAATTATGAATTATAGACGCGTCGTCCGAGGTACAGGCTCATAAAAAAATATCCTCAAGGCCCTGAAGAAATTGCGTATCTGACAATGCAACTCCCGGGTCCATGGGAGTTCTGGAACCTGAGATATAGAGATCAGCCTCCCACAGCAACCGAATGGGTCCAGGTTTGATCCCTATACGACTGGCAGAACAAACCTCATGCGCTGGTACCGCCCGTGTATTGATCCGATCACCCTGAGAGCAGTTATCCCATTTAGTAGATATTGGAATAAATCTTGCAGGGAAGCTGAGGGGTGGAGATTGCTAGCCCACCCAGTTACAGGGGGGAGGGACACAGAAAGTTTAAGAGCTGAGGACACTTGGAGAGTGACACACACTGAACAGAGGAAGATGACTAACTAAGGGAGAGGGTATGCCAGCCAGAGGGGTGCAAGCACACGCTTTCTGGGGGCTGCCCGGCAACTAAGTTTTGGACTTGCGGAACGCTGAGCCCCCCGGCTTCCACAAGCGACCTACAACCTGGTAAATTGACCTCCAGCTTTATGCCTCTAAGCCTTGTATTATGATTGTTATATTTTACTCTGACTGTAACTCTTGATATATTTTTACTGTATATTTCTTGTAATTACCTAGTGCGCCCTTAAGGCAATTAAATCATAAAATAATTTTGGGCTGATCCTTTTACTCTGATTGCGAATCCTAGAATACCCAGCGTGGGTAACAGGGCAGTCTCACCGGCGGTCATTTGTTCTAGGTGCAGTTCCCTTATTGACCTGAGAGACAAAGGGGGTGCCGGAGAGCTGTGCCTGTGTAGTTATGTCACGGATTGGTGACGTGGGAGGAACAGTAGAAAAAATGGAAGCGCACTTACCCTGGTGGGATACAAATCACTTTATTTGGACATTCTGAAAAGCAGACAGCAGGGAGGAATGTGGTCAGCTACGGACAACGGCCGTTTCGTGCCTGGTTGCACTTCAACGGGTCCTTAACGTGACGTGGGAGGAACTGGGTTTCCTTCACATTGGTGGCAGCGTGTGGGATCAGAGTAATAGTGTGCATGGGACCCCTTCTCCCAGACACTAAAGACTACCAGCGGTAACTTTTACTAGACGGTCAGAGTGTTGATATAAGTTGTGTGCAAGGTCAGGGTTACAGCTGTGTCAGTAACCAGAGGTTTCAAAGATGGCACCAGGAGTGTGGTGAGGGCGCAGGCCAGTGCTATGGTCAATGAGGAGGTGGACGGTACCGTTCAAGGCGAGGGGGAGCTCAGCCCGGACTCCCCAAGGAGTCAGCCACCCGTGCTTAGTCCGGCAAGGGACTACCCACCACCTATCCACCCCAGCCTGTCCACATCAGAGGCCCTTGTTGCAGCGGCACGTCTCGAGGTGGGTAATGAAGACGCCTATATGAGACTCATGGCAGCTGCAGTGAAAGCAGCGGAGGCCGAGCGTGCAGAACGCCGTGAAGCGGCGGAGCGAGTGTGCAGAACGCAGTGAAGCAGAGGAGCAAGAGCGGGCAGAACGCCGTGAGGCAGCGGAGCGGGCAGCAGCAGAGAGCAGCGGAGTGCCAGCACCGACTGGAGATGGCTCAACACGGGCTCCCGCTGGATGCCCCAGCACCACCAGAGTCCAGGGCTTCCAAAGTCCGGGCCGAGGACTTCCCTCTGCTTGAGAAGGATGGAGACCTGGATTCCTTCTTGCTGGCCATTGAAAGGACCTGCCTTCAACACCATCTGGCCCCGGATCAGTGGGCAAGATATCTGACCCCCCGTTTGAGGGGTAAGTCCCTGGAAGCTTGGGGGGGGGGACTTACCTGCCGGGGCGGAGCAGGACTACAGCAGCATCAAGCGGATCCTGATCCAGCACTACAA
Source organism: Ranitomeya variabilis (assembly GCF_051348905.1). Lineage (NCBI taxonomy): Eukaryota > Metazoa > Chordata > Amphibia > Anura > Dendrobatidae > Ranitomeya > Ranitomeya variabilis. The sequence goes on from NC_135236.1 coordinate 52,711,682, forward strand.
TCTCACGCCAGAGTCCTACCGCAAGAAGTTCCGGAGTCTGCAGCGGGGCCCAAAGGACACCTGGACCGACCACATGCAGGAGTTGCTGATAGCTGCAGAGCATTGGACCTCGGGTCTAGCGCTCACCACCCGCCAGGAGGTCCAGGAACTGTTCTTCACGGAGCAGTTCTTGTGGAACTGCCCAGAGGACCTCCAGCAGTTCCTCCGTGACCGGAAACCAAAGGGGGCTTCTGCTACAGCCGCCCTGGCAGACAAGTATGCCAATAACAGGGCGCCTGAGCCGAAGAAGCCTGCCAGCAGCACCTGGAGAGGGGGTAAGCCCAATCTTGCCCGTTTCCCCAGCCCCCAGAGTGCAAGGGGAGTACACCCTTGCTGCCCTCTCCAGGCCAGGCGCAGAACCCAGACGTTGTCATCACTGCAACCAGCTGGGACACTTCAAGGCTGTATGTCCCCAGCGTCTTAAGGCCCCATCCCTGTCCCCGAAACCGTCCAGTTTTATGTGTGGGAGGGGGTGGTGGGAGGTCCCTGGACAATTACCAACCCGTCACCATCGGCCGCTCAGCGGTCATGGGACTGCGGGACACAGGCGCTGAACGAACCCTGGTATGTCCTGAGGTGGTGTCCCCTCAAGACTTGGTACCGGGGAAAACCCTTTCCGTTTTCGGAATTGGAGGGGTGGAACCGGCGCTGCCTGTCGCCGAGGTGTTTTTGGACTGGGGCACCGGGAGGGGAATGCGGGAGGTGGGAGTAACGTCAAATATTCCTGCCAATGTATTACTTGGGACCGATTTGGGGTGGCTAGTATCTCAGTATGTGGCCACTGAACCCCCAAGTTCGGCTCCCCAAGAATGTCATGACTCTACTGTGAATGTTGATGTGTTGAATGTGCCTCCAACAGTGGAGGGAGTGAAACCTGAGGGTAATCCATGCACTGACAGCACACACACAGGGCTTACAGGTGGAGACTGTAGGGGAGAGCTCAGAGGTGGAGGGAGGTGCTGCTATGGGCAGTGTAGGGCCCCTAAGTGAATCCAGCCTGCTGAGTCTAGGGCCCCTGCAGGAAGAGGAACAGGCCATGGGGGGAGGGGGCGTTCCGGGAGAGGAGCCACCAGGTAAGACCCCAGGGCAGGAGTTCCCCACACCCGGGATGTCAGGAGTGCAGGGAAGTCTGCCTGACTCGGAGACTTGGTCAGGAGCCGGGGGGAAGCAGGCACTTCCCGTGGGCACGGCGGTTGTGGCCGCTGTCACCAGGAGTGGGATCCCCGGAGCCCATGGAGACTCGCAGAGGTCCGACGGCTTCCCCCTCTCTGACCAAGTGGCTGCCGAGTCAGACAGCAGCCAGGAGACCGATCCCGGAGAGCTGACAGCGGATGTGGCACTGTCGTCCATTCTCGCCACATCGAGTCAGGGATTTCAGGCAGCGTTGGAAGCTGACGCTAGCCTGAAAGCTCAAGGAGCAGGCGGCACAGCCTCCTGGGGAGTCAGACCGCGAGCGGGTGGTCTGGGACCAGGGACGGCTGTACCGGGTAACGGTCCAACAGGGTTCACCGGAGGCGTGGCCCAGGGACCGACAGTGGTACCCTATCCATTCAGGGCAGAATTGTTGCGGATAGCACACGAGATTCCCATGGCCGGACACCTAGGGATCGCTAAAACCAGGGCCAGGCTAGCGTATTTCTACTGGCCTGGAATGAGGACCGAGGTAATTGCCTACTGCCGTTCGTGTTACAGCTGTCAGAGGGTGGGGAAGGCGGGGCGGTGCTCCAAAGCCCCACTGGTAACTCTGCCCATCATTGAGGAGCCTTTCTCGAGGGTGGCTGTGGATCTCATTGGACCTCTGTCCACTCCCAGCCGCTCCGGAAAATGCTTCATATTAACGGTAGTGGACTATGCCACTCGGTACCCGGAGGCGGTAGCTTTGTGATCCATTCGGGCTGACAAAGTGGCCACTGCCTTACTGGAGATATTCTCCAGAGTGGGGTTTCCCCAGGAAATGCTCAGACAGAGGGACCCATTTCTTGTCACAGCTGATGGAGTCTCTCTGTAAGCAGATACAGGTGCAACATCTGGTAGCCAGCCCGTATCACCCACAGACCAATGGCCTGTGTGAGCGGTTCAACGGCACCTTAAAGCAGATGCTTAAGATGTTGGTCGACTCCCACGGGAGAGACTGGGAGCGGTATCTCCCACACCTTCTATTTGCCTACCGGGAGGTTCCACAGGCCTCAACAGGGTTCTCCCCCTTTGAGCTCCTGTATGGGCGACGTGTATGGGGGCTCCTTGCCCTGGTGAAGCGTGGGAAGGAGATTTGAACACCCCTGGAGTGTCGGCCATTGAGTATGTCGTGCGCTTCCGGGACAGAATGACGGCCTTGACGCGGCTGGTGCATGACAATATGGCCCAGGCTGACCAGAAGCGGTGGTATGACCAGAATGCTTGTGAGAGGACCTACCAGGTGGGTCAAAAGGTATGGGTACTGGTCCCCGTCCCACAAAACAAGCTTCAGGCGGCATGGGAGGGTCCATACCTCGTGCACCAGCAGCTCAAAGCTGTCACCTATCTGGTCACCCTGGACCACGCCCGCCCACGTGAACATGAAGGCACATCATGAGCGGGAGGCTTGTGCTCACTTAGTGTGCAACCTCCCCGAAGAAGGCGAGATAGAAACCCTCCTGGATCTGCTCACCCAAGGCGGGTGGATCCATCGAGGATGTGGGGGTTGGCCACCAGCTCTCGGAGGACCAACGTTACCAGCTGGGGGTCACCCTACACCCCTTTCGGGGGCTGTTCAGCAGCCTGCCCGGAAGGACTGAGGCAGCCGTCCATGAAGTCGCCCCCCGATCCGGCGCTCAGCATATCGGGTCTCTCTCGATGTGCAGCAGCACATGCGCCAAGAGATAGAAGAGATACTGAAGCTGGGGTGATCCAAGCATCCAACAGCGCGTGGGATTCACCTGTAGTCCTCGTCCCTAAAAAGGACCGAACTACGAGGTTCTGCGTGGACTACCGGGGACTCAACGCTGTGACGGTCACCGATGCGTACCCAATGCCGCGCATTGATGACCTGCTCGATCAGCTGGCCGGGGCCAAGTACCTGACCATCATGGATCTGAGCAGGGGATATTGGCAGATTCCCCTGACCCCTAAGGCACGGGAACGCTCTGCCTTTATCACCCCATTTGGACTGTACGAGTCCACGTTGATGCCCTTCGGCATGAAGAATGCCCCTGCCACTTTTCAGCGGATGGTCAACACGCTGCTCAAGGGACTGGAAGGGCATGCGTCCGCGTACCTGGATGACATTGCCATCTTCAGTCCCACCTGGGAGGATCACCTACAGCACCTGGCGCAGGTGTTAGGGCGGATCCAGAGAGCAGGGTTGACCATTAAGCCGGAAAAGTGCCAGCTGGGTATGAGTGAGTTCCACTACCTGGGACACCGGGTAGGTGGGGGAGCTCTGAAGCCAGAGCTCGGGAAGGTGGATGCCCTCCCCCAGGAAGCAGGTGATGTCCTTCTTGGGGACTGTCGGGTACTATAGGTGGTTTGTTCCACACTATAGCACCCTGGCCAAGCCCCAGACGGACCTCACCAAGAAGAAGCTGCTTGTCGCAGCCGACTGGACAGTCGCCAGCGAGACATCTTTCCAGGCGCTCAAAACCGCCCTTTCTAGCTCTCCCGTACTACAGGCAGCCGTCTTCACACGGCCGTTCATAGTACAGACCGACGCCAGCGACTTTGGCCTCGGTGCTGTGCTCAGCCAGGTCGACACTAGGGGACATGAACACCCCTTTTTGTACCTGAGCCGGAAGCTCCTGCCGAGGGAAGTAGCCTATTCCACGATGGAGAAGGAATGTCTGGCAATTGTATGGGCCCTGCAGCGTCTGCAGCCATACTTGGACGCCACTTCACCGTGGAAACAGACCACAACCCTCTCAGCTGGTTACACTCGGTCTCTGGGAGGTTGCTACGCTGGAGCCTCGCTCTCCAGCAGTATCACGTCACCATTCGCCACAGACCATGGTAATGCTGATGGGTTGTCCCGGCAAGGTGCGGAAGGGCGCATGGGGGAACACAGGAATGTGATGCCCCCTAGCGCCCTCTAAAGCAGGGAGGTGTGATGAGGGAGCATCCGCCATCTTGGATACGGGCATATTAACAGATTGGCGTGACTCCATTTTGTCTCCTGATCACAGGCCTGCAGAGATGAGCACTCCTGGCCCCCACCTTTTCCCATGAATAAAGTTCCTTTTAGTATGATAATGGACTGAGCACAGTGTAGCAGGCAGATGGCACTTCAGAGCTTGAATGAGTAAGCCACACCAGCAGGGGGCTTGGAAGTACTTGGGGGCTCAATTAAAGCATGCATGTCAGGTGGCTCCAGGAGCCTAAGTCTATTATCTGCCCAGCCGGACCATCTCCGCCATGAAATTATGAATTATAGACGCGTCGTCCGAGGTACAGGCTCATAAAAAATATCCTCATGGCCCTGAAGAAATTGTGCATCTGACAATGCATCTCCCAGGTCCATGGGAGTTCTGGAACCTGAGATATAGAGATCAGCCTCCCACAGCAACCGAATGGGTCCAGGTTTGATCCCTATACGACTGGCAGAACAAACCTCATGCGCTGGTACCGCCCGTGTATTGATCCGTTCACCCAGAGAGCAGTTATCCCATTTATTAGATATTGGAATAAATCTTGCAGGGACGCTGAGGGGTGGAGATTGCTAGCCCACCCAGTTACAGGGGGGAGAGACAGGAAGGTTTAAGAGCTGAGGACACTTGGAGAGTGACACACACTGAACAGAGGAAGATGATTAAGGAACTAAGGGAGAGGGTATGTCAGCCAGAGAGGAGCAAGCACACGCTTTCTGGGGGCTGCCCAGTAACTAAGTCTTGGACCTGCGGAACACTGAGCCCCCCGGCTTCCACAAGCAACCTACAACCTGGTAAATTCACCTCCAGCTTTATACCTCTAAGCCTTGTATTATGATTGTTATATTTTACTCTGACTGTAACTCTTGATATATTTTTACTGTATTTTTCTTGTAATTACCTAGTGCGCCCTTAAGGCAATTAAACCATAAATTAATTTTGGGCCGATTCTTTTACTCTGATTGCGAATCCTAGAATACCCAGTGTGGGTAACAGGGCAGTCTCACCGGCGGTCATTTGTTCTAGGTGCAGTTCCCTTATTGACCTGAGAGACAAAGGGGGTGCCGGAGAGCTGTGCCTGTGTAGTTACGTCACGGATTGGTGACGTGGGAGGAACTGGGTTTTCTTCACATGAAGCAACACCTATGCGAGTGACAGCTCTAAGGGCAGGATGTTGATCCGAGACAAGCGGCCCCGGGGAAAGCTGGAACATCCATGGGAGAAGACCCTGCATCGAGTGAAACGCAGAGTCGGTTCTGACAGGCCGGTGTACCTAGTTCAACCCGAACGGGAAGGAGCGCCTACTCAAACAGTTCATTGCCGTATGTTAAGGCCCTGTCTGTCACAGAGTCCTGAGAAAGGAGAGTGTGTTGGACATTGCCGAGGCGCCCACTTCACCAGTTCTCGAATGTGATGAGGAGATTCTCTCCTCAGCCTTGAATAATTCACCATCCACCAGTCCCCAGGAAGAGTTCGAAGCAACAGAGATGGCAGATTCATTGGATCAAAATATTTTCTCGACTTCTGTCAACCTGAATTACGCCGGTCGGAGCTGACGACAGCTGGAGTACCTCCCACTCGTTATGGACAAAACCAATTTATTTGGCAACAAATTACTCAAGGAGTGGAAGAATGTGAGTGTCTGCTGAAGGAACTCTCGCCCGTGGAATGGCGAGTTCAAGGAGGGCGGGAGTGCAAGGAGGAAGACTGGGTTGCAGGTATCTGTGCAAGGCCGGGTCCGGAACGGTCGAGGCTGCGTCCAGTGTTCTTGGAGAGAAGGAATGGGGAACCGGACAAGACCCATGACTTCATGAGAGACACGTCCCGACAGAGAAGAGCGGGACGTGTCCTGCACGCTGCAGAGCGAGAGGTGGCGCGGAGCAGAGACCCGTCAGAGGTTACCTGAGGTTCTCAGAGAGTCAGTGAACGCGCAGTGACAGGCGCTCAGTGGAGCAGTGTGAGGTGCTCGTGTTGAGAAGAGAGTTCCAGGTGCAGGATTGTGAGATGTGTTCCCCTCCACTGACAGGCGTGCAAAGGAGCATGCATCGGATAGAGACTTCTATGGCACTTCCCACCCGGCTTTACAGATTAATGGACCAGGGGCCTAACGGGCAAAATCAGTGACCGCCCGCTGCAGCCAGAAGCTAAATCAAGTGTTGGCAGCTTACGGCCAATGCCAGTATTTCAACTCTCATCAGACTGTATGCGACTGAGGAGTAGAGAAGTCACGATAAACGAAGTTTAATAATAGGACTGTTGTGCTATTCCATAATTCTTGCTCTGCATCCCTGTACCTGCTTACAGAGACTCGAACATATTATTCGGGCACGCCGAAGTCACTTGGTTAGCACACGAGCATGGTCAGATAACACCTTATCCAAACACATTCGCTCAACACTAGTGTAAAGTTGATAGCAAAATATAGAGGAAGAACAATTAAATATCTAATGTGTAACAGATTCTGGTTTGTTTCTTCACGCTATCTCCACATTTTCCTTTGTGGTTTTGCTGCCTTCAGTCGGATTTTAAATGTGCACATTTCTTTAAGAAAAAAGGAAATCAAAAGGAAGAACAGGCGCCTCTAAACTTTTACCCAGCACTGTAAATACTAGAAGATTAAAAAATATATATATAAAAATTAATATACACATTTCAAAAAAAAAAAAAAATCCCTCCCAACTTTATTTAACACTACAGGCAGAAGACGACCAGCAGAGCTGTGTCAGCAATGGTTTCCTATGTGTCTTCAGACATTACCTCTGAAAAGCCATTCCAATACGACAGTCTGCCATCCCACAGAGGACATAGACAAATGACAGGTTACACATAACGGGGGGGAAGGGGTGTATAAGGCGACAGACAAAAAAAAAACAAAAAAAACCCTAAAATAGATGAAGAAAAGAAACCTGAGGATACTAACCAGATCACGGACGTGTCGGCCTGCCCCCGAATACTAGAAGTAATCAATGAAGAAAAAGCCAAGCACTTCCAGCGGGGGTATTTAAAAAAAAAAAAGGTGCACACATGATGCAGGGACGGACACATTCAGGACGTGCTTCATCCACTTTGGAGGAAACAGAGGTAGGAGAGGATGGGAGACTGTGGAGAGTCCAGCGTAACGGAAAGTGAGAAGACTACCGAGACGGTCCAGTCCAGCGAGATTCACATTTTGCACCCACCCCAGGATCGATGGCTGCCGCCTCTCCAGAAAGCCGCTCTTTAACCCCTAACGTAAGCTTGGAACAGTTCTTCATCCCCGAACCTGATCCGGTCCAGAATCTAGACAATAAACGGCCTACAATGGGAACCTGCGTCGTTGGAAATACTGACGTTGGTGGAGAGTCAAGCGGCCAAAAAAAAAAAAAAAAAAAGAGGCTTTTACACATGATCTCCATACCACCCACCCCCTTTCCTTTCACAAACTACACCATTAACAGTACACTCTCCAAACTATATACGCATGCCGATACAAAGCTCTATGCCGGTAGTCAGATCCATCCAGGGTCCAGTCCCAATAAAGCACAACGAGGGAAGGTCCACACCCTTCTATGTCGTCCGGTCACAGGGGGACCACCAGTTGGCTGACCAATTTGATAGTGGGGGGGGGGGACGACTCACAGGTGTGAAGTATAAGACGAGGGGCTTCCATCTCTTCTTAGCTGCCCGAGACGAGGAGCCATGCACAGGAGTAGTGATGTAAAATTTAGGGTAGTTTTATACTCCACCCCGACGACGAGATTACCGCAAATCTAGAGGGAGGGGTGTAGGATAAAAAAAAAAATTGGAAAATACCAGCTGTAAGTAAAAATAACACTCCCCACCCAAAGAGAAACAGGCGAAAGTGGTGCTGAACCATCTCTCACCCCCTTCAGAGCAAATCAGCGCAGGAGGGTCCGACAGCGGGCACCGTTATGACACCTAAGCATGATACACGATTGCCCCCGAGTCTTCACTTGTCCATCTTCTTATGACACCACGTGAGATTTATTTTATTGAAAGTACTTAAAAAAAAAAAAAAAAATGTACAAGTTCATTGTCAGCATCCTGCTCCAAGTTATGAGCCAAAAAAAAAACAACAACCTGCAGATGTCAGGGGAAGAGGAGGAGCAGCAGAGACGTCTCTGCACCATTTGGTATCCTGTTGCTGTTGGTTTAGAAAGAGAAAAGGGGCAGTGGGGGCAAGAGGTAGGACGGGCAACGGGTGGTTTGGGGACTGGGCAAGCAAATTTTAACTCCCATAATGCATTGTGTTGGTGTTAATAGACATAGGGGATGCCATAGAGATGGCCGGGCCGCCCATGGTGAATTGGTTGTTGACTGGGTAGTAGTTGGAGGAGTTGGATCCAGCTTGTCCGGTGGCCGATCCTAAGGATAGAGGAGGAAAAAAAGAAAAGAAAACAAGCAGTTTTAACATTGACAGGAAGATACAGAGACCATAAAAAAAAGTGGGGGGTATGTCAGCGGCCGGACCTCACCTTGAACAATCCCTGTGCTCATGATAGATCCCATTCTGGAGTGGGTGTGATTAACGATTCCTGTGTTAGCTGCAAGGAAACGGGGGAGGAGGTGGGGATGGAGATGGGAAGGTTATAGGACACACATTTCCCCCACAATACCATGACAGTGTAAAGGACTGCATTAATGCAGCATGGTCCTGAAATCAGACCACAGACTGGCACAGTGCCACAGGAGCAGCGAGCTGTCCAGCACCATTCACAACCGCAGCGGCACAGATGACATCCCGGGCATAGTGTGTACAGACGCCACTACATCACCTCCGATGAGTGCACGCAGGACAACCCTGCAACGTCCTTGCTAGTGATAAGCGAATGTGCTCAGACAAGGTGTTCTCTGAGCATGCTCGGGTGCTAACAGAGTGACTCCGGCGTGCTCGAATAACATGTTCAAGTCCCCGCAGCTGCATGTCCTGCAGCTGTTTGAAAGGTACAACACATGCAGGGATTGCCTAATGCTATCTCAACATGCATTACAGCTGTCGAACAGCCACGAGACATACAGCCATGGGAACTCGAACACAGTATTCAAAAATGCCCAAGTCACTCGGTTAGCACCCGAGCATGCTCAGATAACACCTTATCCAAGCACGTTCAGTCATCACTAGTCCTTATGTGTTAAGCCCAGTCTACCGGGAAGTCTAACACTACCAACCTGCCATGTCGGTGGGTGAATACCTGTCATATATCAGAAGGAAGACGTGTCCCCAAATCACTATCACCCCATAAGATTCCTAACTACAAACCGGTAAAAAAATATTCACAAAAAAAAAAAAGAAGTGCTGAAGAATTAGATATCCCCCGGTACCTAAGAAGAGGTTCTCAAGGTGAAATATTCCCATTCTGTCAGTATGTCAGCCACTCCTCACAGAAGTTATTACAGGGAATCTGACAGCAGGTGTTGGCTATGTAACCCGAGAGTATTGTGTAGGGGCTGAGTGCCTGATTCCAGCCATGTGTTACTTACTAGGCTGTGTGTTGCGTTTTCAATACCACTGCAGGACTAGATGTCTTGTGCTTCCTAGTCCTCCTGCTGTGTAACTCCGCCCTCCACAGCTTATTGGCAGTTATCATTGCAGTGTACACAGTAAGCTGCCAATCAGTGATGTGGGCGGGGTTATACACAGATCAGCATTCTGAACTCTGCTAGATCTGCAGCAAAGAAAACTGATTCTATGAAAATGATAGAAGGTGACACATCACAGAGATCCAGGCATCTGCCTCTAATTCATGATGTTCTCAAATTACTTGGCAGAAACCTGCTGACAGTTCCCCTTTAAATGAGGTCTGACACCCAATTCATGGCGCCCACGCTGCGGCTCCAGCTGCGGGCGCCGGACTGGTCCCGGCTCCAGCTGCGGTCCACGGATGGATCCTTACAGTATATTTTCTCTAAAACCAAATTTGGCCAGCAAAAATTAGACAACAGGTTCCCTTTAAAGGGAGATTCCACTGAGAAACCTCAGGATAGAGTCACTTAGGGAGATAAACCCGTGCAGCAGAATATACAGGCTATAAGCAACCACCAGGCTTATATATATAATTATTTCCACTGTTAGTCTGGTCACAAATGAAGGGTCAGTGATGTGGTTAGCGAGTCAGTCTATAGGGGTGAGATGCCCTGCGGTCACCAGAGAGGCCTGGAGACAGCAGGACCTGGGTGATGCCGGCAATGCAGGTGATTGATGGATCAGCTGGTGAATGAACATGCAACTTTAAAAGAAGCAGAACAGGAGAATCATGGCTACAGGGTGTGTATGAGTCTGAGCTGCAAAACCATCGACTTCCATGGAGCAGCAATACCAGACGCCACCCGCAGACAAGTGTGGCGCTCTCTGAAAGAAAGCAGCCATGCATCATCCTGGGGCAGATCTTTTAGACAGTCATTGTGTTGCATGAAGCCTCCAACGCTCCTCAAACAACTACTGACCTGATCTAAGGGGAGAAGCGAGAACTGATCCAGAGTACAGAAGAGGGTAGAAAAGAGGAAACTGGAAGAACTCCGGAGGCTCCAACAGCCTAATGACTCAGGGAAGATGCCATTATCAGGTATGGTAGATTATTTCTAATGCTGAATATTAGGGGGTTCAATCAGAAGTGAGTGCTCATCTTTGAACACCAATGTGATTTACATTACTGATCCTGAGTTACATCCTGTATTATACCCTAGAGCTGCACTCACTATTCTGCTGGTGCAGTCACTGTGTATATACATTACATTACTGATCCTGAGTTACATCCTGTATTATACTCCAGAGCTGCACTCACTATTCTGCTGGTGCAGTCACTGTGTACATACATTACATTACTGATCCTGAGTCACATCCTGTATTATACCCCAGAGCTGCACTCACTATTCTGCTGGTGCAGTCACTGTGTACATACATTACTGATCCTGAGTTACATCCTGTATTATACCTCAGAGCTGCGCTCACTATTCTGCTGATACAGCCACTATATCCATACATTACTGGTTTTGAGTTATGACTCACTTTATACTTTGATACAGAGCTGCATGTAACATTTTGCAGATTTCATTGGTGAAATCTCCCAAGTATTCCCCTTCTTGCTCACTGTCTCCCTTCCCCTTCTTGGGATCATCCTCATAGTAACCTAAAGCAGAAACCCTCAACCCCTGAGCAAAGTTATTTGCATTACCGCAGGATTGTTGATAGTTTCCCACAAGCAGCAGAACTATTATGCAGATTGTGTTCAAAGATGGCCATCCACTTTTAGAGGATTTTTTTATCCAAATATCTGATTAATAAGACAAAGATCTTAGGCATCAATCTTCTACATGCCGCCCAACAAGCACGCTAATGCCAGCGGATTCTGGGCAGAGCACTTACACTAACCTGTCAGACCCGTTTGTCTTGGCACAGTAATGCCGCCCGGCTGACTAATGGCATCGGTGCCATCATTTGGCGTTTCACCGTGTGTTATTAATCAGTCATTTCCATAATGTAAGTTTAGTGAAGGAAATCAGATCACAAATGCAATGTCATTACTGGGACTAGTGTGGACCCCATCGCTGTACCCCATTAGTCCCTTTGCCCCTCTTCAGTTTTCAGCAGTGTCACCTACTGAGGTCCCACTTCCAGTAAGGACATTACATTAGGTCACAGGTTAATATAGGAGGTAAAGTCCTGGATTATTTTCTCCACTTCCATGGGTGATGGACCACATGATGTTAATGGTAAAATGCTCCCGAGAGGTGGTGGCCCAATTTAATGGCTGATGAAATGGAAGGGTGGAGCGGGGGTGTTTAGTCATATTAAGGACTGTTAAATTTAGAGTTTGGCATAAATTATCCCTTGACTGACATGCAGCAAAATGACATTTCTGGAACTTTTAAGAAAAAAAAAAAAAGCTGCTGCAAATGAGGGGAGGGGTAATTATGAGAGAATGGAGGTTGTAGTATTACTGGCGTTTCCGTGTGTCAGGTCTTGGGGCTCCGGGCGCAGAGATGCAGGAGTACACGCGACTGCTGGCTGCTCACCTAGAGGGATGAGGTTACTGTGACTGATGCCTGAGCTTCCAGCTATAACACTGCTGAGATCATACGCCGTGGGCATTCCTGACGGGAGGAGGAAACAGAGGAAAGTCAGTGATCACACAAGTCACCACCACTGACATGGCAACACTTGTCAATTTTAATGTGCATTACTAAGGAAATTACTACATTTAAGTGATGCAATATTACTAGGATATCACCTGAAGTGTTAATACCGCACCTTCATAAAGTGGCACAGTTGGATAGCGCTTGTAATTACGAGCACTTTTGCAGTTTTACTGCATACTAAAATTCTCAGCCGTTCTTGAGATATTAAACACTTTTTTGTTCTTTATAGCTAGTTGCCTTAGAGACCGACTACCGCTGCTAGACATCAAACCATGAGCAGTGCTTGCGGCTGGTCTCCTAGGCAACAAGCTACAAATAAGCGTTAATATCTGAAGAACGGTTGAGAATTGTAATAAGCAGTAAATTACAAAAGTGCTCGTTTTTACAAGCTCTATCCAACTGCAAAGGCGGCAATAAACATATACAGGGTTAATTGTAACATTGCACTGGGCAGGAGATAAGTAGCGGATACCGGGGCTTGAACATTCCGGATCAGAACACCAGTACTCTGCAATCTTTGGATCCTTGTTCTTGTGATTGCTAGGGGTCCCAGCACTTGGGATAAGGCTTGATGACCCAGTGAGGGGGTGACCACCTACAATGTTGGTTTAACCCTTTAATGATTACTAGGGTTCTGACCCATCGATGCTGAGAATAAATGGACTACTGCACTGAATCCACTCCACAGCATGGCTCCAAACTCTGTTGATGTGAATGGCACTGCAGTGGGGGGCCATGCAGCATGTCTCCTTCACCCTCGGGATTCGGTGGAGGTCCCAGAGATCATGGTGCCACTGACTACCTCATCAAGAGGTGCTGATAAAGTCCCGCCAGGTGCCTGCAAGTTGTGCACCTATCGACAGGACAGAATGGGCGAGGTCCATTTCCTGACGCAGAAGCGAGCGGGCCATATGCAACCTTCTAGTGGGAAGGAAGAGCCCCCCCATAATCACTTACCTCCCATGCCCATCCCTGTGTTCATATTATAGGCCCCACCCGTATTCCACATGTTCTCGGAAGGGGACGAGTAGTGTGAGCCGGGCGGAGGGGACGGCGTGCTGCCGGTGTACCTGCAAAATAGAGGCGAACAACTACTCCACTGCAGAGTAGACAGAGCTGAATACAGGGGGCGCGGACGCAGGCACCAACCTAAAGAAGGGGTTCTTCAGATCCAACAGATTACTTGATTTGGATCCAGTCTGATCCACCTGAGCAACAATACTGATATCATAGCTCTGCCTGCAAGGAAGAAGAGGCGTTAAAGGCGGCCATGAAACGGAACGCCGGTGTGACGGACTCTCCTACCTCTTATTAGCGATGAGCATAACTGTTCCTGACAGAGTATCTCCAGCTTTGGTGAAGAGCGGGGACTGCAGGAGGCAGCGCACCTGGTACCAATGGGTGAGGGGCTCGGTGGGGGCCGTGGACAGCCAGACTGTCATTCTACAGGGGAGAGGAAGAGAAGCAAGCACTGAGCGGAGCCATAGGAGGACACAATTTCAACCTAAATTTTACACATTATATAAACGCTGCCAAAGGTTCTACCGCACAGCTCTTAATCACCACAAAGCTCCAGCGATTGGCTGCAGGGGTGACGTGAAAAGACAGCGAAAAACGATTGCTGCAGGGACGTAAAGAGAAGGTTCCTCCTTGCTGCGTTTACTTACATGGATCCAATGAAAGCTACATCGAACCAGAAGGCCAAGCCATGCACCAGGCCGGAGTGCATCATGTGGAAGGAGAAGGGGATCTCTATCCTGAGGGGAGACAACACATTAAATACTGCCCACCATTATCACCAGTCCCAACCAGTGCTGGCGTCACCACAGCACGCTTCCTTACCTGTGCAAATCCGTCTCTTTGGCATCCAAGAAATTCACTGTATATTTCACAGATTTGGCCATCAGGATTCTAATATCAAAGGTGTCCTGCAGAGGAGCGGGGAGAAAACACAGTCAATGGGGGATAGAAAGCCAGCCACGACCGCGAGCCAGCCACGACCGCGAGCCAGCCACGACCGCGAGCCAGCTGCATCACTTACCACAACCGGCTGCTTAAAGTACTCGTCCACCGCAGCTCCACGCAGAGCAGAGAGGTCCACACCGTGGAAAGATGGCTGATACCTGCACACAAGGGTAAGAAGAAGCAGTTTTGGGATAGGTCATAAGGCTACAGCCAAAAATTACTTCAAAAGGGGCAGAAAACTCACCAGAAATTGGCTTTTGTAAACTGTTCCATGTAGAGCTGCTCATCTGTAAATGGCGCCAGGTGAACGTCTCCGATCGTAGGGAACATATTACCTGGAGGAGGGTCAGAAAACTGCAAAACTCAGTGACTGACGTATCATAGTAGTTATATTCTTGTACATAGGAGCAGTATTATAGTAGTTATATTCTTGTACATAGGGGCAGTATTATAGTAGTTATATTCTTGTACATAGGGGCAGTATTATAGTAGTTATATTCTTGTACATAGGGGCAGTATTATAGTAGTTATATTCTTGTACATAGGGGCAGTATTATAGTAGTTATATTCTTGTACATAGGGGGCAGTATTATAGTAGTTATATTCTTGTACATAGGGGCAGTATTATAGTAGTTATATTCTTGTACATAGGAGCAGTATTATAGTAGTTATATTCTTGTACATAGGAGCGGTATTATAGTAGTTATATTCTTGTACATAGGGGGCAGTATTATAGTAGTTATATTCTTGTACATAGGAGCAGTATTATAGTAGTTATATTCTTGTACATAGGGGCAGTATTATAGTAGTTATATTCTTGTACATAGGGGCAGTATTATAGTAGTTATATTCTTGTACATAGGGGGCAGTATTATAGTAGTTATATTCTTGTACATAGGGGCAGTATTATAGTAGTTATATTCTTGTACATAGGAGCAGTATTATAGTAGTTATATTCTTGTACATAGGAGCGGTATTATAGTAGTTATATTCTTGTACATAGGGGGCAGTATTATAGTAGTTATATTCTTGTACATAGGAGCAGTATTATAGTAGTTATATTCTTGTACATAGGGGGCAGTATTATAGTAGTTATATTCTTGTACATAGGAGCAGTATTATAGTAGTTATATTCTTGTACATAGGAGCGGTATTATAGTAGTTATATTCTTGTACATAGGGGCAGTATTATAGTAGTTATATTCTTGTACATAGGGGCAGTATTATAGTAGTTACATTCTTGTACATAGGGGGCAGTATTATAGTAGTTACATTCTTGTACATAGGGGGCAGTATTATAGTAGTTATATTCTTGTACATAGGAGCAGTATTATAGTAGTTATATTCTTGTACATAGGGGCAGTATTATAGTAGTTATATTCTTGTACATAGGGGGCAGTATTATAGTAGTTACATTCTTGTACATAGGGGGCAGTATTATAGTAGTTATATTCTTGTACATAGGGGCAGTATTATAGTAGTTATATTCTTGTACATAGGGGCAGTATTATAGTAGTTATATTCTTGTACATAGGGGCAGTATTATAGTAGTTATATTCTTGTATATAGGGGCAGTATTATACTAGTTATATTCTTGTACATAGGGGGCAGTATTATAGTAGTTATACTCTTGTACATAGGGGGCAGTATTATAGTAGTTATATTCTTGTACATAGGGGGCTGTATTATAGTAGTTATATTCTTGTACATAGGGGGCAGTATTATAGTAGTTATATTCTTGTACATAGGGGGCTGTATTATAGTAGTTATATTCTTGTACATAGGGGGCAGTATTATAGTAGTTATATTCTTGTACATAGGGGGCAGTATTATAGTAGTTATATTCTTGTACATAGGGGGCAGTATTATAGTAGTTATATTCTTGTACATAGGGGGCAGTATTATAGTAGTTATATTCTTGTACATAGGGGGCAGTATTATAGTAGTTATATTCTTGTACATAGGGGGCAGTATTATAGTAGTTATATTCTTGTACATAGGAGCAGTAGTATAGTAGTTATATTCTTGTACATAGGGGGCAGTATTATAGTAGTTATATTCTTGTACATAGGAGCAGTATTATAGTAGTTATATTCTTGTACATAGGGGGCAGTATTATAGTAGTTATATTCTTGTACATAGGGGCAGTATCATAGTAGTTATATTCTTGTACATAGGGGACAGTATTATAGTAGTTATAGTCTTGCACATAGGAGCAGTATTATAGTAGTTATAGTCTTGTACATAGGGGGCAGTATTATAGTAGTTATATTCTTGTACATAGGAGCAGTATTATAGTAGTTATAGTCTTGTACATAGGGGGCAGTATTATAGTAGTTATAGTAGTTATATTCTTGTACATAGGGGGCAGTATTATAGTAGTTTTATTCTTGTACATAGGGAGCAGTATTATAGTAGTTATATTCTTGAACACAGGATGCGGTAGTAAGCAGATATCCCTGAGATGGTCTTTGCATCTTACCATTGGGTTTAAGGAATTTTTTTGCATGTAGGTAACTCTCCAGCATCCGCTCGTTGAAGAGCATGTATCCCATGGGCTCAGATATGATAATATCCACCTGCTCTGGGAGAGACACTTCCTCCACCTTCCCTGGGATGACGATTATACGATCAGTCAGGTTGTTACTCTTTACCAGCAGCTGTGATGGACATAAGATTAATAATGCGGCCGGGCGCCATCACTCCTGCACGCTTTCTGTGTACCCGCCTGCGCTCCGCTCACCTCGGCGTGCTGCGCCATGGTGCTCGCTTCCACAGCATACACCTTGCGAGCGCCGGCCTGAACTGCAAAGAAGGACAGGATCCCTGAACCGCAGCCAACATCCAAGACGACCTAACATTGGGGAGAGTGTCAGCGTATTCAGGAAGCGAGGGTCCGCTCTTGTGGCTAGCGGCCGCGGCTCACCTTGTCCCTGAAGTCTGTGTGGTTTTGCAGGATGGCTCGTTGGTAAGTGCCGGTTCTGACGTAATCTTGCATCATGTTCTGCTGCTGTGACAGGTAGCCGTAGAACTGTGGGACAAGACGTGAGACATCACAAGGATGACGAGGGTACAAACCCCGGTACATCCCAGCCATATGGCACCGAAGACTATCCGGAGGTGACCCTTTAAGGGGGCATTCTACTCAACAAGCTGGGACCTCCACTGGTCACTAAACCCAAGCACCTGTGTCCTCCATTCCCGTGTGCGTCGTTATGCTATAGGGGTGAATACAGGCACATGATGCTTCACATAACGGAGTACTGTATGATCTTGTGGCAGATGGGTGCGGTATTATCTTGGCCATATGGAAAACTAAAGATCCACAGCGGGAACCGACTGGATCTGACCGTGATCAATGCGCATCTTATCTACGGGACAATACCTGGAAGTACTGCACCGCCGAGGACTCCTCCGTGCGCTCGCTGAATACGCTTTTGTCGCCAGATGATCTCCGGCAGTTCTTGATGATGTTGTAAAAAGAACAGAAGTCTATAGGGAGATAAGGAGAGAGTGAGGAGAGCACATGTGGTGGGGCGGTATGGATCCTACAAATTGTCATCAGTGGGAGCGCCATGGTGCTGTAGGGGGTGGTGATCACTGGGGTGCGTGGTGCTGTAGGGGGTGGTGATCGCTGGTGCGTGGTGATCACTGGGGTGCGTGGTGCTGTAGGGGGTGGTGATCACTGGGGTGCGTGGTGCTGTAGGGGGTGGTGATCACTGGGGTGCGTGGTGCTGTAGGGGGTATGGTGGTGCTCACTGGGGTGCGTGGTGCTGTAGGGGGTATGGTGGTGCTCACAAGTGCGTGGTGCTTTGAGGGATGCTCACTGGTGCTGTAGGGGGTGGTGATCACTGGGGTGCGTGGTGCTGTAGGGGGTGGTGCTAACTGGTGCGTGGTGCTGTAGGGGGTGGTGATCCCTGGTGAGTGGTGCTGTAAGGGATGGTGCTAACTGGTGCATGGTGCTGTAGGGGGTGGTGATCCCTGGTGCGTGGTGCTGTAGGGGGTGGTGATCCCTGGTGAGTGGTGCTGTAAGGGATGGTGCTAACTGGTGCGTGGTGCTGTAGGGGGTGGTGATCACTGGTGCGTGGTGCTGTAAGGGATGGTGATCACTGGTGTGTGGTGCTCACTGTTGGATCAGGAGCTTTCTTAATTTCAATAGGTCCCCTCCAAAGCCTATGATACACAGATGCATATATAGGGTCTGATCCCCCTTACTTTTGCTTCCATCCTACTAACTGGCCACTAGGTGGCGCAGCCTGGTTCTGCAGGAAGGATTATGGAAATATTCAGAAATGAGCCATTTATGAGCCAGATATGTAAATCTGAGCAAAAGGGAGTTGGGAGGAGAGGACGCACCTGCCGGGGTGGCAAACTGAACCAGGACGCTGTTACAGCCCAGGGTGACGATGAAGGATTGCTTCCCCACACGGCTGCACTCTGTCTCCGCACTGACTGTGCACTTGAACACGCAGACATTTTCTGGAAGAGACAGAAAAAAAATAAAGGAAAGGAGCGTTCTACAGTTTCTGTACCCAACCACCTTCAATAGGACAGTAATCGTGTGTATAGGGGCCGCCGGGCATTGCGCCCCCACACGTGCTGGTTGCACACAGGGCCGCCTGGCATCTGCAGGTAACGGGCAGCTAGGGGGGGGCACACATCCCTCTGCTGAGATTAAAACCTCAGCTCATTATCATCACAATGGCGGCTTCATTCTCACTGCCGGGTTTATAGGTTTGGCCAAGGAGTCATTAGTCCCCAGGGAGGGCACGGCGAAAGGAAACCTTTTGTGAGACCACCACAAAATCCCAGCAAGGGGTCTCTCTACCCCCAGGCTGCTGACAATGGGATGAGGCTCCATTCCTCATCCCACAAGTCCTCCCCGATGTCGGGGCTTTGCAGAGCGGGGACAATGGCTGGGCCTAATGCAGCCCTATAAAGCTGCCCGGGGTCAGATAATAGCGGCAGAGGGGTCTCCAAGGGTTTAGTCTGGGGGAGAAAGAGGGGGTCACATTGGCTGTTCTACAACAGATGTATGAGGCCATCATCTAATCCATGGCGGCCATGATGGGAGGATTACTGCTCCGTTACTACTTATGACAGAGACCCCCTACTGACTGCACATGGGACCGCTCATTAGGACAGTGTATGCAGCCCCCCATAAAGGCAGCGGGGACCCTACTGAGTGTTACTATTGGTACAGGATAGGAAATATCCTCAGACAGCAGGTGGATTGTGTGCAGAGACCCCCAAAGACAGGGGCCACAGCGGTGGATTATAGGGGCCCCTGCCACCCTAACCATCAGAGTATGGATCCAGAGGAGCTGCTCTTAGGGCTCGTTCACACCACCACACAGTCACCCACCTCACGGCTGCAGTTCTTGGTGGGACCCGAACCTCATGTACCCACAGCGTGGACGACAAATACAAGGGCCAGAAAACCCGCCGGTATACAGCGATGTGAGCGAGTCTGGACCTGGAAAACTACCACTAAGGAGGAGGAAAGTAAAGAACTTCTCGGGGCGACCGCAGGATCCCAGCCCACCTGAGGATGGCCTTGTCGGGACCTCGTGCGGACCCTCCGATATTCCTCCTGGAGACGTACAAGCGAGGCTACGATGCCGGTCGGTATGGTTGTCAGAGCCGCACTGAGACCGGGCGAAAATCTCAAACCTTGGATATTTTGGCTGCCCGCGACTCTGCCATCATAGAGCACAAGGTCGGCGGCCGGACGGTCACTCGCTTGCAAACAGTTTTGGCCGTAACACAATCCCAAAGAGGCGCAGATTTTTTTTGGCTTGATGTCACACACAAGAGACACTCACCATCTGCCAACTCTCTATGCAACCCACCCAGACCGCTCTGCACAGCCCCCCCCCCCCCCCACTGCACAGCCCCCCCCCCACCACTCTACACAGCCCCCCCCACACCACTCTACACAGCCCCCCCACACCACTCTACACAGCCCCCCCCACACCCACACCGCTCTACACAGCCCCCCCCCACTGCTCTGCACAGCCCCCCCCCCACACCGCTCTGCACAGCCCCCCCCCACACCGCTCTACACAGCCCCCCCCCACACCGCTCTACACAGCCCCCCCCACACCACTCTACACAGCCCCCCCCCACACCACTCTACACAGCCCCCCCCCACACCACTCTACACAGCCCCCCCCCACACCACTCTACACAGCCCCCCCCCACACCACTCTACACAGCCCCCCCCACACCACTCTACACAGCCCCCCCCCACACCACTCTACACAGCCCCCCCCACACCACTCTACACAGCCCCCCCCACACCACTCTACACAGCCCCCCCCACACCACTCTACACAGCCCCCCCACACCACTCTACACAGCCCCCCCCACACCCACACCGCTCTACACAGCCCCCCCCCCACTGCTCTGCACAGCCCCCCCACCCCACTCTACACAGCCCCCACCACCACTCTACACAGCCCCCCCCACACCGCTCTACACAGCACCCCCCCCACACCGCTCTACACAGCCCTGCGGGAAATCCCATGGGGGCCGAGGAGGCGCCATCTACAGAGCACTCAGGCCTCTTGTGGGGGATCCGAGGCCCCGGAGTCTGGACTCCCAGCAAGCGATTCCCTACGGACTGAGGAGAATTAGAGTTTTTTGGAGGGGAAATAACTCTGTAAGGCCCCCATACACTTTGGATAAAATTCAGTTGACCCCTCCAAGGTCTGAGTGGATTGTGAGGGGTAATGCAGAGCGGTCTGGGTGGGGTGGGGGGCTATGCAGAGCGGTCTGGGTGGGGGCTGTGCAGAGCGGTCTGGGTGGGGGCTGTGCAGAGCGGTCTGGGTGCATTCCGTAGTTTTTGTGCACATGATGCGTTTTTTTCCGTGAAAAAAAAACGCATTGTGGTAAAAAAAAAAAAAAACACAGCATGTTCATTAATTTTGCGGATTTCCCACTTTATTATTGCATTGGGAACCTCCGGAAAAATCCACAAAAAAAAAACCCACACCAAAAACGCGGTAAAAACGCGAGAAAAATGCATGCAGATTTCTTGCAGAAAATGTCCTGTTTTGCTCAGGAAATTTCTGCAAGAAATTCTGAACGTGGGCACATAGCCTTAAGCCGCAGTCCACCCTGAGCCTGACATCACCAATCTCGTCTCATCGTGATGTATCTGCGCTTGTAAATGCCAAGAGATGGGTGTGCAGACCGCCTGGAGGCTATGGTGGGCTCACAGCCCACCTGCCAGGACAATGATGCTCCTTTAAAGTGAACCTGCCCAGGAAAAAAACTATTAGCCTGCAGTTATGGGGTTAATCTGTAGGCTAATAGTGTTTGTTTTTTTTACATGACAGGTTCCCTTTAAAAAAAAGACCCCCCCCCCCCCCCCTTTGGACTCGGCACTTTCCCAAATTCTAGCGCATCTTTTCTAAAGACCTCTCAGTTCTGCCGAGTAGTAGCCCCAGAAATGTAGGAGAAAGTCTCCACGGGATGGCGCTGAAGAGTAAAACTGCACGGTGACCACTGGCGGGACGAGCGGGGGATGGGCAGAGCTCCTCACCGATTACCGGGAGGAACAACAGAGCAGCGATGTCTAATGGTGAACTCCAAGCAAGACAGGTCCGGACAGGGGACAACTGCCCCCTCGAGGGTACGAGCACATGGGGGTCCTCCCTCTGTCCTGGTGACATCAAGCATCTCTCTGCAGGACCCATGGAGGGAGGGAATATATGGGGGTCCTCTCTGGAAGCCCCCTGGAGGGTAGGGGCTATATGGGGGTCTTCTCTGGAAGTCCCCTGGAGGGAGGGAATATATGGGGGTCCTCTCTGGAAGCCCCCGGGAGGGCGGGGATATATGGGGGTCCTCTCTGGAAGCCCCCGGGAGGGCAGGGATATACGGGGGTCCTCTCTGGAAGCCCCCAGGAGGGCGGAGATATACGGGGGTCCTCTCTGGAAGTCCCCTGGAGGGCGGGGATATACGGGGGTCCTCTCTGGAAGCCCCCTGGAGGGCGGGGATATATGGGGGTCCTCTCTGGAAGCCCCCTGGAGGGCGGGGATATACGGGGGTCCTCTCTGGAAGCCCCCTGGAGGGCGGGGATATACGGGCGTCCTCTCTGGAAGCCCCCTGGAGGGCGGGGATATATGGGGGTCCTCTCTGGAAGCCCCCTGGAGGGCGGGGATATACGGGGGTCCTCTCTGGAAGCCCCCTGGAGGGCGGGGATATACGGGGGTCCTCTCTGGAAGCCCCCTGGAGGGCGGGGATATACGGGGGTCCTCTCTGGAAGCCCCCTGGAGGGCGGGGATATACAGGGGTCCTCTCTGGAAGCCCTCGGGAGGGCGGGGATATATGGGGGTCCTCTCTGGAAGCCCCCGGGAGGGCGGGGATATATGGGGGTCCTCCCTCCGTCCCCCATTACGCGGGGCCCATGGATGTGATTGGGGCCTGTCTAACACCTCGCGACCCCCCAGGTGACCACTTATGACCGGGCTGTGACTCTGGGGGTCCGCTATCGTGGACCCCGCGCTCGCTCTGTCCTATAGGGGATGGGAGGCGGCTTCTATTTATCACTGACCATAATGGAGGACACTGCAGGTAAATGAGCATGTCCTCTGCCGATACTGGCTGAATGTGATGACAGACAGCGGCCATTACCGGTATGAGGCGCCATACACCGCCTCCATTGTGCAGCACCACACATATACAATGAGCCAGGGCCACACCGCGTCACACTCACCATTATACAGCGCGATCTCCCCTTCCCGAGCCTCCAGCCGGAGCTCCCGCTGCTCCGCGTGTCTCTGGATCTCCCCGTTCGCGTCCCCGATACTCAGGAGCCGCACGCCGGGAAACACCGACACCGCCGCCATCTTTACAGAGGCGGGCTGAGAGGACGGCGCTAGGAATTATGGGGAGGGAGGGAGGAGAGCGGCGAGATCGTTAAGCGGAACAGCGACACACAGCGGTCAGGAGGGGGATGTATTAGGAAGGACGGGCGACATCTTGAGGTGGAAACTGAGTAACGCATGTTTTATGCTAATCTATGCTTTAGTGAGTAGAACGCTGACGACACCTACAGGTGGAAATGTGGAATTACACATTGAAAACACCTTACCAATTTGGAAGATTTTAGTTGTTGTTCTGCAAAAGTAAAAAGAAAAAAAAACACATTGATCTATATTTTCTATTACAGAAACGGCATACTATTGATAAGGTAAATATACTGCCTGCCGCATGCTAAGCGCCATACAAAGCGCCAGCTAACAGCCCCACTTATCTGCTCTTATGTAAATTGTCAGCCACACGGGCTCCTGAAAGTGTCAGCTACATGCCCCACATAAGGGAAGGATCTATATATACATCAATCAGCCATAACATTAGATACCACTGACAGGTGAAGCAAAGACAGTTTATTGTAAGCCCCCGAAGGTTCCTCATGTGCAGCCCCATGGAATCAATGGTGCTCTAAAACTAAATAATATTATCACGTGACAATGGTGCAGGTCTTGTGGGGTGTTCCTAGTATACAGCGGGTCTTGTGTGGTGTTCCCGGTATATGGCGGGTCTTGTGGGGTGTTCCCGGTATATGGCGGGTCTTGTGGGGTGTTCCCGGTATATGGCGGGTCTTGTGGGGTGTTCCTGGTATATGGCGGGTCTTGTGGGGTGTTCCCAGTATATGGTGGGTCTTGTGGGGTGTTCCCGGTATATGGCGGGTCTTGTGGGGTGTTCCCGGTATACGGTGGGTCTTGTGGGGTGTTCCCGGTATACGGTGGGTCTTGTGGGGTGTTCCCAGTATATGGTGGGTCTTGTGGGGTGTTCCCGGTATATGGCAGGTCTTGTGGGGTGTTCCCAGTATATGGCGGGTCTTGTGGGGTGTTCCCGGTATATGGCGGGTCTTGTGGGGTGTTCCCGGTATACGGTGGGTCTTGTGGGGTGTTCCCGGTATATGGCAGGTCTTGTGGGGTGTTCCCAGTATATGGTGGGTCTTGTGGGGTGTTCCCGGTATATGGCGGGTCTTGTGGGGTGTTCCCGGTATATGGCAGGTCTTGTGGGGTGTTCCCAGTATATGGCGGGTCTTGTGGGGTGTTCCCGGTATATGGCGGGTCTTGTGGGGTGTTCCCGGTATATGGCGGGTCTTGTGGGGTGTTCCCGGTATATGGCGGGTCTTGTGGGGTGTTCCCGGTATATGGCGGGTCTTGTGGGGTGTTCCCAGTATATGGTGGGTCTTGTGGGGTGTTCCCGGTATATGGCGGGTCTTGTGGGGTGTTCCCGGTATATGGCAGGTCTTGTGGGGTGTTCCCAGTATATGGTGGGTCTTGTGGGGTGTTCCCGGTATATGGCAGGTCTTGTGGGGTGTTCCCAGTATATGGCGGGTCTTGTGGGGTGTTCCCGGTATATGGCGGGTCTTGTGGGGTGTTCCCGGTATATGGCGGGTCTTGTGGGGTGTTCCCGGTATATGGCGGGTCTTGTGGGGTGTTCCCGGTATATGGCGGGTCTTGTGGGGTGTTCCCGGTATATGGCGGGTCTTGTGGGGTGTTCCCGGTATATGGCGGGTCTTGTGGGGTGTTCCCGGTATATGGCGGGTCTTGTGGGGTGTTCCCGGTATATGGCGGGTCTTGTGGGGTGTTCCCAGTATATGGTGGGTCTTGTGGGGTGTTCCCGGTATACAGCAGGTTTTGTGGGATGATTCCAGTATATGGCAGGTCTTGTGGGGTGTTCACAGTATATGGCGGGCCTTGTGGGGTGTTCACAGTATACGGCGAGTCTTGTGGGGTGTTCCCGGTATACGGTGGGTCCTGTGGGGTGTTCCCGGTATATGGCAGGTCTTGGGTGTTCCCGGTATACGGTAGGTCTTGTGGGGTGTTCCCGGTATATGGCGGGTCTTGTGGGGTGTTCCCGGTATACAGCAGGTTTTGTGGGATGATTCCAGTATATGGCAGGTCTTGTGGGGTGTTCCCAGTATATGGCAGGTCTTGTGGGGTGTTCACAGTATATGGCAGGTCTTGTGGGGTGTTCCTAGTATATGGCGGGCCTTGTGGTGTGTTCCTGGTATATGGCAGGTCTTGTGGGGTGTTCCCGGTATACGGCGGGTCTTATGGTGTGTTCCCGGTATATGGCGGGTCTTGTGGGGTGTTCTCGGTATATGACGGGTCTTGTGGGGTGTTCCCAGTATTTGGCGGGTCTTGTGAGGTGTTCCTGGCATATGCTATATATTGCGTTCTGACCACAAGCAGCGCTGGCTTCTCCCTTTTTTGTCTTGTGGGGTGTTCCCGGTGTACGCCAGGTCTTGTGGGATGATTCCGGTATATGGCGGTTCTTGTGGGGTGTTCCCTGTATATGGCGGGTCTTGTGGGGTGTTCCCGTATATGGCAGGTCTTCTGGGGTGTTCCCAGTATATGGCAGGTCTTGTGGGGTGTCCCCGGTATACGCCAGGTCTTGTGGGATGATTCCGGTATATGGTGGGTCCTGTGGGGTGTTCCCGGTATACGGTAGGTCTTGTGTGGTGTTCCCGGTATATGGCAGGTCTTGTGGGGTGTTCCCGGTATACGGCAGGTCTTGTGGGGTGTTCCCAGTATACGGTGGGTCTTGTGGGGTGTTCCCGGTATATGGCGGGTCTTCTGGGGTGTTCCCGGTATATGGCAGGTCTTGTGGGGTGTTCCAGAGTATTTGGCAGTTCTTGTGGGGTGTTTTCGGTATATGGTGGGTCATATGGGGTGTTCTCTGGATATGGCAGGTATTGTGGGGTGTTCTTGGTATGTGGAGGGTCTTGTTTGCTCGGTATATAGTGAGATATGTGGGGTGCTTATGTTATATGGGAGCTATTGTGGGGAGCTCCTGGTAGACGGCAATTCTGGTTGGGTGCTTCCGGTATACGGTGGTTTTGTGGGGTGTTCTTGGTGGTCGATGGGTCTTGTGGGGTGTTCACGGTATATCTGGTGTGGTATTTGTGCTATCAAGTGATTAGTACCTACCAAAAGTGGTCCAAAGAAGGCCACCAGTAAACCAGTTGACAGACTCATGAGGGTCCAATCATCACCCACATACAGGTGCTTCTCCCAAAATTAGAATATCATCAAAAAGTTAATTTATTTCATTCCTTCAATACAAAAAGTGAAGCTCATATATTATATAGAGTTATTACAGAGTGATCTATTTCAAGTGTTTATTTGTGTTGATGTTAATGATTATGGCTTACAGCCAATGACAACCCAAAAGTCATTATCTCAGTAAATTAGAATACTTTATAACACCAGCTTGAAAAATAATTTTAAAATCTGACATGTTGGCCTACTGAAATGTATGTTCAGTAAATGTGCTCAATACTTGGTCGGGCTTCTTTTCCATCAATTACTGCATCAATGCGGCGTGGCATGGAGGCGATCAGTCTGTGGCACTGCTGAGGGGTTATGGAAGCCCAGGTTGCTTTGATAGCAGCCTTCAGCTTGTCTGCATTGTTGGGTCTGGTGTCTCTCATCTTCCTCTTGACAATACTCCATAGATTCTCTATAGGGTTAAGGTCAGGCGAGTTTGCTGCCAATCAAGCACAGTGATACTGTTGTTTGTAAACCAGGTATTGGTACTTTTGGCAGTGTGGATAGGGGCCAAGTCCTGCTGGAGAATGACATTTCCATCTCCAAAAAGCTTGTCGGCAGCGGGAAGCATGAAGTGCTCTAAAATTTCCTGGTAGACGGCTGCGCTGACTTTGGTCTTGATAAAACACAGTGGACCTACACCAGCAGATGACATGGCTCCCCAAATCATCACTGATTGTGGACACTTCACACTAGACCTCCAGCAGCTTGGATTGTGGCCTCTCCACTCTTCCTCCAGACTCTGGGACCTTGATTTCCAAATGAAATGCAAAATTTACTTTAATCTGAAAACAACACCTTGTACCACTGACAACAGTCCAGTTCCTTTCCTTCTTGGCCCAGGTAAGACGCTTCGGGTGTTGTCTATTGGTCATGAGTGACCTGACACAAGGAATGCGACACTTGTAGCCCATGTCCTGGATACGTCTGTGTGTGGTGGCTCTTGAAGCAATGACTCCAGCAGCAGTCCACTCCTTGTGAATCTCCCCCACATTTTTCAATGGCCTTTTCTTAACAATCCTTTCCAAGGCTGCGGTTATCCCGGTTGCTTGTGCACCTTTTTCTAACACACTTTTTCCTTCCACTTTCTATTAATATGCTTGGATACAGCACTCTGTGACAAGCCGGCTTCTTTAGCAATGACCTTTTGTGGCTTCCCCTCCTTGTGGAGTGTGTCAGTGACTGCCTTCTGGACATCTGTCACATCAGCAGTCTTCCCCATGATTGTGGAGCTACTGAAACAAACTAAAGGTACCTTCACAATAAACAACTTTACAACGAGAACGACAACGGTCCGTGACGTTGCAGCGTCCTGGATAGCGATATCGTTGTGTTTGACACGCAGCAGCGATCTGAATCCCGCTGTGATATCGCTGGTCGGAGCTAGAAGTCTGGAACTTTATTTGGTCGTCAGGTCGGCGTGTATCGTTGTGTTTGACAGCAAAAGCAACGATGTCAGCAATGTTAAACATAGAGCTAACGACCTGTGAGAACTGTTGTGAACTATATTTTTTGGCTCCCTCTTGTGGTCACTAGTTATTTGGCACTTGGATTGTCTTTTACCAGGTTTGTGCTCACCTGCTTCGTTAGGCCTGGGGTGTTGCTATTTAAACTTCCTGGATTCTCAGTCCAGTGCCTGGCTTCGTTGTTATCAGTTCACTTCTGTTTGCTCCTGTCTTCAGGTCCTGGTTCTTTGCAAGATAAGCTAAGTCCTGCTTTCGTACTCTTGATCATTTGCATTGTTCATATTTTTTGTCCAGCTTGTACAATATGTGATTCCTGTTATTGCTGGAAGCTCTAGGGGGGCTGATATTCTCCCCCCACACCGTCAGTCGGTTTGGGGGTTCTTGGATATTCAGCGTGGATATTTTGCAGGGTTTTTTGCTGACCATATAAGTCTTCTTACTATATTCTGCTATTAGTCAGTGGGCCTCTCTTTGCTAAATCTAGTTCATTCTTACGTTTGTCTTTTCTTCTTACCTCACCGTTATTATTTGTTGGGGGCTTGTATTACTTTGGGGTCTTTTCTCTGGAGGCAAGAGAGGTCTTATTTTCCCTGATAGGGGTAGTTAGTTCTCCGGCTGGCGCGAGACGTCTAGAATCAACGTAGGCACGTTCCCCGGCTGCTGTTAGTGTTTGCGCTAGGATCAGGTATATGGTCAGCCTAGTTACCACTTCCCTATGAGCTGGTATTTATGTTTTGCAGACTTTGCTGTAATCTTTGAGGGCCCCTGCCATTGGGATCATAACAGTAAGCCAGGCCTATAAATAGTTAATGCATTGCTGAAGTGGGATTAAAAGAAAAGAAGTTCTGAGTTTTTTTTTTTTTTTTTCTTCCTCCCCTTTATCTCTGAGTGGCTTGAAGCTTTGCTGCAGACATGAATGTTCAGACCTTGATTACTAGTGTGGATCAGCTTGCTGCACGTGTGCAGGGCATTCAGGATTTTGTTGTTAGCAGTCCTATGTCAGAGCCTAAGATACCTATTCCTGAGCTGTTCTCTGGAGATCGATTTAAATTTAGGAATTTTAGGAATAATTGTAAATTGTTTCTATCTTTGAAACCTCGTTCGTCTGGAGATTCAGCTCAGCAAGTTAAAATTATTATCTCCTTCTTGCGTGGCGACCCTCAGGATTGGGCTTTCTCGTTAGCGCCAGGAGATCCTGCATTGGCGGATGTGGATGCGTTTTTTCTGGTGCTCGGATTGCTTTATGAGGAGCCTAATCTTGAAATTCAGGCAGAAAAAGCTCTACTGGCCATCTCTCAGGGCCAGGATGAAGCTGAGGTGTACTGCCAAAAATTTCGGAAATGGTCCGTGCTTACTTGATGGAATGAATGTGCTCTGGCCGCAAATTTCAGAAATGGCCTTTCTGAAGCCATTAAGAATGTGATGGTGGGTTTCACAATTCCTACAAGTCTGAATGATTCTATGGCGCTGGCTATTCAGATTGATCGGCGTTTGCGGGAGCGCAAATCCGCTAAACCTCTGGCTGTGTTGTCTGAACAGACACCTGTCTCAATGCAATGCGATAGAATCCTGACTAGAACCGAACGACAAAATACACTGACGTCTATGCAGAATGGGCTGTGTTTTTACTGTGGTGATCCTACACATGTTATCTCAGCATGCTCTAAACGCCTAACCAAGGTTGTCAGTCCAGTCACCATTGGTAATTTGCAGCCTAAATTTATTTTGTCTGTGACTTTAATTTGTTCATTGTCTTCCTACCCTGTTATGGCATTTGTGGATTCAGGTGCTGCCCTGAGTCTTATGGACTTGTCGTTTGCCAAGCGCTGCGGTTTTGTCCTGGAGCCTTTAAAGGTTCCGATTCCTCTCAGAGGAATTGATGCTACGCCACTGGCGGAAAATAAACCGCAGTATTGACACAAGTGACCATGTGCATGACTCCTGAACATCGGGAGGTGATTCGTTTTCTTGTTCTGCATAAAATGAATGATTTGGTCGTTTTAGGTCTGCCATGGTTACAGACCCATAATCCTGTTTTGGATTGGAAGGCTATGTCTGTCTCAAGTTGGGGTTGTCAGGGAATTCATTGCGATTCTTCGCCGGTGTCTATTGCTACTTCTACTCCTTCAGAAGTTCCTGAGTATTTGTGTGACTATCAGGATGTATTCAGTGAGTCCAGGTCCAGTGCTCTTCCTCCTCATAGGGACTGTGACTGCGCTATAGATTTGATTCCTGGCAGTAAATTTCCTAAGGGACGATTATTTAATTTGTCTGTACCCGAGCATGCCGCGATGCGTTCTTATGTCAAGGAGTCTTTGGAGAAGGGGCATATTCGTCCATCCTCTTCCCCTCTCGGTGCGGGATTCTTTTTTGTGGCCAAGAAAGACGGGTCTTTGAGACCTTGTATAGACTATCGGCTTCTGAATAAAATCACTGTTAAGTTTCAGTATCCGTTGCCGCTATTGTCAGACTTGTTTGCTCGGATTAAGGGCGCCAAGTGGTTCACCAAGATAGATCTTCGTGGTGCGTACAACCTTGTGCGCATTAGGCAGGGAGATGAATGGAAAACTGCATTCAATACGCCCGAAGGTCATTTTGAATACTTGGTGATGCCCTTTGGGCTCTCTAATGCCCCTTCAGTGTTTCAGTCCTTTATGCATGATATCTTCCGGAAGTATCTGGATAAATTTTTGATTGTGTATCTTGATGATATTCTAGTTTTCTCGGATGATTGGGATTCTCATGTAAAGCAGGTCAGGATGGTGTTTCAGGTTTTGCGTGATAACGCTTTGTTTGTGAAGGGCTCAAAGTGTCTCTTTGGAGTGCAGAAGGTTTCCTTTTTGGGTTTTATTTTCTCCCCTTCTGCCGTGGAGATGGACCCAGTCAAGGTCCGAGCTATTCATGATTGGACTCAGCCCACGTCAGTTAAGAGTCTTCAGAAGTTCTTGGGTTTTGCTAATTTCTACCATCGCTTTATCGCTAATTTTTCTAGCGTTGTTAAACCTTTGACGGATATGACCAAGAAAGGTTCTGATGTGGCTAATTGGGCTCCTGCAGCCGTGGAGGCCTTCCAGGAGCTGAAGCGCCGGTTTACTTCGGCGCCTGTTTTGTGCCAGCCTGATGTCTCACTTCCCTTTCAGGTTGAAGTGGATGCTTCTGAGATCGGTGCTGGGGCTGTTTTGTCGCAGAGAGGCTCTGGTTGTTCTGTGATGAGACCATGTGCCTTTTTCTCTAGGAAGTTTTCGCCTGCTGAGCGGAACTATGATGTTGGTAATCGGGAGTTGTTGGCCATGAAGTGGGCATTTGAGGAGTGGCGTCATTGGCTCGAGGGTGCTAAGCATCGTGTGGTGGTCTTGACTGATCACAAAAATCTGATGTATCTCGAGTCTGCTAAGCGCCTGAATCCTAGACAGGCTCGTTGGTCATTGTTTTTCTCTCGTTTTGACTTTGTGGTCTCATACCTGCCTGGTTCGAAGAATGTTAAGGCTGATGCTCTCTCTAGGAGCTTTGTGCCTGACTCTCCGGGAGTCTCGGAGCCAGCTGGTATTCTTAAAGAGGGAGTGATCGTGTCGGCCATATCTCCGGATTTGCGACGTGTGTTGCAGAGATTTCAGGCTGGTAGACCTGACTCGTGTCCACCCGACAGACTGTTTGTTCCTGATAAATGGACCAGCAGAGTCATTTCCGAGGTTCATTCCTCGGTGTTGGCAGGGCATCCGGGAATTTTTGGTACCCGAGATTTGGTGGCTAGGTCCTTTTGGTGGCCTTCCTTGTCACGGGATGTGCGGTCATTTGTGCAGTCCTGTGGGACTTGTGCTCGGGCTAAGCCTTGTTGTTCTCGTGTTAGCGGGTTGCTTTTGCCCTTGCCCGTCCCGAAGAGGCCTTGGACGCACATTTCCATGGATTTCATTTCTGATCTTCCGGTATCTCGGGGAATGTCTGTCATCTGGGTGGTGTGTGATCGTTTTTCCAAGATGGTCCATTTGGTACCCTTGTCTAAGTTGCCTTCCTCTTCCGATCTGGTTCCTTTGTTTTTTCAGAATGTGGTTCGTTTGCACGGCATTCCGGAGAATATCGTGTCCGACAGAGGATCCCAGTTTGTGTCCAGATTCTGGCGATCTTTTTGTGCTAAGATGGGCATTGATTTGTCGTTTTCATCTGCCTTCCATCCTCAGACTAATGGTCAAACGGAGCGAACTAATCAGACACTGGAGGCTTATTTGAGATTTTTTGTTTCTGCGGACCAGGATGATTGGGTGACCTTCTTGCCATTGGCGGAGTTTGCCCTTAATAATCGGGCTAGTTCCGCTACTTTGGTTTCGCCATTCTTCTGCAACTCTGGTTTTCATCCTCGTTTCTCCTCGGGTCATGTTGAGTCTTCTGACTGTCCTGGGGTGGATTCCATGGTGGATAGGTTGCAGCGGATTTGGAATCATGTGGTGGACAACTTGAAGTTGTCACAGGAGAAGGCTCAGCGTTTTGCCAACCGCCGCCGCGGTGTGGGGCCCCGACTTCGTGTTGGGGATTTGGTTTGGTTGTCTTCTCGGTATGTCCCTCTGAAGGTTTCCTCTCCTAAGTTTAAGCCTCGCTTTATTGGTCCTTATAAAATTTTGGAAGTTCCTAACCCGGTTTCTTTTCGTTTGGATCTTCCGGTGTCGTTTGCCATTCACAACGTGTTCCATAGGTCTTTGTTACGGCGGTACGTTGTGCCTGTGGTTCCTGCTGTTGAGCTTCCTGCTCCGGTGTTGGTTGAGGGCGAGTTGGAGTACGTGGTGGAGAAGATCTTGGATTCTCGTCTCTCTAGACGGAGGCTCCAGTATTTGGTCAAATGGAAGGGCTATGGTCAGGAGGATAATTCCTGGGTGGCCGCCTCTGATGTTCATGCGGCCGATTTGGTTCGTGCCTTCCACGCTGCTCATCCTGGTCGACCTGGTGGTCTTGGTGAGGGTTCGGTGACCCCTCCTTAAAGGGGGGGTAATGTTGTGAACTATATTTTTTGGCTCCCTCTTGTGGTCACTAGTTATTTGGCACTTGGATTGTCTTTTACCAGGTTTGTGCTCACCTGCTTCGTTAGGCCTGGGGTGTTGCTATTTAAACTTCCTGGATTCTCAGTCCAGTGCCTGGCTTCGTTGTTATCAGTTCACTTCTGTTTGCTCCTGTCTTCAGGTCCTGGTTCTTTGCAAGATAAGCTAAGTCCTGCTTTCGTACTCTTGATCATTTGCATTGTTCATATTTTTTGTCCAGCTTGTACAATATGTGATTCCTGTTATTGCTGGAAGCTCTAGGGGGGCTGATATTCTCCCCCCACACCGTCAGTCGGTTTGGGGGTTCTTGGATATTCAGCGTGGATATTTTGCAGGGTTTTTTGCTGACCATATAAGTCTTCTTACTATATTCTGCTATTAGTCAGTGGGCCTCTCTTTGCTAAATCTAGTTCATTCTTACGTTTGTCTTTTCTTCTTACCTCACCGTTATTATTTGTTGGGGGCTTGTATTACTTTGGGGTCTTTTCTCTGGAGGCAAGAGAGGTCTTATTTTCCCTGATAGGGGTAGTTAGTTCTCCGGCTGGCGCGAGACGTCTAGAATCAACGTAGGCACGTTCCCCGGCTGCTGTTAGTGTTTGCGCTAGGATCAGGTATATGGTCAGCCTAGTTACCACTTCCCTATGAGCTGGTATTTATGTTTTGCAGACTTTGCTGTAATCTTTGAGGTCCCCTGCCATTGGGATCATAACAGAGAACGATAAGTGAGTCACCGTTACGTCACAGGATCGCTCCTGCATCGTTGTGGAGCTGCTGTGTTTGACATCCCTACAGCGACCAAAACAGCGACGCTGCAGCGATCGGCTCGTTGTCTATATCGCTGCAGCGTCGCTGAATGTGACGGTACCTTAAGGGACCTTTATAAACACTTAGGAAGCCTTTGCAGTTGTTTTTTGTTAATTATTGTAATTTACTGAGAAAATGACTTTTGGGTTTTCATTGGTTGTAAGCCATAATCATCAACATTAACAGAAATAAACACAGGAGTTTCACTTTTTGTATTGAAGAACTGAGATAAATTAACTTTTTGATGATATTCTAATTTTGTGAGAAGCGCCTGTATTTCGGGAGTGACGGATAACCCGTCTGGTCCTCTCACAGGGAAGAGCGACTGCTGGCTATGGAGGAAAGATGTCAGGACACGCAGAGCCCCACAGCTCGCTGTGTATGAGGTTCGTAGCCTCACACTGAACAGACTGCCCATACTGACCTCCACCCATTCACGATGGGCACATGAACTGGAGTATGGAGTAATGGAGAAGGCGGCCAGTCTGATAAATCACGTTTC
Organism: Ranitomeya variabilis; assembly: GCF_051348905.1. Classification (NCBI taxonomy): domain Eukaryota; kingdom Metazoa; phylum Chordata; class Amphibia; order Anura; family Dendrobatidae; genus Ranitomeya; species Ranitomeya variabilis. The sequence continues at coordinate 52,745,810 of NC_135236.1, forward strand.
ATGTATAGTGGATGGTCGGATGCATGTGCATCACTTACCTGAGCAGGAGATGTCACCAGTATGCATATTTGCACGGTAATACTGTTCTGCAGACGATTGCTCCTCTGCAGCCTGTCTGTCATCTCACAATAAGTCTCCATTGTTAGGAGTCTCCGGCCGCAGCTTACATAAAGCAGTGTATGCAGCAAGCTCATTAGCTCCCTCTGGTGGTGGCTGCAGACAGAAGTAACCACTGCCCGCTAGAAAGACAACTCAAATTATCTCTTTTTCTAGGTCCAGTGAGATCCTACATTGTGGCGTGTGCAGTGGATTACAGCTCTGAAGCCTCATTTCTTCATCTAGATGCTGTAATGGTTTCCTTACTTGGATAAGACTAACAGGAAGCCACAAATTCCTCAGTATATAACTAGAAAGTGTGTAAAAAAAACCCCAACATATTAGCAATTAGTAATATGCAGGATTTGTGGGTTACAGTGTCTATCTATCTATCTATCTATCTAGTCTTGCGAAAATATTCACTCCTGTGAAGGACACCCTGTTCCTCCCACGTCACCAATCCGTGACGTCACTACACAGGCACAGCTCTCCGGCGCCCCTTTTGTCTCTCAGGTCAGTAAGGGAACTGCACCTAGAGCAAATGGCCGCCGGGGAGACTGCCCTGTTACCCACGCTGGGTATTCTAAGATTTGCAATCAGAGTAAAAGGATCAGCCCAAAATTAATTTATGATTTAATTGCCTTAAGGGCGCACTAGGTAATTAAAAGAAATATACAGTCAAAATATATCAAGAGTTAGTCAGAGTAAAATATAACAATCATAAGACAAGGATTAGAGGTATAAAGCTGGAGGTCAATTTACCACGTTGAAGGTCGCTTGTGGAAGCCAGGGGGCTCTGCGCTCCACAGGTAGACAGCTTAGTTGCTGGGCAGCCCCCAGAAAGCGTGTGCTTGCCCCCCACTGACTGGCCTGCCCTCTTTTGTAGTTCCTCAGTTAGTCATCTTCTTCTCTGTGTGTGTGTCACTCTCCAAGTGTCCCAGCTCTTAACCCTGCTGTGTCCCTTCCCCTGTAGCTGGGTGGGCTTAGCAATCTCCACCCCTCTGCAACCCTGCAAGATTTATTCCAATATCTAATAAGTGGGATAAGTTCTCTCAGGATGATCGCATCAGTACACGGGCAGTACCAGCGCCTGTGGTATGTTCTGCCGGTCGTACAGGGATCAAACCTGGACCCATTCGGTCCCTGTGGGAGGCTGATCTCTATATCTCGGGTTTCAGACCTCCCATGGACCCGGGAGTCGCACTGTTAGATGCGCAATTTCTTTAGGGTGAGGGGAATATTTTTTATGAGCCGGTATCTCGGACGATGCGTCCATAATTCACGATTCCATGTTGGAGACGGTTCGACTGGACGGCCATACTAGATGTGTATCCTGTGGCCATTTGACATGCGTGCTATAATTAAGCCCCCAAGCACCTCTAGGCCCCTGCTGGTGTGGCTTCCTCACTCAGGCTTTGAAATGCTATCTGCCTGCCACATTGTGCTCAGCCAATTACCATACTAATAGGAACTTTAGTCATTAGAAAAGGTGGAGGCCAGGAGCACTCCTCTCTGCAGCCCTTTGACCAGGAGACAAAATGGAGTCACGCCAATCTTTATTAGTATGCCCATCGAAGATGGTGGCTGTTCCCTCATCACACCTCCCTGCTTTAGAGGGCGCTAGGGGGCATCACATTCCTGTGTTCCCCCATGCGCCCTTTCGCACCTTCTCCTTGCCGGGACAACCCATCAGCGTTACCATGGTCTCTGCCGCTTCTGTGGCGAATGCTGATGTGATACTGCTGGAGAGCCAGGCTCCAGCGTAGCAACCTCCCATTCGTCCCAGAGACCGAGTGTAACCAGCTGAGGGGGTTATGGTCTGTTTCCACGGTGAAGTGTCGTCCGTACAAGTATGGCTGCAGACGCTGCAGGGCCCATACAATTGCCAGACATTCCTTCTCCATTGTGGAATAGGCCACTTCCCTCGGCAGGAGCTTCCGGCTCAGGTACAAAACGGGGTGTTCATGTCCCGTAGTGTCGACCTGGCTGAGCACAGCACCGAGGCCAAAGTCACTGGCGTCGGTCTGTACTACGAACGGCTGCGTGAAGTCGGCTGCCTGTAGTACAGGAGAGCTAGACAAGGCGGTTTTGAGCGCCTGGAAAGTTGTCTCACAGGTGACTGTCCAGTCGACTGCGACAGGCAGCTTCTTCTTGGTGAGGTCCGTCAGGGGCTTGGCCAGGGTGCTATAGTGTGGAACAAACCTCCTGTAGTACCCGGCAGTCCCCAAGAAGGACATCACCTGCTTCTTGGTCCTGGGGGAGGGCCAGGAGGTGATGGCATCCACCTTCCTGGGCTTGGGCTTCAGAGCTCCCCCACCTACCCGGTGTCCCAGGTACTGGACCTCACTCATACCCAGCTGGCACTTTTCCGGCTTAATGGTCAACCCTGCCCTCTGGATCCTCCCTAACACCTGCGCCAGGTGCTGTAGGTGATCCTCCCAGGTGGGACTGAAGATGGCAATGTCGTCCAGGTACGCGGTCGCATACCCTTCCAGTCCCATGAGCAGCGTGTTGACCATCCGCTGAAAAGTGGCAGGGGCATTCTTCATGCCGAAGGGCATCACCGTGGTCTCGTACAGTCCAAATGGGGTGATAAAGGCAGAGCGTTCCCGTGCCTTAGGGGTCAGGGGAATCTGCCAATATCCCCTGCTCAGATCCATGATGGTCAGGTACTTGGCCCCGGCCAGCTGATCGAGCAGGTCATCGATGCGCGGCATTGGGTACGCATCGGTGACCGTCACAGCGTTGAGCCCCCGGTAGTCCATGCAGAACCGCGTAGTTCGGTCCTTTTTAGGGACAAGGACTACAGGCGAAGCCCACGCGCTGTTGGACGCTTGGATCACCCCCAGCTTCAGCATCTCGTCTATCTCTTGGCGCATGTGCTGCTGCACCTCGAGAGAGACCCGATATGCTGAACGCCGGATCGGGGGGTGATTGCCGGTGTCCACATCATGGACGGCTGCCTCAGTCCTTCCGGGCAGGCTGCTAAACAGCTCCCGAAAGGGGTGTAGGGTGACCCCCAGCTGGGAACGTTGGTCCTCCGAGAGCTGGTGGCCAACCCCCACATCCTCAATGGATCCACCCGCCTTGGGTGAGCAGATCCAGGAGGGTTTCCACCTCACCTTCCTCCGGGAGGTTGCACACTGGGTGGGCACAAGCCTCCCGCTCATGATCTGCCTTCATCATGTTCACGTGGAAGGCCTTCCTCCTTCCACGGGCGTGGTCCAGGGTGACCAGATAGGTGACGGCTTTGAGCTGCTGGTGCACGAGGTATGGACCCTCCCAGGCTGCCTGAAGCTTGTTTTGTAGGATGGGGACCAGTACCCACACCTTTTGACCCACCTGGTAGGTCCTCTCACAAGCATTCTGGTCATACCACTGCTTCTGGTCAGCTTGGGCCTGGGCCATATTGTCATGCACCAGCCGTGTCAAGGCCGTCATTCTGTCCCGGAAGCGCACAACATATTCAATGGCTGACACTCCAGGGGTGGCCAAATCTCCTTCCCACGCTTCCTTCACCAGAGCATGGGGCCCCCGTACACGTCGCCCATACAGGAGCTCAAAGGGGGAGAACCCCGTTGAGGCCTGTGGAACCTCCCGGTAGGCAAATAGAAGGTGTGGGAGATACCGCTCCCAGTCTCTCCCGTGGGAGTCGACCAACATCTTAAGCATCTGCTTTAAGGTGCCGTTGAACCGCTCACACAGGCCATTGGTCTGTGGGTGATACGGGCTGGCTACCAGATGTTGCACCTGTATCTGCTTACAGAGAGACTCCATCAGCTGTGACATGAACTGGGTCCCTCGGTCAGTGAGCATTACCTGGGGAAACCCCACTCTGGAGAAGATCTCCAGTAAGGCAGTGGCCACTTTGTCAGCCCAAATGGACGACAAAGCTACCGCCTCCGGGTACCGAGTGGCATAGTCCACTACCGTTAATATGAAGTATTTTCCGGAGCGGCTGGGAGTGGACAGAGGTCCAATGAGATCCACAGCCACCCTCGAGAAAGGCTCTTCAATGATGGGCAGAGTTACCAGTGGGGCTTTGGGGCGCCGCCCCGCCTTCCCCACCCTCTGACAGGTGTCACACGAACGGCAGTAGGCAATTACCTCGGTCCTCATTCCAGGCCAGTAGAAATGCTGCGCTAGCCTGGCCCTGATTTTAGCGATCCCTAGGTGTCCGGCCATGGGAATCTCGTGTGCTATCCGCAACAATTCCGCCCTGAACGGATAGGGTACCACTAACTGTCGGTCCCTGGGCCACGCCTCCGGTGAACCCTGCTGGACCGTTACCCGGTACAGCCGTCCCTGGTCCCAGACCACCCGCTCGCGGTCTGACTCCCCAGGAGGCTGTGCTGCCTGCTCCTTAAGAGCTTTCAGGCTAGCGTCAGCTTCCAACGCTGCCTGAAATCCCTGACTCAATGTGGCGAGAATGGACGACACTGCCACATCTGCTGTCAGCTTCCTGGGATCTGTCTCCCGGCCGCTGTCCGACTCGGCAGTCACTTGGTCAGAGAGGGGGAAGCCGTCGGACCTCTGCAAGGCTCCTTGGGCTCCGGCGCTCCCACTCCTGGTGACAGCGGCCACGACCGCTGTGCCCACGGGTAGCGCCTGCTTCCCCCCGGCTCCTGACCAAGTCACCGGGTCAGGCAGACTTCCCTACCCTCCTGACATCCCGGGTGTGGGGAACTCTTGCCCTGGGGTCTTACCTGGTGGCTCCTCTCCTGGGACGCCTCCTCCCCTCATGGCCTGTTCCTCTTCCTGCAGGGGCCCTAGACTCAGCAGGCTGGATTCACTTAGGGGCCCTACACTGCCCATAGCAGCCCCTCCCTCCACCTCTGAGCTCTCCCCTACAGTCTCCTCACCTGTCCGCCCTGTGTGTGTGGTGTCAGTGCATGGAGTACCCTCAGGTTTCACTCCCTCCCCCACTGTTGGAGGCACATTCAACACATCAACATTCACAGTAGAGTCATGACATTCTTGGGGAGCCGAACTTGGGGGTTCAGTGGCCACATACTGAGACACTAGCAGCTCCAAATCGGTCCCAAGTAATACATTAGCAGGAATATTTGACGTTACTTCCACCTCCCGCACTCCTCTTCCGGCGCCCCAGTCCAAAAACACCTTGGTGACAGGCAGCGCCGGTTCCACGCCTCCAATTCCGGAGACGGAAAGGGTTTTCCCCGGTACCAAGTCTTGAGAGGACACCACCTCAGGACGTACCAGGGTTCGTTCAGCGCCTGTGTCCCGCAGTCCCACGACCGCTGAGCGGCCGATAGTGACGGGTTGGTAATTGTCCAGGGACCTCCCACCACCCCTTCCCACACATAAAACAGTGGACGGTTTCGGGGACAGGGATGGGGCCTTAAGACGCTGGGGACATATAGCCTTGAAGTGTCCCAGCTTGTTGCAGTGATGACAACGTCTGGGTTCTGCGCCTGGCCTGGAGAGGGCAGCAGGGGGGTACATCCCTTGCACTCTGGGGGCTGGGGAAACAGGGGCAGGATTGGGCTTACCCCCTCTCCAGGTGCTGCTGGCAGGCTTCTTCGGCTCAGGCGCCCTGTTATTGGCATACTCATCTGCCAGGGCGGCTGTAGCAGAAGCCCCCTTCGGTTTCCGGTCACGGAGGAATTGCTGGAGGTCCTCTGGGCAGTTCCACAAGAACTGCTCCGTGACGAACAGTTCCTGGACCTCCTGGCAGGTGGTGAGCGCTAGACCAGAGGTCCAGTGCTCTGCAGCTCTCAGCAACACCCGCATGTGGTCGGTCCAGGTGTCCTTTGGGCCCCGCTGCAGGCTCCGGAACTTCTTGCGGTAGGACTCCGGGGTGAGGTTGTAGTGCTGGATCAGGGCCCGCTTGATGCTGTTGCTGTAGTCCTGCTCCACCCTGGCAGGTAAGTCCCCCAAAACTTCCAGGGACTTACCCCTCAAACGGGGGGTCAGGTATCTTGCCCACTTATCCGGGGCCAGATGGTGTTGAAGGCAGGTCCTTTCAAGGGCCAGCAAGAAGGAATTCAGGTCTCCATCCTTCTCAAGCAGAGGGAAGTCCTCGGCCCGGACCTTGGAAGCCCTGGACTCTAGTGGTGCTGGGGCGTCCAGCGGGAGCCCGTGTTGAGCCATCTCCAGTCGGTGCTGGCGCTCCGCTGCTCTCTCTGCCGCTGCTTGCTCCGCTGCCCGCTCTGCAGCTTTCTCTGCCTGCTCCGCGGCTTCACGGCGTTCTGCCTGCTCTCACTCCTCTGCCTCACGGCGTTCTGCACACTCTCGCTCCGCCGCTTCACGGCGTTCTGCACGCACGGCCTCCGCTGCTTTCTCTGCAGCTGCCATGAGTCTCATATAGGCGTCTTCATTACCCGCCTCGAGACGTGCCACTGCCGCTGCAACAAGGGCCTCTGATGTGGACAGGCTGGGGCGGTGGGTAGTCCCTTGCCGGACTAAGCATGGGTGGCTGGCTCCTTGGGGAGTCTGGGCTGAGCTCCCCCTCGCCTTGAACAGTACCGTCCACCACCACCTCCTCATTGACCATAGCACTGGCCTGCGCCCTCACTGCACTCCTGGTGCCCTCCGCCATCTTTGGAACCTCTGGTTACTGACACAGCTGTAACCCTGACCTTGCACACAACTTATTATATCTACACTCTGACCGTCTAGTGCTGGGCTGACCTTAAGACCCCAGCAGTGAAAGTTACCACTGGTAGTCTTTAGTGTAGGAGTAGGGGTCCCACGCATACTATTACTCTGATCCCACCGCTGCCACCAATGTGAAGGACACCCTGTTCCTCCCACATCACCAATCCGTGACGTCACTACACAGGCACAGCTCTCCGGCGCCCCCTTTGTCTCTCAGGTCAGTAAGGGAACTGCACCTAGAGCAAATGGCCGCCGGGGAGACTGCCCTGTTACCCACACTGGGTATTCTAAGATTCGCAATCAGAGTAAAAGGATCAGCCCAAAATTAATTTATGATTTAATTGCCTTAAGGGCGCACTAGGTAATTACAAGAAATATACAGTCACAATATATCAAGAGTTACAGTCAGAGTACAATATAACAGTAATAATACAAGGCTTAAAGGTATAAAGCTGGAGGTCAATTTACCCGGTTGAAGGTCGCTTGTGGAAGCCAGGGGGCTCTGCGCTCCACAAGTAGACAGCTTAGTTGCTGGGCAGCCCCCAGAAAGCGTGTGCTTGCCCCCCACTGACTGGCCTGCCCTCTTTTGTAGTTCCTTAGTTAGTCATCTTCTCTGTGTGTGTGTCACTCTCCAAGTGTCCCAGCTCTTAACCCTGCTGTGTCCCTTCCCCTGTAGCTGGGTGGGCTTAGCAATCTCCACCCCTCTGCAACCCTGCAAGATTTATTTCAATATCTAATAAGTGGGATAACTTCTCTCAGGATGATCGCATCAGTACACGGGCAGTACCAGCGCCTGTGGTTTGTTCTGCCGGTCGTACAGGGATCAAACCTGGACCCATTCGGTCCCTGTGGGAGGCTGATCTCTATATCTCGGGTTTCAGACCTCCCACGGACCCGGGAGTCCCACTGTTAGATGCACAATTTCTTTAGGGCGAGGGGAATATTTTTTATGAGCCGGTACCTCGGACGATGTGTCCATAATTCACGATTCCATGTTGGAGACGGTTCGACTGGATGGCCATAATAAATGTGTATCCTGTGGCCACTTGACATGCGTGCTATAATTAAGCCCCCAAGCACCTCTAGGCCCCTGCTGGTGTGGCTTCCTCACTCAGGCTTTGAAATGCTATCTGCCTGCGACATTGTGCTCAGCCAATTACCATACTAATAGGAACTTTAGTCATTAGAAAAGGTGGGGGCCAGGAGCACTCCTCTCTGCAGGCCTGTGACCAGGAGACAAAATGGAGTCACGCCAATCTCTGTTAGTATGCCATCCAAGATGGCGGTTGTTCCCTCATCACAACCCCCTTGGCTTTTTACCTGTTTTGCTACATTACAACCTGTGTGCATTTATGGGATCAAATAACTAAAAATGTGCATGCGCATATGTATTCACCCCTTGTGCTATGAAGCTTATAAACATTTCTGGTGGAAGAAATTACCTACATAAGTCCTATGCTTAGTGACAGGACGTCCCCCTGTGTGCAATCTAAGTGTCACATGTCTGCCAGTATATACACTTTACCTTTACTGACAGGCCACAGAGGCTGCAACACCATTAAAGGGAACCTGTCACCCCCAAAATCGAAGATGAGCTAAGCCCACCGGCATCAGGGACTTATCTACAGCATTCTGTAATGCATTCTGGAATGCTGTAGATAAGCCCCCGATGTATCCTGAAAGATAAGAAAAAGAGGTTAGATTATACTCACCCATGGGTGGTCCCGCTGCGGTCCGGTACGATGGGCATCGCGGTGCGGTCCGGGGCCTCCTATCTTCTTACGATGATGTCCTCTTTTTGTATTCACGCTCCGGTGCAGGCGTACTTTATCCTCCCTGTTGAGGGCAGAGCAAAGGACTGCAGTGCACTGGTGCGGGGATAGGTCAGAGAGGCCCGGCGCCTGCGCACTGCAGTTCTTTGCTCTGCCCTCAACAGGGAGGATAAAGTACGCCTGTGCAGCGCCCCAGAGTCCTGGTCGTTGCAGTACTGTGGCTCCGCCGCTAAGGGGGGCTATGGTATGTCTGATGGCACTGAAGGAGTTCATCTGACCAGGTATCACAGACACCAATACATTTCACAGTCTGGCCTCCAGGGGGAGCTAAGGGTACTATTCATTAGGCCACTCCTCACAGTCTGGTAAAACTGGGGGTTAGGCAGGAAGTTAGGGAGAAAGCTGACTGGGTTGGAACCAGGCAACACCTTGTGGCAGAGGGTGTTGTAGGGGAAGATTCGGTAGGGTCCCTCTCAGGGGTGGGATCCTGCCAGAGGCCTGGCAAACGGAGAGAAAGCTACGGGACCGCGCCTGCACTTCATAGCGGCGGTGCCCTAAGAAAGGACAAGAAGCGAGATTTATTGTGCTGAGTGAGAAACGAGATCAACGCAACAGGGAGAAATACCAGTAGGAGTCGTGCTGTAAGACCGAGGCAACATCCTACTGAGGCGTAAATAACCGGTGGCCGGAACGCCGAGGAAGTACAGAGTTCTAAGCATTACTTCAAACCAACGGCAGGGCAGAGAGCTATAGGCTGGCTGTCTTACCTACATCACCTACGCAGACATAGGGGGCAACCTTTGGAGAGGGGCGACTCTAGGGTCCCGGAAGAGCTCCGAGCCTTCCCGTCATACGGGTGCGTCCTACCATAAGATCTGGGGGGCGAGAAGAAGAACATCAGAATCGAGTTGTGAGGGAACACGAGAAACAGACACAACAGTTGTGAGGACTATCCCGTAAGCATAGCAGGGGAGGACCACAACACACAAGCGCTAGAAGGAAGGCACAGATTTCCACCTGCAACGGGAACTCTGGAGGTGCCATCGGACCGGCCGGACTTGCGCAGCCCGGTTAACCGTATTCCAGACTGAGGACCCAGAAGCCTTCAGTAAAGAGGTAAAGAGACTGCAACCTTGTGTCCTCGTTATTAACTGCGACCGGCACTACACCGCATCACTACCACCCACCACATCTATTACTGTACGCCCCTCAGCAGGGTCACGGACCGGGTCTAGCCACCGTGACAACCCCAGAGCAGAGACTCAGAGGCCCAGTACCGGGTACCCCTCGGCCCTGCGGCAGTGGGGGCGCTACAACTTGGCGTCACGAACAGGATCTACTTAAGCCTGAAGAATCGGGTCATGTGTGCCTTGAAACTGTGATTTATTATACTTGGACTGTGATTTATTGCAAAGACTGTGCTGTGCCACTTGCCGCCAAAATCCGCCGCCATTACAGCGCTGAGGAGAGCGCAGGAGAAGAAGAGGGGCGTGGAGTGGGCGTAGACAAGCTGGAGAGCGCGAAAGACAATGGCCGCCCAGTCTAAATATTGTTGCATTAAAAAATTCCATCAGACCAGATTATATTAAATAAAATATATTTTTTTATTAAAAATAAATTGCAATCACAAAAAAACATCACCAAAACGTATGGAAATTTTTATTATTACTAAAATTGTATAATCTACAACAGATATTTATTTATTAAGAATATAAAACATACAACTATAGATAATATGTATCTCCTCCAATCGAGGTTTACTTAGGGATAGATAAAAAAAAATATATATAAAAATCCCGTATGTGCAAGACAGGGCAAGTCCAAACTGATCAGTATAATAAACATAAAAATATATATAATGCAGCGAATAATAATTTAATAATGTAATATGTGATAAAAATCAGTCAAATAAATTTGTGAATAATATGTGTGTATATCCATATATACACACACACACCTATTGTGTGCAGCAAAATAAATCAATTCATAATAAAGTGCAATAGTGCAATAAAAAATAAATTGCATACAAAACAACCAGTGTGTCCACAAAAGTTGTGAGCCAAAAACAAAAAACAAATAATTATATATTACCCAGTAAAAGCGCTGCCAAATGTGCCAAAATATATTATGAATACTGACCAGTTAGGAGTACCACTGCCCTGCACACACCACTCCAACGCCGTTTCGCTCACTGCTTCATCACTATTGCACTTTATTATGAATTGATTTATTTTGCTGCACACAATAGGTGTGTGTGTGTATATATGGATATACACACATATTATTCACAAATTTATTTGACTGATTTTTATCACATATTACATTATTAAATTATTATTCGCTGCATTATATATATTTTTATGTTTATTATACTGATCAGTTTGGACTTGCCCTGTCTTGCACATACGGGATTTTTATATATATATTTTTTTATCTATCCCTAAGTAAACCTCGATTGGAGGAGATACATATTATCTATAGTTGTATGTTTTATATTCTTAATAAATAAATATCTGTTGTAGATTATACAATTTTAGTAATAATAAAAATTTCCATACGTTTTGGTGATGTTTTTTGTGATTGCAATTTATTTTTAATAAAAAAATATATTTTATTTAATATAATCTGGTCTGATGGAATTTTTTAAGGGTTCATTTCTATAGTGTTTTTCCTCAGTTTATAAAAATTATTATCTCTGGTGTTTCTTTCTATATAGGTTGTTGTTAAATATTGTTGCATCCTGAGGACGTGTCCGTCAGCAGCCGAGATCCGCCTCCTGATCTTCTATGGCGGGCGAAGGCCGAAGAAACGAAACTATGACTCAGATGAGGTGGGACTGGAGACCAGAGAAGGCCTGCAGAAAAGGATGGCCCCGCATCGACCCCCGTCACCAGAGGATTATTCTGATATGCCCCCGCTGGAGGATTTGGACCCGTGGGAGCTGTCGATGGGGCACCCTTTGCCTGCGCGGTCCCCAGCTTGTGCGCCTCCCCCAGGGGAAAGGAGCGGCGACGGAGGAGTCACCCCAGGTAGGGGTACTGAGTGCCGCGACCCCCAGGGAGGCCGCCCCACCTCTGCACCAGACCCGGCCGCCGCTGCGACCACCGGTGCCCCAGCGCTCCCGCCGCTTGGTCCCAAAGAACCGGGGGGGCCGGATCTGGGGCCCTTTCCTTGGGGAGAATACTGGAACCACCTGATTGCGGAGTTCCAGCGGGAGGTGGAGCGGGAGGCACGTGGTGAGCTGTTGGAGGGCTCCCTGCCGAAGTGGGGCGTCGTGATTGTCTACCAGCCCCAGGCAGGGAAGGGCTTCGTGCAGGAGATCGGAACGGCTCTGAGAGTCCGCATCACTCGGGACGAGGTGGAGCCCTGCCTGTGCGGAGACGGCGCTAAGTCCCTCCTGGAGCCGGGGGATGTGGTGACGTATCGCCGGCACCTGAAGGGGAGCAGCTGGTGGGCCCGGGATATGCAGCACTGCACGGCCGTTCTAGCGGTATCCCGAACCGAGGGGGAGGAGCTCGCCGCTGAAGCCGCTGCTGCAGCCTCTGCCGCTGCCAGCATCATCCATCGACCCACACAGACAATCATCGCAGCGCACGACCTGGTTGTGCAGAAGACCCGAACCCATGGGGTACACCTGGCATCAGGAGTAGACTTGGAGTCCAGCCTGTCTAGGCCGCAGAGGGCCACCTGCCAGGTAAAGCCTCGATGGGGACAGCCACCATCAGAGTAAGCAAAAATGCTTTAATGATTGTAAATAGTTCATTGTTTTTCTCTGCTATTTTGCTGCTAAAACCCGTCCAGGGTTAACTCTTAAAGGGATCCCTTTGTTGACCCGGGATCCCTATTGTTTTTGTTTGTTTTCTACGTTTTTGCACCAGTTATCAAGAACTGCTGAATCATGAACAATGCATGATACAAACTCCTTGTATATAGTTTGCACCTTCTTAAAGGTGCTCTCTACTGGTTTTACATAAAAGACGGACTCTTTGCGAAGATACGGTTCTTGGAACCTGCACTGGAGTCCTTGCTGCATACGGACTTGCGGCTTGAGAAGTTGCACTACCACGTAGAGACTTGGTCCTCTCTTAAAGGGGATGTTCACATCTTGCACTTATGTACAGTGTTGCCTTAAGATGGTTAGATGGCAATAATGTCTTGAAAGAAAAAGTAATGATGCTAATATGAAGAAGTTATATGTAGCCAACTAGTTGATTGTAAGAAATGTTTGATAATGTGTTAGAGAATGAGGACAGAAAGTGAACCCGTACGGGGTTAGTTAGTGAGTCCTCCTAGAAGCCATACAGAGATGGCTCAGTGATCTTAAACTGAAAGAAAAATTATATGTTCTATACTGTGTATAGTAGTGGAAGGACAGTAGGCCCGGGCGGAAAGGGGCGGTCCTGTAACAGAAAGGAGAGGCAGTAGGCCTGGAGCGGTTAGGACAGGCGGTCCTGCAGACTTAAAGTAGGAGAATGTAAAAATGTTCAGTAACCTTATAATGTGATTATAAGAAGGTCTTTAGTGGATTCAGCAGGTACGTCCTTAAAGGCAAAGTTGGATTAGTGTTCAACATTTTGCACTTAGTAGAATACCCGGTTGGGTAAGGAAAGTTATTTATAGTAAAGTTATTTAAAAGTATTTAACCATGTTTGTAACGTTCAAGTGTCCTCACCTCCCATAAAGGGAAGCTCTGTTAAAAAGTTGACTTGTACTTGCATTTTCAAAATTGTATGTCTTTTTGCTGACATGTATTGTTGTTTTCTTCCCAGTCCAGGAGTACTGGATTTAACCGGGGGGGGAATGCAGCGCCCCAGAGTCCTGGTCGTTGCAGTACTGTGGCTCCGCCGCTAAGGGGGGCTATGGTACGTCTGATGGCACTGAAGGAGTTCATCTGACCAGGTATCACAGACACCAATACATTTCACAGTCTGGCCTCCAGGGGGAGCTAAGGGTACTATTCATTAGGCCACTCCTCACAGTCTGGTAAAACTGGGGGTTAGGCAGGAAGTTAGGGAGAAAGCTGACTGGGTTGGAACCAGGCAACACCTTGTGGCAGAGGGTGTTGTAGGGGAAGATTCGGTAGGGTCCCTGTCAGGGGTGGGATCCTGACAGAGGCCTGGCAAACGGAGAGAAAGCTACGGGACCGCACCTGCACTTCATAGCGGCGGTGCCCTAAGAAAGGACAAGAAGCGAGATTTATTGTGCTGAGTGAGAAACGAGATCAACGCAACAGGGAGAAATACCAGTAGGAGTCGTGCTGTTAGACCGAGGCAACATCCTACTGAGGCATAAATAACCGGTGGCCGGAACGCCGAGGAAGTACAGAGTTCTAAGCATTACTTCAAACCAACGGCAGGGCAGAGAGCTATAGGCTGGCTGTCTCACCTACATCACCTACGCAGACATAGGGGGCAACCTTTGGAGAGGGGCGACTCTAGGGTCCCGGAAGAGCTCCGAGCCTTCCCGTCATACGGGTGCGTCCTACCATAAGATCTGGGGGGCGAGAAGAAGAAGATCAGAATCGAGTTGTGAGGGAACACGAGAAACAGACACAACAGTTGTGGGGTACTATCCCGTAAGCACAGCAGGGGAGGACCACAACACACAAGCGCTAGAAGGAAGGCACAGATTTCCACCTGCAACGGGAACTCTGGAGGTGCCATCGGACCGGCCGGACTTGCGCAGCCCGGTTAACCGTATTCCGGACTGAGGACCCAGAAGCCTTCAGTAAAGAGGTAAAGAGACTGCAACCTTGTGCCCTCGTTATTAACTGCGACCAGCACTACACCGCACCACTACCACCCACCACATCTATTACTGTACGCCCCTCAGCAGGGTCACGGACCGGGTCTAGCCACCGTGACAACCCCAGAGCAGAGACTCAGAGGCCCTGTGCCGGGTACCCCTCGGCCCTGCGGCAGTGGGGGCGCTACACCTGCACCGGAGCTGCAGCATGAAGACAAGAAGAGGACGTCATCGTAAGAAGATGGGAGGCCCCGGATGGGACCGCCCCAGGGTGAGTATAATCTAACCTATTTTTCTCATCTTTCAGGATACATCGGGGGCTTATCTACAGCATTACAGAATGCTGTAGATAAGCCCTTGATGCTGGTGGGCTTAGCTCATCTTCGATTTTGAGGGTGACAGATTCCCTTTAAGAAGAGGGACCACTAACCAAACACCACCATTATCAAGAGGCCCCACTAACCAAACACCACCATTATCAAGAGGCCCCACTAACCAAACACCACCATTAACAAGAGGCACCACTAACCAAACCTCACCATTAACAAGAGGCACCACTGACCAAACACCACCACTAACAAGAGGCACCACTGACCAAACACCACCATTATCAAGAGGCACCACTAACCAAACAGCACCATTATCAAGAGGTACCACTAACCAAACACCACCATTAACAAGAGGCACCACTAACCAAACACCACCATCAACAAGAGGCACCACTAACCAAACACCACCATTATCAAGAGGCACCACTAACCAAGCAGCACTATTAACGAGAGGTACCACTAACCAAACAGTACCATTAACAAGAGGCACCGCTAACCAAACACCACCATTATCAAGAGGCACCACTAACCGAACACCACCATCAACAAGAGGCACCACTAACCAAACACCACCATTATCAAGAGGCCCCACTAACCAAATAACACCATTAACAAGAGGCACCACTAACCAAACACCACCATCAACAAGAGGCACCACTAACCAAACAGCACCATTAACAAGAGGCACCACTAACCAAACATGACCATTAAGAGCAAGGAGATCTCTAAACAAGTCAGGGACAGAGTTGTTAAGAAGAACAAGTCAGGGTTTGGGTTATAAAAAATTTCCCAATCTTTGATGATCCCCCGGAGCACCATCAAATCCATTATCATCAAATGGAAAGAACATGGTACCACAACGAACCTGCCAAGAGAGGGCCGCCCACCAAAACTCTCAGCCTTGACAAGGAGGCCATTACTCATAGAGGCAGAGACCACAGGTAACCCTGAAGGAGCTGCAGAGTTCCCAAGCAGAGACTGGAGTATCTGCCCATACGACCACAATGAGCTGTACAATCCATAGTGGTGACCTTTATGTAAGAGTGGGCAGAAAAAAAGCCTTTACTTACACATAAAAATTGTAAGGCTTGTTTTGAGTTTGCCAAAAGACATGTGGAAGACTCTCCAAATGTATGGGGCAAGGTGCTGTGGTTAGATGAGACCAAAATTGAACTTTTTGGCCACAAAGGTAAACGCAATGTCTGGCACCAAACCAACACAGCTCATCACCCCAAGAACACCATCCCCACAGTGAAACATGGTGGTGGTGGTGGCAGTATCATGCTGTGGGAATGTTTTTCGGCAGCAGGAACAGGGAAAATGGTCCAAGTCAAGGGGAAGATGGATGATGCAAAATACAGGGATATTCTTGGGCAAAACCTGTTTCAGACTGTCAGCAATTTGCGATCGGGATGGAGGTTCACCTTCCAAGAAGACAATGACCCAAAACATACTGCTAAAGCAACACTAGAGTGGTTTAAAGGGAAACATGTAAATGTTTTGGAGTGATCGAGTCAGAGCCCAGACCTTAATCCAATGGAGAATCTGTGGTCAGACTTGAAGATCGCTGTTCAACAGAGGAAACCATCTAACCTGAAGGAGCTGGAGCAGTTTTGTCTTTAAGAATGGGCAAAACTCCAAGTGGCAAGATGTGGAAAGCTCATAGCGACTTATCCAAAGTGACTTATGGCTGTAATTGCAGCAAAAGGAGGCTCTACAAAGTACTGACTTTAGGTTGGTGAATAGTTATGCACACCGAAGTTTTCAGTTATTTTTTCCTATTTGTTGTTTGCTTCAGAATAAAAAGAAAACCAAATGTGTTCACAGTTGTAGGCATGTTATTTGCATGAACTGATACAAACGCTAAAAAATCTGTGAAATTCCAGGTTGAGAGGTAGAAAAACATGGCAAATGCCAATGGAGGTGAATACTTTCGCAAGCCACTGTATCTATTTATCTATCTACTATCATAGGATAGCTGGAGTATGAAATAAAGAGGACTTGTCTTGGGCACCTTCTCTCATTTTTCTCCAGGTTACCATTATACCCACTACAACCACGACTGTCCACGAGAGTGAAAATAAGATTTATGTCTCCTAAAGTAATGTGATCTATTGTGTAATGGATCCATGTTCACACTGGGACATCAGAGATACAAGCTATGAGACTGTAGACAGAAATCGATGAGAAGATGAGGGTTTATGAGGTCAGGACAGGAGATGAGCTGCCACCTGTTAGATGATCTAAAAACCCAATGAAGTCCCAGAGATGGACATCGGAGCTGACATCAGTTCTTGTCCTTCTTTTTTTACGAATGATGTAAAAATTTGACGTCTATGATAACAAAAACACAAAAAACACACATATTTTTCCGATAAAGGGTTCCGTAAGCTGTACTTGGTCCATTTATGAAGACGATGAAGGCACTATGACGTAGGAAACGATGATATCAGAGAACGGCTCTGCAGCGTGTTCACTACAGAGGACTATGTTCGGACTCTTCCACCATGAGGCCATAGTTGAGGTTGCAAGTGTTGGAAGTCACAGTTGTTACTAGAGCTGAGGAGGCTTCTGGCTTATGGGGCTCTGAAGGTGCTGAATGGTGAGAATGACCCACTATATGTCCGAGAATCCATGTTTCCCGGATAGTCATGTGAGGTGTCAATGTCGGAGGTGGAATTCTGACCCAATGAGAAAGAAAATACATGTCAGTTAGTCACGAAAAATTCTATAGTAGAACGTGTTAGTAGTAATTTTACCAATTCTCTGGTGGTCTTGGCTAGGAATTAACACCACATTTCCTGGTGGTCTAGGGCTTTGATTAATATCAACGTCTTAGCAGTCTAAGAAAGTAAAGGTGCTATTGTCAGCTTCCCTGGTGGTTTATGGTCGTGTCTAATGTAATGTCAGCTATCCTGGTGGTCTAAAGAAATGGAAATGTTCATTATAGCTTCCATAATGGTCTAGGGAAGTAAATAAGCTAATACTAGCTTGTCTAGTTGTCTAGCATAATTACACAAGAACCACAGGACAGATTTCTTCACCCCATGCAAAAGTTAATGTTATTTTTCCTGGTGATCTAGTTTTGTGACTGATTTAATGTCAGCGATCCTGGTGGTCTAAAGAAGTAGAATGTTAATTCCGGCTGTGTTTGTGGTCCAGGAAAGTAAAAGAGCTAATGCCAGCTTTCGTGGTAGTCTATGGGAGTGACTGATTCAATATCAGCTGTCCCGTCGGTCAAGACATGTGTATATGTTAATTTCCATGATGGTCTAGGGTAGAGAAAGGGTTAGTGTCAGCTTTCTTGGTGGTCTAGAGAATTAAATGAGCTACTGCCAACTTCCTTATTTGTCTTAATGTTAGCAATCCTGGTGGTCTAGGCCCTAGGATAATGACTGATTTTATGTCAGCTGTTCCGGTGGTGTAGAGAAGTAGAAATGTTAACTCCAGTTCCCTTGGAGGTGTTTTGAGTAGAGGAAGGGTTAATATCGGCTTTCTTGGTGCTTTAGAGAATAGGACATGTTAATCCCTGGTGGTCTAAGAGAGTAGAGTAACACATGACTCAGGATCACATTACACTATGGGGCTTGCTTAGATACACATAAGTCTGCCTAGGGGCTGTATACACAAAACAGTTGGATAATTTAGTAATCAAGTCTACTTGCAAAGGACTGGGGTTATATACTGACAGACTAATAACTCACCGAATTATAGACCATGTTATCGCTACCAGTTGGCCATTCTGTGGAGAGAGATGAAACCTTACATAGGCATCTCAAAAAACAAAAAAACCTATTCAGAAGCAGGGATAGCAGACTTGTAGGAAAGGAGAGAAGATCTGGGGAAAAGCAAGAAACGTGAGGGAGGAAGAAGCAGAACTGCAGAGTCTGTGATCATAGAGATGATGAAATGTGAGCGATGATCGGAAAAAAGAGAAACATTTACAGGAACCAAACTTTTATAAAGACCTTTTGTCATATCTTGGGCAATCCAGATCGACTCTTTATCCCTGAAGAGCAGAAAAGACAACCTTAGTGTTACTCATATATCCTGCAGGGCACATCTGCATCAAGGGCATCACCAACCTCCCTCACATGCCATAAAACGGGTAGGAAGAGAGTACATCACTAATCCATAACACATGTAAAAGGGACATCATGACTCCGTTAAATAAGAAACATAGCAAAAACACAATTCGCATGTAGAAATGATATTGCAGCTCTATAAAATGAGAAACATGTAGTGATGACATCACCAATTCATAACAAAAGAAACATATAAAGATGACATCACCAATCCATACCAAAAGAAACATATAAGGATGACATCACCAATCCATATATCATGACATATGTAGAAATTACATAATTATTTCATTAAATAAAAAACATAGCAAGATGACATCACTGATCTATAACACAAGACACATATAGACAAGAAATCACCAATCCGTAACTCAAGACACACGTAGAAATAACATCACCACCTTATAAAATAAGAAATATAAAGATGACATGACCCATCCATAACTCAAGACACATGTAGAAATAAAATCACCACCTTATAAAATAAGAAACATAAAGATGACATCACCAATCCATAACGAAAGAAACATATAAAGATGACATCACCAATCCATAACTCAAGACGTATAGAAATGACATCACCAATCCATAACAAAAGAAACATATAAGGATGACATCACCAATCCATATCTCAAGACATATGTAAAAATTACATAATTATTCCATTAAATAAGAAACATAGCAAGATGACATCACTGATCTATAACACAAGGCATATACTGTATAGACAAGAAATCACCAATCCATAACTCAAGACACATGTAGAAATAAAATCACCACCTTATAAAATAAGAAACATAAAGATGACATCACCAATCCATAACGAAAGAAACATATAAAGATGACATCCCCAATCCATAACACGAGAGACATGTAGAGATGACATCACCAGTCTGTAACTCAAGACGCATATAAAAATGACATCACCACTTTATAAAATAAGAAACCTGTAGAGATGACATCGCCAACAGTGATGGGCGAACCCGGATAGAAATATTCGGCATTTGTACCGAACAGTCACTGTTTCAGCCTGAACACCGAACATGGACTTTCTGCTGAAGTCCGATGCAGTGTTATGGGTACGTCCACGGAGAGAGAGATATTTTTTTTCTTTCCAATGGGGTTCGGGTTCCGGGGAAAGTTTGGGTACTGTTTTGGTACCTGAACTGAACTTTTTAAAAAGTTTGGGTCAGGTACCAGAACCCGAACTTTTGAAGGTAAGCCCATTCCTAATCACCAATCCATACCATAAGAAACATGTCAAGATTACTTTACTAATAAAAAACATAAGAAACAGGTAGAGATGTCATCACTAAATCCAAAAAAAAAGAATCATGAAGAGATGACATCATGGATCCGCAACTCAAAACTCATATAGAGATGAAATCACCAATCCCTTACAGAAGAAACATGTAGACAGGAGACGAACAATTTATAACATAAGACACATCTAGAGAGGAGGTCACCAACCTGGGAAACAAAACGTGAGTAGAGATGACATCACTAATCAACAACATGAGACTCGGTAAGAGGACACCTACCCAAACCGTAACACAGGATATTGTATCATAACTCCATAAAATGAGAAACGTAGAGATGACATTACAATTCAGTACTATAAGAAACATGTAAAGATGACATAACCGATCCATAACTCAAGATATTTGCAGAGATGACATCACCGATCCATAACATAAGAACCAACAATCCATAAAACAAGACACATCTGCAGACATGCTATTACTCATCTATACCACAAGACGTGTCGAGAGATCACCTATTCATAACACAACTGTAGAAATGACATCACCGGTCCATAATACAGGACGATGACATCACTAATGACACTAGCTCTTTAAGTACATTTTTTAAGGAGCTTGTGTGCCTATTCTTTCCACTTACGGACACCACCAGACACACACATAGAGAGATCACCCCCGGTCTCCATAATGCGGGCAGTTATCACAGACCGGAAGTGGATAATGACACTTGGGCCTCATTTATCAAAACTGTCATAAAAGAACAACCATCTTAGTTGCCCCTAGAAACCAATCAGAGCCCAGCTTTCATATTTTATACTGCCTCGGGAATATGTAAGCTGCGCTGTGATTGGTTGCTATGGGAAACAAAGACAGTTTTGATAAACAAAAGCCACTTTACAACATTTCTTACCTTTGTTCCTTTTTCTTCTTTTTACCTGTAAGAAAAGACACAGATTATAGACAGAATATGCATCTCTGGAGGCAGATCGCAGTAGGAGGAGACCCACTGTCATAAAATTTACATAGTCATAACTTTTTTATTTTTCTGTCCAGACAGCTGTGTAAGGGCTTTTTTTTTCTTGTAGTTTTGAAAGGCGCCTTTCATTTTACCATTCAATATACAGAAAAATGGGGGGAAAAAAATCCAAATGTGGTGAAATTGGGAAAGAAAAATGCAAATCTGCCATGGTTTTTCTTTTGTACATTGTTTGTACATTATGTGATAAAATGACTCTGAAATATGATTCTCCGGGTCAGTACGATTCTGGCGATACCAAACATGTATAGAGTTTTTTTTTTTATTTAAGTGTAGGGAAAAAAATTCAGAAATTTGTGGACAAAAATTGTTGGTGTTTGTGTCGCCATATTCCGAGATCCACAACATTATCGTTTTTCCATTGACTGATCTTGGGGAGGGCTTGTTTTTTTTTTGACGGTTTTATTTTTATAACTTTTGATAATTTTTTAAATATATTTGTATCTGTTTTTATTGCATTTTTTTTTTAGGGAGGAGTAGTGACCCAAAAATAAACTTTTTTGGGCCTTTTCAATTTTTTTCTCATTACGACCAAATATGTTTCTTTTCTTTTTTTTTTTGACATTTTCAAAATGGGAAAAGTAGGGGTGATTTGAACTTTTTTTTAATATATTTTATATATTTTTTAAAAAACTTTTAATTTATGTTTTACTTGATTTGTAGCCCCTTAACCTTATTTATAATATTTGCTCCAAAACCACCATATTTTAGTATATAGTGTAAATCGAGTGTCCTGTGAAGCTGAGCCTATAGCTGAGCAGTACCAAAATGGTGGCAGGAGGCCTTCAGCAGGCCCCCCAACTACCAAGATGACCCATAGGAGCCCCATGATTGCGTGTCTCGGCACTGGTAGGAGCCAGTAATCACCAGAAGAGGCCCGTTCTATATACTGGTATCAGGGGCGTCTAACCTCTTAGGTGCGGCTGTCAATCATCACCGCAGCATTTAAGAGGTTTAAAATGGGGTAAAATGTCCTTTTCTACTCCTATAAGCCCCCCGGCCTTCATAATTTGTTATGGAAGCCCGGGGGCCAACTGAAGACCCTCGTGTCTGTCATGTTTGTACACCAATTTGGGCTTCATAGAAGATTGGCAATATTACAAAAAAATATATATATAAAAAATATATAAAAGTCCACATTGCATAAATGAAATCTAAATAATAATAAAAAAAACAACACATATTTAATAACGCCTCAACCCTAAGTGTCAGAGAAAAAAATCTGAATACTTATTCCATATGATAAACGCTGAAATTGGGTAAGAATCATAATGGCAGAATGACTGGGGCTTTTTTTTTGGTCACTTTGCCTCCCAACAAAAAAACGGAATAATAAGAGATCAGAAAGTTATGTGGCCTCCAGAATGGTAATGATAAAAACGGCAACTCGGAACGGAGAAAAAACAAGCTCTGGTACATTCCTCTACACTGAAAAATGTCAAAAAATTCTAACTCTTGGAAGGAGAAGAGGAAAAATGGAATGGGAAGAGGGACTGCGTCACTTAAGGGCCCACAGAAATCAGAACTTAAGCCTGGTCCCACCCGGTCTTTGTTGCTCTTCATCAAAGGTTCCTTGTAGTTGACAATGTCCAGCAAGTGCTGATCCAACCCCTACGTTGTAGACCAGTTGATAGACTATATCTACTTACTTCTTCTCACCAGGTAGGTCACCAACACTGCAGCCACGAGGATCAGAAGACCAACCAGTCCGACTAAGACAAAGACCCACACCGGAACTGCAAGACAACATGGACAACGTTCACCACGTTAGGTGGTTGTAAAAATACAAAAACACTGAATTTCTGGGTTGTGTACACCATAC
This sequence comes from Ranitomeya variabilis, assembly GCF_051348905.1. Taxonomy (NCBI): domain Eukaryota; kingdom Metazoa; phylum Chordata; class Amphibia; order Anura; family Dendrobatidae; genus Ranitomeya; species Ranitomeya variabilis. The sequence continues at coordinate 52,768,578 of NC_135236.1, forward strand.
GTTGATCCGTCCATACAGGGCACACACTTCGCCATCATGGACTAGGCCTGTGCTCATAGCCTGCTATGACTAAAGGGGAGAAAGGACATAACAATCTCTGATATCTGTACAGATCTGATCATTTATACGGCCTGACATACGGTATAATCCATAGAATTAGAATAGTGAGAAATATCTGACCACTGAAGGTTGCACCATTATGGCCCTCACCGACAACTAGACCTGATCTATTGGTTCTTCTCATCCCAAGTTCAATACAGGAGCATAGATGTGACCTGCCGCTCATTCTACAGCTACGTGTGCGGAACTGGACAATCTGCGGCATTCCCATACACAATGCATGGAGCAACTGCACCATCCTAGATGCCACACTTCTAAAACTGGAGATACAGAACCCATGTTTCTATACTAGGTGGCTCCTCAAAGGATCAAATATCTATCACCTATCCGGAGGATAAATGATAAATTGTACACTCTTTCAAGTATTCTTATAGAGAGGGGCATTTTAATAGTAGTTATATTCTTGTACATAGGAGCAGTATTATAGTAGTTATATTCTTGTACATAGGAGCAGTACTATAGTTGTTATATTCTTGTACATAGGGGCTGTATTATAGTAGTTATATTCTTGTACAGAGGAGCAGTATTATAGTAGTTATATTCTTGTACATAGGAGCAGTATTATAGTAGTTATATTCTTGTACATAGGAGCAGTATTATAGTAGTTATATTCTTGTACATAGGGGCAGTATTATAGTAGTTATATTCTTGTACATAGGGAGCAGTATTATAGTAGTTATATTCTTGTACATAGGAGCAGTATTATAGTAGTTATATTCTTGTACATAGGAGCAGTATTATAGTAGTTATATTCTTGTACATAGGAGCAGTATTATAGTAGTTATATTCTTGTACATAGGGGCAGTATTATAGTAGTTATATTCTTGTACATAGGAGCAGTATTATAGTAGTTATATTCTTGTACATAGGGGCAGTATTATAGTAGTTATATTCTTGTACATAGGGGCAGTATTATAGTAGTTATATTCTTGTACATAGGATCAGTATTATAGTAGTTATATTCTTGTACATAGGAGCAGTATTATAGTAGTTATATTCTTGTACATAGGAGCAGTGTTATAGTAGTTATATTCTTGTACATAGGAGCAGTGTTATAGTAGTTATATTCTTGTACATAGGGGCAGTATTATAGTAGTTATATTCTTGTACATAGGAGCAGTATTATAGTAGTTATATTCTTGTACATAGGAGCAGTATTATAGTAGTTATATTCTTGTACATAGGGGCAGTATTATAGTAGTTATATTCTTGTACATAGGAGCAGTATTATAGTAGTTATATTCTTGTACATAGGGGCAGTATTATAGTAGTTATATTCTTATACATAGGAGCAGTATTATAGTAGTTATATTCTTGTACATAGGGGCAGTATTATAGTAGTTATATTCTTGTACATAGGGGCAGTATTATAGTAGTTATATTCTTGTACATAGGAGCAGTATTATAGTAGTTATATTCTTGTACATAGGAGCAGTATTATAGTAGTTATATTCTTGTACATAGGGGCAGTATTATAGTAGTTATATTCTTGTACATAGGAGCAGTGTTATAGTAGTTATATTCTTGTACATAGGGGCAGTATTATAGTAGTTATATTCTTGTACATAGGGAGCAGTATTATAGTAGTTATATTCTTGTACATAGGAGCAGTTTTATGGTAGTTATAATCTTGTACATAGGGGGCAGTATTATAGTAGTTATATTCTTTTACATAGGAGCAGTATTATAGTAGTTATATTCTTGTACATAGAGGCAGTATTATAGTAGTTATATTCATGTACATGGGGGCAGTATTATAGTAGTTATATCCTTGTACATAGGGGGCAGTATTATCTATATATATAATTTTCTAAGGGTCTGTTTGTCTGTAACCGAAATCCTGCATCGCTGATTGGTCGCGCACCAGCCGGCCTCGACCAATCAGCGTTCATAAATAAACTACATACATATACTAGAACGAGAATAGCATGAAGGACAGTCTGTGAGGGAGAGAATAACATGGAGGACAGTCTGTGTGGGAGAGAACAACATGGAGGACAGTCTGTGAGGGAGAGAATAACATGAAGGACAGTCTGTGAGGGAGAGAATAACATGGAGGACAGTGTGTGAGGGAGAGAATAACATGGAGGACAGTGTGTGAGGGAGAGAATAACATGGAGGACAGTGTGTGAGGGAGAGAATAACATGGAGGACAGTCTGTGAGGGAGAGAATAACATGGAGGACAGTCTGTGAGGGAGAGAGTAACATGGAGGACAGTCTGTGAGGGAGAGAGTAACATGGAGGTCAGTCTGCGAGGGCGAGAATAACATGAAGGACAGTCTGTGAGGGAGAGAATAACATGGAGGACAGTGTGTGAGGGATAGAATAACATGGAGGACAGTGTGTGAGGGAGAAAATAACATGGAGGACAGTCTGTGAGGGAGAGAATAACATGGAGGACAGTCTGTGAGGGAGAGAATAACATGGAGGACAGTCTGTGAGGGAGAGAATAACATGGAGGACAGTGTGTGAGGGATAGAATAACATGGAGGACAGTGTGTGAGAGAGAAAATAACATGGAGGACAGTCTGTGAGGGAGAGAATAACATGGAGGACAGTCTGTGAGGGAGAGAATAACATGGAGGACAGTCTGTGAGGGAGAGAATAACATGGAGGACAGTCTGTGAGGGAGAGAGTAACATGGAGGTCAGTCTGCGAGGGCGAGAATAACATGAAGGACAGTCTGTGATGGAGAGAATAACTTGGAGAACAGTCTGTGAGGGAGAGAATAACATGGAGGACAGTGTGTGAGGGAGAGAATAACATGGAGGACAGTCTGTGAGGGAGAGAATAACATGGAGGACAGTCTGTGAGGGAGAGAATAACATGGAGGACAGTGTGTGAGGGATAGAATAACATGGAGGACAGTGTGTGAGAGAGAAAATAACATGGAGGACAGTCTGTGAGGGAGAGAATAACATGGAGGACAGTCTGTGAGGGAGAGAATAACATGGAGGACAGTCTGTGAGGGAGAGAATAACATGGAGGACAGTCTGTGAGGGAGAGAGTAACATGGAGGTCAGTCTGCGAGGGAGAGAATAACATGGAGGACAGTCTGTGAGGGAGAGAATAACATAGAGGACAGTCTGTGAGGGAGAGAATAACATGGAGGACAGTGTGTGAGGGGTAGAATAACATAGAGGACAGTCTGTGAGGGAGAGAATAACATGGAGGACAGTCTGTGAGGGATATAATAACATGGAGGACAGTCTGTGAGGGAGAGAGTAACATGGAGGTCAGTCTGCGAGGGCGAGAATAACATGAAGGACAGTCTGTGAGGGAAAGAATAACATGGAGGACAGTCTGTGAGGGATATAATAACATGGAGGACAGTCTGTGAGGGAGAGAGTAACATGGAGGTCAGTCTGCGAGGGCGAGAATAACATGAAGGACAGTCTGTGATGGAGAGAATAACTTGGAGGACAGTCTGTGAGGGAGAGAATAACATGGAGGACAGTGTGTGAGGGAGAGAATAACATAGAGGACAGTCTGTGAGGGAGAGAATAACATGGAGGACAGTCTGTGAGGGAGAGAATAACATGGAGGACAGTGTGTGAGGGAGAGAGTAACATAGAGGACAGTCTGTGAGGGAGAGAATAACATGGAGGACAGTCTGTGAGGGAGAGAATAACATAGAGGACAGTCTGTGAGGGAGAGAATAACATGGAGGACAGTGTGTGAGGGATAGAATAACATAGAGGACAGTCTGTGAGGGAGAGAATAACATGGAGGACAGTCTGTGAGGGATATAATAACATGGAGGACAGTCTGTGAGGGAGAGAATAACATGGAGGACAGTCTGTGAGGGAGAGAGTAACATGGAGGTCAGTCTGCGAGGGCGAGAATAACATGAAGGACAGTCTGTGAGGGAGAGAATAACATGGAGGACAGTCTGTGAGGGAGAGAATAACATAGAGGACAGTCTGTGAGGGAGAGAATAACATGGAGGACAGTCTGTGAGGGATATAATAACATGGAGGACAGTCTGTGAGGGAGAGAATAACATGGAGGACAGTCTGTGAGTGAGAGAACAACATGGAGGACAGTGTGTAAGGGAGAGAATAAAATTTTTCCCCGTTTTTAAGTGTATCATATGGTAAAATAAATGGTGTCTTTGAAAACTGTAAGTCATCCTGTAGAAAACAAGTTGTCATACAGCAATAGATGACTAATAAAGTTTTGACTCTTAAAATAAAGACAGGAGAAAAACAATGGCAGTGTGTCCAATGGGTTAAAACATAAATGTAAGCACCAATGTTTATATGAATACTAGATGGTGGCCCGATTCTAATACTGCATCGGGTATCTATCTATATAATCGTCTAAGGGGTACTTCTGTCTGTCTGTCTGTAACGGAAATCCCGCGTCGCTGATTGGTTGATTCTTGTACATAGGAGCAGTATTATAGTAGTTATATTCTTGTACATAGGGGCAGTATTATAGTAGTTATATTCTTGTACATAGAGGGCAGTATTATAGTAGTTATATTCATGTACATAGGGAGCAGTATTATAGTAGTTATATTCTTGTACATAGGGGTCAGTATTATAATAGTTATATTCTTGTACATAGGAGCAGTATTATAGTAGTTATATTCCTGTACATAGGGGGCAGTATTATAGTAGTTATATTTTTGTACATAGGGAGCAGTATTATAACAGTTATATTTTTGTACATAGGGAGCAGTATTATAGTAGTTACATTCTTGTACATAGGAGCAGTATTATAGTAGTTATATTCTTGTACATAGGGGCAGTATTATAGTAGTTATATTCTTGTACATAGGAGCAGTATTATAGTAGTTATATTCTTGTACATAGGGGCAGTATTATAGTAGTTATATTCTTGTACATAGGGGCAGTATTATAGTAGTTATATTCTTGTACATAGGAGCAGTATTATAGTAGTTATATTCTTGTACATAGGAGCAGTATTATAGTAGTTATATTCTTGTACATAGGGGCAGTATTATAGTAGTTATATTCTTGTACATAGGAGCAGTATTATAATAATAATAATAATAATTTTTATTTATATAGTGCCAACATATTCCGCAGCGCTTTACAACTTATAGAGGGGACTTGTACAGACAATAGACATTACAGCATAACAGAAATCACAGTTCAAAACAGATACCAGGAGGAATGAGGGCCCTGCTCGCAAGCTTACAAACTATGAGGAAAAGGGGAGACACGAGAGGTGGATGGTGACAATTGCTTTAGTTATTTGGACCAGCCATAGTGTAAGGCTCGGGTGTTCATGTAAAGCTGCATGAACCAGTTAACAGCCTAAGTTTGTAGCAGTACAGACACAGAGTGCTATTAACTGCATAAAGTGTATGAGAACACGATGCAAGGAACCCGATTATGTGTTTTGTTTTTTTTCTATTATATATATATATATTCAGTATTATAGTAGTTATATTCTTGTACATAGGAGCAGTGTTATAGTAGTTATATTCTTGGACATAGGGGCAGTATTATAGTAGTTATATTCTTGCACATAGTGGGCAGTATTATAGTAGTTATATTCTTGCACATAGTGGGCAGTATTATAGTAGTTATATTCTTGTACATAGGGGCAGTATTATAGTAGTTATATTCTTGTACATAGGAGCAGTATTATAGTAGTTATATTCCTGTACATAGGGGGCAGTATTATAGTAGTTATATTCTTGTAAATAGGGGGCACTATTATAGTAGTTATATTCTTGTACATAGGAGCAGTATTATAGTAGTTATATTCTTGTACATAGGGAGCAGTATTATAGTAGTTATATTCTTGTACATAGGAGCAGTTTTATGGTAGTTATAATCTTGTATATAGGGGGCAGTATTATAGTAGTTATATTCTTGTACATAGGAGCAGTATTATAGTAGTTATATTCTTGTACATAGGGGCAGTATTATAGTAGTTATATTCTTGTACATAGGGGCAGTATAATAGCAGTTATATTCTTGTACATAGGAGCAGTATTATAGTAGTTATATTCTTGTACATAGGAGCAGTATTATAGTAGTTATATTCTTGTACATAGGAGCAGTATTATAGTAGTTATATTCTTGTACATAGGAGCAGTATTATAGTAGTTATATTCTTGTACATAGAGGCAGTATTATAGTAGTTATATTCATGTACATAGGGGCAGTATTATAGTAGTTATATCCTTGTACATAGGGGGCAGCATTATCTATATATATAATTGTCTAAGGGTCTGTTTGTCTGTAACCGAAATCCTGCATCGCTGATTGGTCGCGCACCGGCCGGCCTCGACCAATCAGCGTTCATAAATAAACTACATACATATACTAGAACGAGAATAGCATGAAGGACAGTCTGTGAGGGAGAGAATAACATGGAGGACAGTCTGTGAGGGAGAGAATAACATGAAGGACAGTCTGTGAGGGAGAGAATAACATGGAGGACAGTGTGTGAGGGAGAGAATAACATGGAGGACAGTGTGTGAGGGAGAGAATAACATGGAGGACAGTGTGTGAGGGAGAGAATAACATGGAGGACAGTCTGTGAGGGAGAGAATAACATGGAGGACAGTCTGTGAGGGAGAGAGTAACATGGAGGACAGTCTGTGAGGGAGAGAGTAACATGGAGGTCAGTCTGCGAGGGCGAGAATAACATGAAGGACAGTCTGGGAGGGCGAGAATAACATGGAGGACAGTGTGTGAGGAATAGAATAACATGGAGGACAGTGTGTGAGGGATAGAATAACATGGAGGACAGTCTGTGAGGGAGAGAATAACATGGAGGACAGTCTGTGAGGGAGAGAATAACATGGAGGACAGTCTGTGAGGGAGAGAATAACATGGAGGACAGTGTGTGAGGGATAGAATAACATGGAGGACAGTGTGTGAGAGAGAAAATAACATGGAGGACAGTCTGTGAGGGAGAGAATAACATGGAAGACAGTCTGTGAGGGAGAGAATAACATGGAGGACAGTCTGTGAGGGAGAGAATAACATGGAGGACAGTCTGTGAGGGAGAGAGTAACATGGAGGTCAGTCTGCGAGGGCGAGAATAACATGAAGGACAGTCTGTGATGGAGAGAATAACTTGGAGGACAGTCTGTGAGGGAGAGAATAACATGGAGGACAGTGTGTGAGGGAGAGAATAACATAGAGGACAGTCTGTTAGGGAGAGAATAACATGGAGGACAGTCTGTGAGGGAGAGAATAACATGGAGGACAGTGTGTGAGGGAGAGAGTAACATAGAGGACAGTCTGTGAGGGAGAGAATAACATGGAGGACAGTGTGTGAGGGATAGAATAACATGGAGGACAGTGTGTGAGAGAGAAAATAACATGGAGGACAGTCTGTGAGGGAGAGAATAACATGGAGGACAGTCTGTGAGGGAGAGAATAACATGGAGGACAGTCTGTGAGGGAGAGAATAACATGGAGGACAGTCTGTGAGGGAGAGAGTAACATGGAGGTCAGTCTGCGAGGGCGAGAATAACATGAAGGACAGTCTGTGATGGAGAGAATAACTTGGAGGACAGTCTGTGAGGGAGAGAATAACATGGAGGACAGTGTGTGAGGGAGAGAATAACATAGAGGACAGTCTGTGAGGGAGAGAATAACATGGATGACAGTCTGTGAGGGAGAGAATAACATGGAGGACAGTGTGTGAGGGAGAGAGTAACATAGAGGACAGTCTGTGAGGGAGAGAATAACATGGAGGACAGTCTGTGAGGGAGAGAATAACATAGAGGACAGTCTGTGAGGGAGAGAATAACATGGAGGACAGTGTGTGAGGGGTAGAATAACATAGAGGACAGTCTGTGAGGGAGAGAATAACATGGAGGACAGTCTGTGAGGGATATAATAACATGGAGGACAGTCTGTGAGGGAGAGAGTAACATGGAGGTCAGTCTGCGAGGGCGAGAATAACATGAAGGACAGTCTGTGAGGGAAAGAATAACATGGAGGACAGTCTGTGAGGGAGAGAGTAACATGGAGGTCAGTCTGCGAGGGCGAGAATAACATGAAGGACAGTCTGTGAGTGAGAGAACAACATGGAGGACAGTGTGTAAGGGAGAGAATAAAATTTTGTGAGGGAGAGAATAACATGGAGGACAGTCTGTGAGGGAGAGAATAACATGGAGGACAGTCTGTGAGGGAGAGAGTAACATGGAGGTCAGTCTGCGAGGGCGAGAATAACATGAAGGACAGTCTGTGATGGAGAGAATAACTTGGAGGACAGTCTGTGAGGGAGAGAATAACATGGAGGACAGTGTGTGAGGGAGAGAATAACATAGAGGACAGTCTGTTAGGGAGAGAATAACATGGAGGACAGTCTGTGAGGGAGAGAATAACATGGAGGACAGTGTGTGAGGGAGAGAGTAACATAGAGGACAGTCTGTGAGGGAGAGAATAACATGGAGGACAGTGTGTGAGGGATAGAATAACATGGAGGACAGTGTGTGAGAGAGAAAATAACATGGAGGACAGTCTGTGAGGGAGAGAATAACATGGAGGACAGTCTGTGAGGGAGAGAATAACATGGAGGACAGTCTGTGAGGGAGAGAATAACATGGAGGACAGTCTGTGAGGGAGAGAGTAACATGGAGGTCAGTCTGCGAGGGCGAGAATAACATGAAGGACAGTCTGTGATGGAGAGAATAACTTGGAGGACAGTCTGTGAGGGAGAGAATAACATGGAGGACAGTGTGTGAAGGAGAGAATAACATAGAGGACAGTCTGTGAGGGAGAGAATAACATGGATGACAGTCTGTGAGGGAGAGAATAACATGGAGGACAGTGTGTGAGGGAGAGAGTAACATAGAGGACAGTCTGTGAGGGAGAGAATAACATGGAGGACAGTGTGTGAGGGGTAGAATAACATGGAGGACAGTCTGTGAGGGAGAGAGTAACATGGAGGTCAGTCTGCGAGGGCGAGAATAACATGAAGGACAGTCTGTGAGTGAGAGAACAACATGGAGGACAGTGTGTAAGGGAGAGAATAAAATTTTGTGAGGGAGAGAGTAACATGGAGGTCAGTCTGCGAGGGCGAGAATAACATGGAGGACAGTCTGTGAGTGAGAGAACAACATGGAGGACAGTGTGTAAGGGAGAGAATAAAATTTTTCCCCGTTTTTAAGTGTATCATATGGTAAAATAAATGGTGTCTTTGAAAACTATAAGTCATCCTGTAGAAAACAAGTTGTCATACAGCAATAGATGACTAATAAAGTTTTGACTCTTAAAATAAAGACAGGAGAAAAACAATGGCAGTGTGTCCAATGGGTTAAAACATAAATGTAAGCACCAATGTTTATATGAATACTAGATGGTGGCCCGATTCTAATACCGCATCGGGTATCTATCTATATAATCGTCTAAGGGGTACTTCTGTCTGTCTGTCTGTCTGTAACGGAAATCCCGCGTCACTGATTGGTTGATTCTTGTACATAGGAGCAGTATTATAGTAGTTATATTCTTGTACATAGGGGCAGTATTATAGTAGTTATATTCTTGTACATAGGGGTCAGTATTATAATAGTTATATTCTTGTACATAGGAGCAGTATTATAGTAGTTATATTCTTGTACATAGGAGCAGTATTATAGTAGTTATATTCCTGTACATAGGGGGCAGTATTATAGTAGTTATATTCTTGTACATAGGGAGCAGTATTATAGTAGTTATATTCTTGTACATAGGGAGCAGTATTATAGTAGTTATATTCTTGTACATAGGGAGCAGTATTATAACAGTTATATTTTGTACATAGGGGCAGTATTATATTACTTATATTCTTGTACATAGGGGCAGTATTATAGTAGTTATATTCTTGTACATAGGAGCAGTATTATAGTAGTTATATTCTTGTACATAGGAGCAGTATTATAGTAGTTATATTCTTGTACATAGGGGCAGTATTATAGTAGTTATATTCTTGTACATAGGAGCAGTATTATAATAATAATAATAATAATTTTTATTTATATAGTGCCAACATATTCCGCAGCGCTTTACAACTTATAGAGGGGACTTGTACAGACAATAGACATTACAGCATAACAGAAATCACAGTTCAAAACAGATACCAGGAGGAATGAGGGCCCTGCTCGCAAGCTTACAAACTATGAGGAAAAGGGGAGACACGAGAGGTGGATGGTGACAATTGCTTTAGTTATTTGGACCAGCCATAGTGTAAGGCTCGGGTGTTCATGTAAAGCTGCATGAACCAGTTAACAGCCTAAGTTTGTAGCAGTACAGACACAGAGTGCTATTAACTGCATAAAGTGTATGAGAACACGATGCAAGGAACCCGATTATGTGTTTTGTTTTTTTTCTATTATATATATATATATTCAGTATTATAGTAGTTATATTCTTGTACATAGGAGCAGTGTTATAGTAGTTATATTCTTGGACATAGGGGCAGTATTATAGTAGTTATATTCTTGCACATAGTGGGCAGTATTATAGTAGTTATATTCTTGCACATAGTGGGCAGTATTATAGTAGTTATATTCTTGTACATAGGGGCAGTATTATAGTAGTTATATTCTTGTACATAGGAGCAGTATTATAGTAGTTATATTCCTGTACATAGGGGGCAGTATTATAGTAGTTATATTCTTGTAAATAGGGGGCACTATTATAGTAGTTATATTCTTGTACATAGGAGCAGTATTATAGTAGTTATATTCTTGTACATAGGGAGCAGTATTATAGTAGTTATATTCTTGTACATAGGAGCAGTTTTATGGTAGTTATAATCTTGTATATAGGGGGCAGTATTATAGTAGTTATATTCTTGTACATAGGAGCAGTATTATAGTAGTTATATTCTTGTACATAGGGGCAGTATTATAGTAGTTATATTCTTGTACATAGGGGCAGTATAATAGCAGTTATATTCTTGTACATAGGAGCAGTATTATAGTAGTTATATTCTTGTACATAGGAGCAGTATTATAGTAGTTATATTCTTGTACATAGGAGCAGTATTATAGTAGTTATATTCTTGTACATAGGAGCAGTATTATAGTAGTTATATTCTTGTACATAGAGGCAGTATTATAGTAGTTATATTCATGTACATAGGGGCAGTATTATAGTAGTTATATCCTTGTACATAGGGGGCAGCATTATCTATATATATAATTGTCTAAGGGTCTGTTTGTCTGTAACCGAAATCCTGCATCGCTGATTGGTCGCGCACCGGCCGGCCTCGACCAATCAGCGTTCATAAATAAACTACATACATATACTAGAACGAGAATAGCATGAAGGACAGTCTGTGAGGGAGAGAATAACATGGAGGACAGTCTGTGAGGGAGAGAATAACATGAAGGACAGTCTGTGAGGGAGAGAATAACATGGAGGACAGTGTGTGAGGGAGAGAATAACATGGAGGACAGTGTGTGAGGGAGAGAATAACATGGAGGACAGTGTGTGAGGGAGAGAATAACATGGAGGACAGTCTGTGAGGGAGAGAATAACATGGAGGACAGTCTGTGAGGGAGAGAGTAACATGGAGGACAGTCTGTGAGGGAGAGAGTAACATGGAGGTCAGTCTGCGAGGGCGAGAATAACATGAAGGACAGTCTGGGAGGGCGAGAATAACATGGAGGACAGTGTGTGAGGAATAGAATAACATGGAGGACAGTGTGTGAGGGAGAGAATAACATGGAGGACAGTCTGTGAGGGAGAGAATAACATGGAGGACAGTCTGTGAGGGAGAGAATAACATGGAGGACAGTCTGTGAGGGAGAGAATAACATGGAGGACAGTGTGTGAGGGATAGAATAACATGGAGGACAGTGTGTGAGAGAGAAAATAACATGGAGGACAGTCTGTGAGGGAGAGAATAACATGGAAGACAGTCTGTGAGGGAGAGAATAACATGGAGGACAGTCTGTGAGGGAGAGAATAACATGGAGGACAGTCTGTGAGGGAGAGAGTAACATGGAGGTCAGTCTGCGAGGGCGAGAATAACATGAAGGACAGTCTGTGATGGAGAGAATAACTTGGAGGACAGTCTGTGAGGGAGAGAATAACATGGAGGACAGTGTGTGAGGGAGAGAATAACATAGAGGACAGTCTGTTAGGGAGAGAATAACATGGAGGACAGTCTGTGAGGGAGAGAATAACATGGAGGACAGTGTGTGAGGGAGAGAGTAACATAGAGGACAGTCTGTGAGGGAGAGAATAACATGGAGGACAGTGTGTGAGGGATAGAATAACATGGAGGACAGTGTGTGAGAGAGAAAATAACATGGAGGACAGTCTGTGAGGGAGAGAATAACATGGAGGACAGTCTGTGAGGGAGAGAATAACATGGAGGACAGTCTGTGAGGGAGAGAATAACATGGAGGACAGTCTGTGAGGGAGAGAGTAACATGGAGGTCAGTCTGCAAGGGCGAGAATAACATGAAGGACAGTCTGTGATGGAGAGAATAACTTGGAGGACAGTCTGTGAGGGAGAGAATAACATGGAGGACAGTGTGTGAGGGAGAGAATAACATAGAGGACAGTCTGTGAGGGAGAGAATAACATGGATGACAGTCTGTGAGGGAGAGAATAACATGGAGGACAGTGTGTGAGGGAGAGAGTAACATAGAGGACAGTCTGTGAGGGAGAGAATAACATGGAGGACAGTCTGTGAGGGAGAGAATAACATAGAGGACAGTCTGTGAGGGAGAGAATAACATGGAGGACAGTGTGTGAGGGGTAGAATAACATAGAGGACAGTCTGTGAGGGAGAGAATAACATGGAGGACAGTCTGTGAGGGATATAATAACATGGAGGACAGTCTGTGAGGGAGAGAGTAACATGGAGGTCAGTCTGCGAGGGCGAGAATAACATGAAGGACAGTCTGTGAGGGAAAGAATAACATGGAGGACAGTCTGTGAGGGAGAGAGTAACATGGAGGTCAGTCTGCGAGGGCGAGAATAACATGAAGGACAGTCTGTGAGTGAGAGAACAACATGGAGGACAGTGTGTAAGGGAGAGAATAAAATTTTGTGAGGGAGAGAATAACATGGAGGACAGTCTGTGAGGGAGAGAATAACATGGAGGACAGTCTGTGAGGGAGAGAGTAACATGGAGGTCAGTCTGCGAGGGCGAGAATAACATGAAGGACAGTCTGTGATGGAGAGAATAACTTGGAGGACAGTCTGTGAGGGAGAGAATAACATGGAAGACAGTGTGTGAGGGAGAGAATAACATAGAGGACAGTCTGTTAGGGAGAGAATAACATGGAGGACAGTCTGTGAGGGAGAGAATAACATGGAGGACAGTGTGTGAGGGAGAGAGTAACATAGAGGACAGTCTGTGAGGGAGAGAATAACATGGAGGACAGTGTGTGAGGGATAGAATAACATGGAGGACAGTGTGTGAGAGAGAAAATAACATGGAGGACAGTCTGTGAGGGAGAGAATAACATGGAGGACAGTCTGTGAGGGAGAGAATAACATGGAGGACAGTCTGTGAGGGAGAGAATAACATGGAGGACAGTCTGTGAGGGAGAGAGTAACATGGAGGTCAGTCTGCGAGGGCGAGAATAACATGAAGGACAGTCTGTGATGGAGAGAATAACTTGGAGGACAGTCTGTGAGGGAGAGAATAACATGGAGGACAGTGTGTGAGGGAGAGAATAACATAGAGGACAGTCTGTGAGGGAGAGAATAACATGGATGACAGTCTGTGAGGGAGAGAATAACATGGAGGACAGTGTGTGAGGGAGAGAGTAACATAGAGGACAGTCTGTGAGGGAGAGAATAACATGGAGGACAGTGTGTGAGGGGTAGAATAACATAGAGGACAGTCTGTGAGGGAGAGAATAACATGGAGGACAGTCTGTGAGGGATATAATAACATGGAGGACAGTCTGTGAGGGAGAGAGTAACATGGAGGTCAGTCTGCGAGGGCGAGAATAACATGAAGGACAGTCTGTGAGGGAAAGAATAACATGGAGGACAGTCTGTGAGGGAGAGAGTAACATGGAGGTCAGTCTGCGAGGGCGAGAATAACATGAAGGACAGTCTGTGAGTGAGAGAACAACATGGAGGACAGTGTGTAAGGGAGAGAATAAAATTTTGTGAGGGAGAGAGTAACATGGAGGTCAGTCTGCGAGGGCGAGAATAACATGGAGGACAGTCTGTGAGTGAGAGAACAACATGGAGGACAGTGTGTAAGGGAGAGAATAAAATTTTTCCCCGTTTTTAAGTGTATCATATGGTAAAATAAATGGTGTCTTTGAAAACTATAAGTCATCCTGTAGAAAACAAGTTGTCATACAGCAATAGATGACTAATAAAGTTTTGACTTAAAATAAAGACAGGAGAAAAACAATGGCAGTGTGTCCAATGGGTTAAAACATAAATGTAAGCACCAATGTTTATATGAATACTAGATGGTGGCCCGATTCTAATACCGCATCGGGTATCTATCTATATAATCGTCTAAGGGGTACTTCTGTCTGTCTGTCTGTCTGTAACGGAAATCCCGCGTCGCTGATTGGTTGATTCTTGTACATAGGAGCAGTATTATAGTAGTTATATTCTTGTACATAGGGGCAGTATTATAGTAGTTATATTCTTGTACATAGGGGTCAGTATTATAATAGTTATATTCTTGTACATAGGAGCAGTATTATAGTAGTTATATTCTTGTACATAGGAGCAGTATTATAGTAGTTATATTCCTGTACATAGGGGGCAGTATTATAGTAGTTATATTCTTGTACATAGGGAGCAGTATTATAGTAGTTATATTCTTGTACATAGGGAGCAGTATTATAGTAGTTATATTCTTGTACATAGGGAGCAGTATTATAACAGTTATATTTTGTACATAGGGGCAGTATTATATTACTTATATTCTTGTACATAGGGGCAGTATTATAGTAGTTATATTCTTGTACATAGGAGCAGTATTATAGTAGTTAAATTTTTGTACACAGGGAACATTATTATAGTAGCTATTATTTTGTACATAGGGGCCATATTATATTTATGCTTGTACATAGGGGGCAGAGCACTTACCATTAACAGTCAGGGATAGAACATTACTGACTTCAGATAACTGGAGCTCACTTCCTACATAGCTTTTGTACATACAGCTATATTCCATAGACTTCATGGTGTATGGGCTTGAGATAGTGAACTTCACAATGTTCTTTGTCTCAGGAGCTGCTTTTTGCTGCAGACATTGTCCAGTGCTGTTTAAGTACAAGTAGAAGGTGCCTTCAGGGTGATTAGTTGGTGCTGCGCATTGTAGTTCCACTGTGTCTCCCATATAGATGGTTCCTGATGTCATCAAGGATAGATGTGGTGGCGGTAAATTTTCTGTGTGATGTGTATAGAAAATTATTTGCAGGTCAGTTCTCAATTTACTTAATTTACATATTGAATTAAATTACATAATACGCAGTCACAATGGTGTCACAGCTCAGGGATACTGTAATTAAAGTTTGTACAGTGAGTGCACCAGCAGAATAGTGAGTGCAGCTCTGGGGTATAATACAGGTTTAACTCAGGATCAGTAATGTATGTACACAGTGACTGCACCAGCAGAATAGTGAGTGCAGCTCTGGAGTATAACACAGGATGTAACTCAGGATCAGTAATGTAATGTATGTACACAGTGACTGCACCAGCAGACTAGTGAGTGCAGCTCTGGGGTATAATACAGGATGTAACTCAGGATCAGTAATGTAATGTATGTACACAGTGATTGCACCAGCAGAATAGTGAGTGCAGCTCTGGAGTATAATACAGGATGTAACTCAGGATCAGTAATGTAATGTATGTACACAGTGACTGCACCAGCAGAATAGTGAGTGCAGCTCTGGAGTATAATACAGGATGTAACTCAGGATCAGTAATGTAATGCATGTACACAGTGATTGCACCAGCAGAATAGTGAGTGCAGCTCTGGGGTATAATACAGGATGTAACTCAGGATCAGTAATGTAATGTATGTACACAGTGACTGCACCAGCAGACTAGTGAGTGCAGCTCTGGGGTATAATACAGGATGTAACTCAGGATCAGTAATGTAATGTATGTACACAGTGACTGCACCAGCAGACTAGTGAGTGCAGCTCTGGGGTATAATACAGGATGTAACTCAGGATCAGTAATGTAATGTATGTACACAGTGATTGCACCAGCAGAATAGTGAGTGCAGCTCTGGAGTATAATACAGGATGTAACTCAGGATCAGTAATGTAATGTATGTACACAGTGACTGCACCAGCAGAATAGTGAGTGCAGCTCTGGAGTATAATACAGGATGTAACTCAGGATCAGTAATGTAATGTATGTACACAGTGACTGCACCAGCAGAATAGTGAGTGCAGCTCTGGAGTATAATACAGGATGTAACTCAGGATCAGTAATGTAATGTATGTACACAGTGACTGCACCAGCAGAATAATGAGTGCAGCTCTGGGGTATAATACAGGGTGTAACTCAGGATCAGTAATGTAATGTATGTACACAGTGACTGCACCAGCAGAATAGTGAGTGCAGCTCTGGAGTATAATACTGTATACATATGATATGTATTGTACTATAGGTCCTCATCCTACATCCACCATTCTGTGCCTTCTTGTGGATCTGAATGTTATCTACGTGAGCAGGAACCCTATTGCCTCTTCCGGAACTTTTCAAAACAACTCTACACACAATATGGGCAGGACCCGCGTGGTTAGAAGACTGTGGTTGTGAGATGTCACCTATGTTGATCTTTCACAACCCAGTCACCTAACCAGACTACAAACTGGAATATATACCCAAACAATCCACATTCCCCTTTCTATGGTGCACAATTATCCTCCTCTATTGATCCCCACGTCCCGTACTAACATTCATACCCAAAACATAAACCCCCCGACTTTGGGCCCCTGTTTCAAGTTACACAGTTATAAAGGTTGAGAAAATACTAAGATCCATCAGTTTCTCCCTTTCTCCATCAGCGCCACATTCTCTATCGCTAGATTATTTATAACCCACAATGACATGTGTGTAGTTACGTCCCAGATCTTACCTGAGGTCACCGCCAGCAGCGCCATCACAATCAGCCCTGAAGGAAGAACAGAAGTATATAATCTGGTGCCGATCACAGAGGTGTCACTTGTTTCACAATCAAATCTTATACACACATGTAACGCAGCAGTGCAGTAAATGAGGTTGCAGTGGTATTAGTGCCTGTGGCCCTAGGGCTGCGGACCACACGGGCTACTCAGCCAAAGGTGACGGTAATATCCAGCTGTTATAAGAGGCCCAGACACCCAGAGATAGTACAAACCAGTATATGTCAGGGAATATAACACCCAGGCCTCCCCCTTACCCAAATATTACCAGCTGGGGTATATACGTGTCATCCATGTCGGTGTAATACATCATAGCTGCCACTCATCACAGAACAGAAATACTACTCATCCCACCATCCTACCACAAGCGAGATAATATGGCCGAGTCATTACTTCCCACTGTACACCACATAATCTCACCTGGTCCCTCCGACCTCCTTACTGGTCACAGCCAATATAAACTGGTCCCTCCGACCTCCTTACTGGTCACAGCCAATATAAACTGGTCCCTCCGACCTCCTTACTGGTCACAGCCAATATAAACTGGTCCCTCCGACCTCCTTACTGGTCACAGCCAATATAAACTGGTCCCTCCGACCTCCTTACTGGTCATAGCCAATATAATCTAAGCCCTCCGACCTCCTTACTGGTCACATCCAATATAAACTGGTCCCTCCGACCTCCTCACTGGTCACATCCAATATAAACTGGTCCCTCTGACCTCCTTACTGATCACAGCCAATATAAACTGGTCCCTCCGACCTCCTTACTGGTCACAGCCAATATAAACTGGTCCCTCCGACCTCCTTACTGGTCACAGCCAATATAAACTGGTCCCTCCGACCTACTTACTGGTCACAGCCACTATAAACTGGTCCCTCCGACCTCCTTACTGGTCACAGCCAATATAAACTGGTCCCTCCGACCTCCTTACTGGTCACAGCCAATATAAACTAGTCCGTCCGACCTCCTCACTGGACACAGCCAATATAAACTGGTCCCTCCGACCTCCTCACTGGACACAGCCAATATACACTGGTCCCTCTGACCTCCTTATTGGTCACAGACAATATAAACTGGTTTTTCTGACCTCGTTACTGGTTACAGACAATATAAACTGGTCCCTGTGTGGAAGCTTACCTAAAAATATCAGCAGCTCCATAGCTCTGCTGTCGCTGAGAAATGACTATTGATGTCTTTGTCACCACACCCTGAAATAGGGAACTATAGGTGACCACAAACTCATCAGGAAACTACGATTTGTAGAATGGCGTCGATATGTCTGACACAATACCACATAGGCGGCGCCACCACGAGGGCACCCACTGTACCAGAAAGCCCTTCTCGCCCTCTGTGTGGGTTTCTTAACATGAATTCACGTTTTCATTTGCATTTTTTTTTTTCAATTGTTCTTTTACTTTCAAGTTTTGTATAATAAATGTATTATATAATTATCAATACTTTTTATCAGTATTTTATGTGCTTTTACTTGTGTATATTTTCTTCATAAATATTTTCTATATTTTTTTATAGATTTTTTTTTTAGATTTCATATTATTTCTTTCTTCATTACTAATTACACTATATATATTGTAGTGCCGCGTTAGCACACTATGCAGTGATGAGGCAGTGACCCAGCAAAGTTCAAAACAAAAGTCTCTTTAATGTTCAACTCACAAAAAAACACAGCACACAATATCCTACGGATTGCAGCCAATAAACACGCCAGTCCACCTCTGTAACCACATATTCCTGGTTCCTCCGGGCTCTTTTTTTTTACACATGTCTCTGCGTGGGACCATGGAACCAAAACTGTCCCAAACTTACCAGGGGATATTCTCCAGCACGGGGATCGGTGTGGTCTCCTGCCACAACCTCTATGGGGAACCTATCGGGGTTACACTCTGTCTCTAGGTTGGCAACCTTTATAGCAGGTATCCCTGACTCAGGATCTTAGGGTTCTGAGCCCGGAACACCATTTACCTTAGTAGGGCTGACCCTGGTCTCCCACAGGGACCTGAACAGGCGCAAGTCTCTTCCCAACACAGTCCCATATGGGAGGGTCTTCACTACTCCTACCACATGTTTAATGTCACCAAACACTGTGGAAAAATTAACCTCCGCGGTTGGTTACTCCCGGATTTTCCCATGGATACCCATCACCTCCACTTTCCATTCTTTGGGGTTGTCCCTAGCAACAAGGGACCCATGGACCAAAGTCACTAAGTTTCCCGAGTCCAGGAGAGCCTCTGCTTGGTACCCGTTCATGAGTTCACAGCTGGGTTCGCTGTCGGCAGTGCCTGGAGTGGCGGAACCGACTAGCTGGGCATACATAGACATACGGCGAGTATACCCACAGTCCATGGGTTCAGATATCAGGGGACAGTTGGCAGCCAAATGTCCGGGCCCTTGGAACCACACTAGATCGCTGCAACACGACTATACCTTGGGGCCGTTTTAGGGAAGACGGGACTTTTGTCACATTCACTTCGGGTTACCCGCTCATCCCGGTCCTGGTTAGCCCCAACATAGGTTTGTGGACTTTTCCCAGGCTCCTGGGCTGGTAGGGTCTTACGTGACAGCCGAAGTGGAGCAGTGTCCCGTATAAAGTCCTGAGTGGCTGTATAGCACTCTACCAGTTCAACCACCTGGTCCAGAGTGCCCTGCTACCCTTGTCCCACCAAACGCTGTATGGCCGCTGGCAGACCCTCACCAGCCATTCGACCAACACCATCTGGAACGGAGTTAAGGTCTCAGTCTGGAGCCATTTTTTTTTACCAGCTGCAAGTCATATGCCTGAGACTTGGTGGGACGAGACTCCACAAAGGACCACTGGTACACCCGCTGAGCCCGCACATATGTATTAACCCCCCAGTCGGGCAAGGATCTCACCTCTCAGCTTCTCATTGTCCAGGGCAACCTCCCAACTGAGTTCTAAGTAAGCCTTCTGGGCATCTCCCGTCAGGAAGGGGTCCACCATTTCAGCCCACTGTGACATCGGTAAGCTCTCCTGCTCTGCAGTGCATTCGAAAACGGTGAGGAAGGCCTCCATGTCGTCCTCAGGACTCATCTTCCTCAGCGATGTCCGGACTTTGTACTGAGCCTCAGAACAAATGGGTGCCACTGTGGATGGTGCCTCTCGCATTGCTTCCACCCTGTTGCAGAATCAGCTCATTAGTCTTTTGCTGCTGCTGATACAACAACTGATGATGATGATTGTACTGCTCCACCTGCTGCAGCTGTAACTGCAGAACCTCTTGCTGAAGCTCCTGCTGCTGCCGCTGATGCTCCTGCTGCAACTGCAGCACCTCTTGCTGCTGCCGCTGCTGAGAGAGGTCCCACTGCTTCAAAAGCTCCTCCATGTTGTCAGCTGGCTTGAGCTGTAGCGTTGCAGGCTTAATCACTGACAATCAGCATGCTTTTGGGTATGCCACAGTTCACACTGCTCTGCATTCTCCAGCCATATGTAGTGACGCGGTAGCACACTATGCAGTGATGAGGCAGTGACTCAGCAAAGTCCAAAACAAAAGTCAATACACAGCACACGATATCTGTTGTGAATTCTGCTCTTGGGTTCCCTCCAGTGGTTGTTGGTGGTAATACCGTTGTCCCTGGGTTGCAATCCTGGGCAGGTGTCCCTACTGATTGCAGTGCTGACTGGGGTATTTAAGGTTGCAGGATTCATTAGCCCTTGCCAGTTATCCATTGTACTTGGAAGGTTTGAATCTCAGTCTGGTTCCTCCTGCCCTGCTGCCAATTCAGCAAAGATAAGTTTCTGTTTTTTTGTTTCTGCAGCACACATTCTGTGTGCTTTACAGATCAGTGCTATTCATTGTTTTTTCTTGCCCAGCTTGACTGTGCCAGGATTTTTCCAGTCAAGTTGGATTCTCAGGAGATGCAGAGATACGTTCCATGTCTTTAGTTAGATGGTGGAATTTTTGTATTATCTGCTGTGGATATTTTCAGGGTTTTATTACTGACCGCTTAGAATTCTGTCCTATCCTTTCCTATTTAGCTAGAGTGGCCTCTTTTGCTAAACTCTGTTTTCTGCCTGCGTGTGTCTTTCCTCTAATACTCACAGTCAATATTTGTGGGGGGCTGTCTATCCTTTGGGGGTCTGCTCTGAGGCAAGATAGGATTCCCATTTCCATCTATAGGGTTATTTAGTCCTCCGGCTGTGTCGAGGTGTCTAGGATTGTTAGGTACATCCCACAGCTAATTCTAGTTGCGGTGTCAGTTTAGAGATTGCGGTCAGTATAGGTTCCACCTACTCCTGAGAAGGTCTCATGCGGCTCCAAGGTCACCGGATCATAACAGTACAACTGGCCAACAATGAGTTAAATGCATCTCAGAAGAAGGGAAGAAAAGTATTGAGCCATTTTTTTTTCTGTAGCCTGCTTTGTCTTCTCTTCCCTCTTTTTCTCTGGGTGGCTGAGGAGTCTTGTGCTAGCATGGATATTCAGGGATTAGTTTCTCATGTAGACCAGCTTGCTGCTAGGGTACAGGGTATTTCTGATTATATTGTTCAGACTCCGGTTTTAGAACCTAAGATTCCTATTCCTGATTTGTTTTTTGGTGACAGGTCCAAATTTCTGAGTTTTAAAAATAACTGTAAACTGTTTTTTGCTCTGAGACCTCGATCCTCTGGTGATTCCATTCAGCAGGTTAAAATTGTCATCTCCCTGCTGCGTGGCGATCCTCAGGATTGGGCATTTTCCCTGGAATCTGGGAATCCGGCCTTGCTTAATGTAGACACCTTCTTTCAGGCTTTAGGATTATTATATGATGAACCAAACTCTGTGGATCAAGCAGAGAAGACCTTGTTGGCCCTGTCTCAGGGTCAAGAAGCGGCAGAATTGTATTGTCAGAAATTTAGAAAATGGTCTGTGCTGACTAAATGGAATGATGATGCTTTGGTGGCAATTTTCAGAAAGGGTCTTTCTGAATCCGTTAAAGATGTTATGGTGGGGTTTCCCACGCCTTCCGGTCTGAGTGATTCTATGTCTCTGGCCATTCAGATTGATCGGCGTTTGCGAGAGCACAGAACTGTGCGCGCGGTGGCGTTGTCCTCAGAGCAGATGCCTGAGCCAATGCAATGTGATAGGATTCTGTCTAGAACGGAACGACAAGGATTCAGACGTCAGAATAGGTTGTGTTTTTATTGTGGCGATGCTTCTCATGTCATTTCAGTTTGCCCTAAGCGTACAAAGAGGATCGCTAGTTAATTTACCATCAGTACTGTACAACCTAAATTTCTGTTATCTGTGTCCTTGATTTGCTCATTGTCTTCATTTTCTGTCATGGCGTTTGTGGATTCAGGCGCCGCCTTGAACTTAATGGACTTTGAGTTTGCCAGGCGTTGCGGTTTTCCCTTGCAGCCTTTGCAGAATCCTATTCCTTTAAGGGGGATTGATGCTACACCTTTGGCTAAAAATAAACCTCAGTTTTGGACACAGGTGACCATGTGTATGGCGCCAGCCCATCAGGAAGATTGTCGATTTCTGGTGTTGCATAATTTGCATGATGTTATCGTGCTGGGTTTTCCGTGGTTGCAGGTACATAATCCTGTGTTGGATTGGAAGTCTATGTCTGTGACTAGTTGGGGTTGTCAGGGGGTTCACAGTGACGTTCCTTTGATGTCAATCTCTTCTTCTGCCTCTTCTGAAATTCCAGAGTTTTTGTCTGATTTTCAGGATGTATTCGATGAGCCCAAGTCCAGTTCCCTTCCACCGCATAGGGACTGTGATTGTGCTATTGACTTGATTCCAGGCTGTAAGTTTCCTAAGGGCCGACTTTTCAACCTGTCGGTGCCTGAACATACCGCCATGCGGAGTTATATTAAGGAATCTTTGGAGAAAGGGCATATTCGGCCATCTTCTTCACCGTTGGGAGCAGGATTTTTTTTTGTTGCTAAGAAGGATGGCTCCTTGAGACCCTGTATTGATTATCGCCTCTTGAATAAGATCACGGTCAAGTTTCAATACCCATTGCCTCTGCTTTCCGATTTGTTTGCTAGGATTAAGCGGGCTAGTTGGTTTACTAAAATTTACCTTCGGGGGCATATAATCTTGTTCGTATTAAGCAGAGTGATGAATGGAAAACTGCGTTTAATACGCCCGAAGGCCATTTTGAATACCTTGTGATGCCATTCGGGCTCTCTAATGCTCCATCTGTTTTTCAGTCCTTCATGCATGATATCTTCCGGACTTATCTTGATAAATTCTTGATTATATACTTGGATGACATTTTGATCTTTTCCGATGATTGGGAGTCTCATGTGAAGCAGGTCAGGATGGTATTTCAGATCCTTCGTGATAATGCTTTGTTTGTGAAAGGGTCTAAGTGTCTCTTTGGAGTGCAGAAGGTTTCTTTTATGGGTTTCATTTTTTCTCCCTCATCTATCGAGATGGATCCGGTTAAGGTTCAGGCCATTCATGATTGGATTCAACCCACATCCGTGAAGAGCCTTCAGAAATTTTTGGGCTTTGCTAATTTTTATCGCCGTTTCATCGCTAACTTCTCCAGCGTGGTTAAACCCCTGACCGATTTGACGAAGAAAGGCGCTGATGTGGCCAATTGGTCCTCTGCAGCTGTCTCTGCCTTTCAGGAGCTTAAACGCCGATTTACTTCGGCCCCGGTGTTGCGTCAACCGGATGTTTCTCTTCCATTTCAGGTTGAGGTTGATGCTTCTGAGATTGGGGCAGGGGCCGTTTTGTCTCAGAGGGATCCTGTTGGTTCCTTGATGAAACCGTGTGCCTTCTTTTCCCGTAAGTTTTTGCACGCTGAACGCAATTATGATGTCGGCAATCGTGAGTTGTTGACTATGAAGTGGGCGTTTGAGGAGTGGCGACATTGGCTTGAGGGAGCTAAGCACCGTATTGTGGTCTTGACCGATCATAAGAATCTGATTTACCTCGAGTCTGCCAGGCGGCTAAAACTTAGACAGGCTCGATGGTCCTTGTTTTTTTCCCGTTTTTATTTCGTGGTCTTGTATCTTCCGGGTTCTAAGAATATTAAGGCTGATGCCCTCTCTAGGAGTTTTTTGCCTGATTCTCCTGAGGTCCTTGAACCGGTCGGCATTCTGAAAGAAGGGGTGGTCCTCTCTGCCATTTCCCCTGATTTACGACGGGTTCTTCAGGAATTTCAGGCTGACAAACCTGACCGCTGTCCGGTGGGGAAACTGTTTGTTCCTGACAGATGGACTAGTAGAGTTATTTCTGAGGTTCATTGTTCGGTGTTGGCTGGCCATCCTGGTATTTTTGGTACCAGAGATTTGGTTGGTAGGTCATTTTGGTGGCCTTCTTTGTCACGTGATGTGCGTTCTTTTGTGCAGTCTTGTGGGACGTGTGCGCGGGCCAAGCCTTGTTGTTCTCGTGCTAGTGGGTTGCTTTTGCCATTGCCGGTCCCTGAGAGGCCCTGGACGCATATTTCTATGGATTTTATTTCTGATCTTCCGGTTTCCCAGAAGATGTCGGTTATCTGGGTGGTTTGTGACCGGTTCTCTAAGATGGCTCATTTGGTGCCTTTGCCTAAATTGCCTTCCTCTTCAGATTTGGTTCCGTTGTTTTTTCAGCATGTGGTTCGTTTGCATGGTATTCCGGAGAATATTGTGTCCGACAGAGGTTCCCAGTTTGTTTCTAGGTTTTGGCGGGCCTTTTGTGCTAGGCTGGGCATTGATTTGTCTTTTTCTTCCGCATTTCATCCTCAGACAAATGGCCAAACCGAGCGAACTAATCAGACCCTGGAGACTTATTTGAGATGCTTTGTGTCTGCTGATCAGAATGATTGGGTGGCTTTCTTGCCATTGGCCGAGTTTGCCCTTAATAATCGGGCTAGTTCGGCTACTTTGGTTTCGCCCTTCTTTTGTAATTTTGGTTTTCATCCTCGTTTTTCTTCAGGGCAGGTTGAGCCTTCAGACTGTCCCGGTGTGAATTCTGTGGTTGATAGGTTGCAGCAGATTTGGGCTCATGTGGTGGACAATTTGGTGTTGTCCCAGGAGGAGGCTCAACGTTTTGCTAACCATCGTCGATGTGCTGGTTCCCGGCTTCGGGTTGGGGATCTGGTTTGGTTGTCTTCTCGTCATGTTCCTATGAAGGTTTCTTCCCCTAAGTTTAAGCCTCGGTTTATTGGTCCTTATAGGATTTCTGAGATTATTAATCCGGTATCTTTCCGATTGGCGCTTCCAGCCTCTTTTGCTTATCATAATGTCTTCCATAGATCTTTATTGCGGAAATATGTGGTGCCCGTTGTTCCATCTGTTGATCCTCCGGCCCCGGTGTTGGTTGATGGGGAGTTGGAGTATGTGGTTGAGAAGATTTTGGATTCTCGCTTTTCGAGGCGGAGGCTTCAGTACCTTGTCAAATGGAAGGGTTATGGCCAGGAGGATAATTCTTGGGTTTTTGCCTCTGATGTCCATGCTGCTGATTTGGTTCGTGCCTTTCATCTGGCTCGTCCTGATCGACCTGGGGGCTCTGGGGAGGGTTCGGTGACCCCTCCTCAAGGGGGGGGTACTGTTGTGAATTCTGCTCTTGGGTTCCCTACGGTGGTTGTTGGTGGTAATACAGTTGTCCCTGGGTTGCAATCCTGGGCAGGTGTCCCTACTGATTGCAGTGCTGACTGGGGTATTTAAGGTTGCAGGATTCATTAGCCCTTGCCAGTTATCCATTGTACTTGGAAGGTTTGGATCTCAGTCTGGTTCCTCCTGCCCTGCTGCCAATTCAGCAAAGATAAGTTTCTGTTTTTTGTTTCTGCAGCACACATGCTGTGTGCTTTACAGATCAGTGCTATTCATTGTTTTTTCTTGTCCAGCTTGACTGTGCCAGGATTTTTCCAGTCAAGTTGGATTCTCAGGAGATGCAGAGATACGTTCCATGTCTTTAGTTAGATGGTGGAATTTTTGTATTATCTGCTGTGGATATTTTCAGGGTTTTATTACTGACCGCTTAGCATTCTGTCCTATCCTTTCCTATTTAGCTAGAGTGGCCTCTTTTGCTAAACTCTGTTTTCTGCCTGCGTGTGTCTTTCCTCTAATACTCACAGTCAATATTTGTGGGGGGCTGTCTATCCTTTGGGGGTGTGCTCTGAGGCAAGATAGGATTCCCATTTCCATCTATAGGGTTATTTAGTCCTCCGGCTGTGTCGAGGTGTCTAGGATTGTTAGGTACACCCCACGGCTACTTCTAGTTGCGGTGTCAGTTTAGGGATTGCGGTCAGTATAGGTTCCACCTACTCCTGAGAAGGTCTCATGCGGCTCCAAGGTCACCGGATCATAACAGATATCCTCCGGATCACAGCCGATAAACACGCCAGTCCACCTCAGAGACCAGTTGTCGTGGGTGACTGCACCGCTGTGCACACCAGGCCTTTCAGCTCCCTTGGCTGTTTGGCTCCGCTTGCCTGTGTTGCCTGACACAGGTGGAGCTCTGCAGAGCCGACTGCTCTGCACTCTACAAAACCACACTGACTCTGACAGTGACACACCCAAACCCTTTTCTGCAGGGATTTTAACTTGAATCTGTGGCCATTGGCCACATGGAAAACTCAGGCTGGGAATGAAACAGACTGCATCACTACCATCCTATACAAACACATTTTCAACATGGTGGATAGTACCATACGAACAAAATGAAGTGAGAAGGAAAATACTAGTAAAAACAATACTTTTAATGGTGAAACTTGTTCTAAAAAAAGTATAACACAATAAATAACGTATAAGTTTAGACAAAAAAGGGGGGACGGAAACCTCCAAATACCAGGGGAGGCTTACCACTGCACTATGCCAAGAAAAGGATCAAAGAGCTAAGATGGTACCTTTCTCATCAGGCTCATGTCATTTGGCACAATAGTGTGCCGCGCACAAAACAACATACAGAGTTATAGTATATATGTTGTAGGGAAAAGGTTATGTATACAGTGTATACTGAAGTATCAACCAGACCCACCCAGAGAGGTGGCAATAATTTGCCATAGAGCCCTGGGAAGTGACAAAGGCACTATGTGTTCCGATTGGTGTATAACCGACAAGGGTCCCCAGGGAAAGATTACCTGTGTATGCAGATGCAAGTGATACTATATGTAGTTTTAGTTTACATAGTTAAGCTCTGTCTATAATTAAAGTAGGTTTTTAATCCCTAGGGAAGGTGATTACCTGTGAATGCAGGTCCCAAATTTGTGCGCCCAGGTTTAAGTGCTGTGGAGGCCTCCCGCGCCCGACTAGCGCCGTTTCGCAATTAAGCTTCTTCCAAATGGGGCGCCCCATTTGGAAGCTTAACCCTGCTGTTCTGTTTAGATTTCACATACACTTGTACTGTTCCCGGTCATTTTTGACCGTCCTTATAAAATAATCATTTTTAGCTAATCTAAGTGGTTTTTTTAAACAGTTTTTGCACTATTATATTGCTTGTGAAGATCGTTGTTCAAATACCAGAAAAAAAAATAAATACAAAGCTTGTTTTATATTTTTTTTATATCCAAAAGGGAACATGGTATTTTTTCGATTTTTGTAAAAATTGATTATTTTTGCAGATAAAAAAAAAATCTTGATCTAAATGTTAACTATAAGTAATAATATCAAACATTATGTAGATATACTTTTTTTCAAAGGCAAAAAAAAAAAAAAAAGCTTTTTTCTCTATAAAATGGCAAAAAACATTGTTTTTTATACACTTATACTGTTCCCGGTCATTTTTGACCGGACCTAACAAAGTTGTGATTTGTACCTAATTCAAGTGTTATTTGATTACCTGTTGCATTGTTTTACTGTATGTGAACATGGTTTTCAATAATCAGATGAAAAAAAAAAATCAAAACAATTTCGCAACAATACACACAATAATGTCCCGTCACACATTGAAATATGCCCTGTGATTATGGTGCTGGAGCGTCGCAAACAAAAATGAGGCATGCACTCATTCTATCACAGCAGTGAGAATATGTACTCATAAGCAGACATTGAGTCTACACAACCCTAATGCTAACCCCCTATCATCCATTCTATCACAGCAGTGAGAATATGTACTCATAAGCAGACATTGAGTCTACACAACCCTAATGCTAACCCCCTATCATCCATTTTATCACAGCAGTGAGAATATTGAATAATTTTAGAATAAAAGAATAATTTATCTGTAACATACCTGTAAAAATGGGACTTCAGAGCTCTGACGTCTGAACCTCTGCTCACTCTGTGTTGTCTCCAGCTGAACTGAAACTCTACACTGCTATGTTATCTGTCTACAGATAAGATCAGAGCAGACACCACCCTGCAGCAGGAAAAAGCTCACAGTACAACACTTTAGGTGAATTCTGCTTAGGACAGCATTGCACAGTGTAATACTGTACAACCAGCAAATACATGGAAAATCAGAAAATCATGATTTACAATATGAAATGTTGACAACTGAATGGAACTAGATCTATATGAACAGCAGGGTAAATAAAAACCAGTGAAATAAATTGCGCATAGCTATACTGGAAGCGAATCCGTCGGCTGTATCGCAACTTGAAAATGTTGGTATGTGTAAATCTGTTCTGACCAAAAGTAGTCAGATACATTGATAAATAGTAGTAGATGCAATATATAGTTCAAAATGAGGTGATAGCACCTTTATTTTTGTCAAAAATTGTCTGGAGAGCTGAATAAAGGCCTATCGGTCATTTTTGACCGAACAGTACAAGTGTAAAAAAAATTGTACCAAATAAAGTAAACAAAAATTAAAAAAAAAAAAAATTCCCACAGAGAGTACCCCCCTAATGACGAAAAGTCAGGGAGCCTCAAGTCTCAGAATTACACGCTGAATTTTTATAACATTATAGAATTTCAAAAACGGTCATTTTTGACCTAACAGAACAGCAGGGTTAATTGCGAAACGGCAATAGTGTGATGATGGTAGAGTATCTCTACATGAAGTATCATTTAGGAGAGAATCTATCGGGGCCTGTTCACCAATTTTCTGTCGTCAAACAAAAAACAAAACTTGTGTATATATGGATACAACTTTTCTTTTTTTTCTGCTATTTTGAGCTTCTTCTGAGAATTAGGCCACATTCTTCTGAAGGGGTCAGGTCTCTCGTTTTCTGCCAAATTTACCATAACTTGAGTTGGAAATTGAAGGAAACTAAAAGGGGTTGTTGAGGACCATTTTACAGTTTTTGCTATTGGCCTAAAATCTATCAGGCAGGAAGATTGTAACAGAGTAAAATACTTGCCTGGTGCTGGGTCAGAGCGGTTACCGGAAGCTCCTGCCAACGATTCAGCTGCTGCACGTCAACAGAGCAGCTCTTTCTCAACAGAGCAGCAGTTAGGCAGCGTCAGCATGACATCGGCAGTCAGGCCCCGTCAATAGAGCAGAGGGGATGAGAATTAGCTGCACTGTCGACGTGACGTCAGCGGACACGAACACCTGCCTGTTAATTCTTCGGCCCATAGTGAAAAAATGTAATAGTCTTGGATAACAGCTTTAAGACTGGCACATATTTGCTATTTGATGCACAGGACCACCAATAAATAAATTGGGAGCATAGTACCCATAATAACTTGGATTAAGACTGTGTGTCACGGATCCCGCCGTGCTGCCACCAATTGTTTCTAAAGAGGCCGGAAATCACCAGATGAACTTGCAAAACACTTACTTTTCAGGGAAAGTGTAGGCACAAAAATAATCGCTCTCGGAATCATAGTACACCATGTAAACGGCAATAGAATGCTCAGTAATAGACTGCTCAGTAATAGACTGCTCAGTATTAGAATGCTCAGTAATAGAATGTTCAGTCATAGAATGCTCCGTAATAGAATGCTCAGTCATAGAATGCTCAGTCATAGAATGCTCAGTAATATTCTGCTCAGTAATAGAATGCTCAGTAATAGAATGCTCAGTAATAGAATGCTCGATATTAGACTGCTCAGTAATAGAATGCTCAGTAATAGAATGTTCAGTCATAGAATGCTCAGTCATAGAATGCTCAGTAATATTCTGCTCAGTAATAGAATGCTCGATATTAGACTGCTCAGTAATAGACTGCTCGGTAATAGACTGCTTGGTAATAGACTGCTGAGTAATAGAATGCTCAGTCATAGAATGCTCGGTAATAGACTGCTCGGTAATAGACTGCTTGGTAATAGAGTGCTGAGTAATAGACTGCTCAGTAATAGAATGCTCAGTAATATTCTGCTCAGTAATAGAATGCTCAGTAATAGAATGCTCAGTAATAGAATGCTCGATATTAGACTGCTCAGTAATAGAATGCTCAGTAATAGAATGTTCAGTCATAGAATGCTCAGTCATAGAATGCTCAGTAATATTCTGCTCAGTAATAGAATGCTCGATATTAGACTGCTCAGTAATAGACTGCTCGGTAATAGACTGCTTGGTAATAGACTGCTGAGTAATAGAATGCTCAGTCATAGAATGCTCGGTAATAGACTGCTCGGTAATAGACTGCTTGGTAATAGAGTGCTGAGTAATAGACTGCTCAGTAATAGAATGCTCAGTAATAGACTGCTCAGTCATAGAATGCTCGGTAATAGACTGCTTGGTAATAGACTGCTGAGTAATAGACTGCTCGGTAATAGAATACTCAGTCATAGAATGCTCAGTAATAGAATGCTCGGTAATAGACTGCTCGGTAATAGACTGCTCAGTAATAGAATGCTCAGTAATAGACTGCTCAGTAATAGAATGCTCAGTAATAGAATGCTCGGTAATAGACTGCTCAGTAATAGAATGCTCAGTAATAGAATGCTCGATATTAGACTGCTCAGTAATAGAATGCTCAGTAAGACTGCTCAGTAATAGAATGCTCAGTAATAGAATGCTCAGTAATAGAATGCTCAGTAATAGACTGCTCAGTAATAGACTGCTCAGTAATAGAATGCTCAGTAATAGACTGCTCAGTAATAGAATGCTCAGTAATAGAATGCTCGATATTAGACTGCTCAGTAATAGATTGCTCAGTAATAGAATGCTCGGTAATAGACTGCTCAGTAATAGACTGCTCAGTAATAGAATGCTCGGTAATAGACTGCTCGGTAATAGACTGCTCAGTAATAGACTGCTCAGTAATAGAATGCTCAGTAATAGAATGCTCAGTAATAGACTGCTCAGTAATAGAATGCTCAGTAATAGAATGCTCAATAATAGAATGTCCAGAAATAGACTGCTCAGAAATAGACTGCTCAGAAATAGACTGCTCAGTAATAGACTGCTCAGTAATAGACTGCTCAGTAATAGAATGCTCAGTAATAGAATGCTTGATATTAGACTGCTCAGTAATAGACTGCTCAGTAATAGACTGCTCAGTAATAGAATGCTCAGTAATAGACTGCTCAGTAATAGACTGCTTGGCATGGGACGGCCTGGCACTAAAATTTAGCCCTGGCATTTGAAAGCATACAGGCCCATGCCGTACCCGCCACCTTCCCCAGATTGAGGTCTCTATTACTTATAGCACCCTCCCTACAGGAAATCAAAACTACTATCTATATTTCCAATAATAACTTCATGTAAGATTTAATAACATTGCAATATAACAATACTACCATACTGATCATTAACCAAAACCTCTGTACTAGAGCTAATAATACCACTATACAATGACCGTATCGGATCTACACCAGTGCTCTGCAGATCATACAGTATGTGTCCTGTAGAGGTCCTCACCAGTTATGTTTTTAATGATTGTTGTCATTCATTTTCCTTTTTCATACTGCCCAGACCGCCATGACCTCTTCTTCCATCCATAACTCATTCCTGAAAAATGGAACACAGCCCCTCCTCACATTTCCCCACCTCTACACAAGCCCCATAGTGCTATAACCAGTGCCCTAGACAGAAATAATTCCCCTCTGTGCCCTGTACAGTAATATTACTCTCCTTTTCTGCCTCACACAATAGCAGTAGCCCCTCTGCATCGCTATACAGTAATAATATTCCCTCTGGAGTTCCTCATACTAACAATGCCCCACCTTACAGTTATACAGTATATGCCCCAACACAGAATGTTCCCATATTCCTCCACATACACCACACAGTAAGATGGTCACCCCTACCTCCCCCTCCCCAAGTATAATGGTCCCTACATAGCATGATGGTCTCCCAAACCACAGTATGATGGGTCCTCCACACATTATAATGGTTAACCCACAGCCCCCCAAACAGTTTAATGGTCACTACACACAGTATGATGGTCATCACACTCATTATGGTGGTCCCCGCCACAGCCTTCCATATAGTATGATGATCCCCGCCACACAGTAGTGGTCCCAGCATGGCCCTTTACATAGTATGATGGCCCTCCAAAGCCCCAGTACAGCATGATGGTTCCCCACAGTTCCAGTACAATATGATGGTTCCCCAATACCCCCATATAGTGTGATGGTCCCTCCACACCACTGTATAATACGATGATCCTCCATCCTGTATTGGGGTTGTGGATGATAGTCCACCCACAACCCCAATACAGTGTGATGGAACCCCCACACAGTATTACGTGTCCCCACAGACTCAATGCAGGATGATGGTCCACACACATCCTACCATATAGTATATTGGTCCCCCACAGCCCCAATACAGTTTTATGGTCCCCCCACGGCCTTACATATAGAATGACAATCCTCCACAGCCCCCCATATAGTACAATAGGTCCCACACAGTCCTAATACAGTATGACCATCACACCACATCCTTCTACATAGTATATTCCTCCCACAAAGCCCCAATCCAGTACGATAGACCCCCATATCTTCCATATGGAATAATTTTCCCTCCATAGTCCCCCCATATAGTATGATGGCCCCATAGCCCTGAAACAATATGATCACAACCCCCTATATATTATTATAGTCACCCCTCAGGCCTCTATATAGTATGATGGTTTCCCACAGCCCCAATACAGTATGAGGGTCTCCCACAGACCCCAATATGTTTGCCGCCGACAGACCCCTATATAGTATATGATCTCCCACAGATTTCCATATAGTATGATCTTTCCCACACAGGCCCCTATATAGTATGATTGTCCCCGACAGCTTTCCAGATAGTATGATGGTTCCCCCGCAGGCCCCTATATAGTTTAATGATTCCTGACAGCTTTTCATATAGTATGATTGTCCCACCCATAGGCCCCTGTATAGTATGCTGGTGCCCCACAGCTTTCCATATAGTATGATGGTCCACCTCACAGGCCCTTATGTAGTACGATGATCTACCACACAGTATTATTGCATACCTCCCAACTACTTTTGAAGATGGGAAAGAGGGACAAAGTTTGCGGCACGCAACGCGTGCCGTGGCAAATTTTAGGCCACACCTCTGACCACACCCATTCATAATTAGTCACACCCATATCCACGTCCCAACCACACCCATTTAGCACTGCTGATCACACTGTTTCATATACAATAATTATAAACAAAAAAATATGGCCACACAGTGCTCCATACTGTATAATGGCCACACATGATGCTCCATACTGTATAATGGCCACACATGATGCTCCATACTGTATAATGGCCACACATGATGCTCCATACTGTATAATGACCGCGCATGATGCTCCATACTGTATAATGACCACACATGATGCTCCATACTGTATAATGGCCACACATGATGCTCCATACTGTATAATGACCGCGCATGATGCTCCATACTGTATAATGACCACACATGATGCTCCATACTGTATAATGACCACACATGATGCTCCATACTGTATAATGACCGCACATGATGCTCCATACTGTATAATGACCCCACATGATGCTCCATACTGTAATGACCGCACATGATGCTCCACACTGTATAATGACCCCACATGATGCTCAATACTGTATAATGACCACACATGATGCTCCAGACTGTATATTGGCCGCGCATGATACTTCGTACCATATAATGGCCACACATAGCTACTCCTACACACGCGGCTGCGCTCCGTACACTTTGCACACACGGCTCCGCTCCGTACATACGTGCTCCGCTCCATACACCTCGTACACACATGGCTCTGCTCCGTACACCTCATACACATTTAGGTCCGCTCCATACACCTCATACACACACGGCTCTGCTCCGTACATACGCGCTCCGCTCCATACACCTCGTACACACATGGCTCTGCTCCGTACACCTCATACACATTTAGGTCCGCTCCGTACACCTCATACACACACGGCTCCGCTCCATACACCTCATACACACACGGCTCCGCTCCGTACATACGCGCTCCGCTCCATACACCTCGTACACACATGTGTCATGATTCCCCAATGGCATGGGAACATCAGAAACACAAAATAACAGACTAGCCCTCGGGTGATGGAAACTCAAGCTGACCGTGACCTAAATCTACCACACAACTAACAGTAGCCAAGAAGCATTCCTACGGCTGCCTAGATGCCATGCGCCAGCCGGAGAACTAACTACGCCTGGAAGAGGAAGGAACAGACCTGGCTTACCTCTAGTGAAATTCCCCAAAGATGATAGTAGCCCCCACATATATTAACGGTGAGTTCAGAGGAAAAGACATACACAGTATGAAGGTAGATTTAGCAAAGCGAGGTCCACTTACTAGATAGAGGAAGGATACAAAAGAGGACTTCACGGTCAGCTGAAAAACCCTTTCAAAAACCCATCCTGAAATTACTTTAAGACTCCTGTGTCAACTCATGACACAGGAGTGGCAATTTCAGTCCACAAGAGCTTCCAGTAACAGGAAATGACAAACTGTAAACTGGACAAAAAATACAAAACAAAAAGGACAAGAGTCCACTTAGCTGATCAGCAGACTGGTAGCAGGAACATGCAACTGAAAGACTCAGGTTACAATGATGACCGGCAAGGAAGTGACTGGAGAGCAAGGCTAAATAGGGAACTCCCAAAACTGATGGAAGCAGGTGAGCTGAGGCAGAAAAGAACACACAAGTCTCCAGTACCACCAGCCACCACTAGGGGAGCCCAAAAAGCGGATCACAATAGTACCCCCCCCTTAAGGAGGGGGCACCGAACCCTCACAAGAACCGCCAGGGCGACCTGGATGAGCCCTATGAAAGGCACGAACCAAATCCGAGGCATGAACATCAGAGGCAGTTACCCAAGAATTATCTTCCTGACCATAGCCCTTCCATTTAACCAGATACTGGAGTCTCCGCCTGGAAATACGGGAGTCCAAGATCTTCTCTATAACGTACTCCAATTCACCCTCAACCAGCACAGGAGCAGGAGGCTCAGCAGAAGGAACCACCGGCACCTCGTATCTCCGCAACAACGACCGATGGAACACATTATGGATAGCGAAAGATGCCGGGAGGTCCAAACGAAAGGAAACAGGGTTAATAATCTCCAAAATCCTATAGGGACCGATGAACCGAGGCTTAAATTTAGGAGAAGAAACCCTCATTGGGACAAAACGGGAAGACAACCACACCAAGTCCCCAACACGAAGGCGAGGACCAACCCGACGCTGGCGGTTAGCAAACCGCTGAGTCCTCTCCTGGGACAAATTCAAATTGTCCACCACTTGTTCCCAAATCCGATACAACCGATCCACCACAGCATCTACTCCAGGACAATCCGAAGACTCCGCCTGACCAGAAGAAAAACGGGGATGAAACCCCGAATTGCAAAAGAAAGGGGAAACCAAAGTGGCCGAACTAGCCCGATTATTAAGAGCAAACTCCGCCAACGGCAAAAAGGCAACCCAATCATCCTGATCCGCAGACACAAAACACCTCAAATACGTCTCCAAAGTCTGATTAGTTCGCTCCGTCTGGCCATTAGTCTGAGGATGGAAGGCAGACGAAAAAGACAAATCAATGCCCAACCTGGCACAGAATGCCCGCCAAAATCTAGAAACGAACTGGGTACCCCTATCAGAAACGATATTTTCAGGAATACCATGCAAGCGAACCACATTTTGAAAAAACAAAGGAACCAACTCAGACGAGGAAGGCAACTTCGGCAATGGCACCAAATGAACCATTTTAGAAAAACGGTCACACACCACCCAGATAACAGACATCCTCTGAGAGACAGGAAGATCAGAAATAAAGTCCATTGAGATGTGCGTCCAAGGCCTCTTCGGAATAGGCAAGGGCAACAACAACCCGCTAGCCCTAGAACAACAAGGCTTGGCCCGAGCACACACATCACAAGACTGCACAAAAACACGCACATCTCGAGACAGAGATGGCCACCAGAAGGATCTAGCCACCAAATCCCTGGTACCAAAAATTCCAGGATGACCCGCCAGCGTAGAAGAATGAACCTCCGAGATGACTCTACTGGTCCAATCATCAGGAACAAACAGTCTACCAGGTGGACAGCGATCAGGTCTATCCGCCTGAAACTCTTGCAAAGCACGTCGCAGATCTGGGGAAATAGCGGATAATATCACCCCATCCTTAAGGATACCTGTAGGTTCCGAATCACCAGGGGAATCAGGCTCAAAACTCCTAGAAAGGGCATCTGCCTTCACATTCTTAGAACCTCGTAGATATGAGACCACAAAATTAAACCGAGAGAAAAATAACGACCAGCGCGCCTGTCTAGGATTCAGGCGTCTGGCAGACTCAAGATAAATCAGATTCTTGTGATCAGTCAAAACCACCACCTGATGTCTAGCACCCTCAAGCCAATGACGCCACTCCTCAAATGCCCACTTCATGGCCAAAAGCTCCCGATTACCAACATCATAATTTCTTTCGGCGGCAGAAAATTTTCGAGAAAAGAACGCACAAGGTCTCATCACTGAGCAATCGGAACTTTTCTGCGACAAAACCGCCCCCGCTCCGATCTCGGAAGCATCGAGCTCAACCTGAAAGGGGAGAGAGACATCAGGCTGGCGCAACACAGGGGCAGACGAAAAGCGGCGCTTAAGTTCCCGAAAGGCCTCCACAGCGGCAGAGGACCAATTGGCAACATCAGCACCCTTCTTAGTCAAATCCGTAAGAGGCTTAGCAACACCAGAAAAACCAGTTATAAATCGACGGTAAAAATTAGCAAAGCCCAAGAACTTCTGAAGACCCTTTAGAGAAGTAGGCTGCGTCCAGTCACAAATAGCCCGAACCTTGACAGGGTCCATCTCAACAGAAGAAGGGGAAAAAATGTACCCCAAAAAGGAAATCTTTTGAACCCCAAAAACACACTTAGAACCCTTTACACACAGAGAATTCTCCCGCAAGACCTGAAAAACCCTCCTGACCTGCTGAACATGAGACTCCCAGTCCTCAGAAAAAATCAAAATATCGTCCAAATACACAATCATAAATTTATCCAGATATTCACGGAAAATATCATGCATAAAGGACTGAAAAACTGAAGGTGCATTAGAAAGGCCGAAAGGCATTACTAAATACTCAAAGTGGCCCTCAGGCGTATTAAATGCGGTTTTCCACTCATCCCCTTGCTTAATTCGCACCAAATTATACGCCCCACGGAGATCAATCTTGGAGAACCACTTAGCCCCCCTTATGCGAGCAAACAAATCAGTAAGCAGCGGCAACGGATACTGATATTTGACAGTAATTTTATTCCGGAGTCGATAATCAATACAAGGCCTCAGCGAGCCATCCTTTTTAGAGACAAAGAAAAACCCAGCTCCTAAAGGTGATGAAGAAGGACGAATATGTCCCTTTTCCAGGGACTCCTTAACATACTCTCGCATGGCAGCATGCTCAGGTACAGATAGGTTAAACAAACGACCCTTTGGAAATTTACTGCCTGGAATCAGATCTATGGCGCAATCACACTCTCTGTGGGGAGGGAGAGAACCAATTTTAGGCTCTTCAAAAATATCCCCAAAATCCGACAAAAATGCCGGAACCTCAGAGGGAATAGATGACGAGATAGAAACCAAAGGTATGTCCCCATGAGCCCCCCGACATCCCCAGCTTAACACAGACATAGTTTTCCAGTCCAGTACTGGGTTATGAGATTGCAACCATGGTAATCCAAGCACTAACACATCATGTAAATTATGCAACACGAGGAAGCGAATCATCTCCTGATGGTCTGGAGTCATACGCATAGTCACTTGCGTCCAGAACTGTGGTCTATTACAAGCCAGAGGTGTAGAATCAATACCCTTCAGAGGTATAGGAACTTCCAGAGGCTCCAAATCAAACCCACAGCGCCTGGCGAAGGACCAATCCATGAGACTCAGAGCGGCGCCAGAGTCCACATAGGCATCCACGGTAATAACTGATAATGAACAAATCAGAGTTACAGACAGAAGAAATTTAGACTGTAAAGTGCCAATAGAAACAGACTTGTCAACCTTCCTAGTACGTTTAGAGCATGCTGATATAACATGCGCGGAATCACCACAGTAGAAGCACAAGCCATTTTTGCGCCTATAATTCTGCCGCTCGCTTCTTGACAGAATTCTGTCACATTGCATTTTCTCTGGCGTCCCTTCAGAAGATACCGCCAAATGGTGCACGGGTTTGCGCTCCCGCAAACGCCGATCAATCTGAATCGCCATTGTGATGGACTCATTCAGACCTGTGGGCGTAGGAAACCCCACCATGACATCCTTAACGGCATCAGAAAGGCCTTCTCTGAAAATTGCCGCTAGGGCACACTCATTCCACTGAGTAAGCACAGACCATTTACGAAATTTTTGGCAGTATATCTCCGCTTCATCTTGCCCTTGAGACAGGGCTATTAAAGCTTTTTCAGCTTGAATCTCCAAATTAGGTTCCTCATACAGCAACCCTAAAGCCAGAAAAAACGCATCCACATTGAGCAACGCAGGATCCCCTGGTGTCAATGAAAATGCCCAATTTTGAGGGTCACCTCGCAGCAAAGAAATCACAATCTTAACCTGCTGAACAGGATCTCCAGAGGAGTGAGGTCTGAGAGAAAGGAATAATTTACAATTACATTTGAAACTCAGAAACCGAGATCTATCTCCGGAAAATACCTCTGGTGTAGGAATCTTAGGTTCAGAAATAGGAGTACGTATAACATAATCTTGTAAATTCTGAACCTTCGTAGCAAGATTATTTAAACCTGCAGCCAAACTCTGAGAGTCCATCCTTACACCGGAGAGATCAGAGCCATTCAAGGATTAGAAGGAGAGAAAGGCAAGGCTGTAAATAGAGCAGAAATACAACTGAGCCAACTAAGTAGCAAAAATGTGAGGGGAAAGAAAAAAAAAAAAAAAAAAATCTACAGACTTCTTTTACTCTCCTTTCTTCTGCCAATTACTTTAACAGTGGCCGGTCATACTGTCATGATTCCCCAATGGCATGGGAACATCAGAAACACAAAATAACAGACTAGCCCTCGGGTGATGGAAACTCAAGCTGACCGTGACCTAAATCTACCACACAACTAACAGTAGCCAGGAAGCATTCCTACGGCTGCCTAGATGCCATGCGCCAGCCGGAGAACTAACTACGCCTGGAAGAGGAAGGAACAGACCTGGCTTACCTCTAGTGAAATTCCCCAAAGATGATAGTAGCCCCCACATATATTAACGGTGAGTTCAGAGGAAAAGACATACACAGTATGAAGGTAGATTTAGCAAAGCGAGGTCCACTTACTAGATAGAGGAAGGATACAAAAGAGGACTTCACGGTCAGCTGAAAAACCCTTTCAAAAACCCATCCTGAAATTACTTTAAGACTCCTGTGTCAACTCATGACACAGGAGTGGCAATTTCAGTCCACAAGAGCTTCCAGTAACAGGAAATGACAAACTGTAAACTGGACAAAAAATACAAAACAAAAAGGACAAGAGTCCACTTAGCTGATCAGCAGACTGGTAGCAGGAACATGCAACTGAAAGACTCAGGTTACAATGATGACCGGCAAGGAAGTGACTGGAGAGCAAGGCTAAATAGGGAACTCCCAAAACTGATGGAAGCAGGTGAGCTGAGGCAGAAAAGAACACACAAGTCTCCAGTACCACCAGCCACCACTAGGGGAGCCCAAAAAGCGGATCACAACACACATGGCTCTGCTCCGTACACCTCGTACACATTTAGGTCCGCTCCGTACACCTCATACACACACAGCTCCGCTCCATACACCTCATACACACACGGCTCTGCTCCATACACCTCGTACACATTCTGCTCCGCTCCATACACCTCGTACACATTTAGCTCCGCTCCATACACCTCATACACACATGGCTCCGCTCCATACACATCATACACACACGGCTCCACTCCGTACACCTCATACACACATGGCTCCGCTCCATACACCTCGTACACATTTAGCTCCGCTCCATACACCTCATACACACACCGCTCCATACACCTCATACACACACGGCTCTGCTCCGTACAACTCATACACACACGGCTCCGCTCCATATACCTCGTACACACACGGCTCCGCTCCATACACCTCATACACACACGGCTCCGCTCCATACACCTCGTACACACATGGCTCTGCTACATCCACACTGTACACCTCCTGACTCCACACAAGGCATTACTTACCTCATCCTGCAGCACCATGTGGCAAGTTGGCAACCAGCACAGCCGAGTCCTGCAATCCACGGAGGTCCCGATCATGTGACCCCTGACTCCTCCCCTCCTGTGA
Organism: Ranitomeya variabilis; assembly: GCF_051348905.1. NCBI lineage: Eukaryota > Metazoa > Chordata > Amphibia > Anura > Dendrobatidae > Ranitomeya > Ranitomeya variabilis. Next base: position 52,809,327 of record NC_135236.1, read on the forward strand.
CCTCTTCACAGGTCCTGTGTGCAGAAAGCAGGCAGCCATATAGAAGGGTAAGGGCCCCGGGCATGGCTTAACACAAGGGGGCGTGTCGGCTGCTTCTCCTGCTGTCTGCGGAAAGCAGAGAGTCCTGTGCTGGACAACGGGGCAAAGGCTCAAAACCGGGACAGTCCCGCACAATGAGGGATGGTTGGGAGCTATGTTATTGGCACCACAGTCCACACGAAAAATAAATAAATACTAATACTCACCTAATCCAGCCCTTGCTTCCACTGCAGCCACTGTCTCTTCTTCAATCCTGTTTTGTAGTAAATGTCAGTGTCGCGATATAGTAACATCATTGTGCTGCAGGATTACACCCGTGTGGGGCCGGCCTCCAGCAGGCAGAAAGCAACCTGAGGCCTTCAGGAGTAAGTGATGGAGTATGGAGCTGGCGGCTCCGTGCTCCGCTACAGCTGCTAAAAGTAGCTGAGTAACTACATTTGTGCTCAAAAGTTTACATACCCCGGCAGAATTTTTGTTTTCTTGGCCTTTTTTCAGAGAATATGAATGATAACACCAAAACTTTTTCTCCACTCATGGTTAGTGTTTGGGTGAAGCCATTTATTGTCAAACTACTGTGTTTTCTCTTTTTAAATCATAATGACAACCCAAAACATCCAAATGACCCTGAACAAAAGCTTACATACCTCATTTCTTAATAACGTGTATTGCCCCCTCTAACATCAATGACAGCTTGAAGTCTTTTGTGGTAGTTGTGGATTAGGTTCTTTATTTTCTCAGATCGTAAAGCTGCCCACTCTTCTTGGCAAAAAGCCTCCAGTTCCTGTAAATTCCTGGGCTGTTTAGCATCAAATTGCGCGCTTGAGATCTCCCCAGAGTGGCTCAATGATATTGATGTCAGGAGACTGAGATGGCCACTCCAGAACCTTCACTTTGTTCTGCTGTAGCCATTGACAGGTCGACTTGGCCTTGTGTTTTGGATCATTGTCATGTTGAAACCTCCAAGTAATAGAATGCTCGGTATTAGACTGTTCGGTATTAGAATGTTCGGCAATAGAATGTTCGGTAATAGAATGCTTGATGAAAGAATGCTTGGTAGTAGAATGCTCAGTAATAGAATGCTCAGTAATAGAATGTTCGGTATTAGAATGTTTGGTAATGGAATGCTCGGTAATAGACTGCTCAGTAAAAAAAATGCTCGGTAATAGAATGCTCTGTATTAGAATGCTCAGTAATAGAATACTCACTAATGGAATGCTCGGCAATGGAATGCTCAGTTATAGAATGCTCATAAGTAGAATGCTCAGTTATAGAATGCTTGGTATTAGAATGTTCGGTAATGGAATGCTCAGTAATAGAATGCTCAGTTATAGAATGCTCGGTATTAGAATGTTCGGTAATGGATTGCTTAGTAATAGAATGCTTGGTAATGGAATGCTCAGTAATAAAATGCTCAGTATTAGAATGCTCGGTAATAGAATGCTCGGTAATGGAATGTTTGGTAATAGAATGTTCGGGAATAGAATGCTTGGTAATTGAATGCTCGGTAATAGAATGCTCAGTAATAGACTGCTCAGTAATAGACTGCTCAGTAATAGACTGCTCAGTAATAGACTGCTCAGTAATAATAGCTCAGTAATAGAATGCTCAGTAATCGACTGCTCAGTAATAGAATGCTCGGTATTAGAATGCTTGGCAATAGAATGCTCGGTATTAGAATGCTCAGTATAGAATGCTTGGTAATGGAATACTCGGTAACAGACTGCTCAGTAATAGAATGCTCGGTATTTGAATGCTCAGTAATAGAATGCTTGGTAATGGAATGCTCGGTAACAGACTGCTCAGTAATAGAATGCTCAGTATTAGAATGCTCGGTAATAGAATGCTCAGTAATGGAATGTTTGGTAATAGAATGTTCGGGAATAGAATGCTTGGTAATTGAATGCTCGGTAATAGAATGCTCAGTAATGGAATACTCAGTAATGGAATGTTCGGTAATGGAATGTTCGGTGTTGTGAACTCTGTTTTTGGGCTCCCTCTTGTGGTCACAAGTGGTACTGTGTGAGTGCTGTCTTTGGGCTCCCTCTGGTGGCTCTTTGTGTCATTCTGCAGGTCTGGGGCTGGCTTCAGCTGTCTCGTTATCTGTTAGCTGGTTTCCTATGTAGCTCACCTGGACTTTCAGTGGTTGCCTGCTGTCGATGTATTCAGTGCTATTTTGATCTCTCCTGAATCCCTTCGTTATCAGTCTCGCCAAGAGAAGCTAAGTTTCTGTTTGGTTATTTTTGCTCATCAGTGTTCAATATGTTTCTTGGTTATTTATTTGTCCTTGTCCAGCTTGCTAATATGTGATTTCCTTGCTTGCTGGTAGCTCTAGGGGGCTGAGTTTCTCCCCTCACACCGTTAGTTGGTGTGGGGGTTCTTGTATTCTCAGCGTGGATATTTTGTATAAGGTTTTTTACTGACCGCACAGTTCCCTGCCTGTCTTCTGCTATCTAGTATTAGTGGGCCTCATTTGCTGAATCTGTTTTCATTTCTACGTTTTGTATTTTCCCCTTACCTCACCGTTATTATTTGTTGGGGGCTTCCTATATCTTTGGGGTCATTTCTCTGAGGCAAGTGAGGTCTTACTTTCTCTATAGGGGTAGCAAGTTTCTCAGGCTGCGTCGAGACGTCCAGGAATTTAGGCACGTTCACCGGCTACCTTTAGTGTGTTTGTTAGGATCAGGTTTTGCGGTCAGTCCAGTTACCACCTCCCTACAGCTCGTTCTACGTTCAGTAACTTAGCTAGTTCATTCTGTGATCCTCAGCCACTAAGGATCAAAACAGTACAGCAGGCCAAAAAAGTGTTTAATGCATCGCAGAAGTGGGATAAGAGAAGTCCTGAGTACAATTTTTTTTTTTCCTCTCCCTTTGCTGCAGTCTGTCCAGCTTCTCTCATCCCCTTAATCTCTGGGTGGCTTTGAGTTCAGCTGCAGACATGGATATTCAGAGTCTGACTTCTAGTGTGGATCATCTTGCTGCAAGGGTGCAAAGCATTCAGGATTTTGTTGTTCACAGTCCTATGTCTGAGCCAAAAGTACCTATTCCTGAGTTGTTTTCTGGAGATAGATCCAGGTTTCTGAATTTTAAGAATAATTGTAAATTATTTCTTTGTTTGAGACCTCGTTCCTCTGGTGATTCCGCTCAGCAAGTTAGAATTGTTATCTCCCTGTTACGTGGCGACCCTCAAGATTGGGCTTTCTCCCTGGTGCCAGGAGATCCTGCATTGCTGAATGTGGATGCGTTTTTTCTGGCGCTTGGATTGCTTTATGAGGAACCTAATCTTGAGAACCAGGCAGAAAAGGCCTTGCTGGCTCTCTCTCAGGGCCAGGATGAAGCTGAGGTGTATTGTCAAAAATTTCGGAAATGGTCGGTGCTTACTCAATGGAATGAGTGTGCCCTGGCTGCAAATTTCAGAGAAGGTCTTTCTGAAGCCATTAAGAATGTTATGGTGGGGTTCCCCACGCCTGCAAGTCTGAATGACTCAATGGCTTTGGCCATTCAGATTGATCGGCGTTTGCGGGAGCGCAAATCTGCGCACCATCTGGCGGTGTTTTCTGAACAGAGACCTGAGTCTATGCAATGTGACCGAATTCTGACCAGAATTGAGCGGCAAGATCATAGACGTCAAAATGGGTTGTGCTTTTACTGTGGTGATTCAACTCATGTTATCTCAGCATGCTCTAAGCGCGTAAAAAAAATTGCTAAATCTGTCACCGTTGGTACTATACAGCCTAAATTCATTTTGTCTGTTACTTTAATTTGTTCTTTGTCTTCCTATTCGGTTATGGCTTTTGTGGATTCAGGTGCTGCCCTGAACCTGATGGATTTGTCATTTGCCAGGCGCTGTGGTTTGGTCCTGGAGCCTTTGGAATTCCCTATTCCACTGAGGGGAATTGATGCTACACCATTGGCTGAGAATAAGCCTCAGTATTGGACTCAAGTGACCATGTGCATGACTCCTGTACATCAGGAGGTGATTCGCTTTCTTGTGCTGCATAATTTGCATGATGTTGTCGTTTTGGGTCTGCCATGGCTGCAGGCTCATAATCCAGTTTTGGATTGGAAAGCTATGTCTGTTTCAAGTTGAGGTTGCCAGGGGATTCATGGCGATGCTCCTTTGGTGTCAATTGCTTCTTCCACTCCTTCTGAGGTCCCTGAGTTTTTGTCGGACTACCAGGATGTATTTGATGAGCCCAGATCCGGTGCCCTGCCTCCTCATAGGGATTGTGATTGTGCTATAAATTTGATTCCTGGTAGTAAGTTCCCTAAGGGACGACTTTTTAATTTGTCTGTGCCAGAACATGCCGCGATGCGGAGTTATATAAAGGAGTCTTTAGAGAAGGGACATATTCGCCCGTCCTCCTCCCCTCTTGGTGCAGGATTCTTTTTTGTGGCCAAGAAGGATGGTTCTCTGAGACCTTGTATAGATTATCGTCTTCTGAATAAAATCACGGTCAAATTTCAGTATCATTTGCCCTTAATAATCGGGCTAGTTCTGCTACTTTGGTTTCGCCTTTTTTCTGCAATTCTGGTTTTCATCCTCGTTTCTCCTCGGGTCAGGTCGAGCCTTCTGACTGTCCTGGGGTGGATTCTGTGGTGGATAGGTTGCAGCAGATTTGGAACCATGTGGTGGACAATTTGAAGTTGTCACAGGAGAAGGCTCAGCGCTTTGCCAACCGCCGTCGCGGTGTGGGTCCCCGACTTCGTGTTGGGGATTTGGTATGGCTGTCTTCTTGGTATGTTCCTATGAAGGTCTCCTCTCCTAAATTCAAGCCTCGCTTCATCGGTCCTTATAAGATTTTGGAAATCCTTAACCCGGTGTCATTTCGTTTGGACCTCCCAGCGTCGTTTGCCATTCATAACGTGTTCCATAGGTCTTTGTTGCGGAGGTATGTGGTGCCTGTGGTTCCTTCTGTTGAGCCCCCTGCCCCGGTGCTGGTTGAGGGCGAATTGGAGTACGTGGTGGAGAAGATCTTGGATTCTCGTGTTTCTAGACGGAGGCTTCAGTATTTGGTTAGGCTTCTTTCACACTAGCATCGGGCTCGGCCCGTCGCTGTGCGTCGGGCCGACGTTCCCGACGCTAGCGTTGTCTCCGCCGCACAACGGGGGCAGCGGATGCATTTTTCCAGCGCATCCGCTGCCCCATTGTGAGGTGCGGGGAGGTGGGGGCGGAGTTCCGGCCGCGCATGCGCGGTCGGAAAAAGCGGACCGTCGTGAGCAAAAAACGTTACATGTAGCGTTTTTTGCTCCCGACGGTCCGCCACTGCACGACGCATCCGTCGCACGACGGGTGCGACGTGTGGCAATCCGTCACAATGCGTCGCTTAATGTTAATCAATGGCGAAAAAACGCATCCTGCAAACACTTTTGCAGGATGCGTTTTTTTCGGCAAAACGACGCATTGTGACGGAATGCAGTTAACGCTAGTGTGAAAGTAGCCTTAGGTGGAAGGGCTATGGTCAGGAGGATAATTCCTGGGTTGTTGCCTCTGATGTTCATGCGGCCGATTTGGTTCGTGCCTTCCATGTGGCTCATCCTGATCGCCCTGGGGGTTTTGATGAGGGTTCGGTGACCCCTCCTCAAGGGGGGGGTACTGTTGTGAACTCTGTTTTTGGGCTCCCTCTTGTGGTCACAAGTGGTACTGTGTGAGTGCTGTCTTTGGGCTCCCTCTGGTGGCTCTTTGTGTCATTCTGCAGGTCTGGGGCTGGCTTCAGCTGTCTCGTTATCTGTTAGCTGGTTTCCTATGTAGCTCACCTGGACTTTCAGTGGTTGCCTGCTGTCGATGTATTCAGTGCTATTTTGATCTCTCCTGAATCCCTTCGTTATCAGTCTCGCCAAGAGAAGCTAAGTTTCTGTTTGGTTATTTTTGCTCATCAGTGTTCAATATGTTTCTTGGTTATTTATTTGTCCTTGTCCAGCTTGCTAATATGTGATTTCCTTGCTTGCTGGTAGCTCTAGGGGGCTGAGTTTCTCCCCTCACACCGTTAGTTGGTGTGGGGGTTCTTGTATTCTCAGCGTGGATATTTTGTATAAGGTTTTTTACTGACCGCACAGTTCCCTGCCTGTCTTCTGCTATCTAGTATTAGTGGGCCTCATTTGCTGAATCTGTTTTCATTTCTACGTTTTGTATTTTCCCCTTACCTCACCGTTATTATTTGTTGGGGGCTTCCTATATCTTTGGGGTCATTTCTCTGAGGCAAGTGAGGTCTTACTTTCTCTATAGGGGTAGCAAGTTTCTCAGGCTGCGTCGAGACGTCCAGGAATTTAGGCACGTTCACCGGCTACCTTTAGTGTGTTTGTTAGGATCAGGTTTTGCGGTCAGTCCAGTTACCACCTCCCTACAGCTCGTTCTACGTTCAGTAACTTAGCTAGTTCATTCTGTGATCCTCAGCCACTAAGGATCATAACAGTTCGGTAATAGAATGCTCAGTAATAGACCGCTCAGTAATAGAATGCTCAGTAATCGACTGCTCAGTAATAGAATGCTTGGTATTAGAATGTTTGGCAATAGAATGCTCAGTAATAGAATGCTCGGTATTAGAATGCTCAGTAATAGAATGCTCGGTATTAGAATGCTCAGTAATAGAATGCTCGGTATTAGAATGCTCAGTAATAGAATGCTCGGTATTAGAATGCTCAGTAATAGAATGGTCGGTATTAGAAAGTCCGGTAATGGAATGCTCGGTAATAGAATGCTCATTAATAGAATGCACGGTATTAGAATGCTCAGTAATAGAATGCTCAGTAATCGACTGCTCAGTAATAGAAAGCTCGGTATTAGAATGCTTGGCAATAGAATGCTCAGTATTAGAATGCTCAGTATAGAATGCTTGGTAATGGAATACTCGGTAACAGACTGCTCAGTAATAGAATGCTCAGTAATAGAATACTTGGTAATGGAATGCTCGGTAATAGAATGCTCAGTATTAGAATGCTCGGCAATGGAATGTTTGGTAATAGAATGTTCGGGAATAGAATGCTTGGTAATTGAATGCTCGGTAATAGAATGCTCAGTAATGGAATACTCAGTAATGGAATGTTCGGTAATGGAATGTTCGGTAATAGACTGCTCAGTAATAGACTGCTCAGTAATAGACTGCTCAGTAATAGAATGCTCAGTAATCGACTGCTCAGTAATAGAATGCTTGGTATTAGAATGTTTGGCTATAGAATGCTCAGTATAGAATGCTTGGTAATGGAATACTCGGTAACAGACTGCTCAGTAATAGAATGCTCGGTATTAGAATGCTCAGTATTAGAATGCTCAGTATTAGAATGCTCGGTATTAGAATGCTCAGTAATAGAATGCTCGGTATTAGAATGCTCGGTAATAATAGCTCAGTAATAGAATGCTTGCTCAGTAATCGACTGCTCAGTAATAGAATGCTCGGTATTAGAATGCTTGGCAATAGAATGCTCGGTATTAGAATGCTCAGTATAGAATGCTTGGTAATTGAATACTCGGTAGCAGACTGCTCAGTAATAGAATGCTCGGTATTTGAATGCTCAGTAATAGAATGCTTGGTAATGGAATGCTCGGTAATAGAATGCTCAGTATTAGAATGCTCGGTAATAGAATGCTCGGTAATGGAATGTTTGGTAATAGAATGTTCGGGAATAGAATGCTTGGTAATTGAATGCTCGGTAATAGAATGCTCAGTAATAGAATGCTCAGTAATAGAATGTTCGGTAATGGAATGTTCGGTAATAGAATGCTCAGTAATAGACTGCTCAGTAATAGAATGCTCAGTAATCGACTGCTCAGTAATAGAATGCTTGGTATTAGAATGTTTGGCAATAGAATGCTCAGTATAGAATGCTTGGTGATGGAATACTCGGTAACAGACTGCTCAGTAATAGAATGCTCGGTATTAGAATGCTCGGTATTAGAAATTCCGGTAATAGAATGCTCGGTATTAGAATGCTCAGTAATAGAATGCTCGGTATTAGAATGCTCAGTAATAGAATGCTCGGTATTAGAAAGTCCGGTAATGGAATGCTCGGTATTAGAAAGTCCGGTAATGGAATGCTCGGTATTAGAAAGTCCGGTAATGGAATGCTTGGTAATAGAATGTTCAGTAATAGAATGCTCGGTATTAGAAAGTCCGGTAATGGAATGCTCGGTAATAGAATGCTCAGTAATAGAATGCTCAGTAATAGACTGCTCAGTAATAGACTGCTCAGTAATAGACTGCTCAGTAATAATAGCTCAGTAATAGAATGCTCAGTATTAGAATGCTTAGTAATAGAATGCTCGGTATTAGAATGCTCAGTAATAGAATGCTCGGTAATCGACTGCTCAGTAATAGAATGCTTGGTATTAGAATGTTTGGCAATAGAATGCTCAGTATAGAATGCTTGGTAATGGAATACTCGGTAACAGACTGCTCAGTAATAGAATGCTCGGTATTAGAATGCTCAGTAATAGAATGCTCGGTATTAGAATGCTCGGTATTAGAATGCTCAGTAATAGAATGCTCGGTATTAGAATGCTCGGTATTAGAATGCTCGGTATTAGAATGCTCAGTAATAGAATGCTCGGTAATAGAATGCTCAGTAATAGAATGCTCAGTAATAGAATGCTCGGGAATAGAATGCTCGGTAATAGACAGCTGTGCTCGGTAATAGAATTGTAGATTGTAAGCTTGCGAGCAGGGACCTCACTCCTAATGTCACTGTTTAAATTGTCTTAACTTGTATTGAATTTGTCTGTACATGTCCCCGCTTAATTGTAAAGTGCTGCGGAATATGTTGGCGCTATATAAATAAAAATTATTATTATTAATGCACGATATTACAATGCTCGGTAATGGAATGTTGGGTAATAGAATTGTGAGTCACTTCTCATGGACAATCCATGATGCGGGGAAATCAGGGAGTCCGATGTCAAATGCTAGGAATGTACGGCAAAGACAAAGGGGTAAGACAATCAGAAAGTCATAGACAACATCTGGGGTCAGAGAGTGTCAAAGGCAACATGGGTAATATAAAAGGCGTCAAAAGGCAAATTCAAGGTCCAGCAACAAAGATTAGAGAATGAGAGCAGAGAGCGAACACATCACTGAGCGAGGCGACAACTGGCAGCGGTCTAACCATATCCAGCCAGCTAAATAGCCCGGTAATCACGCTGAGCGGGGGACACTTGGAGGAAGCCCCCCAGGGCTGGGCTGTCGGTTACGATACTGACGGCCCAGCACGCCCTCGACCCCACGGAGCGGCTGAGCGGTCACTCTGGGTCTTAGGACGCCGAGACGGGAGTGCTCGGTAACAGAATGCTCCCTGTAGAATGTTCGTCCGCCAGTAATTCGCTGACTTTCATCGATCTGATCGGTCGCCGCCATTTATCAGCCTAGAGCGGTTCTTCTAACAGGCACTGGTATATTTCCTGTACATTTACATTTTCCTCTTCATTTCACGCTGCCTCTTGTATGTACAGGGTTTTGGAGCCCAGACAATGACGGCGAAGATCTGACTGTGGCGACAGACGCCATTTCTCCAGCAAAGCCTCCAGTAGACTTTTCTTGTCGGTGTCTCTGTGCATAGAGAAGGGCGGTCTGCTGAGCCAGAGAGGACAGTTCACCTGGTGAACAGCGGGCCCATGGGAATGTCAGGCTATGCTCCAGCTGGCCAGCTCCAAAAATACCCCACAAAAAATGCTATTCATCTCAATGGGAAACACGCACGCTCCCCCTCCCGGGCAGAGGTCGGAGGTCAGAGGTCAGGCAGGTACAGGCCCACCAATCTCATTGGTACAGGTCAGCTTCTTGCCCTTACATGGAGGATCACTTGAGGGGCGGTGCTTGTCTATGACATCCAATAGGAAGAGGAGACATGTAGAGCGATGGCTCCCTGGCCCAATGAGGAGCCAGCGTGAAGAACCTGAGGGCTGTGTGAAGCAATGAGTGACGGAGCAGTGTGGGCGGAAGCCGCCTCCGAGGCAGAGCCGAGCACCAGCCGAGCTTATGGCTTCTGTACGCGGCCTGGTGCTGCTGCTGCTCCCGCTGATATCCGCGGGGCTGAACCAACCGCAGGACTCGGAGCTCACCTTCCTGCTGCCGGCCGGGAGACAGGAGTGCTTCTACCAGCCGGCGCTGTACAATGCCAGCATGGAGGTGGAGTACCAGGTATGTGCGGGGCAAAGGTGTATGCTGGGGCAGTGGGCATGTGTTGTACGTGTTACTGGGGGGTACCACATCAGGACTGCCCACTGGTGTACCCCAGAGCTGCACTCACTATTCTGCTGATCCTGAGTTACATCCTCTATTATACCCCAGAGCTGCACTCACTATTCTGCTGATCCTGAGTTACCTCCTGTATTATACTCCAGAGCTGCACTCACTATTCTGCTGATCCTGAGTTACATCCTCTATTATACTCCAGAGCTGCACTCACTATTCTGCTGGTGCAGTCACTGTGTACATACATTACATTACTGATCCTGAGTTACATCCTGTATTATACTCCAGAGCTGCACTCACTATTCTGCTGATCCTGAGTTACCTCCTGTATTATACTCCAGAGCTGCACTCACTATTCTGCCGATCCTGAGTTACCTCCTGTATTATACTCCAGAGCTGCACTCACTATTCTGCCGATCCTGAGTTACCTCCTGTATTATACTCCAGAGCTGCACTCACTATTCTGCTGATCCTGAGTTACATCCTGTATTATACCCCAGAGCTGTGCTCACTATTCTGCTTGTGCAGTCACTGTGTACATACATTACATTACTGATCCTGAGTTACATCCTGTATTAAACCCCAGAGCTGCACTCACTATTCTGCTGGTGCAGTCACTGTGTACATACATTACATTACTGATCCTGAGTTACATCCTGTATTATACTCCAGAGCTGCACTCACTATTCTGCTGGTGCAGTCACTGTGTACACATTACATTACTGATCCTGAGTTACATCCTGTATTATACCCCAGAGCTGCACTCACTATTCTGCTGGTGCAGTCACTGTGTACATACATTACATTACTGATCCTGAGTTACCTCCTGTATTATACCCCAGAGCTGTACTCACTATTCTGCTGGTGCAGTCACTGTGTACATACATTACATTACTGATCCCGAGTTACATCCTGTATTATACCCCAGAGCTGCACTCACTATTCTGCTGGTGCAGTCACTGTGTACATACATTACATTACTGATCCCGAGTTACATTTTGTATTATACCCCAGAGCTGCACTCACTATTCTGCTGGTGCAGTCACTGTGTACATACATTACATTACTGATCCTGAGTTACATCCTGTATTATACTCCAGAGCTGCACTCACTATTCTGCTGGTGGAGTCACTGTGTACATACATTACTGATCCTGAGTTACATCCTGTATTATACCCCAGAGCTGCAATCACTATTCTGCTGGTGCAGTCACTGTGTACATACATTACTGATCCTGAGTTACATCCTGTATTATACCCCAGAGCTGCAATCACTATTCTGCTGGTGCAGTCACTGTGTACATACATTACATTACTGATCCTGAGTTACCTCCTGTATTATACTCCAGAGCTGCACTCACTATTCTGCTGGTGCAGTCACTGTGTACATACATTACATTACTGATCCTGAGTTACATCCTGTATTATACTCCAGAGCTGCACTCACTATTCTGCTGGTGCAGTCACTGTGTACATACATCACATTACTGATCCTGAGTTACATCCTGTATTATACTCCAGAGCTGCACTCACTATTCTGCTGGTGCAGTCACTGTGTACATACATTACATTACTGATCCTGAGTTACATCCTGTATTATACCCCAGAGCTGCACTCACTATTCTGCTGGTGCAGTTACTGTGTACATACACTACATTACTGATCCTGAGTTACATCCTGTATTATACCCCAGAGCTGCACTCACTATTCTGCTGGTGCAGTCACTGTGTACATACATTACATTACTGATCCTGAGTTACATCCTGTATTCTACTCCAGAGCTGCGCTCACTATTCTGCTGGTGCAGTCACTGTGTACATACATTACATTACTGATCCTGAGTTACCTCCTGTATTATACTCCAGAGCTGCACTCACTATTCTGCTGGTGCAGTCACTGTGTACATATATTACATTACTGATCCAGAGTTACATCCTGTATTATACTCCAGAGCTGCACTCTGGGTCTGGATCTGTTACTGTGATTTGTGAGATGATGTCGTCCCTTCTCTCCCAGGTGATTGGAGGAGCTGGCCTGGACGTGGATTTCTCGGTCACCACCCCGTCCGGGATCCTTCTGATTATGGAGAGGAGGAGATCTGATGGCGTTCACACGTAAGTGATCAGTTACCGCTTTTACTTTAAAAAAAAAATTAAAAAATCAAACGTGACTTGTTATCTGACCCTTAGACTGGTCACACATCACTCACCTCTGACGCCGGCCCTGGACCTTCTGTGTTTGCTTCTGGGATGGGTCTCACTCCTAAATCTTGAAGTACTTGTTGGGACGACCCCCGTCCATAATCCTCTACAGGGGCAACTGGTATCTCACGATTATGGGAAGAGTTGATTATGTGGGGGAGTAGGAGCTCAGCTTTACTGTATATAGAGGTGTTATCAGTCATTGTACAGGAGGAGGAGGTGAGCTGTGACATCACCTATTGTGAATGGTGGATCCTGTGTTATCTACTGTATATAGAGGTGTTATCAGTCACTGTACAGGAGGAGGAGGTGAGCTGTGACATCACCTATGGTGGATCCTGTGTTATAAGTCACTAGCTATTGAACCCGTTCTACGCCCGGGTGGCGAGCATTTATATTGGTATATGGCCTCCATCCTGGTATGTGCTGCTCTCATCTTGCTCTCCCATCCTGTCATGTGCTGCTCCATCCTGCGCCCCCATCCTGTCATGTGCTGCTCCATCCTGCGCCCCCATCCTGTCATGTGCTGCTCCATCCTGCATCCCCATCCTGTCATGTGCTGCTCCATCCTGCGTCCCCATCCTGTCATGTGCTGCTCCATCCTGCGTCCCCATCCTGTCATGTGCTGCTCCATCCTGCGCCCCCATCCTGTCATGTGCTGCTCCATCCTGCGCCCCCATCCTGTCATGTGCTGCTCCATCCTGCGCCCCCATCCTGTCATGTGCTGCTCCATCCTGCGCCCCCATCCTGTCATGTGCTGCTCCATCCTGCATCCCCATCCTGTCATGTGCTGCTCCATCCTGCGCCCCCATCCTGTCATGTGCTGCTCCATCCTGCGCCCCCATCCTGTCATGTGCTGCTCCATCCTGCATCCCCATCCTGTCATGTGCTGCTCCATCCTGCGCCCCCATCCTGTCATGTGCTGCTCCATCCTGCGCCCCCATCCTGTCATGTGCTGCTCCATCCTGCGCCCCCATCCTGTCATGTGCTGCTCCATCCTGCGCCCCCATCCTGTCATGTGCTGCTCCATCCTGCGTCCCCATCCTGTCATGTGCTGCTCCATCCTGCGCCCCCATCCTGTCATGTGCTGCTCCATCCTGCGCCCCCATCCTGTCATGTGCTGCTCCATCCTGCATCCCCTGTTGTGATTTTGCTTTTTGCTCCCTCTAGTGGTCATTAGTGATTTGACTCTGGAGCTTCTGTCTTTTCCTATATCCTCACCTGGGCCGTTAGTTCAGGGGCGTTGCTATATAAGCTCCCTGGACCTTCAGTTCAATGCCTGGCATCGTTGAAATCAGAGCTAATCTGTTGTGCTCTTGTCCTCTGATCCTGGTTCCTGTTTTTCAAGCTAAGTCTGCTTCTTTGCTTTTTGCTTTTGTTTTGTTTGGTATTTTTGTCCAGCTTGTTCCTATCTGTATCCTGACCTTTGCTGGAAGCTCTAGGGGGCTGGTGTTCTCCCCCCGGACCGTTAGACGGTTCGGGGGTTCTTGAATCTCCAGCGTGGATTTTTATAGGGTTTTTGTTGACCAGATAAGTTATCTTGCTATATTCTGCTATTAGTAAGCTGGCCTCTCTTTGCTGAACCTGGTTCATTTCTGTGTTTGTCATTTCCTCTTACCTCACCGTTATTATTTGTGGGGGGCTTGTATCTTGCTTTGGGGTCCCTTTCTCTGGAGGCAAGAGAGGTCTTTGTTTTCTTCTCCTAGGGGTAGTTAGATTCTCCGGCTGGCGCGAGTCATCTAGCGATCACCGTAGGCATGATCCCCGGCTACTTCTAGTGTTGGCGTTAGGAGTAGCTATTTGGTCAACCCAGTTACCACAGCCCTATGAGCTGGATTTTTGTATCTTGCAGACTTACACGTTCCTCTGAGACCCTGTCCACTGGGGTCATAACAATCCCCATCCTGTCATGTGCTGCTCCATCCTGCGCCCCCATCCTGTCATGTGTTGCTCCATCCTGCATCCCCATCCTGTCATATGCTGCTCCATCCTACACCCCCATCCTGTCATGTGTGCTGCTCCCATCCTGTGCCCCATCCTGTCATGTGCTCCCATCCTGCACCCCCATCCTGTCATGTGCTGCTCCCATCGTGCACAATCATTCTGTCATGTGCTGCTCGCATCCTGTGCCCCCATTCTGTCATGTGCTGCACCCATTCTGCCTGTTCTTGTTTCCATTCTGCCATATGTTGCTCCCATCTTTCTCTCTCCGGCTCTACTGCCCGAGTGCGGCTGTGGTGAGTGCGGGCGGCTGTGGTGAGTGCGGGCGGCTGTGGTGAGTGCGGGCGGCTGTGGTGAGTGCGGGCGGCTGTGGTGAGTGCGGGCGGCTGTGGTGAGTGCGGGCGGCTGTGGTGAGTGCAGGCGGCTGTGGTGAGTGCGGGCGGCTGTGGGTGGCGGTGGTGAGTGCGGGCGGCTGTGGGTGGCGGTGGTGAGTGCGGGCGGCTGTGGGTGGCGGTGGTGAGTGCGGGCGGCTGTGCGTGGCGGTGGTGAGTGCGGGCGGCTGTGCGCGGCGGTGCTGAGTGCGGGCGGCTGTGCTGAATACGGGCGGCTGTGCTGAATACGGGCGGCTGTGCTGAGTGCGGGCGGCTGTGCTGAGTGCGGGCGGCTGTGCGTGGCGGTGGTGAGTGCGGGCGGCTGTGCGTGGCGGTGGTGAGTGTGGGCGGCTGTGCGTGGCGGTGGTGAGAGTGCGTGGCGGTGGTGAGAGTGCGGGCGGCTGTGCTGGGGGCCTGAGCAGGCGGGGACCAGGGTGGATAAAAATCAATGTTTTTTTAAAAAAATCAAAAAAATCGGATTTTTTTGATTTAAATCGGATTTTTTTGATTTAAATCGGATTTTTTTCAATAAACTGCTTTTTGAGGAAAATATTTTACCATCCAAAGGTTCTTCCATCATGAGATAAAGCTGAGTTGTTTAACTCAGTAGAATAAAGGCTGTATATGTGTAACATTCACAATGCCATGCTCTTCCAGAGGTTTCTGTAGGATGCTGACTATCCAACAAGTTTGGGCATGTCAACTGAATGGAAAAAGAAACTAAACCAAAAGTGAAACCAAGCTAGAAGTGTGGAATTAAAGGGGCAGTATGAACAAAATGTGGAGGCTATTAATAGTTTATACAATTAAGACATGCTGCTTTTAAACACCTACCTATTGCCATATAGTAAAACAAAAAAGATTTTTACTTACTTTGGGGTCCCCCCCTCACCCTGGCGTTAGATCGTTGCCCCTAGTTTCGTCCGTGTAACTATGGGCGCACATGCGCACTGCTCTCACTTCTCATTTTAATCGTGATTTATATTAAAAAAAACCTTTTGATTTAAATCAGTGATTTAAATCATGATTAAAATCATGATTTAAATCGATCCGATTTAAATAGAAAAAAATCTTTTGATTTAAATCGTGATTTAAATCATGATTTAAATCGGCGTGATTTAAATCAATCCACCCTGGCGGGGACACCGGCGCGCTGTGGGGGTCAGGTGCCGGAGTCGCCGCTAGCTCAGGCCCCCGGCACTTGCTATATTTACCTGTCCCCCGTTCCACCGCTCCGTCTTCCGGGTCCTCTGACTGTGACTGTTCAGTCAGAGGGCGGCGCGCATTAAGCGCATCATCGTGCCCTCTGAACTGAACGTCACAGGCGTCCGCGCTTGCCGGCACCATTTTCTTCAAGAAAATGGCGCCGGAAAGCGCGGACTGCGCAGGCGCCGATTCCGGGAGCAGGGGGACATTCACGGCCTGGAATCGCGTCGGTGGAACGGAGGACAGGTAAATATTGCATACTCACCCTCCTGGCTCGTCCCTGCTTCTCCGTTGGAGATCGCGGTGTGCGTTCAGCGCTTACGCACACCGCGATCTCCTGGGAGCGTCACTCTGTGGGGTCCAGACTGCGCCGGCGCTTGCACTTGCGCAGTCTATAAAGGCTTCGGACAGAGTGACGCTCCCAGCGTTATATTATAGATTGTTATCCTGTTTGTGATGAGACTAATGAAAATGTTTCTGGACAGGACATGTGAGTTTAGTATTACACCTAGTGTCCGTCATGAGAATTGCAAGATTTGTGCTTATTTTTGTACATTTTTTTTTCTTTATAGATAATTTTTTTGTTGACTTATTTTATATATTATTATGTTTAACATTAACCCCTGATGTAACAATAGGTGGATTTCTGCTGACACTTTCCCAGTGCAGGTATTTGTGTTATTATAGGTGTTGGAATGTAATATTTTTATATGCAGGCGCTTCTCACTAAATTAGAATATCATCAAAAGTTAATTTATTTAATTTCTTCAATACAAAAAGTGAAACTCTTATATTATATAGTCATTACACACAGAGTGATCTATTTCAAGTGTTTATTTCTGTTAATGTTGGTGATTATGGCTTACAGCCAATGAAAACCCAAAAGTCATTATCTCAGTAAATTAGAATAATTAACAAAAAACACCTGCAAAGGCTTCCTAAGCATTTATAAAGGTCCCTTAGTCTGTGTCAGTAGCTCCACAATCATGGGGAAGACTGCTGACCTGACAGATGTCCAGAAGGCAGTCACTGACACACTCCACAAGGAGGGGAAGCCACAAAAGGTCACTGCTGAAGAAGCCGGCTGTTCACAGAGTGCTGTATCCAAGCATATTAATGGAGAGTGGAGTGGAAGGAAAAAGTGTGGTAGAAAAAGGTGCACAAGCAACCGGGATAACCGCAGCCTTGGAAGGATTGTTAAAAGGCCATTCGAAAATTTGGGTGAGAGTCACAAGGAGTGGACTGCTGCTGGAGTCATTGCTTCAGGAGCCACCACACACAGACGTATCCAGGACATGGGCTACAAGTGTCACATTCTTTGTGTCAGCCACTCATGATCAACAGACAACACCAGAAGCGTCTTACCTGGGCCAAGGAGGAAAAGAACTGGACTGTTGTCAGTGGTCCAATGTTTGTCATGATCCGTTCCGGGTTTAAGTCCGGTCTGCCCTTTTCCCCTTTTGATCATGTCAAGGGTTAACTTTGCTCTGCCTCATTCTGGGTTCAGGTTTGCTATTTAGCTCCAATGCATCCTGCTGGCAGTGTCAGCTATAGTTCTGCAATCGGCGTGTGTACCTGACTCTGGGAGATCTTGATTGGTCCTGCTGTGATCCCTGACTTGCCCCTTGTCTGTTGACTCCGTCTCTGTGTCCTTTTCCAGTGTTTCCCTCTAAGTTTGTTTGATTCCCTGGTTTCGACTTGGCTTGCATTCGGACTCGCTTCTGCCTTCTGTCTTTGTCTTGTCCACTACCAACCGTTGCTGAACCTCTGGCTTGTTTCTGACCACGTGTACTGCTGCGACCTCTGGTACTTCTGCCTCTAAGTGTGTTTTTGGTTTTTTTCCCCCTCTCTCTCGCCACTCGGTGGCGCCTGTGCTGCTGCTCTGTGGTGCTACGCTGCGTGTCCTGACTCCTTCCCTCACCAGCTCCCCCTGGTGGAGGTTGCGCTATACTGCACTGCAGCAGCATGACTGTGTTGTTTCCAGATGAAAGTAAATTTTGCATTTCATTTGGAAACCAAGGTCCCAGAGTCTGGAGGAAGAGTGGAGAGGCCACAATCCAAGCTGCTGGAGGTCTAGTGTGAAGTCTCCACAATCAGTGATGGTTTGGGGAGCCATGTCATCTGCTGGTGTAGGTCCACTGTGTTTTATCAAGACCAAAGTCAGCGCAGCCGTCTACCAGGAGATTAGAGCACTTCATGCTTCCCACTGCCGACAAGCTTTTTGGAGATGGAAATGTCATTCTCCAGCAGGACTTGGCCCCTGTCCACACTGCCAAAGGTACCAATACCTGGTTTACAAACAACAGTATCACTGTGCTTGATTGGCAGCAAACTCACCTGACCTTAACCCCATAGAGAATCTATGGAGTATTGTCAAGAGGAAGATGAGAGACACCAGACCCAACAATGCAGACAAGCTGAAGGCTGCTATCAAAGCAACCTGGGCTTCCATAACCCCTCAGCAGTGCCACAGACTGATCTCCTCCATGCCACGCCGCATTGATGCAAAAGGAGCCCGACCAAGTATTGAGTGCATTTACTGAACATACATTTCAGTAGGACAACATTCCGGATTTTAAAATCATTTTTCAAGCTGGTGTTATAAAGTATTCTAATTTACCGAGATAATGACTTTTGGGTTTTCATTGGCTGTAAGCCATAATCATCAACATTAACAGAAATAAACACTTGGAATAGATCACTCTGTAATGACTCTATAGAATATATGAGTTTCACTTTTTGTATTGAAGAGCTGAAATAAACTAACTTTTTGATGATTTTGTGAGAAGCACTTGTATATTTTTATATATTTGGAGTAATATAGTTTTTAATTTTTTTTTTTTTTTTTTTATATGGAACATGTCATTTTTTGCAGGGTGGAGCCCACAGAGGCTGGAGACTACATGATTTGCTTCGATAACTCGTTCAGCACCATCTCAGAGAAGTTGGTTTTCTTCGAGTTGATCTTTGACACTCAGCAGGGAGACGACGAGCCGGACAGCTGGGCGGATATAGTGGAGCCGGATGAGCTCTTGGATATAAAGATAGAAGATATAAAGGTAAAGCTAAAACTACCGTATATACTCGAGTATAAGCCGACCCCCCTAATTTTGCCACAAAAAACTGGGAAAACTTAATGACTCGAGTATAAGCCTAGGGTGGGAAATGCAGCAGCTACTAGTAAATGTCAAAAATAAGAGATACCAATAAAAGTAAAATTAATTGAGACATCAGTAGGTTGTGTTTTGGAATATCCATATTGAACCAGGGGCCCCATATAATGCTCCATACAGATCATGAGCTAGCAGTGCAGTGCGTCGGGCCGACGTACCGACACATGCTGTGAAATAAATGCCCGACGTGGGCAGCGGAAGCAGTCTTTCGACGCTTCCGCTGCTTCATTGCAAGATCTGGGGAGGAGGGGGTGGAGTTTCAGCCACGCATGCGCGGTCGAAAATGGCGGACTCGACGCACAAAAAAAGTAGCATGTAACGTTTTTTTGTGCCGGCGGTCCGCCAAATCATGACGCAACCATCGCACGACGGTTGCGACGTGTGGCAATGCGTCGGTAATGTAAGTCTATGGGGAAAAAACGCATCCTGCAGACAACTTTGCAGGATGCGTTTTTTCTCCTGAACGACGCATTGCGACGTATTGCAAACGACGCTAGTGTGAAAGTAGCCTAAGATGCTCCATACAAAATACGCACCATATAATGCTCCATACAGTTCATTATAGCCCCGTAAGATGCTCCATACAAAATACACCCCATATAATGCTCCAGTTCATTATAGCCCCGTAAGATGCTCCATATAAAAATGTGCCACATGTAATGCTGCTCCTGCAATAAAAAAAAATACTCACCTCTCTTGCTGCCTGCTGCTCCTCAGCGTCCCGTCTCTCCGCACTGACTGTTCAGGCCGAGTCACTGCAGAGGACTCAGAAGACGGAGCGGCGGTGGAACGTGGAAAGGTGAATATGAAATACTCACCTGCTCCCGGCGCGGTCCCTGGCAGCTTCTCCCGGACAGATGATCTCCGGCGCCAAAGCTTCTTCCTCTGTTCAACGGTCACTGGTACCGCTCATTACATTAATGAATATGCGGCTCTACCCCTATGGGAGTGGAATCCTATGGGAGTGGAATCCGTATTCATTACTTTAATGAGCGGTACCACATGACCGCTGACCAGAGGAAGAGCTGCGGCGCCGGAGACCGTGGGACATGCAGGGACTGCGCCAGGAGCAGGTGAGTATGTGACAGCGTTGCTCCCCTTTACCCGCTGACCATGACTCGAGTATAAGCCAAGAGAGGGCACGTTCAGTCAAAAAAAAAATGGGCTGAAAATCTCAGCTTATACTCGAGTATATACGGCATATTCTTGCTTAAAAAAAATATTCCTCCTGTGTGACCTCATCATCTTCTCGTTTCCTGGTAGGACTCCATCGAGAGTATGAAGTCCAGGCTGGAGCGCAGCATGCAGATGCAGACCGTCCTCCGAGCCTTCGAAGCCAGAGACCGCAACCTTCAAGAGAGCAACCTGGACAGGGTGACCTTCTGGTCGGCCGTGAACCTCGGGGTGCTGGTCGTTGTGGCCTTCCTCCAGGTTTACATGCTGAAGAGCCTTTTTGACGACAAGCGGAGGATTCGGACGTAGTACGAGGAAGATCCTTCACTCGCCGTCCGGTCATTTGTGATTTCTACAGTCTTCCATCGGAGCCAAGGACGACCTCCCGGCTTACGCAACCAGATCGATGTAAAACTTAGGGAAAAAAAGTTGCAAAAAATCTAAAAAGCACAAGAATATCTGGGCTGGTGGTCACGACCTTGACGAGATGCAGTCTGGGTCTTTCTCGTCTTTACTGTTGACTTTAAGAGGTCTTCTCATTTCATCGCTGTGAAACATTAACCAATGATTCCTCAAATGTTGCTTATCACATGAGCCACAGGATCAAAAAGTAGCGCCATCAACTGGAAGATGCCTCGTGAATGGCCATAGACATATGCCTGGCGCCATTGGGTAGAGATGATCTAAGCATTTTGCAGTTTTTGAGGGTTTCCATTCCCTCTCTTCCTCCCCGTTGCTCCTGCCATAGTCTGACCCCAAACCAGTCGCCTTAATGTTAAACTTTTTTTTTAGTACTTGGCCTTTGAAAACAGGTCAGGATTGTCTCTCCGTTCACAGCTTTCTATAGCGGCTCTGTGTTCTCTAGGCTGTAAATCGTGCAGCTCTTGCTTCGCCTTCCCCTTTCCCAGCAAGAAGTCCCAGCACCATCTCAATCCCACAAAGGCTGCACCTCGCCTCTCCGCCCTCGTCTCCTCGCCTCTCCGCCCTCGTCTCCTCGCCTCTCCGCCCTCGTCTCCTCGCCTCTCCGCCCTCGTCTCCTCGCCTCGCCTCTCCGCCCTCGTCTCCTCGCCTCGCCTCTCCGCCCTCGTCTCCTCTCCTCGCCTCTCCGCCCTCGTCTCCTCTCCTCGCCTCTCCGCCCTCGTCTCCTCTCCTCGCCTCTCCGCCCTCGTCTCCTCTCCTCGCCTCTCCGCCCTCGTCTCCTCTCCTCGCCTCTCCGCCCTCGTCTCCTCTCCTCGCCTCTCCGCCCTCGTCTCCTCTCCTCGCCTCTCCGCCCTCGTCTCCTCTCCTCGCCTCTCCGCCCTCGTCGCCTCTCCGCCCTCGTCTCCTCTCCTCGCCTCTCCGCCCTCGTCTCCTCGCCTCGCCTCTCCGCCCTCGTCTCCTCGCCTCGCCTCTCTGCCCTCCCAGGAATAGTCCTCCTAGGCCTCAGGGTACAATTTGACAATGAGTAACTGTACACAAGAGCAAGAATCCAAAAGATAGCTCTGTCTGGAGAGGGGTTTGCGGTAATATTGTTTTGTGCACTGCAGTTTTGCGGTACTTTTTTTTTTTAACTATATATTTACACAAATGCACAACAGTGCTGCGTATAACAGGTTCTTGTTATGAGTAGAGAACAATCAGAGGGTTGTGCACCCACAGCAGCATTGAGCATTTCAGCAAAGTCCAATGTAAGCAGCTTCCTACAATAGCAATAAGAAAACGAGGCTCCCCTCCCCCTTCCTTTCTATATCTGCAGGTCCCGTCACCAGCCATAAAAGGCAGATCCTCAGGATGTGAGGTTGCGCCCCCGTGGGGCCACCAGCAGTACTGCAGATAAATCTCACCGATCAGCTATACTTTAGATTCTGAGAAGCTGCAATTATGAGATTTTCTTTTTTTTATATAAACTGCGTTTTAATTGTTCTCGCCTTGTCTTATGCAACCTTTATTTTATGTTCACGCTGCCATAAATAAGTCGGGGTGGTCGGGGCAGAGAGGCAGCATCTGGGGATCCCTTTTTTATATTACCATAAACCATATTGCTGCTATGAAGGAATTTTGTATTTTTATAGCTACTCCTCTCAGTGCCTGCTCGGCCCACAATAGGTTTTTGTTTGTAATGTGGGTTTTGAGAAGCGATAAACGATCTACGTGACGTTTACTGTGTTGTATTATACGTGGAGAAGACGTGATCCGCAGGTGCAGTATATTTGGTATTGTGTGTATCTGGCCAGGAAAACGGGGATTAAAGACAGTTATGTAAAGGAAAGAAAATGGTGTTCTTGGCTGTAACATAACTATAAATTGTGTGACATCAGTTCTTCCCAGATTACTGTGTGTGTGACATCATCAGTCCTGTAACAGGGCATGATGTCACCAGCTCTCCTGATAACCCCGCCTCCTCGCTGTGACATCACCGGCTCTCCTGATAACCCCGCCTCCTCACTGTGACATCACCGGCTCTCCTGATAACCCCGCCTCCTCGCTGTGACATCACCGGCTCTCCTGATAACCCCGCCTCCTCACTGTGACATCACCGGCTCTCCTGATAACCCCGCCTCCTCACTGTGACATCACCGGCTCTCCTGATAACCCCGCCTCCTCACTGTGACATCACCGGCTCTCCTGATAACCCTGCCTCCTCGCTGTGACATCAGTCCTGAAACATGACCTGATAACCCCGCCTCCTCAATGTGACATCATCAGTCCTGTACCATGGCCTGATAACCCCACCTCCTTGTGACAACGGTCCTGAAACATGGCCTGATAACCCTGCCTCCTCACTGTGACATCATCAGTCTTGTGATATGGCATAACCCCGCCTCCTTGCTGTGACATCATCAGTCCTGTAACAAGGCCTGATAACCCCGCCTCCTCACTGTGACATCAGTCCTGTGATAAAGCATGACAACCCCGCCTCCTTTCTGTGACATCATCAGTCCTGTAACAAGGCCTGATAACCACGCCTCCTTGCTGTAATATCATCAGTCCTGTAACAAGGTCTGATAACCTCGCCTCCTTGCTGTGACATCATCGGTCCTATTACAAGGTATATCACCAGCTCTCCAGATAACCCCGCCTCCTCACTGTGACATCACCGGCTCTCCTGATAACCCCACCTCCTCATTGTGACATCACCGGCTCTCCTGATAACCCCACCTCCTCATTGTGACATCACCAGCTCTCCTGATAACCCCGCCTCCTCACTGTGACAACAGTCCTCCTGATAACCCTGCCTCCTGTGACATTATCAGTTCTCCTGATAACCTCGCCTCCTCACTGTGACATCAGTCCTCCTGATAATCCTGCCTCCTCGTTGTGACATCATCAGTCATGTAACCCCCGCCTCCTTGCTGTGACATCAGTCCTGAAACATGGCCTGATAACCCCGCCTCCTTGCTGTGACATCATCAGTCCTGTGATATGGCATGATAACCCCGCCTCCTCGTGGTGACATCAGTGCTGTGACATCATCGGTCCTATTACAGGTTTTGACATCACCAGCTCTCGTGATAACCCCGCCTCCTCACTGTGACATCAGTCCTCATAAGAGTTGTGCTGGTGACATCATCACTCCTAACAAGATACCATTTTACGATATCACCAGTCCTACGGTGAACCTGTTTTTATACGACCACCAGATTTAGCCAGGGAACCCTAAATCCTGATACTTCATCAGTTCACAAGATAACCATGTCTCCTTAATGGGACATAATCCGTTCTAGCCACAGAGCACTAGGAATTAGGAAACCCTCCTGAATCGCACCCTCACCAGACAACTGCTCCTTATTGTAAGAGATCAGCAGACCTCCATAGATGACCATGCTGTAGTGCTGTGGCCGGCGTCCCTCCATGCAGGGATGCCGGCCTACCACCCCCAGCATGATCTCCGGCCTGTCCCTGTTTCTCATTATACTACACGCTGCAGTTCCCGGCGGCACACCTAATATGTGTGCATGTACACGCTCCCCTGCTCTTAAAGGGGCAGCACATGCGTATTGCTAAGTGCCCTCAGCCTGTTGCCGAAAGGCATTTAGCATAACGTGTTCACTGGCTGGTAGGCTGTCGGCTAATTGCTGGGAGCCATCCTATGTAAAAGTCTCCCTATCCCTTAGGAAGTCACCAAGTAACTAGTTTAGTCATTAGGTAGTGTTGTGTTCTACCAATGCAGTTGTAAGGTCCCCTGGTCCCAGTGTGACCCAAGTCCTGAACCCGAAGGCCCCTGATCCCAGATACCTTCAGTCCTCTAGATGATTCTGTCATTGCATGACATCACCAGCTCTCCTGATAATCCTGCCTTTGTGACATCACCAGCTCTCCTGATAACCCCGCTTCCTTGCTGTGACATCACCAGTCCTAACCAGATGATGTCTCATTGTATGACATCACCATTCCTCCTTTGATGAACCTGTTTCATGTGACCTCACCAGATTTAGCCAGGGAGGACCCTAAATCCTGATTTTTAATATCCTCAACTCACAAGATGACCATAAGCTTCTTAGTGTTTAAGAACGGTGATGTCATACTAAGTGCAGCAGGGAGAAAGGGGTTTCCTAAAACTGGAAATCCCTTTAACAATACCAAAGGATGTGTTGTCTCACCTCAAAAGCTTGGAGTGTTCCTATAAGGAATGTTTATCAAAAATAGAAAAAAAATCCCCCAAAAACATTATCTCTCGAGTAGTAAACCATCCTCTGTGGTGGCCATACTGGTTGTCTCTGCACTTACCTAAGAACAGATCGGAGTAAGGGCGTATTCACATCTTATACATTTTTTAGAATGCCGTAAATGTCGGATGGTGAGTACTGAAGGTGGAACGCACACTTGAATAGTTTGCCGATTTGGACTGGGCATCATCACTCTGATGACTTCTATTAGAGTTACTTTCTCAACTCCCATAGAATGCCATAGCATAACACACAAAGCCTATCAGGAGTCCCTAGAGTTGAGGGTCGAACTTCTTGTAGACCTTGGTGTCTACCATGTATGACCCAGTCTGATCTCCCCGACTCCTTGTCTTGGGCAACTTTGGAACTACTTAGGACCTCAAGTGTTGATCCAAAATAATTGATCCAGTTCCTTGGACTGAGTTCACATGTCAAGCACTTATAACAACGAGGAATCAGGGCATGTTTCTCCGTTTTGAAGAATTTGGCACAAAAAACATCAGCGAATAAAACAAGACACCGAAGAAAAAGGACTTCAATAAATCATAAATGATGGATTTGGCCACTAGAATTTGAATAAACTTGATGGAAGGCAAATCGAAGACTTGGAGGCCACAATCCTCAATGGTTAGAAGACGCCATAAGAACAGAACAGATTGTGGTTAAAAGATTTTATTAAGAAGAGATTCTCTAATTTAACCATCTTACACATCATACAGAATTTCCGTTAGTTTGTACAAGCATCTTCTCCCCATGATTCTCATAATATAATCTTTTCAACTACAAGAAGGATCGGTGGTCTTCCACCCATGTTTGGAGTCAGCAACACTTAGAGATCCATCTGTTGGAGACCACCAGTATAGACAATGAGGTCGGATTCATCAAAACTGGAGTAAAACTGTACAAATTGCCAGCTCAGACAACTTTATGAGAAGTGGTTAGAGCCCATCCTGAAAAAAAAAATCATCATCATAATTACGCCAAGAGTGGAGAATATCTCCACCTCTTAACGAATTTGGTGCATGTTACTCCTGCACCAAGATTGAAGTTCAAAATTCCAGTCTTGGTGAATTAGCACCATTGGGTCTTTGTGGTCTTCTAAGGTCAATCAACTTTTGGCTATTCTTTACATCTGTTTTGGAAAAAGAACCAAAGCCCAGGTCTCCGAAAGCCAGAAAAGATTCTCTAAGGCCTAAATACAGCATTATAAAATACTCTTAGTATACAGGGAAAATCCCATCTCATTTTACGGATCCCACCCCAATTTAGGCTGCACCATAAAGGCAGCCTTGAGAGAATGTGTCCGTTTTGAGCCCCCCAAATATACAGTGTACAGATGAAAACATCATGCCTACAGGCAGAAGTAGACAACACCAGACCTCCTTACTATGACGTCCTGTAGACCTTGGTGACTACCACACATGACAGGCCCCTTATCTTGGGCAACTTTGATGCCACTTAGGAACTCAAGTGTTGGTCCCAAATTGATCCAATCCTTTGGACTGAGTCTCCTGTGAATCCATTTTGTGTATAGTGGAAGGCTAAAAGTAGCAAGGCAAGTCCATGGACCTGGTTGTGAGGCCCCGTGTATCCCACGCAAGAGGAGGATGTCACCAGAACTGAGACTTGGCTGGGGCTGTAGGAGGTGGTCGTCTGCAAGGAAACAAAAATGGGAGACTTATAATTGTATCTAGTATAAACCATGAATGTAATAAGTGCAAATTCCTGTTTTTACAAGAAACATGTTTATTAGACCCCGCCCCTGAGGAGCTGCATTTGCTTAAAATATTTTTCTCTGTATTGTAATTTTACAGTTGGGTTATGACAATGTAGTAAAAGTTTGAGTCTGGAATTCCAGATGGTAGTCCTTAATTTTAGGACTGCATATTCGGTGTTGCCTCTGGGATCATGGTGGTCATGTAAAGTCTTACATGTCTGATCACAAATGGTGTCTCTACATTTTTACATACGGGAGAGGGGGATTGTTGGTATCTGAATATTGTATTTCCTCCTAGAAGGCCAATGTCACAATGTTAAATTTGTGATACTAACCCTTTTTTGTAACGACCAAGACAGGATCCTATCAGAGACCTTAGTTCCCACATGAAAGGGGTCAGAATTTGGGCCATTAGGGAAGGTAATAGTTGGACAATGCAGCAGTAACTCTTGAGAAGTTTAACTAGGTACAGCTGTGTTGCATGGTCAATTTGTGAAAATAAGATATTGGAATGGAAGTCCGCTTGTGAAGACCCTCGATAGTCAGTGGACTTAAGAAGTAGAGATGGTGCCAATTAATTAATTCTCATGGGCGTCACTCCACAACATTGGCATTGGGTCAGGTCAGATAATCAAAAGAGAAGTCGGGAATGTAGTCAGATAGGAGGCGGTTCACAGGGCACCGGTTTAGCGAGAACAGATTACTTACAGGTCCTGCAAGCTACTTTACACCATCTTAATTAAGTAACTATGCAGACACAAGTAAGTGGAAGAACTGGTTAATTTAGCACTGGACATATCCACCTGTGTTCATACGATGAAGTTCTTTCCTAAAATTGAAAAATATTTTCTTACATGAAATTTATGATTAGACCCCGCCCCTGAGGAGCAGGGAATTTCAACATAGGAAAGCTATTCTTGTCTTGTAGGGTTTTTTTTTTTTTTTTAGAAATTAGTGGAAGATTTGACTAGAAAAATGTTGAGTTGTCTCCAAATTCCCAGATCTCGATCCGATTGATCATCTGTGGGATGCGCTGGAAAAACGAGTTTGATCCAAGGAGCAACTTGTATGACAAAATTAGTAAATCAGGCGGTTTTATCTCAGGACCAATGTGTCACAGCTCAGTCCTATTCCCTTCCTTAACGACGATGGAAGGGAAATACCAGACAGAACCCAAGGACGGGTCTGGTGAGGATTTGTGAAGAATGAAACCCCACTGTAAACGCATTACGGGCAAGCTCTTGGGTTTTGGACAAGGAATTTTGCAGCTCCTTCAAGCTCGTAAGAGTTCTCCTTGTTGTCTCACTTGCTAGTTCTTCCATTGTCCGGTCATTTTTTAGGATGACCCAGTTTATTTTACAGTACTATGTAAAAGCTGCATTTAGCTCAAATACAGGAATGGCGTCCCTCAGGGGAAGGAATCTTTCCAACCATTTGATCCTGTGAGCCAACATCCGACCCATTAATGAGCCTTGGGATATGCCAAAGGGCCACCATACATATTAGCCCAAAATCGATGAGCTCGGCTAACAGCCTAACATGGATGGGGGCCTCCCGACCGTTTGAAGAACAGACTATTGTGGACTGCATATATTTTGAAGGAAATAAAAATAGTAGGTATCCGAAAACAGAATCAAATCATTGCCATATTCAATCCAAACCCTTGAGATCATACAGTCATGACAAATAGTTAGACATTTACCAAGATCTTATTGATTAGAGATCATAAGGTTTCTTTTTATGTTTCTAAATGTTACAGAAGGGGGCTCTCTCAATAGCCCTGGAGAACCCGATCCATTGATACCGGTGTAATTCTTCACGTGTCCTGTGGGGGAGCTGTAGGGAAACTGAACACTTAGAACCAGCTGATCACCAGTAGTAGGACATTGTGTGATCAGGACTCTTCTAAGAAGTAAACAGGATGAGGCCAAATAGAAAATGTTACAAGGGGCGAGTGTAAGTGTCACACTACAGCTCTGGCAAAAAATTAAGAGACCACCAGATCAAATCCCTGTCATGGGCAGCCCAATCTCCAGACCTGAACCCCATTAAAAACCTCTAGAATGTAATCAAGAGGATGATGGATAGTCACAAGCCATCAAACAAAGAAGAACTTCTTACATTTTTGAGCGACAAGCAGTGAGAACGACTGGTGGAAAGCATGCTAAGACGCATGAAAGCTGGGATTAAAAATCATGGTTATTCCACAAAATATTGATTTCTGAACTCTTCTGAGATAACACATTAGTATTGTTGTTTCTAAATTATTATGATCTTGTTTTCTTTGCATTATTTGAGGTCTGAAAGCACAGTGTTTTTTTTTTATTTTGACCATTTTTCTTTGTCAGAAAATAAATACAAAATTTATTGCTTGGAATTTCAGAGACATGTTGTCAGATGTGTATAGAATGAAAGAACAATTTACATTTTACTCAAAATGTCTGAAAAATCAGACAAACTGAACATTTTGCAGTGGTCTCTTAATTTTTGCCAGAGATGTATTTAAATAATGCTCACTATGGGTGGAGTTTTTGGTTAAAATGTACAACCAAGGTGTAATAGTTGATTCAAGTCGCACCTCTGTGTCCTTCACTGTGCTTTTGGGGACCTGGGGACATCACTATGATGGGCAACATACAAGAGTAAGCAGAGAGAAGGAAAATGATCAATAAGGAACCCTTCACAGCCATTTGGCTGAGGTACAGACTAGTATTGCACATACATAGATGGGGTAAAAGAGCAAGCATCTTATTTTTACGATATAAATCAATAGTAAACCTCAAAATGAGAAGCTTTGTAATCTATTTTAATAAGAAATCTTTCTCCTCCAGGATTCATTTTCTACTTAAATTCAGTGGTAAAATATTTTCAGTGTACACAGTGTTTCCCATTACGGAGATAGAAGATGACAGTTGGTGCTTTTAAAATTCTATGGAGAGGGGAGGAGCTAGAGACAGACATCCTGCTGAAAAGTTCTCTTGAAATTAGTTATCCATAGAAACTTATTAGCACCAACTGTCATCTCTTGTCTCAGTAAAGAGAACCTTTTTTCACAGGAATGATTTTTCCCAAGAATTGAGAAAGAAGTGGATATCTCTAATAAAAGACATTACAAAGTAAAGGATTTTTGCATGTACTTGTGATCACTTCTGTGGGAGCACGGAGTAACATGATGGAGATGTGGAGTAACAGGAGGAGATGTAGGGGAAGAGAAGTGGAGTAACAGGAGGCGATGTAGGGGAGGAGATGTGGAGTAACAGGTGGCGATGTAGGGGAGGAGAAGTGGAGTAACAGGAGGCGATGTAGGGCAGGAGATGTGGAGTAACAGGCGATGTAGGGGAGGAGAAGTGGAGTAGCAGAAGGCGATATAAGGGAGATGTGGAGTAATAGGAGGCAATGTAGGGGAGGAGAGGTGGAGTAACAGGAGGCAATGTGGGGGAGGAGATGTGGAGTAACAGGAGGCGATGTAGGGGAGGAGAAGTGGAGTAGCAGGAGGAGATGTAGGGGAGGATATGTGGAGTAACAGGAGGCGATGTAGGGGAGGAGATGTGGGGTAACAGGAGGCAATGTAGGGGAAGAGAAGTGGAGTAACAAGAGATGTGGAGTAACAGAAGGCGATATAAGGGAGGAGATGTGGAGTAATAGGAGGCGATGTGGAGTAACAGGAGGCAATGTAGGGGAAGAGAAGTGGAGTAACAGGAGGAGATGTAGAGTAACAGGAGGCGATGTAGGGGAGGAGATGTGGAGTAACAGGAGGCGATGTAGGGGAGGAGATGTGGGGTAACAGGAGGCAATGTAGGGGAAGAGAAGTGGAGTAACAAGAGATGTGGAGTAACAAGAGATGTGGAGTAACAAGAGATGTGGAGTAACAAGAGATGTGGAGTAACAAGAGATGTGGAGTAACAAGAGATGTGGAGTAACAAGAGATGTGGAGTAATAGGAGGCGATGTGGAGTAACAGGAGGCAATGTAGGGGAAGAGAAGTGGAGTAACAGGAGGAGATGTAGAGTAACCGGAGGCGATGTAGGGGAGGAGATGTGGAGTAACAGGAGGCGATGTAGGGGAGGAGATGTGGAGTAACAGGAGGCAATGTAGGGGAGGAGATGTGGAGATGTGAAGAAACAGGTGGCGATGCAGGAGAGGAGATGTGGAGTAACAGAAGGCGATATAAGGGAGGAGATGTGGAGTAACAGGAGGCAATGTAGGGGAAGAGAAGTGGAGTAACAAAAGGAGATGTGGAGTAACAGAAGGCGATATAAGGGAGGAGATGTGGAGTAGTAGGAGGCAATGTAGGGGAGGAGATGTGGAGTAACAGGAGGCAATGTAGGGGAGGAGATGTGGAGATGTGAAGAAACAGGTGGCGATGTAGGGTAGGAGAAGTGGAGTAAAAGGTGGCAATGTAGGGAAGGAGATGTGGAGTAACAGGAGGCGATGTAGGGGAGGAGATGTAGGGGAGAAGATATAGGGAGGATATATGGAGTAACATGAGATATAGGGGAGGAGATATGGAGTAACAGAATACAGTAATAAGAGACAATAATTACACACCCATAGTAAAGAGGCAGACACCCAGAAGAGAAATCACCGATCACCAGGAGAATAAAGTTCCCTTTATTTTAGTTTATTAATAAGGTACAGATTCGGGAAGGAAGAATATTGTACAGTTTTTCTCGGTGGTAACAAACCAGCTGCTCCTTACGACTATAAAAAGATCAGTCACAGAGTCCATGACGCTTCCTCTCTTCCTACGGGCGATGAGATGCAGACATGATCGGAGCCTCCTCAGTGGGGCAGCGGGTGACCTGACCCCTCGGTGCCCCCGGGCACTGTACCTATTCCAGGCCTGGTACTACATGCCCCTCTCTATATATTACCCCGGCTGCCCCCAATGTGTACGGCGGACATTTGCACTTGGCTATTACTCTACAGACTGCTTGTCCCGGGGCAAGGGGGGCTGCAGGATTTCTCACTTTCGGAGGGGACACTTTCCAGTCCTTGCCCCCATTATGCTGCCATATCCAGCTCCTAGCAGTCTGTAAAGTTTTATACCGCCAGCGCCCCCATGAGGTGGACTCCGCACCATGCCCGCCTCTCCACCCCCTCACCCGTAAAGCATACAAGGCACTGATTTATAGAGAATCTCAACTCTAAAGTCTCAAGGAAAAAAAAAAATCTTCGGGGAATATAAGGTTTTATAGCGACTGTTAAATATATACGAAAATTAATGCAAATTTTTATCTTTTTTTTTTTGGGGGGGGGGGGGAGATCCAAAAACTGTACATGAGGATAGAAACATCCCAGCCCGCGCTCGGAATAGGCAGGGCCTGGGTGGGGGGCACATCAGGACTTACTGGGGGTCTTTACGTTCCACTTTACCCCCCCCCCCCCCACCTTGAATTTAACCCTGTATTTCTCTCTTATCTGACATCAGATCATACATTTTGCTTCTCATTTAACCCTTGCAGAGCGTATGGGCCACCGCCTGGGGCCCTCCAGCTGTTGGGAGGAAACTACAACGCAGCGTGCTGGGAGTTGTAGTTGCCTCCAACAACTGAAGAGCCGTCAGGTGACAAATGCGTGCGTAATAGATAACGGTCGGCCGCCATTTTCGGGAAGCCAGTGCCAGTCAGGGATCACGTGGAGGTGTATGAAGTCTAGTCCTAGCAGACTGGTCGGCGGCAGCGTTGGTGGTGACGACAGCGGGGACAGATTAGGCACCAGGGTGGCATTACAGTGTCTGTGCGCCCTGCGCGAAAATCCCCGGCTCCCAAACAAGGATTGCAACGGCGGAAAACTTTGCTCTAATCTCCCCCTCCCGAGGCTTAGTCTAGTAGGGAGGGCTCTGCAGGTCGAATAATGGTGGGCCGATTTGGGGCGGCGGGAGGCCTCCGGCTGCAAAAAGAAAAAAAATGAAAAAAGGGAAGAAAAAGGGGCAAAAAAAAAAAAAAAGGAGAGGTTTTAGGGATGTGACAGCGAAAGAAAGATATGGTTAGAGTGTGGAAGACGGATTCCAGCTCTCTGTACATGAATCATCTCTGTGCCCCACGGGTGCACGGCCCAAATATAGGGACCCCTTTATATACAGCAATTAACCCCTTCAGGACCTTTTCTTACAAAAGCCTTTTTTTGTTTTACATCGCTGCTATAGATCTATAGTACTGCACTATACAGGGAGGTATGGGTCTTCTAGGACCCTCGGCCTGGCCGTAGGATTACAGAGAGGGCCTTCACCATTGCCCCAGCTGCTCACGTCCCATCGGAACCCCCCCCCCCTGATCAGGCAGAGTAAGGCCCGAGGGGCGTTTCAGGCACCCCTGGGGCGGCAGGCATTTAAGGGACTGGCAGCAGCCTTAGCACCAATTAGAGGAAAGCTGGCAGTGTAATCATCTCCATACACCCGCTACATCGTGTAATAGGGGCGGCATCAGAAACAAGCATGATGTCATAAAGGGGGATGCCCTTTTTAGTGCCCTTTAATATAGGCTAAAGGGTGGCTTTTGTTTGGTGGATCCACGTTCTCCACCTCTCCAGGATATGATGGGATTTGTAGTCTCACTACACCCTTCCTGGGACACATTTTTCCGGCACTGATGCCGCGTAGGGATCTACAAAGCTACTGGAGGAGTTGTGGCTACTGGACGGGGGACCCGCTGCGCCCCGAGACCCCCGGTGTATAGATAATCAGCGGATCATTCATCTACAGAGACGCCGCGCTGCAGTGAGCTCCTCCACACTTTGGCTTCATCTATAGGTCACAATCAGCATAGAAAACAGAGGGGGTGCTACTCACCTTGGCACTCCGGGGGGCACACCCGGGGGTATACGAGCCGGCCGGTTTGGGATCTGTGGAGGTGCAGAGAATGGGTCGTTGTTAGCCGTGGGGAAGGCAGCCACGGGCCCTGGGCGGGACGGGATGGGTGGATACAAGTTGCCTCCTGCAGGTATGGGGATAAGCGGCGGCCCGGGAGTCGGACCCCTAACTGCGGGCGGGCGGCTTGGAGGCATAATGGTGGACACCGGTCTCCTCTGTACATTCGGGCTGGGGGAGAGGATAAAGGAAAGACATTACTTGTGAGGTTCTAGCACAGAAGCTTTGTGTCACGCGTGAGGCCGGCCCGGACCTGTGGCCGCTGCTGGAGTTCTGCAGCCAGGTGTCGTCCACCGGCGGGGGCACTGGGGTGGTGATGGTGCTGGTGGTGATGTCCCCGATGATGTTCAGGGACTCCTTCAGTGCGTGGTACATCCTGAGCATCTCGTCCCTGCGCTGGGCCTGGTCCGCAGACTCCTCCATCAGGCTGTTCTGGTCGGTGGAGGAGTACAGGTACGCCAGCAGCTCCGAGTGGATGAAATCCTTTGTCTGCAGGAGACAATAAAACAGGTGACTGGTCACGGGGCAGTGATGGAGGCCGGTGCCCGCCTGTCCGCCCGCACCGACTCACGTTGTTGATCATGAGGTGCATTATGGTCTTTGGCATCAGGTCCCGGATGGACTTGTTGATAATCGCCATGTACGAGTCCACCAGGTTTCGGATGGTCTCCACCTGTCTCTCCAGCTGAGGGTCCATGGAGAACGTGTTTTCCTGGACGTCGTCCTCATTCTCGGTCTGAAGGTCGGAATGGAGAAAAAATAAATAATCAGTGTCAGTGTAGCATCCACACTACTCCCCCAATCTGACAGGACTACTACCCACAGCATGTGCAGGGCACCCACACTACTGCCCCCAATGTGACAGGACTACTACCCAGAGCATCCACACCACTGCCCCCAATGTGACAGGACTACTACCCACAGCATGTACAGGGCACCCACACTACAGCCCCCAATGTAACAGGACTACTACCCTCAGCATCCACACTACTGCCCCCAATGTGACAGAACTACTACCCACAGCATCCACACTACAGCCCCCAATGTAACAGGACTACTACCCTCAGCATCCACGCTACTGCCCCCAATGTGACAGAACTACTACCCACAGGATCCACACTACAGCCCCCAATGTAACAGGACTACTACCCACAGCATCCACACTACTGCCCCCAATGTAACAGGACTACTACCCACAGCATCCACACTACTGCCCCCAATGTGACAGAACTACTACCCACAGCATCCACACTACTGCCCCCAATGTGACAGAACTACTACCCACAGCATCCACACTACTGCCCCCAATGTGACAGAACTACTACCCACAGCATCCACACTACTGCCCCCAATGTGACAGAACTACTACCCACAGCATCCACACTACTGCCCCCAATGTGACAGAACTACTACCCAGAGCATCCACACTACTGCCCCCAATGTGACAGAACTACTACCCACAGCATCCACACTACTGCCCCCAATGTGACAGGACTACTACCCACAGCATGTACAGGGCACCCACACTACAGCCCCCAATGTGACAGGACTACTACCCACAGCATCCACACTACTGCCCCCAATGTGACAGGACTACTACCCAGAGCATCCACACTACTGCCCCCAATGTGACAGAACTACTACCCACAGCATCCACACTACTGCCCCCAATGTGACAGAACTACTACCCACAGCATGTACAGGGCATCCACACTACTCCCCCAATGTGACAGGACTACTACCCACAGCATCCACAGTACTGCCCCCAATGTGACAGAACTACTACCCACAGCATCCACACTACAGCCCCCAATGTGACAGGACTACTACCCACAGCATGTACAGGACACCTACACTACAGCCCCCAATGTAACAGGACTACTACCCACAGCATCCACACTACTGCCCCCAATGTGACAGAACTACTACCCACAGCATCCACACTACTGCCCCCAATGTGACAGAACTACTACCCACAGCATGTACAGGGCATCCACACTACTCCCCCAATGTGACAGGACTACTACCCACAGCATGTACAGGGCACCCACACTACTGCCCCCAATGTGACAGGACTACTACCCACAGCATCCACACTACTGCCCCCAATGTGACAGGACTACTACCCATAGCATCCACACTACTGCCCCCAATGTGACAGGACTACTACCCACAGCATCCACACTACTGCCCCCAATGTGACAGGACTACTACCCACAGCATCCACACTACTGCCCCCAATGTGACAGGACTACTACCCAGAGCATCCACACTACTGCCCCCAATGTGACAGTAATACTACCCACAGCATCCACACTACTCCCCCAATGTGAGAGGACTACTACCCACATCATCTGCAGGGAATCGCCCAATGTGACACGGCCGCACTCAGTCAGGTGGGGTGAGAGGTTGCGGGCCGCTCACCTGGTCTTTCTCGGGGTAGACCCCGGCTCGGAGGAATGAGGCTTTCCAGCTGTCCACGTCCTCCTGGGAGTCGCAGGAGAGCTCGATCTGACGCAGGTCCTTGTACACGTTCCTGGAAAGGCAGCGGAGGAAGAGGTTCAGCCTCCTGTGCAGAGACCCCCAGCCCAAGAGCAACAACTGCAGGGTCAGACACCACAGGGCATGTACTTCGCAACCATGGAAACACAGGGGTCTGCATAGGGGCTGCATGCACAAAGCGGCAGGAGCGTTTTAATCAAGCTGCTTCACTTTTTAGTTTAGATGTGCTGGAGCAACAAAGTCCTGTGAAGATGCTACGAATTCTTTGGTTTTATGTCTCGGAACATACAAAAAAAAACTAAAACCATCTGCTCCTTAGAAGGTCTTGTCTTACAAATCGGTAACTACAACCTCCATCAATCATCATCATATAATGATGACACCATGTCATTACTTATTAACCAAAAACTAGATAAGCACACAGAAGCAGCAGGTGAAAAACTGAGGCCTTTAGAGTCTGAGCTATAGCTCTTGGGTTTGTTTTTTTTTGCAATTTCTGAGCATTGCACGCCTGAATTTGCTGGGTCGTCCACTCCTGAGTGTTTTCCCACTTGGCGTTACGTTATCAATGTATGATGGACTCCAAATTTTTTTTTTTTGCGCTCTGGCTCCATGACCCTTTTCCGGATTGATGGGCAGCAACAATCGCTTCTCCTGACGGCTTTCCTCCTTCGTAATGTGTCCGGTACCTTCTATCTACCACTCACCGCTGCTCAGTGTTGAAAATAGCAAAGATATGTTTATTGGACATGAAGCCCTTCTCCACGTCTCGGATCTTCAGGTTGTCCAGCGGCAGCATGTACTTCTTCTCTTTTTCCTGCAGGGGGCACGGAAGAGCCGGTCACTGTACGGCGCAGACATGACGGCGGCGTGGAACAATGTGAAGCCTCATTGCTCAGCACTGGCGGGAAACTTACTCATTTTTAGTTTTTCTTTAACTTTTAATAAAATGGTGAAAACAGAACCAACACTTGTGCAGGTTGTTGGTGTTCCCCAATGCGAGCATTCCCGGGATGGAGAACGAGGGGTTAAGGGAAAGGGAGCATATGTTTGGGCTGGAGACGAAACATCTGGAATGGTTTAAGTGCCTGGGAGGATTTTTGGCCCCGTGAAGGGTGATGGAGGCGGTGGGTCCCCCCACCAGCGGCCTCCTAACCCCTCCTCCCGCACTTCCTGCAGAGCCACAAATGTGTTCCCGAACCTCGGAGCAGTACGATGCCACGTCATGGGCAGCCCGGACGACCCTGCGGCCGCTCTGTGGCTCGGCCGAGGATTGGCGAGATCTGCGACTACAGATGAAAGGTGGGCAGCAGAAAATAGCGTTTAGACCTGATGGGCACGACGAGGGGAGCACGGCGCGCTGGTGGGCACGACGAGGGGAGCACGGCACGCTGGTGGGCACGACGAGGGGAGCACGGCACGCTGGTGGGCACGACGAGGGGAGCACGGCACGCTGGTGGGCACGACGAGGGGAGCACGGCACGCTGGTGGGCACGACGAGGGGAGCACGGCACGCTGGTGGGCACGACGAGGGGAGCACGGCACGCTGGTGGGCACGACGAGGGGAGCACGGCACGCTGGTGGGCACGACGAGGGGAGCACGGCACGCTGGTGGGCACGACGAGGGGAGCACGGCACGCTGGTGGGCACGACGAGGGGAGCACGGCACGCTGGTGGGCACGACGAGGGGAGCACGGCACGCTGGTGGGCACGACGAGGGGAGCACGGCACGCTGGTGGGCACGACGAGGGGAGCACGGCACGCTGGTGGGCACGACGAGGGGAGCACGGCACGCTGGTGGGCACGACGAGGGGAGCACGGCACGCTGGTGGGCACGACGAGGGGAGCACGGCACGCTGGTGGGCACGACGAGGGGAGCACGGCACGCTGGTGGGCACGACGAGGGGAGCACGGCACGCTGGTGGGCACGACGAGGGGAGCACGGCACGCTGGTGGGCACGACGAGGGGAGAACTGTGCTCTAGTGGGCACTGCATACTGGTGGGCACGACGAGGGGAGCACGGTACGCTGGTGAGCGCACTGCACACTGGTGGGCACGACGAGGGGAGCACAGCACGCTGGTGGGCACACTGCAGAGGAGGGAAGGACAATGCCAATAATTAACAAGTGGGAAATCAGTATGATTGCATTTGCATTTTTCTGGGAGGGCAAATTGGGCATGGCTTATAAAGGGTTAACCACAGCCTTTTGTCACTTTTGGTCGGGCTATAGGTGCTGGTGTCTGTGTGTGAGGAATCGCCCCCCGACCCCGAGAAGCCCCCTGCGGAGTGACCGACATGGATAGTCTCCGACCCCGTTCTCCCAGTGTTCAGACTACGTGTTCGTTGGACACAGAGTGAACAGTAGTCTACACACTGGTTAAACTGGGACGGAGGAGCGCAGAGGATGAGGACGAGGCTCGCGCCGCCCGCCGGGATTGTGCACACGTTGTGTCATTGATGGAAACCATATGGATTTTAAATAAAGAAAAAAAAAAAATGTGTACACCCCCCTCCCTCTATTCCTTCCCCGTCTGGTTTGTACCTCCTCGTCCTTGTACCAGGACAGGGACTCCGCCGTCAGCACGAACCAGTACTCCTTGGAGCCCCCCTTCATGATGCTGATGTTATTGATGGTCAACCAGCCCCTCCTGATGACCTGCGGAGAGAAAAAGGGGGAAGGGGGGGAAAAAAAAAAAGTGGAAGATGGGGGATGGGGAAAAAGGAAACATCACTTGGGGGTCCTAGGCAGTTGGAGGGGGCAGCATTGCTTACACAAAAGGCTCTAGGACACGGGCGGCCATTCTGTCGTATACCCAGTGATGGGTGACCTGAACGCCGGGGCGGGTAAGTTCACAAGTCTTACATCACAGACACCAATCACTGGACGGGGGTCTAGGGTGAAGTTAGACGAAGCCCCTCATTAGCCGTGGCGGCCAATCAGAACTCAGCTTTCCAAGATCGCAGAAGTGATCTCTGATTGGACGCAGCAGGCAAGAAAATGGCTGTTTATGCAGGACGGCTCTGACGTACGAGGCCTCTGCTGGAGCGACACTTCTCACCAAACTGTCCCAGGATCCTGAATGGCAGCCTTAGTAAAGCTGTCCTCCAGAAGGAAGCAAAGTAGGGCATTCTCCTTCCTTCTGGAGGAGAGCTAGCTGGCATGCCATGACTCCAGAGATGTGTCAGTGTATCGCCATTCAGGAGTCTGGGAAAGTGGACGACCACATTAGAGGTGACCCAGAATGGGGGGGTCTGGTCTATAAGAGCCCCGTGATACTGACGGCACTTACCGTGCGTGGTCTCACCTCATAGGTCCCGAGGGGACGCGATTACTTTCCAAACCTGTTACGCCACAGAGTGCGGCTGATGGAAGAGCACATGACCGGCCAACCAAGCGCACGATCACTTACGGCCATTCCTGGCACACCAACAAGGGCGGAGCATAAATCTAGCACCCGGCACCGCGCCCATCACATTCGCCCCTTCCTGCACCCTTCCCGTAGAATCATTGATGCCCACATTGTCCTTGTGAAGCATGCAGGGCACTGCCCGTCTGATTATCAGACCACCAATCGGACGGTTGGCACAGAGTGAACGGATATAAAGGCGAGGGGGAGAGGGGGACGTAAGCCAAGAAGAAGCCGCAGAGTCAAAGCAGTTCTGATTTCGATTTCGCAAAAAAAAAAAAAAAAAAAAAAGATGAACCATTCCTTGGCCGAGAAAGGAAACCACGCACTGGTATGGATAACCCTGATCGGGCATGGAGGAGACCATTAAAGGGGTCCTCTGTAATAGTTTTACTTTAAAAATGGGCCCAATATAAAAATCCCACACAACTACCGGAGCATGGAGTGGCTCCTCCGTAGTGCTGCCGGGGTCCTCCATGGCTGCTTCTTCTGGCGGGCGGTGGCAAGTTTCCATCAGAGTCATGAATGGTCACCTTGACGCCGCCACCAGCAGACGAAGCCCTGAGTCCTTTTGTTGTAGGGTACACGAGCGTGTGCTTGTCCCCCCCAATGTTACGTACCCCAGTGATGCAGTGGTTTCCATTCCATGGGCAAAGCATGGCCGCTCTCATACGCAGCACGTACTTACCAAGATCTCTCCCTGAGTTAAGTATAGCAGCAGTCACAAGATTAGGGGCGCGGGAGCGCAGGACAGGACAAGGGGGGATTATGGCCAGAGAGACAGTTATGAAGGGAAATGGAGAGAAGTAACAAACAGGATGAAACAGCAGCAAAAAAAGAAACAAAAAAAGAAGGAGAAGAGGGGGAGAAAATTACATGCAATTAATATACAGTTAATATTAAAACTCCCATCATCCCCAAACAACAACCAGGTCAGTGGCGAAATTATGTGTCCATGCGAATCGTGATCTCACAGATGCACATGCACGGTGCGCAGAGGACGCGGGCGCAGGGCAGAGACAGGACAGAGGGCGAGCCTGCAGCTCCCTGGGTACAGTGGGGGAGAAGAGACCCGTGGCCTGAGACTTGTAGTTCCACAACAGCCACAGAGTGGGGGTGCAAGAAAGAATGAGAGGGCTCCTGCACAGTCAGGGATGGCGGACATTGGGGACCCGGCCCTGACAGGTGTGATAATGGGTTACTGCCAGTGGGCCTGGACAGTTACCTGGTTGGGGACCGCCCGCTTCTTGTTCAGTTGCGTGCTCCTCTGTTGTGCACTACAGGAAAAAAAAAAAAACACAACATACAGCAGGTGAGAGGCTAATGGCCGGAGCTCAACGAGCAGGTAAAGGGGTTGTCTGACGCAGGAGGGGAAGAAAGACAAAGGCTCTTAGGATTAAAAAATGGAGGCATGATCACCTGCCAAGGGCACTGTGGATCCAGAGCAGGCCTCTCCGAAGTCTGCTCCAGTCTTAAAGCAGTGGGCAGATGACTGGCGGATGGCGTACTCTTCTAGTCACCTGCCCGCTGCTGCCTGTCACAGACTGCAGTGGTCCCGAGACTTACGATTGGAGCAGGCATTTCTGTGCTGGACCCACGGAGCTGCTGGCAAGCAATTATGCCTCCATTTAAAAAAAAAAAAAAATAATAATCCTGAAGTGCTAGAGACTTTTTTTTTTTTTTTAAGTAGTAGTGGTCGTATCCGGTATTACAGCTCAGTCCCGTTCACATGAGGGTGCAATACCGGACATGGCCACTACTGGAAACCTGGCACTGTGCCCAATGAATGGATCAGAGGAGAGCTGCAGCCCCTTCAGACACATGGAGGTCACCAATTTTGGAGTCCCCCTTAAAAGCCCAATATACTAGACTAGGGTACAACATTTTTACTAAAGAACAATTATAAATAAATAGTGTAGGTCTCTTATATATTCACCTCCCTCCCACCCTGCACCCATCACGCAAATGGCGGTCCTCTATATCTCACAAAACCATTTTACCTTTTTATCATCACAGGTTTTATTGGTCCAACTTTCCTTT
Source organism: Ranitomeya variabilis (assembly GCF_051348905.1). Classification (NCBI taxonomy): domain Eukaryota; kingdom Metazoa; phylum Chordata; class Amphibia; order Anura; family Dendrobatidae; genus Ranitomeya; species Ranitomeya variabilis. The sequence continues at coordinate 52,850,789 of NC_135236.1, forward strand.
TTATTTTTCATAACTTAACTTTATAGGGTTTTTTTTTTTGTTTTGATACAGAGCTCCAAATCCCCTGCGCAGACAAAGAAAACGATAGGATTCTGTATTCCTGCAGCTGCCACTAGAGGGAGCTCCCTGTATACATTTTATACAAGCAGCTCCCTCTAGTGGTGGCTGCAGGTAGGATCAGCGCACTACTTTCAACCCTAGACGCTCTTTAAAATGACGGGGGCACAGTTTTGACTTAGTACTGTGGTCCCTTAACAGCTTTTCCCTGCAGAGCAGCGCCCCAGGATCTTGTAGTACGACCTCGCACAAGCACATGGGGCGATGTAGCAAATCTCTGCACAGCCAGGGAACCAGGGGAGGGCGCCACTGTGCACGGTAAAAAATAAAGGGAGGTCCTCATTCATTCTCTGGATAAGTGGGGGTCCCAGAGGTCAGGACCCACCAATCATGAAACGATGCCATATCCTAGGGAGATACTATAAGTTTACTAAATAGAAAACTCCTTCAAGATGGTTGTCCAGGATTGGAAAAACAGAACCAGCGCAGCCTCTGACCAATGGCTGTCTGTGGTATTGCAGCTCCACTACATTTACTTTCATAGGGCAGAGCTGCAATATCGGAGACGACCTGCGGTCAGGGGTGGCGCTAAGTTAACGTGATAGGGAACGCCTATGACTGACTGCAGCAGCATGGCTGACGGCCTCCCCCTGCTTTACACTGCAGCAGCATGGCTGACGGCCTCCCCTGCTTTACACTGCAGCAGCATGGCTGACGGCCTCCCCCTGCTTTACACTGCAGCAGCATGGCTGACGGCCTCCCCCTGCTTTACACTGCAGCAGCATGGCTGACGGCCTCCCCCTGCTTTACACTGCAGCAGCATGGCTGACGGCCTCCCCCTGCTTTACACTGCAGCAGCATGGCTGACGGCCTCCCCCTGCTTTACACTGCAGCAGCATGGCTGACGGCCTCCCCCTGCTTTACACTGCAGCAGCATGGCTGACGGCCTCCACCTGCTTTACACTGCAGCAGCATGGCTGACGGCCTCCCCCTGCTTTACACTGCAGCAGCATGGCTGACGGCCTCCCCCTGCTTTACACTGCGGCAGCATGGCTGACGGCCTCCCCCTGCTTTACACTGCGGCAGCATGGCTGACTGCCTCCCCCTGCTTTACACTGCGGCAGCATGGCTGACGGCCTCCCCCTGCTTTACACTGCGGCAGCATGGCTGACGGCCTCCCCCTGCTTTACACTGCGGCAGCATGGCTGACGGCCTCCCCCTGCTTTACACTGCGGCAGCATGGCTGACGGCCTCCCCCTGCTTTACACTGCGGCAGCATGGCTGACGGCCTCCCCCTGCTTTACACTGCGGCAGCATGGCTGACGGCCTCCCCCTGCTTTACACTGCGGCAGCATGGCTGACGGCCTCCCCCTGCTTTACACTGCGGCAGCATGGCTGACGGCCTCCCCCTGCTTTACACTGCGGCAGCATGGCTGACGGCCTCCCCCTGCTTTACACTGCGGCAGCATGGCTGACGGCCTCCCCCTGCTTTACACTGCGGCAGCATGGCTGACGGCCTCCCCCTGCTTTACACTGCGGCAGCATGGCTGACGGCCTCCCCCTGCTTTACACTGCGGCAGCATGGCTGACGGCCTCCCCCTGCTTTACACTGCGGCAGCATGGCTGACGGCCTCCCCCTGCTTTACACTGCGGCAGCATGGCTGACGGCCTCCCCCTGCTTTACACTGCGGCAGCATGGCTGACGGCCTCCCCCTGCTTTACACTGCGGCAGCATGGCTGACGGCCTCCCCCTGCTTTACACTGCGGCAGCATGGCTGACGGCCTCCCCCTGCTTTACACTGCGGCAGCATGGCTGACGGCCTCCCCCTGCTTTACACTGCGGCAGCATGGCTGACGGCCTCCCCCTGCTTTACACTGCAGCAGCATGGCTGACGGCCTCCCCCTGCTTTACACTGCGGCAGCATGGCTGACGGCCTCCCCCTGCTTTACACTGCGGCAGCATGGCTGACGGCCTCCCCCTGCTTTACACTGCGGCAGCATGGCTGACGGCCTCCCCCTGCTTTACACTGCGGCAGCATGGCTGACGGCCTCCCCCTGCTTTACACTGCGGCAGCATGGCTGACTGCCTCCCCCTGCTTTACACTGCGGCAGCATGGCTGACGGCCTCCCCCTGCTTTACACTGCGGCAGCATGGCTGACGGCCTCCCCCTGCTTTACACTGCGGCAGCATGGCTGACGGCCTCCCCCTGCTTTACACTGCAGCAGCATGGCTGACGGCCTCCCCCTGCTTTACACTGCGGCAGCATGGCTGACGGCCTCCCCCTGCTTTACACTGCGGCAGCATAGCTGACGGCCTCCCCCTGCTTTACACTGCGGCAGCATGGCTGACTGCCTCCCCCTGCTTTACACTGCGGCAGCATGGCTGACGGCCTCCCCCTGCTTTACACTGCGGCAGCATGGCTGACGGCCTCCCCCTGCTTTACACTGCGGCAGCATGGCTGACGGCCTCCCCCTGCTTTACACTGCGGCAGCATGGCTGACGGCCTCCCCCTGCTTTACACTGCGGCAGCATGGCTGACGGCCTCCCCCTGCTTTACACTGCGGCAGCATGGCTGACGGCCTCCCCCTGCTTTACACTGCAGCAGCATGGCTGACGGCCTCCCCCTGCTTTACACTGCAGCAGCATGGCTGACGGCCTCCCCCTGCTTTACACTGCAGCAGCATGGCTGACGGCCTCCCCCTGCTTTACACTGCGGCAGCATGGCTGACGGCCTCCCCCTGCTTTACACTGCAGCAGCATGGCTGACGGCCTCCCCCTGCTTTACACTGCAGCAGCATGGCTGACGGCCTCCCCCTGCTTTACACTGCGGCTCGGCTTCTTCATACCAATGAGGGATGACAAGCTGCAGCCAGAATGGCAGAGAAAAAAATAAGGATGGCTATAGATATGAGATAGTGGGAGGTCTGACGGTGACAGACGCCCACACCCCCGACATTAGGACGGACAGACGCCCACGACACTCGGACGGACAGACACGCACACCCAACCCTAGGACAGACAGAACCCTCCTCCCGACACTCGGACAGACAGACACCCCCCCCCCCCTGGACAGACAGACCCCCCCCCCCCCGGACAGACGGACACCCCCCCCCCCCGACACTCGGACAGACAGACCCCCCACACTCAGGTGGCACACGTGATATACCCACCCTGGAACGAGCTGCTCGGTATAACAGCTGGGATGTGACAGAATGAGGGAGCAAGACAGCGACGGCCGTGAGGATGGAGAAAGAGAGAGAAGGTGCAGGTGAAAAGTGACAGCGAGAAGAAAACCAGGCGAGACGAGACAACACAAGCACGAGGAGGCCGGAGAACATGGAGACGACATGGCGGCACTACACCAGCCCTAAAAGCAGGACAATGCTAATAATCCGCAGCCTGGGCGGTCAGGGCATGCTGGGGGTTGTAGTTGGTAGGACAGCCCAGGCTGCAGACGGCCGGGGACACACGGACACACACCATTCTGTACTGGGGAATTACGAGACGTCAGACCGTGCGAAGAGGCATCATCTGGACACAACGTGCAATGTGGGGAAAAAACACGTGTTAGTGACACAATCCACCCACCCACGAGGTCATCATGGTAGGGCGGTATAGGGGCGGCATTTCTGGCTCAGCTCAGTATGAGGCGGCACATCGCTCCATTATCTCCGGGGGTCTGACCTGTCCCCCCTGCTGTGCTTTTACCTTGTCTTCCGGGGCCTAATTACAGGGGCTTTAAAGAGTAACCATCATTTAAAAAAATAATAATATATTAGGCGTTGCCTTTCGGTGGGGGTCCAGGTGCTGAGACCCCCAACAACAGGTCAAAACACTGTTCTGAAGTGCACAGTGATGGTATGAGTTGACTCAAGACCCGGTCCAACAGGTTGGTCAGTATTGTGACCGCTGTTCCAGCCCCTGCTCACCAGTAATGATTGGCAGCGGTCCTGGTCTCCTGAATGGCTAGAAGCAGGGCTGGGTATGGACCCTCTCAGACACTCAAAATACATTTTAAAAAGGTTAAGTTCCCCTTCTGACGGAGCGAAAAGACAGTAAGAAAGGTTATGGATAGCAGCAAACCCATGCGGTCACCTCACCCATCGGGGTCTGAGCCAGGACACGACCAGGTGAGGAAGGGGCACTTACTTGGCAAACCCGATGAAATCTTCATGATTAGTGTTGATGTAAGACAGCTCGATGTCTATCAGTAGGAGAATCTGCGGACACAACACAAACGTGAGCAGAAAGTGCAACACGCTAACCAAAACAACCCCCAAAATCATAAAACTGTCTTTATCGGCCATATTGGCTATCATGCAGCTACTTTTCTGCCACCCGGTCAACAAAGGGTTCAGCTGGAGATCCCTGGTTTATTTAAAGGGGGTATCTGGTGCCGTCCAAAATGGAGACGCAAGCACAGAAGTGAGTGGCAAATAGGTGACGGGAAGTAGCCAACTTCTCCTCTTCCTAAACTTTTACCAATATGGCGGACGTACCCCCCAGATGAGACCCTGGGAGAACATACCTGCTCTTTAGTTTTTCCTTCCCTCTCTCGGATGTATGTCGTGACGATCCTCTCGCTCTCTTCTCGAAGTCTGGGGTAAGAAGCCAGCTACGCGAAACAGAAGGAAAAGATGGCGACGATCAGAATCACGTGGACTCGGTCGTGTGTGCGGGTACCAGGGAGCGGACGCTCAGCCGTGCCGGCATGCATGGGTGACATGATGGATGGCGGATAGTTCGCAGAAACATCAAGCGCCGGCTTATTTTAAGGGGGTTGCACAAACCTACTGGTCAGAAGGGTGAAAAACAAGGAGATCTCAAGGCGACTGCATGATCAGATTTAAAGGGGTTGTCCAGGTGAATGCTGCTGATGACTGGTAAAGGTCCGACATGCCTGTGACTTTAAATAGAAGCGGTGCTGCAATAACAGGCAGCAGCCAGCAGATGGCACTACAACCTCTTTAATTTATGGGGAACTCTGGTAGCAAGTGTTCCATTTCCCTACACTGCCCCCGCAGGGAGAATAAAGTATTACACGTCTCTAGGTGGCTGCTCTTTGCACTAATATTGCAGAATTCTACCCCCCAAAAACCCCCCACATTTTTCCTCAATAATAGAATGACCAGATAAGTCTGTTACCGGCCCAATCGCACCGACCCGGAGAATGGCGCTGCCGGGTCAATGAGTGCCATCAAGCTGGAACACTTTGGCAGAGTTGCACTTGGATTTCTCCCCTCCGTTTTTCTGTGCATTTGTATGGTAAAATTTATGGCACCAATTAAGACTACAACTTGTACCGTACACAAAAGAAAAAAAAAAAAAACCTTAAAAGCACAAAAATGTCACGGTCCTTAATGAAAACCCCTCTCAGAGTCGGAGCTGCTGAGCTCACAGACTGGCAGCAGCGCCGGCGGTGTGACGTCAACACTGCAGACAATAACAGACAGTGGAGACTCGGCGTCGGACCTGGGGAGGGTGAGAATGCAACACAATGGCGACTCCCCCAGTCTATACTTTGAGCATTCTCCTGGCAGGAGACGGTTGCAAAATGCTCATTGGAAGGGGCTGCCGCTGAGACCCCAGCAACGGGGCATCGTTGTATTTGGGGCGCTGCTACGCACAGAACCACTTAGAAGGCGGGAGATGACTCAGCGCCTCAGTCTCTTCATCCATAGCATGGTGGTGAGGGGGTCAGTACTCGGACGAGTCCACTGGCAGCCCGGCTACTTGCAATACCAGATGCAGGAGTTGGTCAGGAGTGGCGCCATTTCCCCCCTGAAGTGGCGTGAATGAATGATTAGCGGATGCTGGAGCCACACAGGCGGCTGTGCACGGGGACGGATGGTTGCTTAATGGCAAATATATGTATGAAGACAAACGCGGGCGGCCGATACCACTGCCCCTCTGTATACGGGATGGACACCAGCCCAGCACCACTCTATGGCCGGGGCTGGGAGGCTGCCACCTAGAGGGCAGAGGCCGTAAGTACGTCTCCATACATATACCTCAATGTGTTCTGAAGATGGAGACCACGGATTACATTTACCCTCCATCTGAGGCACCAGCGGCACAGAGAAGGGAGAAGTAAAGAAGAGGTTAATGTCATTATGGCCCGGGGGGCAAACAGACCACTCATCCACACCACACCTTCAATAATTCATTGCATTAACCCCTCAGGAGAGCAGAACATTTTTGCATTTTTCATCGCCCCGAGATGTGGGGGCTTCATGGCGGCATCGTCCCGAGGAGGGGACATGACTCGCACTCATCTGCTTTGTCCGGATCCCTGGGCCCAAACAGCCGAGGGCCTAATACAGATGGAGACGTCATGTCCGGTCAATGACCCCACGCCTCCATTACATGAAGGTGACGGAGAGGGAGAAGGAAAGAGGGCGGACATTACAGAACGGCCGTCACTTGTGGAGATCAGACTGACGTTATAGACGCGCAGCCTGAGGCGGCACCTCCGACCCAAGGAAAACAGACTGCAGGGCGACACACGGGAGCGCAGACTACAGAAACAGCCGGCGGGGAGGAAGATCAGCCTGAGGGGACAATATGGCTGCCGTCACTCTGCACTTCCCAACACAGGGAACTGCAACTTGTTTATCTACAACCAGAGATGGAAAACCTGTCCTGACCACGTCCTGCTCAGACATCTGCACGAGGACAGAGCCATGAGCCGTAGGCCAGGGACAGGACCCTCACCTGCGGGAAAAAGATTCTATTCACTGACAGCAAGCAAGAGTTATAAGGGCAAGGGCCCAGCGGGACAGGAGGGTCAGGGGCCCAGCGGGACAGGAGGGTCAGGGGCCCAGCGGGACAGGAGGGTCAGGGGCCCAGCGGGACAGGAGGGTCAGGGGCCCAGCGGGACAGGAGGGTCAGGGGCCCAGCGGGACAGGAGGGTCAGGGGCCCAGCGGGACAGGAGGGTCAGGGGCCCAGCGGGACAGGAGGGTCAGGGGCCCAGCGGGACAGGAGGGTCAGGGGCCCAGCGGGACAGGAGGGGCCCAGTGGGACAGGAGGGGCCCAGCGGGACAGAGGGGCCCAGCGGGACAGAGGGGCCCAGCGGGACAGTTCTCTCTCTCTATATATCTATCTATCTATCTATACACACGTCTATAACTTGATTTTCTAGATCTGATTGCGGTTGCTGAGATCTATAAAATACTGTACGCATACCGCACATTACATAATACCATACACCAACACATTATGTAATACTGGACTCACACACTATATAATACCGTTTACACACACAATGCCATACACATACTGTACATTATATAATACTGGACTCGCACACATTATATAATACCGTATACACACATACAATGTCGTACACATACTGTACATTATATAATACCATATACACATTATATAATACCGTATACACAATGCCGTACACATACTGTACATAATATAATACCATATACACATAATAGAATACCGTTTACACACATAATACCGTATACACACACAATGCTGTACACATACTGTACATTATATAATACCATACACACATTATATAATACCGTATACACACATACAATGCCGTACACATACTGTACATTATATAACACCATATACACATTATGTAATACCGGACTCTCACATTATATAATACCGTATACACACACACAATACCGTATACACACAATGCCGTACACATACTGTACATTATATAATACCATATACACATTATATAATACCGGACTCTCACATTATATAATACCGTATACACACAATGCCGTACACATACTGCACATTATATAATACCATATACACATTATATAATACCAGACTCTCACATTATATAATACCGTATACACACAATGCCGTACACATACTGTATAATTAAATAATACCATATACACATTATATAATACCGTATACACATGCAATGCCGTACACATACTGTACATTATATAATACCATACACATTATATAATACCATATACACATTATATAATACCGTACACACACTATATAATACCGTATACACACAATATAATACCGTATACACATACAATGCCGTACACATACTGTACATTATATAATACCATATACACATTATATAATACCGTATACACACACAATATAATACCGTATACACATACAATGCCGTACACATACTGTACATTATATAATACCATATACACACACTATATAATACCGTATACACACATACAAATTGCACACCCCTCGCTCGTGGCGCAGGAGCGCTCCTCTCAGCAGGCTCACCTTGGTCGTACATTGCCTCACAGTGTTAATCAGTTCCTGGATGACCAGATCCACACATTTCAGACATGGCTCCTTCAGTTTCACCACCTGCTTCTTCACGATCGTCTCGAAGGCCATATCAGGGGTAAAGAGCCCTGTCCTGTGGGGATGAGAGAGAAGACTCAGGGGACGGCGGGGCGAGGTTTGGCGGAGCTCCAGGCACAGGTGCGAGGAGCCCGCTCACCTCACGCCGTGGATGTTCTTGATGGCGTAGCTGATTTCTCTTCGCAGATCCTTCTCGTCAAATTCCATCTGCAATAAGAGAAAAAGGCTTATACTTTGGGGTTCTCAGATATGGAGAATGGTGGCTAACGCAGAGCTCTCAAAGTAAGCCAGCTGGACCCCCAAACTGTCAGAGACCCCCCACCAATCCCGAGGGCTGTGGTCCCACAGTCCTCTGTATGGGCAAAGCAGTGGAGCAGAGTAGATGTGCGACTACCTCTCCTACACATACGCTCCATTCACACAGGGGACTGCGGGACCCCCTCCTCATCCCAGCGATTCCCACCATATCAGAGCCTGGCGTTACCTTCACAAGCTCAAAGGGAAAGCGTTCATGGAAAATGCGGTTAATCCTGGCCCCTCCGGACAGCTCCAGCGTGTCCACCTGATCGCCAGAGCCTTCAATTCTCTTCTCGAAATCCACGCCGAGCTGCTGCACCATCCTGGACAGGAAAGGCTCGGTAACCATTGCATTCATTTTTATTTTTCTACATTTAGTATTAAATGCACTAATGTTTGTCAGATTATTTTTGTCTTTTTCCCGTGAGTTGCGATGTTCAATTTTAATCTTTTTTTTCTTTTTTTACATTTATATTTATTTTTTGCTATTATCTGTTCAAAATGTATAGAGAAAAAAAAAGGGTAAATTGTGGCGCCGCCTAGTGGCAGGAGATGGCTGCGTCACTTACTGGAGGAGAGCTTTCGTCTTCCTGGTGGGATCGTCCGGGCGGAAGTTCTTATATTCTTCCACCTCCTTCTCCAGGGAAAGCATCTGACTCTGCAGCTTACTCCTCAGCGCCGGCAGCGTCTCCCGGATGTGATTGGTCAATTGCTAGAACACGAGAGGAAAAGGTATAAAGGGTGAACAGGACGGGGAGAGAAGTGATCCCGGAGGACGACACTCGGACGGCGGCTTCCCTTAGTATCGCTGACTGAGAATATGTCATGGATAAAAAGTCTGCATGGAAAAACTAAAAAGGTCTACAATAAGGGGACGTGGACAGACACACAGAGGAGTCCGGAGACGGGGGGGGGGGGGGGGGGACTCACAGACGGACACAAAGAGGAGTTCAGGGACTGGTGGAGATGTGGACGGACACACAGAGGAGTCCGGAGACGGGCGGGGACGGACACACAGAGGAGTCTGGGGAGAGACGTGGACGGGCACACAGAGGAGTCCAGGGACTGGTGGAGGCGTGGACGGACACAAAGAGGAGTTCAGGGACTGGTGGAGATGTGGACAGACACACAGAGGGGTCCAGGGACCGGTGGAGATGGGGACGGACACACCGATGAGTCCGAGGGGGGGGGGTTGGAGAGATGAGGATGGACACACCGAGGAGTCTGGGAACGGGGGAGAGGGGAACCTGGAAGTACAAGCAGTGCAGTCCAGAAAAAATGGGGGGTGAGGGGGTTGAAGACATGGATGGACAAAAAGAGAAGCCAAGGGTGGGGAGCGGTGACAAACAGAGGCGTGTGGGGAGGTGACTGACTGACAGGGTGTTTATGCTGCAGGACTGGCAAGGATCACAGGATCGTTGAGTGAAAGCATAAACTACGGACAACCTCGAACACAGCAAAACTTCACTAGAAACAACAAATTATGCAAATTACAGCCCAACCTAAAGAAATAGCAGAGCCGCCGATAGGATTGTACCTGGTTTAAGCCCTTCTGCAGATGCGGAGTGCCCATCCTCTCGGCCATGTGGCGGTAACCAGGATGAGACAGGAAAAACTTCCGTTCTGCCGCCAAGGCGGCCCGGATATCTTTTTTACCATCTATGTCCTTCTGGCTTCTGTTCACCACTCCAATATAACCTGCGTAGGAGACAAATCACACGGGTCCTATGATCCAACATGCTCCAAACCTGGAGAAGAAAACCTGAAACTGCAGGATGCTCATGCTCTGCAGGAAACTGGGATATACAACTCCTGTAATACTGCAGAAGTAGGAGAACATAAAAAATACACATCGGTATCTGAAACGGACTTTCAAGTGGACAACAATTACGTTTTTTTTTAACTTGTCAGCCAAAGATTATGACCACTCAGAGACAGTAGTGGTCATCAACATGGAGACCTAAGTTACTGAGGTAGAGTGGCCTGGACAGGAAGGACGCAACAAGAGAGGAGAAACCGCGCTGCCGGGTAAGACCTGGACCCTCATGCTGGCCGGGAGGCAGCCGGATCCACATGCTGTGAGAATAAGGACATACAGTATATCTAGCTGGTTCACGTAGAACCGGACTTTGATCTGTTTCCGTTATAGTCATTACTACTGATGAGCACAAGAGCTCGTTACTCAGGTGTGCACTGAGCATCGCTGGGGCTCGAGGGAGATGTTAGAGTCTCCGCGGTCGAAAGTTTCGCAACTGTTAAGACAGCCACTAAACATGCGGGGATTGCATGCCTATCTCAGTAATGCCATAGCCATATTAACTACTGGCATTATTGTGACTGACCAGCCGCATCACGTCATCGGGTCTATAACTAGTTGCTCGCCACACTGTACCTGGAAATCGTGTAGGGACAGCTGCTGGAGAAGGGATAGTAGCGCATTTCAGGCATGGATCAAGAAAACAAACCCAAAACTCCTTCATCTATTCTATTCCCTATTAATACTGCTCTTAGCGGCATACCTAATTTAATATGTGCAAAGTGTGCGGTAAGGGACGTGCTGCTGATGGTGCACGCAGAGGCCATGGGCAATGCGATACTGGGCCTTCTGCAGGAGCACAACAAACACGCTCATCCACGAGACCAAGCGTCCTGTCCCAGTTTTCATCGGGGTGCAGGACACCACTCTTGGAGCCAGAACAGTGCAAACAGGTGGTCAGTTATATGGCAGATACTTCCAGTACATTTCCAAGCACCACCCACCCAGTCTTACATACGTTCAAGTCCCACTAGCCAAGAGTCTAGACTACATAATACTCACTCTGATCCTCCTCCTTCCCACCATGGCAAATCCCAAGGAGACAAGTGATCCTACACTCGGACACTCCGAGGAGTGCTTTACAGGTCCATTTATTGATTCTGGCCTCTCACCCTGCATGTTTCAAGAGGGACATGAGGAGATGGTGTGTAGCGATGCCCAAACTATTTGAGCAGCCACTGTCAGAAGACGACGATAGAGGGGAACAGTAATTAGCGTCTCAAGAGGTAGATGATGATGGGACACAGTTGCCAACAAGTCATGTTATTAAGTCAACAAGCCAGGAGGACCAGAGAGTGTGGAAGTGGAAGACGAGGGGGAGGACGATGAAGTCACTGACCCAACCTGGGAGGGTGCCATGCAGAACGAGAACAGCCACAAGGAGGGATCCGCAGCACCACAACAGGCAGGTAGAGGCAGTGGGGTGGCAGGAGGGAGAAGGCGGGCAACTGTTCCCCAGAGTGCCCACACGCGGCAAGATCTCAGGCCAAAGATTAGGTGTTCATGAGTCTGACTTTTTTTATTTACAGAAAGTGCGGAAGACAAGAAAACGGTCATTCACAACCTGTTTAGTACCAAGATCACCAGGGGCCTGACCACTACCAGCCTGACCACCACCAGTATACTCAGGCACATGTCGTCCAAGCACCCAAAAAGGTGGGCCAAACACTTGGGTGCAGAATCATTGTCTGTGGGTGACACCACTGCCTCTTTGCCTGTGCTACGTGATTACGTGATTGCCAATCCTTTGTCCTGGACGCAGGCGCCAATGCCCCTCTCCCTGCTCCTGTTGTTGCACATTTGCAAGCACCATCAGCAACCGTTTTCTTGTCACTTGTTGGAATGCAAGCGGCTATACGAAGACACCTACACACATTTCCATACTGCTTGCCTTGGAAATGTTGGCATGTAGGCTTGTGGACACGGAGGCTTTCTGCAAATTCATGGCGTTGGCCATCCCTCGGCATTCGGTCCCTAGCCGCCACTATTTCTCCCGCTGTGCCATCACGACCATGTGTCCCATAACATCATCCGTGCCATAACCATTACATTTACTGGTAAGGTCCACTTAACCACCGACACAAGGACAAGGGCTTGTGGCCAGGGACACTACATTTCTTTCACAATACACTGGGTGAGCCTTGTAGACGCTGGGACTAAGTTGGACCATCAGACGGCTCACGTGCTACCGACACACAGACTTGCAGAACCTAGTTTCATCAATTTTTTTCCACCTCCTGCACCCCCTCCTCCTCCATCTCCGAACTGTTGTCCATCTGAAACACAAGCTGGAAGCACTGCCTAAGGGTACTGTCACACAGTACCATTTTGATCGCTACGACGGCACGATCCGTGACGTCGCAGCGATCGTATGAATATCGCTCCAGCGTCGTAGACTGCGGTCACACGTTGCAATCACGGCGCTGGAGCGATGCCGAAGTCCCCGGTAACCAGGGTAAACATCGGGTAACTAAGCGCAGGGCCGCGCTTAGTAACCCGATGTTTACCGTGGTTACCAGCGTAAACGTAAAAAAAACAAACAGTACATACTTACATTCCGGTGTCTGTCCCCGGCGTTCTGCTTCTCTCCACTGTGTAAGCGCCATAGCCGGCAAGCAGAGCGGTGACGTCAGACGTCACCGCTGTGCTCGCTTTCCGGCTGGCAGACGCTCACACAGTGGAGAGAAGCTGAGACGCCGGAGGACAGACACCGGAATGTAAGTATGTACTGTTTGTTTTTTTACGTTTACGCTGGTAACCACGGTAAACATCGGGTTACTAAGCGCGGCCCTGCGCTTAGTTACCCGATGTTTACCCTGGTTACAAGCGAACACATCGCTGGATCGCTGTCACACACAACGATCCAGCGATGTCAGCGGGTGATCAAGCGACGAAAGAAAGTTCCACACGATCTGCTACGACGTACGATTCTCAGCAGGATCCCTGATCGCTGCTGCGTGTCAGACACTGCGATATCGTAACGATATCGCTAGAACGTCACGAATCGTACCGTCGTAGCGATCAAAATGGTACTGTGTGACAGTACCCTTAGTGAAGAGGCAACAGGCTCTGCTAAAACTCATTTGTTCAGGTGACAAACAGCACACCGCCAGAGTTGTTGAAAGATTTAATCTTAGAATGTTAGAGTTGAAAGGGATCTCCAGGGTCATCATGTCCAACCCCCTGCTCAATTCAGGATTAACTAAACCATCTCAGACAGATGTCTGTACAGCCTCTGTTTGAAGACTTCCACTGAAGGAGAGCTCACCACCTCTCATGGCAGCCTTTTATACTCATTGATCACCCTCAATGTCAACATTTTTTTTTTTCTAATATCTAATCTGTATCTTCTCGCCACTGATCCTACAACCAGGAATGGTCTAATGTGACAATGGCCACAACCTAGTGGCAGCTCTGAAGCTTGGCAAGCTCACACAGGTTCCACGCCTTGCCCATGTTGTCAACTTAGTGGTTCAGCACTTTCTGTAAACCTACCCAGCTTTGCCTGATATACTTGTGAAAGTACGCTGCATGTGCGCCCATTTCCGCAAGTCACCTAAAGTTACCGCCTGTCTAACAGTTCTGCAGTAGCGCTTGCAAGTGCCACCTCACCGACTGGTTTGCGATGTCACTACGAGCTTGAACTCCACATTAGACATGTTGGCAATTCTATGTAAGCAGCAAAGGGCAGTAGTTGCATACCAGCTCCAACATGCCCGTTGGTATTCCGGTCACCCTCTGCACATAACCGAAGCGTGGGCATGGATGTCTGACATCTGTGAGGTTCTACAGAACTTTAAGGAATCAACTAAGAGGGAGAGCGGCGATGACACCATAGTCAGCGTTACCATCCCGCTTTGGTGTCCATTCAAAAACTCGCTGTTCACAATAAGAGACGAAGCTTTGGATGAGGACCAGGTGGAGATGGAGGAAGAAAGACAGGGTGATACTACCGAGCCAAGCCTCATCTCACCTTCTCAGCGCAGACTGAGTGATAATGAGGAGGAGGAACAGGAGATGGTTGCCTCCACACTAGCTTCATCTTATCTGTTCGGCATGGATGGGCTGAAGAGGAGTAGGAGTGGGAGGAGGAAGAGGAGTAGATGGAGATTCGTCCTCCTGGTGAGGACAGGGAAGTCTTGCAGGTTGAGAGTCTGGCAAACATGGTTGTCTATGTCCCTCCCTTTCCGGTGACCCTCGCATTATATGCATTTTGGACATCACCTATTACTGATTGTTTACCCTTCTCGACCCACGCTCCAAGGAGAACTTTCCATCTTTCCTTCCTGCAGTGGAAAAGGCTAGTAAAATGGTGCAATACCAAAGGCCTTAGTCAAACAATCAGTACAAAAATTCTTATCTGACAACACTTGCGCCAGACATCATAATTCCTTGGACATCCAAGAAGTAGAGACGTAGAGACGGAGGAGACACGCACCAAATCCAACAGAAGCAGGGGAAGACTATCCAAGGTCTGGGAAAGTGTCATTAGACCCTTCTAGCGTCCAACCCTTGATGCTTGGGGTACTCTGACAAGGAGGGAAACAATTTTGGAAGATGGTGAGGGAGTATCTAGCCGACCCTAGCAGCGTCCTCCGTGATTACTATGTGCTGTACAACTACTGGGTACCCAACCTGCACATGTGGCATGAACTTTCCCTCTACGTCTTGCACTGCAGCTAGCGTATTGTCTGAGCAAGCTTTTAGTGGCGCCGGGGGCATAATAACTAATAGGCACATCCGCCTGTCAACTGAAAATACTGACAAGCTGACTTCTTAAAATGAATAAGGCGTGGATAGGCCCGAAATTCTCAACCCCATCGGATTACAACAGCGCAACATAAAGTCAACCAAAATGTTTATTTTTTTTCTGGCGTATTCCTATGCATCCCATCCCCACCAAACAAGGGTATACGGTTTTTGTTTTCTAATATTTTGTGTCCACCTCCTCCACTATATCAAGAGGGTCATCATGCGGCCCACACGCAGTTTGGACAGTGACTCGCCAAGCACTTCCTGTGCGCGCAGGTCCTTCTCTTCCGGGGCCAGCCCGCTGACTGTCACTCTCCAAATGAACTGACCCTCTGCTCTTCGCTATGGTAGTTACAGTGGATACGGCCATCTCCATCCCACCGTTGATGTGGGGCGATTCGTCCATTTTTAATACACCAATGGTAGTAAGATCTCCACTTTGCACATAGTCTTCACTCAGCATGCCACCAACTTTAGTTTCATTCAAGGTCTTGAATTTTTCCCATCTTGTTTTGGTTCTCATTGTCTCACGTCAGTATCATTAATGGAGTGTTCCTTGTGGTCAAACAAATCTCTTCTGCAGTCCACAACATGATTACTTCTTTCCAGGAGTAAATTCACAAATTCTGTCTCTTTATACAAACTTTTCAAAATTGTCAAAAAATGTTTCCAGAGGCCGTCCTTCTATGTGTCTTCCAGGCGGTATTGCAGTTCTCCTTCAAATTTTTGGCAGCCCTTGCACTTCGTTCATAGGCTTTTTAACTTGGACGGAAATACAAACAAGCAATTAAAATGGCTAAAAATAATAAATCTCCAGGCCCTGACGGAATAATTGCTGAATATTTTAAAATATCTAATCAAGTATTATTTCCATATCTGTTGTTAGTTTTTCAAAATCTATTTGAAACAGGTAAATTCCAGAAGAAATGATACAAGCGACAATAGTTCCACTTCCCAAGCCAGGTACAACACCGGAGCACGAGAATAATGTCAAGCCAATATAACGATCTCAAACTAGATACTAAAATTCTAGAATTTCAGAGGTTATCCCATCCCTGGTGCATCATAAAGACCAAGTTGGGTAGGTCAAATCTAGAGTAGAGAGGAGCAAACCCGAAATTAAAAGTTAGTGTCCGGTGCTAAACTATTAACACAGACTTCTCCTGGAATTACGATGCAAAGTTCGGAGTTCCGAGGGACTCCAAACTTTGCACTCGAGTTCCGAGGGACTCCAAACTTTGCACTCGAGTTCCGAGGGACTCCAAACTTTGCACTCGAGTTCCGAGGGACTCCAAACTTTGCACTCGAGTTCCGAGGGACTCCAAACTTTGCACTCGAGTTCCGAGGGACTCCAAACTTTGCACTCGAGTTCCGAGGGACTCCAAACTTTGCACTCGAGTTCCGAGGGACTCCAAACTTTGCACTCGAGTTCCGAGGGACTCCAAACTTTGCACTCGAGTTCCGAGGGATTCCAAACTTTGCACCAGGGGAAGTCCAGGAAAGAGAATTTTTACCAGCTCCAATGTTCGGGTCCCCATACATTTCAATGGAGGTCAGGTTATGGTTCAATTTTGGGTGAAGTTCTGGTACCTGAACAGTACTTTGGACTAAAGTTTGGGTTGGGTACCAGAACCTGAACTTACTTTAAGTTCACATTTGCGGTGTGCGCCGCAGCGTCGGGCGCCGCAGCGTCGCCACATGCGTCATGCGCCCCTGTATTTAACATGGGGGCGCATGGACATGCGTCGCACTTGCGTTTTGCGCCGCATGCGTCACTACGGCGCACGCGTCCGGGCGCAGAGGACGCAGCAAGTTGCATTTTTGCTGCGTCCAAAATCAATGAAAAAAAGGACGCATGCGGCGCAAAACGCAGCGTTGTGCATGCGTTTTGCTGCGTTTGTTTGCGTTGTGCGTTGCGGCGCCGACGCTGCGGCGCACAACGCAAATGTGAACGTAGCCTTAGTCTGGATATGGGTCCGCTCATCCCTTATCTTATCAAGACTAACACTACGTGGCACAAGAAGGATAGTTGATTTCATCCATGTGGCAGGTAATGGTCGGACCCCTTCTCTGCTCCTATCACTGGATGTATATCGGGGATTCCTATCTGGGGTACTATCCAAATTCGGATTCACTGGTAACACATTTATAGCCATTATTTTATTATATTCCAAACCATTAGCTTCGGTCCTGGTATCTGGAATGATGTCGGACAAATTCTACATTAGTAATGGCACGAGAGCGGTGTCCGCTATCACCGCTTATATTTGCTCTAGTGATTGAACCACTACCCAAAAAAAAATATGAGGTCACACCCAACGATATCAAATGGAACATAAAATTGGTTTATACTACCACTGACAAATCCTTCAGGATCACTACTGACAGCAATGCAAATAATATCCTTCTACCAAAGAATCATATTACAAACTAAATGCCAAATTTAAATCCATATATAACATTCTACAGATCTAAAAATAAATATCCCTTTAAATGTGGTAATGAAAGCATCGTGTACTTAGGGATACTGTTAACGCCCTCATTAGACAAAATGCTTTCAATGAATTAGGAGCAGAAAAAAAAAAAGCAGACATGTTACGTATGAAAAAACAGGATATCTCTTGGTGGGGCAGAGTAGCATCGGGGAAAATGTTTTAACTCCCGCAGATATTTTATTTATTCTGAAATCTTCCTATTGCATTTCCAATAAAGATATTAAAAGAAATAAGTAAATTATTTCCAAATAATATATTTGGCAGGAGAAACAACCGAGAGTACAAGCGGAGACATTTTACATCCCTATGAACAAAGGAGGAGGACAAGGACACCCCTCAGTGGTGTTTGTGGAACAACGATGACAATGGGCACTGGACATCTGCCCAAAAAGAGGCGGATGTGTAGTACCCCGCAGCGGCCACTATGAGAAGATGGAGCAGCTCCGCGAGGGAGGACTCCTCCAATCAGCGGCCGCCACCGACAACGATAACAGCTGATTGGGTGGGGTGCCAATTTAACAGGGTTCTCTATGACAGGGATTGAAAGAGTTATTCCCCCAATTCGAGACGGGGAACATCGTCAGAAACTACTCATTCGTGAAGAATATCAGATCTCACAATGATCACCAGAGTCCCGTCGGGATTAAACAGAAAACAAGACTTATTTTTACATTAATAATGTATTATTTCTCAAGTCATTAAAGAGAAGAGGAGATCAGAAATCAATATACAGTAAGTTCCCACAATGGCGCTGCTATACTGAATAATATGATACCAGCAGTGAAGGAATCCGACCGGTGGTTCTTGTTTAATCAGCCTCTAACGTTTCCAGCTAATAGTGTGCATCAGGATGGTGCTGGGGTCTTCTGCTTCCCCGCCCCACCACCTGCCTCCTGTGTATCTATGACAGGTCACTGATTAGTCAGTGACCTGCATCATTTTTGAAAAGGAAGACGATGCTGAGCCAAAAACTCAACCTGTACATTCACCAGCTACAGCACCATGTTACTGAACACCAGCCCTGGAATCAAATTGCACATGCACCGCCAAATCCAATGATTGCGGCGCGGAAATCCAAAAAGGAAATATAATAACTATAATAATGCCCCTATGTACAAAAACAGAACTACTATAATACTGCCCCCTATATACAACAGAACTACTATAATACTGCCCCTATGTACAAGAATATAACTACTATAATACTGCCCCTATGTACAAGAATATAACTACTATAATACTGCCCCTATGTACAAGAATATAACTACTATAATACTGCTCCTATGTACAAGAATATAACTACTATAATACTGCTCCTATGTACAAGAATATAACTAATATAATACTGCTCCTATGTACAAGAATATAACTACTATAATACTGCCCCTATGTACAAGAATATAACTACTATAATACTGCCCCTATGTACAAGAATATAACTACTATAATACTGCTCCTATGTACAAGAATATAACTACTATAATACTGCCCCTATGTACAAGAATATAACTACTATAATACTGCCCCTATGTACAAGAATATAACTACTATAATACTGCTCCTATGTACAAGAATATAACTACTATAATACTGCCTCCTATGTACAAGAATATAACTACTATAATACTGCTCCTATGTACAAGAATATATCTACTATAATACTGCCCCTATGTACAAGAATATAACTACTATAATACTGCTCCTATGTACAAGAATATAACTACTATAATACTGCCTCCTATGTACAAGAATATAATTACTATAATACTGCCCCCTATGTACAAGAATATAACTACTATAATACTGCCTCCTATGTACAAGAATATAACTACTATAATACTGCCTCCTATGTACAAGAATATAACTACTATAATACTGCTCCTATGTACAAGAATATAACTACTATAATACTGCCCCTATGTACAAGAATATAACTACTATAATACTGCTCCTATGTACAAGAATATAACTACTATAATACTGCCCCTATGTACAAGAATGTAACTACTATAATACTGCCCCTATATACAAGAATATAACTACTATAATACTGCCCCTATGTACAAGAATATAACTACTATAATACTGCCCCTATGTACAAGAATATAACTACTATAATACTGTCCCCTATGTACAAGAATATAACTACTATAATACTGCACCTATGTACAAGAATATAACTACTATAATACTGCTCCTATGTACAAGAATATAAGTACTATAATATTGCTCCTATGTACAAGAATATAACTACTATAATACTGCTCCTATGTACAAGAATATAACTACTATAATACTGCCCCTCTGTACAGTAATATAACTGCTATAATACTGCCCCTATGTACAAGAATATAACTACTATAATACTGCTCCTATGTACAAGAATATAACTACTATAATACTGCCCCTCTGTACAGTAATATAACTGCTATAATACCACCCCTGTGTACATTAGTAGAGTCACAGTGCAGGGCTGTTACCTCTCCTCAGGGGCAGCAGCTTGTTCTCCAGGATGTCTCTGGCATCGGTGCCTTCATCCATTAAATCCAGTTTGGTTATGACGCCGATAGTCCGTAACCCTGGAATATAGAGACGGATAGTAACACTTTTTGAGTTATTAAGACAACCAGCGACAGTCGCGGATGTTCAGTTCCTAGGATTTTCTTCTTCGGTTTGTCCTGCAGATAGTGCCGTCATCACAACCTAGGAGCAAGGTATCACCATCGCCGCCATCTTACCTTGTGGATCCACCTCCTTCGCCATTTTCAGGGCATCGGAGTTGGCCAGGTCAGTATTGGCCGGGGTGACGGCCAGGATCAGGCAGCTCTCCCGGGTGATGAACTGCAGGATCATGTCCTTGATCTGGTACTCGATGTCTTGGGGTTGGTCGCCTACAGGCACCTTGGTGATACCCGGAAGGTCAATCAAGGTCAAGTTGAGAACTGCGGGAGGAACAAGTACAAGTTCAGTATTACAGCACTGTGCAATGTAACACCAAGGGAAAGCCGCCATATCGGGGAGAAGGAAATGAAAAGGGGTTGTCACCTGTCGAAAACCTTTTTCCTTTAAACGTGTTAGTAGTTTAAAAAAAAACTAATAAAAAAACAAACAAACTGTCCTTTACTCACTCTCCCCAGGTCCATTGATGAGTCTCTGCTGCTGCTTCTCGAGCGCAGCGGTGACATCAGAAGGCGCTAAGACCTGCTGAGCCCACCGATTGGCTGCTGCACTGCCAATGACATCAGCGCTGCAGTAAAAAAAAACACAGTGCAGCGGCGGAGACTCAATGTTGGACCTGGGGAGAGTGAGCATTTTTTTTTTTTTTAATTACTAAGAGCTTAAAGGAAAAAAAAATAAAAAATTATGACGAACAACCCCTTTCATTTTAGCAACTAGCGGCCCAGGTGGGCAGGCACCGGGACCCTCACCTCTAGGGCTGTGAAATATTGGGGAATCTCTGCTCCCCACACCGCCAGGTTGAATGGTCAGCGGCGTTTCGACACCAGTATGAGGAGTGTACAAATCACTGTGCGGGACACGACCCTTTCAACCTTAAAGGGGTTGTACCACGTATTATAAGTTTTCCCCTTAGCACAGGAGAGAGGATACGGACCCAGGTGAGTCCTCGCTCTATTCTGGCGGGGTCCGCAGACGTCAAATCTGATGGAGAGATCCCCTCACCTTACAGACGGACAACTAATACACAACACCAGATTTTATAGTTACACTTTCACTCATCCCTTTAATGCACCGGGTTGTGGCGAGTCGCAGTAAGGGACAACACAACATCGGGACAGTGGCCCGGGGAAACCCATGTATTCACCGGAAGGCGCGGAGCGAGCGACGCCGGGAGGACAGGGCGCGAATGTAATGGATTCTATCCGCTCCCTGAGGACAAATCCGTTCAGCCCACAATGTCCATTAGTCAGAGGATACTGGAAGGCCGAGGTCAGCAGAACACAGAAGACACATCCAGAGGCTCAGAGCGAAACAAAGGAACACGATTGTAACACACAAATCCAGAAATCCGTACTACATTCCTACAGGATCCTCAGGACACAAACTTCTCTGTATTCTGGGGAAGCTTCGTTCTGTTCTCACTGTCAGACAAGGGCTGCTGCTGCTGCTGCTACTACTACTACTACTACTACTACTACTACTACACTGCCCTCTATGTACAAGAATATAACTACTATAATACTGCTCCTATGTACACGAATATAACTGCTATAATACTGCTCCTATGTACACGAATATAACTACTATAATACTGCCCCTATGTACACGAATATTACTATAAT
This sequence comes from Ranitomeya variabilis, assembly GCF_051348905.1. Classification (NCBI taxonomy): domain Eukaryota; kingdom Metazoa; phylum Chordata; class Amphibia; order Anura; family Dendrobatidae; genus Ranitomeya; species Ranitomeya variabilis. The sequence continues at coordinate 52,872,840 of NC_135236.1, forward strand.
ACTGCTCCTATGTACAAGAATATAACTACTATAATACTGCCCCTATGTACAAGAATATAACTACTATAATACTGCCCCTATGTACAAGAATATAACTACTATAATACTGCCCCTATGTACAAGAATATAACTACTATAATACTGCTCCTATGTACAAGAATATAACTATTATAATACTGCCCCTCTGTACAAGAATATAACTACTGTAATACTGCCCCCTATGTACAAGAATATAACTACTATAATACTGCCCCCTATGTACAAGAATATAACTACTATAATACTGCCTTCTATGTACAAGAATATAACTACTATAATACTGCCCTATGTACAAGAATATAACTACTATAATACTGCTCCTATGTACAAGAATATAACTATTATAATACTGCCCCTATGTACAAGAATATAACTACTGTAATACTGCCCCCTATGTACACGAACATAACTACTATAATACTGCCCCCTGTGTACAAGAATATAACTACTATAATACTGATCCTATGTACAAGAATATAACTACTATAATACTGCCCCTATGTACAAGAATATAACTACTATAATACTGATCCTATGTACAAGAATATAACTACTATAATACTGCCCCCTATGTACAAGAATATAACTACTATAATACTGCCCCTATGTACAAGAATATAACTACGATAATACTGCCCCTATATACAAGAATATAACTACTATAATACTGCCCCCTATGTACAAGAATATAACTACTATAATACTGCCCCTATGTACAAGAATATAACTACTATAATACTGCCCCCTATGTACAAGAATATAACTACTATAATACTGCCCCTATGTACAAGAATATAACTACTATAATACTGCTCCTATATAGAAGAATATAACTACTATAATACTGCCCCTATGTACAAGAATATAACTACTATAATACTGCTCCTATGTACAAGAATATAACTACTATAATACTGCCCCTATGTACAAGAATATACCTACTATAATACTGCCCCATGTACAAGAATATAACTACTATAATACTGCCCCTATGTACAAGAATATAACTACTATAATACTGATCCTATGTACAAGAATATAACTACTATAATACTGCCCCCTATGTACAAGAATATAACTACTATAATACTGCCCCCTATGTACAAGAATATAACTACTATAATACTGCCCCTATGTACAAGAATATACCTACTATAATACTGCCCCTATGTACAAGAATATAACTACTATAATACTGATCCTATGTACAAGAATATAACTACTATAATACTGACCCCTATGTACAAGAATATAACTACTATAATACTGATCCTATGTACAAGAATATAACTACTATAATACTGCTCCTATGTACAAGAATATAACTACTATAATACTGCTCCTATGTACAAGAATATAACTACTATAATACTGCTCCTATGTACAAGAATATAACTACTATAATACTGCCCCTATGTACAAGAATATAACTACTATAATACTGCCCCTATGTACAAGAATATAACTACTATAATAGTATGTGTACATTACAATGTGCTGCACAGGGAAACTTCCTGTGAAGAGCTGCTTTTTCATTAATGAGATGGCCTGCGGATGAGCAGATGCATTGGGCACTCACCATTTGGAGAATACACCCGCAGATTGATGGGCACAGGTGAGATGCCTTTGTTTGTTCCAGTTACTCTGTCCGTTTCTGCTTCGATTTCCTGACGAACCTCATCAAAGTCTGTAAACTTCTTGGATTTGCAATGTAGGAATTCTGCATATTCTGTAGAAAATGGAAAGTCCGGGTTACTGTACAGCAGCCATTACCTTGTGGTGGGAGAAGACTCCATAACACATAGTTCCTCTCACTTGTCACTATGTGGGAGGCAGGGCAAACTTCATGTCATACAGCCCCTCCCGTCTCCCTGTCACATAGCTCCTCCCTCCTTCCCGTCTCCCCGTCACATAGCTCCTCCTTCCCGCCTCCCCGTCACATAGCTCCTCCTTCCCATCTCATAGCTCCTCCTTCTCATCGCCCCGTCACATAGCTCCTCCTTCCAGTCTCCCCGTCACATACAGTTGTGGCCAAAAGTATTGACACCCCTGCAATTCTGTCAGATAATACTCAGTTTCTTCCTGAAAATGATTGCAAACACAAATTCTTTGGTATTATTATCTTCATTTAATTTGTCTTAAATGAAAAAACACAAAAGAGAATGAAGCAAAACATTGATCATTTCACAGAAAACTCCAAAAATGGGCCAGACAAAAGTATTGGCACCCTCAGCCTAATACTTGGTTGCACAACCTTTAGCCAAAATAACTGCGACCAACCGCTTCCGGTAACCATCAATGAGTTTCTCACAATGCTCTGCTGGAATTTTAGACCATTCTTCTTTGGCAAACTGCTCCAGGTTCCTGATATTTGAAGGGTGCCTTCTCCAAACTGCCATTTTTAGATCTCTCCACAGGTGTTCTATGGGATTCAGGTCTGGACTCATTGCTGGCCACCTTAGAAGTCTCCAGTACTTTCTCTCAAACCATTTTCTAGTGTTTTTTGAAGTGTGTTTTGGGTCATTGTCCTGCTGGAAGACCCTTGACCTCTGAGGGAGACCCAGCTTTCTCACACTGGGCCCTACATTATGCTGCAAAATTTGTTGGTAGTCTTCAGACTTCATAATGCCATGCACACGGTCAAGCAGTCCAGTGCCAGAGGCAGCAAAGCAACCCCAAAACATCAGGGAACCTCCGCCATGTTTGACTGTAGGGACCGTGTTCTTTTCTTTGAATGCCTCTTTTTTTCTCCTGTAAACTCTATGTTGATGCCTTTCCCCAAAAAGCTCTACTTTTGTCTCATCTGACCAGAGAACATTCTTCCAAAACGTTTTAGGCTTTTTCAGGTAAGTTTTGGCAAACTCCAGCCTGGCTTTTTTATGTCTCGGGGTAAGAAGTGGGGTCTTCCTGGGTCTCCTACCATACAGTCCCTTTTCATTCAGATGCCGACGGATAGTGCGGGTTGACACTGTTGTACCCTCGGACTGCAGGGCAGCTTGAACTTGTTTGGATGTTAGTCGAGGTTCTTTATCCAACATCCGCACAATCTTGCGTTGAAATCTCTCGTCAATTTTTCTTTTCCATCCACATCTAGGGAGGTTAGCCACAGTGCCATGGGCTTTAAACTTCTTGGTGACACTGAGCACGGTACACACAGGAACATTCAGGTCTTTGGAGATGGACTTGTAGCCTTGAGATTGCTCATGCTTCCTCACAATTTGGTTTCTCAGATCCTCAGACAGTTCTTTGGTCTTCTTTCTTTTCTCCATGCTCAATGTGGTGCACACAAGGACACAGGACAGAGGTTGAGTCAACTTTAATCCATGTCAACTGGCTGCAAGTGTGATTTAGTTATTGCCAACACCTGTTAGGTGCCACAGGTAAGTTACAGGTGCTGTTAATTACACTAATTAGAGAAGCATCACATGATTTTTCCAACAGTGCCAATACTTTTGTCCACCCCCTTTTTTATGTTTGGTGTGGAATTATATCCAATTTGGCTTTAGGACAATTCTTTTTGTGTTTTTTCATTTAAGACAAATTAAATGAAGATAATAATAACAAAGAATTTGTGTTTGCAATCATTTTCAGGAAGAAACTAAGTATTATCTGACAGAATTGCAGGGGTGTCAATACTTTTGGCCACAACTGTAGCTCCTCCTTCCCGTCTCCCTGTCACATAGCTCCTCCCTCCTGACCATCTCATAGCTCCTCCCTCCTGACCATCTCATAGCTGCTCCCTCCTGACCATCTCATAGCTGCTCCCTCCTGACCATCTCATAGCTGCTCCCTCCTGACCATCTCATAGCTGCTCCCTCCTGACCATCTCATAGCTCCTCCCTCCTGACCATCTCATAGCTGCTCCCTCCTGACCATCTCATAGCTCCTCCCTCCTGACCATCTCATAGCTCCTCCCTCCTGACCATCTCATAGCTGCTCCCTCCTGACCATCTCATAGCTGCTCCCTCCTGACCATCTCATAGCTCATCCCTCCTGACCATCTCCCCGTCACATAGCTCCTCCCTCCTGACTGCATCCCTGGCATATAGCTCCTCCCTCCTGACTGCATCCCTGTCACATAGCTCCTCCCTCCTGACGTCTCCCAGTCATATAGCTCCTCCCTCCTGACCGTCTCCCTGTGTTGGGATGAGCAGGCTCCATACATTTTTTCAGTGTCTGTGCTTGCAGTCAGCGGATGAAGCCTACCTCCATGCCTGGCAGTAGCCCGCACACCGCTAGCCCTGCTCTCCGCTGAGAAGTGGACATGGTTATTCCCAGTGTGAACAATGCTCTGTGTGCTAAACTCCTGATTAACACATTGTAGCAAACTAGAGGAGAGAGATTTGAGCGGCTGCTGATGCGTTTCACTCAGAGAGCTTCATCACAAGCTTTTGTGTCCAGGCCGTGGCCAGCGTTGCCCTCAGCGGAGACATGTGGCACTTGTGGCTTCTGAATGTAAAGAGGGTTCTCATTCACTGACAGCAAGCACAACCGGAGGATTGCGAGAGGTGAAACACTAAATATGGCATCCACGACTAGCACCACGCAGAGCGCTGATACTGCGCAGCTCTGTGTGTTTACCTAGTGGCTGTGCACACAGAGGCGAGCCCGGAGCGGGCGGCACAGAGCCTCCGACCACAGGCTGCACACACTGCCCGCCGCTGTCTGTGCTCACCACATGCCAGGCACAGTGTATCTGTATCCCTGCCCCCAGTTACATCACCAGTCATAAGATCCTCGCTGTCACCCGGCCGCTCCTCACTCCTTAGTGCCGGCAAGGTGTGAAACTGGCAGGATGACGCAAGCGCAGGGACGCGGACAGGTGGGAAGAAAAAAAAATAAATATATATATATATATATATATATATATATATATCACACAGAGGAAACCGCAATCATGGAAGTTTCCCCAAGTACAGGCAGCACCCGAGGCACAAAGCATATGGGGAATATTAGAAAAAAAGCTAACAGCGCCACTCATGTCCGCAGGTTACGTGTGGTATTGCAGCCCGTCCTATTCACTTAAGTGAAAACTGCGCTGTAATACCAGACCGAGCCGGGGCATGCTGGGAGCTGTAGTGTCACAACAGCCGGAGGGCAGGTAGCTTCCTCCTGGTAATGTGTTACTAAATTTACGCCTGAGTCACCAAAAGAATTATTAAAAGCCGCCGGGAAACTGTCCAGACAGGTCGGACCTGTAGGAGATGCCCTTAATTGCCCGCTGGATGCAGACGAAAGGTGAAGGTTTAGGATTCTCGCCCCAGAACAAGAATGGCCACTGTGTGACATCCGGGCGGTTCTGGAACTACGAGTTCCAGCAGTCAGGGCAGATACACATCAGCTGGATGGCAGCCGGCTCGGTGACAACGACTGTCTGATGTTAATCCCTGCCGTTTGGAGAGAAGACACGCAACATAGCAGACGACCGGCTGTGAGCCACCCGGGCAACGCCTGCCCGGCCCGGACAGCCACCCGGGCAACGCCTGCCCGGCCCGGACAGCCACCCGGGCAACGCCTGCCCAGCCCGGACAGCCACCCGCGCAACGCCTGCCCGGCCCGGACAGCCACCCGCGCAACGCCTGCCCAGCCCGGACAGCCATCCGCGCAACGCCTGCCCGGCCCGAACAGCCACCCGCGCAACGCCTGACCGGCCCGAACAGCCACCCGCGCAATGCCTGACCGGCCCGAACAGCCACCCGCGCAACGCCTGACCGGCCCAAACAGCCACCCGCGCAACGCCTGACCAGCCCGAACAGCCACCCGCGCAACGCCTGACCGGCCCGAACAGCCACCCGCGCAACGCCTGACCGGCCCGAACAGCCACCCGCGCAACGCCTGACCGGCCCGAACAGCCACCCGTGCAACGCCTGACCAGCCCGAACAGCCACCCGCGCAACGCCTGCCCGGCCCGAACAGCCACCCATGCAACGCCTGCCCGAACAGCCACCCGGGCAACGCCTGCCCGCCAGCCAGCCACCCGAGCAACGCCTGTCCAACAGCAGCTCACACAGGGCAACGCCGGGTCACAATTCCTGCCCCATGGAAATCAATCATCTTCTAAGAACATTGTCACTCTGTTATTCCTCTTGGAAATGTATGAAAAAAATGACAACTGATTGTTCCCAGTCCAGGCCAGTAGGGCCACATGTCTGTGGGAAATAGTAACTGCAAGTTGTCAACGTGTTTAAACATTTCCAGGAGGAATAACGGAGTAACAATTCCTCCTCGCATGAGGAATACTAATATTAAAGGGGTATTCCCATCTGCAAGATCCTATCCCAATAAGTAATACTATAAGCAAATACCTTTAATTACAAATGCAGTATAGTTCTTCTGATTAGCTATGCTGCTTACTCCAATTGCTAAGGTATCCATGGTTACAACCACTAACAACTGTCACTGTATGAGTGGTTGTAACCATGGATACCTAAGCTACTACAATGCACTGCATATGGGTAAGGGACAGAGCGAATCAGAAGAACTACACTACATTTGAATTGAAGTTATTTGCTAATATTATTATTACACACTGGGATAGGATCTTGGAGATGGGAACACCCTTTAAGTAAAACGGAGACTAACAGTTGAACATTTTGGAGTGGCTTCAAGGAGTAGTACGCTACCAATGGCTCCCGACCTGGCGCCTCTGCTGGGGTCATCTCTCTGAGGCCGTCATGTGATCTTGTTTTGTCACAAGATCGCTGCAGCCAATCGGTGATCGTCTGCAGCAGTCAAGTGAAAAGGACATGTGACCCTCGCAGTCACAGTGACGCAGTACAAGGCACCAACCTGTTTTACTGAACATGAGCTGGAGGATGAGGGGGCGACGTGTGACGATGCCGGAGCCACGGGGCAGGAAGTCTCTGCAAGGAAAGAGAAAAAGGGACAGTCAGATCACAACATGTATGTATAGGACAGGACGGGGGTCCCGCCATTAGCGGACATGGGAGGAAGAGTGTGCCGTCATTAGCAGCCCCCCACCACAGCCATGGGACAGCGCACACGGCCTCGCTCGTTGGCCCTTTATGGGAAGTGACTAATCCCTGTTTATTGACTCTTCACCAGCCATGAACATACAGGACGCTCGCACTCCGAGTGTCACCGCCTGATCCCGGAGCACACACTCCACAAACACGTATGTCATCATGTGAACACGCCCTGGGCCCGCTGTCACCGCACGGGCTGAGAAAAGCGCGCAGAGAGCTCCATGGGTAAAAGCCCCACGTCCAACCAGTAATGGCTGCCCGGCGGATTTCAGCTCTGAAGCCTTCCTGAATGCTGGAAACCGCTTATGCTGTACAATATGAGTCAGCAAGAAACGACTGGACGCGGGTCCGAGGATTAGAACCATAAAAAAACGGCAAATTTATAAAACTCCGCTGGTTGTTATTGGAAGCAGTCAGTAAACTGGTTGTCACGCCCCCAACAGCCGGGAAATCGCCGGTGTAGATGCTGGTAAGAGGGGATCAAAGGGCACATCCTGGGCCGGTGACGGCAGCGAGATAGTACCGAGAGGTGTTATTGCTTTATTTATAGGTTTTATTGCTCCCGACGTGCATTATGTCATGGGAATGTGCACGGTGTGTCCTGAGCACGTGGTCAGGGGCCGACGGAGACCACCGGTAGCGTATTGATCACTTATCCCCAGGCCATTATTTGTAAAGTCCCAGACTGCCCCCTTAACAGCTGGCAGAATTATGAATTCAGCTCCGGAGTACAGGACATTTATTCTACACTTATTCTTCTTTACACAACGAATTGAAGACAAACCTATGACACTTGTGTGATCGCTTGGACCCCTGAAGTTCATCCGAATGGGGTCCCGAGCCCCCCTCTGCATTCTACATTCCCATCGCTTCCTCAGCGAGGAGGAGGGGGCTCCTAGTGATTGTAGGGTCTCAATGATCACACATTTATCGCAGATTTGGAATATTCCCCCCATTACACATCCATCCGATCACCTGATCCCCCCCACCCCCGCCATCCCTGACAACCAGGATCCCCCCCACCATTCCTGACAACTGGTCAGCACAGGAGGAGACGTGACGCTCGCACCATTTCTTATAAATATATATATTTTTAGCTGTTGGAGAGGAAGGAAACAGAAATCAGGAGATTGTGAGGAGCGGAGCGGCCTGGTGAGGAGGCATGTGCTGCGTCAGGCCCCCGGTGATCAGTGCACTACGTCCATTGTCCGGCCGGGCAGCGGACCAACAGGAAGCCAACGCAGACACATAGGAGCGGCATTGTGTCGCCCCGCGGTCAATGAGCTGCGCTGCGCTGTACACACGAGCTCAGCACTTTACCCCCCAGAACAAAGCGACGGACGGCTGCTCCCTGCACAGGACGTCATGTGACCTCTCTGCAGCCCACGAGACCCCCGTGTGTAACCCCCCATGCTCCAAGAGTAAGGGCAGAGCTCGCTGCCAGCAGCCGATAGAAGGGGTCACACAGATCTGTGCCACCATTGACCCGTTCTACTGTACCGCCACCGCAGTGCCGCACCGTAAACCCCTCTGATAACAGCATTCTGGATTAACAGATGTCTGGATTAGCAGATTAAAGGGTCAAGCCCCTCTCAATAAAATGAAGAATTCCCGCACGGCCGATCTGTCTGATAACATGGACGGAGAGGAAGGAAACGCTCAGGACACTGGTGTGCCCAGATCTGCAGGGGGGGGGACACGTCCACACCACGCCGGGCCCCCGCCTGATGTCACCGCATTGTGTGCCCCCCCGTATCACCGCAGGACAGGAGACATATCTCCGATAAGGAGGACAATGAGGGCTCATCGACGCCGTCCCTTTAAGAGCAAAGTGTGCACCCGGCTAGGGTAAATGATTCTCCTCCGAGGACAAAGTGTAAGACCGGCGGAGCGGACATGGATGCTCCAAGGATTTCACCTGCCAGAGATAAAATCCAGCATCTTCGTGGAAACAGTCAACAAGCTGCCGCTGTCTGATCTCAACGTCACGTTTTCTGCAGAGTACATAATGGAGCTGAGTCATCATCACATGAGCACATAATGGCAGCACTATGCCTCCAGTGAGCGAGGTGCCAGGGTTCACAGCTCCCCTGCGCAGTGATGGCCCCCCCACTCATATCACGTGTGATGTAATACCGCCGCCATCACCTATCCCACTGCAGGCTATTCTGGGAAGGGTGTGACCGGTAACATTCTGCTTATCGGACGCTGCAGGAGAAGCTCAGCAAACATCATAAAACATTCCCAGCTGATCACGAGGGGCGGCCATGTTACAGGACCTACACAACGCCTGGGGGTCTGCCTATAAAGCTACACGGAGAAACGTAATGGGGCTCACGCAATAATCAATGAACTCAGGTGTTTTATTCAGTCCCATTGTCCCCGATGTATAATATCAGTCCCCATCATCCCCCATAACCTCCGACCACACATCACCAAGCACAATGCCGAGCGTCGGATGCAGTGGTGTAAAGCCGCCACCACTGGACTCTGGAGGAGACGTGTTCTGTGCAGTGATCACACTTCTCTATCTGCTTCTGATGGAGAGGTCTGGGTTTGGCGATTCCAGGAGGACGTTACCCCCTGACTGCACTGTGTCCACTGTACAGATGGTGGAGGAGCATAATGCCATGGGATGTTATCAGGGGTCGGTATTGGGCCCTTGGTTCTAGTGATATTGTGGATAATTGTAGCTTCCAGCTTTGTGGAAGACCCTTCTGTTCCCCATGATTGTGCCCAGTACACAAGGTCCACACAGACATGGAGAGGAAAAACCATGAGCGGCCGCACAGAGCCGGCACCTCAGCCCCATCCAACACCTATAAAGGAGATATGAGCCGGACCTCCCCCAACAGCAGGGTCTGACCCTACAAATGCTCCAAAACCTTATAGAAATCCTTCCCAGAAGAGCGGAAGCCGTTATATCTGCAGAGGAGCCGACTCCATATTAGCGTCTATGAATGTAGAACGGGACGGTGGGAAAGCTCCTGTAGAGTTACGTGACGGGGGGCACATACTTCTCTCCACACATGGCTAGCGTGTGGCCAAACTACAAGAATACGGCAGATACAGAACTTCTGTCTGAGGCTCCACCAGGCGACTGCCAAAGAAAAGCAAAACTTCCCCTATAATTCTACTGGGAATTTTACAGAAGATGATGAGTACCATTCCCATAGAATAGAACTGAGTCACCAATGCATCAAGGGTTAATAAACTATTCAATGCATCTCATACAGGATGATCCCATTATTTCCTAGCAATTGTGACACACAAAAAGGCTTATCAGTAAAGTTTCAGAAATTACAATAACCATACTGCCCCACTATACAAGAATATAACTACTATAATACTGCTCCTATGTACAGGAATATAACTACTATAATACTGCTCCCTATGTACAAGAATATAACTACTATAATACTGCTCCTATGTATAAGAATATAACTACTATAATACTGCCCCCTATGTACAAGAATATAACTACTATAATACTGCCCCCTATGTACAAGAATATAACTACTATAATACTGCCCCTATGTACAAGAATATAACTACTATAATACTGCTCCTATATACAAGAATATAACTACTATAGTACTGCCCCTATGTATAAGAATATAACTACTATAATACTGCCCCCTATGTACAAGAATATAACTACTATAATACTGCCCCCTATGTACAAGAATATAACTACTATAATACTGTCCCTATGTACAAGAATATAACTACTATAATACTGCCCCTATGTATAAGAATATAACTACTATAATACTGCCCCACTATACAAGAATATAACTACTATAATACTGCCCCTATGTACAAGAATATAACTACTATAATACTGCTCCTATGTACAAGAATATAACTACTATAATACTGCTCCTATATACAAGAATATAACTACTATAATACTGCCCCTATGTATAAGAATATAACTACTATAATACTGCCCCCTATGTACAAGAATATAACTACTATAATACTGCCCCAATGTACAAGAATATAACTACTATAATACTGCTCCTATGTACAAGAATATAACTACTATAATACTGCTCCTATGTACAAGAATATAACTACTATAATACTGCCCCTATGTGCAAGAATATAACTACTATAATACTGCTCCTATGTACAAGAATATAACTACTATAATACTGCCCCCTATATACAAGAATATAACTACTATAATACTGCCCCTATGTGCAAGAATATAACTACTATAATACTGCTCCCTATGTACAAGAATACAACTACTATAATACTGCCCCTATGTGCAAGAATATAACTACTATAATACTGCTCCCTATGTACAAGAATACAACTACTATAATACTGCCCCTATGTGCAAGAATATAACTACTATAATACTGCTCCCTATGTACAAGAATACAACTACTATAATACTGCTCCTATGTACAAGAATATAACTACTATAATACTGCCCCTATGTGCAAGAATATAACTACTATAATACTGCCCCTATGTACAAGAATATAACTACTATAATACTGCCCCTATGTACAAGAATACAACTACTATAATACTGCCCCTATGTGCAAGAATATAACTACTATAATACTGCTCCCTATGTACAAGAATACAACTACTATAATACTGCTCCTATGTACAAGAATATAACTACTATAATACTGCCCCTATGTGCAAGAATATAACTACTATAATACTGCCCCTATGTACAAGAATATAACTACTATAATACTGCCCCTATGTACAAGAATATAACTACTATAATACTGCCCCTATGTACAAGAATATAACTACTATGCTCTTGTACATAGGGGCAGTATTATAGTAGTTTTAGTCTCTAATTTCTGTACTCTCCACTGCTGACTGTTTCCACCCTCACAGTACATGTTATCATACACTGCAGCAATGGTGGCAGTATTGTTAGCTATACGTCTATATACAGCAGAGCAGACCTTGGCTGGAGACGTTTTCAGGTCTACAAAACCCGCTGAGGACACTTACACCTGCAACTCAAATTTTTCAATCCCATTGAATTCTAATAAAGATGGCCTCCATCTTGTTATCAAGCAGGAGGAATGAAGACAAGTCACAACATTCCTGACCAAAGCCCGCAGATACCAGGGAGGAAGTTCACCCCAGTCTATAGTGGCGAAACGGCTGAGTAATGGTGAATGTGCACTACATCCGCAGGTCCCATAGGTGTGCATATACTGATAGGAGCCGGGGGATCCAAACACCCCAGCGTATTATATCAAAGCTGCTGGTCTTAAGGGGGCGGGGTAAATACCTTTTAAACTATAGTTAAATGATGTGTGGACTTTTATATAGCATTGTATAGTCTATAAACACCAAGGAACTTCCCCAGTATAATAGGAGCAAAGCTTAGTTACATCCTGTATTATACCCCAGAGCTGCACTCACTATTCTGCTGGTGCAGTCACTGTGTACATACATTACATTACTGATCCTGAGTTACATCCTGTATTATACCCCAGAGCTGCACTCACTATTCTGCTGGTGCAGTCACTGTGTACATACATTACTGATCCTGAGTTACATCATGTATTAGGCTATGTGCACACATAGGTCGGGTCCTCTGCGGGTTCTCCCGCAGAGGATTTGATAAATCTGCAGGGCAAAACCGCTGCGGTTATCCCTGCAGATTTATCGCGGTTTGTTTTGCGGTTTCCGCTGCGGGTTTACTCCTATACTATTGATGCTGCATATGCAGCAATATGCAGCATCAATAGTAATGTTAAAAATAATAAAACATGGTTATATACTCACCCTCTGATGTCCCGATCTCCTCGGCGCTGCACACGGCGCTCCGGTTCCAAAGATGCTGTGCGAAAAGGACCTTCGTGACGTCACGGTCATGTGACCGCGACGTCATCGCAGGCCCTGCTCGCACAGCAACCAGACCGGACAGCCGCGTGCAGCGCTGAGAGGTGAGTATATCATTTTTTAATTTTAATTCTTTTTTTTTTTTTTACACAGATATGGTTCCCAGGGCCTGGAGGAGAGTCTCCTCTCCTCCACCCCGGGTACCATCTGCACATTATCCGCTTACTTCCCGCATCGTGGGCATGCGGGAAGTTAGCGGATCAATGCTTTCCTATGGGTGCAGAATCGCAGCGATTCTGCACAAAGAAGTGACATGCTGCGGAATGTAAACCGCTGCGTTTCTGCGCGGTTTTTCCCGCAGCATGTGCACAGCGGATGGCGGTTTCCATAGGGTTTACATGTAAATGTAAACGCAATGGAAACTGCAGCGGACCCGCAGCTGCAGAAACGCTGCGGATCCGCTGTAAAACCCGCAAAGTGTGAACATGGCCTTATACTCCAGAGCTGCACTCACTATACTGCTGGTGCAGTCACTGTGTACATACATTACATTACTGATACTGTACTGATCCGGAGTTACCTCCTTTATTATACCCCAGAGCTGCACTCACTATTCTGCTGGTGCAGTCACTGTGTACATACATTACATTACTGATCCTGAGTTACCTCCTGTATTATACCCCAGAGCTGCACTCACTATACTGCTGGTGCAGTCACTGTGTACATATATTACATTACTGATCCTGTACTGATCCTGAGTTACATCCTGTATTATACCCCAGAGCTGCACTCACTATACTGCTGGTGCAGTCACTGTGTACATACATTACATTACTGATCCTGTACTGATCCTGAGTTACATCCTGTATTATACTCCAGAGCTGCACTCACTATTCTGCTGGTGCAGTCACTGTGTACATACATTACTGATCCTGAGTTACATCCTGTATTATACCCCAGATCTGCACTCACTATTCTGCTGGTGCAGTCACTGTGTACATACATTACATTACTGATCCTGAGTTACATCCTGTATTATACCCCAGAGCTGCACTCACTATACTGCTGGTGCAGTCACTGCGTACGTACATTACATCCCATGATGATTTCTTGCACTGACGCACAGGTCTCTCCATCCTGAGCCTCCTGGTTCATACCAGTGTAGACTGACCCCCGCACAGATGAGGCTGTAGCTCGCTCTTACAGGGGCCGTGGTCTGCGTCATACACAGGCCAGTAATGGGGGGCTTGCTGATGTGACTGCATTTTGCGTGGAGCAGACGATATTCCCTTCCCTGTGGTCTCGGCTGTGTCACACAGTGCGGTGCTGATGGCGCCCCCTCTGTATGGCCGGGTCCCATCACCCCCGTGAGTGCAGCGTACGTTGTACTGTACACACAGGAGGGCAGGACTTGGCACAATGCCGCGTGCACAAGATACAGGGGGAGCGGGTACACAGTGGGGTCTGCTCATCCGCACACAGGAAAGCTTGGAGCCCATCACATTAACGGCCCCGATATTCCCCTGTCCCATCAGAATATGGGCAGCCAGTGCCAGAGTACAGACCACCACAAACAGCGCCGTCACTCACAGGACGGCACGTGGGGCGACTCCAGGGGGTCCGATCTAGGCACAGAGCAGGCGGGGTCATGGCCACCTTCACCTGCCCGGGGGCATTAAAGGGGATCTCCAGGCTCGCGGCCTAGATGACCTGTCCTTGGAATAGGCAATATCAGATCAGCGGTGGTCCAGCACCCAGGACCCCCACCCATCATCAGCATGGAGCCGGACCACCAGAGCGCCATACACTGTGTAGTGGCCATTCTTGGTACTGCAGCTCAGGGCCTATTGAAGTGAGTGTGATCCTAAGTGCACGGCTCCGCATGGTTTCCTACCCGGGGAGTCAGCAATGGCTGCACTTACTGGACGCCGGACAGACGAGCGTCACTGCCATAAGGCTCAGCTCGGCCGCAGAGCATCACGTGACCAGATGGAGAACAGGACGGCATCACGTTCCTGACGGTGCGGGGGTCCGTGACAGTGCGGGGGTCCCTGTTCTCGGACAGCCATAACAAGTACAGGCCAATGCATCTCCATGGAAACAAGCCTGTACCCAGTGTCAGGGAGACAGACGGCAGGGTTCACTGCCGTTTGTTTGCCCCCTGTTACCATGGAGACACATAGGTCTGCCGAGAGCTGTAGATAATGAACTCTTAATGGTGTAAAAGTATTAGTGGCTATACAGCGCAAAAACGACCGTCTAATAATCCGCAACATTTGATAACCTGGCACCTATCACATCCAAGTAATGAGGATTATTTTATTAATTTACAACACCAATCAGCCACAACATTGAAACCACCGGCCGAATGCTGCGTACACCCCCTTCATGCTCCGAGCCGTCACGGCCCAGACACCACCAGAGCCCCGTGACCGCCGGCAGCGAGGCGTCACCAGAGCCCCAACAGAGCGCAGCCAGGGCCCCAACAGAGCCACAGAGCGCCCCAACACAGCCACAGAGCGCAGCCAGCGCCCCAACAGAGCCACAGAGCGCAGCCAGCGCCCCAACAGAGCCACAGAGCGCAGCCAGCGCCCCAACAGAGCCACAGAGCGCAGCCAGCGCCCCAACAGAGCCACAGAGCGCAGCCAGCGCCCCAACAGAGCCACAGAGCGCAGCCAGCGCCCCAACAGAGCCACAGAGCGCAGCCAGCGCCCCAACAGAGCCACAGAGCGCAGCCAGCGCCCCAACAGAGCCACAGAGCGCAGCCAGCGCCCCAACAGAGCCACAGAGCGCAGCCAGCGCCCCAACAGAGCCACAGAGCGCAGCCAGCGCCCCAACAGTCCCGCCACTTGTCACCAGCGCCCCCACAAACCAACCGCGTGCCGCCAGATCCCCTCTGGTCCCACCAGCGCCGTACTAGTCCTGCCACTTGTCGCCAGCTTCGCACCACACCAAGCACATGCCGCCAGATGCCCACCAGACCCACCGAGTGCAGCCAGAGCCCCAACAGCCCCACTACTTGCCGTCAGCGGCCCAACAGACCAACTGCATGACACCAGCGTCCCCACAAACCAACCGCATACCGCCAAATCCCCACTGGTCCCACCGCTGCCGCCAGCTTCACATCAAACCAACCAGGTGCCGTCAGTGCCCCACCGGTCCCACCAGACCCCCTCGTACAAGGAAGGTGAACCAGTACTCTCCCACCATTGCGCCTCCGTGTGCCGGGGGCCCCCCACAGTGGCCAAGTACCAGGGGCAGGTGACCAGCCCCGCCATATGCTGGGAACAGCCGGCACCGGGCGGATCAGGCAGGTGGAGGTAGGATACATATAATTATCTGCTGTCTCCACCCGGCTGATAACACACAATACACTGTATACAGCAAGGCTCTGCCGTCTGTGCTGCACTAGCAGCAGGAAGACTACATTTCCCAGCGTCCCCCGATAGACCTGGCAGTCAGGGCATGCTGGGAGTTGTAGTTTCCCAGCTGCTGGAGCGCAGTGACGTCCATGGAGCCTGTAGAGCGCTGTATAACACCGCACCGCGCCCGGAGGAGCCTGAAGACAGCGGCCACCTCCGGGGTAACAGCTCCGGCGCCGCCGCTGTCAGGAGCCCGAGCGCAGAGCGGTGACGTCACTCATTGAGAAGCCTGCAGGAAAAGCTGCGTAAAGTGCGCAGAGTGCTGCTGTGAATACCAAATGCCACTAGGGAATGCCGCAGACGCCGCGAAGACAGGCGGTGCCGGCACAACTTACCGGCCTACGAAGTTTTCCAGCACGGAACTCTTGCCGGCGCTCTGCCCTCCAACCACTGCTATCTGCGGCAGGTCCAGATTACAGGACTGGCCTATGGAACTAAACGCGTCCTGGAGCTTGTTAACGAGGGGAATGAGCTCCTCCATCCCCCGGTTCCCCATGGTTGCTCACGGTCTCCGGCAGCAGCTCTCCGTTACCGCTCTGCTTCCTCTGCCAGGCATCCACACACAACCCAACGGCCGCCACCCGGCAATGCCTATTGGTCAATAATTATGCCAGTGAAAAATTCCGCCTCTCTGATTGGTCTAGGATTTCATACGTCATCACCAAGGAAGGGCGGAGAAGCCAGAAGGCGGTGCCGTGCAGAAAGGGCAGACTCACGGGCGCTGATTGGTGAGCACTGCACTGTCCGTCAACGGCAGGAACAGATCTGATTGGATGATGTCAGCTGTCACTCAAAGCACGTGATGTGTAGACTTAACCCATTGTTAGATACCCGGAAACTAAAAGTGACTGGAGTACAACTATGCTGAGGGAATGCTGAGACTTATACAACCCCTGGCGGCAAAAATGATGGAATCACCGGCCTTGGAGGATGTTCATTCAGTTGATTAATTTTGTAGAAAAAAAGCAGATCACAGACATGGCACAAAACTAAAGTCATTTCAAATGGCAACTTTCTGGCTTTAAGAAACACTAAAAGAAATCAAGAACAAATAATGTGGTAGTCAGTAATGGTTACTTTTTTTTAACCAAGCATAGGGGAAAAAATATGGAATCACTCAATTCTGAGGAAAAAATTATGGAATCATGAAAAACAAACAAGCAAAAAATCACTCCAACACATCACTAGTACTTTGTTGCACCACCTCTGGCTTTTATAACAGCTTGCAGTCTCTGAGGCCTGGACTTAATGAGGGTCACACAGTTCTCTTCATCAGTCTGGCTCCTACTTTCTCTGCTTGCTGTTGCCAGATCAGCTTTGCAGGTTGGAGCCTTGTCATGGACCATTTTCTTCAGCTTCCACCAAAGAGTTTCAATAGGATTGAGATCCGGACTATTTGCAGGCCATGACATTGACCTTATGTGTCATTTTTTAAGGAATGTTTGCACAGTTTTTGCTCTATGGCAGGATGCACTATCATCTTGAAAAATGATTTCATCATCCCCAAACATCCTTTCTATTGATGGGATAAGAAAAGTGTCCAAAATATCAACATAACCTTGTGCATTTATTGAAGATGTAATGACAGCCATCTCCCCAGTGCCTTTACCTGACATGCAGCCCCATATCATCAATGACTGTGGAAATTTGCATGTTCTCTTCATCTTTATAAATCTCATTGGAACGGCACCAAACAAAAGTTCCAGCATCATCACCGTGCCCAATGCAGATTCGCGATTCATCACTGAATATGACTTTCATCCAGTCATCCACAGTCCACGATTGCTTTTCCTTAGCCCATTGTAACCTTGTTTTTTTCCTGTTTAGGTGTTAATGATGGCTTTCGTTTAGCTTTTCTGTATGTAAATCCCATTTCCTTTAGGCGGTTTCTTACAGTTCGGTCACAGACGTTGACTCCAGTTTCCACCCATTCGTTCCTCATTTGTTTTGTTGTGCATTTCCTGTTTTGGAGACATATTGCTTGAAGTTTCTGGTCTTGATGCTTTGATGTCTTCCTTGATCTACCAGTATGTTTGCCTTTAACAACCTTCCCATGTTGTTTGTATTTGGTCCAGATTTCAGACACAGCTGACTGTGAACATCTTTTGCAGCATTGCGTGATGATTTACCCTCTTTTAAGTTTGATAATCCTCTCCTTTGTTTCAATTGACATCTCTCCTGTTGGAGCCATGATTCATGTCAGTCCACTTGGTTCAACAGCTGTCCAAGGTGTGATTGCTCCTTTTTAGATGCAGACTAACGAGCAGATCTAATTTCATGCAAGCAGGGCTGCCACTAGAAATTTCGGGGCCCCATACTGGCAAAATTTTCAGGGCCCCCTTGAGACTCCGCCCAGGCTCCACCCTAGCCCCGCCTCCACGCACCACCCCTCGAACTGTCCACAGTCCCACCGCTCTCTCTTGGAAATATCCACTTCTCACCTATCACACATTGACAGTTCCCATCACCAGATCACACATATAGCCGGCAGCTTTTGTTTTGGCCAAAAGATTTTTTAAGCCGCCACCATAACACGGTAGACACTTTTGGCCGAGCCCTACTCTACTGTAACCTATTAAATATTTGTTAAAATATACAATACAATTTAGGAATATTTTTATTTATTTTTCAATTTTTAAAATGACCTATAATACCACATACAAGAAGCAAATACCACAGCACCATGACCAGATGACATATTACCACCACATAGTGACTGAATACTACAATACTGATCAGTAATAAAACCCCCCCCCCCACAATACTATCACCATAAGTGCCAGTATTCACAGGAGATCTGTACTTAGTATGCAGTGTCTGTGTACAGGTAATACAGAGATCACTGGTGACATTATACACAGGACCTCTGTATATAGTGTATAGGTAATCCAGTGATCACCGGTGACATTATACACAGGACCTCTGTATATAGTATACAGTGCATAGTGTCAGTGTATAGGTAACACACTGACTCACCAGTGACGCCTCTAGGTGAAGTCCTTCATCTTTCATCCAGCACAGACCACCATCACTTCATCCAGCCAGGACTTGTCTCTGCAGGAAATAACACAGTTATCTCGAGTTCCGCTTGCAGAACACATTACTTAATTTTCCCAACTTCTACATTACACCACATGAAGAAGGCGACATAGTGTCACTCTACACAGTAATAGGACCGCCCCTCCATTTAAAACAGTATAGTCAAAAAATAAAATAAATACATCACTGCAGTAATAATATCCATTAATTAGCCCCTATGGTAATAATAATATCCCCCATCCTGGCCCCGTGTGTCTCATTCCTGGCGTCAGCCATATGTTCTCCCATCCTGCCCTCATGAGTATCCATCCTGCCCCTAATGATCTCCCCATCCTGCCCCATCTGTCTCCATCATATCCATCCTGCCCCATGATCCTGCCCCATCTGTCTCCAATCCTGCCCCCAGTGTCTCCAATCATGCCCGTATCACCATTCAGCCCCGTCTCCAATCATGCCCCCATGTCTGCAATCATGCCCCCTGTCTCCATTCTGCCCCATCTGTTTCCAATCCTGCCCCATCTGTCTCCAGTCATGCCGCCATGTCTTTCATCCTTCCCTCTGTGTCTCCAATCATGCCCCGTATCTCCATTCTGCCCCATGTCCAGCAATCTGCCCCAGTGTCCAGCAATCTGCCTGTGTCCAGCTTTCTGCCCCTGTGTCCAGCTTTCTGCCCATGTCCAGCATTCTGCACCAGTGTCCAGCTTTCTGCATCAGTGTCCAGCTTTCTGCCCCAATGTCCAGCTTTCTGCCTCAATGTCCAGCTTTCTGCCCCTGTGTCCAGCTTTCTGCCCCAATGTCCAGCTTTCTGCCCCAATGTCCAGCTTTCTGCATCAGTGTCCAGCATTCTGCCTCAATGTCCAGCTTTCTGCCCCTGTGTCCAGCTTTCTGCCCATGTCCAGCATTCTGCACCAGTGTCCAGCTTTCAGCCCCGTGTCCAGCATTTTGCCCGTGTCCAGCTTTCTGCCCCTGTGTCCAACGTTCTGCCCCTGTGTCCAGCGTTCTGCCCCTGTGTCCAGCGTTCTGCCCGTGTCCTGCCCCTGTGTCCAGTGTTCTGCCGCAGTGTCCAGCGTTCTGCCTGTGTCCAGTATTCTGCCCCAATGTCCAGCGTTCTGCCCCAATGTCCAGCATTCTGCCCCAATGTCCAGCTTTCTGCCCCTGTGTCCAGCTTTCTGCCCCTGTGTCCAGCTTTCTGCCCCTGTGTCCAGCTTTCTGCCCCTGTGCCCCCCGGATCGCCGCTCTCAATAAAAGAAAAAAAACAAGTTCTGCTCTCTCCACGGAGCTGAAGCGCGCACTCACCAGCGACTGACAATGACGTCAGACGCCGGCAACATGCACGCTGTGGCTGACGTCAGCTGCCAGCCTCAGATTGGCTGGCGGCTGTTAACTATTGACGTGCAGGCGCGGGCCCGCACGTCAATAGTGTTAAACAGCTGCAGCGCCGCTAAGGGCCCGGTTTAGCCTGCGGCTGCCGGTAGGGGCCCGGTGAGCAGATGAGACGGGGCCCGATGCGGGCCCCCTCTGCCCACCGGGCCCCATATGCCAGTCATGGCCGTAATTGTTATGGACCTGGTGGTTAGGAGCACCCGAAATGACCTGATGGTTAAAACAGAAAACCTGGGACAAGTGGACAAGCTCTGAGGAGGTGGTAACTCTACTGACCGCAATCCCTAATCCTATCACACACACTAGAAATAGCCATGGAGCGTGCCTAACTCTCCCTAGACGCCTCTTCACAGCCTAAGAGCTAACTACCCCTAAAGATAGAAATAGCAGCCTACCTTGCCTCAGAGAAATTCCCCAAAGTAAAGGTAGCCCCCCACAAATATTAACTGTGAGTTAAGAGGGAAGTGACAAACACAGGTATGAAACAGATTTTAGCAAAGGCCGAATCTTCACTAGATAGACAGAGGATAGGAAAGGGAACTGTGCGGTTAGTATAAAAAACTACAAAAACCACGCAGAGTGTGCAAAAAGACCTCCACACCGACTCACGGTGTGGAGGTGCAGCTCTGCACCCCCAGAGCTTCCAGCTAGCAAGGAAATATCATAATAGCAGGCTGGACTGAAACATAGCATGTACTGAAAAATATATTCAAAAACCAATGAACAGCAAATGACTAGCAAGGACTTAGCTTCTGCCGGAGTAGACAGGTCATCTGAGAAATCCAACAGAGATCTGAACCAGTACTGAGACATTGACAGCTGGCATGAACTAACGACCTGGGCAGAGTTAAATAGGGAAGCCAGCAGAAGCAATAAACGAGGGCAGCTGAGAAAGCCAACCTCAAAGATCAGCAGTTCCACTCAAAGCCACCAGAGGGTGTCCAAGGACAGAACTCACCAAAGTACCATTCACGACCACAGGAGGGAGCCTGAGAACGGAATTCACAACACGTAATGCCCTGATGGCGGCCCTGCATGCAAGTGTTAGTTTTGGGAATGAAAATTTACAGGGTGATTCCATAATTTTTTCCTCAGAATTGAGTGACTCCATAATTTTTCCCCTATGCTTGGTTAAAAAAGTAACCATTAGTGACTACCACATTTTTTGTTCTTGATTTCTTTTAGTGTTTCTTAAAGCCAGAAAGTTTCCATTTGAAATTACTTTAATTTTGTGCCATGTCTGTGATCTGCTTTTTTCCTACAAAATTAAACAACTGAATGAACATCCTCCAAGACCGGTGATTCCATAATTTTTGCCAGGGGTTGTAGTTCTATAGAAGCAATTCGCAAACGTAAACAGTGTATAAGAAAATAACTGCTATAATATGGCTCCTATGTACAAGAATATAACTGTTATAATACTGCCCCTATGTACAAGAATATAACTACTATAATACTGCCCCTATGTACAAGAATATAGCTACTATAATACTGCCCCTATGTACAAGAATATAACTACTATAATACTGCTCCTATGTACAAGAATATAACTACTATAATACTGCTCCTATGTACAAGAATATAACTACTATAATACTGCCCCTATGTACAAGAATATAACTGTTATAATACTGCCCCTATGTACAAGAATAAAACTACTATAATACTGCCCCCTATGTACAAGAATATAACTACTATAATACTGCTCCTATGTACAAGAATATAACTACTATAATACTGCTCCTATGTACAAGAATATAACTACTATAATACTGCCCCCTATGTACAAGAATATAACTACTATAATACTGCCCCTATGTACAAGAATATAACTACTATAATACTGCCCCCTATGTACAAGAATATAACTACTATAATACTGCCCCTATGTACAAGAATATAGCTACTATAATACTGCCCCTATGTGCAAGAATACAACTACTATAATACTGCCCCTATGTACAAGAATATAACTACTATAATACTGCTCCTATGTACAAGAATATAACTACTATAATACTGCTCCTGTGTACAAGAATATAACTACTATAATGCTGCCCCCTATGTACAAGAATATAACTACTATAATACTGCCCCTATGTACAAGAATATAACTAATATAATACTGCTCCTATGTACAAGAATATAACTACTATAATACTGCTCCTATGTACAAGAATATAACTACAATAATACTGCCCCTATGTATAAGAATATAACTACTATAATACTGCTCCTATGTACAAGAATATAACTACTATAATACTGCCCCTATGTACAAGAATATAACTACTATAATACTGCCCCCTATGTACAAGAATATAACTACTATAATACTGCCCCCTATGTACAAAAATATAACTACTATAATACTGCCCCCTATGGACAAGAATAAAACTACTATAATACCGCCCCCTATGTACAAGAATATAACTACTATAATACTGCTCCTATGTACAAGAATATTACTACAATAATACTGCTCCCTATGTACAAGAATATAACTACTATAATACTGCCCCCTATGTACAAGAATGGAACTACTATAATACTGCTCCTATGTACAAGAATATAACTACTATAATACTGCTCCTATGTACAAGAATATAACTACTATAATACTGCCCCCTATATACAAGAATGTAACTACTATAAGGCCATGTTCACACTTTGTGGGTTTTACCACGGATCCGCGGCGATTTTGATGCTGCGGGTACGCAGCAGTTTCCACTGCGTCTACATTTACATGTAAACCCTATGGAAACAGCAATCCGCTGTGCACATGCTGCGGGAAAAACCGCGCAGAAACGCAGCGGTTTACATTCCGCAGGATGTCACTTCTTTGTGCAGAATCGCTGCGATTCTGCACACATAGGAATGCATTGATCCGCTAACTTCCCGCATGGGGCTGTGCCCACGATGCGGGAAGTAAGCGGATCATGTGCAGATGGTACCCGGGGTGGAGGAGAGGAGACTCTCCTCCAGGCCCTGGGAACCATATTTGTGTAAAAAAAAAAATAATTAAAATAAAAAATAATGATATACTCACCTCTCAGCGCTGCACGCGGCCGTCTGGTCGCAGGGTTGCTGTGCGAGCAGGACCTGGGGTGACGTCGTGGTCACATAACCGTGACGTCGCGGTCACATGACCGTGACGTCACGAAGGTCCTTCTCGCACAGTATCTTTGGAACCAGACCGCCGCGTGCAGCGCCGAGGAGATCGGGACGTCAGAGGGTGAGTATAACCATTTTTTAAATTATTTTTAACATTACTATTGATGCTGCATATTGCTGCATATGCAGCATCAATAGTATAGGAGTAAACCCGCAGCGGAAACCGCAAAACAAACCGCGATAAATCTGCAGGGATAACCGCAGCGGTTTTGCCCTGCAGATTTATCAAACCCGCTGCGGGAGAACCCGCAGAGGACCCGACCTACGTGTGCACATAGCCTAATACTGCCCCCTATGTACAAGAATGGAACTACTATAATAGTGTCCCCTATGTACAAGAATATAACTACTATAATACTGCCCCTATGTACAAGAATATAATTGATATAATACTGCCCCTATGTGCAAGAATATAACTACTATAATACTGCTCCTATGTACTAGAATATAACTACTATAATACTGCTCCTATTTACAAGAATATAACTACTATAATACTGCCCCTATGTACAAGAATATAACTACTATAATACTGCCCCCTATGTACAAGAATATAACTACTATAATACTGCTCCTATGTACAAGAATATAACTACTATAATACTGCTCCTATTTACAAGAATATAACTACTATAATACTGCCCCTATGTACAAGAATATAACTACTATAATACTGCTCCTATGTACAAGAATATAACTACTATAATACTGCCCCTATGTGCAAGAATATAAAGACTATAATACTGCTCCTATTTACAAGAATATAACTACTATAATACTGCCCCCTATGTACAAGAATGGAACTACTATAATACTGCTCCTATGTACAGGAATATAACTACTATAATACTGCCCCTATGTACAAGAATATAACTACTATAATAGTGTCCCCTATGTACAAGAATATAACTACTATAATAATGCCTCCTATGTACAAGATTATAACTACTATAATACTGCCCCTATGTACAAGACTATAACTACTATAATACTGCCCCTATGTACAGGAATATAACTACTATACTACTGCTTCTATGTACAAGAATATAACTACTATAATACTGCCCCTATGTACAGGACTATAACTACTATAATACTGCTTCTATGTACAAGAATATAACTACTATAATACTGCTCCTATGTACAAGAATATAACTACTATAATACTGCCCCTATGTGCAAGAATATAACTACTATAATACTGCTCCTATTTACAAGAATATAACTACTATAATACTGCCCCCTATGTACAAGAATGTAACTACTATAATACTGCCCCCTATGTACAAGAATGGAACTACTATAATACTGCTCCTATGTACAGGAATATAACTACTATAATACTGCCCCTATGTACAAGAATATAACTACTATAATAGTGTCCCCTATGTACAAGAATATAACTACTATAATACTGCCTCCTATGTACAAGATTATAACTACTATAATACTGCCCCTATGTACAAGACTATAACTACTATAATACTGCCTCATATGTACAAGAATATACTATAATACTGCCCCTATGTACAAGAATATAACTACTACAATACTGCTGCTATGTACAAGAATATAACTGCTATAATACTGCCCCTATGTACAAGAATATAACTACTATAATACTGCCCCTATGTACAAGAATATAACTACTATAATACTGCCCCTATGTACAGGAATATAACTACTATACTACTGCTTCTATGTACAAGAATATAACTACTATAATACTGCCCCTATGTACAGGAATATAACTACTATACTACTGCTTCTATGTACAAGAATATAACTACTATAATACTGCCCCTATGTGCAAGAATATAACTACTATAATACTACCCCTATGTGCAAGAATATAACTACTATAATACTGCCCCTATGTAAAAGAATATAACTAATATAATACTGCCCCTATGTACAAGAATATAACTACTATAATACTGCCCCTATGTGCAAGAATATAACTACTATAATACTGCTCCTATGTACAAGAATATAACTACTCTAATACTGCCCCCTATGTACAAGAATGTAACTACTATAATACTGCCCCCTATGTACAAGAATGGAACTACTATAATACTGCTCCTATGTACAGGAATATAACTACTATAATATTGCCCTTATGTACAGGAATATAACTACTATAATAGTGTCCCCTATGTACAAGAATATAACTACTATAATACTGCCCCTATGTACAAGAATATAACTACTATAATACTGCCCCTATGTACAAGACTATAGCTACTATAATACTTCTCCTATGTACAAGAATATAACTACTATAATACTGCCCCCTATGTACAAGACTATAGCTACTATAATACTGCTCCAATGTACAAGAATATAACTACTATAATACTGCCTCCTATGTACAAGAATATAACTACTATAATACTGCCCCCTATGTACAAGAATATATCTACTATAATACTGCCCCTATGTACAAGAATATAACTACTATAATACAGCTCTCTATGTACAAGAATATAACTACTATAATACTGCCCCCTATGTACAAGAATATAACTACTATAATACTGCCCCCTATGTACAAGAATATAACTACTATAATACTGCTCCTATGTACAAGAATATAACTACTATAATACTGCCCCATATGTATAGGAAGATATGTTTTTCCTTTCTTGCTGAGGCAGTACGGTGCTGCTGATGGGAAATGTTTGTGATGTGCAGGTTTGCTGGTGTCAGGGGGTGACGCAGTACACAGCAGTATGCATTATTTAGGACGGGGGGTGTTGTGTTACCGCTTCCTAATCTGATACCAGAAATGTGAACACAAGCTCAGTTCTCGCTTTGCTCTATCCCCTTCTGGGGTTATATGGACGTCTCCATTTGGCTGAGGAACGCTGCACTTGCTCTGTGGGATGGTTGTTTTTTTCTAAAGTTGTAGATTTCAGATCAATTGAGGAAACATTTACAAAACACAGAGAGGATCAGTAGGAGGACAAGAGGACAGTCTGCATAAACTACCATCAATAAACATTGCTCTGGGGCTACATTGGGTGGGATTGACCCAGTTTAGAGCCGACATGTTGTGTAGTCATAGTACCACTTTTCTAGCTAGGTACATAACATATAAGGTCTAATCCGGAGTGACGTGGTGGGGTAGGGATCATGAAAAAAAGTGGCAAGATAAGAAAAGTTTATTATTAAAGGGAACCTGTCACCCCCAAAATCGATGGTGAGGTAAGCTCACCGTCATCAGGGGCTTATCTACAGCATTCTGTAATGCATTCTGTAATGCTGTAGATAAGCCTTTGATGTTACCTGAAAGAGGAGAAAAAGACGTTAGATTATACTCACCCAGGGGCGGCCCCGCTCCGATGGGCGTCTCAGGTCCGGTCCAGCGCCTCCCATCTTCATTCCATGACATCCTCTTCTGGTCTTCACGCCGCGGCTCCGGCGCAGGCGTACTTTGTCTGCCCTGTGGAGGGCAGATCAAAGTACTGCAGTGCGCAGGCGCCGGAAAGGTCAGAGAGGCCCGGTGCCTGTGCACTGCAGTACTTTGCTCTGCCCTCAACAGGGCAGACAAAGTACGCCGGAGCCGGAGCCGCGGCATGAAGACCAGAATAGGACGTCATAGAATGAAGATAGGAGGCGCCGGAGCGGACCTGAGACGCCCATCGGACCAGACCGCAGCGGGACCGCCCCTGGGTGAGTATAATCTAACATCTTTTTCTCATCTTTCAGGTAACATTGGGCGCTTATCTACAGCATTACAGAATGCTGTAGATAAGTGTCATGATCCGGTGACCCTGGAGCCGCATGAGACTATCTCTGGAGTAGGTGGTACCTGTACTGACCGCAATCCTAATACTGACACCACAAGTAGAAGTAGCCGTGGAATGTACCTAACCAGGCCTAGACACCACGACACAGCCGAAGGACTAAATACCCCTAAAGATGGAAATGGGAAATCCTATCTTGCCTCAGAGCAGAGCCCCAAAGGATAGGCAGCCCCCCACAAATATTGACTGTGAGTTTAAGAGGAAATACGTACACAGGCAGAAAAAACAGAGTTTAGCAAAAGAGGCCCTTCTAGCTAGATAGAAAGGATAGGACAGAGTTCTAAGCGGTCAGTATTAAAACACTAGAAAATTCCACAGCAGAAAATACTATATACTACATCTAACTAAAGACATAGGATGTATATCTGCATCTCCAGAGAAACCAGCATGACAGAAAAATCCAAACAAGTCAAGCTGGACAAAAACACAATAGATTGCACTGCACATAAAAGCACACTGCATGCGTGCTACAGAGAACCAAAACAAGGAACTTATCTTAGCTGAAATGACAGCAGGGCAGTGGAGCCAGACAGAGATGCAATCCCTCCAAGATACAATGGACAACTGGCAGGGATTGATGGATCCTACAAACCTAAATACCTAATAGAGCTGCAATAAGCAGAAACACCTGCCCTGGCCTATAATCCAGAGACCACTGCACTACCACTAACAACCACCAGAGGGAGCCCAAGAGCAGAATTCACAACAGTACCCCCCCCTTGAAGAGGGGTCACCGAACCCTCACCAGAGCCCCCAGGCCGATCAGGACGAGCCAGATGAAAGGCTCGAACCAAATCAGCAGCATGGACATCACAGGCAAAAACCCAAGAATTATCCTCCTGGCCGTAACCTTTCCATTTGACAAGGTACTGAAGCTTCCGTCTCGAAAAACGAGAATCCAAAATCTTCTCAACCACATACTCCAACTCCCCATCAACCAACACAGGAGCCGGAGGATCAACAGAGGGAAGAACGGGCACCACTTATTTCCGCAATAAAGATCTATGGAAAACATTATGGATAGCAAAAGATGCCGGAAGGGCCAAACGAAAAGACACCGGATTGATAATCTCAGAAATCCTATAAGGACCAATAAACTGAGGCTTAAACTTAGGGGAAGAAACCTTCATTGGAACATGATGAGAAGACAACCAGACCAAATCCCCAACCCGAAGCCGGGAACCAACACACCGACGACAATTAGCAAAACGTTGCGCCTCCTCCTGAGACAACACCAAATTGTCCACCACATGAGCCCAAATTTGCTGCAACCTGTCCACCACAGAATCCACACCAGGACAATCAGAAGGCTCAACCTGCCCTGAAGAAAAACGAGGATGAAAACCAAAATTACAAAAAAAAAGGCGAAACCAAGGTGGCCGAACTAGCCCGATTATTAAGGGCAAACTCGGCCAATGGCAAGAAAGCCACCCAATCATCCTGATCAGCAGACACGAAGCATCTCAAATAAGTTTCCAAAGTCTGGTTGGTTCGCTCGGTTTGGCCATTTGTCTGAGGATGAAATGCGGAAGAAAAAGACAAATCAATGCCCAGCCTAGCACAAAAGGCTCGCCAAACCTAGAAACAAACTGGGAACCTCTGTCGGACACAATATTCTCCGGAATACCATGCAAACGAACCACATGCTGAACAAACAACGGAACCAAATCAGAAGAGGAAGGTAACTTAGGCAAAGGCACCAAATGAACCATCTTAGAAAACCGGTCACAAACCACCCAGATAACTGACATCCTCTGGGAAACCGGAAGGTCTGAAATAAAATCCATAGAAATATGCGTCCAAGGCCTCTCAGGGACCGGCAAAGGCAAAAGCAACCCACTAGCGCGGGAACAACAAGGCTTAGCCCGCGAACAAGTCCCACAGGACTGCACAAAAGAACGCACATCCCGCGACAAAGAAGGCCACCAAAAAGACCTTCCAACCAAATCTCTGGTACCAAAAATACCAGGATGACCAGCCAACACGGAACAATGAACCTCCGAAATCACCCTACTAGTCCATTTATCAGGAACGAACAGTTTCCCCACTGGACAGCGGTCAGGTTTGTCAGCCTGAAATTCCTGAAGGACCCGTCGTAGATCAGGGGAGATGGCAGAAAGAACCACCCCTTCCTTTAGAATGCCGACCGGTTCAAGGACCTCCGGAGAATCAGGCAAAAAGCTCCTAGAGAGGGCATCAGCTTTAATATTCTTAGAACCCGGAAGATACGAGACCACGAAATCAAAACGGGAGAAAAACAAAGACTATCGAGCCTGTCTAGGATTCAGCCGCTTGGCAGACTCGAGGTAAATCAGATTTTTATGATCGGTCAAAACCACAATGCGATGCTTGGCTCCCTCAAGCCAATGTCGCCATTCCTCGAACGCCCACTTCATAGCCAACAATTCCCGATTGCCGTCATCATAATTACGTTCAGCAGGCGAAAACTTTCGGGAAAAGAGGGCACATGGCCTCATCAAGGAACCATCAGAATTCCTCTGAGACAAAACGGCCCCTGCCCCAATCTCAGAAGCGTCAACCTCAACTTGAAATGGAAGAGAAACATCTGGCTGACGCAACACCGGAGCAGAAGTAAATCGGCGTTTAAGCTCCTGAAAGGCAGAGACAGCCACAGAGGACCAATTCATTACATCAGCGCCTTTTTTTGTCAAATCGGTCAGGGGTTTAACCACACTGGAGAAGTTAGCAATGAAACGGCGATAAAAATTAGCAAAGCCCAAAAATTTCTGAAGACTCTTCACGGACGTGGGCTGAATCCAATCATGAATGGCTTGAACCTTAACCGGATCCATCTCTATAGATGAGGGAGAAAAAATAAAGCCCAAAAAAGAAACCTTCTGCACTCCAAAAAGACACTTAGACCCCTTCACAAACAAAGCATTATCACGAAGGATCTGAAAAACCATCCTGACCTGTTTCACATGAGACTCCCAATCATCGGAAAAAATCAAAATGTCATCCAAATATACAATCATAAATTTATCAAGATAATTCCGGAAGATATCATGCATGAAGGACTGAAAAACAGATGGAGCATTAGAGAGCCCGAAGGGCATCACAAGGTATTCAAAATGGCCCTCGGGCGTATTAAACGCAGTTTTCCATTTGTCACCCTGCTTAATACGAATAAGATTATATGCCCCTCGAAGGTCAATCTTAGTAAACCAACTAGCCCCCTTAATCCTAGCAAACAAATCAGAAAGCAAAGGCAAAGGGTATTGAAATTTGACCGTGATCTTATTCAAAAGGCGATAATCTATACAAGGTCTCAAGGAGCCATCCTTCTTGGCAACAAAAAAAAAAATCCCGCTCCCAATGGTGAAGACGATGGCCGAATATGCCCTTTCTCCAAAGACTCCTTAATATAACTCCGCATAGCGGTATGTTCAGGCACCGACAGGTTGAAAAGTCGGCCCTTAGGAAACTTACAACCTGGAATCAAGTCAATAGCACAATCACAGTCCCTATGCGGTGGAAGGGAACTGGACTTGGGCTCATTGAACACATCCTGAAAATCAGACAAGAACTCTGGAACTTCAGAAGGGGGGGAAGAGGAGATTGACATCAAAGGAACGTCACCATGAACTCCCTGACAACCCCAATTAGTCACAGACATAGATTTCCAATCCAACACCGGATTATGTACCTGCAACCATGGAAAACCCAGCACAATAGCATCATGCAAATTATGCAACACCAAAAAGCGACAATCCTCCCGATGGGCTGGTGCCATGCACATGGTCACCTGTGTCCAAAACTGGAGTTTATTTTTTGCCAAAGGTGTAGCATCAATGCCCCTTAAAGGAATAGGGTTCTCCAAAGACTGCAAGGGGAAACCACAACGTCTAGCGAATTCAAAGTCCATTAAATTCAAAGCGGCGCCAGAATCTACAAACGCCATGACAGAAAATGACGACAATGAGCAGATCAATGTCACAGATAACAGAAATTTAGGTTGTACGGTACCAATGGTAACTGAACTAGCGATTCTCTTAATACGCTTAGGGCAGACCAAAATGACATGAGAAGCATCGCCACAGTAAAAACACAACCCATTCTGACGTCTGAATCCCCGTCGTTCAGCTCCAGAAAGAATCCTATCGCACTGCATAGGCTCAGGTATCTGCTCTGAGGACAAAGCCACAGCGCGCACAACTCTGCGCTCACGCAGGCGCCGATCAATCTGAATGGCCAGAGACATAGAATCGCTCAGACCAATAGACGTGGGAAACCCCACCATAACATCTTTAACAGATTCAGAAAGACCCTTTCTGAAAATTGCCGCCAAAGCATCCTCATTCCATTTAGTCAGCACAGACCATTTTCTAAATTTCTGACAATACAATTCTGCCGCTTCTTGACCCTGAAACAGGGTCAACAAGGTCTTCTCAGCATGATCCACAGAATTTGGTTCATCATATAATAACCCTAGAGCCTGAAAGAAGGCTTCTACATTAAGCAAGGCAGGATTCCCAGATTCCAGGGAAAATGCCTAATCCTGAGGATCGCCACGCAGCAGGGAGATGACTATTTTAACCTGCTGAATGGGATCACCAGAAGAACGAGGTTTCAGAGCAAAAAACAGTTTACAGTTATTTTTAAAACTCAAAAATTTAGACCTGTCCCCAAAAAATAACTCAGGAGTTGGAATCTTAGGCTCTAAAACCGGAGTCTGAACAATATAATCGGAAATATTCTGTACCCTAGCAGCTAGTTGGTCTACACGAGAAGCTAATCCCTGAACATCCATGCTAGCACACAGCTCCTCAGTCACCCAGAGGAAAAGAGGAAAGGAAAGACAAAACAGACTGCAGAAAAAAAATGGCTCAGGACTTTTCTTCCCTTCTTCTGAGATGCATTTAACTCATTGTTGGCCAGTTGTACTGTTATGATCCGGTGACCCTGGAGCCGCAAGAGACTATCTCTGGAGTAGGTGGTACCTGTACTGACCGCAATCCTAATACTGACACCACAACTAGAAGTAGCCGTGGGATGTACCTAACCAGGCCTAGACACCTCGACACAGCCGGAGGACTAAATACCCCTAAAGATGGAAATGGGAAATCCTATCTTGCCTCAGAGCAGAGCCCCAAAGGATAGGCAGCCCCCCACAAATATTGACTGTGAGTTTAGGAGGAAATACGTACACAGGCAGAAAAAACAGAGTTTAGCAAAAGAGGCCCTTCTAGCTAGATAGAAAGGATAGGACAGAGTTCTAAGCGGTCAGTATTAAAACACTAGAAAATTCCACAGCAGAAAATACTATATACTACATCTAACTAAAGACATAGGATGTATATCTGCATCTCCAGAGAAACCAGCATGACAGAAAAATCCAAACAAGTCAAGCTGGACAAAAACACAATAGATTGCACTGCACATAAAAGCACACTGCATGCGTGCTACAGAGAACCAAAACAAGGAACTTATCTTAGCTGAAATGACAGCAGGGCAGTGGAGCCAGACAGAGATGCAATCCCTCCAAGATACAATGGACAACTGGCAGGGATTGATGGATCCTACAAACCTAAATACCTAATAGAGCTGCAATAAGCAGAAACACCTGCCCTGGCCTATAATCCAGAGACCACTGCACTACCACTAACAACCACCGGAGGGAGCCCAAGAGCAGAATTCACAACAGATAAGCCCCTGATGGCAGTGAGGTTACCTCACCATCGATTTTGGGGGTGACAGGTTCCCTTTAAAGAAAATATGTATTTTCATATTTTATTCTTAAAGGGGAGTTCCAGTTTAGTAAAATTTCACAGCTTAAAGAGGTTGTCTAGTTAAAAAGATATATATTTGGGGCTGCTTTATTTGAGATTCTTTGAGGATCAGATATAAAGAGCGTCTCACTTTCTGGAGGACCTGTGCTGCCCTCAGTAGTGTAACTAGAGTCCGATGGGCCCCGATGCAAAAATTTGGACCCATGCCAACCCCCTGCATGTTGGTCAGATTCTCATCCTTGTCCTCCTCACCTGCCCCCCAGGTCCAGCCATTACCACATCCTCGCAGAATCCTCACAAACCTAGACATTCACAGACTCTCAGACTCTCTCCTACCCCTCTCCTCCATATCTTCACTCCATGACACGGACAGTGCCACCGCTTTCTATAACACCACCCTCACATGAGCTATAGACTCAGTCGCCCCTCTCACGCATGGCGAAGTGCGACAAACCAATAGGCAACCCTGGCATAACAATCTCACAAAAAAACTTTGACAAGCATCCAGGGTCACGGAGCGGCGTTGGAAGAAAACACGCCTGCCAGACGACTTCACTGCTGTCAAACAAGCTACACTTGACTTCAAATCAGCCCTCACCTCTGCTAAACAGACCTATTTCACTAACCTTGTATCTTCACTATCCTACAACCCAAAACAACTGTTCAGCACATTTAACTCTCTCCTCCGCCCACCACTGCCACCTCCAACTCACTTCATCTCTTCCGAGGACTTTGCCACCTACTTCAAAAACAAGATCGACCAAACAAGGCAAACCTTTACTTGTTCACCACCCCAACCACTCCATATACCAGACCTCTGCCCTTCCCTAATAACCTCCCTCTCCAACATCACTGAAGGAGAGCTTACTCGCCTCTTTTCCAAATCACACCTCACCACTTGTGCACTTGACCCATCCCTTCCCACCTGCTCCCCAACCTCCCTAACACGCTCATTCCAGCCCTAACCCATCTCTTCAACCTATCGCTCTCTTCTGGTACCTTCCCCTCTGCCTTCAAACTTGCCACCATCACACCCATCCTCAAAAAAACTAATCTTGACCCAACTGCTATGCCCAGCTATCGCCCCATATCACTGCTCCCGTTTGCTTCAAAACTCCTTGACCAGCATGTCCATGCTCAACTGTCCTCCCACCTCTCATCTAACTCTCTCCTTGACAAACTCCAATATGACTTCCGCACCCACCACTGCACCAAAGCTGCCCTGACAAAAATTACTAATGACTTAGTCACAGCCAAAGCTAACAGACAGTTCTCCATCCTCCTCCTTCTTGACCTGTCCTCTGCTTTCGACACAGTCGATCACTGCCTACTGCTACAGATTCTTTCTTCCCTTGGCATCAAATACCTCGCCCTGTCCTGGATTGCCTCATACCTATCCAACCGCACATTTAGCGTTTCCCACTCCCACACTACCTCCTCATCCCACCCTCTCTCTGTTGAAGTCCCTCAAGGCTCTGTCCTAGAGCCCCTACTTTTTTCCATCTATACCCTTGGCCTAGGACAACTCATAAAGTCCCATGGCTTCCAGTACTACCCGTATGCAGACGACACTCAGATCTACCTCTCTGGCCCAGATGTCACCTCCCTGCTGTCCAGAATCCCGAAGTGTCTGTCAGCCATATCCTCCTTCTTCACCTCTCGCTTCCCAAAACTCAATGTAGACAAAACCGAATTCATCATCTTTCCCCCACCTCACGTATCTCCCCTACCCGATCTATCTATTATGGTAAACGGCATCACGCTCTCTCCCGCACCTGAAATCCGCTGCCTCAGGGTAACTCTCGACTCTGCCCTGTCCTTCAAACCTCACGTCCAAGCTCTTGCCACCTCCTGTCGCCTCCAACTCAAAAATATTGCCAGAATCCATTCCTTCCTCAGCCCACAATCTACCAAAACTCTTGTGCATGCTCTCATCAACTCCCGCCTCGATTACTGCAACACCCTCCTCTGTGGCCTCCCAGCTAACTCTCTTGCACCACTCCAGTCTGTCCTCAACTCTGCTGCCCGCCTAATCCACCTCTCTCCTCGCTACTCCCCTGCTTCTCCCCTCTGCAAATCCCTCCACTGGCTCCCAATTCCCCAAAGAATCCAGTTCAAACTACTAACACTGATCTACAAAGCCATCCACAACCTGTCCCCTCCCTATATCTCTGAACTAATCTCCCAATATCTTCCCTCATGTAATCTTCGATCCTCCCAAGACCTCCTACTCTCCTCCACACTTATTCGTTCCTCACACAACCGCCTCCAAGATTTCTCCCGAATATCCCCCATCCTCTGGAATTCCATGCCTCAACACGTTCGATTATCCACCACCCTCGGATCCTTCAGACGGAACCTGAAAACCCATCTCTTCAGGAAAGCCTACACCCTACAATAACCATTAACCATGCTGCCGCCTCACCACCGCCAGAGCCGCCGCCTCACCACCGCCAGAGCCGCCGCCTCACCACCGGCAGAGCAGCCGCCTCACCACCGCCAGAGCCGCCGCCTCACCCCTACCTTCTGTCTCTTCCCCACTATCCCACAGAATCTAAGTCCGCAAGGACAGGGTTCTCTCCCCTCTGTACCAGTCTGTCACTGTAAACCTGTTTACTGTAAACGATATCTACAACCCTGTATGTAACCCCTTTCTCATGTTCAGCACCATGGAATTAATGGTGCTATATAAATGATAATAATAATAATGTATGGGCCTTTGTAACATTCTAAATCTTATAAGGACATACCACCCTTGGCCCCTTTCAGGTATATATTTCCCCCAATCCTAGGTCCTTCCAGATATATCCCTAGGTTTCTTCCTGGTATATATGTCCCCCATCCTGGTATATATGTCCCCATCATTGTATAAATGACCCACTTCTCAGTATATATCTTCCCCATCCTGGTATATATGCCCCTCATCCTAGGTTCCTTCCTGGTATATATGTTCCCCATCCTGGTATATATGCCCCCCATCCTGGACCCCCTCCTGGTATATACTGTATGCCCCCATCCTGGGCTCCTTCTTGGTATATATCTTCCCCATCATGGTATATATGCCTCCATCTAGTACCCCTTCCTGGGATATATGTCCCCATCCTGGGTATATGCCTCCTATTCTGGTGTAATGTTCTCCATCTTGGACCCCATCCCCATCCTGGTATAAATGTCCCCATCTTGGTCCCCTTCCTGTTATAAATATGTTCCCATTCTGGGTTCCTTAATGGTATATATGTCTCCTATCCTGGTATAATGTTCCCCATCTTGAGCCCCATCCTGATATATGTCTCTCATCCTGGGCACCTTTCTGGTTTATATGTGTCCCATCCTGGTATATATCCAGTCCACTGACCTGTTGCTCTGTGGTCAGTACCCCTGTCTGTTGAGCTATTGCCTTTTCTTCCCTATCCAAATACTGATGGCTTTTATTGTCTTTGTTATCCATTCTTGGTTTGCTCCTCTCCATGTGTTTTCCACTTTCCCATTTTGGTCTACCCTATCACATTCTGGGGTGGGTTTTATATGTTTACCCTTTACTGCATTTCCTTGCTGGCTATAAGTCTAGGTGGACTTGGGTTGAGAAGTTCCAGCCCTTCAGCTAAGGGGTTTACCTTGCATGGTCAACACCAGTTGAATTTGTTCAGTGAGTCTGTTTGTTTTCCTTCCCAACTCCTCTTCCTTTCAACTCTTTAGGTTTCTGGGAGGTTACACTTGTTCAGGTTACTTTTGGTTCTCCTTTGCTTTCCTTCTCTACCTTATATGAACATGTTTTAATTTTCACACCCTGGTTTTCGTATCTTCCTGCACATTTTACTCTCTTCTTGTTGGCAGTGTAATGCAGCCTCACATCTGGTCCCTCAGCAGGTAGGAGAAACCCCTCAATTGTCCTTTAAGGAGCCAGGTCGGAAATGGTATTTTTGAGATGTATGACTAGGGTCTTTTTAGTCTGTACAGGGAACAGTTGGATGTGGGTGCGGCGTTTCCCTGTAATAGGTCTTCCT
Organism: Ranitomeya variabilis; assembly: GCF_051348905.1. Classification (NCBI taxonomy): domain Eukaryota; kingdom Metazoa; phylum Chordata; class Amphibia; order Anura; family Dendrobatidae; genus Ranitomeya; species Ranitomeya variabilis. The sequence goes on from NC_135236.1 coordinate 52,910,287, forward strand.
TTTTTCCGTTACTCATAAATAAGTGTGTGTTGCGTTCATAACATTATAGCCAGCCCTTAGTGTGTTTTAGAGCGTCAACATGGATCCAATGAACACATTAGCCACACAATTATAAACTTTATCCTTGGAAGTTGCGGATATCAAGCGTCAACAATAACTTACATGTTCAGCTGCTCCAAATTACTCGTTCCAACACAGCGTCACAGTGGAACCCAAGGTAAAGTTGCTGGACTGCTTAGACAGGGACAGGAGTAAGTTCTCAATCTTTTTTGCCTCCTGCAAGTTATACTTTCGCCTCCTGTCTCCTCTGGTTCCGAGCGTCAACAAGTGGGAATTGTTTTGTCTTTGCTCCGCGGAGCAACATCAGGCATGGACATTTTCTTTGACAGAGGATTCCCTGGTGTTGTCCTCTGATGAGGCATTTATTTTCAACTCTTTTGCTTTATTTATGACGACCCTGACAAAGTCACTGTGGCTGAATCCAAGATCCATAAGTTGGTTCAGGGAGGCTGTAGAGCTGAGGACTACTGCTCAGAGTTTAGCCTCTGGGCAAGATAGACCTCCTGGAATGACCCTGCTCTTCGGAGTCAGTTCTGCCTGGGACTTTTGGATTAGATTAAGAACATGCTGGTCTACAGTCCTTGTTTACAGTCCCTGGAGACAGATACAGTATGTGTCACAGGGATACTGCTGGGGCCAGAAGATCTCGGCATGTGCAACCCCTGCACATTAGATCTGCTTCATATTCATTTTAGCAGTGCAATTGGAGCGTCCCCGTGGGGCCGTGGGGTACTCGGTACCTGCGATTCACAGGGGGATGTCATGGTGGCTGACCCGGTCTGTGGCTCTGCTGGGACGTCCGTGTAAAAGGGAAAGGTCTTTAAAGGGGAATGTTCGTGACACCACCTGTGGTATTCGGTCAGGGTGACCGACGCTGCTTTAAGGGGTCCGCTGGGGTGATGTTATTGCAGCTAGATGGTATACCTTCCCACAGGTGAAGTGTATCCCCAGGGCTTCCCAGTGTGTAGATGGTGGAATGGTGAGAGGCGCAGTGAAGAACGAGGACACAAGGTTGCAGTCTCCTTACCTTTTACTGAAGGCTTCAGCATCCACAATCCATAGCACCAGACCACGGGGTAGGCAGAGTCCGGCCGATTTGGAGGCAAGTCCAGAGTCCCCTTATCTAGGTAGAAATCAGTAGCCTTCCTCTAGTGCCGTGGTGTTGTAGTACCTTACTGCTAAGCCTCTCATAAGGTCCTCACAGATGTCGTAGATGTTATTGGTGTTATATCTCTCTCTCTCTGTCACCCAGATGGATAGGACAAACCCGTATGACCGGTGAATTGAGGTGTTTTACAGGGACTCTATCATGCCCCAGCCTCTTGTGGGTGCCACTGCCTCCTGGGTATAGGGGCGGATCAGTAACGTGGAATTAGCTGGCCTGCCGGTCTCTGGAGCAAGGCATAAAGGACTGTTGCTCCCTCGGTGTTCCGGCTACCAGGCTCCTGCGCCTCAGAAGGAGGCAGCCTGTGTCGGGCAGAACTCCTTCTGGTATCCACTCCTTTTGCTATGACTTCTTCACCCTCTCTACAATACAATTCTCTTTAGTGTCCGTTCTTAGAAACTGCCGCACTTAGGGCAGGCACAGCTTCGTGTCCTTCTGTCCCAGCCTCTGACAGTATCCCACCCCTGTCAGGGACCAACTACCTGAGCAAACCTCAGCCAGCAACTGCCTAACTTCCTCTCCAGGCCACCAGTTTAACCTAAGTGTGAAGAGTGCCCTAATAAATAGGAGCATAGCTCCCCCTGGTGGACTAAAGTATGAAATATGTTGCATGTTTGTGAAACCTGGATTCAGTTGTCCTTCTTTGCCTCCAAACCTAACATCACTCCCCCCCTAGAGGAGAATGATATTACTGCAACGACCAGGACCCTGGGGCACTGCACAATTATTCCTTGCTCTGTTATTGCAAGGGTCAATGTGTGTTCTGTCTATCTACTGGAGCTCTCTGACCTGAATTGTCTCAACTGTTCTGTATTGTCCACTCCTCTTAGGTATATATGATCACATTTGCACTAAGGAATTGCTGGTGATTCCTAGTTTGGTGGTGAAGAAGAGTTCTGCATTACTAGCAGTCGGTTGGTGTTGTTAACAAGAGATTAGAGATGGGTGAACCCGAACAGTAAAGTTCGGAATCCGTACCGAACTACTGTTCGGTCACGGACACTGAACACGGACTTCACCAGGAAGTCTGTGTTACTGTTCGGTTGCGGTCCCCCGAACACAGGGTGTTTATCGCACTGCCATATGCATGACAGCGCAGCAAACACAGCTTCTGATCGGTGGTGAAATCATCACCGCCGGTCAGAGAGCCGCAGTTCCCACACTGTCAACCGACACCTGTTGCTGCTAATAACAGTGAAAGCAGGAGCAACTGATGTGAGTATCCATCAGCCGGTGTCTGCACTATAAGTAAATAATTAAAGAAAAAAGACGGGGTGGGTTCCCCTGTATTTTTTATAACCAGCCAGGCAAAACTCACAGCTGGGGGCTGCAACTCTCAGCTGTTAGCTTCAGCAAGGCTGGTTATCAAGAATAGAGAGGTCCCCACGCCATATTTTTAAATTAAAATATATATAAAAAAAAAACAACGTAGGGTACCTCCCATTTTTGACAACTGCTAAAGCAGACAGCTGGGGCTGGTAAGGGGCCATGGATATTGCCCCCCCGTCCTAAAAATAGCAGCCCAGAAAAGGCGCATCTATTAGATGTGCCAATTCTGGCGCTTTGCCCAGCTCTTCCCACTTGCCCTGTAGTGGTGGCAAGTGGGGTTCATATTTGTGGGGTTGATGTCACCTTTGTATTGTCAGGTGACATCAAGCCCACGGATTACTAATGGAGAGGTGTCTATAAGACGCCTATCCATTACTAATCGTATAGTTACATAGTAAATAAAGACACATCCAGAATAAAGTATTTTATTAGAAATAAAGCAAAATATACTTTTACTTTTTTATTTAAAAATTACAAATACAGTTATACTCACCTAACGCCTAATTCCACTTAATCCCTCATCTCCTGTAAGAATACAAAAATAGAAAACAACAATATCCCTCACCTGTCTGTTAGCACGAGTGACCTAAGGACATGGCTTGAGGATGTCTGGAAGCATGCCTAGCATGGGGAAGAACTGTCTGCAGCATGGGTGAGTGAAGAGACACGCTGGAGCGATTACTCCTTTCAGCTGCTCCTTCTTTCACTGTTATTAGCAGCAGCAGGCCTCAGCTGATGGGAGCAATAGTCCCATCAGCTGACACCAAAGACCAGAGGTGAACTTTATGCTATTTTTAGGCTGGAGCGGTCAATATCCATGGGCCCTTAGCAGCCTGAGAATACCAGCCTCCAGCTGTCTGCTTTAGCAAGGCTGGTTGTCAAAAATGGGGGGACTCCATGCCGTTTTTTTTAAATTATTTATTTAAATAATTTAAAAATACAGCATGAGGACTCCTCTATTCTTGATAACCAGTCTTGCTGAAGTTGACAGCTGAGGGCTGCAGCCCTCATCTGTGAGTTTTGCCTGTCTGGTTATCAAAAATACAGGGGAACCCATGCCAGTTTTTTCATTATTATTTATTTACAGCGCAGGAGGCAGCTGATGAATATCCAATCAGCCGATTCTTCTCTTACTGTTAGTAGCGGCAGCAGGCGTAGGCTGATGGGAGCAGTAGTCCCATCAGCTGACACCAGTGACTGGAGGTGAACTTTATACCTCCAATCATAGCTGCTGGCTCACACTGTCTTTTGACAGTATGGGAACTCCGGCTCTCTGACCGGTGGGGATGATTTCACCGCCGATCAGTTCTCATGCACATGACAGCGTGGCAAACACTGGATGTTCAGGCCACCTGTTCAAGTGAATTGGGTTTGGGTCCTGGTACTGTTCTGGCACCCAAACCCAAACTTTTTGTAACTGTTTATCAGAACCCGTCAGACCCAAACATCCAGGTGTCCGCCCATCTCTACAGGAGATATCTGCTTGGATTTGGTATTGGGTGTTAATCCTAATCCTCTTTGCCATTTGGTTTGTCCCTCCTATAGTTCCCTTGATTTCCACTTATTTGTTTTCTATGTTTATAGTTTTCTTTTACCCCTGTCTGTTTTCCCAGTCTGTCAGGTTTGTGTTTTCATATACACTCCTGTACCATACCTCCCTGGTGGGGGAGGAAACAGGTCAGCATGCATATAAGAGCATAGCAAGGAATGAGACCCCAGAATCTCAACCATCAGGGGTAATCTAGGAAACAGGGATAGCCTAGGGTCCTCCTAGTTTGAGGGACTGGGATGAAGCCCATTGCTTTAGGAAATCTTGCTACCAGTATCGTGACATTATCACCAGCCAATACTTTTTTAGATTAACTATGGATCCTGTGGCTGCTTTTGCTGTACAGTTACAAACACTTAGCATTTTCCCTGACACCTGATTTCTAGTCGCTTCAGATGGTCGAGGAATTGTTTAAAGCTTTGGATCTAATTTATGATGAGTCTTTCTGGCTGAGTCTAAATTACGTTGGATTTAGCAGGTAGACCGGCAAGCGGAGGAGTATTGCTCCGAGTTCCATAGGTGTTCTACGGATACTCGATGGAATGATCCCAAGCTCAGTTTCTAATTTTCACTGGGGATCTCAGAGAAGGTAAAAGATGTCTTTCTTCTTTATGAGTCCCATGTCTCTAGCAATATGAGTGGACCGCTGTCTACGAGGGAGACAAAAAGAAACATCTCAATCTTTGTGTGGGTCAGGTATCAATGGAACCTAGAGCTGAGTCTACCGAGAAACCTATGCAGTTGAGTGGGACGAACCATTGTACCGATCCTCTTGCAGTCCGGCACAAAGAAGAAGTGTTTTTTTTGTGGCAAGAAGAGCCATTTTGAGGGCACCTGTCCATTCTTACTTAGTTGCAAACAAACATTTGAAAAACTAAGAAGCCCGGGTGTACACATGTTCTCTGTGGGCAGGTTGTAATTATTTTTACCTGTCGAGATCCATTTAGGCAAAAGTAAGGTGGTTATGTCGGCTATTTTTGGACAGTGGGGTGAGGTTTAATCTGATTGATGCCTGGTTCGTCCAGGACTAGGATCTCAGTCTTTATAAGTCGTCAAGGCCTATACCTTTAATAGCTATCGATTCTGCATTCTTAGGCCAAGGGTATTTTACTCAGGTCATTTGTAGGTAGGGGCCATGCACACAGAATCTATTTATTGTTATGTGTTAGAGGGCTTGCCCTTCCTGGTGATTCTTGGTCTACCTTGGCTGACATTACACAATCCCATGGTGGACTGGCAGACTCAGGAAGTAGTAAGATGGAGCAATTACTGTCAAAAACACTGCATGTGCACCTTGGTCTCTGCTGGAATACCTGTCTTATTTTGAGGTTATGTTCTCGGAACAGGGGTGTCAAGAACTTCCAACTTATGGACCATATGATTGCTCCATTAATTTAATTTCTGGGGTCAAGTTGTCTAACAGCAGGTTATATAATGTTTCAGGTCAGAGGGGCAGGCCATGTAGGACTACAGTATATCACTGAAAGTCTAGCTAAGAGTAATCTCCTGTTGCAGCAAAGTTTTTCTTTGTTAAGAAAAAGGATGTGGAGGTTACATCCCTGCTTAGATTTCCGAGAACTAAATTGGATCAAGGTTCGGGATCCGTACCCTCTCTCTCTCATTCCGGATCTCTATAATCAGATTGTTGGTGCTAATTTGTATTAACAGGGAGGATTAGTGGAAGACTGCTTTTAATACACCAGAGGGACACTAGGAAAACTTTCTTATGCCATTTGGGTTGACTAATGCTCCCGCCGTTTTTCAGCACTTTGCAAACTTTTTTTGTGCCATCTAGCAGGTAGATTTGTGGTAGTCTCTGTGGATGACATATTGATTTATTTGCTGGACTCCAAGTCTCATCAGGTACATGTCAGACAGGTCTTTCAAATACTCAGGGAAAATAAATTGTATGTCAAATCAGAGAAATGTATGTTTTCGGTTCAGGAGATCCCTTTTCTGGGGTAGCTATTATTGTCCACCGGTTTTTGCATGGATTCAGAGAAAGTCCAGGAGTTACTGGATTGCGATCATCCTGAAAACTTAAAACCTTTCCATAGGTTTTTAGGATTCACCAATTATTACCTTAAGTTCATGAAGAACTTTTTTGGTAGTGGCCAAACCACTTACAGATATGACCAGGAAAGGGATGGACTTTTCTTAATGGTTCATTCTGGTCAGTGAGGCATTTGCTGCTTTGAAGAGATATACTGCTTCTGTACCGATTCTTATATCTCCTGACGTCACTCAGCCACCCATTGTGGAGATTGAGGCATCAGAGGTGGGGGTGGGGGCTGTATTGTTGCATCTCCAAGTAAATGGTGTCTGTGTGCATACTCCTCTAATCAATATCTTAAATAGGTTATCCCCTAATGGTCTCATTAGAGATTATGAATGTAATCACATTATGTGATTTTGAGCATCCTGTTTTCCTTTTTTAGCTCTCTTTTTTGTATTTTAGATATCTCAGATGCGCTGATTGAATATTGGATATGTTATTCTCTCCATCGAATCATACAACATGCAAGTGAATATTAATATATTATTTTTTGTGGCATTAGAAATAGATTTTTTCTGTGGATTTAGTAAATATTGTCATCATATAATATGTGTCATGGGGTTACCGCAACAGAGAGGAGCCAGAAGACAGGAGCATCTGATTGCTCCTACTCCTGCGCTGAAAAGAAGCACTTCACCTTCTTTTTAAATGATGTAAATTAATTTTGGCAGTATGGGGGTTAATAAACCATGTTGGGAGCTCTGGGAGTCTGGGCTTTCAAGTATGCACCATTAGCCACTCCCTTTCCCTATATATAATCTGGGTCCTGACTGAAACACATTGTCAGAGTTAGCTTTTGCTGCATGGCTGGAAGGATAGGAGTTAGTAGTTATATGAGTAGGAGTTTGATGGATTCAGATGTGACTGTTGCTTGGTTTTGAGTGTGTGATAATTCCCTTTCCTTCTCCTACTTTGGTTTTCCCCATTCTTCGCTCCCCTATGCATTCCTCTGTTATATGTGAGTGAATATGTGTATGCCTAGTATTTTCCATTGCCCCTGTTTGCGTTACCTTGTTCGTCTGGTTGGTGTACTACGGTGCACAACTACTCCCCTCTTCCCTGCGTGGGGTAAGGGTACACACTGAGGGCGAATTCAGGAGATAAGGCAAGGTACGTGGCCCTGGCATCTTCACCTTCAGAAGTAAACTGGGCAACAGGACGAGCTCAGGCGCCCCCTAGCGTTAGGGATAGGGAAGGAGACCCTGGTCTCGGGTCACCCGACAACCGAGTTGTGACAATATGGATTTTGTAATATTGCGATATGAATGTAGAATTTTAATAAATTGAAATAAATTTATAGATCAGAGATAGTAAATATTAAACTTTGTATTATTGATACAGGGTAAATTAATGAATATGTCTGATCATTTTTGTGATAATTTTATGATATATGACATCTTATTTTTGTCTATGTACATTATTCAACTTTGCATTTATTGATATCCAAAGAGGCAATTTTACGTGTTTGTATAAGCAGGGATATGTTTTATTGTATTTTTTTTCTATTTTTTTTGTATATGTTGGAAATATTTCATATATGGATTTGGTGTTTGTTGATGATTTATGCATATTACTGTATATATTTGTTCAATTATATATCTGTTTATTATACAGTAGGGGAAATTAATATTTGATCCCTTGCTGATTTTGTATGTTAGCCCACTGACTAAGACATGAACCGTCTATAATTTTAAGGGTAGGTTAATTTTAACATTGAGAGATAGAATATCAAAAATAAAATCCAGAAAATCACATTGTATAAATTATATAAATTTATTTGCATTTTGCAGTGAGAAATAAGTATTTGATCCCTTACCAACCATTAAGAGTTCTGGCTTCTACAGGCTAGCTAGACTCTCCTAATCAACTTGTTACCTGCATTAGAGACAGCTATCTTACACAGTGACCTTTCTAAAAGAGTCCTGTCCACAGACTCAATAAATCAGTCAGACTCTAACCTCTACAACATGGGCAAGACCAAAAAACTTTATAAAGATGTCAGGGACAAGATCATAGACCTGCACAAAGCTGGAATGGGCTACAAAACCATAAGTAAGACGCGGGGTGAGAAGAAGACAACTGTTGGTGCAATAGTAAGAAAATGACTGTCAATCGACATCGATCTGGGGCATCATGCAAAATCTCACCTCGTGGGGTATCCTTGATCATGAGGAAGGTGAGAAATCAGCCTAAAACTACACGGAGGGAACTTGTTAATGATCTCAAGGCAGCTGGGACCGCAGTCACCAAGAAAACATTTGGTAACACATTACGCCGCAAAGGTTTAAAATCCTGCAGTGCCCGCAAGGTCCCGCTGCTTAAGAAGGCACATGTGCAGGCCTGTCTGAAGTTTGCCAATGAACACCTGGATGATTCTGTGAGTGATTGGGAGAAGGTGCTGTGGTCAGATGAGACAAAAATTTAGCTCTTTGGCATTAACTCAACTCGCCGTGTTTGGAGGAAGAGAAATGCCTATGACCCAAAGAACACCGACCCCACTGTCAAGCATGGAGATGAAACATTGTTTTGGGGGTGTTTCTCTGCTAAGGGCCCAGGACTACTTCACCGCATCAGTGGGAGAATGGATGGAGCCATGTACCGTAAAATCCTGAGTGACAACCTCCTTCCCTCCACCAGGACATTAAAAATGAGTCATGGCTGGGTCTTCCAGCAAGACAATGACCCAAAACAAACAGCTAAGGCAACAAAGGAGTGGTTCAAAAAGAAGCACGTTAGGGTCATGCAGTGGCCTAGCCAGTCTCCAGACCTTAATTCCATAGAAAACGTATGGAGAGAGTAGAAGCTCCGAGTTGCAAAGCGACAGCCCCAAAATCTTAATGATTTAGAGATGATCTGTAAACAGGAGTGGACCAAAATTCCTCCTGACATGTGCGCAAACCTCATCATCAACTACAAGAAATGTCTGACTGCTGTGCTTGCCAACAATGGTTTTGCCACCAAGTGTTAAGTCTTGTTTGCCAGAGGGATCAAATACTTATTTCTCACTGCAATATGCAAATAAATGTATATAATTTATACAATGTGATTTTCTGGATTTTATTTTTGATATTCTATCTCTCAATGTTAAAATTAACCTACCCTTAAAATTATAGACTGTTCATGTCTTTGTCCGTGGGCAAACTTACAAAATCAGCAAGGGATCAAATACTTATTTTCCCCACTGTATGTATATTTGTTTAATTATTAATGTATTATATTTAGTTTTAGCTTGGAATGATTATTTGATTTACGTTTTGTTCATATGTTAATGATTATGATATAATTTCCTTGGGATTGTTGTATATAAAACCTTTTTTGTAACATTATTCCACAATTTACAAAAGCCTGAGATGGGACGAAACGTCTTGTGTGGATTTTCATGTATCAGATTAAATGTCCTTCAGGTAAGCGGTTTGTCCCTGTGAGCCTCAGTCTTAGAATTTTGAGTGAACATCACAATTCGGTGCTGGCCGGACATCCTGGTAGTAAAACCACCACAGATCATCTTCTTACTCACCGTTTCTGGTGGTCTGGGGGCATCAGGATGTTCGTGAGTACCTAGCTGCCTGAAGTACTTGTGCTCGCTCTAAGAACCCACATACTCGTCCGTCTGGGTCTCTCCAACCTTTGGCAATTCCCTATAAACCATGGACTCATTTGTGTGTAGATTTCATCCATGATCTACCCATGTCAGAAGGTAACACTGTAATATTGGCGGTGGTTGATAGATTCAGTAAGATGGCTCATTTCATTGCACTACCTGCTTTACCAAATGCCAAGACTTTGGTACAAAATTGTATTAAAGAAGACAGGAAATTACATGGGATCCTGTCTGATATTGTTAGTGACCAAAGGGATCAATTTATTTCAAAATTTTGGAAAGCACTTTGTGCTCGTTTAGGGATTGATCTTTCATTTTCTTCCTCCTTTCTTCCACAGTCTAATAGGCAAACTGAGCGAGTGAACCAAAATCTTGAGACATATCTTAGGTGCTTTGTCTCCGAAAATCAGAAGTATTGGGTTTCTTATTTACCTATAGCTGAGTTCACTATGAATAACTGTTGTCATGAATCTTCTGAAAGTCCCTGCTTTTCGGGTCATATGGTTTTCATCCTCAATTCTGCACTTTCAATAGGAATTGTTCTTCAGGAGGAGGAACGTTTTGTCTTCGTCTATTACATCAGTGTGGCTAGGTCTTCTTAATAATTTGAGGAGGATGGGGTCCAAATATAAGAGTATGGCTGATTACAAACGCTTGGTGGGTCAAGACCTGTGTGTTGGTGGTTTGGTGTGGCGGTCCTCAAAGAACTTTAAGTTGAAGGTTCCTTCTTGGAAACTGGGACCCACGTTCATCGGCACCTATAAGATAGTTGCAGTTGTCAATCAAATAGTGTTTCACCATGTTTTGCCACCCAGATTTCAAAATCCATAATGTTTTTCACCGATCACTTCTCAAAAAATATATTGCTTCCTTTCAACTTGTCACGAGGATGTCACGTCCCCATGGGAGACTTGGAGTTAGACGGTCACATCGTTTAATGAATTGCATTCCTCTTTAGAGATGGTGTGATTCATGTCTTAATTTAAATGGATTTCCCTTTTTCTTCAGTGCCGAGCGGGTTAAGGACTCTTTCCATGCTGGCTGAGACCATACAGCCTGGTTGTTCTCAGCTGCAACTACTTACCCTTTACTCCCTCTATATATACGCACGTCGGGCGTCTCCACAAGCTCCCCCAACTAACTGCCGCATTATTGGCATCTTACTTGTACCCCTAGGGTATTTTACCTATTTTTGGGTCATGGTTACATTTATTTGCCCATGTGCCATTAGGAGCATTTGTTCCTTTATACGGTGGACTTTTTTTGAGATCTACAGTAGACTTGCACATTTTGTTTCAGTGGTATTATTTTTTTGTTGTTCATCTTACTGCATGGATGATGATTACTTGTCAGTAGATCTAGTCACTCATTCACTGTTATATCCATGTTTTCTATCTACACGTGTATTTTACATGGTTGGTCTTTATTGTTGTTAATAAATTGTTCCACCAGATATTACAACATGTATGACATAGATGGATATACTTTTTAATACATCTGTATTTAATTCTTAGCCACTTGAACCTGTCTATTCTGGCCTGTTGAGGGGTTGCTTATCGCTTTATTATGAATCAATAGGGTTTTGTACATGTCATGTTTATGACTTTTTAATGTTTTTTTATCTGTAATTGTTTGTTGTGCATCCAATAAAATCTTTGTGTATTTTGCGGTGATCCCTGTCATGGTCTGTAGCTTTTTATTTGTATTATTTTTGGCTCTGGGTGTTTAGTCCCTGCCGGTGAAAGAGTCATCTTCCTGTGCTGTGTGCTAATGCTAAGTAGTTGAAGTTTGGAGTTGGAGTTGTGATGTGCTGTAGTTTGCTGTGGTACGTGTGTGCTCATCTCCTGTTTCCTTTTCCCCTTTAGTTTAATCCTCCCTGTCCCTATCCTCCTCCCTATTGTTGGTTAGTGCTGTTGTATGATAGAGGTTTTCTGTTATCCCTTTTTTGTATTTGTGTCTGGTTTACCTTTCATTTCTGTGCCATACCTTATGGGGTGGGGGAGGGGACACATTAGAGTTTTTACCGGAGCATAGTAAAGTCAGAGACTCGGGTCTCTCTACTTTTAAGAGTACCCCCGGGACAGGGATAGTTAGGGTCCCAGCTCCAAGGGCAGTTTGGGGCCCCTCTTCCGTACTGAAGAACGTCACAGCGTGACACAAATATCTCCGCCACCACCTTACCCAGAATTTGGAATTCCAGATAGCTAAGATTATCGACTCTCTTGGTATGCCGGTCTTTTCTATATTTGGTACATTTAAAATGTTACGGTCCTGAGGAGAGAATGTGGGTACCAGCATCTGATGTTCATGCGATAAACCTGGTTCTGAGGCTCCTCTTAGGAGAGAGGTTACTGGCACCGGAATACTGTGACAGAAAGGGCCCAGAAGATTGCGGCATTTAGTTACACAAACCCCTGCACGTATTAGATCTGCTTCATCTTCCTTTTAGCAGTGCAGGTCTCACTGATAACGGCGCGGCCCTGTAATAGGAGCCAATGGGGTAATAAGTCCATTCATGATATTTTGTCCCTCTAGATCTTCCCCATCACCTGTGAGGGATATTATTGAGAAGTGGAAGGAACCATAGCACTGAAGAGCTAAACAGGAGACGTGTTTTGTGCAGTGACGGATCACACTTCTCTACCTGGCGTCTGATGGAGTTGTCTGGGTTTGGTGATTCCAGGAGAACGTTTACCCCCTGCCTGCATTATGCCCGTTGTACAGATGGTGGAGGAGGAAAATGCTATGGGCTTGTTACCAGTGGTTGGCCTCGGCCTCTTAGATCTAGTGAAAGGAAATCTTATCACTTCAACAAGACATTGTGAATAATTGTAGCTTCTAGCTTTGTCGGAACAGTTTGAGAAAGGTCCGTTTCTATTCCCCATGTCTGTACCCAGTTCACAAGGTCCATACAGACATGGAGGGGGCAGAACATGATATGCCTCAGAGACCCCGGAGCTCAACCCCATCCAAGACTGGAGATTGTGTGACCGGCATCACTCCAATATCAAGATCTGGCCTCACAAATGCTTAAAAATCCCCACAGACACCTCCAAAATCTTGTATAAATCCTTCTCAGAAGAGCAGGAGCTCCTAAAGCTGTAGAGAAACCGATTCCATATTAATACCTATGTAGAATGGAAGGTCGTAAAAGCTCCTGGAGGTGTAATATGGAGGGGGCACATACTTTTCTCTAGATTGTGTAGATATGAGATAGATGTAAATAGCACGTTGTAGAGTGAAGGGGTTGATACCCATCATAATATTTTCCACCCAGGGACTGAGCTGTGATATATCAGTAGAGCAGCAGTGCTTTCACTATACATCATGTTCAGAGCAGCGTGGACATTGTGGTATTTACCTTGGCATTAGTGGTGTTTAGCCACCACCTCACCCCAATCCACCCAGAACAGTGGGACTACGCAGGAGTGTGAGCCGTCACTGCTGTTTTTCCTTCCTTCTCTCATGTGAATTGTCTTTTAGTAAACAGCGTGACATGTCCCCTCACTCCTCTCCACACAAATATTGATCCTCGACGCTCGCTGTTCCATTATGCGCTGGTTGTGCACACACTCCTAAAACATGACACTTGAGTAGGAAAGTGCCAGGAAAAAAAAAGATGAATGGACCCATGAGAAAAAATCACGGCGAACCGAGAGAGGGGCGGTTATAAGTGACATCTCGTAATCCAACAACGGTTAGACCAGAAAATGCCGCAGGCCGGTCATGGAAAGTTTTAGAACTCGAGAACTCAAACTTTAGACCCCCAATATCTATCACTGAATGTGAGTCATTGACCACAAAAGTGGAGTGAAGCCGAAAAGTCTGGCCAACTGTTATTGGCCAGAGATTTCCAAATATGGCTCCACTTCTTTAGATGCAGGCGAGACATGGCCGGCCCATGAGCAACTTTTATCCTGTAGCCTCAAAGTAGAAGAAGAATGGGGGTCCCACAGATCACTGGAATGACCTTTAGAAGAAAAAAGCGCTGGTTACCCTTGTGCACAGGCGCTATGTAGGGGGTGTGCATGTGGGACCACCACTCTGCTGCTTGGCAGACAACACAGCTAAAATCCATTGGAGAAGTAATTCCAAACTTGCCAACTTTTCAAAGCAGCCGTATGGGAGACAGAGTTCGGAGGAATCCAGGAGGTCCATCCTTTTCCAGAGAGCCATCTGGATGTTGGCATTTACGGCTAGAGGTCAGTACTGACGTCACACACATGGGTCCGTTCCCCCTAGATGATTATTTGAAATGATAGTTCTGAGGACTTTCTCCTTTCCCAATCACCTGATGAACAAGCAAAACAGAACACATGCTGCCGAGAACCATGACACTCTATGCACATAGAATAATCTATCATTTTGTGCACATAGGATGTAACACTAATGCCGGCGCCCCTGCATGGTTCCCCTTCCCCCTCTATGGGGGGATGCAGACATACTCACCTCCCTGGCCACCACACAGGCTTCCCGGTGGTGCGCCTAGTGCATGTGCGCTCTCCCCTGTTCTTAAAGAAGCAGCGTGCGCATTGTGAAAGTGCCCCAAGTCAATAGGTGGGAGGCATCTTGTTAAAAGGCATTCTCCCTAGTAGTAAAGTGCCTGAGTAACCCCTGTAGCTTCCCCTCAACTCTTGTGTGCAACTGTATGTTGCCATGTTCCTGTCCTAATCCATTGCATTTAGTTTGTTATCCTGATTTTGTTCGCGTTTTCCTGGATAGTGTGCACGTTACCCTGAAGCCGCTCTGGCGGTACCTGAGTCCTGAATCTGCTCCAGTGGTACCTGAATCCTGAAACTGCTCTAGTGGTACTTAAATCCTGAAGCCACTCTGGCGGTACCTGAATCCTGAAGCCACTCTGGCGGTACCTGAATCTGCTCCAGCGGTACCTGAATCCTGTAGCCACTCTGGCGGTACCTGAATCCTGAAGCTGCTCCAGTGGTACCTGAATCCTGAAGCTGCTCCAGTGGTACCTGAATCCTGAAGCCACTCTGGCGGTACCTGAATCCTGAAGCCGCTCAGGCGGTACCTGAATCCTGAAACTGCTCTAGTGGTACTTGAATCCTGAAGCCACTCTGACGGTACCTGAATCCTTAATCCTGAAGCCACTCTGGCGGTACCTGAATCCTGAAGCTACTCTGGCGGTACCTGAATCCTGAAGCCGCTCCTGCGGTACCTGAATCCTGAAGCCACTCTGGAGGTACCTGAATCCTGAAGCCGCTCCTGCGGTACCTGTATCCTGAAGCCACTCCGGCGGTATCTGAATCCTGAAGCAGCTCCGGCGGTACCTGAATCCTGAAGCAGCTCCGGCAGTACCTGAATTCCGAAGCCACTCTGACGGTACCTGAATTCCGAAGCCACTCCGGTGGTACTTGAATTCTGTAGCCACTCTGGCGGTACCAGGTAGAAGAAGTAAGCAGGCTCCTTGCATCTTCTCGCCCGACCACTTGCACCAGTGACCCCATTCCGTCACATCTCCTCCAGTCCCTTTCCCCGGCTGTCACCTCTCACCTAACAAAAATATTCAACCTTTCCCTCACTTCCGGTATTTTTCCCTCCTTATTTAAGCATGCCATCATACATCCATTACTTAAAAAACCCTCCCTCGACCAAAATTGTGCCGCTAATTATAGACCTGTCTCTAATCTTCCCTTCATCTCTAAACTCCTGGAACGCCTGGTCCACTCCCGTCTTACCTGCTATCTCTCAGATAACTCTCTTCTCGACCCTCTTCAATCTGGCTTCCGCTCTTTACACTCTACTGAAACTGCCCTCACTAAAGTCTCTAATGACCTACTAACAGCTAAATCTAATGGTCACTACTCCATGCTAATTCTTTTGGATCTCTCCGCAGCATTCGACACTGTGGATCATCAGCTCCTCCTCACTATGCTCCGCTCCATCGGCATCAAGGACACCGTTCTCTCCTGGTTCTCCTCCTTTCTCTCTGTCCGCTCCTTCACTGTATCTTTTGCTGGTTCCTCCTCCTCTCACCTTCCCCTTACTGTTGAGGTTCCTCAAGGATCAGTCCTAGGCCCCCTCCTCTTCTCTTTGTATACTGCCCCTATTGGACAAACAATCAGTAGATTTGGTTTCCAGTACCATCTCTATGCTGACGACACCCAATTATACACCTCTTCTCCTGCTTTCATTCCGACCTTCTTAGAAAACACCAGTGATTGTCTTACCGCTGTCTCTAACATAATGTCCTCCCTCTATCTGAAACTGAACCTGTCAAAAACTGAACTCCTCGTGTTCTCTCCCTCTACTAACCTACCTTTGCCTGACATTGCCATCTCCGTGTGCGGTTCAATCATTACTCCCAAGCAACATGCCCGTTGCCTTGGGGTCATCCTTGATTCCGAGCTTTCATTCACCCCCCACATCCGATCACTGGCTCGCTCTTCTTATCTGCATCTCAAAAACATTTCTAGAATTCGCCCTTTTCTTACTTTCGACTCTGCAAAAACTCTTACTGTCTCACTTATTCATTCTCGTCTGGACTATTGTAACTCTCTACTAATCGGCCTCTCTCTTACCAAACTCTCCCCGCTCCAATCTGTCCTGAATGCTGCTTCCAGGATCATATTCCTCACCAACCGTTACACCGATGCCTCTACCTTGTGCCAGTCTTTACACTGGCTACCCATCCACTCCAGAATTCAGTACAAAACTACTACCCTCATCCACAAAGCACTCCATGGCTCAGCACCACCCTACATCTCCTCTCTGGTCTCAGTCTACCACCCTACCCGTGCCCTCCGCTCCGCTAATGACCTCAGGTTAGCATCCTCAATAATCAGAACCTCCCATTCCCGTCTCCAAGACTTTACACGTGCTGCGCCGATTCTTTGGAATGCATTACCTAGGTTAATACGATTAATCCCCAATCCCCACAGTTTTAAGCGTGCCCTAAAAACGCATTTGTTCAGACTGGCCTACCGCCTCAATGCATTAACCTAACTATCCCTGTGTGGCCTATTAAAAAAAAAACAAACAAAAAAAAAACACATTATCAGGTTCCTCGCATCATGTTCTCATACACTTTATGCAGTTAATAGCACTCTGTGTCTGTACTGCTACATACTTAGGCAGTTAACTGGTTCATGCAGCTTTACATGAACACCCGAGCCTTACACTATGGCTGGTCCAAATAACTAAAGCAATTGTTACCATCCACCTCTCGTGTCTCCCCTTTTCCTCATAGTTTGTAAGCTTGCGAGCAGGGCCCTCATTCCTCCTGGTATCTATTTTGAACTGTGATTTCTGTTATGCTGTAATGTCTATTGTCTGTACAAATCCCCTCTATAAGTTGTAAAGCGCTGCGGAATATGTTGGCGCTATATAAATAAAAATTATTATTATTATTATTATTATTACCTGAATCCTGAGGCAGCTCCGGCAGTACCTGAATTCCGAAGCCACTCCGGCGGTACCTGAATCCTGAAGCCACTCCGGCGGTACTTGAATTCTGTAGCCACTCCGGCGGTACCTATATCCTGAAGCAGCTCCGGCAGTACCTGAATTCCGAAGCCACTCCGGCGGTACCTGAATTCCAAAGCCACTCCGGCGGTACCTGAATTCCGAAGCCACTCCGGCGGTACCTGAATTCCGAAGCCACTCCGGCGGTACTTGAATTCTGTAGCCACTCCGGCGGTACCTGTATCCTGAAGCAGCCCTGGCAGTACCTGAATTCCGAAGCCACTCCGGCGGTACCTGAATTCCAAAGCCCTTCCGGCTGTACCTGAATTCTGAAGCCGCTCCGGCGGTACCGGAATCCAGAAGCAGCTCTGGCAGTACCTGAACCCTGAAGCCGCTCAGGTGGTACCCGAATCCTGAAGCTGCTCCAGCGGTACTGTAGCCACACCTGTGTGAACAGTCTCCGAATAAGCCTTGTCTGTGACTCCGAATCCTACCTAAGGATATGAACTGGGATATAAACTGGTGTGCATGCAGCATGTAAGTGCACGTTCACACTTGCTACTAAACAGATTAAAAAAAAGACAGAAACATAATAATTGAATAAAATAAATAGCAACAGTGCATGAAAATAATGAAAATAATATAGGGTACTTTGATTAAAAAAAAAATGCGAAAGCCACAGTCTCACAGCTCTTTTTAGTAATGCTGCTTGTCCTTGTAGCACCAGTTTAGCTGCACAAACCAGGCCAACCCTTATCTGTAAATGGAAGCTGTATTCTGCTGACACCTGCAGGGCAGTGACGGGCAATGTGGAAACAGACTACATAAGTGAGCACAAACACCCTGTGTACACACATTCACTAAGCTCACGCGTACTCACATAGGGGGCGCACACAGTCAGCACATTCGCTTTTGATCATCGTTTCTGCACTGTCACTATAATTCCGCCATTTATACTCCTCCAACCAATCTACAAAAATAATCTCTACAATTTCTGACAATCAAGCAGCCCATATACTGGTCCTACACATGGGCCCCTAGTTGTTTTTGATTGTCCCGGAGTAAACTGTTTGAATATCACAAGAGTATTGCATTTAGAAAAACTGCTGTGATGTCACTGAGGAAAGCTGCTGTAAGCTAACACATGTGTTTGTGAGATAAGCTGTTGTGACATCACACCCATGTATCCGTGAGGAAAGCGGTTGTGACATCATATACATGTTTCTGTAAGTAAGCTGCTGTGACATCACAGCCATGTTTCTTTGAGGTAAGCAGCTATGACATCACAACCATGTTTCTGTAAGTAAGCTGCTGAGATATCACACCCATGTTTCTATGAGGTAAGATGCTCTAATAACACACCCATGATTATGTGAGGTAAGTTGCTGTGACATCACTCCAATGTTTCTGTGAAATAAGCTGTTGTGACATTATAAGAGGGTGCACCAAAGAAGAGATCTCTCTGTGTTATGCAGCATTTGTGTCCGAACACTGCCACCTACTGCTCAATCAGAACCCTGTGGAACAAACAGGAAGGGGAAGAACTTCGGGAAGGAAGTATCTAGACGAAGCACCAGGTTAGGTGATCTTGATGGCACAGTTCCCCAATATAAAAGGTCAGAGCGGCAAGGCGGGAAGAGATTTGGCGCCAACCACAGAGACGAGCGGAACGTGCGCAGAGAAGGACGTCAAGACCAAAACCCCGGAGAGCTGATCCAGAGGGCTGTTGTGTACCTGTGAGCAAGAATGAGATGACGTTGGTTTAGGTCCATGAACCAGACGTTGCCGGTCAAGATCTAAAGTCCAGATCCGTGCCAGTCAAGGTCTGTGAACCAGACTATGCTAGTCAAGGCTCAGAGCCCAGCCCTTGTTTCTCCAGGCCCAATAGACACCCGTTGCAGGCTAAGCACCAAAGACCCGGTGGAGATTCCAATCCCAAAGTGAACATCTATGGCGGTGAATCGGAGTAGCGAGGGAGCCGGGTCATTACTCTCAGCACTGACCTATGATACAGGGTGCAGTCTGGGGTAGTGTGGCAGATGGGACAGGCGATCAGCCAGTGTGAGAAAGGATCAGAGAGTATTGTTAGACTTTATCAGAAGGACTTGCGGCTTTGCGAAAATAGCCAGATACCCTCGCTAGGGTGTCACATGACTGTAGTTTGATATCCTGGGGCCCTATCCCTAAAGCTAGGGGTGTTCTTGTTATCCCTGCTACCCAGATTATTTCTAATGTGGAAGATGCCGGGGCCACGTACCTTGCTGAGCTCCTGAATTAACGATTATCTTTCCCCTGTGCCACCCAGGGAAGTAGGGAGTAGTTGTATATAATAATACACAAACCAGACTAGCAAGAAAGACGTACAGGGATAAATGAAAATACCAATCATACATATATGCACTCACAAACAACAGAGTGGAACACCGAGAAGTAAAAGGATGGAACAACCAAATTGGAGAGAATGGGGATATGTACACAGACAAATTACCAAGCAACAGTCTTTATATCAACATTCCAAATGCCTCCTCAACAAACATCTATATATATCAGTGCCTTGCGAAAGTATTTGGCTCCCTGGAACTTTTCAACCGTTTCCACATATCATGCTTCAAACATAAAGATACCAAATGTAAATTTTTGTTGAAGAATCAACAAGTGGAACACAATTGTGAAGTTGAACGAAATTTATTGGTTATTTTACATTTTTTTGAAATTCAAAAACTGAAAAGTGGGGCGTGCAATATTTTTCGTCCCCTTTACTTTCAGTGCAGCAAACTCACTCCAGAAGTTCATTATGGATCTCTGAATGATCCAATGTTGTCCTAAATGCCTAATGATGATACCGGTGTGCAATCAAGTCTCCGTTTTAATGCACCTGCTCTGTGATAGTCTCAGGGTTCTGTGTGAAGCACAGAGAGCATCATGAAGACCAAGGAACACAACAGGCAGGTCCGTGATACTGTTGTAGAGACGTTTAAAGCCGGATTTGGATACAAAATGATTTCCAAAACTTTAAACATCCCAAGGAGCACTGTGTAAGCGATCATATTGAAATGGAAGGAGTATCATATCACTGCAAATCTACCAAGACCCGGCCGTCCCTCTAAATTTTCATCTCAAACAAGGAGAAGACTGATCAGAGATGCAGCCAAGAGGCCCATGATCACTCTGGATGAACTGCAGAGATCTACAGCTGAGGTGGGGCAGTCTGTCCATAGGACAACAATCAGTCGTACACTGCACAAATCTGGGCTATATGGAAGAGTGACAAGAAGAAAGCCATTTCTCAAAGATATCCCTAAAAAGTGTTGTTTAAAGTTTGCAACAAGCCACCTGGGAGACACACCAAAAATGTGGATGAAGGTGCTCTGGTCAGATAAGACCAAAATCGAACTTTTTGGCAACAATGCCAAACGATATGTTTGGCATAAAGGCAACACAGCTCATCACCCTGAACACACCATCCCCACTGTCAAACATGGTGGTGGCAGCATCATGGTTTGGTCCTGCTTTTCTTCAGCAGGGACAGGGAAGATGGTTAAAATTGATGGGAAGATGGATGGAACCAAATACAGGGCCATTCTTGAAGAAAACCTGTTGGAGTCTGCAAAAGACCTGAGACTGGGACGCAGGTTTGTCTTCCAACAAGACAATGATTCCAAACATAAAGCAAAATCTACAATGGAATGGTTCACAAATAAACGTATCCAGGTGTTAGAATGGCCAAGTCAAAGTCCAGACCTCAATCCAATCGAGAATCTGTGGAAAGAGCTGCAAACTGCTGTTCACAAACGATCTCCATCAAACCTTACTGAGCTCGAGCTGTTTGCCAAGGAAGAATAGGAAAGAATTTCAATCTCTCGATGTACAAACTGATAGAGACATACCCCAAGTGACTGCAGCTGTAATCGCAGCACAAGGGGGAGCAACAAAGTATTAAGTTAAAGGGGCCGAATAATATTGCATGCCCCACTTTTCAGTTTTGGAATTTCCACAAAAATTTAAAATAACCAATAAATTTCGATCAACTTCACAATTGTGTTCCACTTGTTGATTCTTCACCAAAAATTTACTTTTGGTATCTTTATGTTGGAAGCATGATATGTGGGAAAAGGCTGAAAAGTTCCAGGGGGCCGAATACTTTTGCAAGGCACTGTATAAATATATATATGTGTATATATATATATATATATATATATATATATATATATATATATATATATATATATATATATATATATATATATATATATATATATATATATTACAGTGGGTACAGAAAGTATTCATACCCCTTTAAATTTTTCACTCTGTTTCATTGCAGCCATTTGATAAATTCACAAAAGTTCATTTTCTTTCTCATTAATGTACACTCTGCACTCCATCTTGACTGAAAAAAATCAGGAATGTACTGTAGAACTTTTTGCAAATTAATTAAAAAAGAAAAACTGAAATCTCACATGGTCATAAGTATTCAGAGCCTTTGCTCAGTATTGAGTAGAAGCCCCTTTTGAGCTAGTACAGCCATGAGTCTTCTTGGGAATGATGCAACAAGTTTTTCACCCCTGGATTTGGGGATCCTCGGCCATTCTTCCTTGCAGATCCTCTCCAGTTCCGTCAGGTTGGATGGTGACCGTTGGTGGACGCCATTTTCAGGTCTCTCCAGAAATGCTCAATTGGGTTTGGGCCAGGGCTCTGGCAGGGCCAGTCAGGAATGGTCACAGAGTTGTTCTGAAGCCACTCCTTTGTTATTTTAGCTGTGTTCTTAGGCTCATTGTCTTGTTGGATGGTGAACCTTCGGCCGTCTGAGGTCCAGAGCACTCTGGAAGAGGGTTTCATCCAGGATATCTCTGTACTTGGCTGCATTCATGTTTCCTTCAATGACAACCAGTCGTCCTGTCCCTGCAGGTGAAAAACACCCCCATAGCATGATGCTGCCACCACCATGTTTCACTGTTGGGATTGTATTGGGCAGGTGATGAGCAGTGCCTGGTTTTCTCCACACATACCGCTTAGAATTATCACCAAAAAGGTCTATCTTCGTCTCATCAGACCAGAGAATCTTATTTCTCATTGTCTGGGAATCCTTCATGTGTTTTTTTTAGCAAACTCTATGCGGGCTTTCATAGGTTTTGCACTGAGGAGAGGCTTCCGTCGGGCCACTCTGCCATAAAGGCCCGACTGGTGGAGGGCTGCAGTGATAGTTGACTTTGTGGAACTTTCTCCCATCTTCTACTGCATCTCTGGAGCTCAGCCACAGTGATCTTGGGGTTCTTCTTTACCTCTCTCACCAAGGCTCTTCTCCCACGATTGCTCAGTTTGGCTGGACGGCCAGGTCTAGGAAGACTTCTGGTGGTCTCAAACTTCTTCCATTTAAGGAGGCCACTGTGCTCTTAGGAACCTTGAGTACTGCAGAAATTCTGTTGTAACCTTGGCCAGATCTGTACCTTGCCACAATTCTGTCTCTGAGCTCCTTGGCCAGTTCCCTTGACCTCATGATTCTCATTTGGTCTGACATGCACTTTGAGCTATGAGGTCTTATACGGACAGGTGTGCGCCTTTCCAAATCAAGTCCTATCAGTTTAATTAAACACAGCTGAACTCCAATGAAGGAGTAGAACCATCTCAAGGAGGATCACAAGGAAATGGACAAGATGTGACTTAAATATGAGTGTCTGAGCAAAGGGTCTGAATACTTATGACCATGTGATATTTCAATTTTTCTTTTTTATTACATTTTCAAACATTTCTACATTTCTGTTTTTTTTTTTTCAGTCAAGATGGGGTGCAGAGTGTACATTAACCCCTTTACCCCGAGGGTGGTTTGCACGTTAATGACCAAGCCAGTTTTTCCAATTCTAACCACTGTCCCTTCATGAGGTAATAACTCTGGAACGCTTCAATGGATCCCGGTGATTCTGACAATGTTTTTTGTGACATATTGTACTTCATGTTAATGGTAAAATTTATTTGATAGGACTTGCGATTATTTGTGAAAAAAACGGATATTTTGCGAAAATCTTGCAATTTTCCAACTGAATTTTCATGTCCTTAAATCACAGAGATATGTCACACAAAATACTTAATAAGTAACATTTCCCACATGTCTACTTTACATAAGCACAATTTTGGAACCAACATTTTTTTTTGTTAGGAAGTTATAAGTGTTAAAATTTAAACAGTGATATCTCATTTTTACAACACCATTTTTTTAAGGACCACATTACATTTGAAGTCACTTTGAGGGGTCTATATGATAGAAAATACCCAAAATTGACCCCATTCTAAAAAGCTTCATCCCTCAAGGTGCTCAAAACCACATTCAAGATGTTTATTAACCCTTCAGGTGCTTCACAGGAATTTTTGGAATGTTTAAAAAAAAATTAACATTAAACTTTATTTCACAAAAAATGTAATTCAGAAAATTGGACCCTAAAACTTGTTGTGCAATTTGTTGCGAGTATGCTGATACCCAATATATGCAGGTAAACTACTGTTTGGGCGCATGGCAGAGCTCAGAAGGGAAGGAGCGCCGTTTGAAGTTTCAATGCAAAATTGTCTGGAATTGAGATCGGATGACATATCGCGTTTGGAAAGTCCCTGATGTGCCTAAACAGTGGAAACCCCCCACAAGTGACACCATTTTGGAAACTAGACCCCCCATGGAACTTATCTAGATATGTAGTGAGTACTTTGAACCCCCAAGTGCTTCACAGAAGTTTATAACGATGAGCCATAAAAATAAAAAAATCATAGTTTTTCCACAAAAGTGATCTTTTTGCCCCAAATTTTTTATTTTACCAAGGGTAACAGGAGGAATTGGACCCCAAAAGTTGTTGTGCAATTTGTCCTGAGTACGCTGATACCCCATATGTGGGGGTAAACCACTGTTTGGGCGCATGGCAGAGCTCGGAAGGGAAGGAGCACCGTTTTACTTTTTCAATGCAAAATTGGCTGGAATTAAGATTGGATGTCATGTTGCGTTTCGACTGCCCCTGATGTGCGTAAACAGTGGAACACCCTCACAAGTGACACCATTTTGGAAACTAGACCCCCCTAAGGAACTTATCTAGATGTGTGGTGAGCACTTAGAACCCCCAAGTGCTTCACAGAAGTTTATAACGTAGGGCCATAAAAATAAAAAAATCATATTTTTTTAACAAAAATGATCTTTTTGCCCCCAATTTTTTATTTTCCCAAGGGTAACAAAAGAAATTGGACCCCAAAAGTTATTGTGCAGTTTGTCCCAAGTACCCTGATACCCCATATGTGGGGATAAACCACTGTTTGGGCGCATGGCAGAGCTCGGAAGGGAAGGAGCACCAGATTTTACTGTTATGGTATTTGCAGGTGTCATGACCCACTGGTTGAGCCCACGAGGTGCCAAAACAGCAGAACCCCCCATAAGTGACCCCATTTTACGAGCTACACCTCTCATTGATTTCATCTAGGGGCGCAGTGAAAATATAGACAGCATGGGTGTGTCACAGAATTTTATACCATTGGGCAGTGAGGACAAAATAACTACATTTTTACCATCAAAATTTTGTTATAGCCAAAGATTTTACATTTTCGCACAAGAAGTGGGTAAATATGGCAACAATATTTGTCCCATGATTTCTACTGAATGTGGCAATACCCCATATGTGGCTGTACAGTGCTACTTACGGAGAGACTCGGGAGGAATGGAGCGCTATTTGCCTATTCAAGTAAATGGGTATGCGCACTTGTCAGTGTGTTTCCATGGACCGTGTGCCCATGGGCAAAACACGCTGACCTGTCAATTTTTTAATGTCAGCATGGCCCATAAAACGTCCCGCACACGTGCATACACATAACACATGGATGTCATCCATGTGACACGCATCGGCGCCAGGGAAGAAGCGTTACAGTAAGCACTGTTCCCCGGCGTCGGGTGCTGAACACGGCTCTCATCATTCTTCCCTGGTCTGCTGGCAATCGGCCTGAGCAGGGGAGAATGATGAGAGTTACATTTAAAGGGCCACTGTCACCCCCCTTCAGCCGTTATAAACTAAAAGAGCCACCTTGGGGACTTTCGGCGCCCCGCAGTGTGTTATGCATTATGCACAGTGCGGGGCTAGGATTCCTGGGCATGCGCACAGCGTGTGTCAGCCTGTCACCCAGGTCCCCCGCCTTACAGCGTCTGTGTACTGTATACTGTACTGTATACTGTATGAGGAGGCACGATCAGCTGAATACAGTATACAGACGCTGTAAGGCGGGGGACCTGGGTGACAGGCTGACACACGCAGTGCGCATGCCCAGGAATCCTAGCCCCGCACTGTGCATAATGCATAACACACTGCGGGGCTGGGATTCCCAAGGTGGGTGGCCGCAATGCCCGCACAGGCGCAGTCTGCAAGCCTGGCTGGGACGTCACACGGCCAGAGCTTACACACAGCACAGGCACCGGTTTTGAAGAGCAAAAAACGCGGAGGGGGTGGCGCCAAAAGTCCCTGAAGATTGGAGTGACGGCAGAGTAGCGGTTCAAGCTGGGGAGTGAGGACCCGCCTCCCTGGCTAACGACAGGTATTTTGGCTAACTTTCAAAACGCTTTATTTTGGGAATACTTGAACCAAAAACTAAAAGAGCCACCTTGTTAGAATGCAGCATTACTGCTGCACAAGGTGGCTCTTTTAGTTTATAACGGCTGGAGGGGGGTGACAGTGGCCCTTTAAGTAATAAAAGAGACAGCAGGCGGCAGCTGAGGGGACTATTACTCCCATCAGCCTACCCGTGCTGCTGCTAATAACAGTGACAGCAGGAGCGGCGGATGGGAGTATTTATCTGCCGCTCCTGCGCTGTAAATAAATACGGTAATTTAAAAAAAACCTGCGTGGGTTCCCCCCTATTTTTATCATATCTTACCGCTGACGATCTTTCTGATGGAATCATTCATTTTTCCCGTCTTTTCCATCTGGCCCAGACCGACATAACAACTTCTCCAGTACAACTCGTCTGCAGAGAATACAACAAAGACACATTTAACTTCTCATATTCCAGCTCCATCACCATCTATTCCCAAACTGCACAAACTCCTCATCCTGCTGATACCCCAATACTGAGCCTCTGCTGCCATGTGCCCCTATTACTGCACCTGATACCCCAATACTGAGCCGCTGCTGCCGTATGTGTCCCTATTACTGCATCTGATACCCCAATACTGAGCCGCTGCTGCCATATGTGTCCCTATTACTTCCCCTGATACCCCAATACTGAGCCGCTGCTGCCATATGTGTCCCTATTACTTCCCCTGATACCCCAATACTGAGCCTCTGCTGCCATATGTGTTCCTATTACTGCACCTGATACCCCAATACTGAGCCTCTGCTGCCATATGTGTTCCTATTACTGCACCTGATACCCCAATACTGAGCCTCTGCTGCCATATGTGTTCCTATTACTGCACCTGATACCCCAATACTGAGCCGCTGCTGCCATGTGCCCCTATTACTGCACCTGATACCCCAATACTGAGCCGCTGCTGCCGTATGTGTCCCTATTACTGCCCCTGATACCCCAATACTGAGCCTCTGCTGCCATATGTGTCCCTATTACTGCCCCTGATACCCCAATACTGAGCCTCTGCTGCCGTATGTGTCCCTATTACTGCACCTGATACCCCAATACTGAGCTGCTGCTGCCGTATGTGTCCCTATTACTCCACCTGATACCCCAATACTGAGCCGCTGCTGCCGTATGTGTCCCTATTACTCCACCTGATACCCCAATACTGAGCCGCTGCTGCCATATGTGTCCCTATTACTGCACCTGATACCCCAATACTGAGCTGCTGCTGCCGTATGTGTCCCTATTACTCCACCTGATACCCCAATACTGAGCCGCTGCTGCCGTATGTGTCCCTATTACTCCACCTGATACCCCAATACTGAGCCACTGCTGCCGTATGTGTCCCTATTACTGCCCCTGATACCCCAATACTGAGCTGCTGCTGCCGTATGTGTCCCTATTACTACACCTGATACCCCAATACTGAGCCGCTGCTGCCATATGTGTCCCTATTACTGCACCTGATACCCCAATACTGAGCCACTGCTGCCGTATGTGTCCCCATTACTGCACCTGATACCCCAATACTGAGCCGCTGCTGCCGTATGTGTCCATATTACTGCACCTGATACCCCAATACTGAGCCGCTGCTGTCGTATGTGACCCTATTACTGCACCTGATACCCCAATACTGAGCTGCTGCTGCCGTATGTGTCCCTATTACTGCACCTGATACCCCAACACTGAGCCACTGCTGCCGTATGTGTCCCCATTACTGCACCTGATACCCCAATACTGAGCCGCTGCTGCCGTATGTGTCCCTATTACTGCACCTGATACCCCAATACTGAGCCGCTGCTGCCGTATGTGTCCATATTACTGCACCTGATACCCCAATACTGAGCCGCTGCTGTCGTATGTGACCCTATTACTGCACCTGATACCCCAATACTGAGCCGCTGCTGCCGTATGTGTCCCTATTACTGCACCTGATACCCCAATACTGAGCCGCTGCTGCCGTATGTGTCCCTATTACTGCACCTGATACCCCAATACTGAGCCGCTGCTGCCGTATGTGTCCCTATTACTGCACCTGATACCCCAATACTGAGCCGCTGCTGCCGTATGTGTCCCTATTACTGCCCCTGATACCCCAATACTGAGCCGCTGCTGCCGTATGTGTCCCTATTACTGCACCTGATATCCCAATACTGAGCCACTGCTGCCGTATGTGTCCCTATTACTGCACCTGATACCCCAATACTGAGCCGCTGCTGCCATATGTGTCCCTATTACTTCCCCTGATACCCCAATACTGAGCCGCTGCTGCCGTATGTGTCCCTATTACTGCACCTGATACCCCAATACTGAGCCGCTGCTGCCGTATGTGTCCCTATTACTGCACCTGATACCCCAATACTGAGCCGCTGCTGCCGTATGTGTCCCTATTACTGCCCCTGATACCCCAATACTGAGCCGCTGCTGCCGTATGTGTCCCTATTACTGCACCTGATACCCCAATACTGAGCCGCTGCTGTCGTATGTGACCCTATTACTGCACCTGATACCCCAATACTGAGCCACTGCTGCCATATGTGCCCCTATTACTGCCCCTGATACCCCAATACTGAGCCGCTGCTGCCATATGTGTCCCTATTACTGCACCTGATACCCCAATACTGAGCCGCTGCTACCGTATATGTCACTATTACTGCACCTGATACCCCAATACTGAGCCGCTGCTGCCGTATGTGTCCCTATTACTGCCCCTGATACCCCAATACTGAGCCGCTGCTGTTGTATGTGACCCTATTACTGCCCCTGATACCCCAATACTGAGCCGCTGCTGCCGTATGTGTCCCTATTACTGCCCCTGATACCCCAATACTGAGCCGCTGCTGCCGTATGTGTCCCTATTACTGCCCCTGATACCCCAATACTGAGCCGCTGCTGCCGTATGTGTCCCTATTACTGCACCTGATACCCCAATACTGAGCCGCTGCTGCCGTATGTGTCCCTATTACTGCACCTGATACCCCAATACTGAGCCGCTGCTGCCGTATGTGTCCCTATTACTTCCCCTGATACCCCAATACTGAGCCACTGCTGCCGTATGTGTCCCTATTACTGCACCTGATACCCCAATACTGAGCCGCTGCTGCCGTATGTGTCCCTATTACTGCCCCTGATACCCCAATACTGAGCCGCTGCTGCCGTATGTGTCCCTATTACTGCTCCTGATACCCCAATACTGAGCCGCTGCTGCCGTATGTGTCCCTATTACTGCCCCTGATACCCCAATACTGAGCCGCTGCTGCCGTATGTGTCCCTATTACTGCACCTGATACCCCAATACTGAGCCGCTGCTGCCGTATGTGTCCCTATTACTGCCCCTGATACCCCAATACTGAGCCGCTGCTGCCGTATGTGTCCCTATTACTGCTCCTGATACCCCAATACTGAGCCGCTGCTGCCGTATGTGTCCCTATTACTGCCCCTGATACCCCAATACTGAGCCGCTGCTGCCGTATGTGTCCCTATTACTGCACCTGATACCCCAATACTGAGCCGCTGCTGCCGTATGTGTCCCTATTACTTCCCCTGATACCCCAATACTGAGCCACTGCTGCCGTATGTGTCCCTATTACTGCTCCTGATACCCCAATACTGAGCCGCTGCTGCCGTATGTGTCCCTATTACTGCCCCTGATACCCCAATACTGAGCCGCTGCTGCCGTATGTGTCCCTATTACTGCACCTGATACCCCAATACTGAACCGCTGCTGCCATATGTGTCCCTATTACTGCACCTGATACCCCAATACTGAGCCGCTGCTGCCGTATGTGTCCCTATTACTGCACCTGATACCCCAATACTGAGCCGCTGCTGTCGTATGTGACCCTATTACTGCCCCTGATACCCCAATACTGAGCCGCTGCTGCCGTATGTGTCCCTATTACTGCCCCTGATACCCCAATACTGAGCCATTGCTGCCATATGTGTCCCTATTACTTCCCCTGATACCCCAATACTGAGCCGCCTGCCGTATGTGTCCCTATTACTGCACCTGATACCCCAATACTGAGCCGCTGCTGCCGTATGTGTCCCTATTACTGCACCTGATACCCCAATACTGAGCCGCTGCTGCCGTATGTGTCCCTATTACTGCCCCTGATACCCCAATACTGAGCCGCTGCTGTCGTATGTGACCCTATTACTGCCCCTGATACCCCAATACTGAGCCGCTGCTGCCGTATGTGTCCCTATTACTGCCCCTGATACCCCAATACTGAGCCGCTGCTGCCGTATGTGTCCCTATTACTGCCCCTGATACCCCAATACTGAGCCGCCTGCTGTATGTGTCCCTATTACTGCACCTGATACCCCAATACTGAGCCGCTGCTGCCGTATGTGTCCCTATTACTGCACCTGATACCCCAATACTGAGCCGCTGCTGCCGTATGTGTCCCTATTACTGCACCTGATACCCCAATACTGAGCCGCTGCTGCCGTATGTGTCCCTATTACTACACCTGATAACCCGATACTGAGCCGCTGCTGCCGTATGTGACCCTATTACTGCACCTGATACCCCAATACTGAGCCGCTGCTGCCGTATGTGTCCCTATTACTGCACCTGATACCCCAATACTGAGCCGCTGCTGCCGTATGTGTCCCTATTACTGCCCCTGATACCCCAATACTGAGCCGCCTGCCGTATGTGTCCCTATTACTGCACCTGATACCCCAATACTGAGCCGCTGCTGCCGTATGTGTCCCTATTACTGCACCTGATACCCCAATACTGAGCCGCTGCTGCCGTATGTGTCCCTATTACTGCCCCTGATACCCCAATACTGAGCCTCTGCCGTATGTGTCCCTATTACTGCCCCTGATACCCCAATACTGAGCCTCTGCCGTATGTGTCCCTATTACTACACCTGATACCCCAATACTGAGCCGCTGCTGCCGTATGTGACCCTATTACTGCACCTGATACCCCAATACTGAGCCGCTGCTGCCGTATGTGTCCCTATTACTGCCCCTGATACCCCAATACTGAGCCGCTGCTGCCGTATGTGTCCCTATTACTGCCCCTGATACCCCAATACTGAGCCGCCTGCCGTATGTGTCCCTATTACTGCACCTGATACCCCAATACTGAGCCGCTGCTGCCGTATGTGTCCCTATTACTGCACCTGATACCCCAATACTGAGCCTCTGCTGCCGTATGTGTCCCTATTACTGCCCCTAATACCCCAATACTGAGCCGCTGCTGCCGTATGTGTCCCTATTACTGCCCCTGATACCCCAATACTGAGCTGCTACTGCCATATGTGTCCCTATTACTGCCCCTGATAACCCAATACTGAGCCGCTGCTGCCGTATGTGTCCCTATTACTGCCCCTGATACCCCAATACTGAGCCGCTGCTGCCGTATGTGTCCCTATTACTGCCCCTGATACCCCAATACTGAGCTGCTACTGCCATATGTGTCCCTATTACTGCACCTGGACCCAATACTGAGCCGCTGCTGCCGTATGTGTCCCTATTACTGCACCTGATACCCCAATACTGAGCCGCTGCTGTCGTATGTGACCCTATTACTGCCCCTGATACCCCAATACTGAGCCGCTGCTGCCGTATGTGTCCCTATTACTGCCCCTGATACCCCAATACTGAGCCATTGCTGCCATATGTGTCCCTATTACTTCCCCTGATACCCCAATACTGAGCCGCCTGCCGTATGTGTCCCTATTACTGCCCCTGATACCCCAATACTGAGCCGCTGCTGTCGTATGTGACCCTATTACTGCCCCTGATACCCCAATACTGAGCCGCTGCTGCCGTATGTGTCCCTATTACTGCCCCTGATACCCCAATACTGAGCCGCTGCTGCCGTATGTGTCCCTATTACTGCCCCTGATACCCCAATACTGAGCCGCCTGCTGTATGTGTCCCTATTACTGCCCCTGATACCCCAATACTGAGCCGCTGCTGCCGTATGTGTCCCTATTACTGCACCTGATACCCCAATACTGAGCCGCTGCTGCCGTATGTGTCCCTATTACTGCACCTGATACCCCAATACTGAGCCACTGCTGCCATATGTGTCCCTATTACTGCACCTGATACCCCAATACTGAGCCGCTGCTGCCGTATGTGTCCCTATTACTACACCTGATACCCCAATACTGAGCCGCTGCTGCCGTATGTGACGCTATTACTGCACCTGATACCCCAATACTGAGCCGCTGCTG
The DNA here is from genome assembly GCF_051348905.1 of Ranitomeya variabilis. Lineage (NCBI taxonomy): Eukaryota > Metazoa > Chordata > Amphibia > Anura > Dendrobatidae > Ranitomeya > Ranitomeya variabilis. Next base: position 52,942,261 of record NC_135236.1, read on the forward strand.
CCGTATGTGTCCCTATTACTGCCCCTGATACCCCAATACTGAGCCGCTGCTGCCGTATGTGTCCCTATTACTGCACCTGATACCCCAATACTGAGCCGCTGCTGCCGTATGTGTCCCTATTACCGCACCTGATACCCCAATACTGAGCCGCCTGCCGTATGTGTCCCTATTACTGCCCCTGATACCCCAATACTGAGCCGCCTGCCGTATGTGTCCCTATTACTGCACCTGATACCCCAATACTGAGCCGCTGCTGCCGTATGTGTCCCTATTACTGCCCCTGATACCCCAATACTGAGCCGCTGCTGCCGTATGTGTCCCTATTACTGCACCTGATACCCCAATACTGAGCCGCTGCTGCCGTATGTGTCCTTATTACTGCACCTGATATCCCAATACTGAGCCGCTACTGCCATATGTGTCCTTATTACTGCCCCTGATACCCCAATACTGAGCCGCTGCTGCCGTATGTGTCCTTATTACTGCCCCTGATACCCCAATACTGAGCCGCTGCTGCCGTATGTGTCCCTATTACTGCACCTGATACCCCAATACTGAGCCGCTGCTGCCGTATGTGACCCTATTACTGCACCTGATAACCCAATACTGAGCCGCTGCTGCCGTATGTGTCCCTATTACTGCACCTGATACCCCAATACTGAGCCGCTGCTGCCGTATGTGTCCCTATTACTACACCTGATACCCCAATACTGAGCCGCTGCTGCCGTATGTGTCCCTATTACTGCCCCTGATACCCCAATACTGAGCCGCTGCTGCCGTATGTGTCCCTATTACTGCACCTGATACCCCAATTGTATCGATTCTCCCTGCTCTGCCACAGAAAGTAACTATTGGCGCGCTGTACAGTTACAGTAGCATAGCTCCAGGTGGGCCCCCTCAGAGCACCGGGTCCCGGGGCGCCCACACCCTTTGTCCCCCGGTAGCTACGCTACTGCTCAGCTGTCAGCTTCAGCAAGGTTGGATATCAAGAATAGAGGGGTCCCTACGTCATATTTTTTAATTATTTAAATAAATGATTTTTAAAATATGGTGTGAGGTCCCCCCCATTTTTGACAGCCAGCCTTGCTAAAGCTCACAGCTGGGGGCTGGTATTCTCAGGCTGGTATTGGGCCATGGATATTGACCCCCTTAGCCTAAAAATAGCAGCCCGCAGCTGCCCAGAAAAGGCACATCTATTAGATGCGCCAATTCTGGCACTTTTATGTATAAGGGACGCTGGCGCACGACTATCACATAAATCTAAAGCAAAGGGGTGCAAAAGAGTGGAGACACAACATGGCAAAAAAACGAAGGAAGAAAGGACCACTCTATAGGAATGCACACCACTGAATAAATGTATAAAAAGGCAAACTTTTATTGATACAACAATTGTAAAAACTTTTAAAAAGATTATATATAGAACACAAATCCCAAGGGTGATCCCGCCAGGATAATAAAGGTCAAAAGCACATACATAGTGCTTAGAAAATTGAACAATAAATAGAATATAACATAAACACATCAAATGACCGTGTACAAAAGTGCATGGATTGCCAATCAAACCACCTGGAGCTAGAAAAGTAAGCAGTCACTCTATGTGTCACAGCTAGAGGCAACATCAAATAGATAACTAAAAATATATAGAATACATTGACAACCTTGTCTGAGCATATAGAGGCTTAAATATCATATGTACCTGTATGCCAATACAATAGTAATAAACCTCTGGTGTAAGGTTTAAACCGATATTGTGCCAAAGCCTACCGCCACTAAAAGAATAGTACACAGAAACCTAAATGCGCATAGTATCAAAGAAGGTTACCGCAGCCCTTGAGTAGGCAATATTATGCAGAGTCCATATGTGGCACAGCTGTTATGATCTGGTGGCCTAAGAGCAGCATGAGACGTACTCTGGAGAAGGTGGTACCTGTACTGACCGCAGACCCTGAACTTAACACCGCAACTAGAAGTAGCCGTGGAATGTACCTAGCGCTCTCTAGACATCTCGACACAGCCGGAGGACTAATTACCCCTAGAGATAGAAAAGGGAAAACTATCTTGCCTCAGAGAAAATCCCCAAAGCATAGACAGTCCCCCACAAATATTGACTGTGAGAGGAGAGGGAAAAAACATACACAGACTGAAATGAGAATTTAGCAAAGGAGGCCACTTCTAGCTAAATAGAAAGGATAGGACAGAGTACTATGCGGTCAGTATTAAAACACTAGAAAATATCCACCACAGAAAATACAAAAATCTCCACAGCTAACTAAAGATATGGAGGGTATATCTGCATCTCCAGAGATACCAGCTTGGCTAAACAAATCCTTATACAGACCAAGCTGGACAAGACAAAAACATGGAAAAGAACTGAACAATAAGGCCACAGCATGTGGACAGCAAAATCAAGGCCAGAACTTATCTTTGTTGAAATGAACTGCAAAGCAGAAGAGACCAGGCAGGGATGTGAATCCTCCAGGAACAATGGACAACTGGCACTGACTAAAGGATGAAGCAAGACTAAATAGCCCAGTCAAAATTGCAAACAGTGAACACACCTGATAAATGCTGCGATTCAGAGACAGCAGCGCTACCACTTACAACCACCGGAGGGAGCCCAAGAGCAGAATTCACAACACACAGCGAGGGTAAAAAGTGCTGCAGCCGGGTGAGAAAGGAAGAGAGGCAGGGATCAGCGTGGGAAGGAACCCAACGCGTGACGCCGTTACAAGGACGGCTTCATCAGGGGAAGGTGTTAGTTTGGCGATCAATACCAGTTTAAATACCTTTTAGTGTAGGCAGGTCAGCAAGCGAGGTACATGACGAAACCGGAAGCGGAAGTGACATAGAAAGGGCTAAGAGTCCAGGCAGACGTCTCTGCCAGTAGTACGCAATGCGCATGCGCCAAAAACATTCAGCGCAGCGCATCGTGAACTTAGTAATTGGAGGGAGGATCAGGTTGGATAACAGATCACAAGAAAGAGGATAGCTGTGTACAATATGGTAAGGTATGGAATATGTAAGAACCGAAATAAATGAAAATAATATAAAAAGTAAAAGAATAATAGAAGACACCTGCAAAAAAATGGTAAATGGGAAAATGAAAACCACATACAGGGAATAGTGAATAAAGAAAAAAAATAAATAATAAAAAATAAATAAAAAATAAATAAGGGACAAAAAATAATAAAAATAACAATAATAACAACAAACAAAAAGGGAAAAGATGGCTGAAGCCAAATAGTATATTGTAATTCCCTACATGTCATTTAGTGGACATGTGATGGTATCTGTAGGGAAAAGAAGTAATTAAATGGATATTACATCAATAAAGATATCCTCGTTGCAACAGGCTGTCTTTATTATAAAGGAAAAAATACATAATATGTAGAAAGTCATGTCCGTCCATGTTGCACACAGAAATCATTCTTTTAGTGGCCGTAGGCTTTGGCGCAATATCGGTTTAAACCTTACACCAGAGGTTTATTACTATTGTATTGGCATACAGGTACATATTATATTTAAGCCTCTATATGCTCAGACAAGGTTGTCAATGTATTCTATATATTTTTAGTTATCTACTATTTGAAGTTGCCTCTAGCTGTGACACATAGAGTGACTGCTTACTTTTCTAGCTCCGGGTGGTTTGATTGGCAATCCATGCACTTTTGTACATGGTCATTTGAGGTGTTTATATTAAATTCTGGCCCTTTGTCCGGCTCTTCCCACTCGCCCTGTATCGGTGGCAAGTGGGATAATAGTAGTAGGGTTGATGTCACCTTTGTATTGTCAGGTGACATCAAGCCCAAGACTTAGTAATGGAGAGGCTTCTATAAGTCACCCATCCATTACTAATCCTTTTGTTGTATGGTAAAGACACAGCCGGAATAAAGTCTTTTATTTGAAATAACACTAAACACAGTTTTCCATTTATATTATACGCCTAATTCCAGCGAAGCCCTCGATCTCCTGTAATAAAAGTAAAATAATAAAACAATAATATACCATACCTGTTCGTCGTTGTGTCCCACGCAGTAATCCAAGTCTGGGGGATAATAGGTTTTCAACCTGGATGGTGCCAAGATTAGACGGTTCCAGCTGAAAACCACTGGTAAATGAGCTGCTGGGAACACGGCATCAGTGACCGAGTGTGAGGTTACCTCCGGTCACTGAGCTCCGTTCCCAGCCGGACTGAACTGCAGTGACTTCTGTGAGTTCCCCGCTAGCACAGTGAGCCGTAAGCCTATGTTTTGGTGAGGTAAGCTGCTGTGACCTAACACCTTTGTTTCTGAGAGTAAGGCTGTCAGGTAAGAGTTATAAGGGCTGTTTACACCTGATTGATCGTTTTCAATCTTTCCCCGTGTAAACAAGACAAGCAATTAAACAAACAATCATAATCTTGTTCGATGTTGATCAAATTTGTTTTATGATGACATATTGATCAGCATTTGTGGGCAGCACATCATGCCGTTACCACAGAGGATATCAGCCGCCGGTTCCCATTTGGGACATCACCAATCATTATGAGGCCGCTGTAGATGTCATTACGGTGCCGCAGAATAACATTTGTGATGGACTCGCCAGTCCTCCTGTCCTCTAATGAGGTTAATGATGACCTCGTAATACGACCTCAGAAATTACGGGAGCAGAGGGAAAAAAGCTGAGTTCATCACAGATGTTATTATGTGGCACTAGGAATTTTGGGAACCGTTAATGTTATTAGACGAGAGCTTCACAGCGACATGTGTCGCGCAACATAGAAATCGCAGTGTAATCCGCAACCTACTGCATCTGCAACATGGTCACAAATGTGTCCAGTCGCGTTGGATTTTCTCTCACAAGTGACTGTTACCATAAACTTTATGTGACTGCGACATTCCTGTGATTTGTCTGCAATTTTTATTTTTTTTTTGCAGCAAAATCGCACGTTGCAAAAATGTTTTTGGTTGTAGAACTGGTCTGAGTACTGCTGTCGTGCAACAAATTTAATTGTGTAACCCAAGCCCAAGATGCACTGTGGAAATTATTATGGGGCACTGTGCATATTATGGGGCTTTGTGCATATTATGAGGCACTGTGGATGTTATTATGGGGCACTGTGGATATTATGGGGCACTGTGCATATTATGGGGCTTTGTGCATATTATGGGGCACTGTGGATGTTATTATGGGGCACTGTGGATGTTATTATGGGGCACTGTGAATGTTATTATTGGGCAATGTGAATGTTATTATGGGGCACTGTGCATATTATGGGGCTTTGTGCATATTATGGGGCACTGTGGATGTTATTATGGGGCACTGTGCATATTATGGGGCTTTGTTCATATTATGGGGCACTGTGGATGTTATTATGGGGCACTGTGCATATTATGGGGCTTTGTGCATATTATGGGGCACTGTGGATGTTATTATGGGGCACTGTGGATTGTCATGATCTCTGCAGGCAGAGATCATAGCAAGCCTATAGAGGGACAAGCTCTCGGAAGATGGAACTATACTGACCATGAACTAAGCCTGCCGCGCAACTAGAAATAGCCAGGTAGCATTTCCTATTTATCGCTAGATGCCCAGCTCTGGCCTAAGACCTAAATAGCTAGCAGAGGGAAATATAAGACCTGGCTCACCTCTAGAGAAATATTCCAAAGAAGACAGTAGCCCCCCACATATAATGACGGTGAGTTCAGATGAAACAACAAACGCAGCAGGAAAATAGTCTTAGCAAATTTGAGGTCCGCTTACTAGATAGCAGAAGACAGATAGTATACTTTCATGGTCAGCAGAAAAATACTAACAAAACACCATCCAGAGATTACCTTAAACTCTGGCATTAACTCATAACGCCAGAGTAGCAATCCCTGATCGACGAGAGCTTTCCAGACACAGTAACAAAACTTCAGCTGCGAACTGGAACAAATAGGCAAAACAAAACATGGACAAAAGTCCAACTTATCAGTAGTTGTCTAGAAGCAGGAACAAGCACTGAGAGGCATCAGATAACATTGTTGACCGGCAAGAAACCACCAGAGAAATGAGCTTAAATAGCGACACCCACTACTGATGGAATCAGGTGAAACAGGAAGGAGGATGACAAGTCCAATTCCACAAGCGGCCACCGGGGGAGCCCAGAATCCAAATTCACAACAGTACCCCCCCCTCAAGGAGGGGGCACCGAACCCTCACCAGATCCACCAGGGCGACCAGGATGAGCCCTATGGAAGGCACGAACAAGATCAGAAGCATGAACATCAGATGCATTGACCCAAGAATTATCCTCCTGGCCGTAACCCTTCCAGTTGACCAGATACTGGAGTTTCCGTCTGGAAACACGAGAGTCCAAAATTTTCTCCACAACGTACTCCAACTCACCCTCAACCAACACCGGAGCAGGAGGCTCAACAGAAGGTACAACAGGTACCTCATACCTGCGCAATAACGACCGATGAAAAACGTTATGAATGGAAAAGGACGCAGGGAGGTCCAAACGGAAAGAAACAGGATTAAGAATCTCCAATATTCTATAAGGGCCGATGAACCGAGGTTTAAACTTAGGAGAAGAGACCCTCATAGGGACAAAACGAGAAGACAACCACACTAAATCTCCAACACAAAGCCGAGAACCAACACGACGATGACGGTTGGCAAAACGCTGAGTCTTCTCCTGGGACAACTTCAAATTGTCCATAACCTGCCCCCAGATGTGATGCAATCTCTCCACCACCGCATCCACTCCAGGACAATCCGAGGATTCCACCTGACCGGAGGAAAATCGAGGGTGAAACCCCGAATTACAGAAAAACGGGGACACCAAGGTGGAAGAACTGGCCCGATTATTGAGGGCGAACTCTGCCAATGGCAAAAAAGCAACCCAATCATCCTGGTCAGCAGAGACAAAACACCTCAGATATGTCTCAAGGGTCTGATTAGTCCGCTCGGTCTGGCCATTAGTCTGAGGGTGAAAAGCAGATGAAAAAGACAAATCTATGCCCATCCTAGCACAGAATGCCCGCCAAAATCTAGACACAAATTGGGTACCTCTGTCAGAAACAATATTCTCAGGAATACCGTGCAATCGGACAACATTCTGAAAAAACAGAGGAACCAACTCAGAAGAAGAAGGCAACTTGGGCAGAGGAACCAAATGGACCATTTTAGAGAAACGGTCACAGACCACCCAGATGACAGACATCTTCTGGGAAACAGGCAGATCTGAAATAAAATCCATCGAGATGTGTGTCCAAGGCCTCTTAGGAATAGGCAAGGGCAACAGCAGTCCGCTAGCCCGAGAACTACAAGACTTGGCCCGAGCACAAACGTCACATGACTGCACAAAGACTAGCACATCTCGTGACAGAGAAGGCCACCAGAAGGATCTTGCCACCAAATCCCTGGTACCAAAAATTCCGGGATGACCTGCCAATGCAGAAGAATGTACCTCAGAGATGACTCTGCTGGTCCAATCATCCGGAACAAACAGTCTATCAGGCGGACAACGATCCGGTCTATCCGCCTGAAACTCTTGCAAGGACCGCCGCAGATCAGGAGAAACGGCCGACAAAATTACTCCCTCCCTAAGGATACCTGTGGGTTCAGAATTACCAGGAGAGTCCGGGTCAAAACTCCTAGAAAGGGCATCTGCCTTAACATTCTTAGAACCCGGTAGGTATGACACCACAAAATTAAAGCGAGAAAAAAATAAAGACCAGCGCGCCTGTCTAGGATTCAGGCGTCTGGCAGTCTCAAGATAAATCAAATTTTTGTGGTCAGTCAATACCACCACCTGATGCCTAGCCCCCTCGAGCCAATGGCGCCACTCCTCAAACGCCCACTTCATGGCCAAAAGCTCCCGATTCCCAACATCATAATTCCGCTCTGCGGGCGAAAATTTGCGAGAAAAGAAGGCATGACCAAATACTCAAAGTGGCCCTCGGGCGTATTAAATGCGGTCTTCCACTCATCCCCCTGCCTGATCCGCACCAAATTATACGCCCCACGAAGATCAATTTTAGAGAACCACTTAGCACCCTCTATACGAGCAAACAAATCAGTAAGCAATGGCAATGGGTATTGATACTTAACAGTGATCTTATTCAGAAGCCGATAATCAATACATGGTCTCAAAGAGCCGTCTTTTTTTGAGACAAAGAAAAACCCAGCTCCCAAGGGAGAAGAAGATGGACGAATATGTCCCTTTTCCAAAGACTCCTTTATATATTCCCGCATAGCAGCATGTTCCGGCACAGACAAATTAAACAAACGACCCTTTGGATATTTACAACCCGGTATCAAATCTATGGCACAATCGCACTCACGGTGCGGAGGTAACGACCCAAGCTTGGGTTCGTCAAAGACGTCTTGATAATCAGAGAGGAACTCAGGGACTTCAGAGGGAATGGACGACGAAATAGAAACCAAAGGTACGTCCCCATGAATACCCTTACATCCCCAGCTCAACACAGACATAGCTCTCCAGTCCAAGACTGGGTTGTGAGACTGCAACCATGGCAATCCCAGTACCAAATCGTCATGTAAATTATACAGCACCAGGAAACGAATAATCTCCTGGTGATCCGGATTGATACGCATGGTTACTTGTGTCCAGTATTGTGGTTTATTATTAGCCAATGGGGTGGAGTCAATCCCCTTCAGAGGAATAAGAGTCTCCAAAGGCTCTAAATCAAAACCACAACGATTGGCAAAGGACCAATCCATAAGACTCAGAGCGGCGCCAGAGTCAACATAGGCGTCCGTGGCAATGGATGACAAAGAGCAAATCAGGGTTACAGACAAAATAAACTTAGACTGAATGGTGCCAATGGAAACAGACTTATCAAGCTTCTTTGTACGCCTAGAGCATGCCGATATAACATGAGTAGAATCCCCACAATAGAAACACAATCCATTCTTCCGTCTAAAATTCTGTCGCTCGCTCCTGGACAGAATTCTATCACACTGCATACTTTCTGGCGTCTTTTCCATAGACACCGCCAGATGGTGCATCGGTTTGCGCTCCCGCAGACGCCTATCAATCTGAATAGCCATTGTCATGGACTCATTCAGACCTGCAGGCAAAGGGAACCCCACCATAACATCCTTAACGGCATCAGAGAGACCTTCTCTGAAAGTTGCCGCCAAGGCGCACTCATTCCACTGAGTAAGCACAGACCATTTACGGAATTTTTGGCAGAAAACTTCAGCTTCGTCTTGCCCCTGAGATAGTGCCATCAAAGTTTTTTCTGCCTGAAGTTCCAAATGAGGTTCCTCATAAAGCAAGCCCAAGGCCAGAAAAAACGCATCCACATCGCGTAACGCAGGATCCCCTGCTGGCAATGAGAAGGCCCAATCTTGAGGGTCACCCCTGAGCAAGGAAATCACAATCCTAACCTGCTGAGCAGGGTCTCCAGCTGAACGAGACTTCAGGGACAAATAAAGCTTACAATTATTTCGGAAATTCTGGAAGCTAGCTCTATTCCCTGTGAAGAACTCCGGCAAAGGAATTCTCGGCTCAGATACCGGAGCATGTACCACAAAATCTTGTAAATTTTGTACTTTCGTGATGAGATTATTCAAACCCGCAGTTACACTCTGGAGATCCATTATTGTCAGGTGCACACAGAGCATACAGAGATTAGGAGGAGAGAGAGAAAAAAGACTGCAGCAAGGCAGACTGGAGGAAAAAAAAAAAAAAAAAAAAAATTCCAGCAGACTTCTTATAACTCTCCTTTCTCAACCTGGGTCTTTAACACTTTAACTGGCCGGTCAAACTGTCATGATCTCTGCAGGCAGAGATCATAGCAAGCCTATAGAGGGACAAGCTCTCGGAAGATGGAACTATACTGACCATGAACTAAGCCTGCCGCGCAACTAGAAATAGCCAGGTAGCATTTCCTATTTATCGCTAGATGCCCAGCTCTGGCCTAAGACCTAAATAGCTAGCAGAGGGAAATATAAGACCTGGCTCACCTCTAGAGAAATATTCCAAAGAAGACAGTAGCCCCCCACATATAATGACGGTGAGTTCAGATGAAACAACAAACGCAGCAGGAAAATAGTCTTAGCAAATTTGAGGTCCGCTTACTAGATAGCAGAAGACAGATAGTATACTTTCATGGTCAGCAGAAAAACACTAACAAAACACCATCCAGAGATTACCTTAAACTCTGGCATTAACTCATAACGCCAGAGTAGCAATCCCTGATCGACGAGAGCTTTCCAGACACAGTAACAAAACTTCAGCTGCGAACTGGAACAAATAGGCAAAACAAAACATGGACAAAAGTCCAACTTATCAGTAGTTGTCTAGAAGCAGGAACAAGCACTGAGAGGCATCAGATAACATTGTTGACCGGCAAGAAACCACCAGAGAAATGAGCTTAAATAGCGACACCCACTACTGATGGAATCAGGTGAAACAGGAAGGAGGATGACAAGTCCAATTCCACAAGCGGCCACCGGGGGAGCCCAGAATCCAAATTCACAACAGTGGATGTTATTATGGGGCACTGTGAATGTTATTATGGGGCAATGTGAATGTTATTATGGGGCACTGTGCATATTATGGGGCTTTGTGCATATTATGGGGCACTGTGGATGTTATTATGGGGCACTGTTAATATTATGGGGCTTTGTGCATATTATGGGGCACTGTGGATGTTATTATGGGGCACTGTGCATATTATGGGGCTTTGTTCATATTATGGGGCACTGTGGATGTTATTATGGGGCACTGTGCATATTATGGGGCTTTGTGCATATTATGGGGCACTGTGGATGTTATTATGGGGCACTGTGGATGTTATTATGGGGCACTGTGAATGTTATTATGGGGCAATGTGAATGTTATTATGGGGCACTGTGCATATTATGGGGCTTTGTGCATATTATGGGGCACTGTGAATGTTATTATGGGGCACTGTGAATGTTATTATGGGGCTTTGTGCATATTATGGGGCACTGTGGATGTTATTATGGGGCACTGTGGATATTATGGGGCACTGTGCATATTATGGGGCTTTGTGCATATTATGGGGCACTGTGGATGTTATTATGGGGCACTGTGGATGTTATTATGGGGCGCTGTGAATGTTATTATGGGGCAATGTGAATGTTATTATGGGGCACTGTGCATATTATGGGGCTTTGTGCATATTATGGGGCACTGTGGATGTTATTATGGGGCACTGTTAATATTATGGGGTTTTGTGCATATGATGGGGCACTGTGGATGTTATTATGGGGCACTGTGCATATTATGGGGCACTGTGGATGTTATTATGGGGCACTGTGCATATTATGGGGCTTTGTGCATATTATGGGGCACTGTGGATGTTATTATGGGGCACTGTGGATGTTATTATGGGGCACTGTGAATGTTATTATGGGACAATGTGAATGTTATTATGGGGCACTGTGCATATTATGGGGCTTTGTGCATATTATGGGGCACTGTGAATGTTATTATGGGGCACTGTTAATATTATGGGGCTTTGTGCATATTATGAGGCACTGTGGATGTTATTATGGGGCACTGTGCATATTATGGGGCTTTGTTCATATTATGGGGCACTGTGGATGTTATTATGAGGCACTGTGGATATTATGGGGCACTGTGCATATTATGGGGCTTTGTGCATATTATGGGGCACTGTGGATGTTATTATGGGGCACTGTTAATATTATGGGGCTTTGTGCATATTATGGGGCACTGTTCATATTATGGGGCTTTGTTCATATTATGGGGCACTGTGGATGTTATGGGGCACTGTGGATATTATGGGGCACTGTGCATATTATGGGGCTTTGTGCATATTATGGGGCACTGTGGATGTTATTATGGGGCACTGTGGATGTTATTATGGGGCACTGTGAATGTTATTATGGGCAATGTGAATGTTATTATGGGGCACTGTGCATATTATGGGGCTTTGTGCATATTATGGGGCACTGTGGATGTTATGGGGCACGTGGATGTTATTATGGGGCGCTGTGAATGTTATTATGGGGCACTGTGAATTTTATGGGGCACTGTGAATGTTATGGGGCACTGTGGAAGTTATGAGGCACTGTGTATGTTATTTTGGGCACTGCCCTATACATAGAACAACTTGGCACAGACGGCGACAACCCTGGCACACGCTGCAAACACGTTTCCTGCAGCGGTGCTCCAGGTGCGGCGAACGTCTATGGAGAAAATCCAATCTACCTGAAGATTTCATCCATTATAAGTTTATGCTTAAAACATACAGCTCTGCCCTTCACCTCTATAAACAAACCTATTTCAACACCCTCATCACCTCACTGTCCAATAACCCTAAACTTCTCTTTGACACTTTTCATTCCCTACTCAACCCAAGAGTGCAGGCCCCAACCACGGATCTCCGCGTTGACGATCTGGCCAATTATAGGCAGCATCAATAGTAAAAAGTTGGTCACACTTGTCAAACACTATGTTTGACAAGTGTGACCAACCTGTCAATCATTTTTCCAAGCGATGCTACAGATCGCTTTGAAAACGCTAGCATTCTGCAAGCTAATTGCACTTGCAGAACGCTAGTGTATAGCGGGAATACGCATGCCAATTCCGCATGCATATTTCCCTCTGCAGGGAGTTGCGGAATTGCTGCGGAAATTTCCGCGGCAATTCCGCAACTGTGCACATAGCCTAACTGTGCACATAGCCTAACTGTTTCTCTTATTCAATCTTGTCTGGACTATTGTAACTCCTACTAATCGGCCTCCCTCTTACCAAACTCTCCCCGCTCCAATCTGTCCTGAATGCTGCAGCCAGGATCATATTCCTCACCAACCGTTACACCGATGCCTCTACCTTGTGCCAGTCTTTACACTGGCTACCCATCCACTCCAGAATCCAGTACAAACTTGTTACCCTCATCCACAAAGCACTCCATGGCTGAGCACCACCCTACATCTCCTCCCTGGTCTCAGCCTACCACCCTACCCATGCCCTCCGTTCTGCTAATGACCTGAGGTTAGCATCCTTAATAATCAGAACCTCCGACTCCCAACTCCAAGACTTTACACGTGCTTCACCAGTTCTGTGGAATGCACTACCCAGGTTAATACGATTAATCCCCAATCAACACAGTTTTAAGCATGGCTTAAAAACGCATTTGTTCAGACTGGCCTACCGCCTCAACGCATTAACCTAACTATCCCTGTGTGGCCTATTAAAAACAGAAAAAAAAAACTTAAACCATAACTAGGTTCCTCGCATCATGTTCTCATACACTTTATGCAGTTAATAGCCTCTATGTCTGTACTGTTACATACTTAGGCTGTTAACTGGTTCGTGCAGCTTTACATGAACACCCGAGCCTTACACTATGGCTGGTCCAAATAACTAAAGCAATTGTTACCATCCACCTCTCGTGTCTCCCCTTTTTCCTCATAGTTTGTAAGCTTGCGAGCAGGGCCCTCATTCCTCTTGGTATCTGTTTTGATCTGTGTTTATTGTTATGCTGTAATGTCTATTGTCTGTACAAGTCCCCTCTATAATGTAAAGCGCTGCGGAATATGTTGGCGCTATATAAATAAAATTATTATTATTACTGTGCATATTATGGGGCACTGTGGATATTATTGTGTGGCACAGTGGATGTTATTATGGGGCTTTGTGCATATTATAGGGCACTGTAGATGTTATTATGGGGCACTGTGGATATTATTGTGTGGCACTGTGAATGTTATAATGGGGCACTGTGGATATTATTGTGTGGCACTGTGGATGTTATTATGGGGCACTGTGGATATTATTGTGTGGCACTGTGGATGTTATAATTGGGCATTGTGGATGTTACGGGGTACTTTGGATGTTATGGGGCACTGTGTGTATTATGGGGCATCATGGATATTATGGGTCACTGTGTATATTATTATGCGACTCTGAAGATGTTATTATGTGCATCGTGGATGATAATAATATAAGGCACAGTGGATATTATTGTGTGGCACTGTGGATGTTATTATGGGGCACTGTGGATATTATTGTGTGGCATTGTGGATGTTATTATTGTCATGTCGGACGCTGTTCAGACTAGGTCGTTCGACAGACAGCGGTAATTCCGCTTTTGACCACTATTTGCTCATTGGCGTCGGCTAGATTCTATCTAGCTGTTCTGGGGTTAATTTACCTGATCCTCGGATTGGAAGCTGGGCCATGCCCATTGCCTTTAAATAGTTCTCCTGATCATTGGGCGTCGCCGATTATAGCTTCTGTCTTGTGCGTTGTTATCTCGGTCTGGAGTGGAGAGCTGGTGGTTGGAGATTCGTTGCTGGTGGTGTATTTTCCTTAGTCTTATTTACTCCTTCCTATATTTGTATTTATTTTGCCCTGCACATTTATAGTGTATTCCTGAGTGACTGCGGCGGGTTGTATATTTTCCTTTATCCTTGTCTGTGCTAACTGTGGGTATTGGTGTATTACCTCTTCACTGGGTGGTGGGCGGAGGTATCAGCCTAGGGTTGAAACAGGAGACAGGGTGAGGTTCGAGGCCTGGACATGCACACCATCAGTGTAAACTCCAGGTAGAGGGTCAGTCAGGATTTCCCTAGTCTTAGGGAAATTGCAGGGGCCCGGGTTATTAGCTCTTGCTCACCTAGTCTCCCCGTGACATTATAATCGGCCCAACAACAAAAAAAAAGAAAAAAGAAAAAAAAGGGGTTTCTTTTTTTTTCTTTTGTCATGGATCCCATGACTTCCATAACCCGCCAGTTGGAGGCGCTGTCCCTACAGGTCACTGAGTTGAGGGGGGCAGTTCAGCAACAGGGACTAGCAGTATCTAATGTGCAAGCTGGAGCGACAGGAAGAGTTGCTGAGCCTAAATTCCCTTTGCCTGAAAAATTTGCTGGGGAACGCAGTAAATTTGTTTCTTTTCGTGAAGCTTGCAAACTATACTTCTGTATGCGCCCGATCTCCTCGGGTAATGAGGCTCAGCGTGTGGGCCTGGTGTTGTCATTGTTAAGCGGGGATCCCCAAGCATGGGCGTTTTCTTTGCCATCTGATTCTGCTGCATTTGACTCTGTGGAGAGTTTTTTTTCTTCTCTTGGGAAAATCTACGATGAACCAGACAGAATTGCTCTAGCAGAATCTAAGATACGCACTATTCGCCAGGGGGAGCGAGTTGCAGAGGATTACTGTTCTGAATTTCGTCGCTGGGCGATCGATACACAATGGAATGATCCAGCATTGCGGAGTCAGTTTATTCATGGGGTTTCTGGAAGGGTTAAAAAAGCCCTTCTGATGTACGAGACTCCTGCTTCTCTAGATTCCACTATGAGTCTGGTTGTCCGCATTGATCGCCGTTTGCGTCAGGGGGAGCATGAGACACCGCCTATGAGAGAGGGTTTAGGTTCACGTGAGGTTGCTGCAGGTGAGCCCCCAGAGCCTATGCAAATCGCAGGGGTGTCACATGTGAAGCGTCGAGCCCCTGAGCTCAGGAAGCAGGGAGCCTGTTTTTACTGTGGTAAAACTGGTCATTTTATTAACATCTTTCCTCTGCTGTCTAAGAAAAACGCAACGGCGGAAAACTTCTAAGCTCAGAGGGTGTGGAGGAGACCAATCTGAGCTTATGTATATCCTCCATGGTGGTTTCTCAATGCATGCTCCCTGCTAAGGTTTTTATCGCTGGCAGTGAGCTGCCAATTACTGTTTTTGTGGATAGTGGTTCAGCCACAAATCTCATTGATGAGGAGTTTGCGCGCACAGCAGGCTTTAGGATTGAAAAACTGTCTCATCCTATCCGTGTGGTCACCATCAATGCTGCTCCTCTCTCTCAGGGGGAGATTACTAAATTTGTGGCTGAGGTGAAACTCCACATTGGGGTTCTACATTCCGAGCGGGTTACATGTAAGGTGCTCAGGAATCTTCCTGCTCAGGTGGTTTTGGGTTTTCCTTGGTTGTCCATGCACAACCCGGTAATTGACTGGAAAACTCAGGACATAATTCGGTGGAGCGAGTTCTGCCAGGAGAATTGCCTGGCCACATGTGTGGCTGCGGTGACTTCAAGCGTTCCTGAGTCACTTCTGGATTTCGCAGATGTGTTCTCTGAGAAGGGTTGTTCAGAGTTGCCGCCACATCGTCCTTATGACTGTTCTATCAGGTTTAAACCAGGGGCCAAGTTGCCTAAAGCAAGGATGTTTAACATCTCCGGTCCGGAGAGACAAGCGTTAAAAGATTATATTGCTGAAAGCTTGAGCAAAGGGCACATCAGGCCGTCATACTCACCGGTGGCAGCAGGGTTCTTCTTCGTGAAGAAGAAAGATGGCGGATTACGCCCGTGTTTGGATTTCAGAGAGTTGAACCAGATTACGGTTCGTGATCCATACCCGATGCCACTGATACCAGATTTGTTCAACCATGTGGCGGGTGCTAAGTGGTTTACCAAGCTTGACCTCAGGGGGGCGTACAACCTCATAAGAGTCCGTCAAGGTGATGAGTGGAAGACGGCTTTTAATACCCCTGAGGGTCATTTTGAAAATTTGGTGATGCCTTTTGGGTTGACTAACGCACCTGCAGTGTTCCAACATTTCATCAATGATGTGTTCTCGCATGTTTTGGGGAAATTCGTTATCGTGTACCTAGATGACATCCTCATATATTCTTGCGACCGTGATGCTCATTTAAATCATGTCAGGAGGTGTTACAGCTTCTCAGAGAGAATAAGCTGTATGCTAAACTTGAGAAATGTGTATTTTCTGTTCAAGAGTTGTGCGTTCTTGGGTTATATTGTGTCTGCTTCTGGTTTTAAAATGGACGCCGCTAAGGTGCAAGCGGTGCTGCATTGGGAACGGCCTGATAACCTGAAAGCACTTCAGCAGTTCCTTGGGTTTTCTAACTACTATAGGAAATTTATCAAGGATTTTTCCATAATTGCTAAACCGCTAACTGACATGACTAAAAAGGGTACCAATTTCTCCGTTTGGCCTGAGGCTGCTGTGCGCGCATTTGAATTTCTTAAGAACAGTTTTGTTTCGGCCCCCATTCTTGTGCAGCCAGACGTATCAAAACCCTTTGTCGGGGAAGTCGATGCGTCTGAGGTTGGTGTGGGGGCGGTACTATCTCAAGGCTCATATTTGAGTGGTTTACGTCCGTGCGCCTATTTCTCCAAGAAACTGTCGTCCGCCGAACGTAACTACGATATCGGCAACAGGGAGTTGTTGGCAATCAAGTTGGCCTTTGAGGAATGGCGACACTTCTTGGAGGGGTCGGTACATCAGGTTACTGTTATTACTGATCATAAGAATCTGCTGTATTTGGAGTCAGCCAAGCGTCTGTCCCCCAGGCAGGCGCGCTGGGCATTGTTTTTCACGCGGTTCAATTTTGTTGTCACTTACAGACCGGGGTCTAAAAACACTAAGGCGGATGCTCTGTCCAGGTGTTTTCCGGGGGGTGAACCTCGGGAGGATCCAGTACCCATCCTCCAAAAGGGTGTTGTGGTTTCGGCTCTCACTACAAAGGTTGAGGCTGAGATTGCTGAGGCTCAGGAGGAGGTACCATCTGAGCTTCCCATCAACAAATCTTTTGTACCGCTTCATCTCCGCTTAAAGGTTTTGGCAGAGCATCATGATGCTGTCCTGGCTGGCCACCCAGGGGTTAGAGGTACCTTGGAGTTGGTGTCACGTCGGTTTTGGTGGCCCAAGATCCGACAGGATGTGGTCTCATACGTGTCAGCTTGTACCACGTGCGCTAGGGCTAAGACGCCCCGCTCCCGTCCTGTTGGCACACTACTTCCTCTTGAAGTACCTAGTAAGCCATGGACGGAAATCTCCATGGATTTCATCACTGATTTGCCCTCATCAGCTGGAAACACGGTCATCTTGGTGATTGTTGATCGGTTTTCTAAAATGTCGCACTTTGTGTCTTTGCCTTCGTTGCCTAACGCTAAGACTCTGGCTCAGGTATTTGTGCAGGAGGTGGTCAGACTTCATGGGGTTCCGTCTGACATCGTGTCTGATAGGGGGTCTCAGTTTGTGGCAAAATTTTGGAAAGCATTTTGCTCACGGCTGGGGATCAAGTTGTCTCATTCTTCGGCGTTCCATCCTCAGTCAAATGGTCAGACTGAGCGTATGAACCAAAATTTGGAACAGTACCTACGCTGCTTTGTCTCTGATAATCAGGAGGAGTGGTCTACCTTTCTTCCTTTGGCTGAGTTTGCCATCAATAATCACCGCCAGGAGTCGTCTGGGGAGTCTCCGTTTTTTTGTGTTTACGGGCTACATCCTCAATTTTGTACCTTGAGTCAGAGGGGCTCTTCCGGCGTTCCGGAGGAGGATCAGTTAGGAGCACAATTGTCATCAGTCTGGAGGAGAGTTAAACAGCGCCTGTTGAGTGTGCGTGCTAGGTACAAACGTGTGGCTGACAGTAGGCGTGTGCCAGGTCTGGACCTGAGTGTGGATGACTGGGTGTGGTTATCCACAAAAAACATAAGACTCAAAATACCGTCCCTTAAATTGGGTCCACGGTTTATTGGTCCATTTAGGGTCACCGCCGTCATTAACCCAGTAGCGTACCGATTGGAGCTCCCTACGGTGTATAAGATACACAACGTGTTCCACAGGTCTCTTCTAAAGAAGGTGGTGGGTTCTGTGGACGCGGCACCTATGACACCTCCAGTCTTGGTGGATGGTAATTTGGAGTTTGAAGTCTCCAAGGTGGTTGACTCTCGTGTAGTGCGTCGCACTTTACAGTACTTGGTACACTGGCGTGGTTATGGGCCTGAGGAGAGGTCCTGGGTACCAGCCTCGGATATTCATGCGGATCGGCTGGTCAGGTTTTTTCATCGTCGCCATTCAGACAAGCCGGGTCCTATAAGCCGTGAGGGCCCTGGGGTCCCTCGTAGAAGGCGGGGTACTGTCATGTTGGATGCTGTTCAGACCAGGTCGTTCGACAGACAGCGGTAATTCCGCTTTTGACCACTATTTGCTCATTGGCGTCGGCTAGATTTTTTCTAGCTGTTCCGGGGTTAATTTACCTGATCCTCGGATTGGAAGCTGGGCCATTTCCATTGCCTTTAAATAGTTCTCCTGATCATTGGGCGTCGCCGATTATAGCTTCTGTCTTGTGCGTTGTTATCTCGGTCTGGAGTGGAGAGCTGGTTGTTGGAGATTCGTTGCTGGTGGTGTATTTTCCTTAGTCTTATTTACTCCTTCCTATAGTTGTATTTATTTTGCCCTGCACATTTATAGTGTATTCCTGAGTGACTGCGGCGTGGTGTATATTTTCCTTTATCCTTGTCTGTGCTAACTGTGGGTATTAGTGTATTACCTCTTCACTGGGTGGTGGGCGGAGGTTTCAGCCTAGGGTTGAAACAGGAGACAGGGTGAGGTTCGAGGCCTGGACATGCACACCATCAGTGTAAACTCCAGGTAGAGGGTCAGTCAGGATTTCCCTAGTCTGAGGGAAATTGCAGGGGCCCGGGTTATTAGCTCTCGCTCACCTAGTCTCCCCGTGACAATTATGGGGCACCGTGGATTGTTGTGAATTTGGATTCTGGGCTCCCCCGGTGGCTACTGGTGGAATTGAACTGGTGTCTTCATCTTCTCTGTTCACCTGTTCCCATCAAGATGTGGGAGTCGCTATATAACCTTGCTGCTCTGTTAGTTGCTTGCCGGTCAACAATGTTATCAGAAGCCTCTCTGTGCTTGTTCCTGCTCCTAGACAACTACTAGATAAGTTGGACTCTTGTCCATGTTTGTTTTTGCATTTTTGTTCCAGTTCACAGCTGTAGTTTCGTTACTGTGTCTGGAAAGCTCTTGTGAACAGGAATTGCCACTCTGGTGTTATGAGTTAATGCCAGAGTTTTAAAGTAATTTCTGGATGGTGTTTTGATAGGGTTTTCAGCTGACCATGAAAGTGTCCTTTCTGTCTTCTGCTATGTAGTAAGTGGACCTCAAATTTGCTAAACCTATTTTCATACTACGTTTGTTATTTCATCTTTATTCACCGCCAATACATGTGGGGGGCCTCTGTCTCCTTTCGGGGTATTTCTCTAGAGGTGAGCTAGGACTGATATTTTCCTCTGCTAGCATTATTTAGTCCTCCGGCTGGTGCTGGGCATCTAGAATCAACGTAGGCATGCTACCCGGCCACTGCTAGTTGTGCGTTAGGTTTAGTTCATGGTCAGCTCAGTTCCCATCTTCCAAGAGCTAGTTCCTATATATGCTTATGCTATGTTCTCTTGCCATTGAGATCATGACAGTTTGACCGGCCCACTAAAGGGTTAAAATCCTTGGCTGAGAAAGGAGAGAAATAAGTAGTCTGCTGAAATTTTTTTTTTTTTTTCTCTCCTTCTAATCTTTGAATGGCTCTGTGTCCACCTGTTTGTAATGGATCTTCAGAGTGTAACTGCAGGTTTGAATAATCTCGCCACGAAGGTACAAAATTTGCAAGATTTTGTTTGTCATGCACCTGTATCTGAGCCGAGAATTCCTTTGCCGGAATTTTTCTCGGGGAATAGATCTGGGTTTCAGAATTTTCGAAATAATTGCAAATTATTTTTGTCCCTGAAATCTCGCTCTGCCGGAGACCCTGCACAGCAGGTCAGGATTGTGATTTCCTTGCTCCGGGGCGACCCTCAAGACTGGGCTTTTTCATTGACACCAGGGGATCCTGCGTTGCTCAATGTGGATGCGTTTTTTCTGGCCTTGGGGTTGCTTTATGACGAACCTCATTTGGAGCTTCAGGCAGAAAAAACTTTGATGTCCCTATCTCAGGGGCAAGATGAAGCGGAAATTTACTGCCAAAGATTCCGTAAATGGTCTGTGCTTACTCAGTGGAATGAGTGCGCCCTGGCGGCGACTTTCAGAGAGGGTCTCTCTGATGCCATTAAGGATGTTATGGTGGGGTTCCCTGTGCCTGCGGGTCTGAATGAGTCCATGACAATGGCTATTCAGATCGATAGGCGTTTGCGGGAGCGCAAACCAGTGCACCATCTGGCGGTGTCCACTGAGAAGTCGCCAGAGAGTATGCAGTGTGATAGAATTCTGTCCCGAAGCGAGCGGCAGAATTTTAGACGGAAAAATGGGTTGTGTTTCTATTGTGGTGATTCTACTCATGTTATATCAGCATGCTCTAAGCGCACTAAAAAGCTTGGTAAATCTGTTTCCATTTGCACCTTACCGTCTAAGTTTATTCTATCTGTGACCCTGATTTGCTCTTTGTCATCTATTACCACGGACGCCTATGTCGACTCTGGCGCCGCTTTGAGTCTTATGGATTGGTCCTTTGCCAAACGCTGTGGGTATGATTTAGAGCCTTTGGAGACTCCTATTCCTCTGAAGGGGATTGACTCCACCCCATTGGCTAATAAAAAACCACAATACTGGACACAAGTAACTATGCGTATTAATCCGGATCACCAGGAGGTTATTCGCTTTCTGGTGCTGTATAATCTACATGATGATTTGGTGCTAGGATTGCCTTGGCTGCAATCTCACAACCCAGTCCTCGACTGGAGAGCTATGTCTGTGTTGAGCTGGGGATGTAAGGGGGCTCATGGGGATGTACCTGTGGTTTCCATTTCATCATCTATTCCCTCTGAAATTCCTGAGTTCCTGTCTGACTATCGTGACGTCTTTGAAGAATCCAAGCTTGGTTCGTTACCTCCGCACCGAGAGTGCGATTGTGCCATAGATTTAATCCCGGGTAGTAAATACCCAAAGGGTCGTTTATTTAATCTGTCTGTGCCTGAACATGCTGCTATGCGAGAATATATAAAGGAGTCCTTGGAAAAGGGACATATTCGTCCATCGTCATCTCCCTTAGGAGCCGGTTTTTTCTTTGTGTCAAAAAAAGACGGCTCTTTGAGACCATGTATTGATTATCGGCTTTTGAATAAAATCACTGTTAAATACCAATACCCATTGCCGTTGCTGACTGATTTGTTTGCTCGCATAAAGGGGGCCAAGTGGTTCTCTAAGATTGACCTTCGTGGGGCGTATAATTTGGTGCGAATCAGGCAGGGGGATGAGTGGAAAACCGCATTTAATACGCCCGAGGGCCACTTTGAGTACTTAGTGATGCCTTTTGGTCTTTCAAATGCTCCGTCAGTTTTCCAGTCCTTTATGCATGATATTTTTCGTGATTATTTGGATAAATTTATGATTGTGTATCTGGATGATATTCTGATTTTTTCGGATGACTGGGACTCTCATGTCCAGCAAGTCAGGAGGGTTTTTCAGGTTTTGCGGTCTAATTCTTTGTGTGTGAAGGGTTCTAAGTGTGTTTTTGGGGTACAGAGGATTTCCTTTTTGGGATATATTTTTTCCCCCTCTTCCATTGAAATGGATCCTGTCAAGGTTCAAGCTATTTGTGATTGGACGCAGCCCTCTTCTCTTAAGAGTCTTCAGAAATTTTTGGGCTTTGCTAACTTTTATCGTCGATTTATTGCTGGTTTTTCGGATATTGCTAAGCCATTGACCGATTTGACTAAGAAGGGTGCTGATGTTGCTGATTGGTCCCCTGATGCTGTGGAGGCCTTTCGGGAGCTTAAGCGCCGTTTTTCCTCTGCCCCTGTGTTGCGTCAGCCCGATGTTGCTCTACCTTTTCAGGTTGAGGTCGACGCTTCTGAGATCGGAGCTGGGGCAGTGTTGTCGCAGAAAAGTTCTGACTGCTCCGTGATGAGGCCTTGTGCCTTCTTTTCCCGTAAATTTTCGCCCGCTGAGCGGAATTATGATGTTGGGAATCGGGAGCTTTTGGCCATGAAGTGGGCTTTTGAGGAGTGGCGCCATTGGCTTGAGGGGGCCAGACATCAGGTGGTGGTATTGACTGACCACAAAAATTTGATTTATCTTGAGACCGCCAGGCGCCTGAATCCTAGACAGGCGCGCTGGTCATTATTTTTCTCTCGGTTTAATTTTGTGGTGTCATACCTACCGGGTTCTAAGAATGTTAAGGCGGATGCCCTTTCTAGGAGTTTTGAGCCTGACTCGCCTGGTAACTCTGAGCCCACAGGTATCCTTAAGGATGGAGTGGTATTGTCAGCCGTTTCTCCAGACCTGCGGCGGGCCTTGCAGGAGTTTCAGGCGGATAGACCTGATCGTTGCCCACCTGATAAACTGTTTGTTCCTGATGATTGGACCAGTAGAGTCATCTCTGAGGTTCATTCTTCTGCGTTGGCAGGTCATCCTGGCATTTTTGGTACCAGGGATTTGGTGGCAAGGTCCTTCTGGTGGCCTTCCCTGTCACGAGATGTGCGAGGCTTTGTGCAGTCTTGTGACGTTTGTGCTCGGGCCAAGCCTTGTTGTTCTCGGGCTAGTGGATTATTGTTGCCCTTGCCTATTCCTAAGAGGCCTTGGACGCACATCTCGATGGATTTTATTTCAGATCTGCCTGTTTCTCAGAAGATGTCTGTCATCTGGGTGGTGTGTGACCGTTTCTCTAAGATGGTCCATTTGGTTCCTCTGCCCAAGTTGCCTTCTTCTTCCGAGTTGGTTCCTCTGTTTTTTCAAAATGTTGTTCGTTTGCATGGTATTCCTGAGAATATCGTTTCTGACAGAGGGACCCAATTCGTGTCTAGATTTTGGCGGGCATTCTGTGCTAGGATGGGCATAGATTTATCTTTTTCGTCCGCTTTCCATCCTCAGACGAATGGCCAGACCGAGCGGATTAATCAGACCCTGGAGACATATCTGAGGTGTTTTGTGTCTGCTGACCAGGATGATTGGGTTGCTTTTTTGCCATTGGCGGAGTTCGCTCTCAATAATCGGGCCAGCTCTGCCACTTTGGTGTCCCCGTTTTTCTGTAATTCGGGGTTTCATCCTCGATTTTCCTCTGGTCAGGTGGAATCTTCGGATTGTCCTGGAGTGGATGCTGTGGTGGAGAGATTGCATCAGATCTGGGGGCAAGTGGTGGACAATTTGAGGTTGTCCCAGGAGAAGACTCAGCTTTTTGCCAACCGCCACCGTCGTGTTGGTCCTCGGCTTTGTGTTGGGGATTTGGTGTGGTTGTCTTCTCGTTTTGTCCCTATGAGGGTCTCTTCTCCTAAGTTTAAGCCTCGGTTCATCGGCCCGTATAAGATATTGGAGATTCTTAACCCTGTTTCCTTCCGTTTGGACCTCCCTGCATCCTTTTCTATTCATAACGTTTTTCATCGGTCATTATTGCGCAGGTATGAGGTACCGGTTGTGCCTTCCGTTGAGCCTCCTGCTCCGGTGTTGGTTGAGGGTGAGTTGGAGTACGTTGTGGAGAAAGTCTTGGACTCTCGTGTTTCCAGACGGAGACTCCAGTATCTGGTCAAGTGGAAGGGATACGGCCAGGAGGATAATTCTTGGGTGAATGCATCTGATGTTCATGCCTCTGATCTGGTTCGTGCCTTTCATAGGGCCCATCCTGATCGCCCTGGTGGTTCTGGTGAGGGTTCGGTGCCCCCTCCTTGAGGGGGGGGGTACTGTTGTGAATTTGGATTCTGGGCTCCCCCGGTGGCTACTGGTGGAATTGAACTGGTGTCTTCATCTTCTCTGTTCACCTGTTCCCATCAAGATGTGGGAGTCGCTATATAACCTTGCTGCTCTGTTAGTTGCTTGCCGGTCAACAATGTTATCAGAAGCCTCTCTGTGCTTGTTCCTGCTCCTAGACAACTACTAGATAAGTTGGACTCTTGTCCATGTTTGTTTTTGCATTTTTGTTCCAGTTCACAGCTGTAGTTTCGTTACTGTGTCTGGAAAGCTCTTGTGAACAGGAATTGCCACTCTGGTGTTATGAGTTAATGCCAGAGTTTTAAAGTAATTTCTGGATGGTGTTTTGATAGGGTTTTCAGCTGACCATGAAAGTGTCCTTTCTGTCTTCTGCTATGTAGTAAGTGGACCTCAAATTTGCTAAACCTATTTTCATACTACGTTTGTTATTTCATCTTTATTCACCGCCAATACATGTGGGGGGCCTCTGTCTCCTTTCGGGGTATTTCTCTAGAGGTGAGCTAGGACTGATATTTTCCTCTGCTAGCATTATTTAGTCCTCCGGCTGGTGCTGGGCATCTAGAATCAACGTAGGCATGCTACCCGGCCACTGCTAGTTGTGCGTTAGGTTTAGTTCATGGTCAGCTCAGTTCCCATCTTCCAAGAGCTAGTTCCTATATATGCTTATGCTATGTTCTCTTGCCATTGAGATCATGACAGTGGATATTATTGTGTGGCACTGTGGATGTTATTATGGGGCACTGTGGATATTATTGTGTGGCACTGTGGATGTTATTATGGGGCACTGTGGATATTATTGTGTGGCACTGTGGATGTTATTATGGGGCACCGTGGATATTATTGTGTGGCACGGTGGATGTTATTATGGGGCACTGTGGATGTTATTATGGAGCACAAAGGATATTGTGTGGCACTGTGGATGTTATAATTGGGCATTGTGGATGTTACGGTGTACTTTGGATGTTATGGGGTACTGTGTGTATTATGGGGCATCGTGGATATTATGGGTCACTGTGTATATTATTATGCGACACTGAAGATGTTATGTGTGTCGTGGATGATAATAATATATAAGGCACAGTGGATATTATTACACGGCATTGTGGATGTTAGTATGAGTTACTGTGGGTTTATTATGTGGTGTGGAGGGTGTGTAAACAGTTGATACAAGGGACCAAAATTGGAGAACATCTTAGAAAAGATGAGCAGGGAATCGCTAGATTAACGATAGCTCAGTCTAAAGAGATGTGATTTTAGGGCACATGTACACTGTGGATACTGGGAAGTAACCGGATTGCCTGGGGTAGAGCATTGCAGAGAACGGGTGAAGCACAAGAGAAGTGTTGGAGACGGGAGTGGGAGGCGCGGGTTCTAGAAGATGCTCGTCTTGGGTCATTAGCGGAGCGGAGGGCACGGGTAGGGTGGTAGGCAGAGACGAGGGAGGACATGGAGGGGGTGCTGAGCCGTGGAGCGCTTTGTGGGTGACAGATGTTTATACTGGGCTCTGTAGTGCACAGCAATGACCGCCACAGGGTTTACACTATTATGTGGCGCTGTGGAGGGGCTGCAGGTGCCATTATAGGGGAACGATGACTGGTAACCAATATAACAAGTGTTCATGGATTATATATGTCATAGCAGCCATCAGACTACATCCATACACAGGCTGTACCTAATCCCAGACTTTGTAGAACTACAAAGGACAGCATGCTCACAATGCTACACTAGTGACACTGAGAAATAACCTCTGGCTGTTAATGTTTAATTAAGTTGTTTTAATTAAAAAAAAACTGTAAAATGTCATAAAAAGGTGATGTAACACTTTCAATAAAGTTGTTTAAAAAAACACTTCAATTCCGCTCGCAGTTGCTAGGAGGCTGGAACGCATTACGTCACTTCCGCCTGTCAGTGGAAACATGGCGGCGCCCAGCGGACACGCGTTAATTCACCGAGTGTTAGCGGAATGTCCGGTGACGAAGGCTCGGGCCTGTGAGCTGATGTTACCGCACGGGCCGGTGAAGACCCCGGTGTTTATGCCGGTGGGAACTCCGGGCACCATGAAGGGAGTCACGGCCGAGCAGCTGCGGGACCTGGGCTGTGAGATCTGCCTGGGAAACACCTACCACCTGGGCATGAGGCCGGTAATACAGCAGTGGAGGAGGGGGCGCGGGGCTGAATGACAGGAAGTGCTACTGTCTGCTGAACTACAACCCCCAGCATTCCATAGTTCCATTCTATGGGGGAGGGTCTTGTCTAATAAAGTTTTTGATTGTTAATATTTAGGAAAATGTATATGCAAATGAGGGTGTCTTGTGATCCCATTGGCTGAGAGGCGTCACATGACTTCTCTCGACGCTAAAATGGCGCGTCCCACAACTACTTGTAATGAAAAATCAATCCGAAAGTTTCACACTCCTTTATTATTCCGAATATCGCCTTCACATCACAGGATGTAGGGGCACGGGGTGTACGGAGGGTGTGGGGTGCAAGGAAGACACGGGGTGTACGGAGGGTGTGGGGTGCATGGAGGGAGCGGGGCGCAAGGAAGGCACGGGGTGTACGGAGGGTGTGGGGTGCAAGGAAGACACGGGGTGTATGGAGGGCACGAGGTGTATGGAGGGCACGGGGTGTACGGAAGGCGGAGCGCATGGAGGGCACAGGGTGTATGGAGGGTGCGGGGCGCATGGAGGATGCAGGGGGCACGGGGTGTACGGAGGGTGCGGGGTGCATGGAGGGAGCGGGGCGCAAGGAAGGCACGGGGTGTATGGAGCGCACGGGGTGTACGGCGGGTGCGGGGTGCACGGAAGGCGGAGGGCACAGGGTGTACGGAGGGTGCGGGGCGCATGGAGGGTGCAGGGGGCACGTGTACGGAGGGTGCGGGGTTTACGAAAGGCTGGGCGCATGGAGGGCACAGGGTGTACAGAGGGTGCAGGGCGCATGGAGGGCATGGGGTGTACGGAGGGTGCGGGGCGCATGGAGGGCATGGGGGGTAGGGGGTGTACGGAGGGTACGGGGTGCAAGGAAGACACGGGGTGTATGGAGGGCACGGGGTGTACGGCGGGTGTGGGGTGCACGGAAGGCGGAGGGCACAGGGTGTACGGAGGGTGCGGGGCGCATGGAGGGTGCACGGGGTGTACGGAGGGTGCGGGGTGCACGGAAGGCGGGGTGCATGGAGGGCACAGGGTGTACGGAGGGTGCGGGGCGCATGGAGGATGCAGGGATCACGGGGTGTACGGAGGGTGCGGGGTTCACGGAAGGCGGGGCGCATGGAGGGCACAGGGTGTACAGAGGGTGCGGGGCGCATGGAGGGCACGGGGTGTACGTAGGGTGCGGGGCGCACGGAGGGTACGGGGTGCAGGGAAGGTGCAATGTGAATGGAGGATGGAGTGTATGGAGGGGGCTCAGAAGCTGCTGCTGACGGGCGACCAGATCCAGCTCCCATTGCTGCCGTTTAACCACTTACATGCTACAGAGACCCTGATTTTTGCTTTATTCTGCAGCACAAGGTTCAAGTCCTCTCCAGGGGAACTGGAAAAAACAATTAAAATCTGTTTCTCACATCTTAAAAAAAAAAAAGCCACCTTTAGAGTTTTTACACCACTAAAATAATATAAAAAAACCTCGATAATTTCGGTGACCGTGGAATCGCACTGACCAGAAGGATCTTGTTACCAGTGATTTTACGGTAAAAATCCGCTTGGTTTGAGACCCCCCCACATTACATGGTGGGATAATCAGATGAAGATTCACTGTAGGCTGCAGTCTCTGCCCCTTCCCGAAGCAAAATGTGATTAGTGAAGTCCATACCTTTGGCTGGGCTAGTCCCTACTCTGGTGAGAATGCACCGATTGTCAATTCCAACGTATGCTCGGTGGATCTCTGTCACTGTGTAATGTGCATAGTGACAGTGCACTCTCGTTGGCTCACATAAGAAGTAACGAGCCTGCAGGAGAGCGCACTGTCAGTGTGCCTTATATGAATACCGGGTGTGTAGAGACTAGAGGTGCCCCCGAAAGTGACATCACTTGTAGGGGCAGCACTGGCTAATTCTCTTACAACAATCACTGACAGTTCACTCTCTCATCGGCTCAGATAAGAAGTAGCGAGCCTGCAGGAGAGCGCACTGTCAGTGTGCATTGTATGAATACCCGGCGTGTAGAGACTAGTGACGTGACTTGTAGGGGCAGCACTGGCTAATTCTCTTACAACGATCACTGACAGTGCTCTCTCTCGTCGGCTCAGATAAGAAGTAGCGAGCCTGCAGGAGAGCGCACTGTCAGTGTGCATTGTATGAATACCCTGCGTGTAGAGACTAGTGACGTGACTTGTAGGGGCAGCGCTGCCTAATCTTCTTACAGCGATCAGTGACAGTGCGCTCTTCTTAATGTAGTCTTCTCTGATAGGGCAGTAACACTGACGAGAGGAATAGTATCACCCAGCTGCACATTTTGGCCAGAGCTACCTGGTGACTTTGGTTACATGACAGTAGTGAGTAGAGCGGTGGTCCCACATGCACACATCTTTATAGGGACTTTGAGACCCCCCTATTTTGGGATTGGTGGCTGTCGGACCCCCCAGAGATCATACATTTATTACCTATCCTGTAACCCTTGTGTCCCCCCGAGTCTCCTAATCGCCCTCTGTCCTTGTGGACAAATATTCCCCCCTCTTCTCTTCCATGATAGAATTTAACCCCTTCTTGCTTTTCTCCGTCAGGGCCCAGAAATAATGAAGAAGGTAAACGGCCTCCACGGCTTCATGAGCTGGGATCGAAACCTTCTGACTGTAAGTGTGGAGCTGGGAGAGAGGGGAGATGCCGTCTACGATGGTGATGCTCTGACAGATTCGTGCCCGCCACCTTAAAGGGGTCCTGTCAATTATAAGAAATACATAAAAAATGAGAGTAGATGAAATTCTAAGACATGTCATTAGCAAATGTGATGATTTCCCTCCCTATTACAGGGGCACAGGCTTCACTTTACCACGGTGGGCACAAAATTTTCTCTGTTTTTGGGACAGTTGCCCCCCATATTGTGTCCAGTTGAACTCTGGGGGTCGAGTTCCTCACTGTAAATTTGAGTCCGAGCTAAGAACCTGGTAAATAGTGCGATAGTGTAGTCCCTGACCGGGGACAGAGGACACACGGACTGCTGTCAGTCACTTACAGGAGGTGGACAACTTCATGGACATTTTATTTAAATGGAACTATTATCATTTTTGTGATTGGCTTTTATTAATTCCCTCTGCCGGCTGCAGAATGAGTCCACTGAGAATCCGTCAGCGAGCTCGTTCTGAGTTTCTTTCTGATTTCTGACCACAGACCCCATCATTGTTGAATGTCCTTTTTCATGATCTCTTGTTGCTGTCACTGCCCCTGAAGAAGGTTTGTGACTTCAGGAGTGACGCCTGCAGAGCAGCGCCGTGCGCCCCCGATGCTTTCTCTAGGACCTGCTCTATAGCGCCACCTATCGTACCACATTTTCTACCAGATATTAGTGAAATGTTTCCGGCGTCTGTGACTTTCCCCCCTTTCACCCGGCCACAGGACAGCGGCGGCTTCCAGATGGTGTCGCTGGTGGAGCTCTCCAAGGTGGCGGAGGACGGCGTGCACTTCACGTCTCCGTATGATGGGAAGGAGATTCTCCTCACCCCGGAGAAATCCATCGAGATCCAGAACGCGTTGGGTGAGTGAGTGACGTCTCCTCGTCCTTAAAGGGACAGTGCTGGCGAATACTGGATGCATGGTCTCATGCCGATGGGGGCGGTGATGTGCCACTGAGGGGGCGGCACGTAAAACAGTCATCATATTAGAGGCGAGCAAAAAGATTTGTGCTGCCTTCATGGCGGCCAGACCAGGGGAGTGTCACTTCTGCGTCGGTCATCATGGCCACTCCTTTTGCTCACGCGCCGTCATGACGTGCGCCACTTCACCAGCACAAGCATTGCCATGAAGGAACAAACTGGACCAGGGTTGGCTTTTTGCTCATCTCTTATCATCATGCCGTATCATTTTATGTACGTGATTAGCATCGCTGTCAGCCTCCTCGGGACGGAGCGTTCTGCCCTGCCGGTCTCTTGTGCACCGTAGGCCGCCATCCTGGTGCAGGCGGTATTATGCTGGGTGCGGGCGCTGGGTACAAGGGGCCTTTCCATGTCCTGTGATTGGTGGACACCAAGTTGGTACTTCTAAGGTCGGGGGTAATGAAGGAGCCAGTGCCGTACCAGCCAGCTGAAGTGGGGGCATTCTCACTCTGCAGGGGGCATTTATATCATGTGGGGAGCACAAAGAGGTGGATTCTAGTTTTGGAGGATTACTAGTAGCAGAAGAGACCACAGGTGACGAGGAAGAAGGGGGGGAGGGAGAGCTGGGTTATAGGGAACACCCACTGAGCCCCAAGCCTGCAGCCGCACCAGCAGGTAAAGATCCTCCTCCGCCCGCTGCAGTGTGTGGTGTGCATTGTCAGCGCCCGTCCTCATCCCTCCTCTCCGCCCGCTGCAGTGTGTGGTGTGCATTGTCAGCGCCCGTCCTCATCCCTCCTCTCCGCCCGCTGCCGTATGTGGTATGCACTGTCGGTGCCCATCCTCATCCCTCCTCTCCGCCCGCAGCAGTGTGTGGTGTGCATTGTCAGCGCCCGTCCTCATCCCTCCTCTCCGCCCGCTGCCGTATGTGGTGTGCACTGTCGGTGCCCATCCTCATCCCTCCTCTCCGCCCGCAGCAGTGTGTGGTGTGCATTGTCAGCGCCTGTCCTCATCCCTCCTCTCCGCTCCCTGCAGTGTGTGGTGTGCATTGTCAGCGCCTGTCCTCATCCCTCCTCTCCGCTCCCTGCAGTGTGTGGTGTGCACTGTCAGCGCCCGTCCTCATCCCTCCTCTCCGCCCACTGCCGTGTGTGGTGTGCATTGTCAGCGCCCGTCCTCATCCCTCCTCTCCGCCCGCTGCAGTGTGTGGTGTGCACTGTCAGCGCCCGTCCTCATCCCTCCTCTCCGCCCGCTGCAGTGTGTGGTGTGCATTGTCAGCGCCCATCCTCATCCCTCCTCTCCGCCCGCTGCCGTGTGTGGTGTGCACTGTCAGCGCCCGTCCTCAACCCTCCTCTCCGCCCGCTGCAGTGTGTGGTGTGCATTGTCAGCGCCCGTCCTCATCCCTCCTCTCCGCCCGATGCAGTGTGCTGTGTGCATTGTCAGCGCCCATCCTCATCCCTCCTCTCCGCCCGCTGCAGTGTGTGGTGTGGACTGTCAGCGCCCGTCCTCATCCCTCCTCTCCACCCGCTGCAGTGTGAGGTGTGCATTGTCATCGCCCGTCCTCATCCCTTCTCCTCTCCGCCCGCTGCAGTGTGTGGTGTGCATTGTCAGCGCCGTCCTCATCCCTCCTCTCCCCCCTCTGCAGTGTGTGGTGTGCATTGTCATCGCCCGTCCTCATCCCTTCTCCTCTCCGCCCGCTGCAGTGTGTGGTGTGCATTGTCAGCGCCCGTCCTCATCCCTCCTCTCCGCCCGCTGCAGTGTGTGGTGTGCATTGTCAGCGCCTGTCCTCATCCCTCCTCTCCGCCCGCTGCCGTGTGTGGTGTGCACTGTCAGCGCCCGTCCTCAACCCTCCTCTCCGCCCGCTGCAGTGTGTGGTGTGCATTGTCAGCGCCCGTCCTCATCCCTCCTCTCCGCCCGATGCAGTGTGCTGTGTGCATTGTCAGCGCCCATCCTCATCCCTCCTCTCCGCCCGCTGCAGTGTGTGGTGTGCATTGTCAGCGCCCGTCCTCATCCCTTCTCTCCGCCCGCTGCAGTGTGTGGTGTGCATTATCCGCGCCCGTCCTCATCCCTCCTCTCCGCCCGCTGCAGTGTGTGGTGTGCACTGTCAGCACCCGTCCTCATCCCTCCTCTCCGCCCGCTGCAGTGTGTGGTGTGCACTGTCAGCACCCGTCCTCATCCCTCCTCTCCGCCCGCTGCAGTGTGTGGTGTGCACTGTCAGCGCCCGTCCTCATCCCTCCTCTCCGCCCGCTGCAGTGTGTGGTGTGCACTGTCAGCGCCCGTCCTCATCCCTCCTCTCCGCCCGCTGCAGTGTGTGTTGTGCATTGTCAGCGCCTGTCCT
The DNA here is from genome assembly GCF_051348905.1 of Ranitomeya variabilis. Lineage (NCBI taxonomy): Eukaryota > Metazoa > Chordata > Amphibia > Anura > Dendrobatidae > Ranitomeya > Ranitomeya variabilis. The sequence continues at coordinate 52,974,767 of NC_135236.1, forward strand.
CATCCCTCCTCTCCGCCCGCTGCAGTGTGTGGTGGGCATTGTCAGCGCCCGTCCTCATCCCTCCTCTCCGCCCGCTGCAGTGTGTGGTGTGCACTGTCAGCACCCGTCCTCATCCCTCCTCTCCGCCCGCTGCAGTGTGTGGTGTGCACTGTCAGCGCCCGTCCTCATCCCTCCTCTCCGCCCGCTGCAGTGTGTGGTGTGCATTGTCAGCGCCGTCCTCATCCCTCCTCTCCCCCCTCTGCAGTGTGTGGTGTGCATTGTCATCGCCCGTCCTCATCCCTTCTCTCCGCCCGCTGCAGTGTGTGGTGTGCACTGTCAGCACCCGTCCTCATCCCTCCTCTCCGCCCGCAGGCTCTGACATCATGATGCAGCTGGATGATGTGGTGAGCAGCACCATCTCCGGTCCTCGGGTGGAGGAGGCCATGTACAGGTCGGCACTAGGAGGCGCTCACACTCGCCCGTCTTCACATCCGTACTTATGACACGTGACGTTGCATTGTCGCCATTCTCCGGCCTCAGATCCGTCCGCTGGTTAGATCGCTGCATCGCCGCCAACCGGAACCCGGAGAGGCAGAATCTGTTCGCCATCATCCAAGGAGGCCTGAACGCTGAGCTGCGCAGGAAGTGTTTGGACGGTAGGTTCAGCATCACGGCATGTGGGGACCGGCCTCACTGTGCAGCCTGGTATAGAACACATGCTCAATCCTGCTGGCTTCACAGCTGAAATCTCCCAGCATTCTCTGTAGGCTCAATATTCCACTAATAGTGTTCTCTGATGACTGACATTTGGGAATCGTCTTTACACCACTGCCTACAGAGTACAGCTCTGGGGTGTAATGCAGGATAACTAATGTATGTACACAGTGACTGCACCAGCAGAATAGTGAGCGCAGCTCTGGGGTATAATACAGGTTGTAACTCAGGACCAGTACAGGATCAGTAATGTAATGTATGTACACATTGACTGCACCAGCAGAATAGTGAGTGCAGCTCTGGAGTATAATACAGAATGTAACTCAGGATCAATACAGGATCAGTAAAGTAATGTATGTACACAGTGACTGCACCAGCAGAATAGTGAGTGCAGCTCTGGAGTATAATACAGGATTTAACTCAGGATCAGTAAAGTAATGTATGTACACAGTGACTGCACCAGCAGAATAGTGAGTGCAGCTCTGGGGTATAATACAGGATGTAACTCAGGATCAGTAATGTAATGTATGTACACAGTGACTGCACCAGCAGAATAGTGAGTGCAGCTCTGGGGTATAATACAGGAGGTAACTCAGGATCAGTAATGTAATGTATGTACACAGTGACTGCACCAGCAGAATAGTGAGTGCAGCTCTGGAGTATAATACAGGATGTAACTCAGGATCAGTAATGTAATGTATGTACACAGTGACTGCACTAGCAGAATAGTGATTGCAGCTCTGGGGTATAATACAGGATGTAACTCAGGATCAGTAATGTAATGTATGTACACAGTGACTGCACCAGCAGAATAGTGATTGCAGCTCTGGGGTATAATACAGGATGTAACTCAGGATCAGTAATGTAATGTATGTACACAGTGACTGCACCAGCAGAATAGTGAGTGCAGCTCTGGGGTATAATACAGGATGTAACTCAGGATCAGTAATGTAATGTATGTACACAGTGACTGCACCAGCAGAATAGTGAGTGCAGCACTTTGCAATGTGATTTTTTTCTTATCTTTAAAAATAGTTGTCTGATCTCTTTTCAGAGATGACCAAGCGAGATGTTCCTGGATTTGCCATTGGCGGCCTGAGTGGAGGGGAGGAGAAGGACCACTTTTGGCGGATGGTGACTCTCAGCACTGACTACTTACCCAAGGACAAACCTCGCTACCTCATGGGAGTCGGGTAAGGCCCTTCTGGAAGTATTGTGTTTTCTCTCTTTCTTAAAGGAATTTTGCGTGACCTTAAAGGGTACATGTGAGAAGTTTTAACCTATGGGGTACTGAGACCCCCACCGATTGCTTGTTTATGTCTGTGCACCCAAGCGGCCATCAATCAAAACTTTTATTACTTTGATTTGTCAAAACCTTTTTTCTTTTCTGTTTGATATGATCAGTGTCCGTCAGTAAGTGATCGGCTGCAGTCCGTCTGCTGGCGATCAGTGCAAGAAAGTGTCTGCACAGCGCCATACACACAGTTGTGGCTGAGTCTGGTACTGCAGCACCAGGTACAGCTACCTGTGGCTGAGAATTGGGCCCTAGTTAAGTTTTGTCAGGGATCTTCCTAGTATGGTGGTCTCCATTTTGTCCTGTCTTTCTATTTTTTTTTTTTTAACAGCTCCCTTTGTCTACATTTTTGCACTTTCTTACAATTACTCTCAACCTCCTCATACATTACTGCGGGGGCTGTAGTTCTGTGCGCTTATTACACCACACATCTGTGCTTCTTGGTATCACTCTTCATATTGAGAAACCATCGATCTCTGAATTAATGTAATCACTGATCTTCAGAGCCTTTCTCTGACTCTGGGGTGTCTCATCTCCCAGATCCCTACCGATTCCTCAATGGTGTCTCATCGGCTGATCCCTACCGATCTCTCTGACTCTGGGGAGTCTTATCTCCTAGATCTCTACTGATCCCTCTGACTCTGGGGAGTCTCATCTCCCAGATCCCTACTGATCCTTCTGACTTGGGGGAATCTCATTTCCCAGATCCCTACCGATCCCTTTGACTCGGGAGAGTCTCATCTCCCAGATTGTTACCGATCCCTCTGACTCAGGGGAATCTCATCTCCCAGATCCCCTACCAATCCCTCTGACTTGGGGAGTCTCGTCTCCCAGATTCTTACCAATCCCTCTGACTCAGGGGAATCTCATCTCCCAGATCCCTACTGATCCCTCTGACTCAGTGGAGTCTCATCTCCCAGATCCCTACTGATCCCTCTGACTCAGTGGAGTCTCATCTCCCAGATCCCTACTGATCCCTCTGACTCAGTGGAGTCTCATCTCCCAGATCCCTACTGATCCCTCTGACTCAGTGGAGTCTCATCTCCCAGATCCCTCCTGATCCCTCTGACTCAGTGGAGTCTCATCTCCCAGATCCCTCCTGATCCCTCTGACTCAGTGGAGTCTCATCTCCCAGATCCCTACTGATCCCTCTGACTCAGTGGAGTCTCATCTCCCAGATCCCTACTGATCCCTCTGACTCAGTGGAGTCTCATCTCCCAGATCCCTTGCGATCCCTCTGACTCAGTGGAGTCTCATCTCCCAGATCCCTTGCGATCCCTCTGACTCAGTGGAGTCTCATCTCCCAGATCGCTTGCGATCCCTCTGACTCAGTGGAGTCTCATCTCCCAGATCCCTACCAATCCCTCTGACTTGGGGAGTCTCGTCTCCCAGATTCTTACCAATCCCTCTGACTCAGTGGAGTCTCATCTCCCAGATCCCTACTGATCCCTCTGACTTGGGGGGGGGGGGGGGGGGGGTTAGTCTCACCTCCCAGATCCCTTGCGATCCCTCTGACTCAGTGGAGTCTCATCTCCCAGATTGTTACCGATCCCTCTGACTCAGGGGAATCTCATCTCCCAGATCCCTACCAATCCCACTGACTTGGGGAGTCTCGTCTCCCAGATTCTTACCGATCCCTCTGACTCAGGGGAATCTCATCTCCCAGATCCCTACTGATCCCTCTGACTCAGTGGAGTCTCATCTCCCAGATCCCTACTGATCCCTCTGACTCAGTGGAGTCTCATCTCCCAGATCCCTCCTGATCCCTCTGACTCAGTGGAGTCTCATCTCCCAGATCCCTCCTGATCCCTCTGACTCAGTGGAGTCTCATCTCCCAGATCCCTACTGATCCCTCTGACTCAGTGGAGTCTCATCTCCCAGATCCCTACTGATCCCTCTGACTCAGTGGAGTCTCATCTCCCAGATCCCTTGCGATCCCTCTGACTCAGTGGAGTCTCATCTCCCAGATCGCTTGCGATCCCTCTGACTCAGTGGAGTCTCATCTCCCAGATCCCTACCAATCCCTCTGACTTGGGGAGTCTCGTCTCCCAGATTCTTACCAATCCCTCTGACTCAGTGGAGTCTCATCTCCCAGATCCCTACTGATCCCTCTGACTTGGGGGGGGGGGGGGGGGGGGGTTAGTCTCACCTCCCAGATCCCTTGCGATCCCTCTGACTCAGTGGAGTCTCATCTCCCAGATTGTTACCGATCCCTCTGACTCAGGGGAATCTCATCTCCCAGATCCCTACCAATCCCTCTGACTTGGGGAGTCTCGTCTCCCAGATTCTTACCGATCCCTCTGACTCAGGGGAATCTCATCTCCCAGATCCCTACTGATCCCTCTGACTCAGTGGAGTCTCATCTCCCAGATCCCTACTGATCCCTCTGACTCAGTGGAGTCTCATCTCCCAGATCCCTACTGATCCCTCTGACTCAGTGGAGTCTCATCTCCCAGATCGCTTGCGATCCCTCTGACTCAGTGGAGTCTCGTCTCCCAGATCGGGGGGGGGGGAAAGAGAGAGTCTCATCTCCCAGATCCCTCCTACTCGGGGTGGGGGGTGGTCTCGTCTCCCAGATCCCTACTGATCCCTCTGATTCTCGACAAATTAGTAGACAAAAATTTTCCTAGAACATTTTCATCCACCTTTCTGTCTCCTCCAGATACGCCACCGATCTTGTAGTTTGCGTCGCTCTTGGGTGCGACATGTTTGACTGCGTGTTCCCCACCAGGACGGCCGTAAGTATCTTCTGCCTGATGTATGATGACGACCTTTAACCTTTTCAGGAACTGGTTGATACCCAGAGCGGAGTTCATCTGATTGTTTGGTGTAAGTTGTTGTCCAGACTTGGGGGACACGTCTGCAGTGACTGTGCACAGTGCGAGCCGTCAGGATTCTCCGTTATTAGCGGCAGGTGCCGATTTACGTGCTCCTGGCCACATTCCCACTAGACGTGACTGGCCTCTCTCAATACACTTCCATTGTGGATGGACGCACACGACTAGTCTGCACGTGACTGAACCTATGCAAATAACCGTGTCGGAGGATCCTGACAGCGTGCAGTGGGCACACTGTGAGGATTCACAAATCTACAGCCACATAGACTGCAGACCTGTACCCAAAGCTTGGACAACCCTATCAATTTCTGTCAGCGCCATTTAATAAGCGCAAAAGCAGAGGTGCACCATTTTGTGGGCCCATCCGACCCCTTATGGTGCAATGGATCCTTGTGGACATGCAGAAGATTATCCCACCCCCATGGCGGACATCTTGTTCCTCCTGTAAGCCCCTGAGCCTTCATAAGAGACCGTCGTCTACTGTATGTAGGGAACAAGTCCCCTGAGGAAACTAAAGGAAGTAAAAGAAAAAAAAAAAGTTATACATTTTTTTTTTTTCCTTCAACTTTTAACCCCGAAAAGTTTGTGTTCTGGAAAACCACGTAAACACTAATCCAGAGGGTAATGGGATCGGCCATGTCTGGTCTCCGGGGGTCATTATCTCCCCGTCCCTGGTGTTATCACCGATTCTTGGGCCTTACGGAGGCGACGTTCTCGTTATTACTGTTACGCTCCACAGATCCCCAATCTCCTACTAATCCTGAGAAGACAATTAGGCCCCGTCCTCCAGGGTGATAGGAAAGCTCTAGTGTAATCTCAGGGTAACACTAAAAGGGGCGACCATCTTTAATAAAAGGGGTATTCTCAAGTTTGGAAGTTATCACTCATCCATAGCCAATCACTAGAGGTCCGACTGCTGGGACCCCCCCAATCCCGAGAAGAGGGGCTCTGAGGAGCCTGTGTGAACGGACCTGTAGTCACTCACGCACAAATCGCTCTATTCACAGGAGCAGCGGGAATTACTGAGCTGCTGCAGAACCTCATACACACCTCATCTGCTGCAGAACCTCCACATGAACACCTTAGCTGATGCAGAACGTCTTCACACACGCCTCATCTGCTGCAGAACCTCCTCATGAACACCTCATCTGCTGCAGAACCTCCTCATACACACCTCATCTGCTGCAGAACCTCCTCATGAACACCTTAGCTGACACAGAACGTCTTCACACATGCCTCAGCTGCTGCATAACCTCCTCCTACACACCTCATCTGCTGCAGAACCTCCTCATACACACCTCAGCTGCTGCAAAACCTCCTCATGAACACCTTAGCTGACGCAGAACGTCTTCACACACGCCTCATCTGCTGCAGAACCTCCTCATGAACACCTCAGCTGCTGCAGAACCTCCTTATATATTTATTTTGTTTCTTGTAGAGGTTCGGCTCGGCGCTGGTGCCCTGGGGATCTCTTCAGATAAAGAACAAACAGTTTGCTAAGGATTTCCAGCCCATAGACGAGGCCTGTAAATGCCCCACGTGTCAGAGGTGAGGTGCTGTGTGATACCGGCGCGGGCTGTATGCAATGACCACAGATCCGTGTCCTCAGGCCGATGATTTCTTCCCTAGATATTCCCGCGCTTATATCCATGCACTGTATAAAAGTGACACCGCAGCGATGCATCACATCACCGTCCATAACATCGCGTACCAGGTATGTGCCAGACAGGAGCTGCACAGGGGACACGTGTGTGCCGAGTCTGCTCCTCCCTCCACAGGGTGGCAGTCAGGAGGGAGGGGCTATGCGACATGGAGTCTGCTCCTCCCTCCACAGGGTGACAGGAGGGAGGAGCTATGTGACATGGAGTCTGCTCCTCCCACACAGGGTGACACGTCAGGAGGGAGGAGCTATGTGACATGGAGTCTGCCCCTCCCTCCACAGGGTGACAGTCAGTAGGGAGGAGCTATTTCTCATGTTTTTCCCCTCCCACCACAGGGTTACGGTCAGGAGGGAGGAGCTATTTCTCATGTTTTTCCCCTCCCACCACAGGGTGGCAGTCAGGAGCTATGTGACGTGATAGGACATAACCCATCTTCTCCTTCCGTTCTCCAGCTGGACCTGATGCGCTCGGTGCGGGGCAGCATTGTGGACGGCTGTTTCCCACAGTTTGTGGGGGATTTCATGAGGACCATGTACGGCACGAAGGACAAGTACCCACAGTGGGCCGTGGACGCCCTGAAGACTGTCGGCATCACCTTAGAGTGACCTCTGGATGAGGTGTAGGACGTGCGCTCCTTCTCCGGGACCCTCCGTCCTCTCTCACAGGACAGGAGGATGTCGCACCTCCAGGGGACCTGCCGGCGGTGGCCTCGTGCTGATCAGGAACTCTCCTCCTGCTTCTGGACACCACCGAGCTTTCCCAGCATGATGGATGAGGACAGCGTCAAGGACCTGGAGGCAGAACTGTGGACCCTCGCCACCTGCCATGTCTGTACTGTAATCTGTCCGTTCCTGGGGGCTGTGGGACCTGCTGGGCCTCGGCCGGACGAGGGTTCTCTCTATTTTATCCATGAATCTTCTGTCTTTCTCCGCTTTTTTAATATATATTTTTTTTACAATAAAGCCGATGGTGCAGATGAGGGCGGCCTCCGATCTAAACCTTAGCATATTCCAGAAATGGTGGCAGATGGTGCCGAGTTCATCAGTGGGTCCCAGTGATTTCTCTTACCTGGACGTCTGGGTTCTCCTGGCGCAGGACAGGTGCCAGTGATGGGCGCTGCGTTACAGCTCTGGGGTGGCTGGAGACGACCCTCCTAATTCATGATGGGGGTCCAGGAAGCTGAGATCTGAGATGTTTGATGGGGTCCTCACACTATAGAGCCGCCTGGGATGTAGAGGGGACACCGTGGTCCGTGGGAGCCTCCATTTCTGATGGTCGGGGGCAGAATTTAGGGAACACATGAATTTCAACATGAACCACCTTGTAACACACATTTTTTTGCCAGAATTCTGGAGTTAAACTTTACTTCTTTTTTTTTTGTGCAACTGATAAATGACCAACTTTTGCCATTTTCATGCCCCTTCCTGGGCAAATTTTTATATTTTTGGGAAAAATGGAGAGAGTATGGCTGAACGTGGCCGACAAATTCGGCATAATTTACCCCATCAGAGTGGCACAAATTACCAAATAATCTCACAGGGCGCTGCTTATAACGGCCCCCCCCCCCCAATGAAGTTGGCGCAAAATGGGAACATTTTCAGGACTCTCCTAACTTCCTATTCTCTTATTATTGTAGTCGAGACTTGTCATTAAAGGGGTTGTCCATGGGATGGGGTGGTAACTTCCCTACCCCCGGGGTCCAACTGTTGGGTTCCTTAAGAGTGAATGGAGCGGCAGTGCGCGTGCTCGAGCCCTGCTCCGTTCTAGAACCCCCGATTCTCGAGATCTATGAGGGTCCTAGCGGTCAGACCCCCGGCGATTAAGATTTTATCACTGAATGCCAGTGATAGGGGATGACTTCCAAACTTCAGAGTGCCCCTTTAAGTAAGTAGAGGAGCCTCAGAGATGGGGTCTTGCATTTCTAAGAAGTCGGGGCGACTCGCCGAGTCAATGCCGCATATTTTGGATGCAACGTTCCATCTTGGGGACAAGGAGGGCAGGATCCCACCGGGGGCCGACCTGGGATTACTACAGTAGGAATCTAAGGATTGATTTAACCCTTCCCCTCCGGTGATCCCATACCCAGAATATTTAGTCATTGCAGCAGTATTTTCCATTTTCTGCAGCCCACGCGCCCCTCCGCCTTCTTGTGCTTTCAGCATCTCTCGGTGCCTGGTTTACATTGTTTCTGCCCCGTCGGTGCTATATAAATGTATTTATTTAATGTACACGGCTCCAGAGGCCGATAATTACTGACATGTGCTGCCACCGGCAATCAGAGCGGGCGGGCAGGCGGCCGCAGCCTATAGATAGCCACAAGACCAGAGAATGCGATGGTCACCTCCGGAGCCCTGCTGACTAATCTTAAAAGCTGGATGCATGGATGGACTGATGGATGGATGGATCTCCGCCCTGGGATCCAACCGTGAAGGAGCAGACTGCATTCTATCAGTTTGCAGCTAGAGGGCGCCAGAGCACCGCTGGAGAATGCAGATTTATGCTGCAGATCTGCTGTATGATGGATCCTAGTGATCATGCTGCAGACCCTCGGTGGTATTACTTGGGGGACCGATAGGGAAGGAGAAATGATGGATCTTCTATCATGCTCCATGGTCCTGTCAATCAAAGCCTGTTTTGGTATTTTTTCCGACTGTCTCGGCGCTAGTATTCCTAGCCGCACACCCGTGTACAGAGTTACTGTCTCTCTGTTCTCCCCCAGAGCAAATCAGAGTCCAGCTTTTATCTATCTGGCGCAGGATGGGAAAAATATCTAAAATCCGTCTCATGTAGCAGTCACTTACATATACAGTCTCACATTCAGAAGTAACTTGTGCACAGTCGCTCTCATACAGGCACCTCCGTACAGTCTATTATATAATCTCCCCATCACTACTATACAGTTATCCATACAGTAATCCCTCCTGTATACTCTCCCCCATACAGTAATCCCTCATGTATACTCTCTCCTATACAGTAATCACTCCTGTATACTCTCCCATACAGTAATCCCTCCTGTATACTCTCCATACAGTAATCCCTCCTGTATACTCTCTCCCATACAGTAATCCCTCCTGTATACTCTCTCCTATACAGTAATCCCTCCTGTATACTCTCTCCCATACAGTAATCCCTCCTGTATACTCTCCCCCATACAGTAATCCCTCCTGTATACTCTCCATACAGTAATCACTCCTGTATACTCTCCATACAGTAATCCCTCCTGTATACTCTCCCCCATACAGTAATCCCTCCTGTATACTCTCCATACAGTAATCCCTCCTGTATACTCTCCCCCATACAGTAATCCCTCCTGTATACTCTCCCCCATACAGTAATCCCTCCTGTATACTCTCCCCCATACAGTAATCCCTCCTGTATACTCTCCCCCATACAGTAATCCCTCCTGTATACTCTCCCCCATACAGTAATCCCTCCTGTATACTCTCCCCCATACAGTAATCCCTCCTGTATACTCTCCCCCATACAGTAATCCCTCCTGTATACTCTCCCCCATACAGTAATCCCTCCTGTATACTCTCCATACAGTAATCACTCCTGTATACTCTCCATACAGTAATCCCTCCTGTATACTCTCCCCCATACAGTAATCCCTCCTGTATACTCTCCATACAGTAATCCCTCCTGTATACTCTCCCCCATACAGTAATCCCTCCTGTATACTCTCCCCCATACAGTAATCCCTCCTGTATACTCTCCCCCATACAGTAATCCCTCCTGTATACTCTCCCCCATACAGTAATCCCTCCTGTATACTCTCCCCCATACAGTAATCCCTCCTGTATACTCTCCCCCATACAGTAATCCCTCCTGTATACTCTCCCCCATACAGTAATCCCTCCTGTATACTCTCCCCCATACAGTAATCCCTCCTGTATACTCTCCATACAGTAATCACTCCTGTATACTCTCCCCCATACAGTAATCCCTCCTGTATACTCTCCCCCATACAGTAATCACTCCTGTATACTCTCCCATACAGTAATCCCTCCTGTATACTCTCCCCCATACAGTAATCCCTCCTGTATACTCTCCCCCATACAGTAATCACTCCTGTATACTCTCCCCCATACAGTAATCCCTCCTGTATACTCTCCATACAGTAATCCCTCCTGTATACTCTCTCCCATACAGTAATCCCTCCTGTATACTCTCTCCCACACAGTAATCCCTTCTGTATACTCCCCCATACAGTAATCCCTCCTGTATACTCTCTCCCATACAGTAATCCCTCCTGTATACTCTCCCATACAGTAATCCCTCCTGTATACTCTCTCCCATACAGTAATCCCTCCTGTATACTCTCTCCCATACAGTAATCCCTCCTGTATACTCTCTCCCATACAGTAATCCCTTCTGTATACTCCCGCATACAGTAATCCCTCCTGTATACTCTCCATACAGTAATCCCTCCTGTATACTCTCCCATACAGTAATCCCTCCTGTATACTCTCCCATACAGTAATCCCTCCTGTATACTCTCCCATACAGTAATCCCTCCTGTATACTCTCCCCCATACAGTAATCCCTCCTGTATACTCTCCATACGGTAATCCCTCCTGTATACTCTCTCCCATACGGTAATCCCTCCTGTATACTCCCCATACGGTAATCACTCCTGTATACTCTCCATACGGTAATCACTCCTGTATACTCTCCATACGGTAATCACTCCTGTATACTCTCCATACGGTAATCACTCCTGTATACTCTCCCATACGGTAATCACTCCTGTATACTCTCCCATACGGTAATCACTCCTGTATACTCCCCCATACGGTAATCCCTCCTGTATACTCCCCATACGGTAATCACTCCTGTATACTCTCCATACGGTAATCACTCCTGTATACTCTCCATACGGTAATCCCTCCTGTATACTCTCCATACGGTAATCCCTCCTGTATACTCTCCATACGGTAATCCCTCCTGTATACTCTCCATACAGTAATCCCTCCTGTATACTCTCCATACAGTAATCCCTCCTGTATACTCTCCATACAGTAATCCCTCCTGTATACTCCCCATACAGTAATCCCTCCTGTATACTCTCCATACAGTAATCCCTCCTGTATACTCTCCATACAGTAATCCCTCCTGTATACTCTCCATACAGTAATCCCTCCTGTATACTCTCCCATACAGTAATCCCTCCTGTATACTCTCCATACAGTAATCCCTCCTGTATACTCCCCATACAGTAATCCCTCCTGTATACTCTCCATACAGTAATCCCTCCTGTATACTCTCCATACAGTAATCCCTCCTGTATACTCTCCATACAGTAATCCCTCCTGTATACTCTCCCATACAGTAATCCCTCCTGTATACTCTCCATACAGTAATCCCTCCTGTATACTCCCCATACAGTAATCCCTCCTGTATACTCTCCATACAGTAATCCCTCCTGTATACTCTCCCATACAGTAATCCCTCCTGTATACTCTCCATACAGTAATCCCTCCTGTATACTCTCCATACAGTAATCCCTCCTGTATAGTCTCCCATACAGTAATCCCTCCTGTATACTCTCCATACAGTAATCCCTCCTGTATACTCTAGCATACAGTAATCCCTCCTGTATACTCTCCCATACAGTAATCCCTCCTGTATACTCTCCCATACAGTAATCCCTCCTGTATACTCTCCCATACAGTAATCCCTCCTGTATACTCTCCATACAGTAATCCCTCCTGTATACTCTCCATACAGTAATCACTGTATGGATGCCTCCTCAGAAAGTCTTGACGAAACGTGCGTCGGGGCGGCGGGGCCGGACTTTCACTGGCACATCACCTATTTACTTCATTGGTAAGATATGTCGTGTTTCTTTTCTGATAATGGGGCCGTATGAAGCAGCAGTTTACCATGGATTCTATTACATGCATTTGCACTTTAACTATTTTCATAATTAACCTGTAGGTATTATGGCTGGCTTTTGAATTTTATTTGTGGCACCAGACTATTGCATTTTGCGATTTTAAGCCTTCATTGATCAGTATTGCGGGTCGATACGATATGATTAATTTGTAAAGGCATTTATGATGTGTTCAGTGTAGTCTGTCCCTGACAATATGGTGTCCAGTAGTACTAGTTCTTAATGTATTCAATTTTATTATCAATAAAGATTCTATTTAAAGGATTACCGTATACTCTTTTTGTGGTCTATGTGCACCACTTGTCAGCTGATTGATATCATGTATAGACCATGCCTACAACTGTGAACATTTGGTTTTCTTTTAATTGTGAAGCAAAACAACAAATAGGACAAAACTGAAAATGTCAGTGAGGATAACTATTCACCCCCCTAAAGTCGGTACTTTGTAGAGCCTCCTTTTGTGTAAATTACATCTGCAAGTCGCTTTGGATAAGTCTCTCTGAGCTTTCACATCTTGCCACTGGGGGTTACCCATTCCTCAAGACAAAACTGCTCCGGCTCCTTCAGGTTAGTTGTTTCCTCTGCTGAACAGCGATCTTCAAGTCTGACCACAGATTCTCCATTGGAATAAGGTCTGGGCTGTGACTCGTTTCCCCTTAAGCCCTTATTGACTGAGCCAATTATGACTTTAATGACCAGGCCAAATTTTACAATTTTGACCACTGTCACTTTATATGGTAATAACTCAGGAACGCTTCAACGGATCCCACTGATTCTGAGACTGTTTTTTTTGTGACATATTGTACATCATGATAATGGTAAAATTTGTTTGATATGACTTGCATTTATTTATGAAAAAAAGGGAAATTTTAACAAATTTAGAAAGTTTTAATTTATACCCTTAAATCAGAGAGTCGTGTCACACAAAATAGTTAATAAATAACATTTCCCACATATCTACTTTACATGAGCTCCATTTTGTAAAGAACTTTTTTTTGTTAGGAAGTTATAAGGGTTAAAAGTTGACCAGTGATTTTCCAATAAAAGTTACAAAACAATTTTTTTTTTAGGGACCACATCGCATATGAAGAGACTTTGAGGGGTCTATATGGCAGAAAATACCCAAAAGTGACACCATTCTAAAAACAGCTCCTCTCGAGGTGCTCAAAACCACATTCAAGAAGTTTATTAACCCTTCAGGTGCTTCACGAGAACTGAAGCAATGTGGAAGGAAAAAATTAACATTTAACTTTTTTTACAAAATATTTACTTTAGACCTAAACGTTTTTATTTTCACAAGGGTAACAAGAGAAAATGGAACCCAAAATGTATTCTGCAATTTCTCCTAAGTACGCCAATACTTCATATGAGGGAGAAATCCACTGTTTGGGTGCACAACAGAGCTCGGAAGGGAACACTCGTAAGGGGACCTTTTGAATGCAAAATTTGCTGGAATCAAGAGCGGATGCCATGATGCTTTTGGAGAGTCCCTGATGTGGAAACCCCCCCACAAGTGACCCCAATTTGGAAACCACATCCCTCACGGATTTTATCTAGGAGTACAGTGAGCATTTTGAACCCACAGGTACTACACAAAATTTAATAACAATAGATTGTCATATTGAATATGTCATCAGGGCCACCATCAGGGCATTACTGCCCTTACTGCTGCATGGGGCCCGGTGAGCAGCAGTACAGAGGAGAGCCCGGGCCCGCATCTTATGCTTCTGCTCACCAGGCCCCATCATGGGCTAAAATGCTGTGCACGTCAGCGCTAGGGCCTGGGAGCTTTCTCAGAGCTGTGCACAGCCGTCTAACGCGTATGTGCCGACATGTACAAGAAAGCCAGAATCAAAGCTGCGGCTACTGGGAATCGTATGTGAGGCAAGTATGAAAAACTCTTTTTTATTTTTCTTTGCAAAATTCATTAAATGGGTGAGGGGGAGAGGGTGACTGCACATTATGAAGTGGGGGAGAGGGACTGCATATGATGAAGTGTGTCTGGGGGGACTGCACATGATGACGTGTGTCTGTGGCGGACTGCACATGATGAAGTCTGGTGAAGGGGACTGCAAATTATGAAGTGAGGGGAGAGGGGGACTGCAAATTATGAAGTGAGGGGAGAGGGGGACTGCAAATCATGAACTGGGGGGAATGGGGACCTGCAAATAATGAAGTGAGGGGGCAGGCTGACTGCAAGTGATGAAGTGGGGCAGGGTGGCTGCAAATGATGTAGTGAGGGGGGATGTTGTGAATTCCGTTCTCGGGCTCCCTCCTGTGGTCGTGAATGGTATTTTGGTGAGTTCTGTCCTTGGACACCCTCTGGTGGCTTTGAGTGGAACTGCTGATCTTTGAGGTTGGCTTTCTCAGCTGCCCTCGCTTATAGCTTCTGCTGGCTTCCCTATTTAACTCTGCCCAGGTCGTTAGTTCATGCCAGCTGTCAATGTCTCAGTACTGGTTCAGATCTCTCTTGGATTTCTCAGATGACCTGTCTACTCCAGCAGAAGCTAAGTCCCTGCTAGTTCATTCGTTGTTCATTGGTTTTTGAATATATTTCTCAGTACTTGCTATGTTTCTAGTCCAGCTTGCTATTATGATATTTCCTTGCTAGCTGGAAGCTCTGGGGGTGCAGAGTTGCACCTCCACACCGTGAGTCGGTGTGGAGGTCTTTTTGCACACTCTGAGTGGTTTTTGTAGTTTTTAATACTGACCGCACAGTTCCCTTTCCTATCCTCTGTCTATCTAGAGAAGATTCGGCCTCCTTTGCTAAAATCTGTTTCATTCCTGTGTTTGTCACTTCCTCTTAATTCACAGTCAATATTTGTGGGGGGCTACCTTTCCTTTGGGGAATTTCTCTGAGGCAAGGTAGGCTTCTATTTCTGTCTTTAGGGGTAATTAGCTCTTAGGCTGTGAAGAGGCGTCTAGGGAGAGTTAGGCACGCTCCACGGCTATTTCTAGTGTGTGTGATAGGATTAGGGATTGCGGTCAGTAGAGTTACCACCTCCTCAGAGCTTGTCCCAGGTTTTCCGTTTTAACCATCAGGTCATTCCGGGTGCTCCTAACCACCAGGTCCATAACAGGGGGAGGGGGACTGGAAATGATGAAGTGAGGGAGGATGGGGGATTGCAAATCATGAAGTGAGGGGGATAGGGGACTGTAAATGATGAAGTGGGGGCAGGGTGACTGCAAATGATGAAGTGAAGGGGAGGGGGACTTCAAATGAAGTGGGGGGACTGCAATTCATGAAGTGAGGGGGGAAGCGGACTGCAAATCATGAACTGAGGGGTGATGGGGGACTGCCAATTATGAAAGGGGGGCAGGGTGACTGCAAATGAAGTGAGGGGGACTGCAAATGAAGAATTGAGCGTGAGGAACGGGACAGCAATTGAATTTAGGTGGGGGTGGGGAGAGCAAATGATTAATTGAACGTGGGGTGGGAGAGCAGATAATGATGACTTGATGGTGGGGGGAGTAAATGATGTATTGAATGTGGGGGGAATAGTTGATAATGAATAGAGGGTGTTAGAGAGAGAAGACATGACAATGAATTACGGCACAAGGGGCATGTAAATATAATGAATCGGGGAGTGGGAGGTACATAGTGGGGGCGTTGGATGCAGTAACTGGTAATGAATTAGGGAAAGAGTACAGATGCTAATTAATTTACATATTAGGTGGGGAAAGTGGCTATGTATAGTTGGGGCACAGTGGTTGATTATAATTTATATTTGGAATGGTGGGTTGTATAATAACTAGTTATGTATTAATGGTGGGTGCACGGCTGTATTCTGCTGCGTAGTGTAGAAGAAAGGGAACAAGTGGGGAATGTGCTCTTGAAGTGGTGCTTTAGGTAACTGTGTTATTTTATGCAGAGACGAGTCCTGGATGGAATAAGTGATAGCGGTCTGCGATGCATGATAAAGAAAAGCAAAGATGAAGGACTTCAGCTAGAGACATCACTGGTGAGTCAGTGTGTTACCTGTACACTGACATTATACACTGTATACTATGTACTGTACAGAGCTCCTGTGTATAATGTCACTGGTGATCACTTTATTACTTGTATACTATACACTATATATAGAGCTCCTGTCTATAATGGCACTGTATTACCTGTACACTCACGATATACAAAGCTCATGTGTATAATGTCACTGGTGATCACTGTATTACCTGTATACTATACACTATATACAGAGCTCCTGTGTATAATGTCACCAGTGATCCCTGTATTACCTGTACACTATATACTATATACAGAGCTCCTGTGTATAATGTCACTGGTGATCACTGTATTACCTGTACACTGACATTGTATACAGATGTCCTGTGTATAATGTCACTGGTGATGACTGTATTACCTGTACACTGACACTATATACAGAGCTATGTATAACATCACTGGTGATCACTGTATTACCTGTACACTGACTCGATATGCCTCTTGTTAATGGTGCTGTTTGGTTAGTGTTGCCTCTTGATAATGGTGGTGTTTAGTTAGTGGTGCCTCTTCTTAATGGTGCTGTTTGGTTATGCAAAGCTCCTGTATATAATGTCTCTGGTGATCACTGTATTACCCATACCATGATAGTATATACAGAGCTTCTGTGTATAACATCACTGGTCATCACTGTATTATCTGTACACTATATACAGAGCTCCTAAATATAATGTCACTGGTGATCACTGTATTACCTGTACACTGACACTATATACAGAGCTCCTATATATAATGTCACTGGTGATCACTGTATTACCTGTACATTGACACTATATACAGCGCTCCTGTGTATAATGTCACTGGTCATCACTGTATTACCCGTACACTGACAGTATATACAGAGCATCTGTGTATCACGTCACTGGTGATCACTGTATTGTATGTACACTATATATAGAGAGCTCCTGTGTATAATGCCACTGGTGATCACTGTATTACCTGTACATTGACACTATATACAGGGCTCCTGTGTATAATGTCACTGGTGATGACTGTATTACGTGTACACACACTATATACAGAGCTATGTATAACGTCACTGGTGATCATTGTATTACCTGTACACTGACTCGATATGCCTCTTGTTAATGGTGCTGTTTGGTTAGTGTTGCCTCTTGATAATGGTGGTGTTTGCTTAGTTGTGTCTCTTGATAATGGTGGTGTTTGGTTAGTGGTGCCTCTTGATAATGGTCTTGTTTATAGAATCATAGAATAGTAGAGTTGGAAGGGACCTCCTGGTTCATCTGGTCCAACCCCCTGCTCAAAGCAGGATTCACTAAATCATCCCAGACCGATGTCTGTCCAGCCTCTGTTTGAAAGCTTCCATGGAAGGAGAACTCACCACCTCTGGTGGCAGCCTATTCCATTCATTGATCACCCTAACTGTCAAAAAGTTTTTTCTAATATCTAATCTGTGTCTCCTCCCATTCAGTTTTATCCCATTGCTTCTAGTCTTTCCTTGTGCAAATGAGAATAAAGATGATCCTTCTACAATGTGACAGCCCTTGAGATATTTGTAGACTGCTATTAAGTCTCCTCTCAGTCTTCTTTTTTGCAAGCTAAACATTCCCAAATCCTGTAACCGTTCCTCATAGGACATGGTTTGCAGACCAGTTACCATTCTGGTCCCTCTTCTCCCAACTTGCTCCAGTTGTTGATGTCTTTTTTAAAATGTGTTGCCCAAAACTGTACACAGTATTCCAGATGAGGTCTGACCAAAGAGGAGTAGAGGGCAATAATGACTTCACGTGATCTAGACTGTATGCTTCTGTTAATACATCCCAGAATTGCATTTGCCTTTTTTGCTACTGCATCACACTGTTGACTCATGTTCAGTCTGTGATCTATTAGTATACCCAAGTCTTTTTCACATGTGCTGTTGCTTAGCCCTATTCCTCCCATTCTGTATATGCTTTCTTCATTTTTATTGCCTAGATGTAGTACTTTGCATTTTTCCCTGTTAAAAACCATTCTGTTATTTGCTGCCCACTGCTCCAGTTTATATCTTTTTGAATCGTTTGGTTAGAGTTGCCTCTTGGTAATGGTGGTGTTTGGTTAATCGTGCCTCTTGTTATTCATGGTGTTTTGTTAGTGGTGCCAGAGATTGGGAGACTTGTACTTCTCAACAACTTTGCCCTTGACTTGTTTGGAGATCTCCTTGGTTTTAATTGTGCTGTTTGGTTAGTGGTGCCTCTTGATAATGGTCTTGTTTGGTTTGTTGTGCCTCTTGATAATGGTCTTGTTTGGTTAGTTGTGCCTCTTGTTAATGGTGGTGTTTGGTTAGTGGTCCCTCTTGTTAATGGTGGTGTTGGTTAGTGGTGCCTCTAGTTAATGGTGGTGTTGGTCAGTGGTGCCTCTAGTTAATGGTGGTGTTTGGTTAGTGATGCCTCTTGTTAATGGTGGTGTTTGGTTAGTGGGGCCTCTTGATAATGGTGGTGTTTGGTTAGTGGTGCCTCTTGTTAATGGTGTTGTTTGGTTAGTGGTGCCTCTTGTTAATGGTGTTGTTTGGTTAGTGGTGCCTCTTGTTAATGGTGCTGTTTGGTAAGTGGTGCCTCTTGTTAATGGTGGTGTTTGGCTAGTGGTGCCTCTTGTTAATGGTGGTGTTTGGCTAGTGGTGCCTCTTGTTAATGGTGGTGTTTGGTTAGCGGTTCCTCTTGTTAGTGGTGATGTTTGAGTACTGGTGCCTCTAGTTAATGGTGGTGTTTGGTTATTGGTGACTCTTGTTAATGGTGGTGTTTGGTTAGTGGTGCCTCTTGTTAATGGTGGTGTTTGGTTAGTGGTGCCTCTTGTTAATGCTGGTGTTTGGTTAGTGGTGCCTCTTGTTAATGCTGGTGTTTGGTTAGTGATGCCTCTTGGTAATGGTGGTGTTTGGTTAGTGGTGCCTCTAGTTAATGGTGGTGTTTGGCTAATGTTGCCTCTTGGTAATGGTGGTGTTTGGTTAGTGGTGCCTCTTGTTAATGGTGGTGTTTGGTTAGTGGTGCCTCTTGTTAATGGTGGTGTTTGGTTAGTGGTGCCTCTAGTTTGTGGTGGTGTTTGGTTAGTGGTGTTTCTTGTTAATTGTGGTATCTGGTTAGTGGTGCCTCTTGGTGATGGTGGTGTTTGGTTAGTGGTGCCTCTTGTTAATCGTGTTGCAGCCTCTGTGGCCTTTCAGAAAAGGTAAAGCCTATATACTGACAGCCATGTGACACTTAGATTACACAGGGGGACGTCCTGTCACTAAGCATGGGACTTATGAAGGTAATTGCTTGCACCAGAACTTTTTAGGGGCTTCATAGCAAAAGGGGTGAATACATATGCACATGACATTTTTTACTTATTTAATCCCATAATGTAATTTATGCCTATATTTTTCTCACTTCACCAACTCAGACTATTTAGTGCTGATGCATCACACACACATCGGATTACAAAAATATTTACACACAGGTTGTAATGTAACAAACTAGGCAAAACGTCAAGGGGGTGAATACTTTCGCAAGCCACTGTATATAGTCTCTTGTGCAGTCTAATACAGCAGTCACTTCTGTATAGTCTCATACAGTCACTTTTGCACAGCCGCTCTCTCTCCCGCAGCAGTCTCTCTCATATATGGATCCCTCTTTCACAGCAGTCACTTCTATACAGTTTGATGCTAGTGCAGCAGTCACTTGTATGTCTCATCTCTGCTTCATCCGTCTCTCCTATAATGTCTCTTTCCTGGAGCACTCACTTCTATGTAGATTCTCTTGCAGCAGTCTAATGTAAAAATCAGTATTTCTCCTTTCGCTAACAATTTGTAATTATTGACAGTCTCTTTCTAATAATTCCCCTGTATGTGGCGTCTGCCTCTCTCTCCGTGCTCTGAGCATTCTTCATATCTGCAGTCTCTATCCTTTATCAGCAGTCTCTTTATTTTTTCACTTTTTTTGCAATCCACGTGTCTACTTTTGTCTATCCTCTGTGAGCAGTCACTTATAGCTCAAGCCTGTCTCTTGCCTCTTTCTGTCCTCTTCCCCTCTCTGGGCAGTCACGTCTATCTACTGTGGTCTCTTTCTGTCTCTGAGCAGTCACATCTATCTACTGTGGTCTCTGTCTCTGAGCAGTCACATCCGTCTGCTGTGGTCTCTTCTGTCTCTGAGCAGTCACATCCGTCTACTGTGGTCTCTTCTGTCTCTGAGCAGTCACATCTATCTACTGTGGTCTCTTTCTGTCTCTGAGCAGTCACATCTATCTACTGTGGTCTCTTTCTGTCTCTGAGCAGTCACATCTTTCTACTGTGGTCTCTCTGTCTCTGAGCAGTCACATCTATCTACTGTGGTCTCTTTCTGTCTCTGAGCAGTCACATCTATCTGCTGTGGTCTCTTCTGTCTCTGAGCAGTCACATCGGTCTACTGTGGTCTCTGTCTGTCTCTGAGCAGTCACATCTATCTACTGTGGTCTCTTTCTGTATCTGAGCAGTCACATCTATCTACTGTGGTCTCTTTCTGTATCTGAGCAGTCACATCTATCTACTGTGGTCTCTCTGTCTCTGAGCAGTCACATCTATCTACTGTGGTCTCTTTCTGTATCTGAGCAGTCACATCTATCTACTGTGGTCTCTGTCTCTGAGCAGTCACATCTATCTGCTGTGGTCTCTTTCTGTCTGAGCAGTCACATCTGTCTACTGTGGTCTCTTTCTGTCTCTGAGCAGTCACATCTATCTACTGTGGTCTCTTCTGTCTCTGAGCAGTCACATCTATCTACTGTGGTCTCTCTGTCTCTGAGCAGTCACATCTATCTACAGTGGTCTCTTTCTGTCTCTGAGCAGTCACATCTATCTACTGTGGTCTCTTTCTGTCTCTGAGCAGTCACATCTATCTGCTGTGGTCTCTTTGTCTCTGAGCAGTCACATCTATCTACTGTGGTCTCTCTGTCTCTGAGCAGTCACATATATCTACTGTGGTCTCTCTGTCTCCGAGCAGTCACATCTATCTACTCTGGTCTCTTTCTGATTCTGAGCAGTCACATCTATCTACTGTGGTCTCTTCTGTCTCTGAGCAGTCACATCTATCTATTGTGGTCTCTCTGTCTCTGAGCAGTCACATCTATCTACTGTGGTCTCTTTCTGTCTCTGAGCAGTCACATCTATCTGCTGTGGTCTCTTTGTCTCTGAGCAGTCACATCTATCTACTGTGGTCTCTCTGTCTCTGAGCAGTCACATATATCTACTGTGGTCTCTCTGTCTCCGAGCAGTCACATCTATCTACTCTGGTCTCTTTCTGATTCTGAGCAGTCACATCTATCTACTGTGGTCTCTTCTGTCTCTGAGCAGTCACATCTATCTATTGTGGTCTCTCTGTCTCTGAGCAGTCACATCTATCTACTGTGGTCTTTCTGTCTCTGAGCAGTCACATCTATCTACTGTGGTCTTTCTGTCTCTGAGCAGTCACATCTATCTACTGTGGTCTTTCTGTCTCTGAGCAGTCACATCTATCTACTGTGGTCTTTCTGTCTCTGAGCAGTCACATCTTTCTACTGTGGTCTCTCTGTCTCTGAGCAGTCACATCTATCTACTGTGGTCTCTTTCTGTCTCTGAGCAGTCACATCTATCTGCTGTGGTCTCTTCTGTCTCTGAGCAGTCACATCGGTCTACTGTGGTCTCTGTCTGTCTCTGAGCAGTCACATCTATCTACTGTGGTCTCTTTCTGTATCTGAGCAGTCACATCTATCTACTGTGGTCTCTTTCTGTATCTGAGCAGTCACATCTATCTACTGTGGTCTCTCTGTCTCTGAGCAGTCACATCTATCTACTGTGGTCTCTTTCTGTATCTGAGCAGTCACATCTATCTACTGTGGTCTCTGTCTCTGAGCAGTCACATCTATCTGCTGTGGTCTCTTTCTGTCTGAGCAGTCACATCTGTCTACTGTGGTCTCTTTCTGTCTCTGAGCAGTCACATCTATCTACTGTGGTCTCTTCTGTCTCTGAGCAGTCACATCTATCTACTGTGGTCTCTCTGTCTCTGAGCAGTCACATCTATCTACAGTGGTCTCTTTCTGTCTCTGAGCAGTCACATCTATCTACTGTGGTCTCTTTCTGTCTCTGAGCAGTCACATCTATCTACTGTGGTCTCTTCTGTCTCTGAGCAGTCACATCTATCTATTGTGGTCTCTCTGTCTCTGAGCAGTCACATCTATCTACTGTGGTCTCTTTCTGTCTCTGAGCAGTCACATCTATCTGCTGTGGTCTCTTTGTCTCTGAGCAGTCACATCTATCTACTGTGGTCTCTCTGTCTCTGAGCAGTCACATATATCTACTGTGGTCTCTCTGTCTCCGAGCAGTCACATCTATCTACTCTGGTCTCTTTCTGATTCTGAGCAGTCACATCTATCTACTGTGGTCTCTTCTGTCTCTGAGCAGTCACATCTATCTATTGTGGTCTCTCTGTCTCTGAGCAGTCACATCTATCTACTGTGGTCTTTCTGTCTCTGAGCAGTCACATCTATCTACTGTGGTCTTTCTGTCTCTGAGCAGTCACATCTATCTACTGTGGTCTTTCTGTCTCTGAGCAGTCACATCTATCTACTGTGGTCTCTTTCTGTCTCTGAGCAGTCCTTCCTATTTATAGTCAGTCTTTCCTCCTGACCAGCCACTTGTAGTTTGGAGAGGCTCCTTTCTGAGTCAGCCTCCTTCCCCTCCAGAGCAGTCATTTTGTGTCTCTGTAAACAGTCACTTGCACCTACAGCCTATTTCCTTAATCATAGTAAACCAAAAAGAAGATGGACTCCAAAAGCTAAAAATTACAGTTTATTAAAGAACCATTAAAACAATACATCTACACTCACCGGCCACTTTATTAGGTACACCATGCTAGTAACGGGTTGGACCCCTTTTTGCCTTCAGAACTGCCTCAATTCTTTGTGGCATAGATTCAACAAGGTGCTGGAAGCATTCCTCAGAGATTTTGGTCCATATTGACATGATGGCATCACACAGTTGCCGCAGATTTGTCGGCTGCACATCCCAAAGATGCTCCATACAAGGCAGGATGGATCCATGCTTTCATGTTGTTTACGCCAAATTCTGACCCTACCATCCGAATGTCGCAGCAGAAATCGAGACTCATCAGACCAAGCAACGTTTTTCCAATCTTCTACTGTCCAATTTCGATGAGCTTGTACAAATTGTAGCCTCAGTTTCCTGTTCTTAGCTGAAAGGAGTGGTACCCGGTGTGGTCTTCTGCTGCTGTAGCCCATCTGCCTCAAAGTTCGACGCACTGTGCGTTCAGAGATGCTCTTAGGCCTACCTTGGTTGTAACGGGTGGCGATTTGAGTCACTGTTGCCTTTCTATCAGCTCGAACCAGTCTGCCCATTCTCCTCTGACCTCTGGCATCAACAAGGCATTTCCGCCCACAGAACTGCCGCTCACTGGATTTTTTTTCTTTTTCGGACCATTCTCTGTAAACCCTAGAGATGGTTGTGCGTGAAAATCCCAGTAGATCAGCAGTTTCTGAAATACTCAGACCAGCCCTTCTGGCACCAACAACCATGCCACGTTCAAAGGCACTCAAATCACCTTTCTTCCCCATACTGATGCTCGGTTTGAACTGCAGGAGATTGTCTTGACCATGTCTACATGCCTAAATGCACTGAGTTGCCGCCATGTGATTGGCTGATTAGAAATTAAGTGTTAACAAGAAGTTGGACAGGTGTACCTAATAAAGTGGCCAGTGAGTGTAGATAAAGTATATAATAAAGACAAAGATTATAGTAAATAATAGAGAAGCGACACTAGTGCCGCATACACGTGTATCCCGCTCTAAAGATATATTAAAAGAAAGGGATATATGCCATAGCTCAATACAATAAATATTCCAATAATATTATAAAGTGTAGATCATGACTCACAGCCAATAACCTGTCATTTAATAAAGTAATGGTTCACATATAAGAAGCAGGTATAAAGAAACAAGGCATGTGGTCAAGAAAACTTCAAATAATAAAGTCCTTTGTGACTCATATGCACACCTATTGTCCCCTTGTACCCGCTCCCCAAGTGTGGACTGTCACGCTATTGTTGCCAGTATAGTTGTATACAAATATGATAATTGGGTCTCACATATAGGGCTTCCTTGCCATACTTTACCTACATAAGGCACCTTTATTATTTGAAGTTTTCTTGACCACATGCCTTGTTTCTTTATACCTGCTTCTTATATGTGAACCATTACTTTATTAAATGACAGGCTATTGGCTGTGAGTCATGATCTACACTTTATAATATTATTGGAATATTTATTGTATTGAGCTATGGCATATATCCCTTTCTTTTAATATATCTTTAGAGCGGGATACATGTGTATGCGGCACTAGTGTCGCTTCTCTATTATTTACTATAATCTTTGTCTTTATTATATACTTTATCTAAATGTATTGTTTTAATGGTTCTTTAATAAACTGTAATTTTTAGCTTTTGGAGTCCATCTTCTTTTTGGTTTATTATATATTTTGATGGCTGAGCATTTATTTGTAGTGCCCTCTTTATAGGTTTATCTATTTCCTTAATCAGGTGTCTCCACAGTTTCTTCATTGTCTCTAAGCAGTCACTTGTCTCTACAGTCAGTCTCTCCTCACTTTCTTAGCAGTCACTCATTTTCAGTTTCTTAGCAGTCACTTGTAACTACAGACAGTCTCTTTCTGAGCAAACACCTGAGCCTTCAGTTGGTATGTCGCTTTGAGCAGTGTTTTCAGTGAATCTCTTCACTATCCTCAGGATGTCACCTGTCTCTTTAGTCTGTCTCTTGTCTCCTCAGTCAGTCTCTTCTCAGTATTCACCTGTCTCCTCAGTCTCTATCCTCTCAGCAGTCACCTGTTTCCTCAGTCAGTCTCTTCTCTCAGTATTCACCTGTCTCCTCAGTCTCTTCTCTCAGCAGTCACCTGTCTCCTCAGTTTCTTCTCTCAGCAGTCACTTGTCTCCTCAGTCTCTATCCACTCTCAGCAGTTACCTGTCTCCTCAGTCTCTATCCTCTCTCAGCAGTGACCTGTCTCCTCACTCTCTATCCTCTCTCAGCAGTCACTTGTCTCCTCAGTCTCTATCCTCTCTCAGCAGTGACCTGTCTCCTCAGTCTCTATCCTCTCAGCAGTGACCTGTCTCCTCAGTCTCTATCCTCTCTCAGCAGTGACCTGTCTCCTCAGTCTCTATCCTCTCTCAGCAGTGACCTGTCTCCTCAGTCTCTATCCTCTCTCAGCAGTGACCTGTCTCCTCAGTCTCTATCCTCTCTCAGCAGTGACCTGTCTCCTCAGTCTCTATCCTCTCTCAGCAGTGACCTGTCTCCTCAGTCAGTATCCTCTCTCAGCAGTGATGTGTCTCCTCAGTCAGTATCCTCTCTCAGCAGTCACCTGTCTCCTCAATCTCTTCTCAGCAGTCACCTGTCTGTTCAGTCTCTTCTCTCAGCAGTCACTTGTCTCCTCAGTCAGTCTCTTCTCTCAGCAGTCATCTGTCTCCTCAGTCACTCTTCTCTCAGCAGTCACCTTTCTCCTCAGTCTTTATCCTCTCTCAGCAGTCACCTGTCTCCTCAGTCAGTTTCTTCTCTCACCAGTCACCTGTTTCCTCAGTCAGTCTCGATCCTCTCTCAGCAGACACCTGTCTCTTCAGTCTCTCTCTCTGAGCAGTCACCTGTCTATTTAGTCAGTCAGTCTCTCCTTTCTCTCAGCTGTCACTTATCTCTTCAGTCAGTCTCTCTCTCAGAAGTCACCTTTCTCCTATGTCAACCGCTCTCTCTTTATCTCTCTTTATGAGCAGTTACCTGTCTGGTCAGTCTAACTCTCAGCAGTCATCTATCTTTTCAGTCTGTCTCTATCCTCTCTCAGCAGTCACCTGTACCTTCTGTGAATCTCTAACTCTGGACAGTCACCCGTCTCTTTAGTCAGTGTCTCTCTCAACAGTCACTTGTCTCTCTCCCTCTGGGCAGTCAGTATCTTCTCTCTTCCTCTGGGCAGTCAGTCTCTCCTCTCTCTCTGGGCAGTCAGTCTCTCCTCTCTCTCTGGGCAGTCAGTCTCTCCTCTCTCTCTGGGCAGTCAGTATCTCCTCTCTCTCTCTCTCTGGGCAGTCACTCTCTCCTCTCTCTGGGCAGTCAGTCTCTCTCTGGGCAGTCAGTCTCTCTCTGGGCAGTCAGTCTCTCTCTGGGCAGTCAGTCTCTCCTCTCCCTCTGGGCAGTCAGTGTCTCCCCTCTCTCCCTCTGGGCAGTCAGTGTCTCCTCTCTCTCTGGGCAGTCAGTCTCTCCTCTCTCTGGGCAGTCAGTCTCTCCTCTCTCTCTGGGCAGTCAGTCTCTCCCCTCTCTGGGCAGTCAGACTCACATCTCTCTATTCTGTCACTCTCCTCTCTCTGGACAGTCTCTCCCATCTCCTCACAGTCTCTGTCTCCCCATCACAAAGCAGTCTGATGGCCCCTCATGCCTCAGTAGACCCCATACTTCGCTCCCTGCACGCTCCTCTCTCTGCAGAATACTAATCTGTTGCAGGGTCTCACTTTTCTCCTGCCCCCCAGTATGACAATACACTTGTGCGCTCTGGCCCCTTCTCTACCTTTCTCATTACACCCCCCAATGTCCCTGGCTCCCAGCCCCCTCTTCCTCCTGTTGCTTTCTCTTCCCAGCCCACCCCACATCTCTGAGTCTGTGAATAAAAAGCATTTCTCCTTTCTCCTGCTCCTCCTTCTCCCTCCCCTGATTGAGGAATTACAGCAGGGAGCAGTGCATTATATGGATATATAGGTGTAGTGCCCACCTGTGCCCCGAGCGCTGCTCTGCGTGCGCCCGTGCGGAGCGCCGTCCCCTATAGCCCCCATACTCTCCATTGATATACGGGCAGCAGAGAAGTTTTGATCCCTGGATAAGAGCGGTGGAGATGATACCCCAATATGCTCCTATTATCAAACCATTACCCACATCTTAGACTTCCCAAAGTCTGAATTTTGGTACCCCATTAGCTTCTGTCTCTGGACTGGCACCACATGCCAAGGAAATTAGTGGCACGACCAAAACAGGACCACCAGAGGAAAAGTCCCAGGTGTTATGAACGCCCCTTTAATTCATGGATGTGCCCCTTTGGACTCCGCAGATCGGATGACAGGTGTCGGAAACTGAAGATAAAAGTGGCAGCAGGCAGCTGGCAGGATGGAAATGGAAAAGGACGTCCAGCCCTTACCACCCCGGTACAGGTTCCGAGACCTGCTGATGGGAGACTGGCAGCAGGACGAAAGGTAAAAAAGGGGTCCGCAGGGTGGGGGGTGGCGGTAACGAAAGGGTTAAGAGATGCACATGGAGGAAAAGATGGGACTAACGGCGCCTGGTCCCTGTCACAAATAAACTTAGGAGGAAATCACCATGTAACAGTCAACAGGTGTCTGCACTGTATGTGGTGGAAAAGAGAGAAGCTGCATAGTACACAGATATAGAGAGGAGCTGCATAATACACAGATATTACTAGGATCCCCAGAGGAGTCTGCACTGTATATAAAGGTACAGAGAGGAGCTGTATAATACACATATATAGAGAGGAGCTGCATAGTACACAGATAGAGAGGAGCTGCATAATACACAGATATTACTAGGATCCCAGAGGAGTCTGCGCTGTATATAAAGTACAGAGAAGAGCCGTATAATACACAGATATTACTAGGATCCCAGAGGAGTCTGCGCTGTATATAAGGTACAGAGAGGAGCCGTATAATACACAGATATTACTAGGATCCCAGAGGAGTCTGCACTGTATATAAGGTACAGAGAGGAGCTGTATAATACACAGATATTACTAGGATCCCAGAGGAGTCTGCGCTGTATATAAGGTACAGAGAGGAGCCGTATAATACACAGATATTGCTAGGATCCTAGAGGAGTCTGCGCTGTATATAAGGTACAGAGAGGAGCCGTATAATACACAGATATTACTAGGATCCCAGAGGAGTCTGAGCTGTATATAAGGTACAGAGAGGAGCCGTATAATACACAGATATTACTAGGATCCCAGAGGAGTCTGCGCTGTATATAAGGTACAGAGAGGAGCTGTATAATACACAGATATTACTAGGATCCCAGAGGAGTCTGCACTGTATATAAGGTACAGAGAGGAGCCGTATAATACACAGATATTACTAGGATCCCAGAGGAGTCTGCACTGTATATAAGGTACAGAGAGGAGCCGTATAATACACAGATATTACTAGGATCCCAGAGGAGTCTGCACTGTATATAAGGTACAGAGAGGAGCCGTATAATACACAGATATTACTAGGATCCCAGAGGAGTCTGCGCTGTATATAAGGTATAGAGAGGAGCCGTATAATACACAGATATTACTAGGATCCCAGAGGAGTCTGCACTGTATATAAGGTACAGAGAGGAGCCGTATAACACACAGATATTACTAGGATCCCAGAGGAGTCTGCGCTGTATATAAATTACAGAGGAGCCGTATAATACACAGATATTACTAGGATCCCAGAGGAGTCTGCGCTGTATATAAGGTACAGAGAGGAGCCGTATAATACACAGATATTACTAGGATCCCAGAGGAGTCTGCACTGTATATAAGGTAGAGAGAGGAGCCGTATAATACACAGATATTACTAGGACCCCAGAGGAGTCTGCGCTGTATATAAGGTACAGAGAGGAGCTGTATAATACACAGATATTACTAGGATCCCAGAGGAGTCTGAGCTGTATATAAGGTACAGAGAGGAGCCGTATAATACACAGATATTACTAGGACCCCAGAGGAGTCTGCACTGTATATAAGGTACAGAGAGGAGCTGTATAATACACAGATAGTAATTACTAGGATCCCAGAGGAGTCTGCACTGTATATAAGGTACAGAGAGGAGCCGTATAATACACAGATATTACTAGGATCCCAGAGGAGTCTGCACTGTATATAAGGTACAGAGAGGAGCCGTATAATACACAGATATTACTAGGATCCCAGAGGAGTCTGCACTGTATATAAGGTACAGAGAGGAGCCGTATAATACACAGATATTACTAGGATCCCAGAGGAGTCTGCACTGTATATAAGGTACAGAGAGGAGCCGTATAATACACAGATATTACTAGGATCCCAGAGGAGTCTGCACTGTATATAAGGTACAGAGAGGAGCCGTATAATACACAGATATTACTAGGATCCCAGAGGAGTCTGCGCTGTATATAAGGTACAGAGAGGAGCCGTATAATACACAGATATTACTAGGATCCCAGAGGAGTCTGCACTGTATATAAGGTACAGAGAGGAGCCGTATAATACACAGATATTACTAGGATCCCAGAGGAGTCTGAGCTGTATATAAGGTACAGAGAGGAGCTGTATAATACACATATATTACTAGGATCCCAGAGGAGTCTGCACTGTATATAAGGTACAGAGAGGAGCCGTATAATACACAGATATTACTAGGATCCCAGAGGAGTCTGCACTGTATATAAGGTACAGAGAGGAGCCGTATAATACACAGATATTACTAGGATCCCAGAGGAGTCTGCGCTGTATGTAAGGTACAGAGAGGAGCTGTATAATACACAGAGAGTAATTACTAGGATCCCAGAGGAGTCTGCGCTGTATATAAGGTACAGAGAGGAGCCGTATAATACACAGATATTACTAGGATCCCAGAGGAGTCTGCGCTGTATATAAGGTACAGAGAGGAGCCGTATAATACACAGATATTACTAGGATCCCAGAGGAGTCTGCGCTGTATATAAGGTACAGAGAGGAGCCGTATAATACACAGATATTACTAGGATCCCAGAGGAGTCTGCGCTGTGTATAAGGTATAGAGAGGAGCCGTATAATACACAGATATTACTAGGATCCCAGAGGAGTCTGCACTGTATATAAGGTACAGAGAGGAGCCGTATAATACACAGATATTACTAGGATCCCAGAGGAGTCTGCACTGTATATAAGGTACAGAGAGGAGCTGTATAATACACAGATAGTAATTACTAGGATCCCAGAGGAGTCTGCGCTGTATATAAGGTACAGAGAGGAGCCGTATAATACACAGATATTACTAGGATCCCAGAGGAGTCTGCGCTGTATATAAGGTACAGAGAGGAGCCGTATAATACACAGATATTACTAGGATCCCAGAGGAGTCTGCGCTGTATATAAGGTACAGAGAGGAGCCGTATAATACACAGATATTACTAGGATCCCAGAGGAGTCTGCGCTGTATGTAAGGTACAGTGAGGAGCTGTATAATACACAGATATTACTAGGATCCCAGAGGAGTCTGCACTGTATATAAGGTACAGAGAGGAGCCGTATCATACACAGATATTACTAGGATCCCAGAGGAGTCTGCGCTGTATATAAGGTACAGAGAGGAGCCGTATAATACACAGATATTACTAGGATCCCAGAGGAGTCTGAGCTGTATATAAGGTACAGAGAGGAGCCGTATAATACACAGATATTACTAGGATCCCAGAGGAGTCTGCGCTGTATATAAGGTACAGAGAGGAGCCGTATAATACACAGATATTACTAGGATCCCAGAGGAGTCTGCGCTGTATATAAGGTACAGAGAGGAGCCGTATAATATACAGATATTACTAGGATCCCAGAGGAGTCTGCGCTGTATATAAGGTACAGAGAGGAGCCGTATAATACACAGATATTACTAGGATCCCAGAGGAGTCTGCACTGTATATAAGGTACAGAGAGGAGCCGTATAATACACAGATATTACTAGGATCCCAGAGGAGTCTGCACTGTATATAAGGTACAGAGAGGAGCCGTATAATACACAGATATTACTAGGATCCCAGAGGAGTCTGCACTGTATATAAGGTACAGAGAGGAGCCGTATAATACACAGATATTACTAGGATCCCAGAGGAGTCTGCACTGTATATAAGGTAGAGAGAGGAGCCGTATAATACACAGATATTACTAGGACCCCAGAGGAGTCTGCGCTGTATATAAGGTACAGAGAGGAGCTGTATAATACACAGATATTACTAGGATCCCAGAGGAGTCTGAGCTGTATATAAGGTACAGAGAGGAGCCGTATAATACACAGATATTACTAGGACCCCAGAGGAGTCTGCACTGTATATAAGGTACAGAGAGGAGCTGTATAATACACAGATAGTAATTACTAGGATCCCAGAGGAGTCTGCGCTGTATATAAGGTACAGAGAGGAGCCGTATAATACACAGATATTACTAGGATCCCAGAGGAGTCTGCGCTGTATATAAGGTACAGAGAGGAGCCGTATAATACACAGATATTACTAGGATCCCAGAGGAGTCTGCACTGTATATAAGGTACAGAGAGGAGCTGTATAATACACAGATATTACTAGGATCCCAGAGGAGTCTGCGCTGTATATAAGGTACAGAGAGGAGCTGTATAATACACAGATAGTAATTACTAGGATCCCAGAGGAGTCTGCGCTGTATATAAGGTACAGAGAGGAGCCGTATAATACACAGATATTACTAGGATCCCAGAGGAGTCTGCGCTGTATATAAGGTACAGAGAGGAGCCGTATAATACACAGATATTACTAGGATCCCAGAGGAGTCTGCGCTGTATATAAGGTACAGAGAGGAGCCGTATAATACACAGATATTACTAGGATCCCAGAGGAGTCTGCGCTGTATGTAAGGTACAGTGAGGAGCTGTATAATACACAGATATTACTAGGATCCCAGAGGAGTCTGCACTGTATATAAGGTACAGAGAGGAGCCGTATCATACACAGATATTACTAGGATCCCAGAGGAGTCTGCGCTGTATATAAGGTACAGAGAGGAGCTGTATAATACACAGATATTACTAGGATCCCAGAGGAGTCTGCGCTGTATATAAGGTACAGAGAGGAGCCGTATAATACACAGATATTACTAGGATCCCACAGGAGTGTGCGCTGTATATAAGGTACAGAGAGGAGCCGTATAATACACAGATATTACTAGGATCCCAGAGGAGTCTGCACTGTATATAAGGTATAGAGTGGAGCTGTATAATACACAGATATTACTAGGATCCCAGAGGAGTCTGCGCTGTATATAAGGTACAGAGAGGAGCCGTATAATACACAGATATTACTAGGATCCCAGAGGAGTCTGAGCTGTATATAAGGTACAGAGTGGAGCTGTATAATACACAGATATTACTAGGACCCCAGAGGAGTCTGCGCTGTATATAAGATACAGAGAGGAGCCGTATAATACACAGATATTACTAGGACCCCAGAGGAGTCTGCGCTGTATATAAGGTACAGAGAGGAGCCGTATAATACACAGATATTACTAGGATCCCAGAGGAGTCTGCGCTGTATATAAGGTATAGAGTGGAGCCGTATAATACACAGATATTACTAGGATCCCAGAGGAGTCTGCGCTGTATATAAGGTACAGAGAGGAGCCGTATAATACACAGATATTACTAGGATCCCAGAGGAGTCTGCGCTGTATATAAGGTACAGAGAGGAGCCGTATAATACACAGATATTACTAGGATCCCAGAGGAGTCTGAGCTGTATATAAGGTACAGAGAGGAGCCGTATAATACACAGATATTACTAGGATCCCAGAGGAGTCTGCGCTGTATATAAGGTACAGAGAGGAGCCGTATAATACACAGATATTACTAGGATCCCAGAGGAGTCTGCACTGTATATAAGGTACAGAGAGGAGCCGTATAATACACAGATATTACTAGGATCCCAGAGGAGTCTGCACTGTATATAAGGTACAGAGAGGAGCCGTATAATACACAGATATTACTAGGATCCCAGAGGAGTCTGCACTGTATATAAGGTACAGAGAGGAGCCGTATAATACACAGATATTACTAGGATCCCAGAGGAGTCTGCACTGTATATAAGGTACAGAGAGGAGCCGTATAATACACAGATATTACTAGGATCCCAGAGGAGTCTGCACTGTATATAAGGTACAGAGAGGAGCCGTATAATACACAGATATTACTAGGATCCCAGAGGAGTCTGCGCTGTATATAAGGTACAGAGAGGAGCTGTATAATACACAGATATTACTAGGATCCCAGAGGAGTCTGCACTGTATGTAAGGTACAGAGAGGAGCTGTATAATACACAGATATTACTAGGATCCCAGAGGAGTCTGCACTGTATATAAGGTACAGAGAGGAGCTGTATAATACACAGATATTACTAGGATCCCAGAGGAGTCTGCGCTGTATATAATGTACAGAGAGGAGCCGTATAATACACAGATATTACTAGGATCCCAGAGGAGTCTGCGCTGTATATAAGGTACAGAGAGGAGCCGTATAATACACAGATATTACTAGGATCCCAGAGGAGTCTGCGCTGTATATAAGGTACAGAGAGGAGCTGTATAATACACAGATATTACTAGGATCCCAGAGGAGTCTGCGCTGTATATAAGGTATAGAGTGGAGCCGTATAATACACAGATATTACTAGGATCCCAGAGGAGTCTGCGCTGTATATAAGGTACAGAGAGGAGCCGTATAATACACAGATATTACTAGGATCCCTGAGGAGTCTGCGCTGTATATAAGGTACAGAGAGGAGCCGTATAATACACAGATATTACTAGGATCCCAGAGGAGTCTGCACTGTATATAAGGTACAGAGTGGAGCTGTATAATACACAGATATTACTAGGATCCCAGAGGAGTCTGCACTGTATATAAGGTACAGAGAGGAGCCGTATAATACACAGATATTACTAGGATCCCAGAGGAGTCTGCACTGTATATAAGGTACAGAGAGGAGCTGTATAATACACAGATATTACTAGGATCCCAGAGGAGTCTGCGCTGTATATAAGGTACAGAGAGGAGCCGTATAATACACAGATATTACTAGGATCCCAGAGGAGTCTGCACTGTATATAAGGTACAGAGAGGAGCCGTATAATACACAGATATTACTAGGATCCCAGAGGAGTCTGCGCTGTATATAAGGTACAGAGAGGAGCCGTATAATACACAGATATTACTAAGATCCCAGAGGAGTCTGCGCTGTATATAAGGTACAGAGAGGAGCCGTATAATACACAGATATTACTAGGATCCCAGAGGAGTCTGCGCTGTATATAAGGTAAAGAGAGGAGCTGTATAATACACAGATATTGCTAGGATCCCAGAGGAGTCTGCGCTGTATATAAGGTACAGAGAGGAGCCGTATAATACACAGATATTACTAGGATCCCAGAGGAGTCTGAGCTGTATATAAGGTACAGAGTGGAGCTGTATAATACACAGATATTACTAGGATCCCAGAGGAGTCTGCGCTGTATATAAGGTACAGAGAGGAGCCGTATAATACACAGATATTACTAGGATCCCAGAGGAGTCTGAGCTGTATATAAGGTACAGAGTGGAGCTGTATAATACACAGATATTACTAGGACCCCAGAGGAGTCTGAGCTGTATATAAGGTACAGAGAGGAGCCGTATAATACACAGATATTACTAGGATCCCAGAGGAGTCTGCACTGTATATAAGGTACAGAGAGGAGCCGTATAATACACAGATATTACTAGGATCCCAGAGGAGTCTGCACTGTATATAAGGTAGAGAGAGGAGCCGTATAATACACAGATATTACTAGGATCCCAGAGGAGTCTGCGCTGTATATAAGGTACAGAGAGGAGCCGTATAATACACGGATATTACTAGGATCCCAGAGGAGTCTGCACTGTATATAAGGTACAGAGTGGAGCTGTATAATACACAGATATTACTAGGATCCCAGAGGAGTCTGAGCTGTATATAAGGTACAGAGTGGAGCTGTATAATACACAGATATTACTAGGACCCCAGAGGAGTCTGAGCTGTATATAAGGTACAGAGAGGAGCCGTATAATACACAGATATTACTAGGATCCCAGAGGAGTCTGCACTGTATATAAGGTACAGAGAGGAGCCGTATAATACACAGATATTACTAGGATCCCAGAGGAGTCTGCACTGTATATAAGGTACAGAGTGGAGCTGTATAATACACAGATATTACTAGGATCCCAGAGGAGTCTGAGCTGTATATAAGGTACAGAGTGGAGCTGTATAATACACAGATATTACTAGGACCCCAGAGGAGTCTGAGCTGTATATAAGGTACAGAGAGGAGCCGTATAATACACAGATATTACTAGGATCCCAGAGGAGTCTGCACTGTATATAAGGTACAGAGAGGAGCCGTATAATACACAGATATTACTAGGATCCCAGAGGAGTCTGCGCTGTATATAAGGTATAGAGAGGAGCCGTATAATACAGAGATATTACTAGGATCCCAGAGGAGTCTGCACTGTATATAAGGTACAGAGTGGAGCTGTATAATACACAGATATTACTAGGATCCCAGAGGAGTCTGCGCTGTATATAAGGTACAGAGAGGAGCCGTATAATACACAGATATTACTAAGATCCCAGAGGAGTCTGCGCTGTATATAAGGTACAGAGAGGAGCCGTATAATACACAGATATTACTAGGATCCCAGAGGAGTCTGCGCTGTATATAAGGTACAGAGAGGAGCTGTATAATACACAGATATTACTAGGATCCCAGAGGAGTCTGCGCTGTATATAAGGTACAGAGAGGATCCGTATAATACAGAGATATTACTAGGATCCCAGAGGAGTCTGCACTGTATATAAGGTACAGAGTGGAGCTGTATAATACACAGATATTACTAGGATCCCAGAGGAGTCTGCGCTGTATATAAGGTACAGAGAGGAGCCGTATAATACACAGATATTACTAGGATCCCAGAGGAGTGTGCGCTGTATATAAGGTACAGAGAGCAGCTGTATAATACACAGATATTACTAGGATCCCAGAGGAGTCTGCGCTGTATATAAGGTACAGAGAGGAGCCGTATAATACACAGATATTACTAGGATCCCAGAGGAGTCTGCGCTGTATATAAGGTACAGAGAGGAGCCGTATAATACACAGATATTACTAGGATCCCAGAGGAGTCTGAGCTGTATATAAGGTACAGAGTGGAGCTGTATAATACACAGATATTACTAGGACCCCAGAGGAGTCTGCGCTGTATATAAGGTACAGAGAGGAGCCGTATAATACACAGATATTACTAGGATCCCAGAGGAGTCTGAGCTGTATATAAGGTACAGAGAGGAGCCGTATAATACACAGATATTACTAGGATCCCAGAGGAGTCTGAGCTGTATATAAGGTACAGAGAGGAGCCGTATAATACACAGATATTACTAGGATCCCAGAGGAGTCTGCGCTGTATATAAGGTACAGAGAGGAGCCGTATAATACACAGATATTACTAGGATCCCAGAGGAGTCTGCGCTGTATATAAGGTACAGAGTGGAGCTGTATAATACACAGATATTACTAGGATCCCAGAGGAGTCTGCACTGTATATAAGGTATAGAGTGGAGCTGTATAATACACAGATATTGCTAGGATCCCAGAGGAGTCTGCACTGTATATAAGGTACAGAGAGGAGCTGTATAATACACAGATATTACTAGGATCCCAGAGGAGTCTGCGCTGTATGTAAGGTACAGAGAGGAGCCGTATAATACACAGATATTACTAGGATCCCAGAGGAGTCTGCGCTGTATATAAGGTACAGAGAGGAGCCGTATAATACACAGATATTACTAGGATCCCAGAGGAGTGTGCGCTGTATATAAGGTACAGAGAGGAGCTGTATAATACACAGATATTACTAGGATCCCAGAGGAGTCTGCGCTGTATATAAGGTACAGAGAGGAGCCGTATAATACACAGATATTACTAGGATCCCAGAGGAGTCTGCGCTGTATATAAGGTACAGAGAGGAGCCGTATAATACACAGATATTACTAGGATCCCAGAGGAGTCTGCGCTGTATATAAGGTACAGAGAGGAGCCGTATAATACAGAGATATTACTAGGATCCCAGAGGAGTCTGCACTGTATATAAGGTACAGAGTGGAGCTGTATAATACACAGATATTACTAGGATCCCAGAGGAGTCTGCACTGTATATAAGGTACAGAGAGGAGCTGTATAATACACAGATATTACTAGGATCCCAGAGGAGTCTGCGCTGTATGTAAGGTACAGAGAGGAGCCGTATAATACACAGATATTACTAGGATCCCAGAGGAGTCTGCGCTGTATATAAGGTACAGAGAGGAGCCGTATAATACACAGATATTACTAGGATCCCAGAGGAGTGTGCGCTGTATATAAGGTACAGAGAGGAGCTGTATAATACACAGATATTACTAGGATCCCAGAGGAGTCTGCGCTGTATATAAGGTACAGAGAGGAGCCGTATAATACACAGATATTACTAGGATCCCAGAGGAGTCTGCGCTGTATATAAGGTACAGAGAGGAGCCGTATAATACACAGATATTACTAGGATCCCAGAGGAGTCTGCGCTGTATATAAGGTACAGAGAGGAGCCGTATAATACAGAGATATTACTAGGATCCCAGAGGAGTCTGCACTGTATATAAGGTACAGAGTGGAGCTGTATAATACACAGATATTACTAGGATCCCAGAGGAGTCTGCACTGTATATAAGGTATAGAGTGGAGCTGTATAATACACAGATATTACTGGGATCCCAGAGGAGTCTGCACTGTATATAAGGTACAGAGAGGAGCCGTATAATACACAGATATTACTAGGATCCCAGAGGAGTCTGCACTGTATATAAGGTATAGAGTGGAGCCGTATAATACACAGATATTCCTGTGGATTTGTGGTACTCATTCCCTCCATTATTATGAGCTCGCGGTTGGATTAATAGCACTTGAGTGCCATTAATAAGGTGACCGGTGTTTCCCGTGAGGTGCGGTGGCCTCTTCTTTGTGTCCTGACCACCTCATTAGTTTTGTGCCGTCCACGTCTGATCTGTGAGTGTCATCAGTGATCGGCCGCACGGATCCAGAGATCTGCCGGGGATTATAATAGGAGATCGGCATTTTGTTCCCGAGTTTAATCCTAATTCAAAGCTGAGGACACAAATCATTCATTGTTCTGCTCCTTAAAACCGTGGATATTCGTTCTCTATTACCACCCACTGGAAATTATTTTTTCCTACTTTCCTTTTTGGTTTGTCGCTATTATTTAGTACATAAGATGTTAATGAAGTGCTCAGAGAGAAAATGCCTTATGGACAATATTGAGGTATGATATAAAATTGAAAATATCTAAAATACCAAACCATCCGCCTGATGTAGTGTATAATAGGGCTGCCTATCCTTCCAAATGAAAAAAAAACAAAAACTACCATACAGTGGCCATGTAACAACACCGCCATGTAGTACTAACATAACATTTCCGTGTAGTGTCCAAATAATGCTGCATTACAATGTATGTAAAATAATGCTGTCAAACAATACATACAAATAATAATACCGCAGTATAATACATATGAATAATGCCATAATGCCGTCATATAACACATACGAAGAATAATACCGTCCTAGAATGAAATTCTTCCTGTGAGATCCATAAAATGCAAATCTGTTTTGTAGCCATGAGGCTTTTGCTTAGTTTGTGCCAAGTTTGCGGCTCATGATCTTGTTTTTTTCTGCTGTAATCACATCCCGAGAGAGAGAATATTATGCCGGCTGATACTCAGCCTAACAAGCTCGCTGCGCAGCGTCCGCTCATTGTCACCTTATTTCCCACAACTCCTCTCAGAGGAAGGCAGCGCTCATCTGATGGCCTCTGCTCCCTCATTTTATCAATTACCCCCGGGGTGTAACATCCGGCCTCCCACCCCAGGTGTATAAAATCCAGCAAAAAAAAAAGGTTATTCAGCTCACCATTATGCCATGTTCCCACCTTCAGTATTTAGTCAGTATTTTACCTCAGTATTTGTAAGCCAAGACCAGAAGTGGAACAATCAGAGGAAAAGTGTAATAGAAACACGTCACCACTTGTGTATTTATCACCCACTCCTGGTTTTGGCTTACAAATACTGAGGTAAAACACTGAC
Organism: Ranitomeya variabilis; assembly: GCF_051348905.1. Classification (NCBI taxonomy): domain Eukaryota; kingdom Metazoa; phylum Chordata; class Amphibia; order Anura; family Dendrobatidae; genus Ranitomeya; species Ranitomeya variabilis. The sequence goes on from NC_135236.1 coordinate 53,014,116, forward strand.
CAAATACTGAAGGTGGGAACGTGGCCTTAGATGAATTTCTGTGGCTTTGGGTGTGGACTCCAGGATGGTGCTCGGACAAAGCGGCTGTGGTAATCAAACAAAAAGATGGAGATAGCAACAGACATCCAAAATCAGGTTAATGGGTGGACGTTAAAAACTTCATTTTATTGCAATGCCTTTAAAAACATGCTGTTAAAATAGTGAGTGATGGATTACACAAAAAGTGTTCTTAATCTGTTGCTGGAACTTTTTTGTTTGATATAAAATCCAACCCCAGGTCCCAGGTGTATAACATTCAGCTCCTCACCCCAACTGTAGAATATCCGGCCCCTCACCCCCCCAGTTTATAACATCCAGACCTCCGGTGTATAACATCCAGACCCCCTGCCTCCGGTGTATAACATCCAGACCCCCTGCCTCCGGTGTATAACATCCAGACCCCCTACCTTCGGTGTATAACATCCAGACCCCCTGCCTCCAGTGTATAACATCCAGACCCCCTGCCTCCGGTGTATAACATCCAGACCCCCTACCTCCGGTGTATAACATCCAGACCCCCTGCCTCCGGTGTATAACATCCAGACCCCCTGCCTCCAGTGTATAACATCCAGACCCCCTGCCTCCGGTGTATAACATCCAGACCCCCTGCCTCCGGTGTATAACATCCAGACCCCCTGCCTCCGGTGTATAACATCCAGACCCCCTGCCTCCGGTGTATAACATCCAAACCTCCTACCTCCGGTGTATAACATCCAGACCCCCTACCTCCGCTGTATAACATCCAGACCCCCTACCTCCGGTGTATAACATCCAGACCCCTACCTCCGGTGTATAACATCCAGACCCCCTACCTTCGGTGTATAACATCCAGACCCCCTGCCTCCGGTGTATAACATCCAGACCCCCTGCCTCCGGTGTATAACATCCAGACCCCCTACCTCCAGTGTATAACATCCAGACCCCCTGCCTCCGGTGTATAACATCCAGACCCCCTGCCTCCGGTGTATAACATCCAGACCCCCTACCTCCGGTGTATAACATCCAGACCCCCTACCTCCAGTGTATAACATCCAGACCCCCTACCTCCAGTGTATAACATCCAGACCCCCTGCCTCCGATGTATAACATCCAGACCCCCTGCCTCCGGTGTATAACATCCAGACCCCCTACCTCCGGTGTATAACATCCAGACCCCCTGCCTCCGGTGTGTAACATCCAGACCCCCTACCTGTGGTGTGTAACATCCAGACCCCCTGCCTTCGGTGTACAACATCCAGACCCCTTGCCTCCGGTGTATAACATCCAGACCCCCTGTCTCCGGTATATAACATCCAGACCCCCTGCCTCCGGAGTATAACATCCAGACCCCCTGCCTCCGGAGTATAACATCCAGACCCCCTGCCTCCGGAGTATAACATCCAGACCCCCTGCCTCCGGTGTATAACATCCAGACCCCCTACCTCCGGTGTATAACATCCAGACCCCCTGCCTCCGGTGTATAACATCCAGACTCCCTGCCTCCGATGTATATCACCCAGACCCCCTACCTCCAGTGTATAACATTCAGACCCCCTGCCTCTGGTGTATAACATCCAGACCCCCTGCCTCCGATGTATAACATCCAGAACCCCTGCCTCCGGTGTATAACATCCAGACCCCCTGCCTCTGGTGTATAACATCCAGACCCCCTGCCTCCGGTGTATAACATCCAGACTCCCTGCCTCCGATGTATATCACCCAGACCCCCTGCCTCTGGTATATAACATCCAGACCCCCTGCCTCTGGAGTATAACATCCAGACCCCCTGCCTCCGGTGTATAACATCCAGACCCCCTGCCTCCGGTGTATAACATCCAGACCCCCTGCCTCCGGTGTATAACATCCAGACCCCCTACCTCCGGTGTATAACATTCGGCCCCCTACCTCCGGTATATAATATCCAGACCCCCTGCCTCCGGTGTATAACATCCAGACCCCCTACCTCCGGTGTATAACATCCAGACCCCCTACCTCTGGTGTATAACATCCAGACCCCCTGCCTCCGGTGTATAACATCCAGACCCCCTGCCTCCGGTGTATAACATCCAGACCCCCTACCTCCGATGTGTAACATCCAGACCCCCTACCTCTGGTGTATAACATCCAGACCCCCTGCCTCCGGAGTATAATATCCAGACCCCCTGCCTCCGGAGTATAACATTCAGACCCCCTGCCTCCGGTGTATAACATCCAGACCCCCTACCTCCGGTGTATAACATTCGGCCCCCTACCTCCGGTGTATAATATCCAGACCCCCTACCTCCGGTGTATAACATCCAGACCCCCTACCTCCGATGTGTAACATCCAGACCCCCTACCTCTGGTGTATAACATCCAGACCCCCTGCCTCCGGAGTATAACATCCAGACCCCATGCCTCCGGTGTATAACATCCAGACTCCCTGCCTCCGATGTATATCACCCAGACCCCCTACCTCCAGAGTATAACATCCAGACCCCCTGCCTCCGGTGTATAACATCCAGACCCCCTACCTCCGATGTGTAACATCCAGACCCCCTGCCTCCGGTGTATAACATCCAGACCCCCTGCCTCCGGAGTATAACATCCAGACCCCCTGCCTCCGGTGTATAACATCCAGACCCCCTGCCTCCGGTGTATAACATCCAGACCCCCTACCTCCGGTGTATAACATTCGGCCCCCTACCTCCGGTGTATAATATCCAGACCCCCTACCTCCGGTGTATAACATCCAGACCCCCTACCTCCGATGTGTAACATCCAGACCCCCTACCTCTGGTGTATAACATCCAGACCCCCTGCCTCCGATGTGTAACATCCAGACCCCATGCCTCCGGTGTATAACATCCAGACTCCCTGCCTCCGATGTATATCACCCAGACCCCCTACCTCCAGTGTATAACATCCAGACCCCCTGCCTCTGGTGTATAACATCCAGACCCCCTGCCTCCGATGTATAACATCCAGAACCCCTGCCTCCGGCGTATAACATCCAGACCCCCTGCCTCCGGTGTATAACATCCAGACCCCCTGCCTCCGGTGTATAACATCCAGACCCCCTGCCTCCGGTGTATAACATCCAGACCCCCTGCCTCCGGTGTATAACATCCAGACCCCCTGCCTCCGGTGTATAACATCCAGACCCCCTGCCTCCGGTGTATAACATCCAGACCCCCTGCCTCCAGTGTATAACATCCAGACCCCCTGCCTCTGGTGTATAACATCCAGACCCCATGCCTCCGGTGTATAACATCCAGACCCCCTACCTCCGGTGTATAACATCCAAACCTCCTACCTCCGGTGTATAACATCCAGACCCCCTGCCTCCGGTGTGTAACATCCGGACCCCCTATCTGTGGTGTGTAACATCCAGACCCCCTGCCTCCGGTGTATAACATCCAGACCCCCTGCCTCCGGTGTACAACATCCAGACCCCCTGCCTCCGGTGTATAACATCCAGACCCCCTGCCTCCGGTATATAACATCCAGACCCCCTGCCTCCGGAGTATAACATCCAGACCCCCTGCCTCCGGAGTATATCACCCAGACCCCCTGCCTCCGATGTGTAACATCCAGACCCCCTGCCTCCGGTGTATAACATCCAGACCCCCTGCCTCCGGTGTGTAACATCCGGACCCCCTATCTGTGGTGTGTAACATCCAGACCCCCTGCCTCTGGTGTATAACATCCAGACCCCCTACCTCCGGTGTATAACATCCAGACCCCCTGTCTCCGGTATATAACATCCAGACTCCCTGCCTCCGATGTATATCACCCAGACCCCCTACCTCCAGTGTATAACATCCAGACCCCCTGCCTCCGGGGTATAACATCCAGACCCCCTGCCTCCGGGGTATAACATCCAGACCCCCTGCCTCCGGAGTATAACATCCAGACCCCCTGCCTCCGGAGTATATCACCCAGACCCCCTACCTAAAGTGTATAACATCCAGACCCCCTGCCTCCGGAGTATAACATCCAGACCCCCTACCTCCGGAGTATAACATCCAGACCCCCTGCCTCCGGTGTATAACATCCAGACCCCCTACCTCCGGTGTATAACATCCAGACCCCCTACCTCCGGTGTATAACATCCAGACCCCCTACCTCCGGTGTATAACATCCAGACCCCCTGCCTCCGGTGTATAACATCCAGACCCCCTACCTCCGGTGTATAACATCCAGACCCCCTGCCTCCGGTGTATAACATCCAGACCCCCTACCTCCGGTGTATAACATCCAGACCCCCTGCCTCCGGTGTATAACATCCAGACCCCCTACCTCCGGTGTATATCACCCAGACCCCCTACCTCCAGTGTATAACATCCAGACCCCCTGCCTCTGGTGTATAACATCCAGACCCCCTGCCTCTGGTGTATAACATCCAGACCCCCTGCCTCCGGTGTATAACATCCAGACCCCCTGTCTCCGGTGTATAACATCCAGACCCCCTGCCTCCGGTGTATAACATCCAGACCCCCTGCCTCCGGAGTATAACATCCAGACCCCCTGCCAACGGAGTATAACATCCAGACCCCCTGCCTCCGGTGTATAACATCCAGACCCCCTACCTCCGGTGTATAACATTCGGCCCCCTACCTCCGGTGTATAACATCCAGACCCCCTACGTCCGGTGTATAACATCCAGACCCCCTACCTCCGGTGTATAACATCCAGACCCCCTACGTCCGGTGTATAACATCCAGACCCCCTGCCTCCGGAGTATATCACCCAGACCCCCTACCTCCAGTGTATAACATCCAGACCCCCTGCCTCCGGAGTATAACATCCAGACCCCCTACCTCCGGAGTATAACATCCAGACCCCCTGCCTCCGGTGTATAACATCCAGACCCCCTACCTCCGGTGTATAACATCCAGACCCCCTGCCTCCGGTGTATAACATCCAGACTCCCTGCCTCCGATGTATATCACCCAGACCCCCTACCTCCAGTGTATAACATCCAGACCCCCTGCCTCTGGTGTATAACATCCAGACCCCCTGCCTCTGGTGTATAACATCCAGACCCCCTGCCTCCGGGGTATAACATCCAGACCCCCTGCCTCCGGGGTATAACATCCAGACCCCCTGCCTCCGGAGTATAACATCCAGACCCCCTGCCTCCGGTGTATAACATCCAGACCCCCTGCCTACGGTGTATAACATCCAGACCCCCTGCCTCCGGTGTATAACATCCAGACCCCCTGCCTCCGGTGTATAACATCCAGACCCCCTGCCTCCGGAGTATAACATCCAGACCCCCTGCCAACGGAGTATAACATCCAGACCCCCTGCCTCCGGTGTATAACATCCAGACCCCCTGCCTCCAGTGTATAACATTCGGCCCCCTACCTCCGGTGTATAACATCCAGACCCCCTACGTCCGGTGTATAACATCCAGACCCCCTACCTCCGGTGTATAACATCCAGACCCCCTACGTCCGGTGTATAACATCCAGACCCCCTGCCTCTGGTGTATAACATTTGGACCCTCACCCCTGGTCCATGACCTCCGGCCCCCCACCACGCTGTCTGCCTTTACTAACATGTGACTGAACGGCCGGCGGTGCAGAGCTCCCTGATACCAGAGCGGTCCTGTTATAGGGGCCAATGATGTAGCAAGTCCGATCATGACATTTCTTCCCCCATCACCTGTGAGTGACATTATTGAGAACTGGAAGGAACCGCAGCAGCTCAGCCTCGAAAGCGGAGACCCCGTAACGTTACAGAGCGGGAGGCCAAGTGCCGACTTCAGATTAATATTTACAGTTTGTGCTTTATATGTTTTGGATTTTGTTTTTTTGGGGGGGGATGGGTGGGCACATACCTTTCTCCATATAGTGTATATACCTGGATTCTGCGGCAAGTGACTGCTACTTGTAGCACAGTTGACCCCTGACATGGTGGTCTTGTGGTCTACAAGGCGTAATCACCATATGGCAGTCATGCTCACGCTCCGGCCTTCTTGATGTGAGAAGTGCACCTGCGACTGACAAGGACGCAGCCTTGAGATTAGTGAGATGTATGAAGATGGATTTTCATTGAATTTGATGAAATATTCCCTGCAGAAGGTCAGAGGCTCTTCAGTGAAATCTATTGATACGCAGTTATTCTTCAAGGCGAATAATAAGCATTATACATACTGTAGCTCTGAAGCTGAATTAGCACTGTGCCCAGCAGACATTCGGCGTGGACATCAATGATAAGCAGAACATCTTGTATTAAATCATTTAAGGGTCCACGTATCAAACACCAAGGTCCTAATCCTTTACATGAGCACTATTACATTCTCCTATCTGCAGCCACCAGTAGAGGGAGCTGAGGAGCCGTCTGCATACATGATCATTATTACATTTGGTGAGTAAATAGTATGCAGTTAGCTTCCTCTAGTGGTGATAGAAGGCATCTACAATTTTCTTACTTGGGGAAGGCATCTTCTAGTATCATGTAGTTTCCCTTTATCACCTCAGTTACTGAAAAAATCTATCTATCTGGAGTATTATAATTTAGTTTGGAAAATGGGATGAGGAGGGGGATGTAGCTGCAGTTTCTTTTTCTTTTGCTGTCTGTGAGATTCTACAATAAACAGCAGATTAATCGGGAACACTTCTTGGTATATTTTTCTTATCATATGTCCAACGTTAAAGGGATTTGTTCTGGCAACAGGTTACTTTTACAAACTGTACAAGGAAACTAAAAGTTATGCTTTTGTCGAGGTTGTGGGCCTAGGGGTGGAGACATAGCAGGTGAATCCAGAAGTGGGACCAAGGGACCCTCTGCCACAAACAAAAGTATTATGGGTGGTATAAGGCAGGTTTAAGCCTTGTTAAAAATTTGGCTCTTGGGCTTCAAACTATGTATCTGGGCATTGAGATGGTGGCCATTCTCTTCTGGTCAGAGGGAGCCCACCATTTCTCTACATTGATACATCCCTGTGTCACAGTCCATGATTCATGACCCAAACTCAAACTCAACGGTCCCATAGTCATATATGAGGCTATCAAGTTCAGGCCAGGAGACCACCGCTGCTGGTCCACACTTCACAGTCCATACTTGGACCTCAACACATGGCTGTGTGAATCCAGCCTTAGCTGCGTCAACTTACATTTGAATGAAGGAAATGATTAAGAAAAAAGTTAAGTGATTTTGTAATTAAGGTTTGTCAGGAACCCATAAACCAAAATCCTTCTATCTGCTATTCAACACACTGCCTTTCCCTTATGCACAGAATTTTTTGCTGGAGGAGAGTGAGGGGCCTGAAACAAGTAAGAGTTGTCAATAAGAGTTAAAAAGCAAGTAAGAGTTGACAATAAGAGTTAAAAAAACAAGTAAGAGTTGACAATGAGTTAAGCATGTAAGAGTTGACAATAAGAGTTAAAAAAGTAAGAGTTGACAATAAAAGTTTAAAAGCAAGTAAGAGTTGACAATAAGTGTTTAAAAGCAAGTAAGAGTTGACAATAAGAGTTAAAAAACAAGTAAGAGTTGACAATAAGTTAAAAAGCAGGTAAGAGGTGACAATAAGAGCTAAAAAAACAAGTAAGAGTTGACAATGAATGTAAGAGTTGACAATAAGAGTTAAAAAAAAGTAAGCGTTGACAATAAGATTTAAAAAACAAGTAAGAGTTGACAATAAGAGTTAAAAAACAAGTAAGAGTTGACAGTAAGTTAAAAAGCAGGTAAGAAGTGACATTAAGAGTTAAAAAAAAAACAAGTAAGAGTTGACAATGAGTTAAGCATGTAAGAGTTGACAATAAGAGTTAAAAAACAAGTAAGAGTTGACAATAAGAGTTAAAAAAACAAGTAAGCGTTGACAATAAGAGTTAAAAAACAAGTAAGAGTTGACAATAAGAGTTGAGGTTTATGGAAAAGAAAATTGAAGATGTAGTAGGTTAAAACACATAAAATGAAGTTAAGAAGATAGTTTCAAAGGCAGGATCTTAATGTTGGAGCTTGGCTCGTACAGCAGAGGTTGACCAATGTTTCGCTCGGAGATATTGTGGGTCACACCGTGATGTTTCTATTGTATTAGTGCAGTACATAGTGTTCACCTAGTTGAAGGACCAGGATGTATCCCTGGACGAGTAAAACTGATTAGAGGAAAGACGCGCAGTGCTTCAGCTTGGCTTCAATGCAAGACAGGTGTTTCTCTTGTCGAGAGGGCAAAGTGTCATTCACGATGGCTTGGTGCCCAGACAGTTGACTTCTTTCATCTTAAAGGCTACATGTTCTTATTACTAGAAGAGAACCCTTTATACCAGAGCAAGAATGAAGACTAGATATCATTTGAAGGTGTACACATTGATGGTCTATCTTTAGGATTGAATATCAATGTTTGACAAGTGGATGCACAACCTCCAGGTCACCCCTCATCATCAAAGTGGTGCTTGCACCTCAGTAAATGCACTTCAAGCACAGAACCTTAGCCTCATTCATGTTGGCACAACCACCTGCGCGCATTACTGTGCTGAAGGACGACGGCCCCTTCCTCATTCTACTTGTCAACGATTATGTAACGATGGTTGAGCCTAAAGATCAGCAAGAACCTATGCATGTTGTTGCTTTTTGGGGGGGTCTAGAATTGTAATTTCGTGCCCAAGGTAGATTTATATGGATATGGAATAAGCTCAAAATTATGATTCCAAACGTAAGAAAAACACTTAAAAACCCCAAAAGAATATGATAAAACATGGAAAACGATATTAGAGAAATGTAAGCCCAGAAGAAGAAAGGTTAGGCCAGAGAATGAATGAGTAGGCCAGAAGAAGAAAGGGCAGATCAAAAGGAGAAAGGATAAGCCAGAAGAAGAAATGATATGCCAGAAGGAAAAGAAATAGGCTAGAAGGAGAAAGGAATAGGGTAGAAGGAGAAAGGGTAGTTTAGAAGAAGCAAGGGTAGACCAAAAGGAGAAAGGGTAAGCCAGAAGAAGAAAGGATATGCCAGAAGGAAAAGGAGTAGGCTAGAAGGAGAAAGGAATAGGGTAGAAGAAGAAAGGGTAGACCAAAAGGAGAAAGGGTAAGCCAGAAGAAGAAAGGATATGCCTGAAGGAAAAGGAGTAGGCTAGAAGGAGAAAGGAATAGGGTAGAAGGAGAAAGGGTAGTTTAGAAGAAGCAAGGGTAGACCAAAAGGAGAAAGGGTAAGCCAGAAGAAGAAAGGATATGCCAGAAGGAAAAGGAGTAGGCTAGAAGGAGAAAGGAATAGGGTAGAAGGAGAAAGGGTAGTTTAGAAGAAGAAAGGGCAGACCAAAAAGAGAAAGGGTAAGCCAGAAAAAGAAAGTATGTGCCAGACGGAAAAGGAGTAGGCTAGAAGGAAAAAGGGTAGTCCTGAAGAAGATAGGATATGCCAGAAGGAAAAGGAGTAGGCTAGAAGGAGAAAGAAATTAGCTAGAAGGAAAAAGGGTAGTCCAGAAGAAGAAAGGGTAGACTAAAAGTAGGAAGGATAAGCCTGAAGAAGAAAGGGTAGGCCAAAAGAAGAAATGGTTAGTCCTAAAGGAGGAAAAGTAAGCCAGAAGAAGAAAAGGTAGCCCTGAATAAGAAAACGTAGACCAAAGGAATAAAGAGAAGTCCAAATGATGAAAAGGTAAGTCTAAGGAAGGAAGGATAGGTCAGAAGATGGAAGAGTAGGCTAGAAGAACCACTTAGACCCCAAAAAGCATGCTATATTTTCTCACATGTACTGTAACTTTTATTTTCTTACTGTAAGTTTTACTTTGATTCAGGTAAGTGTAACATTGGCATCCCTCAGAGTTTTGGCCCTTGAATTACTTCTTGGAGTAACAGCCTGTAGGCCTCATGGTTTGAACTGACAACGTCAACGATTCCTTTGATCATTTGAACCACTTTCGAGATACAATTTGTGACCAAATCATAATTCTAAAAATGCGCCTGTTTGGTGTTTGTGTGATAGAGCGTCCTATATAGTGGAGTCAATCTTAAGGCTACGGACACAGGACTGCAAGATTACAGCTTGGCTCTCGGTGAACATCAAAGACGCGATGAAGATGAAAAATGACCATACAGGGAAGGCCAGCAAGAGCTGTTTTTGTAAAAGGACCTTTGTTTTTAAAGGGCTGTTCCAGACACTGGCTGCGAGATACACTGAGAATTAAAGACCTGTCATGTGCCATTGATCACTTTATGAAAGAGTTTGAGAACTATGGAGAGCTGAGCGGCTCTTTCAGTAGGGAAATCTATGTCTCATCTCACCAATCTTCAAACATGATCACATACAAGTATGTACATTTTTGCAAATTTTTGTTTTAAATGTGCCAAAGCATGTGAAATAAAATAATGCAACTTTGCAAATAGTCTAAATATTAGCGACTGTTTTCTATGTGCCGCTTCTCTGCAGACCTATGAGTGGCTGTGACTGCGACCTATGTGTAGTCCCTGATTTTGCAGTGATTTCTTACTCTCCTTCCCCCATTTTTAGGTTCTAATCCTGATTTTAACAAATATATTTTAAATCAAAATTTTTATAAAATTGTTTCGCTTTTGGGACTTTCATGCTGTAATCTGTAAGAATACCTGGAAGCAAGTGCAAAATTTTTGTACAGCTCCCCCGCAGGAGAAGTCAAGCATTACACATTTTGTTTTTTTGAGTCCTCCAGAGTCTATTCATGGACTATTTTAACCTCTGACTAATAATGGAGGTGAGGGGATCATTAAGATAAATCACACTCTCATCGTATACAGGTGCTCTTAGCGAGGGGCTGTCTTGGATAAGAAAAACCTGACTGCTGTCAATCCCCCCTCCAAAAAATAAAACAAAAAAGAGTGTTACTCTCTCCACAGGGTTTATGTGGTATACCAGCTTAGGTCTATACACTTCCGTAGAGCTAAGCTGCAATACCCGACACAACCTGTAGAAAAGGTGGCGCTGTTTGTTTTTTTTTCTAAAGAAAAAAAGTGAGCAAGTTCTGAGCAGATCCTGGGTCATTTTTTTGCTCAGGTGTCAGTGAGCACTGCCCGCTGTACCTGGTTGTCCCCGTGATTATCTCTTATCAGCATGCAGAGCGGAAATCAATATTAACGGCTGCTGCCAGCGAGGTAATAAATTCAGGACCGAGGAGAGCAGCCAAGAGAGTTTCCATGGAAATGCCGGGCTTAGCATCCCAAGGAGACCCTGATATCAATGTAATTCTCGTTTTTACTGCCAGCTTGAACGGCACAGACAGCTCGGAAAAGACTGACTAAGGTATGCACCACTTGGAGCCTAATAAATCTGCTGCCAGCGACTTCGGGGTCAATTGCAACCACTGCTGCTCATTAGGGAGCGGTCCCAATAGAGTCTGGAGATGATACAACAGATTACGCAACCGGCAATGCTTTCTTATGATGGGGGCAATTAACATCTCTTTAATTAATTTCAGTTGTAAAAAACCTAATAACTCTGCTTGCATTTTTACAAAGCTGCAGTGCAAAGCGTGGGGGACAGAGACCTTCTTGATTAATTGGAGGTAAACTGAGACCGACTAGATGATGCACTGGCATGCACAGGCACGAGGACTGGCATTGGTTATACTAGTGTCACGGACATGGTTTGTGGAACCACTGTGCCTCGGACCGCAGAGAGCCTGGAGGGGCGTCACTAAGGCTACATTCACATTAGCGTTAAGCTAATGTGCGTCGGGTTTGCGTCGGCGACGCAGCGGCGACGCATGCGTCATGCGCCCCTATACTTAACATGGGGGACGCATGCGTTTTTTTTGCTGCATTGTGCGACACATGCGTCTTTTTTGCCGCAAGCGTCGGACCAAGAAAACGCAACAAGTTGCATTTTTCTTGCGTCCGATTTTCGGCAAAAACCGACGCATGCGTCGCAAAACGCAGCGTTTTTGCGTGCGTTTTGACGCGTTTTTGCGTGCGTTGTGCGTTGCGTCGCCGACGCAACGGCGCACAACGCTAGTGTGAACGTAGCCTAAGCGAGCACCGGACTGTTCACTAGAGCCTCTGATGGTGAGGTTAGACTTGGCTCCCGATGATCGCCAGGTGCCACTCCTGGACAGACCAATGGACGCTCGGCAGCTGGACCAAGGAGGACAGACTGGATGGTGCAGCATGCAGAGTTTGAATCAGGGTGCAGCAAGCAGAGCGCATGTCAGAGTGCAGCAGACAGGATCTGCACCAGAGTGCCGCAGGCAGAGTGCGTGTCAGAGTGCAGCAGGCAGGATCTGCACCAGAGTGCAGCAAGGACTGGTAAGCAACCTTACACAACTTAGAAGCAGAACAGGAAGGATGCTCAGCCACTTCCCCATAGCCATTGGCTGGGGAGGAAATAGCAAGTGCATGCGCTGACCCTTTAAGAGAGCGGGAACGCGAGTGCACTTGCTCTAAGGACATGGCTGGAGGCCCGGCTGGAAGTTCTGCTGGAAGCATGCAGAGCATGGGGAAGGGAAGCACTGACCGCAGCGCGGGTGAGTGAAGTGACACACCGGAGATCCTGCCTGTCAGATCAGTGATCCGGCATGGTGCAAACAGTACACCCCCTTTACTCCCCTCCTCTTCAGGCCATCGATGAAGTTCTGGAGGAGAATCGGAGCGTGAATGTTCTCCTTAGGCTCCCAGGATCTCTCCTCGGGACCAAATCCCTTCCAGTTGACAAGGAAGAAGGTCTTGCCTTGCACCCTCTTCATGGACAAGATGTTCTTCACCTCAAAAACATCATCTGAGGCAGTTGGCACAGGCGTGGTACTGGGATCCTTGAAGAAGGGACTCAGGGTGACCGGCTTCAGCAGAGATACATGGAAAGAATTTGGAATCGGTAATGAAGGATGCAACTTCAGTTTATAGGAGACCTTGCTGATCCGCTTCAGGACCTCGATAAAACTTGTAAGAGGGAACCCTCAATTGGAAGTACCTGGACAAGAGCTATACCTTGTCGCCGGGGCGGAAGCACAGGGGTTCAAACACCTCTTGTCTGCATGTCTCTTCATACGACAGGAGGATGCTTCTAAAGTGGCTTTGGTGTCCTCCCACAACTTTACAAAATCCTTGGAGAGAACCTCTGCCTCAGGAACATCAGAAGGAACCATCACCGGGAGGGGAACTTCGGGTTGCAGACCGAACACAACGTAGAAAGGAGACTCTCCTGAAGCTTCACCAACGTGATAGTTGTACAAGAACTCAGCCCAGGGAATTAATTTCACCCAATTATTGTGGTGGGCATTAATGAAGTGTCACAAGTAGTTGCCCAGGACCTGGTTGACATGCTCCACTTGCCCATTGGACTGAGGGTGATAGGACGAAGAGAAGTCCAAGACGATATCCAGATGTTTACAGAGATGTTTGGAAGTGAACTGCGAACCTCGATTGGACACTATGTGATGAGGAAATCCGTGCAGGCAGAAAATGTTTGATGAAGCGGTCAGCCAGTACAGGAGCAGACGGAAGAGCAGACAACGGGGCAAAATGCACCATTTTGGAGAAGCGATCCACAACTACCCAGATGACAGTGCAACCCTCAGATACTGGCAAATCTGTAATGAAGTCCATTGCTATGTGTTGTCATGGGCCAGACGGCACAGGTAACGGCAGGAGAGAACTGGTAGGAAGTCGTCTGGGAACCTTATTGTGGGCACTAATCGGACAGGCAGCCATGTAAGCATAGATCTCCCTCCTCATGGATGGCCACCAGTAGTGGCGAGAAATCAATTGTAGTGTCTCTGGAACTATTATGTTTGAAAGTGGCCTTTTATTTATGTGGAGGTCGATCGGTGGCCCAATGTGGATAGCAAACTCAGTTTTGGGTTCTATTTAGAGGGTATTGATCAGCTGCAATATATTCTATATAAACAAACATCATGGTATTTACTGGTGATTTAGGATGGGTATATATATAAAAAAAGTGGTATAGAATGCGGAGTGTTTGCTTCTGCAGCGCCCCCCCACTGCCGCAGGGCCGAGGGGTACCCGGTACCGGGCCTCTGAGTCTCTGCTCTGGGGTTGTCACGGTGGCTAGACCCGGTCCGTGACCCTGCCGAGGGGCGCCCAAGAAGCTGGGTGTGAATGGTGGTAGTGGTGCGGTGCAGTAAATAACGAGGACACCAGGTTGCAGTCTCTTTACCTCTTTACTGAAGGCTTCTGGGTCCTCAGTCCGGAATACGGTTAACCGGGTGGCGCAAGTCCGGCCGGTCCGATGGCACCTCCAGAGTTCCCGTTGCAGGTGGAAATCTGTGCCTTCCTTCTAGCGTTTGTGTGTTGTGGTCCTCCCCTGCTGTGCTTACGGGATAGTACCCCACAACTGTTGTGTCTGTTCCTCGTGTTCCCTCACAACAACTCAATTCTGATGTTCTTCTTCTTCTCATCCCCCAAATCTTATGGTAGGACGCACCCGTATGACGGGAAGGCTCGGAGCTCTTCCGGGACCCTAGAGTCGCCCCTCTCCAAAGGTTGCCCCCTATGTCTGCGTAGGTGATGTAGGTGAGACAGCCAGCCTATAGCTCTCTGCCCTGCCATTGGTTTGAAGTAATGCTTAGAGCTCTGTACTTCCTCGGCGTTCCGGCCACCGGTTATTTACGCCTCAGTAGGATGTTGCCTCGGTCTAACAGCACGACTCCTACTGGTATTTCTCCCTGATGCATTGATCTCGTTTCTCACTCAGCACAATAAATCTCGCTTCTTGTCCTTTCTTAGGGCACCGCCGCTATGAAGTCCATTCGCGGTCCCGTAGCTTTCTCTCTGATTGCCAGGCCTCTGTCAGGATCCCACCCCTGACAGGGACCCTACCGAATCTTCCCCTACAACACCCTCTGCCACAAGGTGTTGCCTGGTTCCAACCCAGTCAGCGTTCTCTCTAACTTCCTGCCTAACCCCCAGTTTTACCAGACTGTGAGGAGTGGCCTAATGAATAGTACCCTTAGCTCCCCCTGGAGGCCAGACTGTGAAATGTATTGGTGTATGTGATACCTGGTCAGATGAACTCCTTCAGTGCCATCAGACGTACCATAGCCCCCCTTAGCGGCGGAGCCACAGTACTGCAACGACCAGGACTCTGGGGCGCTGCACTCCCCCCCCGGTTAAATCCAGTACTCCTGGACTGGGAAGAAAACAACAATACATGTCAGCAAAAAGACATACAATTTTGAAAATGCAAGTACAAGTCAACTTTTTAACAGAGCTTCCCTTTATGGGAGGTGAGGACACTTGAACGTTACAAACATGGTTAAATACTTTTAAATAACTTTGCTATAAATAACTTTTCTTACCCAACCGGGTATTCTACTAAGTGCAAAATTTTGAACACTAATCCAACTTTGCCTTTAAGGACGTACCTGCTGAATCCACTAAAGACCTTCTTATAATCACATTATAAGGTTACTGAACATTTTTACATTCTCCTACTTTGTCTGCAGGACCGCCTGTCCTAACCGCTCCAGGCCTACTGCCTCTCCTTTCTGTTACAGGACCGCCCCTTTCCGCCCGGGCCTACTGTCCTTCCACTACTATACACAGTATAGAACATATCATTTTTCTTTCAGTTTAAGATCACTGAGCCATCTCTGTATGGCTCCTAGGAGGACTCACTGACTAACCCCGTACGGGTTCACTTTCTGTCCTCATTCTCTAACACATTATCAAACATTTCTTACAATCAACTAGTTGGCTACATATAACTTCTTCATATTAGCATCATTACTTTTTCTTTCAAGACATTATTGCCATCTAACCATCTTAAGGCAACACTGTACATAAGTGCAAGATGTGAACATCCCCTTTAAGAGGGGACCAAGTCTCTACAAGGTAGTGCAACTTCTCAAGCCGCAAGTCCGTATGCAGCAAGGACTCCAGTGCAAGTTCCAAGAACCGTATCTTCGCAAAGAGTCCGTCTTTTATATAAAACCAGAAGAGAGCACCTTTAAGAAGGTGCAAACTATTTACAATAAGTTTGTAATCATGCAGTGTTCATGATCCGGTAGTCTTTATAACATGGGTTAACAGGGAGCAAAAAGGAAAATAAAAGCAAAAATAAAAGCAATAGGGATCCCGGGTAAACGAAGGGATCCCTTTAAGAATAACCCTAGTCGGGTTTAAGCAGCAAAAAGCAGGGAAACAAGCAGTTACCTATTTACATATCCATGGCATCGAGGTTTACTCTCGCTCTGGCGGCCGTAGCTCCGCATAGACCTCGCTCGGCAAGGCGATCGGCGAGCTCGGGGCCTTTAAGAAGTGCTCCATACCCGTGGCCCGATCCCAGGGTGCAAGGCGCCGGAGTCTATAAGTCCCAGGGAGAGGGGGTACCGCGACGGGGCCTACCAGCAAGTCCTCTGCCGGCGAGGCAGGGCCGTTCTTCATACCTGCTTCAGATGCGGTCCCACCGGTGCCGATCTGCTCCGTCTCCGCTGGGGTCTGGAACGCTAGTTGCAGGGCCTCGCGCTGCGGCGTTGTCATCCCCGTTTGCAGCACCTCGCTTTCCGGCAGGGCCTTGCTTTCTGGCTTCGAAGCGCTGGCACTTCTTTCTTGCTCCGGACCAGATGAGGCTGCCAACAGATGTCTAATGAGGCTCCCGATGAAGGTCTTCTTCCACCCGGCCTCAGTGCTCAGCTGCGTCTGCCGGAGTTGGTCGCCGAGCTCATCCACTCCGGCCTGCAGGAAGTCAACATCAGCGGTGGAGGCCTGTTTGCGGTGCCCCTCCGGGTAGCTGGGGGAATCCTCTGCTCCTACCCCACGCTCCGACTCCGGGTGGCTCGCCATGGCGTCC
The DNA here is from genome assembly GCF_051348905.1 of Ranitomeya variabilis. Taxonomy (NCBI): domain Eukaryota; kingdom Metazoa; phylum Chordata; class Amphibia; order Anura; family Dendrobatidae; genus Ranitomeya; species Ranitomeya variabilis. The sequence continues at coordinate 53,030,829 of NC_135236.1, forward strand.
TCCATGTCGCTGACTCCTTCTTCCTGGTCCTTTTCCCGCTCTCTCCTTCGTGGGTGGTTTCGCTTTCGTTGTCTCCGCCCCCCATTGAGGATCAGTAGGCGGATCTCGGCTGCTGACAGACACGTCCTCAAGGGACAGAAATACTTAGACTGGGCGGCCATTGTCTTTCGCGCTCTCCAGCTTGTCTACGCCCACTCCACGCCCTTCTTCTTCCTCTGCGCTCCCTGTGGCGCTGCAATGGCGGCGACTTTTGGCGGGAACTTTTGGCGGTAAATGGCAGCACACAGTCTTTGCAATAAAGTACAGTCCAAGCACAGTAAATCACAGTTCTAAGGCACACATGACCCGATTCCTCAGGCTTAAGTAGATCCTGTTCGTGACGCCAAGTTTTGCAGCGCCCCCCCACTGCCGCAGGGCCGAGGGGTACCCGGTACCGGGCCTCTGAGTCTCTGCTCTGGGGTTGTCACGGTGGCTAGACCCGGTCCGTGACCCTGCCGAGGGGCGCCCAAGAAGCTGGGTGTGAATGGTGGTAGTGGTGCGGTGCAGTAAATAACGAGGACACCAGGTTGCAGTCTCTTTACCTCTTTACTGAAGGCTTCTGGGTCCTCAGTCCGGAATACGGTTAACCGGGTGGCGCAAGTCCGGCCGGTCCGATGGCACCTCCAGAGTTCCCGTTGCAGGTGGAAATCTGTGCCTTCCTTCTAGCGTTTGTGTGTTGTGGTCCTCCCCTGCTGTGCTTACGGGATAGTACCCCACAACTGTTGTGTCTGTTCCTCGTGTTCCCTCACAACAACTCAAATCTGATGTTCTTCTTCTTCTCGCCCCCCAGATCTTATGGTAGGACGCACCCGTATGATGGGAAGGCTCGGAGCTCTTCCGGGACCCTAGAGTCGCCCCTCTCCAAAGGTTGCCCCCTATGTCTGCGTAGGTGATGTAGGTGAGACAGCCAGCCTATAGCTCTCTGCCCTGACGTTGGTTTGAAGTAATGCTTAGAGCTCTGTACTTCCTCGGCGTTCCGGCCACCGGTTATTTACGCCTCAGTAGGATGTTGCCTCGGTCTAACAGCACGACTCCTACTGGTATTTCTCCCTGATGCATTGATCTCGTTTCTCACTCAGCACAATAAATCTCGCTTCTTGTCCTTTCTTAGGGCACCGCCGCTATGAAGTGCAGGCACGGTCCCGTAGCTTTCTCTCTGATTGCCAGGCCTCTGTCAGGATCCCACCCCTGACAGGGACCCTACCGAATCTTCCCCTACAACACCCTCTGCCACAAGGTGTTGCCTGGTTCCAACCCAGTCAGCGTTCTCTCTAACTTCCTGCCTAACCCCCAGTTTTACCAGACTGTGAGGAGTGGCCTAATGAATAGTACCCTTAGCTCCCCCTGGAGGCCAGACTGTGAAATGTATCGGTGTCTGTGATACCTGGTCAGATGAACTCCTTCAGTGCCATCAGACGTACCATAGCCCCCCCTAGGCGGCGGAGCCACAGTACTGCAACGACCAGGACTCTGGGGCGCTGCACTTCCTCTTAACAATACTGCAGAACAAATGAGACAAGTATATAATCTTACACCGTATTTGCCTACAGATTGGTATGGACATTTTGCTATAAAGGGGATATTATTTCCCATTTTCTCCCATTTTGGAGCTAAATAGAGTGTTTATTACTGGGGAAATACCTGCTATATTTATTATTTCATTTTTTTTTCATTTTTTCTATTTTTTCTTTTTCAAGTTTTTTTGTGTTTTTTTTTTCACATGGGCAATGGGTGTATTGGGACATATTTTAGCTGATCATAGGGATTTGTAGGGACAGGAGGGCGAGCCGCTGCGGAGTGGGGGCGCCTACCGCTGAAACTTAGGGTGCCAACCTCCACTGTCAGGTAGGGGTCACTCTAGTTTATTTATAGGGCCCAACAGGATACACTATTGGGATTCATATTATTCCCTATAGTATATATTTAAATTTTTGTTACTTGTCTCCAATTTTGGAATACTCTTTTAAACTTTATATATTAAAAGTTATATTTTAGAGATCCCTGTTTTCTTTTTTGGTTTTTCTGGTAATTTAGGATCTCGACCCCCTAGCCAAATTCTCCAGAATGTAGTCCGACATAGCCTGAGTCTCAGCTGGGGATAGAGGGTAAATTCCGCCTCTAGGAGGCGTAGATCCAGGAATTATGACGATAGGGCAGTCATACGGTCTGTGGGGCGGCAAAGTCTCTGCTTCCTTTTTGTCAAATACCTCGGCAAAGGACCAATATGCAGACGGCAAACCGGGCAGTGATGCTGGAGAAGATATGACATTAGCCGGACGTACTGGAGCCAGACACTTCGCAAGACAGGAATGCCCCCAGCTGAGCACTTCTCCAGTTGCCCAGTCCAACACAGGTTTGTGCTGTCATAGCCATGGTAGACCTAAGAGAAAGGCGTGAGACGTGGCAAAGAACATAGAAGACTATCTTCTCAGTATGAAGCATCCCAATACGGACCTCAAGCGGCTCAGTGGCCAGATGAACCATCTCTCGAAGAATTCTCCCATTGACAGATGTTATAGCCAGAGGGTCTTGGAGTGGATGAACTGGGATTCGGAAGCGATCCACTGCAGCCTGGAGGTTAAAATTCTCTGCTGCCCCGGAATACAAATACACAGTCTCAATAAACTGGGATTCACCGGTTGTCACGACCACAGTAAGAGTCAGGGATAGTGTTGAGCGATACCGTCCGATACTTGAAAGTATCGGTATCGGAAAGTATCGGCCGATACCGGCAAAATATCGGATCCAATCCGATACCGATACCCGATACCAATACAAGTCAATGGGACTCATGTATCGGACGGTATTCCTGATGGTTCCCAGGGTCTGAAGGAGAGGAAACTCTCCTTCAGGCCCTGGGAACCATATAAATGTGTAAAAGAAAGAATTAAAATAAAAAATATCGCTATACTCACCTCTCCGACGCAGCCGGGACTTCAGCGAGGGAACCGGCAGCGTTGTTTGTTTAAAATTCGCGCTATTACTTGGTTACGTGAATTCCCGGCTTGTGATTGGTCAGGTCGGCCATGTTGCCGGGACGCGGACCAATCACAGCAAGCCGTGACGAAATTACGTCACGGCTTGCTGTGATTGGTCCGCGTCCCGGCAATATGGCCGCCCTGACCAATCACAAGCCGTGACGTCACGGGAGGCTGGACACGCGCTCACTTTAAAATTGGCGCGTGTCCAGCCTCCCGTGACGTCACGGCTTGTGATTGGTTGCGCCGCGGTCAACCAATCACAAGCCGGGAGGCTGGACGCGCTCATTTTAAAATGGGCGCGTGTCCAGCCTCCCGTGATGTCACGGCTTGTGATTGGTTGCGCCGCGGTCAACCAATCACAAGCCGGGAGGCTGGACGCGCTCATTTTAAAATGGGCGCGTGTCCAGCCTCCCGTGACGTCACGGCTTGTGATTGGTTGCACCGCGGTCAACCAATCACAAGCCGGGAGGCTGGACGCGCTCATTTTAAAATGGGCGCGTGTCCAGCCTCCCGTGACGTCACGGCTTGTGATTGGTTGCGCCGCGGTCAACCAATCACAAGCCGGGAGGCTGGACGCGCTCATTTTAAAATGGGCGCGTGTCCAGCCTCCCGTGACGTCACGGCTTGTGATTGGTTGCGCCGCGGTCAACCAATCACAAGCCGGGAGGCTGGACGCGCTCATGGGCGCGTGTCCAGCCTCCCGTGACGTCACGGCTTGTGATTGGTCAGGGCGGCCATATTGCCGGGACGCGGACCAATCACAGCAAGCCGTGACGTAATTTCGTCACGGCTTGCTGTGATTGGTCCGCGTCCCGGCAACGTGGCCGACCTGACCAATCACAAGCCGGGAATTCACGTAACCAAGTAATAGCGCGAATTTTAAACAAACAACGCTGCCGGTTCCCTCGCTGAAGTCCCGGCTGCGTCGGACAGGTGAGTATAGCGATATTTTTTATTTTAATTCTCTCTTTTACACATTTTAACATTAATGTTGTTGCGATACCCGATACCCGATACCACAAGAGTATCGGAATCCCGGTATCGGAATTCCGATACAGCAAGTATCGGCCGATACCCGATACTTGCAGCATCGGAATGCTCAACACTAGTCAGGGATAGAGAGGTGTCTTTTCCGTCTAGGGAGGCCTCTCCTACCGACCCTAGATGCTGGAGTTTCCCGGCTTCAACGGACAGGTGCCAATTAAGTGGTCTACGTCTCCACAATACCGGCACTGGCCTTTAGCACGGCGATCCCTCTGTCACTAACTGGCGAGGGCAAAGCGGTTGACCTGCATGGGTTCCATGAGGCCTCGACAAGGGAGGGTGGAGGAACAAGCGGCCTTTGAAAGGACGGAGCCAGGCGCCGCCATCCTCTTTCACGTACCACCTCACAAGCACGCTCTTGGAAACAAATGTCTATTCGGATGGCCAGGGAGACCAAGTCGTCGAAGGTAGTTGGTAGGTCTTGACCAGCCAGCTCATTCTTAATGTTTCCGGAAAGCCCCTCCCAGAATGTCACCACCAAAGCTTCATTATTCCATCTGAGTTCGGACGCCAGAGTATGGAAGCGTACCGCATATTGTCCCACGGAAGCTTTGGACTGACGTAAGCGGAGAAGAGCGGAAGCTGAAGAGGTGGTTCATCCGGGTTCATAAAATACTTTGCGGAAAGCCTCCAAGAATACAGGCAAATTGTACAGGCAAATTGGAGATAAGATCCTCTCTTTCCCATAATAGGTTCATCCCAGGGGCGGAATATAATAGGGTTAATCTGGGCGGTAGCCCAGGGCCCAGTGGTGTGGGGGTCCCTGGGCTACCGCTCAGATTGCCAGCCGCCATCAGGGCATTACTGCCCTGACTGGTGTATTGGCCCGGTGGGCAGAGGGGGCCCGCATCGGGCCCCGTCTCATCTGCTCACCGTGCCCCTCCCGGCGCTGCGGCAGTTTCACCTATTGACGTGCCGGCGTGTGCCCGCACGTCAATAGTTAACAACAGCCACCAGCCAATTGGAGGCTGGCAGCTGAAGTCGGCCGCAGGCGCAGCGCACACGTCGCCGACGTCTGACATCATTGTCAGTCGCCGGCGAGTCCGCGCTGCTGGAGGGAGCTCACCGCTGGAGCGCCGGTCAGGTGAGGAGAACTCGTTTTTTTGGGGGTTTTTTTTGCAAACGGCAATCTGGGGGGCCCGGGGCAATATTCTGGACACACTGGGGCAGACTGCTGGACACACTGGGGGCAATGCTGGAGACACTGGGGCAGATGGCTGGACACACTGGGGGCAATGCTGGAGACAGTGGGGCAGATTGCTGGACACACTGGGGGCAATGCTGGACACACTGGGGCAGATTGCTGGGCACACTGGGGCAATATTGGAGACACTGGGGCAGATTGCTGGACACACTGGGGGCAATGCTTGAGACACTGGGGCAGATTGCTGGACACACTGGGGGAAATATGCTAGAGTCGGACACCGTGGCAGATTGCTGGACACACTGGGGCAATATGCTGGACATACTGGGGCAGACTGCTGGACACACTGGGGGTAATATGCTGGACACACTGGGGCAGATTGCTGGACACACTGGGGCAATATGCTGGACACACTGGGGTAGATTGCTGGACACACTGGGGGCAATATGCTGGACACACTGGGTCAGAATGCTGGACACACTGGGGGCAATAAGCTGGAGACACTGGGCAATATGCTGGAGACACTGGGGGCAACATGCTGGACATTTTGGGGGCAAAATGCTGGGCAGGATGCTGGACACATTGGGAGCAGGATGCTGGACACTGGGGGCAGGATGCTGGACACTGGGGGCAGAGATGCTGGACACTGGGGCAGAGATGCTGGACACTGGGGGCAGAGATGCTGGACACACTGGGGGCAGGATGCTGGACACTGGGGGCAGAGATGCTGGACACTGGGGCAGAGATGCTGGACACTGGGGGCAGAGATGCTGGACACACTGGGATACTCATGAGAGCAGGATGGGTGAACATATGGCTGGAGCCAGGAATGAGATACACGGGGCCAGGATGGGGGATATTATTATTACCATAGGGGCTAATTAAGGGATATTATTACTGCAGTGATGTATTTATTTTATTTTTTGAGGACACTGTTTTAAATGGGGGGGCGGTCCTGTTACTGTGTAGAGTGACACTATGTCGCCTCTTTTTCTTCATGTGGTGTAATGTAGAAGTTGGGAAAAATTAAGTAATGTGTTCTACAAGCGGAGCTCGAGATAACTGTTATTTCCTGCAGAGACGAGTCCTGGCTGGACGAAATCTGGATGAAAGATGAAGGACGTCACCTAGAGACGTCACTGGTGAGTCAGTGTTACCTATACACTGTATACTATATACTGAACTGAAGGGTAAATTGACTAGATCAATGGATGTTTGACAGGTAATAGTTTCACATAGCAACTATTTTTCTGGAATAATCTGGTTCAGGTATATGACCCCATCGCATGACCCCGTCACGACCCCATCACTGACCCCGTCACATGACCGGGGGGCCCACAGTGTCTGAACAGCCCGGGGCCCTGGCTACCCTATATCCACCTCTGGTTCATCCACGCCAGGGCCTCACCTCCAAGGTGCGAAATAAGGAATGCTACCTTTGTTCGGTCCAATGGGAAGTGATGAGGAAGAAGTTAAAAATGTAGCCGGCGCTGATTTATGAACCCTTGACAGAGCTTCGGATTGCCGTCAAAGTGGGGTGGCGCTGTGAGTCTGAGATCTGAAGCTCGAACTAAGCAAACAGACTGAGAAGTTTCTGGAGAAGGCACAGCTGCTTGAACGTGAGGAGACTCTGGAGAGATGTTTAAGGCCTCCAACTTGGTAGTCAGGGACTGCAACGGCATCGATTACCTCCCCTGCATGCTTTTCTGTCAGCAAAGTATTTGGTACATAGTCCGATCAGGCGGAATCCGGCGGGGTCCATGGCCTGCGCAAACTGTCACGGACGTGGTTTGTGGAACCACTGTGCCTCGGACCACGTAGAGCCTGGAGGGGCGTGACTAAGCGAGCATCGGACTGTTCACTAGAACCTCTGATGCTGAGGTTGGACTTGGTTCCCGATGAACACCAGGTGCCACTCCAGGACAGATCAACGGATGCTGGGCAGTGGGCAGCTAGACCCAGAAGGACAGACTGGATGGTGCAACATTCAGAGTTTGAATCAGAGTGCAGCAGGCAGAGTATGCATCAGAGTGCAGCAGGCAGAGTGCGTGTCAGAGTGCAGCAGCCAGGATCTGCACCAGAGTGCAGCAGGCAGGATCTGCACCAGAGTGCAGCAAGGACTGGTATGCAACCTTAGACAACTTAGACTGCAGAACAAGAAGGTTGATCAGCCACCAGCCACCTCCCCAGTGGGGAGGAAGCAATATATACATAATGCCCCACATCCATTGGCTGGAGAGGAAATAGCAAGTGCACGCTGACCCTTTAAGAGGGCAGGAGCACGCGCGCTGTAAGGACATGGCTGGATGCCACAGCATGGGTGAGTGAAGTGACACGCCGGAGATTCTACCTGTCAGAGCAGGGATCAGGCATGGTGCTAACAACTAGACCCGGGGGTGCAATGACATGCACGGGCTGTAGGACTGGCATTGGGTATACTAGATCTGGGGGTGCAGTGACATGCACAGGCAGTAGGACTGACATTGGGTATTCTAGACCTGGGGGTGCAGCAGTATGCATGGGCAGTAGGACTGGCATTGGGTATACTAGACCTGGGGGTGCAGCAGTATGCACGGGCAGTAGGACTGGCATTGGGTATACTAGACCTGGGGGTGCAGTGACATGCACGGGTTGTAGGACTGGCATTGGCTATAATAGACCTGGGGATGCAGTGGCATGCACGGGCTGTAGGACTGGCATTGGGTACACTAAACCTGGGGTGCAGTGACATGCACGGGCTGTAGTACTGGCATTGGGTATACTAAACCTGGGGTGCAGTCTCGTGCATGGGCTGTAGGACTGGCATTGGGTATACTTCACCTGGGGGTGCATTGTCATACACAGGCTGTAGGACTGGCATTGGGTATAATAGACCTGGGGATGCAGAGGCAAGAACAGGCTGTAGGACTGGCATTGGGTATATTAGACCTGGGGGTGCATTGGCATGCATTGGCTGTACTACTGCCATTGGGTATATTAGATCTGGGGGTGCAGTGGCATGCACGGGCTGTAGGACTGGCATTGGGTATACTAGCCCTGGGGGTGCAGTGGCATGCACAGGCTGTAGGACTGCATTGGGTATACTAGACCTGGGGGTGCAGTGGCATGCATGGGCTGTAGGACTGGCATTGGGTATACTAGATCTGGTGGTGCAGTGGCATGCATGGGCTGTAGGACTGGCATTGGGTATACTAGATCTGGGTGTGCAGTGGCATGCACGGGCTGTAGGACTGGTATTGGGTATATTAGACCTGGGGGTGCGGTGACATGCACGGGCTGTAGGACTTGTATTGGGTATACTTCACCTGGGGACGGAGACTAAGAAATTTCCAGTTCTTCACCTTAAAGTGGTCCACGATCAGTCCGACATATGAAACGCCATTCTCAGTAATTCCCCCTCGCTGTGAATATTTATAGCTAACATGCCGCTTTTGTTTCCATCATTTCACCTTCTAACTATGTTATAAAAGGGTAGAGCCGTGAACCTTTTATGAGCTCAAACGCTTTAATTAATTCCACATTAGAACATGATGTTTTACAAGAGTATTAGATAAGTGATCTCAGCGCCAGATGTTTCATTACCCTTTATATTACAGATTTCACCGTGAAGAGATCGCAGGAGCGCCAATGGCGGACCTGTCAATTCTGGTCTTCTCGGTCGCCAATCAAGCTGCATAGTGCTGGATTATGAGCTCAGATCCTGGTACTGGACATCAATCCCTCAAACCTGGTTCTGACACTTTACTTTGGGTATAATACTGCACCCTTAAAATTTAATAGAATTACAAGAATATAACTACTATAATACTGCTCCCTATGTACAAGAATATAACTACTATAATACTGCCCCTATGTACAAGAATATAACTACTATAATACTGCTCTTATGTACAAGAATATCACTACTATAATACTGCCCCTATGTACAAGAATATCACTACTATAATACTGCCCCTATGTACAAGAATATAACTACTATAATACTGCTCTTATGTACAAGAATATCACTACTATAATACTGCCCCTATGTACAAGAATATAACTACTATAATACTGCTCTTATGTACAAGAATATAACTACTATAATACTGCCCCTGTGTACAAGAATATAACTACTATAATACTGCTCCTATGTACAAGAATATAACTACTATAATACTGCTCCTATGTACAAGAATATAACTACTATAATACTGCTCCTATGTACAAGAATATAACTGCTATAATACTGCTCTTATGTACAAGAATATCACTACTATAATACTGCTCCCATGTACAAGAATATAACTGCTATAATATTGCCCCCTATGTACAAGAATATAACTACTATAATACTGCCCCTATGTACAAGAATATAACTACTATAATACTGCTCTTATGTACAAGAATATCACTACTATAATACTGCCCCTATGTACAAGAATATCACTACTATAATACTGCCCCTATGTACAAGAATATAACTACTATAATACTGCTCTTATGTACAAGAATATCACTACTATAATACTGCCCCTATGTACAAGAATATAACTACTATAATACTGCTCTTATGTACAAGAATATAACTACTATAATACTGCCCCTGTGTACAAGAATATAACTACTATAATACTGCTCCTATGTACAAGAATATAACTACTATAATACTGCCCCTATGTACAAGAATATAACTACTGTAATACTGCCCCTATGTACAAGAATATAACTACTATAATACTGCCCCCTATGTACAAGAATATAACTACTATAATACTGCTCCTATGTACAAGAATGTAACTACTATAATACTGCTCCTATGTACAAGACTATAAATACTATAATACTGCTCCTATGTACAAGAATATAACTACTATAATACTGCCCCATAGGTTCAAGAATATAACTACTATAATACTGCTCCCTATGTACAAGAACATAACTACTATAATATTGCTCCCTATGTACAAGAATATAACTACTATAATACTGCTCCTATGTACAAGAATATAACTAGTATAATACTGCCCTATGTACAAGAATATAACTACTATAATACTGCTACCTATATACAAGAATATAACTACTATAATATTGCTCCTATGTACAAGAATATAACTACTATAATACTGCTCCCTATGTACAATAATAGAACTACTATAATACTGCCCCTATGTACAAGAATATAACTACTATAATACTGCTCTTATGTACAAGAATATAACTACTGTAATACTGCCCCTATGTACAAGAATATAACTACTATAATACTGCCCCCTATGTACAAGAATATAACTACTATAATACTGCTCCTATGTACAAGAATGTAACTACTATAATACTGCTCCTATGTACAAGACTATAAATACTATAATACTGCTCCTATGTACAAGAATATAACTACTATAATACTGCCCCATAGGTTCAAGAATATAACTACTATAATACTGCTCCCTATGTACAAGAACATAACTACTATAATATTGCTCCCTATGTACAAGAATATAACTACTATAATACTGCTCCTATGTACAAGAATATAACTAGTATAATACTGCCCTATGTACAAGAATATAACTACTATAATACTGCTACCTATATACAAGAATATAACTACTATAATATTGCTCCTATGTACAAGAATATAACTACTATAATACTGCTCCCTATGTACAATAATAGAACTACTATAATACTGCCCCCTATGTACAAGAATATAACTACTATAATACTGCTCCTATGTACAAGAATATAACTACTATAATACTGCCCCCTATGTACAAGAATATAACTACTATAATAATGCCCCTATGTACAAGAATATAACTACTATAATACTGCTCCCTATATACAAGAATATAACTACTATAATACTGCCCCTATGTACAAGAATATAACTACTATAATACTGCTCCCTATGTACAAGAATATAACTACTATAATACTGCCCCTATGTACAAGAATATAACTACTATAATACTGCTCCCTATGTACAAGAATATAACTACTATAATACTGCCCCTATGTACAAGAATATAACCACTATAATACTGCCCCTATGTTCAAGAATATAACTATTATAATACTGCCCCCATGTAAAAGAATATAACTACTATAACACTGCTCCCTATGTACAAGAATATAACTACTATAATACTGCCCCTATGTACAAGAATATAACTACTGTAATACTGCCCCTATGTACAAGAATATAACTACTATAATACTGCCCCTATGTACAAGAATATAACTACTATAATACTGCTCCCTATGTACAAGAATATAACTACTATAATACTGCCCCTATGTACAAGAATATAACCACTATAATACTGCCCCTATGTTCAAGAATATAACTACTATAATACTGCCCTATGTACAAGAATATAACTACTATAACACTGCTCCCTATGTACAAGAATATAACTACTATAATACTGCCCTCTATGTACAAGAATATAACTACTATAATACTACTCCTATGTACAAGAATATAACTACTATAGTACTGCTCCTATGTACAAGAATATAACTACTATAATACTGCCCTCTATGCACAAGAATATAACTACTATAATACTGCCCTCTATGTACAAGAATATAACTACTATAATACTGCCCCTATATACAAGAATATAACTGCTATAATACTGCTCCTATATACAAGAATATAACTACTATAATACTGCCCTCTATGTACAAGAATATAACTACTATAATACTGCCCCTATATACAAGAATATAACTACTATAACACTGCTCCCTATGTACAAGAATATAACTACTATAATACTGCCCCTATGTACAAGAATATAACTACTGTAATACTGCCCCTATGTACAAGAATATAACTACTATAATACTGCCCCTATGTACAAGAATATAACTACTATAATACTGCTCCCTATGTACAAGAATATAACTACTATAATACTGCCCCTATGTACAAGAATATAACCACTATAATACTGCCCCTATGTTCAAGAATATAACTACTATAATACTGCCCTATATACAAGAATATAACTACTATAACACTGCTCCCTATGTACAAGAATATAACTACTATAATACTGCCCTCTATGTACAAGAATATAACTACTATAATACTACTCCTATGTACAAGAATATAACTACTATAGTACTGCTCCTATGTACAAGAATATAACTACTATAATACTGCCCTCTATGCACAAGAATATAACTACTATAATACTGCTCCTATGTACAAGAATATAACTACTATAATACTGCCCTCTATGTACAAGAATATAACTACTATAATACTGCCCCTATATACAAGAATATAACTGCTATAATACTGCTCCTATATACAAGAATATAACTGCTATAATACTGCTCCTATATACAAGAATATAACTGCTATAATACTGCTCCTATGTACAAGAATATAACTACTATAATTCTGCTCTCTATGCACAAGAATATAACTACTATAATACTGCCCTCTATGTACAAGAATATAACTACTATAATACTGCTCCTATGTACAGGAATATAACTACTATAATACTGCCCCTATATACAAGAATATAACTACTATAATACTGCCCCTATATACAAGAATATAACTGCTATAATACTGCCCCTATGTACAAGGATATAACTAAATAGCAGCTTTATTAAATATAAATATAAAAACATAACACATCAAACAAACGGAATCAATGGGACCAAAAGATGGTATCCAAATGCTACCCGCATCTAAAAGCCCAAGGTAGGGTATGCCCCTGGTCCAAGGAATATACAGATATATATGTATATATAAATTATGTCAATACACAGATGTAAAACAGTAGGGATGTATATATATTACAAATATCACACAGCAAAATGTCCTCAAATCTCATCCCCCATTCCTGTGATAACATTACATCGCAAAAAACCTCTGCATAATACCTTGTAAGTGATGAAACAGTCACCCAGGGACACCCATCCACCCGACGCGCGTTTCGGTAGTGATACCTTCCTCAGGAAGTAAAATACAGTAAAATGTATTGACCAAGAAGCTAAATGCTAGAAAGCAAAAACAAACAAAACTAAAAAATAAAGCTCCAGAATTGCCGTTTTTCAGTTATCAGTCATAAAAAGTGATGAAAGTGTTGTACATACTAAAAAAATAGTACCACAACGACAATTTGTCACTCAAAAAAGCTCCAAGGGCAGAAAAATGAAAAAAAAAAAAATGTTACTGGTGTTATAAAATGGTGTCAAAAATAATACGCTTTAGAGTTTTTGGGGTTTTTTTTTACAAAATTCAGTTTTTTTTTCACTTCTTAAAAAAAAAAAAAAAAAAAAAAAGTTCAGTGTCGCCCTTATCCTTCTGAACCGGAGAATCATTGAGTAAAGGAGCGTTTTCATTTCACCGTACTATTTTTCCCATATTTTTGTGCGTCATGCCCTCCCTTAGGCCGGCATCACACTAGCGAGTTTTACGGACGTAAGAGCGCAGAAAATACGTCCGTAAAACTCGCCAAACAATCGGCACAATTATTCTCAATGGGGCTGCTCCTATCAGCCGTATATTACGGTTCAGTATTATACGGCTTTCTACGGCCGTAGAAAATCGCAGCATGCTGCGTTTGTCAGCATATTGCGCAAATAATACGCCAATGAAAGTCTATGGGGGCGAGAAAAATACAGATTCCACATGGACCAGCAGTGTGACTTGCGAGAAATACGCAGCGGTGTTAGTGAAAAGCCAGTAATTCAATTGCCGGCTTCTCATTTCTCCTTCACAAACCCGACATGATATGAGACATGATTACATACAGTAAACCATCTCATATCCCCATTTTTTTTGCATATTCCACACTACTAATGTTAGTAGAGTGTATGTGCAAAATTTGGGCACTGTAGCTGCTAAAATAAAGGGTTAAATCGCGGAAAAAATTGGCGTGGGCTCCTGCGCAATTTTCTCCGCCAGAGTGGTAAAGCCAGTGACTGACGGCAGATATTAATAGCCAGGAGAGGGTCCATGGTTATTGGCCCCCCCTGGCTACAAACATCTGCCCCCAGCCACCCCAGAAAAGGCACATCTGGAAGATGCGCCTATTCTGGCACTTGGCCACTCTCTTCCCACTCCCGTGTAGCGGTGGGATATGGGGTAATGAAGGGTTAATGCCACCTTGCTATTGTAAGGTGACATTAAGCCAGATTAATAATGGAGAGGCGTCAATTATGTCACCTATCCATTATTAATCCAATTGTCTGAAAGGGTTAATAAAACACACACACATTATTTAAAAGTATTTTAATGAAATAAACACACAGGTTGTTTTAGTATTTTATTGTTCTCTCAATCCATCCGGAACACCCTCGCTTGGCAAAATAATAAACCCACAATATACATACCCTCTGAGGAACTGTCAGGTCCCACGAGGTAATCCATCTGAAGGGGTTAATCATTTTACAGGCAGGAGCTGCGCTAAATCACTGGCTTGTGCCTGTAACCCCTGGGGAATGAATGAAAGCTGAGTGATCTTTACTTACATTGAGTTGCGGTGAGGCGCCCTCTGGTGGATGTTCTCATGAACTGGAGCCTTGGAAAAGTTCCCACGCTCGAGTTCATATGAGTTCATCCACCAGAGGGCGCCTCACCGCAACTCAATGTAATACAGATCACTCTGCTTTCCTTTCAGCACCCGGGGATTACAGGCACGAGCGAGTGCTTTAGCGCAGCTCCTGCCTGTAAAATGATTAACCCCTTCAGATGGATTACCTCGTGGAACCTGACAGTTCCTCAGAGGGTATGTATATTGTGGGTTTATTATTTTGCCAAGCGAGGGTGTTCCGGATGGATTGAGAGAACAATAAAATACTAAAACAACCTGTGTGTTTATTTCATTAAAATACTTTTTAATAACGTGTGTGTGTTTTTTAACCCTTTCAGACAATTGGATTAATAATGGATAGGTGTCCTAATTGACGCCTCTCCATTATTAATCTGGCTTAATGTCACCTTACAATAGCAAGGTGGCATTAACCCTTCATTACCCCATATCCCACCGCTACACGGGAGTGGGAAGCGAGTGGCCAAGTGCCAGAATAGGCGCATCTTCCAGATGTGCCTTTTCTGGGGTGGCTGGGGGCAGATGTTTGTAGCCAGGGGGGGCCAATAACCATGGACCCTCTCCTGGCTATTAATATCTGCCCTCAGTCACCGGCTTTACCACTCTGGCGGAGAAAATTGCGCGGGAGCCCACGCCAATTTTTTCCGCCATTTAACCCTTTATTTTAGCAGCTACAGCGGCCAAATTTTGCAAATACACACTACTAACATTAGTAGTGTGGAATATGCAAAAAAAAGGGGATATGAGATGGTTTACTGTATGTAAACCATGTCTCATATCCTGTCGGGTTTTTGTGAAGGAGAAATGAAAAGCCGGCAATTGAATTAGTGGCTTTTCACAGATATCTCGCTGAATTAAATATAAATACAGAATATATATATATGTGTCTCAATGACATATATATATATATATATATATATATATATATATATATATATATATATATATACTGTATATATGTTTTACCGAACATTTGAGCACATAAATCCATTAGATGTCGGTTTTGCAAGCCTGCGAGAAAATATCGCAGTACGGATGCCATATGGATTACATACGGAGGATGCCATGCGCAAAATACGCTGACACACCCTGCCTACGGATGACATACGAACCACTATTTTGGGAACATTTCTCCGTATTACGGCCGTAAAAAACGGACCGTATTGTCTTACGCTGAGTGTGACGCCGGCCTTACTATGTATTTCCAGCGCCCCTCCTGAGCAACCTCAAGGCTTGGATAGGATAGGACATTGGATTTGGCGGTGTAGGATGTCTGCTTTGGCTTCTATTAAATCTGCTGTTTGCGTAATTAAACGTTATTGCGGTGTCAGGCATCTGCCTATATTTACATAAATGTCTTATCTACGATTATCCGCAGACTGCGTTTGCGCTGACGAGTCGTGGCTTCCTCTGTCACCTGTGTATTCCCACCGCGGCCAGAAAAATTCTGGTTCCTTGATCAACCTGTCATTTAGGACTGACCAAGCTGGTCTCTGCTGCACAGTGCCGTGACCTGTAGGACCTTCAGCCTTGACATAAACACAATGGTGGAGCAGGGATCTGACGGCTCCCTGCTCCACCACTGTAGTAAACTGTATCTGTGCTCCCCAATCTCTTAGGACAACAGGACAGTTCCCCAAATTGTAGATTGTCCTACTAGATCCGAGACAGTGGGAAGGTATAATATTAGTTGCCACTTTTTTTTTGTCCCATGAACATCATGTATCATCTACAGTAATTTATGATCACGGGGTCCCTCACTGATCATTAAAATGAGAGTCTATGCTAAAACGCTGTTAGGCCGCAAGTCCCTATTTGATCGATTGGTCTCTTTACATGGGTAGCGCTGGCCGCCTCCGTTCTCTGAAGCGGGCCTTGTTCTCCTGTGTACCGTGCTTCCGCTCACACACACACACACACACTTCTCTTGGCTCTGGACTTGCTCACTTAGTTCTTGCCTCGGTCACTTAGCTCTGTTCGGTCTTTTATTCCGCTCT
Source organism: Ranitomeya variabilis (assembly GCF_051348905.1). Classification (NCBI taxonomy): domain Eukaryota; kingdom Metazoa; phylum Chordata; class Amphibia; order Anura; family Dendrobatidae; genus Ranitomeya; species Ranitomeya variabilis. The sequence goes on from NC_135236.1 coordinate 53,047,606, forward strand.
GGTCATTCAATTCTTTGCTTGCAGACACTCTGTTAGCGTTAACTGTGTGAGTCTTCTCACTTGACCGTCTCCTTACATCAGGACAGTCGTGGAAATGGGGGGCGTCTCACTGTCCTGGGACGTCTCACTTCCAGTTGAAAGCAATAGTGGAGCAGTGAGCCATCAGCTCTTTGCGCCACAATGCACCGCTGTCAATTGAAGCTCAATGCGAGAGGTGCGATCATGTATGCTCCATTGGGTCACACACAGCACAGAGTGGAGGTCTGGTCCTCTTGTGGGGACTGGGCTAGGTGAACATTTATTTTTAATTGCCAGTAGAGTGGAACAGCACGATGCTGGTGGTGAAAGGGCGCACTGTGGGTTATCATTCACCATGTGTAGGTATCACGCTGCGTGACAGGTACTGTCAGGGCATCACGTTTTGTGGAGGGGGTACTCTGAGGGAATCAACTTGTGGGGTAAGCACTAAGGGGCAACATATTATGTAGGGGGAACTTTCAGAGCATCATAATGTGTAAGGGAAGGACTGTGATGGCATCATAAAGTTTACTGGGGGGCAATAAAATGTAGATGTCATACTGTGAGGGTGGACATCGTTGGAAGATCAATGTGTGTAAGGGAGGCATTATGGGAACATCATAATTTGTACTAAACATAAGGCTGTGTAGGAGAATCACTGTGACAGCATTATACTGTGAGAGGGCGCTGTGAGGGCATTATTCTGTGTAAGTAGGGCGCTGTGAAGGCATTATTCTGTGTAAGTAGGGCTGTGGGGGCATTATTTTGTGTAAGTAGGGCACTGTGGGAGCATTATTCAGTGTAGGTAGGTCACTGTGGGAGCATTATTCTGTGTAAGTAGGGCACTGTGAGGGCATTTTCTGTGTAAGTAGGATGCTGTGGGGGCATTATTCTGTGTAAGTAGGGCTGTGGGGGCATTACTCTGTGTAAGTAGGGCTGTGGGGGCATTATTCTGTGTAAGTAGGGCTGTGGGGGCATTACTCTGTGTAAGTAGGGCTGTGGGGGCATTATTCTGTGTAAGTAGGGCTGTGGGGGCATTATTCTGTGTAAGTAGGACTGTGGGGGCATTATTCTGTGTAAGTGGGGCTGTGGGGGCATTATTCTGTGTAAGTAGGGCTGTGGGGCATTATTCTGTGTAAGTAGGGCTGTGGGGCATTATTCTGTGTAAGTAGGGCTGTGGGGGCATTATTGTGTGTAAGCAGGGCTGTGGGGGCATTATTCTGTGTAAGTGGGGCTGTGGGGGCATTATTCTGTGTAAGTAGGGCTGTGGGGGCATTATTCTGTGTAAGTAGGGTACTGTGGGAGCATTATTCAGTGTAAGTAGGGCACTGTGGGGGCATTATTCTGTGTAAGTAGGGCACTGTGAGGGCATCACAATATTAAAGGGAAGCACTGTTGAGGGCATCGTTTTTAGGGGCATCATAAAATGTATGGGAGCATTATGCAGTTGGAGGGTCATGCTGTGAGGTGGCCACTGAAGGACAATTATAATGTACCGTATAAGGGAGGCACTGTGGGGGTATCATAATGGGTGGGGGATACACTGTGGGTGTATCATATTGTATTGGGGGCGCTGTGGAGACATTATTCTGTGTGAGAGGGACACTATGGGGGCATCATTCTGTGTGGAGACAACTGTGGAACAATATTTTATGTGGAGGGGTATTGTGAGGGCATTATACTGCACGGGGGTCATAAACCTGGTATCAAACTGTGTCAGAACATTAATTGACAACAATAGCTATATCTCTTTTTTGTCTTTACAAGTTAGGAGATCTTGTGGTCATCCCATCTCCCTACCTCTCTATTCACACACTGGACTTTGGACCTGTTGATGGGATCGGCGGGGGTCCTTGCAACCTGACCCCCAGCAATCATGCCTTAATAATCTATCTGTGAATAAGAGATAAATGTTATATACAGGACAACCCCTTTAAGATACAGCTGAATACAATTTGATGGAAAGGATGGATGAAATGCAATATGGCCATCATTACCTGCCCCATAACACATTTTAATATCTGAAATTAGGACCACCTAGGAATACCCCTAAAATGACCAGAACCTATCCCAAAATGTCCACTTTGAGGTACAGTATCATAAACCCCACAATTTGGGATTGTCCAGGCCAAATCTGGATGGTTGGAAAGGATTCTTTACAGTTTATACAGAGATTGCCATTCAGCTTTCCAAGAGTCCTGAATGGCAAGTCTGCCTTATTATGGTGAACAATAGGCGATATAGAGTTATATATCACTGACAACCTTGTGGAAACTGTACTGATAGCCATATTGGTTGTCACCTAGCTTCCTTTCTTATACAAGTGTGTAACGAGACTTCCTGTCAGCCATTTTGGATGTCACTCTATTTACCATTTCAATTCTATTTTTAGCTGTATCCATTTCTAGGAAAAGCCATGTGACATCCAATATGGCCGATGTTAGGCTCTGTTCACATGTTGTGATCTAACACTTCACCCCAGAGCAGAAAAACAGAAAATCTGATTGACGGCTATAGGCGGCCATATTGTTTATCACCCAACTTTCTCAAAGAGAGATATTACTAAGAAAAAGATGCATAACATTCTTAAAGGGGAAGTCCTCTATACTTTATTTCTCCGTCTATCATGACATGGTTAGAGGGACATCTCTGTCACCGGTTCTAGGCCCCATTTCGGCGGAGTTAAGATGTAATACAATTTGTTGACAGCGGAGATGTCAGCTTGCTGCCGTCCATAGTCCGCCTATTGTCTTATAACGTTATTTTCCGCTCTCCCTATATTTAATTTAGAAAAGTACCAGGGCAGGCCTCCCTCGCACCAGCAGGCCTTTATCGCCATGGCAACCCCCCTCCATCCTAAGTGTCCCTGCTACGCTCTCAGTCATCCTAACGAGGTGACATCGTTAGGAGGAGAAAGGAAAAAGAACAAACCAGGAGCAGAGGCGATATAAACCTATTACACAATGGGGGAGGGAGTTAGACTGGAGCCAATTTGCTAACGAGCTCTTAATTTTTTTTCCCTTTAGTATTTTTCTTTGTAGAATAATACTTTTATTTATCCCTTTTATCGGTTTAGATTACTTTCGCCCAAACTGTCCGTAAATGGGGGAGAGAGTTAAAAATAGGACTGAGCGAGATCACCGGACACTCGGATGAGGGGGCAGGGGGGGCTTAAATGGCCGACCTAAAGTTTTTTGGCAGGTACAATGGGGCAGGAGGCACAATGGACCCTGGGTAAGTGACCTATTACTTCTATGGTGTCCAGTCCACGTTTCTTTTAAAGTCGAGCGCTTTAACCGTACTGAGACTACTTCTCCCTGTGTGTGACAGTCCTAGGCATGCTGAGAGTTGTAGTCTTACAGTGGTGGGAGGCCGCTCCTATAAATCCTCGTTCAGATGTTTGCCTTGTGTTTTTAAGTCATAATCGAGTGTTTTGCTGCTATTTTTTAGTAGATTTTTAAGAAAGTGTCCATTGATGATGACTCACGTTCGTTTTTACTCAGCAGATTACATTATAGCCCAAAAGTAAATTGTTTCTAGAATGAGGAGCAAAGCAAAAATGACGTCTGGGTGGGAACCAGTGCCTTAAAAGTAGCATAATAGTGGTTATATAATACCAGTATATTGCGAGGGTATGTGTGTGTGTGTGTGTGTGTGTGTGTGTGTGTGTGTGTGTGTGTATATATATATATATACAGTACAGACCAAAAGTTTGGACACACCTCATTTAAAGGTTTATCTGTATTTTCATGACTATGAAAATTGTACATTCACACTGAAGGCATCAAAATTATGAATTAAGACATGTGGAATTATAGACTTAACAAAAAAGTGTGAAACAACTGAAAATATGTCTTATATTCTAGGTTCTTCAAAGTAGCCTCCTTTTGCTTTGATGACTGCTTTGCACACTCTTGGCATTCTCTTGATGAGCTTCAAGAGGTAGTCACCGGGAATGATTTTCACTTCACAGGTGTGCCCTGTCAGGTTCAATAAGTGGGATTTCTTACCTTATAAATGGTGTTGGGACCATCAGTGGTGTTGTGCAGAAGTCCGGTGGATACACAGCTGATAGTCCTAGTGAATAGACTGTTAGAATTTGTATTATGGCAAGAAAAGAGCAGCAAAGTAAAGAAAAACAAGTGGCCATCATTACTTTAAGAAATGAAGGTCAGTCAGTCCGAAAAATTGGGAAAACTTTGAAAGTGTCCCCAAGTGCAGTGGCAAAAACCATCAAGCGCTACAAAGAAACTGGCTCACATGAGGACCACCCCAGGAAAGGAAGACCAAGAGTCACCTCTGCTTCTGAGGATAAGTTTATCCGAGTCACCAGCCTCAGAAATCGCAGGTTAATAGCAGCTCAGATTAGAGACCAGGTCAATGCCACACAGAGTTCTAGCAGCAGACACATCTCTACAACAACTGTTAAGAGGAGACTTTGTGCAGCAGGCCTTCATGGTAAAATAGCTGCTAGGAAACCACTGCTAAGGACAGGCAACAAGTAGAAGAGACTTGTTTGGGCTAAAGAACACAAGGAATGGACATTAGACCAGTGGAAATCTGTGCTTTGGTCTGATGAGTCCAAATTTGAGATCTTTGGTTCCAACCACCGTGTCTTTGTGCGACGCAGAACAGGTGAACGGATGGACTCTACATGCCTGGTTCCCACCGTGAAGCATGGAGGTGTGATGGTGTGGGGGTGATTTGCTGGTGACACTGTTGGGGATTTATTCAAAATTGAAGGCATACTGAACCAGCATGGCTACCACAGCATCTTGCAGCGGCATGCTATTCCATCCGGTTTAGTTGGACCATCATTTATTTTTCAACAGGACAATGACCCCAAACACACCTCCAGGCTGTGTAACGGCTATTTGACCAAGAAGGAGCGTGATGGGGTGCTACGCCAGATGACCTGGCCTCCACAGTCACCAGACCTGAACCCAATCGAGATGGTTTGGGGTGAGCTGGACCGCAGAGTGAAGGCAAAAGGGCCAACAAGTGCTAAGCATCTCTGGGAACTCCTTCAAGATTGTTGGAAGAACATTCCCGGTGACTACCTCTTGAAGCTCATCAAGAGAATGCCAAGAGGGTGCAAAGCAGTCATCAAAGCAAAAGGTGGCTACTTTGAGGAACCTAGAATATAAGACATAATTTCAGTTGTTTCACACTTTTTTGTTAAGAATATAATTAAACATGTGTTAATTCATAGTTTTGATGCCTTCAGTGTGAATGTACAATTTTCATAGTCATGAAAATACAGAACAATCTTTAAATGAGAAGGTGTGTCCAAACTTTTGGTCTCTACTGTGTATATATATATATATTTAAATATATATATATATATATATATATATATATATATATATATATATACTGGCTTATTCTGGATAGCATAGACCTTGGCAGAGTCCTTTCTCTGCAGGGCTCACCTGCAGTTATCCCGCACAGTCCTTAGCTCCTCCATGAGCTATGTGGGAGTTCCTGCTCTAAGAAGACACAACACACACCGACTCTCATGGCCAGGTATTTAACACCCATGTGATGGTCACATGACCTTGACCTCACACAGGTTCTGGCAGGACTCTGCAGGTGGAGATACGGTGGACCTCTGCCCACCCGCTCTATGAAGGTCCACTAAAACCAGTCCATAATATAGGTTCCTATTAACCCTCTCAGCACTTAGCGTGCTGGAGGCAAAAAACACACTGGTTTTAGATCACTGACTGCAGTATGCGCAGTGACACGTATCTCCCTTCACATACTGTGTCAGTGACTCTGTCACTATATATATATATATATATACACACACACACACACACACACACACACACACACACACACACACACACACACACACACACACACACACACACACACACACATAGGCAGTGGATATAAAACCCATGTTAAAATACCAGGTTTTTGTCTTGTAAAAAAAAAATCATCCCAAGAATAATCATTTCAGACCTTTTTTTCCACCTTTAATGTCGCCCATAGTCTATACAATTCAATTTTAAACTAAACTGATTTTTCTTTTGGGTGGAACAATAAAAATAAAGAACTAAAATAATGTGATTGCATAAATATTCACACCCTTAAACTAATACTTTGTTGATTTATGACAGCATTCAGTTTCTTTGGGTAAGAGTCTCTCAGCACAGCACATCTATTATTGGCGATTTTTGACCACTCTTCCTTGTTCCAAATCTGTAATATTGCGAGGCTATCTAATATGTACAGCGCCCTCTTCAGGTCAATCACTGATTTTCAATTGAATTCAGGTCTTGGCCATGGCAAAACTTTGTCCCTGATTCATCAAAGCAATTTTGCCTGATTTTAGATGTAAATTGCCTAGAAAAAATGCAAAATTTTTGCACAACTTGTTGTAGTTCACAAAATAATGTGACTTTTGGCATTCTTCAACAAAATGGGCGGAATAGGGGTGTGACGCTATAGCGTGTCTAATTTATGCCGAGCTAGTTAGGGACTGCAGTAAGATTTCTTGCGAGGATCACGGAGGTGCACGTCACTCTTCAGACGCTCTTGATTCATTAAGGGACTTGATGACGTCTTCATAGTGTCCATAATATATCTAATGTCGAACAGTTTTTGTACCGTTCTCCTGACTGATAACTTTTATCAATAAGATAATATTAGGGTTGAACAATTAATATAATGTTCAATTCTCTAGTTGCCTACTCCTGGCCTAATGGATATTGATCATGCGCACTAAAGGAATACACCAGACACAGTCAGCTGTAACTCTCCTTGATCAATGTGTGGCTCAGCTCCAAGAAGGGCATTTATTAGTGAAAACACAATGTTATATATCTCCTGTAAGGGGGCTCGGTTATCTCTAAAATGGGAGTGATCGGATGTATTTCATTGGTTAGTGGGTTGGGCATGAGCAAGTCCATGGGCGGATCCATGAGGTCATCAAGGTGGGTTGGTCCGTGAGGTCATCAGGGTGGGCGTCGCTGTGGGTGGATCCATGAGGTCATCAGGATGGGCGTCATCTTGGATACCAGACCATGTGGCATGCTAAAACAGGAAATGGCGGCCATCTTCAGTGTCTTCATTGTTCATCTTGGATACCAGAGCACATGGCTCTGGTATAGGAGATGGCAGCCATCTTAAGTGTCTTACTTTGTCTGAGGAAAACTTATGTAAGGTTAAACAATACATGTTATAGGTTGCTTCCCTCAATTACCTTATGTGTTGAGGTTAATTAAGTATTTGATCTTATGGCTCTCCTCAACAGTCCCCCCTAAATACTTTATTAACCTTTTCTTTTATCTTGATCCCACCGTGGTTCCCTAACCCATCGATGTTAAGTTTTATTATGACATCAGAGGCTTCATGACAATATGGATGCTATAGACACCAGAGAATGTGTGACCAATTATGGGTATACTGAGGAGGTATATCGGAGCGTGTTACCAGTGTCCTCGGGACTTCCCAACCTGCTGGATCTATTACTCTCCAATCTCCCATCTCCATGGTTCCTTAAAATACACATGTGACTAACCCTGATGTACACATCCTAGATCTGACCGTCTTGCCCGGGAGGGGGAATTGGAGTTTTCACCAGTTTGAGACAAGTTTTCCCTTGTGGAAAACCTCCCTTTGTAGCTGGACTTTGACAAGCAGGTCAGATCCTACTCTGTCCCTACCTGTCTAAGAAGTTTACAATGTGAGAGATGGATCCAGGAGGCGCTCAGCAACCCTGACTGAAGTAGGAGTAGTCAGGAGCACTTGGTAGGGACCCTCAAATCTCGACTCCAGGAATGTCTTTCTGATGAACGTCTTTACCAGCATGTAGTCACCAGGTTAGAAAGTATGGGTACCGTCACTGGAATCTGGACCTGGAATGGATGATAAAACTTGTGCATGTGTTATTGACAGTTCTTTAGTAACAACAATTACATGTTTTACGAGAGTATCACTTCCTAAGGCTAGCTGTTGTGGAAAATATTGACCCAACCTCGGAGGCCCCCCAAAAAGAATCTCGTATGGTGTGAGTTTGGTGGGACCCCTTGGAGTGTTTATGACTGAGTATAAGGCAACAGGCAAAATGTCTGTCCAAGTCTGACCTCCTGACTGGCTTTCAGTATATTATTTTTGAAGGTGCCATTCAGTCTTCCTACTTTCCCACTGCTCTGGGGTTGATATGGAGTATGTAAACCCAAATAACCAATGTTCATAGTTCCTTAGACAGTGCTGCAATGAATGCGGGTACTTGGTCACTCTCAATTACCTCTGGGACCCCATATCTGCAGACTACTTCAGTCATCAGTCTCTTAACAGTCACTCTGGCAGTCATGTTTGTTACTGGATAGGCTTCGGGCCATCCTGAGAACATGTCAGTCACTACCAGTACATACTCGTACTTCCCTACTTTTGGCATTTGAATGTGATCAATCTGAATCCTCTGAAAGGGATAAAGTGGTTTAGCCAAATGTTTCTGAGTAACTTTCTGAGGCGGTGCTGGATTGCATGTTGCACACACAAGGCAGGACTTGCAATATTTTTGGGTAACAGTAGAGATTCCAGGTGCCATATAAGTCTTTCAAATTAGGTCGTTCATCTGATTCTTGCCTCTGTGGGTGATACCGTGTGCCCATTCTGTCACTGAAGGGTACAGATTGCGGGGTAGACAGACCTTTTTGTTCATCCTCCAGACTCCATCTTCATCCTTTTTAGCTCCTCCTTCTTGCCATGACTTCTTTTCATCATCTGATGTCTTGTCTTGATGTAGATGGATGATTCTCATAAGAGAGCCTTTAGTCCCTTCTTCAGTGTCTTGTGACACGTACACCGCTGCTTTTTCTTTCCCGAATGGATGCACAGCATAGGTTTTTGCTGTTTTGTCAGCAAAGAAATTCCCCCTTGCTTCTGGAGAATCCAATCTCCCGTGAGCTTTGATCTTGATTACTGCAACCTCCAAAGGTAGATCTAGAGCGGCCACAAGTTCTTGTATGATAGCAGCATGTTTTACAGGAGTTCCACTGGACGTTAGGTATCCTCTGGCTGCCCAGATACTGCCGAAGTCATGAGCCACTCCAAAAGCGTATCTTGAATCCGTATAGATGTTGACCACCTTCTCCGTCGCTTCCTGACAAGCCAACGTCAAAGCTTTAAGTTCCGCTTCTTGTGCAGACATGTGCGGTGGTAGCGATCCAGCTGAGATGACCTGGTCATGTGTAACCACGGCATACCCCGTATGGAATCTTCCAGTTTCATCTGCAAATCTGGAACCATCAGTGAAGAACGTCAGGTCAGCATGTGGGAGTGGGTCTTCAGACACGCTTTTCTGGGAGGCTACTTCTTCATGCATTTGTTCAAGACAGTCATGATCCTCTGAGTGTGTAGAGGCAACTTCTCCGAGAGCATCAGTATCATCATCCACATCCCCCCTGGAAAGAGGAAGCAGCGTGGACGGGTTGAGGATGGTGCAGCGGACAAGAGTGACATTATCCGGAATCAAGAGGGAACATTGGAGTCTCATATGACGTTGTAGCGACAGGTGTTTAGGTTGAGTCTGGCCTAGAATAGCTTTTATGTCGTGTGGAGCCATTAAGAGAACCGGATGTCCTAAGATGATATCAGAAGTTTTGTCCAGAAGCATATGTGCAGCATGAACAGCTCTGAGGCAAGTCGGGGAAGCTTGAGACACAGAGTCCAGGCGGGCAGAGTAGTAGCCGATTGGTCTTGTTCTTCCCCCATGTTTTTGTGCTAGGACTCCGGAAGCATGTCCTGCTACTTCACTGACAAACAAGTAAAAAGGTAGTTGATAATTTGGGATTCCAAGAGCTGGTGCAGACTGTATGGCCTGTTTAAGAGCGTAGAAAGCTTCCACGGATTTAGTACATAGTGGAAACGCTGACGTCTTGAGGTCATCGTACAATGGCTGCATCAGCTTTGAGGCATCTGGAAACCTTTGGCAACAATAATAATTGATAGGTCAGCCAACTCATCCGAGGCCCTTGTCTTAGGTTCTTGGCAGAACTCAACACCAGAGTCCCATGTCTCGTCATGCTCCTGTAGAAAGGCATCGGCTGTTTTTCTGGATCTAGAACTTGGTTCAACAGAGTAGCAGCTTGCTGGGGTGTAAACTTGACATAAATGGTGGGCTCCTCAGACATGAGCATTGGCACTGTTGGCGGTGGCACCTGAGGCGGGAGTAGAGATGGCACCGGGAGTGCAGATGTAGTCCCTTGTGTATGAGGAGCCAGAGGAGGTAACAGTCCTGGAATGAGGGGCTCTATTTGGGCAGCTCCAGTATCATGGTGTGGGCTCCAGGTGACGCAGGCAGTCTTAAAAGCTTTAACAGTCCTGTCCTCATTAATGCGAGTTATTGCTGCATGAAGTTGCTGAGCACTAACGTCTGGATGAATAGGGTCATAAGTAGGGGTCACAGTGTGTATGATCATTCTACACGGAAGATTGCCAGCTTTAGTCACCGCTAAGTCCCCAACAGCTATCTGACCACATGACTCAACAATGATTTGACTGTCAGCTTGAATAGTCGTCCCTCCTGCTTCCACTATAGCTCTAGCTACACCTCCATTGTGCTCTAACCGAGAATTGGCAGCATTAACAATAGCGTATGTCTCTAATGTTATTATGTCACCCTTTCCCACCACTAACAAGGGTCCCTCAGGAAGTTCTTTTTCAAAAATAAGTTGCCAACATTCCCTCCCCTTTGTGCTTCCTGTGCTATTGGTATCCCCCTCCCAGATTGAGCCCCCCTTGTTACAGTTGCCACCGTCCCATACAGGTGTGCGCTTGGCTGCGAGACAGCCTGTGAGGTACCAGGTATAGGGTTATGTAGGCTGCGTGAGAGTGCTGTTGTGGAAGCATTGGGAGGAGAGGCCGCTGCTTGGAGCATCTCATGTGGGTGTGCGGCTAAATTGGCAGTGGAAGTGACAGTAGAAAGGGTAGGTGCTGGGGACGATCCAGGTGGGAGGACTGCTGGATTCACAACAGGAGTGATAGGGGAAAGGGTTGGTGCCCCATTGGAAACAACTGAGACAGGAAACATGGGTAAAGCCTGTTCACTTCCCGAAGGAATATAGTATTGGCCGTTAGTGGTCATTACTGGGTAACAAGGATTTGGTGATGTGGCGTGTAGCCTTAATCTGAGATGTTCACCACCAGGAGCAGCACATTCGCCATCCACAACATGGCCGCCGTCAGAATTATATTTACCACCAACAAGATGGCCGCCATCAGAATTATATTTACCACCAACAAGATGGCCGCCATCAGAATTATATTTACCACCAACAAAATGGCTGCCGTCAGAATTGTATTTACCACCAACAAGATGGCCGCCATCAGAATTATATTTACCACCAACAAGATGGCCGCCATCAGAATTATATTTACCACCAACAAGATGGCCGCCATCAGAATTATATTTACCACCAACAAGATGGCCGCCATTACATTTAGCACATGGCTCTGGGCCACCATTTTGGCTGCTATCACATTTAACACATTCGCCATTAACAAAATGGCCACCATTACATTTACCACATGGCTCTGGGCCACCATTTTGGCTGCTATCACATTTAACACATTCGCCATTAACAAAATGGCCGCCATTACATTTACCACATGGCTCTGGGCCACCATTTTGGCTGCTATCACATTTAACACATTCGCCATTAACAAAATGGCCGCCATTACATTTACCACATGGCTCTGGGCCACCATTTTGGCTGCTATCACATTTAACACATTCGCCATTAACAAAATGGTTTTGTAATACACAACTCAAAACTCTATTCTTTCTATTCCTTTTCTCTTCTACCCAATTTCCAATTTTTCCTTTTTTTTTTTTTTTTTTTTTTATATACAGACTTTCAGAGACTCTTTCTCCTGCCCTAGCAATAGACAACAATCCATTATCTTCTAGGATACCTTTTCTTTCTTTCAAGACAAGCTTACACTCCAGGGGCTGTAACCATCCCCCTTCTGGCATTCCACACAATTTCCACTAATGTGCATGAGTGTAACTTGCCATCTGAATTTGGCTTAGTGCCCATACGGCAGAACTGCATTAATTTCTCCATCTTTCTATAGATACACAGTATATATATCTATCTATCAAGATAACAAACACCAAACAAACAATAAGACGGGGGAGATGACTCAAACCTGAGATTCTAAAGGGAACTGAGTCTGCAGTACTCAGTTCCTATTGCTTCTTGTCACGTGGTCCCTGTCTGACTTCCGTGCTCCGTACTTTACAAACCAATTATTCCCTACTTTGTCAAATTGCTCCCTAACTTACCGGTCCCCGTGCAGAGTCAATTACTCGATGTCACGGGGCAAAAAAAGAAAAACTATAAATTTAATTGGCCCAAACTGAGCCAATTGCTCCAAGTTTCAATGAGCCGCTACACAATTTATTATGCCCGAACTGAGCCAATTGCTCCAAGATTTACCGGGCCCCCCTAGGCCGAGTCAATTACTCCAGGTCCTAGTCTCTCTTGTACAGAACTGAAAATCTTATCACAGGCGACAACCGTATACCACAGACAAAAATTATTTTTCTACACTTGCTTGCTTTCCTTCCCTAAAAAAAAACAAAAAAAAAAAACAAACTTGTTTTTCCCGTCCTACCACATGCTTTTCTTTCTGTAAACACTTGCTTATTCCTTCCTAGAAACCTGTCCTGTTCCAAACACAATGCTTCTCCTAACTACCAGTGTAAAAACCCGTTTTTCCTGTTTTATCACTTGCCTCTAGCCCTCTGTAAACACTTTTTTTTTTTTTTTTCTTTCTTAGAAACCTGCTTTGACTGTCCTTACACAATACTTCTCTTTAACTACTTATTAGTCATCTCCCCTCTTCACAACATGTAACAGGCAGTAGGCAACTAAAACATGTGACGGTTCTTGCAATTAAATGACCAGCAGCGGAGATACCCTTTCTGCCGTCTTACAGATACCAAGAAAACCGGACACGGTCAGGCAATCTGCACAGGATACCCCGAAGGACACAGGTAGAGACTACAGATTATAAAAAATCAGCAGACTTACCGTGTTCTGTTAAAGAGGTGATCAGTCTCCAGATTCGGGGTACTCAGTGCATCCAGCCGTTCCACCCGCCGGTTTTACAGGGTTCAGGGCTCTCCTCTGCTGGCCCCAGGTTGGGCGGCCAAATATTAGGGTTGAACAATTAATATAATGTTCAATTCTCTAGTTGCCTACTCCTGGCCTAATGGATATTGATCATGTGCACTAAAGAAATACACCAGACACAGTCAGCTGTAACTCTCCTTGATCAATGTGTGGCTCAGCTCCAAGAAGGGCATTTATTAGTGAAAACACAATGTTATATATCTCCTGTAAGGGGGCTCGGTTATCTCTAAAATGGGAGTGATCGGATGTATTTCATTGGTTAGTGGGTTGGGCATGAGCAAGTCCATGGGCGGATCCATGAGGTCATCAAGGTGGGTTGGTTCGTGAGGTCATCAGGGTGGGCGTCGCTGTGGGTGGATCCATGAGGTCATCAGGATGGGCGTCATCTTGGATACCAGACCATGCGGCATGCTAAAACAGGAAATGGCGGCCATCTTCAGTGTCTTCATTGTTCATCTTGGATACCAGAGCACATGGCTCTGGTATAGGAGATGGCAGCCATCTTAAGTGTCTTACTTTGTCTGAGGAAAACTTATGTAAGGTTAAACAATACATGTTATAGGTTGCTTCCCTCAATTACCTTATGTGTTGAGGTTAATTAAGTATTTGATCTTATGGCTCTCCTCAACAATCCCTTTGCTGTGTTGTCAGCTGTTGTTATCGGTCCGTGGCTATTACTATAAAGTTCAACTTAGAAAATGATAAAATCCTTCTAGAACAGCAAAACTTTATATGGGGTTAATCAGAATCCCTGTGAATGATGGTGGTCATACGCTGACTACTATATAACATGAGGGTAAATGTGATTGGCTAATTCTGAACACAACCCCATCCCCAATTATAAGAGGGTGTTCACACTTATGCAAACACATTATTTTAGTTATTGTTATTTTTCCCCTCTAAATTATATCAGTTTGTTTCTGAATGGATTTGTGCAGATTATGTTTGATATTAAAGGTGGAAAAAGTTCTGAAATAATTCTTGTTGGTATGATTTTTTTTTTTAACATGACAAAAAGCTGGCATTTTAACACGGATGTGTAGACTTTTTATATCCACTTTGTATATGTAATGTATATCATACTCCTATATATTATTATTATTATTATTATTATTATTATATACACATGTCTCACGCAGAAATCCCCATACTTACAGCCTTGGCTGTTGTCATTCAGGTTATTAATAGTCGTCTGAGGAAGGTTCTCAATGCACTTGGCCAAATCATCAAGATCCCCTGCTGGCAGCTGCCATTGTAATTGATGACCAATGACATCCCAGATGTGCTTGATGGGAGACAAGTCCGGAGACGTTGCAGCCATGGTAGCATGTTCAGGCCGTGGAGATTACTCACAGTATCACGATCATCGTGCGGTCTGATGTTATCGTTTTGGAAAACAACTAAATAATTGCCATATAGTGCTGAAATAATAATGATATAATAAATAATAATTGATGATATGTGTTTAGCCCAATACTGGGGACCTCAGAGCTGTAGCTTTAGTCCCACCTAAACATACAGGATTGTCCCCAACATTTATTCCATGTGCCCACTTTGGGTATATTTGCATAAATTTCCCTCATTTTTGTGGTCTCTTTCACAGGACCATCCTACACAAAATGGGGGGTTTAGAGATCTACCACTGACCGATACCAGAATACCTAGTCTTGCGTGGGGTTTACCCAAACCTTACCCCCTTTTATCCCAGTAATTACCTGATAATTAATGATAATCAGTATTATTAATGTCACTTTGCTTTGCCACAGATTTTGGCTTCAGGGTTTACACTTCTGGCTGGTCCCTAAGAGGTGGAAGTACTCCAGAAATTGACCCCTTTGCCTGTGATAGAACTGTGGCCAGGCTACAGAGGGGAACCAGGGCCAAAAGCATATTAAAGAAGATCTGTCATCTGCCATAAATATGTATTTTTTTTCCACCCGGTGTAAATGCCGCTGTTCTCCTGAATCCGGCGTTGTGTTTCTTTAGTTCCTACGCCTCTGCGTTCCAGAGATATGGCCTCCTCTTCCTTGTACCTATATCTAGTCTTGTTAGCCATTGGGGTGGATCAGTATGAAGATCTCCATAGAGAACACGTGATGACCACACCCACATGGCTAAGAAGAAAAGATCTACGTACCAGAAAGAAGGGGTTGTATCTCAGGAACGGAGAGGAGCAGGAACACAAGAAAAACATCACCGGATTCAGGAGAACAGCGGCAATTACACCGGCTGAAAAAATACATACCGTATTTATGTCAACTTGACTGGTCATGGTCAAGGGCTGGCAAACTAAAGAATTGCTCAGAGACCCATTTTGCTAGGTGCTCTAATAATGCAGCCTGAGCGGTTACATCAGCTTTTATTGGTCTACTTAGGTTTATCAGCTGCGTATATCTCTCTTCTGTGCTGATATTTTGTGACAGTGTGTCAGTACAGGTATATTGCATTAGCCTGGCGCCCAGGCCGTTCAGCTAAGCTATTTATTCCCATTACTGATTGATGTAACCGCTGACGTAAATGCCCCATGAGATAAATGGCACGGTTACATATATCGCGTGGGGCCAAATGTCAGACAGCATTGATTCTAAAGTATTTGGGGTCAATCAAGTATAACCGCTGCCATGTCAGCCGGCAGAGACATTTAAAGGGGAAAGCCCACCTCAAATTCCCTGACGTGTAAGTGCGAGACAGTGAGAGTCTAGTTTTTTATTTCTAGATTTGCATTGAAAAGCCTCGTCCTGCTCACACAGCTGTAATGTAGTGAGGCATCAGCCATGGGCGAGGTACTCGTCTTCCACGCCCCGAAGTGCTGTATGAAAACAGGGGGTCCTGGCTTTGTATGTGGCCCAGCTATGCGTAGCAGAAATCATCATCTCAGTGATTGACAGCGGCATTTAACATGTTAACAGCCGCGGGTGGATCACGATTCCACCTGTGGCTGTTAGGGGCACATGGCAGCTGATGAAATGATCTTTCGGGTAAGATGTGGGCTCAGCGCTGGATCCAGCAATCAAAGGGGGGGAAAGGTAGATGGCTTTGGACTTACCTATACATCCAAGGTCATTAAGGAGTTAAGTGCGAGAGACCCCAGTTAAAAAATTATCTTTTTACTGAAGAATAAGTTTGTATGAATGGTATACAGCAGACAGTAGGCATTTATCTTCCAGGACGTTTCATCGAAAATGTTTTTTTCTTTTTGCTCACTGCTTCGGAATCATCCCTCATTCTCAATAACGTCACTACAGTCCAGTAAGCAAGAATTCAGGACTCCAACCCTTGGTTCCGAGTCCTTTTCTCCTTAGGAGAATTTTCTGTGCCACAATTTCCCTTTTCGTTCTGACCGATAACTCTGTACTGTCCCACTAGGCTTCCTGCCCCAGGCCCCAATACTTCTTCCTTCTATTTCTATTCCGACTCCAGACTGCAGTGCTATTCACTTTTGTCTCAGTTGTCTCTTCTCTACAGGGCCTGCAGGGTGAGTATATTTGGCCCACCATGCCTCCTCCCGGCATCACAGTTTACTAAGCCCCCATAATATCTTGACATCTCATGAGGCCTGCTAGCCCTTGCTCAAAATCCGGATGTCATGAAGACCTAGTCACTAGACCTCATGGCATGTTATGACATTGTGTGGGCCTTCACATGCAAACATGAAACACAGAAATTTAACTGCATTACTGCACTAAAAAATATGAAAAATGAGAGCGTTTAGCGCATAAAAAAGGCCAATTTTATGTGTACCTGGTAGCCACTTTACGGCATCTCTCTTATACCAGGTCCTACGCTAATAATAGCGTAGGACCTGGTATAAGAGAGATGCCGTAAAGTGGCTATTAGGTACACATAAAATTGGCCTTTTTTATGCGCTAAACGCTCTCATTTTTCATATTTTTTAGTGCAGTAATGCAGTTAAATTTCTGTGTTTCATGTTTGCATGTGTTAGCGCTGCAGTGTGCTGCCTTTTTTGCTTGACAGTATAGGAGTTGGTGACTCTAAGGTTCAGCACCTGTTCACACTTGATCTATGTTTGGATGTGACAGTCAGTTTTTTCAAATGAATTGTGTGGGCCTTGTCACCAGACCTCATAAGATGGTTTGACATTGTGGGCCCCTTGTCACTAGACCTCACAAGTTGGTTTGACATCATGGGGGCCTTGTCACTAGGCTTCACGAAATGTCATGACGCTATGGGAGCCTTGGCACTAGACCTCCCAGGATATTTTTTACGTCAGTGGGCCCAGTAACTAGACCTCACAGGATAGCAGGACGTTACAGGGACCTAGTCACTGGACCTCTTGAGATGTCATCGCTAGGCCTGATCAAGATGTCATAATGTCTAGGAGGCCTAGTGATCATAAGAGGCTCTTATGATGTCAGCATTCGCATGCACTTGAGTCGCACGCCAGGGCCGTGGGGTACTCGGTATCGGGTCCGGTACTTAAAGGGATGTGTCACGGCGGTGGTGACCCTGTCTGTGGCCCTGGGCGCCCATGTTAAAGGGACGGTCTTTGAAGGGGTTAGTTGAATAATAAAAGTTTGTGATACCACCTTTGGTATTCGGTCAGGGGTGACCGACGCTGTTTAAAGGGGTCCACTGGGGTGATGTTATGGCAGCAGGGATGGTATGGCTTCCCACAGGTGAAGCTGGGTCCCCAGGGATCCCGGTGTAATAGATGAAGATGTTAAGTGGTGTAGTAAGAAATGGAGGACACAGGGTTGCAGTCTCTTTACCTCTTTACTTGGTTCAAGGCAGCCACAGTTCAGGGTACTGGATCACGGATGCTGGTATGGTCCGGCCGGCTTGGAAGTGAATTGGGAATCCCTCTAACCAGGTGGGGTTGGAAGCCTTCCTTCTAGCGCTGTTGTGTTGTAGTCCCTTGCTGCCTTAGTCCTCACACAAGGTCCTCACTTTCTCTCTCTGTCCCCCTTTAGGTAGGACACTAACACTTATGGCAGGTAACTCGAGCCTTTTTACAGGATCTCTATGACAACCTGGGCTCTATTTGCTACTGTGTCCTCGGGTGTTAATGGTGGACAGGTAACTTGCAATCAACTGTCCACCAGTTTCTGCCATGGGGCATGAAGTTACCCCCACAACCTCAGTCTTCCGGCTACCGGTATCTGTGCTCAGCGTGGAAGAAGTTCAGTCACAATTTCTCTCTCCAGCTCTTCACTTCGCCTCTGCTCCTTCCTCCTTTCAGTCTCTTTGCAAGTTGCTCTGCTCTCTTTTTCCTTCCCAGGAGCTGCAGAATCACTCATCTGCACGGCCCCAGCTTTCCTTCCTCAGTCCTCGCTCTCCTCTCTCCAACTGCCTAGCAACTGCCTAGCAACTGACTCCTCCTCCTGACCAGAGAGAGCAACTCCCCTGAAGTAGGGTGTAGCGCTCCCCCTTCTGGCCTGAAGTCAGAACAGTGTTGTATGTGCTGAATACCTGTTAAAGGGATCCTTCCTCGCTTCCAAGCATGACATCACTCACCCCGTGAGGAAAGCAATGCCACTGTAACAACCGGTTACCTGGGGTGTTACACACTGCCCTGGTGCTGCTGCCAAAAAGTACTGATGTGGAATCTATAACAGGTTTTTGGATATCCTGCTCAACTCTGGAACACACTAAGGTCAACTCTGACACATGGTAAGGTTTTTAATATTAGACAGTGTAGGGCTGTCCTGATCAGAGTCACCTTGTCAACGGTGGATGGCTTTTATGCTATTTTTGATCAAAAACAGTATTACTAAGAACCCTGTGTTATATTATATGCACTTTTGCTTTTTACTTATTTAGTTACAGCAGGGTTTTTGCCCATTTTGTTTCTTGTAGGTTTTGTATGCTTTATGGCCAATGTGAACATGCATTTATGTGCTGCATGTGTACCAACTTAATTCAAGCTCAATTTTTGTCTTTTTTTTCTTTGTCTCTTTGCATTCTGTGCAAGTAGGGGTGTGGCCTCCCTCTCCTGAGCTGGAAATTACATTTAGCGTATGTGCACACGTCAGGATTTCTTGCAGAAATTTCCTGAAGAAAACCGGAAATTTTCTGCAAGAAATCCGCATATTTTTTTTTGCATTTTTTTTCCCGTTTTTTTCGCATTTTGCAAGCAAAATTAGCTTGCAGAATGCTAAAGTTTTCCAAGTGATCTGTAGCATCGCTTGGAAAACTGACTGACAGGTTGGTCACACTTGTCAAACATAGTGTTTGACAAGTGTGACCAACTTTTTACTATAGATGCTGCTTATGCAAAAGATAGAATGTTTAAAAATAATAAAAAAATGGTTATACTCACCTGCAGACAGCTGATCTCAGCGGCGTCCGTTCCTATAGATGGTGTGTGTGTGCAGGACCTTCTATGACGTCGCGGTCACGTGAGCGGTCACATGAGTGGTCACGCGACCAATCACAAGACAGCGATGTCATCGCAGGTCCTTCACACACACCATCTATAGGAACGGAAGCGGTAGTGTCAAGGTGAAAATATATTTTCTTATATACCTTTTGTACTTTTATATATTTTATACTGTGAAACAATAAGTTTTCCCTTGCTAATGCAAATGTAACTGTATTAACGATGGCTGCCAGTGTTCATTCTTCACTTCAGTTTAGAATCTGAAAGGTTAAAGTTTCATTTCTTCTGAAATCGAAACTTGGAAATAGAAAGAAGAGGAGGAATCCACCAGGAGACGTCCGACGAATCAGAAGGACTGAGCACTAGACGTATACTGCTTAAACCCCGCCTATTGCATTCCTTTTTAGTACCGTGTATTTGGAAAATAAAGTTCAGTTGGTATGACTGTGGCTGACACATATAGTCACATGAGCATGCACTGAGATTGAACCAACTACCTGTCTGACTCATTCTTACCCGGTACCACATGCTTATAGTTTAATTTGGAATGACTGGTGAATGAGGGTATATTGTCGTTACGACCTCGACAGCAGCATGCACCGCTGAGAGGCGGGAAGACTCCGGGGCCATCGAAGGTGAGTATATGACTATTTTTTATTTTAATTCTTTTGTTTTTACCAATTATATGGTGCCCAGTCCGTGGAGGAGAGTCTCCTCTCCTCCACCCTGGGTACCAACCGCACATGATCTGCTTACTTCCCGCATGGTGGGCATAGCCACATGCGGAAAGTAAGTAGATCAATGCATTCCTAGGTGAGCGGAATCCCCGCAATTCCGCAAATTTAATGAACATGTTGCTTTTTTTTCTGCGATGCGATTTTTTCGCGGAAAAAAATGCAACATTTGCACAAGAAATGCAGAATACACTGTAAATAATAGGAGGCATATGTAAGCGTTTTTTTCGCGTTTTTATCACGTTTTTATAGCGAAAAAACGCGAAAAAAACGCGAAAAATACTGAACGTGTGCACATGGCCTTAAAGGGAACCTGTCACCCCCCCCTGGCGTTTGAAACTAAAAGAGCCACCTTGTGCAGCAGTAATGCTGCATTCTGACAAGGTGGCTCTTTTAGTTATTGGTGCTGTAACTGCAGAAATAATCTGTTTTGTAATTTGTCAGAAAATACCTTTCTTCAGTCAAGGAGGCAGGCGTTTCCCCCCTGCTGCAGACGCCACACAGCCATCAATCAAATCTTCTTGGCGCCGGGCGCCACCTCCTCAGCGCTGATTTGAAATGAGCTGGCGCCTGCGCTCTTTTCTCCTGCCTTGGGCAGGCGCAGTGAGCGCTGCGGTCCTCTGTCCTTATATGCAGTCTAGCTGACTGCGCCTGTGCGGCCGCCCTGCCTGTGAATCCCAGCCCCGCAGTGAGAATAAATCAGAAGACACTGCGGGGCTGAAATTCACAGGCAGGGCGGCCGCACAGGCGCAGTCAGCTAGACTGCATATGAGGACAGAGGACGGGCAGCGCTCACTGCGCCTGCCCAAGGCAGGAGAAAAGAGCGCAGGCGCCAGCTCACTTTAAAACAGCGCTGAGGAGGCGGCGCCCGGCGCCAAGAAGATTTGAGTGACGGCTGTGTGGCGTCTGCAGCAGGGGGGAAACGGCTGCCTCCTTGACTGAAGAAAGGTATTTTGGACAAATTATAAAACTGATTATTTCTCTAGTTAAAGCACCCAGAACTAAAAGAGCCACCTTGTCAGAAAGCAGCATTACTGCTACGCAAGGTGGCTCTTTTAGTTTCAAACGCCTGGGGGGGGGGGGGGAGTGACAGGTTCCCTTTAAAGGCTTCCCCAGACTGGTGTCCACTGGTTGGGACCCAGTCATTTTGTCTGCCCTTATTCACACACTGAGGTCAACTCTGACACATGGTAAGGTTTTTAATATTAGACAGCGTAGGACTGTCCCGATCAGAGTCACCTTGTCGACGGTGGATGGCTTTTATGCTATTTTTGATCAAAAACAGTATTACTAAGAACCCTGTGTTATTTAAATGTACTTTTGCATTTTACTTATTTAGTTACAGCAGGGTTTTTGCCCATTTTGTTTCTTGTAGGTTTTGTATGCTTTATGGCCAATGTGAACATGCGTTTATGTTCTGCATGTGTACCAACTTAATCCAAGCTCAATTTTTGTCTTTTTTTTCTTTGTATTTTTGCATTCTGTGCAAGTAGGGGTGTGGCCTCCCTCTCCTGAGCTGGAAATTACATTTAAAGGCTTCCCTAGACTGGTGTCCACTGGTTGGGACCCGGTCCTTTTGTCTGCCCTTATTCACACACTGAGGTCAACTCTGACACATGGTAAGGTTTTTAATATTAGACAGCATAGGACCTTCCCGATCAGAGTCACCTTGTCATGGTGGATTGGCTTTTATGCTATTTCTGATCAAAAACAGTATTATTAAGAACCCTGTGTTATTTATTGCACTTTTGCTTTTTCCTTATTTAGTTACAGCAGTGTTTTTGCTCATTTTGTTTCTTGTAGGTTTTGTCAACTCTACCAATATAGTGGCCATTAAAGGGGTGTTTAACAATGCTACAGGACAAAGTACTAAATAACTAGAGTTCCTAAGACATGGTTACAACCACTGCGAAAGCTGTCAGGTGGGCATTTTGGTTTTCCCTCATCTTTTACAGAAGCTTAGAAGAATTCAACGTCTAGTGGGGTGAAGCGTTTTCTCATTGTTCCCCCACAGACGTACACCCAGCTTGTCACGTGAGATCCCCTCCATGTTGTTCTCTGGTTTCCATGCCAACCTCAGCTGCACGCTTCACAGGACGCTCATTTACTGCCATTCATGTAAATATGTCTCCCGTCTCTTTTCCCTGCTTCCTCCCTCTCACCATTTCTGGATAGATAACTTCCATTTTATTTCTTTCTTTCGCGCCCGCTTCCCTCTCATGCATTTAATTTGCTCCGCCGTCCCTCGCCCGCTCTCTCAGCTGATAAAACGTGTGTTCATTTTCCTGTCAAGCATGAAATATGGCAGCGTAACCTGCCAGAGAGAACAGATTGCAGAATTCATTGTCAGGACGGCTGACTGCTCCCCTTCAGGACTGCAATCGAGAGCACATGGCCCCCTTTAGGGTGACTGCTCCGGTCTGTAGCCCCCTGTCCTTGCTACAGGGGCTTGTGTTTATAATGGCCGCCAGCTGCTTTCAGACCAAGATGACTTATCCTTTAATATTTGGAAATACTGTAGGTACACCCCCATTGACTTTCCACAGTCTTTTTTTAATGACCCCGAAGAGTAAAGCAATACTTGCTTCCTAAGTAGTTAATATATTTTAGGGCATTGAAGGTGGTCCCCATTTATTTGTTGGCATGGACATATTTATAGGGGGTGCAGTTGCATCTGGAGCTCAGGGTTCCCAAAAGTCTCTATTACCCATGTGAGAAACTATTAAAGAAATATAGTTGGGGGCTTTGATGAAGACAAAAAAGCTTGACTTTACGCCACTGCATGTTGGGAACCATGAATGGCGGGAAGCAAGTGGTTGATTACAAAGGTTGGCAGTGATGAGGGCGAGGAGGTTCGTTCTCATGTGGATGTTATGGTCAATAGTGATGGGGGTAACTAGAAGTGCCAGGGCCTCTTGGAAAACTTTTAAATGGGTCCCTTCCACTCATCACCCCTGGGCCCTTTTTTTGTGACATGCCACCCGTCCTCCCCGCACATCACTGTCAGACCTTCTTGTAGTGCTGACTTCTGTGACACCTCTTTCCGCAAATTACTAGAATTCCCTTCTGTTTCGCTGCCCGCTCTGACATCACCAAAAGTGGGCAGCATTGTAGTATGGACCATCGATGATGAGCGACAGTTGTGTCGGAGTGGTCAGAAGTTGTGACGTGAATGTTCACTCTTGCAATGGTGGGCTTCGTAGAAGCCATTGAGGCTGCAATGTCTATAGTTTCTCCACTTGGCTAACGGTCACTGTGACTGGCACTGAGGGTAGTGCTCATGGGTCACTGTGGCCAACATTGTTGGGGTGCTGTGGCTTGTACTCATCGGTTTGCTGAAGATGCGACAACTACTCATATTGGTCCAGTGGAAAGTAGACTTGTGACATGGGCATAGTGATTGGCAATGATAGGAGCACTGCAGTTGCGACTCAATGGTGACTATTATAGGAGAATGGAACTAGGGCTGGTCCCGAAGGGAACACTTGGGGTTACATTGGTATTTATGAGGCACTGTGGCATGGCAATGATAGATAGCAGTAACCTGGCACTATCCCACCCATATGCATGAGTAAATCTTCAAATTCAGTTGCGCATCGTAGGGACTGGGCATGAGATTGTGGATCAGAGTATCTACACGTAACTTCTTCACCCAGGGATCCTTCTCTTTGTGATGGCTGGCACTTATTAGCATGGTATTGGTAAGGGAACATGTTGGCATGGTACAGTAATGGGACACTGTGGTGCAGCATTGGTAACGTTATTGGGCTAAAGGAGAAGGGGTCATAGCCTTAAAGTTCAGAATTTGTTTGGATTCCAAGGGTCGGGCCCCCTCTCATCATTCGCAGCTATGGCATAGACTGGTACATGCCAGTATTTCACTTACTGCTTCGCGTATTATAGAGAACGACATTGTGGCTGTTTACTATGCAGCTAATTATACGGTTATGCTGGATGACTGCATCTACAGATAGCCCATCTCCGTTTTCAGCTCTGCGGGAATCGCAGGGGTTAAAGCAGACAATGCAGCCGGCAGCTGCAGAAAATTAGAGTCTTGGTTAAGACTGCAAAAACTAGAACAACAGTTCCTCCGTCATGGCAGGGTGGCAGCTGGCTCCTTATGTAACTGATACTAGGGAAGGTGGTTTCCTGCTGAGGAGAGCATCGGGCAGTATGTTCCTATGCCACAGGTCACTCCCGAGACAAATGTCAGAGCGCTGATTAGGGCAAGCTTTATAGGGCTGCGGTGCCCCTTCCTACAGTGCGTTGCCCCAGATGCTTGGAGAAATGTGTCAAAAAACCCCACCATATCTGTAATATTACAGGAATTATTTATCACAATACCAGTGATAGCTTACTGTCATTATATACCATCACTTTATAATGAGTTAGGGATAAATTACCAACATTGATTCCGGGATGTCCTTAACTGACACCACCCCCACAAGGACCACCAATTTATGAGATGTGTTTGCATAACACATCCCTTCTCAGACCAGGACATTCCAAAATTTGCCAGGACTGATTTTGAAAATCGAGTGCAGTCCCAGCTTAGTCCAGCATACTCGTCATGTAGACCGGCATACAAAAAGGACAGAATTGATAAATCGTGGCCTAAGCGTGAATTCATCATAAAGGAAAGCTGTGCCAGATACTAAATGCAGGGAGCAAGAGGTGTGGATGTGACGCACAGGTTCATAGAGCCCGGGACGTAACTTGAAGATAGGCCCCAATTGCAAAACCTCCAACAGGACCCCACAGCTATCACAGATCTTTGATAGTCTTTGTTTTCTCGTATGGATCAAAGGCACCCCTATAGCCCCCCATGTGCAGCCACAGCCCACACACCCTTGTATTGTTATGCCCCTGACTGTAGAGAGAATTTTTCATGTGTTGAACTAGGCACAAGATATAGGGACAGATTTACTATCACTGTTGCACCAAAAATCTGAAGCAACTTATTTTAGCCACATTTTTCAACAAATTGCACCAAACTAAATGTGTCGGCATTTTGTTAGTCACTGGGTCAAAGCGTCTAGAAAAGAGGCCTTCATTTTATCTATCCATAAGATACGCCAGATTTATTAGTGGCGAACGCCAGTTTTAAGATACTGGCCTATACTTATAAGAAATTGGCCTGGAGAGGTAGATATCTGCAGAGCCTGGTCTGAGGTTTGTGCTCAGCCAAAGAACCACCATGGCTCCGATTCATAAGGCGGCGTGAAGTGCGAGGAGCCTGATTCGTATAGAGGCCTCCTAATGAAATAGGCAAGGCGTGTGCCTCCATGTGCGTGTCGTCTCAAATCCTTCACTGGAGTAAGATTTTTGGCGTGAGGAGTGCTGCCACTTATCATGAATTTGAGGTCTCCATGCGCTGTCACAACCCCTTCTTGAATTCTGGCATAAAAGCTGTGTATATCCCAAGGATAAGTACCAGTTTTACAGAAATAGAGAACCTCCTAAAGGGACTCTGTCAGCACAGAATGATTGTTCGAACCAAGTACAGACGTTCTGTGCACCCTTGGCGTGGCCAAACATTAAGTGCACCTTCCCACCTACTTGTTTTCCCTCTATCTCCACCCCAACCCTTTTTTAATTGACAGCTCTGGCTTTATAGTGCAAGAGAACTGTGGAGATAGATGCAAAACAAGTAGGATGGGAAGGTGCGCTGAAATGTTTGACCATGCCAAGGATGCACCAAACGCCTGACTGTGTTGGTTTGGCTTGACCTGTCTACATCTCTAAAGCCATCAGCCACTTGCCTCCAGGACAAGCTGTACATTCTCGACATACTGTATCCAGAGTCGTTTTCTTGTTCATTGAACTTACAGTTTGGCAGAAAAAAAACCCAGAATATCTTTGTATTACCACCAAATATATTTTTCGGATTCACATAAGACCAACCTGGAGTTTTGGACCCTGTGTGTCGCTATCTATTTAGGCTAGCCCCCAAAGTTGTCTCCATTAACAATGGTTGAGAACAGGACAAACAGTTGACTTCAGTTTGCTGAACCAAACAGTAGGCAAAGTTCATCTAAAGAGCAGAAGGTTTTGGTCGGCAGAGTTCCTTCACCTCTTGTAAAAGTCTGAGGGTCAGGGCATGGGCAAACAAGGATTCATAGCAAGGAAACTAGCCAATAAAAACAAGACAGGAAATAAAACTTTGAACCTAACAGGAACTTTACAATCTTAAGGTGAGCTCAGATGAGCGTTTGCAAAATTGGGCAATTTGTAAATTTTTTTTATCCTGAAAACTGTTGCTATTTTTCAGCCGTATTGTCATCCATATGCAATCCGTATGTCCGTTTTATACAGGTTTTAACTTGAATAATATAATAAAAGACAAATTCAGCTTTGTGCCTTAATAATTGTTATGGATCCATTTTGTTAAAAAAGTACCCGTATTTGATCCGTTTTTTTTTTTGCATCCATTGACTTATAATTGGCGAGTCTAATCCGAAGTGTGAATCAAAGCAGTGCATCCTGTGATTTTTTTATATGCAGACTATCTGTCCATGTGTACAAAAAGGATTGACATGCAGTGGTCAGTGTGCTGTCCGTATGCTTCCCATTTTGCATACGTTTTGCATAAACTCGTCTGAACAAACTCTGTTGCACAGGCAGTGAGCATTGGGAAATGTCCTTTAAAAAATCCCCGGTTGGCATGAAGAATTTTAGTACTATGATTATGGTATATGATATTTAAGGGTAATGTATGTTAAGTGTAGCATTACGGTGGTTGGATTTAGAGAAATTGCCCCATCTGTGTTTAGAACTTATTAAACCCTGCTGATTGTATATATCGACCCCTCACAAATGTTACATTCAGAAAAATAAAATGAAATGTTATGTGCATTCGATTTTGCAATTTCCCCAAGACAGAAAGGTGTGAAAATTATATTGGTTATTGCTGTCAGGAAGATTGTTTGTTCACGCTGTGACTGTAGGTAATCCAGAGAAAATAATCAACAATTAACTGTGTTCAATCCATTTAACAGTGAAACATAAAACGTACATATCTGATTGGCCGGAATACTGCAAATATTCTGCTTCTGATAATCCATGAAGATGAGAGATGGCGTTAATTGAGGAGATAACTGGTCAGAGGGGGAGCTAAGTAGAGAAACATGTGAAATAACATCACCACACTTAGGTCACCCTTTCATACACATTCTCAGAGGGTGCCAATCCAATCTGAATGTTAATTTCTAAATCATACATGAACATTCAGCTTTAGGCACCATAAAGACTTATAATTTTCTATGAGAGCGTTAAAAAACGAGGCATACCTGGAAGAAATCAATGGGACTGGGCAAAAAAAAAAAAAAAGTAATTTGATTTATTTTTTCACCTGTGACATCAGATGTCGGACAGAGATGATCGATACTAGGAGAACATGAAAGGTTCCACTATGGGATTATCTGATTCATTTTTTTCACCTGTGACAGCATGACATGTTCTGCTGTGGGATTATCTGATTCATTTTTTTCACCTGTGACAGCAGATGTCACCTGTGACAGCAGATGTAGGACAGAGATGATCGATATTAGGAGAACATGAAAGGCTCTGCTATGGGATTATCTGATTCATTTTTTTCACCTGTGACAGGAGATGTAAGACAGAGATGATCGATACTAGGAGAACATGAAAGGTTCCGCTATGGGATTACCTGATTCATACTTTTTTCACCTGTGACATCAGATGTCGGACAGAGATGATCAATACTAGGAGAGCATGAAATGTTCTGCTATAGGATTATCTGATTCATTTTGTACACCTGTGACAGCAGATGTAGGACAGGGATGATCGATACTAGGAGAACATGAAAGGTTCCGCTATGGGATTATCTGATTCATTTTTTTTCACCTGTGACAGCATGAAATGTTCTGCTGTGGGATTATCTGATTCATTTTTTTCACCTGTGACAGCAGATGTAGGACAGAGATGATAGATACTAGGAGAACATGAAAGGTTCTGCTAGGGGATTATCTGATTCATTTTTTTCACCTGTGACAGATGTAGGACAGAGATGATCGATACTAGGAGAACATGAAAGGTTCCACTATTGGATTATCTGATTCATTTTTTTCACCTGTGACAGCAGATGTAGGACAGAGATGATCAATACTAGGAGAACATGAAAGGTTCTGCTATGGGATTATCTGATTCATTTTTTTCACCTGTGACAGCAGATGTAGGACAGAGATGATCGATATTAGGAGAACATGAAAGGTTCTGCTATGGGATTATCTGATTCATTTTTTTTTCACCTGTGACAGCAGATGTAGGACAGAGATGATCAATACTAGGAGAACATGAAAGGTTCTGCTATGGGATTATCTGATTCATTTTTTTCACCTGTGACAGATGTAGGACAGAGATGATCGATACTAGGAGAACATGAAAGGTTCCACTATTGGATTATCTGATTCATTTTTTTCACCTGTGACAGCAGATGTAGGACAGAGATGATAGATACTAGGAGAACATGAAAGGTTCCACTATGGGATTTTCTGATTCATTTTTTTCACCTGTGACAGCAGATGTCGGACAGAGATGATCAATACTAGGAGAGCATGAAATGTTCTGCTATAGGATTATCTGTTTCATTTTTTTCACATGTGACAGCAGATGTAGGACAGAGATGATCAATACTAGGAGAGCATGAAATGTTCTGCTATAGGATTATCTGATTCATTTTTTTCTTTCACCTGTGACAGCATGAAATGTTCTACTGTGGGATTATCTGATTCATTTTTTTCACCTGTGACAGCAGATGTAGGACAGAGATGATCGATACTAGGAGAACATGAAAGGTTCTGCTATGGGATTATCTGATTCATATTTTTCACCTGCGACTGCAGATGTAGGACAGAGATGATCGATACTAGGAGAGCATGAAATGTTCTGCTATAGGATTATCTGATTCATTTTTTTCTCCTGTGACAGATGTAGGACAGAGATGATCGATACTAGGAGAACATGAAAGGTTCCACTATTGGATTATCTGATTCATTTTTTTCACCTCTGACAGCAGATGTAGGACAGAGATGATAGATACTAGGAGAGCATGAAAGGTTCTGCTATGGGATTATCTGATTCATTTTTTTCACCTGTGACAGCAGATGTAGGACAGAGATAATCGATACTAGGAGAACATAAAAGGTTCTGCTATGGGATTACCTGATTCATTTTTTTCACCTGTGACAGCAGATGTAGGACAGAGATGATCAATACTAGGAGAGCATGAAATGTTCTGCTATAGGATTATCTGATTCATTTTTTTCACCTGTGACAGCATGAAATGTTCTGCTGTGGGATTATCTGATTCATTTTTTTCACCTGTGACAGATGTAGGACAGAGATGATCGATACTAGGAGAACATGAAAGGTTCCACTATGGGATTATCTGATTCATTTTTTTCACCTGTGAGAGCAGATGTCAGACAGAGATGATCGATACTAGGAGAACATGAAAGGTTCCACTATTGGATTATCTGATTCATTTTTTTCCCCTGTGACAGCAGATGTAGGACAGAGATGATCAATACTAGGAGAACATGAAAGGTTCTGCTATGGGATTATCTGATTCATTTTTTTGACCTGTGACAGCAGATGTAGGACAGAGATGATCGATACTAGGAGAACATGAAAGGTTCTGCTATGGGATTATCTGATTCATTTTTTTCACCTGTGACAGATGTAGGATAGAGATGATCGATACAAGGAGAACATGAAATGTTCCACTATTGGATTATCTGATTCATTTTTTCACCTGTGACAGCAGATGTAGGACAGAGATGATAGATACTAGGAGAGCATGAAAGGTTCTGCTATGGGATTATCTGATTCATTTTTCTTACCTGTGACAGCAGATGTTGGACAGAGATGATCGATACTAGGAGAACATGAAAGGTTCCGCCATGGGATTATCTGATTCATATTTGTTTCACCTGTGACATCAGATGTTGGACAGAGATGATCAATACTAGGAGAGCATGAAATGTTCTGCCATAGGATTATCTGATTCATTTTTTTCACCTGTGACAGCAGATGTAGGACAGGGATGATCGATACTATGAGAACATGAAAGGTTCCGCTATGGGATTATCTGATTCATTTTTTTTCACCTGTGACAGCATGAAATGTTCTGCTGTGGGATTATCTGATTCATTTTTTTCACCTGTGACAGCAGATGTAGGACAGAGATGATAGATACTAGGAGAGCATGAAAGGTTCTGCTATGGGATTATCTGATTCATTTTTTTCACCTGTGACAGATGTAGGACAGAGATGATCGATACTAGGAGAACATGAAAGGTTCTGCTATGGGATTATCTGATTCATATTTTTCACCTGCGACAGCAGATGTAGGACAGAGATGATCAACACTAGGAGAGCATGAAATGTTCTGCTATAGGATTACCTGATTCATTTTTTTCACCTGTGACAGCAGATGTAGGACAGAGATGATCAATACTAGGAGAGCATGAAATGTTCTGCTATAGGATTATCTGATTCATTTTTTTCACCTGTGACAGCATGAAATGTTCTGCTGTGGGATTATCTGATTCATTTTTTTCACCTGTGACAGATGTAGGACAGAGATGATCGATACTAGGAGAACATGAAAGGTTCCACTATGGGATTATCTGATTCATTTTTTTCACCTGTGAGAGCAGATGTCAGACAGAGATGATCGATACTAGGAGAACATGAAAGGTTCCACTATGATATTTTCTGATTCATTTTTTTCACCTGTGACAGCAGATGTAGGACAGAGATGATCGATACTAGGAGAACATGAAAGGTTCTGCTATGGGATTATCTGATTCATATTTTTCACGTGCGACAGCAGATGTAGGACAGAGATGATCAGTACTAGGAGAGCATGAAATGTTCTGCTATAGGATTATCTGATTCATTTTTTTCACCTGTGATAGATGTAGGACAGAGATGATCGATACTAGGAGAACATGAAAGGTTCCACTATTGGATTATCTGATTCATTTTTTTCCCCTGTGACAGCAGATGTAGGACAGAGATGATCAATACTAGGAGAACATGAAAGGTTCTGCTATGGGATTTTCTGATTCATTTTTTTGACCTGTGACAGCAGATGTAGGACAGAGATGATCGATACTAGGAGAACATGAAAGGTTCTGCTATGGGATTATCTGATTCATTTTTTTCACCTGTGACAGATGTAGGATAGAGATGATCGATACAAGGAGAACATGAAATGTTCCACTATTGGATTATCTGATTCATTTTTTCACCTGTGACAGCAGATGTAGGACAGAGATGATAGATACTAGGAGAGCATGAAAGGTTCTGCTATGGGATTATCTGATTCATTTTTTTTACCTGTGACAGCAGATGTTGGACAGAGATGATCGATACTAGGAGAACATGAAAGGTTCCGCCATGGGATTATCTGATTCATATTTGTTTCACCTGTGACATCAGATGTTGGACAGAGATGATCAATACTAGGAGAGCATGAAATGTTCTGCCATAGGATTATCTGATTCATTTTTTTCACCTGTGACAGCAGATGTAGGACAGGGATGATCGATACTATGAGAACATGAAAGGTTCCGCTATGGGATTATCTGATTCATTTTTTTTCACCTGTGACAGCATGAAATGTTCTGCTGTGGGATTATCTGATTCATTTTTTTCACCTGTGACAGCAGATGTAGGACAGAGATGATAGATACTAGGAGAGCATGAAAGGTTCTGCTATGGGATTATCTGATTCATTTTTTTCACCTGTGACAGCAGATGTAGGACAGAGATGATCGATACTAGGAGAACATGAAAGGTTCTGCTATGGGATTATCTGATTCATATTTTTCACCTGCGACAGCAGATGTAGGACAGAGATGATCAACACTAGGAGAGCATGAAATGTTCTGCTATAGGATTATCTGATTCATTTTTTTCACCTGTGACAGATGTAGGACAGAGATGATCGATACTAGGAGAACATGAAAGGTTCCACTATTGGATTATCTGATTCATTTTTTTCACCTGTGACAGCAGATGTAGGACAGAGATGATCAATACTAGGAGAACATGAAAGGTTCTGCTATGGGATTATCTGATTCATTTTTTTCACCTGTGACAGCAGATGTAGGACAGAGATGATCGATATTAGGAGAACATGAAAGGTTCTGCTATGAGATTATCTGATTCATTTTTTTCACCTGTGACAGTTGTAGGACAGAGATGATCGATACTAGAAGAACATGAAAGGTTCCGCTATTGGATTATCTGATTCATTTTTTTCACCTGTGACAGCATGAAATGTTCTGCTGTGGGATTATCTGATTCATTTTTTTCACCTGTGACAGCAGATGTAGGACAGAGATGATAGATACTAGGAGAACATGAAAGGTTCCGCTATGGGATTATCTGATTCATTTTTTTTCACCTGTGACAGCATGAAATGTTCTGCTGTGGGATTATCTGATTCATTTTTTTCACCTGTGACAGATGTAGGACAGAGATGATCGATACTAGGAGAACATGAAAGGTTCCACTATTGGATTATCTGATTCATTTTTTTCACCTGTGACAGCAGATGTAGGACAGAGATGATCAATACTAGGAGAACATGACAGGTTCTGCTATGGGATTATCTGATTCATTTTTTTCACCTGTGACAGCAGATGTAGGACAGAGATGATCGATATTAGGAGAACATGAAAGGTTCTGCTATGAGATTATCTGATTCATTTTTTTCACCTGTGACAGTTGTAGGACAGAGATGATCGATACTAGGAGAACATGAAAGGTTCCACTATTGGATTATCTGATTCATTTTTTTCACCTGTGACAGCAGATGTAGGACAGAGATGATAGATACTAGGAGAGCATGAAAGGTTCTGCCATGGGATTATCTGATTCATTTTTTTTTAACCTGTGACAGCAGATGTAGGACAGAGATGATCGATACTAGGAGAACATGAAAGGTTCTGCTATGGGATTATCTGATTCATACTTTTTTCACCTGTGACATCAGATGTCGGACAGAGATGATCAATACTAGGAGAGCATGAAATGTTCTGCTATAGGATTATCTGATTCATTTTGTTCACCTGTGACAGCAGATGTAGGACAGGAATGATCGATACTAGGAGAACATGAAATGTTCTGCTGTGGGATTATCTGATTCATTTTTTTCACCTGTGACAGCAGATGTAGGACAGAGATGATCGATACTAAGAGAACATGAAAGCTTCTGCTATGGGATTATCTGATTCATATTTTTCACCTGCGACAGCAGATGTAGGACAGAGATGATCAATACTAGGAGAGCATGAAATGTTCTGCTATAGGATTATCTGATTCATTTTTTTCACCTGTGACAGATGTAGGACAGAGATGATCGATACTAGGAGAACATGAAAGGTTCTGCTATGGGATTATCTGATTCATTTTTTTCACCTGTGACAGCAGATGTAGGACAGAGATGATCGATATTAGGAGAACATGAAAGATTCTGCTATGGGATTATCTGATTCATTTTTTTCACCTGTGACAGCAGATGTAGGACAGAGATGATCGATACTAGGAGAACATGAAAGGTTCTGCTATGGGATTATCTGATTCATTTTTTTCACCTGTGACAGATGTAGGACAGAGATGATCGATACTAGGAGAACATGAAAGGTTCCACTATGGGATTATCTGATTCATTTTTTTCACCTGTGACAGCAGATGTAGGACAGAGATGATCGATACTAGGAGAACATGAAAGGTTCCACTATGGGATTATCTGATTCATTTTTTTTTCACCTGTGACATCAGATGTCGGACAGAGATGATCAATACTAGGAGAGCATGAAATTTTCTGCTATAGGATTATCTGATTCATTTTTTTCACCTGTGACAGCAGATGTAGGACAGGGATGATCGATACTAGGAGAACATGAAAGGTTCCGCTGTGGGATTATCTGATTCATTTTTTTTCACCTGTGACAGCAGATGTCGGACAGAGATGATCGATACTAGGAGAACATGAAAGGTTCCATTATGGGATTTTCTGATTCATTTTTTTCACCTGTGACAGCAGATGTCGGACAGAGATGATCAATACTAGGAGAGCATGAAATGTTCTGCTATAGGATTATCTGATTCATTTTTTTTTTTCACCTGTGACAGCATGAAATGTTCTACTGTGGGATTATCTGATTCATATTTTTCACCTGTGACAGCAGATGTAGGACAGAGATGATCGATACTAGGAGAACATGAAAGGTTCCACTATTGGATTATCTGATTCATTTTTTTCACCTCTGACAGCAGATGTAGGACAGAGATGATAGATACTAGGAGAGCATGAAATGTTCTGCTATAGGATTATCTGATTCATTTTTTTCACCTGTGACAGCAGATGTAGGACAGAGATGATCAATACTAGGAGAGCATGAAATGTTCTGCTATAGGATTATCTGATTCATTTTTTTCACCTGTGACAGCAGATGTAGGACAGAGATAATCGATTCTAGGAGAACATGAAAGGTTCCACTATGGGATTATCTGATTCATTTTTTTCACCTGTGACAGCAGATGTAGGACAGAGATGATCGATACTAGGAAAACATGAAAGGTTCCACTATGGGATTATCTGATTCATTTTTTTCACCTGTGGCAGCAGATGTAGGAAAGAGATGATCGATACTAGGAGAAATGAAAGGTTCTGCTATGGGATTATCTGATTCATATTTTTCACCTGTGACAGCAGATGTAGGACAGAGATGATCGATACTAGGAGAACATGAAAGGTTCCACTATGGGATTATCTGATTCATATTTTTTCACCTGTGACATTAGATGTCGGACGAATATGGTAGATGCTAGGAGAACATGAAAGGTTCCACTATGCAATTATCTGATTCATTTTTTTCAACTGTGACATCAGATGTCAGACAGAGATGATCGATATTAGGAGAACATGAAAGGTTCCGCTATGGGATTATCTGATTCATTTTTTTCACCTGTGGCAGCAGATGTAGGACAGAGATGATCGATACTAGGAGAACATGAAAGGTTCTGCTATGGGATTATCTGATTCATATTTTTTTCACTTGTGACATTAGATGTCGGACGATGATGGTAGATGCTAGGAGAATATGAAAGGTTCTGCTATAGGATTATCTGATTCGATTCACTTCTTTTCACCTGTGACATCAGGTGTCGGATGAAGATTGTAGATACTAGGGAAACATGAGAGGTTCTTCTATGGGATTATCTGATTTACCTGTAACATCAGGTGTCAGATGAAGATGGTAGATACAAAGAGAACATGAAAGGTTCTGCTATACAATTATCTGATTCATACTTTTTTTTCACCTGTGACATCAGATGTCAGATGAAGATGGTAGATGGTAAATATTAGGA
This sequence comes from Ranitomeya variabilis, assembly GCF_051348905.1. Taxonomy (NCBI): domain Eukaryota; kingdom Metazoa; phylum Chordata; class Amphibia; order Anura; family Dendrobatidae; genus Ranitomeya; species Ranitomeya variabilis. The sequence goes on from NC_135236.1 coordinate 53,083,266, forward strand.
AAACATGAAAAAAAATCTGATATGGGATTATTTGATCCTTTTTTTTCACCTGTGACATCAGATGTTAGATGAATATGGTAGATATTAGGAGGAAATGAAAGGTCCTGCCTACTATGGCATTATCTGATTCATTTTTTTTCACCTTTGACTTCAGATATTGGACAAAGATATTAGATACTAGGAGAACATAAGTTCTGCTATGGGATTATCTGATTCCCTTTTTTTACTGAGATGTTGGATGAAGATGGCAGATATTGAAGGAATATGAAAGGTTCTGCTATGAGATTATCGAATTCATTTTTTTCACGTGTGACTTCATATGTCGAATTAAGATAGTAGATACAAGGAGCATCTGAAAAATTTCTCTCTCCTGTGGGGCATTTGTTTTTGCAGTCAAAAGGCTTGCAAAAGATTAAAGGGAGGAAAATGTATTTCCAGGCATAAACACTGTTTTGACCCAGTCTGTGACACTCCAAACTACTGGTAGTTGTTTTTTCACTTGTGACAGCAGATGTTATACAAGGCTTTGATATTCCCATACATGTTATATATGGTGATTCCACCATAATTTGCAGAAGACTCTTCTAGATCTGTGTATGTAGGCTGTTTCGCTATAGGGGAAAGTGGTATGTACATATTTTTGTATGGATGTGTTCCATGTATCTCATTTACAGTCATGGCCGAAAGTGTTGACACCCTTGACATTGTTCCAGAAAAGGAAATATTTATCCCAGAGAATCATTGTAATTACACATGATTTGTTATATACACGTTTATTTCCATTGTGTGTATTGGAACCACACAAAAAAAGAGAAAAAAAGCCACATTTGACACAATTTCACACAAAACTGCAAAAATCGGCCAGACAGAATTGTTGCCACCCTCAAATTAATGTTTGGTTGCACACCTTTTGGAATAAATAATTGCAATCTCTTCCTATAACCATCAACAAACTTCTTACACTTATCAACTCGCAATTTTGACCACTTTTCTTTAACAATCTGCTCCAGGTTTGAGATTTGAAGGCACCTTCCCCCAACAGCAATTTTAAGATCTCTCCACAAGTGTTCAGTAAGATTTAGGTCCAGAATCATTGCTGGTCACTTCAGAACACTCCAGTACTTTGGGGTTATTGTCCTGCTTGAAGACCCATGACCTAGGATGCACACCCAGCTGACACTGGGCACTGCATTGTGACCCAAAATCCTTTGGTAATCTTCAGATTTCATAATGCCTTGAACACAGTGAAGGCTTCCGCTGCCAGAGGCAGCAAAACAACCCAAAAGCATCTTTGAACCTCCACCATATTTGACTGTGTTATTTTCTTTGTAGGCCTCATTCTGTTTTCGGTAAACAGTAGAATTATGTGATTTACCAAAAAGCTCTATGTTGGTCTCATCTGTCCACAAGATGTTTTCTCAAAAGCATTTTGACTTGCTCGCATACATTTTGGCAAACTGAAGTCTAGCTTTTTTGTGATTCTGTGTCCGCAGTGGGGTCCTCCTGGATTTCCTGCCATACAGTTTCATTTCATTCAGATGTCGACAGAGCTTGATTTGGGGCTGCTTATCCATCATCCGGACTATCCTGTGTTGCAACCCTTCATCAATTTTTCTCTGCCATCCACATCCAGGGAGATTAGCTACAGTGCCCTGGGTTCTAAACTTATTGATTATGCTGCACAAAGGAACATCAAGATCTCTAGAGATGGACTTGTAACCTTGAGACTTATGATATTGTTCTTTTCTCTTTCTGTTCCATGCTTAGTGTGGCACACACAGACACAATGCAAATATTGAGTCAACTTCTCCCCTTTTTATCTGGTTTCAGATATGATTTTCATATTGTCCACACCTGTTACTTGCCACTCGTGAGTTTGAACGAGCATCAAACAAAGCTTGAAACAAAGTCGTTTACCCACAATTTTGGAATGGCTCCAATTTTTGTCTGGCCCATTTTGGGGGTTTTGTGTGAAATTATCTCCAATTTTCCTTTTTTCCTCTGTTTCTTTTTTTGTGTTGCTCCAATATGCACAAAGGAAATAAACATGTGTAATTTTAATAATGTTCTGGAAGAAATGCTTCTTTTTCTGGAACATTTTCAAGGGTGCCAACACTTTCGGCCATCACTGTACATGGAGCAGCTAGTACAACGATCCGCTTCTGCTCCGACACTACCCAATATCTCTACTGGATACAGAAGCACTAGACATCAGTAGCTATGTAATTCTTGTTCAATAAATCCCCGAGAATTACTTTAAGCTTTGCAAATTGAACCATTCATTAGAAGATTACAGTAATCCAGGTGGGAAATTATGTGTATAAACTAATGTTAAGGAAACACTACAGGAAAAATGTACATGCTGTTTTGGACCTGGATGGGAAAAATCAAACTTATCTGATATTTTTTTTTCACCTATGACATGAGGCATCAGATGAGACGGCTGACATTTACTACTGTCATTATCGATGTTAATGAGCATGCTAGAGAGGCTTTTACCCTGACATCCCCCTATACTTGAAAGAGTAGGGGATGCTTATGTAATATTGAACATATAGCGTGGGTGGTGGGGGGCTATCTTTTTCTAGCTAACTCCATCTTCAGTTAGGAGGGGTAGTGCTCAACTAAATGGGCAAAGTATTATTTGATCAGCCTTTTCGGGACACAGAGTAGCCAAAGACAAAATTTAGAGAGATCCTTGTCAACAGAAAGGTGGGAGGTGGTGGAATTTAGGTGGAATTTAGGTTTATTTTTTATTGCAACATGGGACAGAGCCTCAACATAACATCAATATAAAGGAGGATATAACGAAGAGTCTTAGAATCATAGAATGTTAGAGATGGAAGGTTCCTCCAGGGTCATCGTGTCCAACCCCCTGCTCAATGCAGGGTTCACTAAACCATCTCTGGCAGATATCTGTCCAGCCTCTGTTTGAAGACTTCCATCGAAGGAGAGCTCACCACCTCTCGTAGCAGCCTATTCCACTCATGCGCCCGGGTTGGGGATTCATTGGAAGATTTGGAGATCAGGTCTTGGCTTGTTAGTAGGTAAGATCAAACTGTAGATGTCTCCTAAACACTCTGGGCCCAAGTCATCTTTTGTGATTTAATGAAGTCATTTTTCTTTTTCTTTTTTGTTTTGTATTCGCCAAATTCTTCAAAAATAGCACACGCGGTTCATACTTTTTTTTTCCTCAAAAACAAAATGTACTCACCTAAAACCAGTTTTTGTGATTTTTTTTTAGCTCCAAAAAGTTTCATATCCTTTAAAAAGTAGTATAATACGGCAAAGAAATTGCATCATTTGGTTAAAGTCACATTTCAAGAATCTTGTTTAAAAAGTCTGGATAAGCAAAGTTGTCGAAGAAAAATTTGAAAGAGGCGTGAAACGTTTTGAGAATAAAGCGCTAAACAGGAGCAAATTACTCCAAAAAACTGGAGAAACATCAATGACAAATTGGGGCCTCTGACTTCCAAATTGAAGAACTATACTAACACCGTTGAGGGAACAGATTGTGTTTTGTGGTCACACAAATAAATGATCATTTATTTTATGTAGAAGAGGCCATATCACGTAAGGCTACATGAAGAATGAAACCACATGAGTTGCGGTATTTTGTATGGAAATGTATCAATCGCACAAATCTTTCCCGAGTGGGTGATAGGGCCATAACTAAATGGTGCAATATTAGTCGAAGGGTGGTGGAGGGGATTTTAGACCCCCTGATTTGGCTCATGGATTTACATACAGGTCTAACTTAACCCCCAAGCTGAGTGAAGGCTTATCTGATTCACAAAATATTGGTCTTGGTATCGACATCCATATTTTCCTGGCAGCTGTGAGAAATTTGATTCTCATGTGTCTGCTAGTCTCCTTGATTGCCCAAATTTCTTCCCCTTTCCGGGATAGTTGTATATCTGGAAGATGAACCCAATACCGTGCAATGGCAGAGAAGGTGAAGAACATGGGGATGTCATAGACCCTGCTTCTGGTATAGCCAGTGCCAACCCAATCGCCACTCCGTCTACATAACAAATCATTTTAGTTAACTGGAGCAACTCAGGTGACAATAAAAAGGGTCATCGACGACGCTCAACTTCATCGTGGGCATGGAATAGTTCTAAAACTATCGACTGCTAATGGGTTTAAAAACAAAAAAATGACTATTCGCTTCAATTCGAGGATTTTGTATTTTTTTCTATTAGTATAGGGAAGAGTGAATTATTGCAAGGCAGAAAATTATACAAGTACAATATACAGCAATGATTCAACGAGATTTATTGTGAAGTAGGGTAATTTAAAGTAGATGAAGGATGTACAGATGATGCCACTGAGCTGGCGGCAATCAATGCCTGCTGCTGAATAAAAAGGCTTAAAAGGCCAGAGGAGATTACTTCTGTTGCGAGAAGCTGGAGAAATTGAGCACGAGGAAAGCATGAACAAAGATTGGGAAAATGGAGGATGAAGAACAAGTAGTCACATTTAGCCACACGCGTTATCATTTTGTCCAGCTGTACTGATTTTGTCAGTTGTAACAGTTCTTTTTCACTTTTGTCCATCCCATGATAGATTAAGCCATGTGAGCTTTAGACATCTGTATTGCAAGGACCTAAAACTCTATGCCTGAGAGGCATAGGCTCTGGGAGCTTCAGGTATTTTTGCAGACTTTATTCATGAAAGTGTGGAAAAGTAAACATGACAATAAAACTGGGACCGCAATGGGTGTTACCAACACCCCTTGTTAACACAGTAATAATGATTATCATGATCTGAAGAGTTGTGTGTAGAGCCAGATTAAGATTGGAGGAGTCACCAGGGCAAAATTTAATTTGTGGGAACCTATTCCTTTTGTATGACTCAGTCCCCACCTGTTCCCTTAGTGTGGGAGTGTAAAAAAGAAAACTTGACAGAGGGAACTGGACTATTCTAAAAGATTGTTTTAATATGGTATGACCAAAGTATGTGGGGAGACAGTTAAGATTTGATGCTTTAACAGGGTCCATTGCTGAGAAACCCTGGATGATATCTGCACCGTGTGACTTCATAGATTGCTGCAACTTTTGAGTCGGGGTTGTAGAGATGTAAGTAGGATTTTAATAGCCCCTTATACTTTACAAGGAAGGAGTCAGTTACTAGAATGGTGAGAAGGTGAGCTGTATAAGCCATCTAGGTCTTAAAGTTGATGGATTCCGAGGGCATGAAGGTCATGTGACCTCTCTAATAAACATTTGCTACTCTATGGGGTGAAATGAAATATTTCTGATTGCATTTGAAGTTCTTACTATGTTTCCCATTTTTATGATGTTTGAGTTCTAATATCTTCTGATAACATTTACTGACATTACACGCATGCCATCTTTTTTCATTTTTTATTCTTTTTATAGGGTCCAAGTAGAATTTTATGTAAATGAAAACTCCTTCAAGGAACGCCTTAAACTGTTCTTCATTAAAAATCAGAGATCAAGTAAGTATTTAATATACATAGACAGGAAGGAAGAGCTATGTGACATGGATAGTGATAGACAGGAGGGAGGATCTATGTGACATGGATAGTGATACAGACAAGAGGGAGGAGCTATGTGACATGGATAGTGATACAGACAGGAGGGAGGAGCTATGTGACATGGATAGTGATACAGACAGGAGGGAGGATCTATGTGACATGGATAGTGATACAGACAGGAGGGAGGAGCTATGTGACATGAATAGTGATATAGACAGGAGGGAGGAGATATGTGACATGGATAGTGATACAGACAGGAGGGAGGATCTATGTGACATGGATAGTGATAGACAGGAGGGAGGATCTATGTGACATGGATAGTGATACAGACAGGAGGGAGGAGCTATGTGACATGGATAGTGATACAGACAGGAGGGAGGAGCTATGTGACATGGATAGTGATACAGACAGGAGGGAGGATCTATGTGACATGGATAGTGATAGACAGGAGGGAGGATCTATGTGACATGGATAGTGATACAGACAGGAGGGAGGAGCTATGTGACATGGATAGTGATACAGACAGGAGGGAGGAGCTATGTGACATGGATAGTGATACAGACAGGAGGGAGGATCTATGTGACATGGATAGTGATACAGACAGGAGGGAGGAGCTATGTGACATGGATAGTGATACAGACAGGAGGGAGGATCTATGTGACATGGATAGTGATACAGACAAGAGGGAGGAGCTATGTGACATGGATAGTGATACAGACAGGAGGGAGGAGCTATGTGACATGGATAGTGATACAGACAGGAGGGAGGATCTATGTGACATGGATAGTGATACAGACAGGAGGGAGGAGCTATGTGACATGGATAGTGATACAGACAGGAGGGAGGAGATATGTGATATGGATAGTGATACAGACAAGAGGGAGGAGCTATGTGACATGGATAGTGATACAGACAGGAGGGAGGAGCTATGTGACATGGATAGTGATACAGACAGGAGGGAGGATCTATGTGACATGGATAGTGATACAGACAAGAGGGAGGAGCTATGTGACATGGATAGTGATACAGACAAGAGGGAGGAGCTATGTGACATGGATAGTGATACAGACAGGAGGGAGGAGCTATGTGACATGGATAGTGATACAGACAGGAGGGAGGATCTATGTGACATGGATAGTGATACAGACAGGAGGGAGGAGCTATGTGACATGGATAGTGATACAGACAGGAGGGAGGAGATATGTGATATGGATAGTGACACAGACAGGAGGGAGGAGATATGTGACGGCGAGTCCACTCCTTCCATTTGGTTACATAGAAATGAAGGAGGAGCTATGTGATATGGGCACCATTATTGGGAGCTCTTCTACAAGTTTCACCTTCTTCATTGCCTTTGTGCTTTCCAGGTTTAAGGGTCAGATTGTTTAACTTCTCTCTAAAGCTGCTGAGTTGCCTTCTGTACATCATACGAGTATTACTGGATGATCCAAGAGAAGGCAAAGCAAACTGGTGAGTATATCATGATCACTGATCGATGCTCTGAACTTTCATCACTTAAAGGGGAATTACAATATCTCAGGAGAGAGGATCCTGTGTATGAGCCTCTAAGGCTACAGGTATTTATACTGTAATGTTGGTCAGTTATCCAGAATCTGAGGTATAGAGCAACCCGATATCTATTGTGTATAGCCAGCTTTACTGCAGCAACCTGACCCTGAGGACTCAGCTCTTTTAGCAGGAGATACACATAAGTCCTGTACACCTCCCAGGAGGCTTTAATAAAGGGGCAGCGACCAAAAATTGCACTTAGCACGTCGTTGTTATAATGTGAATTATTATGTTCTGACGAGATATACAGCTTTCTTATAGATTTCGTATTTTATTAGCCACCACGATAACTACCCCTTTAAGGGATTTCATGGATGGTAACTGACACCTGTATTTTTGGGCTCATTATTTTATAGTCACTATTTTTGGGCTCTCTTTATAGTCAGCCTCCCTCCCTGCATCAAAATCTCTCACCCCATGTACCAGGGATCTGTCAATCCCTCGCTTCCCGCTGTTCCTGTGTGCTGCAGCCTCAACACCCTTATTTCTAGAGTCACCTCCTCTCTGTCTATGGTTCTACTCTGCTAATCATCCTATATTTTGTATTACAGCTTGGACTGTCCAAAGCAGAACTACTCTTCTCAACATAAATTTGATTGGTAAGACTTGAGGCATGACCATCTTCTTTGAAGAAAATAAGTACCGATCCACAGGTCAGGTAGGTGGTAACTTATTGTTTGGTGGACTCCGACCATTGGGAACCGTACCAATTTGAAGAATGGAGAACTTTTATCCCTATTTTAAAATGCAGCGGCGGGTGGGATGTCTGACCTCAGCTCCATTCATCCTCTTTGGGGCTTCCAGAAAAAAACAAGTGCAGCTTGAATCAGTGGTCGAGTTGACCATGTCGTCCATACCAATAGGGATAAAAGTTGCACATTCTGCCAGTCGGTGCTGGTTCCAGCCGTCGGACCCCCACCAATCAATAACTTATCACGTATCCTCAGTTCATGTTCACACGTTCAGTATTTGGTCAGTATTTTACATCAGTAAAATATCTGTATCTAGCTATCGCCCTATATCACTTCTCCCCTATGCCTCAAAACTACTGGAACAACACGTCTACCTTGAACTGTCCTCCCATCTCTCTTCTTGCTCCCTCTTTGACCGCTTACAATCTGGCTTCCGGTCACACCATTCCACTGAAACTGCCCTAACTAAGGTCACCAATGACCTCTTAACCACCAAGAGCAAGCGACACTACTCTGTTCTCCTCCTCGACCTGTCGGCTGCCTTTGACACAGTGGACCATTCCCTATTATTACAGACCCTCTCATCCCTTGGCATCACAGACTTGGCCCTATCCTGGATCTCCTCATACCTAACAGACCGGACATTCAGCGTCTCCCACTCACACACCACCTCCTCACCTCGCCCCCTATCTGTCGGAGTCCCACAAGGTTCAGTCCTTGGGCCCCTGCTCTTCTCCATTTACACCTTTGGCCTGGGACAGTTCATAGACTCTCATGGCTTTCAGTATCACCTCTATGCTGATGACACACAGATCTACATCTCTGGACCAGATATCACCTCCCTACTAACCAGAATCCTTCAATGTCTGTCCACTATTTCATCCTTCTTCTCCGCTAGATTTCTCAAACTTAACATGGACAAAACAAAATTCATCATCTTTCCCCCATCTCACGCGACCCCCCCAACGAACCTATCCATTACAGTAAATGGCTGCCCACTCTCCCCAGTCCCACAAGCTCGCTGCCTCGGGGTAATCCTTGACGCTGATCTCTCCTTCAAACCACATATCTAAGCCCTTTCCACTTCCTGCCGACTTCAACTCAAAAATATTTCACGAATCCGTTCATTCCTCAACCAAGAATCTGCAAAAACCCTAGTCCATGCCCTCATCATCTCTCGCCTTGACTACTGCAACCTCCTGCTCTGTGGCCTCCCCTCGAACACTCTCGCACCCCTCCAATCTATTCTAAACTCTGCTGCCCGACTAATCCACCTGTCCCCCCGCTATTCTCCGGCCTCTCCCCTCTGTCAATCCCTTCACTGGCTCACCATTGCCCAGAGACTCCAGTACAAAACCCTAACGATGACATACAAAGCCATCCACAACCTGTCTCCTCCATACATCTGTGACCTCGTCTCCCGGTACTTACATACATGCAACCTCCGATCCTCACAAGATCTCCTTCTCTACTCCCCTCTTATCTCCTCTTCCCACAATCGTATACAAGATTTCTCTCGCGTATCACCCCTACTCTGGAACCCTCTACCACAACACATCAGACTCTCGCCTACCATCAAAATCTTCAAAAAGAATCTGAAGACCCACCTCTTCCGACAAGCCTACAACCTGCAGTAACCACCGATCAACCAACCGCTGCACGATCAGCTCTATCCTCACCTACTGTATTTTCACCCATCCCTTGTAGATTGTGAGCCTTCGCGGGCAGGGTCCTCACTCCTCCTCCTACCAGTGGTCCTCACTCCTACCAGTTATGACTTGTATTGGTTAAGATTATTGTACTTGTTTTTATTATGTATACCCCTCCTCACTTGTAAAGCGCCATGGAATAAATGGCGCTATAACAATAAATAATAATAATAATAATAATAATCAGTATTTGTAAGCCAAAATCAGGAGTGAAAAAATCAGAGTATAATAGAAACACGTGCACCACTTCTGCATTTTTCACCGTCTCTAGGTTTTGAAGGCTTTAAAATACTGATGTAACATAGTGACCAAATTCTGAATGTGTGAGCATGGCCTTAGGATAGGTGATTACTTATTTTCACTGGAGAACCCGTGTATTTTTGCTACTGTGTAATAGTCACAGGACAGGGAGGGATTAAATGTCCAAGTATTTAATATCTACTGGAAATAAGGAGTATTACCCTTATTGGTATCAGAGAGAACAAGTGACCTCCATACACAACACAATCCACTATACAAAGACCAATAATACCACATACAAGGAAGAAATACCACCACACCATGACCTAACCATGTATTATCACCACACAGTGACCAAATAATACCACATACAAGGGACAAAAACCAACACACCATACCCGGTACACCTTACCACCAAATAGTACCAAATAATAACACATACAGTGGACAAATACTGCCACATCATGACTGGATCACATATTACCATCACATAGTGACCAAATAATATTAAGTACAAAAGACCAATACTACTACACCATGACTGGAGTACATATTACCACCATGTGGTGACCAATTAATACTACATACAAGGGAGATATACCACCACTCCATGACCAGACCACATATCACCAAATATTGACCAAATAATACCACATACAAGAGAGAAATACTGACACACCATGACCAGAGAAAGACAACATATTACCTCTACATAGTGACTGAATAATACCACATACAAGAAAAAAGTACCGCCACACCATGACCAGATCGCATATTTCCACTACATACACAAGTGGTCAAAATTGTTGGTACCCCTCGTTTTGATGACCGAAAAACCCACAATGGTCACAGAAATAACTTGAATCTGACAAAAGTAATAATAAATGAAAATCTATGAAAATGAACAAATGAAAGTCAGACATTGCTTTTCAACCATGCTTCCACAGAGGTTTAAAAAAAATTAAACTCATGAAACAGGCCTGGACAGAAATGATGGCACTCCTGAAAATAATGTAACAAAAGGGACATGTTAAATCACGGTGTGTCCACTAACTAGCATCACAGGTGTCTACAATCTTGGAATCGGTGAGTGGACGGTATATAGGGCTACAGATACTCACTGTGCTGTTTGGTGACGTGGTGTGTACAATGACTGATAACACCTCTATATACAGTAGATAACACAGGATCTACCATTCCCAATAGGTGATATCACAGCTCACCTCCTCCTCCTGTACAATGACTGATAACACCTCTATATACAGCAGATAACACAGGATCCACCATTCACAATAGGAGATGTCACAGCTCACCTCCTCCTCCTGTACAATGACTGATAACACCTCTATATACAGTAGATAACACAGGATCCACCATTCCCAATAGTTGATGTCACAGCTCACCTCCTCCTTCTGTACAATGACTGATAACACCTCTATATACAGTAGATAACACAGGATCCACCATTCACAATAGGTGATATCACAGCCCACCTCCTCCTCCTGTTCAATGACTGAAAACACCTCTATATACAGTAGATAACACAGGATTCACCATTCACAATAGGTGATGTTACAGCTCACCTCCTCCCCCTGTACAATGACTGATAACACCTTTATATACAGTAGATAACACAGGATCCACCATTCACAATAGGTGATATCACAGCTCACCTCATCTGTTGTGAATTCCGTTCTCGGGCTCCCTCCTGTGGTCATGAGTGGTACTGTGTGAGTTCTGTTCTTGGGCTCCCTCTGGTGGCCTTTAGCGATATGGCTGGTCTGTAGCAGGGCTCAGTTGCCTCATTTCCTGCTATGCTGGTTCCTATTTAACTCACCTGGACCTTCACTTGTTGCCTGCTGTCGTTGTATTCAGTCCTGGTTCTGATCTCTCCTGGACCTCCCTTGTGACCTGTCTCCTTCTGGAGAAGCTAAGTCTTGCTGGTTCATTTTGCTCATTATTTCCTTGAAAACGTTTCTCAGTATATGATGAGTTCAGTCCAGCTTGCTTTTATGTGATTTTTTCGCTTGCTGGTAGTTCTGGGGTGCAGAGTGCGTCCCTCACATTGTGAGTCGGTGTGGGGGTTCTTGTATTCTCTGCGTGGATAGTTTTTGATAGTTTGGTACTGACCGCACAGATCCCTTGCTATCTTCTGTCTTTCTAGTGTTAGCGGGCCTCATTTGCTAAACCTGTTTCATTTCTACGTTTGTATTTTCCCCTTAACTCACCGTTATTATTTGTGGGGGGCTGTCTAAACTTTGGGGTTATTTCTCTGAGGCAAGTGAGGTCTTTGCTTTCTCTCTAGGGGTAGCTAGTTTCTTAGGCTGTGAAGAGGCGTCTAGGTTTTTAGGTAACGCTCCACGGCTGCCTTTAGTGTGTGTGGATAGGATCAGGGTTGCGGTCAGTATAGCTCCCACATCCCCAGAGCTTGTCCTAATATTCCGGTTTACCTGTCAGGTCAGTTTTGTGATCCTACCACCGGATCATAACAGTACAGCAGGCCTACAAAGTGTTAATGCATCGCAGAAGAGGGATAAGAGAAGTCCTGAGGTCATTTTTTTTTTCTTCCTCTGCAGTGTGTCTATCTTCTCTCCTCCCCTTAATCTCTGGGTGGTTATGAATTCAGCGGCAGATATGGACATTCAGAGTCTGTCTTCTAGTGTGGATCATCTCACTGCGAGGGTACAAGGCATTCAGGATTATGTAGTTCGCAGTCCTATGTCAGAGCCTAAAATACCAATTCCTGAGCTGTTCTCTGGAGATAGATCTAGGTTTTTGAACTTTAAAAATAATTGCAAATTATTCCTTTCTCTGAGACCTCGTTCCTCTGGTGACTCTGTTCAGCAAGTTAAAATTGTTTTTTCTTTGTTACGTGGTGACCCTCAAGATTGGGCATTCTCTCTGGCACCAGGAGATCCTGCATTGCTAAATGTGGATGCGTTTTTTCTGGCGCTTGGATTGCTTTATGAGGAACCTAACTCAGTAGACCAGGCAGAAAAGGTTTTGCTGGCTCTCTCTCAGGGTCAGGATGAAGCAGAGGTTTACTGTCAGAGGTTTAGGAAGTGGTCTGTGCTCACTCAATGGAATGAGTGTGCCCTGGCAGCGATTTTCAGAAAGGGTCTTTCTGAAGCCCTTAAGGATGTTATGGTGGGGTTCCCCACGCCTGCGGGTCTGAATGAGTCAATGTCTTTGGCCATTCAGATTGATCGGCGTTTGCGGGAGCGCAAACCTGTGCACCATCTGGCGGTATTTTCTGAGCAGAAACCTGAGTCTATGCAATGTGACAGGATTCTGACCAGAATTGAACGGCAAAATCACAGACGTCAGAATGGGTTGTGCTTTTACTGTGGTGATTCTGCTCATGTTATCTCAGAGTGTTCTAAGTGCACAAAAAGGTTCTCTAAGTCTGTCACCATTGGTACTGTACAGCCTAAATTCATTTTGTCTGTTACTTTGATTTGCTCTCTGTCATCCTACTCAGTTATGGCTTTTGTGGATTCAGGCGCTGCCCTGAATTTGATGGATTTGTCATTTGCCAGGCGCTGTGGTTTTATCTTGGAGCCTTTACAATTCCCTATTCCACTAAAGGGAATTGATGCTACGCCATTGGCCAAGAATAAACCTCAGTACTGGACTCAAGTGACCATGTGCATGACTCCTGCACATCAGGAGGTGATTCGCTTTCTTGTGCTACATAATTTGCATGATGTTGTCGTGTTGGGTCTGCCATGGCTGCAGGCTCATAATCCAGTCCTGGATTGGAAAGCAATGTCTGTATCAAGTTGGGGTTGCCAGGGAATTCATGGCGATACTCCTTTGGTGTCAATTGCTTCTTCTACTCTTTCTGAAGTCCCTGAATTTTTGTCGGACTACCAGGATGTATTTGATGAGCCCAAATCCAGTGCCCTACCTCCTCATAGGGATTGTGATTGTGCTATAAATTTGATTCCTGGTAGTAAGTTCCCTAAGGGACGACTTTTCAATTTGTCTGTGCCAGAACATGCCGCTATGCGGAGTTATATAAAGGAGTCTTTGGAGAAAGGGCATATTCGCCCGTCCTCGTCCCCTTTGGGTGCGGGGTTCTTTTTTGTGGCCAAGAAGGATGGTTCTCTGAGACCTTGTATAGATTATCGCCTTCTAAATAAAATCACGGTCAAATTTCAGTACCCTTTGCCACTGTTGTCCGATCTGTTTGCTCGGATTAGGGGGGCCAGTTGGATCACCAAGATAGATCTTCGTGGAGCGTATAATCTTGTGCGCATAAAGCAGGGCGATGAATGGAAAACAGCATTTAATACGCCCGAAGGCCATTTTGAGTACTTGGTGATGCCTTTTGGGCTTTCTAATGCCCCCTCTGTGTTTCAGTCCTTCATGCACGACATCTTCCGAGAGTATCTGGATAGATTTATGATTGTGTACCTGGATGATATTTTGGTCTTTTCTGATGATTGGGAATCTCATGTGAAGCAGGTCAGGATGGTATTTCAGGTCCTGCGTGCCAATGCCTTGTTTGTGAAGGGCTCTAAATGTCTCTTCGGAGTCCAGAAGGTTTCCTTTTTGGGCTTTATTTTTTCTCCTTCTACTATTGAGATGGATCCAGTCAAGGTCCAGGCTATTTATGACTGGACTCAACCTACATCAGTGAAGAGTCTTCAGAAGTTCTTGGGTTTTGCTAATTTTTACCGTCGCTTCATCACTAATTTTTCTAGTGTGGTTAAGCCTTTGACGGATTTGACCAAGAAGGGTTCTGATGTGACGAATTGGTCTCCTGCGGCCGTGGAGGCCTTTCAGGAGCTGAAACGTCGGTTTTCTTCGGCTCCTGTCTTGCGCCAGCCGGATGTCTCTCTTCCCTTTCAGGTCGAGGTTGATGCTTCTGAGATTGGAGCAGGGGCTGTCTTGTCGCAGAAAAGCTCTGATGGCTCCGTGATGAGACCATGTGCTTTCTTTTCAAGAAAGTTTTCGCCTGCCGAGCGGAATTATGATGTTGATAATCGGGAGTTGTTGGCAATGAAGTGGGCATTTGAGGAGTGGCGACATTGGCTTGAGGGAGCCAAGCATCGTGTGGTGGTCTTGACGGATCACAAGAATTTGACTTATCTCGAGTCTGCCAAACGGTTAAATCCTAGACAGGCTCGATGGTCGCTGTTTTTTTCACGTTTCGATTTCGTGCTTTCATATCTTCCGGGTTCGAAAAACGTGAAGGCTGATGCCCTTTCTAGGAGTTTTGTGCCTGACTCCCCGGAAGTTTCTGAACTGGCTGGTATCCTCAGAGAGGGGGTGATTTTGTCTGCCATCGCTCCTGATTTGCGACGGGTGCTGCAGGAATTTCAGGCCAATAGACCTGACCGTTGTCCACCGGAGAGACTGTTTGTCCCGGACAGATGGACCAGTAGAGTTATTTCCGAGGTTCATTCTTTGGTGTTGGCGGGTCATCCTGGGATTTTTGGTACCAGGGATTTGGTGGCTAGGTCCTTTTGGTGGCCTTCCTTGTCGCGGGATGTGCGTTCCTTTGTGCAGTCCTGTGGGATTTGTGCTCGGGCTAAGCCTTGCTGTTCTCGTGCCAGTGGGTTGCTTTTGCCTTTGCCTGTCCCGAAGAGGCCTTGGACGCATATTTCCATGGATTTTATTTCGGATCTTCCTGTCTCTCAGAGGATGTCTGTCATCTGGGTGGTTTGTGATCGTTTTTCTAAAATGGTCCATTTGGTGCCCTTGCCTAAGTTGCCTTCCTCCTCCGATTTGGTTCCACTGTTTTTTCAGAATGTGGTTCGTTTGCATGGTATTCCGGAGAACATTGTGTCTGACAGAGGATCCCAGTTTGTGTCCAGATTTTGGCGGTCCTTTTGTGCTAAGATGGGCATTGAATTGTCTTTTTCGTCGGCTTTCCATCCTCAGACGAATGGCCAAACCGAACGAACTAATCAGACCTTGGAAACTTGTCTGAGATGTTTTGTTTCTGCTGATCAGGATGATCGGGTGACTTTTTTGCCATTGGCTGAGTTCGCCCTCAATAATCGGGCTAGTTCTGCATCTTTGGTTTCACCTTTTTTTTGCAATTCTGGTTTTTCCTCAGGTCAGGTTGAGCCTTCTGACTGTCCTGGGGTGGATTCTGTGGTGGATAGGTTGCAGCAGATTTGGAACCACGTGGTGGACAATTTGACGTTGTCACAAGAGAAGGCTCAGCGCTTTGCTAACCGCCGTCGCTGTGTGGGTGCCCGACTTCGTGTGGGGGATTTGGTATGGTTGTCTTCTCGTTATGTCCCTATGAAGATTTCCTCTCCTAAGTTCAAGCCTCGTTTCATCGGTCCTTATAAGATTTTGGAAATCCTCAACCCTGTGTCATTTCGGTTGGACCTCCCAACATCGTTTGCCATTCATAATGTGTTCCATAGGTCATTGTTGCGGAGATATGTGGTGCCTGTGGTCCCTTCTGTTGATCTTCCTGCTCCGGTCTTGGTCGAGGGGGAGTTGGAGTATGTGGTGGAGAAGATCTTGGATTCTCGTATTTCAAGACGGAAGCTTCAGTACTTGGTTAAGTGGAAGGGCTATGGTCAGGAGGATAATTCCTGGGTTGTCGCCTCCGATGTCCATGCTGCCGATTTGGTTCGTGCCTTTCATTCGGCTCGTCCTGATCGGCCTGGGAGCTCTGGTGAGGGTTCGGTGACCTCTCCTCAAGGGGGGGTACTGTTGTGAATTCCGTTCTCAGGCTCCCTCCTGTGGTCATGAGTGGTACTGTGTGAGTTCTGTTCTTGGGCTCCCTCTGGTGGCCTTTAGCGATATGGCTGGTCTGTAGCAGGGCTCAGTTGCCTCATTTCCTGCTATGCTGGTTCCTACTTAACTCACCTGGACCTTCACTTGTTGCCTGCTGTCGTTGTATTCAGTCCTGGTTCTGATCTCTCCTGGACCTCCCTTGTGACCTGTCTCCTTCTGCAGAAGCTAAGTCTTGCTGGTTCATTTTGCTCATTATTTCCTTGAAAACATTTCTCAGTATATGATGAGTTCAGTCCAGCTTGCTTTTATGTGATTTTTTCGCTTGCTGGTAGTTCTGGGGTGCAGAGTGCGTCCCTCACATCGTGAGTCAGTGTGGGGGTTCTTGTATTCTCTGCGTGGATAGTTTTTGATAGTTTGGTACTGACCGCACAGATCCCTTGCTATCTTCTGTCTTTCTAGTGTTAGCGGGCCTCATTTGCTAAACCTGTTTCATTTCTACGTTTGTATTTTCCCCTTAACTCACCGTTATTATTTGTGGGGGGCTGTCTAAACTTTGGGGTTATTTCTCTGAGGCAAGTGAGGTCTTTGCTTTCTCTCTAGGGGTAGCTAGTTTCTCAGGCTGTGAAGAGGCGTCTAGGTTTTTAGGTAACGCTCCACGGCTGCTGTTATGAACTATACTTTTGGGGCTCCCTCTTGTGGTCACTCGCGGTATGGTTCTTGGATCTCTTTCCCCAGGTTTGTAGTCACCTGCTTCGTTAAGACTCTGGGTGTTTCTATTTAAACTTCCTGGAGTCTCAGTTCATTGCCTGGCATCCATGTAATCAGTCCTTGTCTGGTTGCTCTTGTCTACTGGTCCTGATTTTTGCAACACAAGCTAAGTCCTGCTTTCTTGTTTTTGTTTATTTTGTATTATTCTGTTTTTGTCCAGCTTGTTCATAATGTGATTCCTGATTTTGCTGGAAGCTCTTAGGGGTGCTGATATTCTCCCCCCATACCGTTAGTCGGTACGGGGGTTCTTGGATATTCAGTGTGGATATTTTGGTAGGGTTTTTTGCTGACCACATAAGTCCGCTTTCTATATTTCTGCTATTATTTAGTGGGCCTCTCTTTGCTGAATCTAGTTCATACTTACGTTTGTCTTTTCCTCTTACCTCACCGTTATTATTTGTTGGGGGCCTGTATCTACTTTGGGGTATTTCTCTGGAGGCAAGTGAGGTCTGTATTTTCTCTGAGAGGGTTAGTTAGATCTCCGGCTGGCGCGAGACGTCTAGAACCAACGTAGGCACGTTCCCCGGCTGCTATTATTTGTGGGCTAGGATCAGGTATGTGGTCAGCTCAGTTACCACCTCCCTAAGAGCTAGTTTTTATGTTTGCAGACTTTGCTGAAGACCCTGCGATCCTCTGCCATTAGGATCACAACAGGCTGCCTTTAGTGTGTGTGGATAGGATCAGGGTTGCGGTCAGTATAGCTCCCACATCCCCAGAGCTTGTCCTAATATTCCAGTTTACCTGTCAGGTCAGTTTTGTGATCCTACCACCGGATCATAACACTCATCCTCCTGTTCAATGACTGATAACACCTCTATATACAGTAGATTACACAGTATTCACCATTCACAATAGGTGATGCACAGCTCACCTCCTCCTCTTGTACAATGACTGATAACACCTCTATATACAGTAGATGACACAGGATCCACCATTCACAATAGATGATATCACAGCTCCCCTCCTCCTCCTGTACAATGACTGTTAACACCTCTATGTACAGTAGATGACACAGGATTCACCATTCACAATAGGTGATGTTACAGCTCACCTCTTCCCCTGTACAATGACTGATAACAGCTCTATATACAGTAGATAACACAGGATCCACCATTCACAATAGGTGATGTCACAGCTCACCTCCTCCTCCTCCTGTACAATGACTGATAACACCTCTATATACAGTAGATAACACAGGATCCACCATTCCCAATAGGTGATGTCACAGCTCACCTCCTCCTCCTGTACAATGACTGATAACACCTCTATATACAGTAGATAACACAGGATCCACCATTCACAATAGGTGATATCACAGCCCACCTCCTCCTCCTGTACAATGACTGATAACACCTCTATATACAGTAGATAACACAGGACTCACCATTCACAATAGGTGATGTTACAGCTCACCTCCTCCCCCTGTACAATGACTGGTAACACCTCTATATACAGTAGATAACACAGGATCCACCATTCACAATAGGTGATATCACAGCTCACCTCATCCTCCTGTACAATGACTGATAACACCTCTATATACAGTAGATTACACAGGATTCACCATTCACAATAGGTTACGCACAGCTCTCCTCCTCCTATACAATGACTGATAACACCTCTATATACAGTAGATGACACAGGATCCACCATTCACAATAGATTATATCACAGCTCCCCTCCTCCTCCTGTAAAATGACTGTTAACACCTCTATGTACAGTAGATGACACAGGATTCACTATTCACAATTGGTGATGTTACAGCTCACCTCTTCCCCTGTACAATGACTGATAACAGCTCTATATACAGTAGATAACACAGGATCCACCATTCACAATAGGTGATATCACAGCTCACCTCCTCCTCCTGCACAATGACTGATAACACCTCTCTATACAGTAGATAACACAGGATTCACCATTCACAATAGGTGATGTTACAGCTCACCTCCTCGCCCTGTACAATGACTGATAACGCCTCTATGTACAGTAGATAACACAGGATCCACCATTCACAATAGATGATATCACAGCTCACCTCCTCCCCTGTACAATGACTGATAACAGCTCTATATACAGTAGATAACACAGGATCCACCATTCACAATAGATGATGTCACAGCTCACCTCATTCTCCTGTACAATGACTGATAACACCTCTATATACAGTAGATAACACAGGATTCACCATTCACAATAGATGATAATACAGCTCACCTCCTCCTCCTGTACACTGACTGGTAACACCCCTATATACAGCAGATAACCCAGGATCCACCATTAACAATAGGTGATATCACAGCTCACCTCCTCCTCCTCCTGTACAATGACTGATAACAGCTCTGTATACCGTAGATAACACAGCATCCACCATTCACAATAGATGATGTCACAGCTCACCTCCTCCTCCTGTACATTGACTGATAACACCTCTATATACAGTAGATAACACAGGATCCACCATTCACAATAGGTGATATCACAGCCCACCTCCTCCTCCTCTGCAATGACTGATAACACCTCTATATACAGTAGATAACACAGGATCCACCATTCACAATAGGTGATGTCACAGCTCACCTCCTCCTGTACAATGACTGATAACACCTCTAGATACAGTATATAACACAGGATCCACCATTCACAATAGGTGATGTCACAGCTCACCTTCTCCTCCTGTACGATGACTGATAACACCTCTATATACAGTAGATAACACAGGATCCACCATTCACAATAGGTGATGTCACAGCTCACCTCCTCCTCCTGTACAATGACTGATAACACCTCTATATACAGTAGATAACACAGGATTCACCATTCACATTAGGTGATGTCACAGCTCACCTCCTCCTCCTGTACAATGACTGATAACACCTCTATATACAGTAGATAACACAGGATCCACCATTCACAATAATTGATGTCACAGCTCACCTCCTCTTCCTGTACAATGACTGATAACACCTCTATATACAGTAGATAACACAGGATTCACCATTCACAATAGGTGATGTCACAGCTCACCTCCTCCTGTACAATGACTGATAACACCTCTAGATACAGTATATAACACAGGATCCACAATTCACAATAGGTGATGTCACAGCTTACCTCCTCCTCCTGTACAATGATTGATAACACCTCTATATACAGTAGATAACACAGGATCCACCATTCCCTATAGGTGGTATCACAGCTCACCTCCTCCTCCTGTATTATATTTAACATTATAGATTGTTAAAAATAAAAATGATCAAAATAACAAAATGCATTTAACATAAAAACTTGACGTAAACCATATGTAATTTTCTAACTACGCATTCCCTTCTCAGGACATAACTGGAATGACCATATGGCTTTACACAAGCTGTACTTTTTCCACTAATCTACTGGCTGACACTAATAGTCCAGAAAGTGTACCGTGTCCGATATAACATTTCTGTCTGGAGGACCTGACATCTACATATAGCAAAATTGAAATCTTCTTCAAAACGTCAATTGAAATGTTACTAATACAATAATGATTTATTTTCCAGGACTCCTATTATTTGGGTAAACAGACCAGTTCCTTTGTGGGGTCTTCAGGTAAATTTCACAGAATATTACTATTATGTGGTCCCTGTATATCACTATTATGTGGTCCCTGTATATCACTATCATGTGATCCCTGTATAGCACTATCATGTGGTCCCTGTATATCACTATTATGTGATCCCTGTATTTCACTATTATGTGGTCCCTGTATATCTCTATTATGTGGTCCCTGTATAGCACTATTATGTGGTCCCTGCATAGCACTATTATGTGATCCCTGTATTTCACTATTATGTGGTCCCTGTATATCTCTATTATGTGGTCCCTGTATAGCACTATTATGTGGTCCCTGCATAGCACTATTATGTGGTCCCTGCAGAGCATTATTATGTGGTCCCTGTATAGCACTATTATGTGGTCCCTGTATATCTCTATTATGTGGTCCCTGTATAGCACTATTATGTGGTCCCTGCATAGCACTATTATGTGGTCCCTGCAGAGCATTATTATGTGGTCCCTGTATAGCACTATTATGTGGTCCCTGTATAGCACTATTATGTGATCCCTGTATAGCATTATTATGTGGTCCCTGTATAGCACTATTATGTGGTCCCTGTATAGCACTATTATGTGGTCCCTGTATAGCATTATTATGTGGTCCCTGTATAGCACTATTATGTAGTCCCTGTATAGCACTATTATGTGGTCCCTGTATGGCATTATTATGTGGTCTCTGTTTATCACTATTATGTGGTCCCTGTATATCACTATTATGTGGTTCCTGTATGGCACTATTATGTGGTTCCTGTATGGCACTATTATGTGGTCCCTGTATAGCACTATTATGTGGTCCCTTTATAGCACTATTATATGGTCCCTGTAAAGCAGGAGAAGGCTATAAGAAAATAGCAAACCAGTTTCAATTTGCCCTTTCCTTAGTACAAAATGTAATTAATAAATGGCAGTTACCAGAAACAGTGGAGGCCAAGATAAGATCTAGAAGACCAAGCAAAATTTTATTGCGTGCTGATCGTAGGATTGCTAGAGAGGAAAATCAGAATCCCTGGACTGCAAAAGACCTTCAGAAAGATTTAGCAGACTCTGGAGTTGTGGTAAATTGTTCTACTGTTCAGAGACACCTGCACAAATATGGCCTTCATGGAAGAGTCATCAGAAGAAAAACTCTCCTGCATCCTCAATTTCAGTAAACTAAATAGCAAAGCCACTAGAGAATTCTTATGCAAAAGATGAACTGGTATAGTAATCTACAAATCTAACATAATGACTAATACCTAAAATAAATTCTTTATTAATAATTCTATAAAAACTTTTAGACAAATTGCCACAGACCTGCAGCCCGAAAAACAAAAAACACGTACAAAAGCTCCTAGTACCCCCTACTGCTCCCTGATGCACCCTTCCTACCAGCGGAGGTTGGCACCCTAGCTTGTACGCAATGTGGCGCCCCTGCTCACCGACGGCTCACCCTGGATACAATCTGTTGAACCCTAGATAAGTGATAAATATGCAACCAATACACAACAACTAAACTAGTCAACAGAAAATTGTGCCATACAGATATAGAGTATCTAAAGGAGGAGGAGGAGGGTAGAGAGTGATCAAGTAAAGAAGGTGATGTCTTACCAATAATATCAGACACTATACATCTTACTTATTCAGTAAGGAGCCAAATGTGAACACATACTGATACAAATAACACAACTGACTAGAAAATAAATGGAAAACCCAGACCTAGAAGGAATATCACAAGGGCAAGGGTGAAACAACACAGCAATAAAAAAAATTGAAGGCCTTTGCTAACTGGCCCTATATTCACCCTATTGCCACTGTCCCTGCCTGACAGCGGAGGTTGGCACCCTATAACCCAACGCAAATGGCACCCCCGCTCTCGTCGGCTCACCCTCAGTTACCCTACGGTTACGGCAGACACAAGTTCCAGTCACTGGGTTAATTGCTTTTACTGGTACAGTGTCATACTGGTCCCAAATAGCTAGAACCTGCCCTATAAATTGTGCATTAGACCGGTACCACGGCTGACATGTTACTGGGAGCCAAATCAGAAAGTGTCCCCATAAACAACAAATGGTTCAATATTGCAGCTCTCCCTTATTACACAAAGCCCAGAAATACCCTGGGAGGAGGAATATAATGCCATGAATGCCTTGGAGGGAAATAAGGATATTATTATAAAACCCTTAGACAAAGGGGGTAATCTGGTCATCCTCGATCATAAAACGTATGTTAGCATATGTAAACTTATCCTAGGTGATAGAGATACTTATGGGATATTGGATTTTAACCCTACTGCCGAATTCACTAAGACACTCATGGTAATATTGGATGGTGGTTTAGAGGAGAAATTGATTTCAGATAGTGAGTACAAATTTATGGCACCTCGGGCCCCCACGATTCCTAAGTTTTATGCTATGCCAAAATCCACAAGGGGCTTGCCCCATTGAGGGGATGCCCCATTGTGACGGGTGGGTTCCCTAAGTTAAAATGTGGGGATCTATGTGGATCATATCCTTCGACCTTTTGTTACCTCTCTCCCCTCCTATGTGAGAGACACGTCGGATTTGCTGTGTAAGATTGATGGCATCTGTGTTGATAGAGGAACACTATTATGTTCAATAGACGTTGAAGCTCTGTACAGCAGCATCCCACACCTGATGTGTTATGATCCGGTGGTAGGATCTCAAAACTGACCAGACACATATGACCAGAATATAAGGACAAGTTCTGGGGATGTGGAAGCTATACTGACCGCAATCCTGATCCTATCCACACACACTAAAGGCAGCCGTGGAGCGTTCTTAAAAACCTTGACACCTCTTCACAGCTTGAGAAACTGACTACCCCTAGAGAGAAAGCAAAGACCTCACTTGCCTCAGAGAAATAACCCCAAACTTTTAGAGAGCCCCCCACAAATAATAACGGTGAGTTAAGGGCAAAATACAAACGTAGAAATGAAACAGGTTTAGCAAATGAGGCCCGCTAACACTAGATAGATAGGAAATAGATAGGAGTCTGTGCGGTCAGTACAAAAACTATCAAAAATAAGCCACGCAGAGAATGCAAGAACCCCCACACCGACTCACGATGTGGGGGGCGCACTCTGCACCCCAGAACTAACCAGCAAGCGAAAAATCACATAAAAGCGAGCTGGACTGAACTCATCATTTACAGAGAAACGTTTTCAAGGAAATAATGAGCAAAATGAACAAGCAAACTTAGCTTCTCCAGCAGGAGACTGGTCACAAGGAATATTCAGGAGAGCTGAGATACAGGACTGAATACACCGACAGCAGGCAACAAGTGAAGGTCCAGGTGAATTAAATAGGCCCAGCATAGCAGGAAATGAAGCAGCTGAGCCCAGCCACAGACCAGCCATATCGCTAAAGGCCACCAGAGGGAGCCCAAGAACAAACTCACACAGTACCACTCATGACCACAGGAGGGAGCCCGAGAACGGAATTCACAACACTGATGGGTCTTAAATCCAGGGTGGTGTACTTTAGTAGACATAATGATTTCACATTGAAATTAATGGAGTACATTTTGACTCATAATTTCTTTCTTTTTGACGGCAAGTACTTCCACCAGCGTAGGGGGACCGCGATGGGGTGCTCTTGTGCGCCTTCGTACGCTAACCTTCCCCTGTGCTGGTGAGAGGAAATGATCGTCTTTCTGGATGTGGAAGTCTGGTGGGCAGAGAAAATTTCAGCTTGGTATCGTTACATAGACGACGTGTTTGTCATCTGGGGTGGTTCAGAGAATGAGTTTGAAAGATTCATACAAGAACTAAATATCAATACCATTGGTTTACATTTTACTTCTGAATGCCATCAAAGTGAACTAGCATTTCTTGATGTAACGATTAGCAAAAATGAATCGGGTTTCTTGGATACTAGGGTGTATCGCAAACCAACAGCCACTAATGCCCTTCTGAGGTGTGACAGCCACCACCCTGTCTTCCTTAAGAGGGGTATTCCCCATGGACAGTACCTCCGTATTAGGAGAAATTGTTCCCAGGAAGGAACTTTTAGGGCACAGGCGTATGACTGAGAGACCGTTTTAGGGAGCGGGGAGACCCAGACTGGGTGTTGAACCCGGGCGTTTAGAAATGCCCTTCAGAGAGAAAGATGTACATTTCTACAACCCCATGATCAACAAATTGTCAGTAATGCCTGTAGAGTTATTGGTACATACGATAGCCAATCAGACAATGTTTATAGGATTCTTAGGAAACATTGGCAGATCTTGCAGGCAGACATTACCCTTGAGGATTTTATTCCCTCCCAGCCTCAAATTACCTTTCGGAAGGGGAGGTCCCTCAAGGACCGATTGGTGCATCTGGCTTGATAGGAAAGTTTGTGGCACATTTTGATGTGGTAACTGCTCCTTCTGCAAAGTGATCTTACCAGGCAAAAGCTTTTTGAGTGCTTCAACAAGTCGGAGATTCTTTACAAGGGATTTTGCTAACTGTAAGACAACAGTAGTTATTTATATGGCAACATGCTCCTGTCCTATGAATTATATAGGTAAAGCTAAGAGGGAATTCAGGAAACGGATAAGTGAACATCTGGGAGATGTGAGAAGTAAAAGAGACACCCCTATAGCTAGACACATGTGGGAGTGCCACCAAGGTATTGAAGACATTCTCAGATTCTGTGTATTGGAAGTAGTCAGACCAAATGGCCGACAGGGCGACTGGGACAAACTACTATTACAAAAAGAATCCCAGTGGATCTTTAGAATGGAGTCAGTAACCCCTATGGGGTTAAATGAACAACTTACCTATAGCTGCTTTATTTGAAACTATTTTGTTTGTTAAGTCGTTGTTATTTACAGCGACTACTCTACCCATTATTTTATGGTCATCTGGCCTTATGGCATACACTTATGAGATAGTGTGTGAGCACCTTCGGGAGATTGATATAGCTCCTCCTGTTCTATCAATATATAATTATGACAAATGTTCCGTAATATGGTTGGGGCTATTAGAGGTGACCATAATCCACTGGGATCGCTGAATCTTTCCTCCTTGTATTAGAAGTGTTGGGAGAAAGATACCTGTCGCTCAGGCCCTTCTGGGCTTTGGGTTTGAGGAAGGCACTTCTAAAACAGTGTGGAATTTGGAGAAGCCATCACCGTTGTCACACAGTGGTATTTTGACCAGTGCGCATGCGCGATATGAAGCGCAACTCTTCCTGGGTTTCTGTTTCTGCCCCTATGCGGTAGTGCGCGTGTGCCGAGTGGAACGCAGGGTTGTGAACTGCGCATGTGCGAGATGGAAAGCACTACCGACAGGAAGTGGGCGCTGATATGAGGAGGAACTAATGAACCTCTAGTGCCTGTGATTTGTTGAGACATGCGCGGTTCTGATTATGAGACAAGAAGACAAGGTATGGCATCACTGGACACATTCTCGTGCACTCCTTCTCACACGGTCTATGGGCCGGATTAAGCGGGCCTTATAAACCCCATGTTCCTGATATACCATACACCTGCAACCAGGATGTCCTGACTGTCGTATGCTGCATCTTCTGGCATTGTTTGGTCCATTCGCATCCTGATGAACTGACATCATGGAAGGGAAACGTGTTGAGGCATTTGTTCATCGCTTGGACCCCAGATAAGATTGCTTGTTTGTTTTAGTGTCGCTGTATTTCTGGGCTTTGTGCAATAAGGGAGAGCTGCAATATTGAACCATTCGTTGTTTATGTCACAATCCACAATAGATGACCTCAATAGGCGCAAGCTGAAGGTTGTACAATGGCCCTCACAGTCCCCTGATCTGATGGGGACACTTTCTGATTTGGCTCCCAGTAACATGTCAGCCGTGGTACCGGTCTAATGCACAATTTAAAGGGCAGGTTCTTGCTATTTGGGACCAGTATGACACTGTACCATTAAAAGCAATTAACCCAGTGACTGGAACTTGTGTCTACCGTAACCGTATATCGTATGGTGTACCTATCTTGGCTTTGGTTCTAGGCTGAACCCCTTATTCTTACCTTTGAGCGCACTATGTTGAGCTTATTTACTGTCCTGTGCACCCTCTGTCCCAGTTTTTCCTGCACACGTGGTTCCCTCACTGTCCCTTGGCTGGTTATCTTTATCTTGAGAGATGAGAGGGTAAGTGTGTAGGGTAACTGAGGGTGAGCTGACAAGAGCGGGGGCGCCATTTGCCTTGGGTTATAGGGTGCTAACCTCTGCTGTCAGGCAGGGACAGTGGCAATAGGGTGAATATAGGGCAAGTTAGCAAAGGCCTTCAATTTTTTTTATTGCTGTGTTGTTTCACCCTTGCCCTTGTGATATTCCATCTAGGTCTGGGTTTTCCATTTATTTTCTAGTCAGTTGTGTTATTTGTATCAGTATGTGCTCACATTTGGCTCCTTTTTGAATAAGTAAGATGTACAGTGTCTGATATTATTGGTAAGACATCACCTTCTTTATTGATCACTCTCTGCCCTCCTCCTCCTCCTTTAGATACTCTATATCTGAAGGGCACAATTTTCTGTTGACCGATTTAGTTGTTGTGTATTAGTTGCATAGTTATCACTTATCTAAGGTTCAACAGATTGTATCCAGGGTGAGCCGTCGGTGAGCGGGGGCGCCATATTGCGTACAAGCTAGGGTGCCAACCTCCGCTAGTAGGAAGGGTACATCAGGGAGCAGTAGGGTGTACTAGGAGCTTTTGTATGTGTTTTTTGTTTTTCAGGCTGCAGGTCTGTGGCAATTTGTCTAAAAGTTTTTATAGAATTATTAATAAAGAATTTATTTTAGGTATTAGTCATTATGTTAGATTTCTAGATTACTATACCAGTTCATCTTTTGCATAAGAATTCTCTAGTGGATTTGCTATTTAGTTTACTGAAATTGAGGATGCAGGAGAGTTTTTCTTCTGATGACTCTTCCATGAAGGCCATATTTGTGCAGGTGTCTCTGAACAGTAGAACAATAAAAGTTTTTATAGAATTATTAATAAAGAATTTATTTCAGGTATTAGTCACTCTGTTAGATTTCAAAGCCACTAGAGACTCAAGGTCTACAAAAATTCAATTTTCAACAGCAGAAAAAAAGGCAGCAACATTTACCCGCCCAGATCTTGGAACAAATGCACTGCCTTTTTTTCTGCTATTGAAAATTGAATTTTTGTAGACCTTGAGTCTCTAGTGGCTTGGCTATTTAGTTTAGTGTAGGACTCGTAAGCGTGGGGACCTTTGGCGTGGTTTACAAGCTTGAGTATTTTGGCCAAAATATCAACCAATACCTCACTATTTTTGTATATTTTTTGCACTGTATTTTTCGGGGTGCAGCCAAGCCCAAACACGTTCGGTCTCGCATGAGGGGTGTTTGCACTGGGATGCATTGAGAGTGTGCTGGCCAGCCAGCCTAATCGAAAAGTAGGGGCGTGACTAATAGGCTGTGACCCAGACACTATGCAGTACCATTGTGTGAACAACGTCCTATGTGGGCCTTTATTGTGCAATTGTATACTGGGCAGTCACCTCCTCCAGGAGTGGGTATTTGGAGAGTGGCTGTTGATCTGGTATTTTGCACCTGTGTTGCTATCATCTTGCTTTATGGACTGGCTGCACCCTGCAGTGCATTTGTTCCAAGATCTGGGCAGGTAAATGTTGCTGCCTTTTTTTCTGCTGTTGAAAATCCTCAATTTCAGGAAAAGAACATCTCGCCAACCATTAAGCATGAGTGGATCAATCATGCTTTGAGGTTGTGTTGCTGCCAATGGCAAAGAGATATTTCACCGGTAGAGGAAAGAATGGATTCAATGAAATTTCAACAAATTCTTGATGCAAAAATAACACCATCTGTAAAAAAGCTGAAGATGAAAAGATGAAGACGATGGCTTCTACAAATGGATAATGATCCTAAACACATGTCACAATCCACAATAGACAGCCTCAATAGGCGCAAGCTGAAGGTTTTACAATGGCCCTCACAGTCCCCTGATCTGAACATCATTGAAAATCTGTGATTAGATCTCAAAATAGAAGAGGATGCAAACGACCCAGGAATCAGAATCTCACAGAACTGGAAGAATTCTCCAAGGAAGAATGGATGAAAATCCCTCAAACAAGAATTGAAAGACTCTTGTCTGACTACAGTGTTTACAAGTTGTGATACTTGCAATAGGGGAGTGGCACTAGATACTAACCATGCAGGGTGCACAAACTTTTACATCAGCCCATTTTTCCTTTTGTATTTTCTTTAAATGAAAAATATGACAATATATACTTTTTTATCTAAAATACAAAGGGAATCTGTCATCTTTAACTTTAGGACTTTTAGAAATCAATTAATCTTCAACTTGCTTAACTGTTCACAATAACAGTAATTTTGACCAGGGGTGCCCCAACTTTATCACATCCCACGGTATGTGTGCTCTCTATGGCAGTATTATATGGCACTCTGGTAATAATTAGCTGCCCTTGCCCTTGGGACAGTGTTAGTCTCTGTTTCTCTCCTTCCGATCCTTTGTGTATGGCAGAATTGTTGAGCAATCTTACAGCCTCTCGTTCTGTGTTCTCTCCTCCAGGTTCTCGTTGCGTTAATCAGCTTTCTGGAGACAATGCTCCTCACCTACCTGGGATATAAGGTAGGTCTCGTCCTCCGCAGCGTAGTGTGAATGTGCCCCAATTCCGGACAACACCTGTATTTTTGGACCAAATATTTAATCTGCTTTATATTTGTAGCTCCAAATATCCAGGAGAGTTCACACTTGTGTCTTCTAGGTCTCCACATCAGCTTTCACTCCCCTCCCTGTATCACCTCCGTCCATCTCGTGTCGCCTCCTCCCTGAACCGCCACATCCACGTCCCTCTCCACCACGGTCCTGTCCATTTTCTTCTTCCAATTTATCCCTCCCCTCTTAAGCTTTCCTTGTGCATCAAAATCCTTTGTCTTCCTTACTCTCAATTTTTTTTCTTCCCTTCTTTCTTTTGTCTTTCTTTTCATTCTCATTCTTTTTTTTCTTCATCTTTCTTTTTTTATCTTTCTTTCTTTTTATTTGTTTTCTTTCCTTTCCTTCTTTTTTCATGTTTTCTGTCTTTC
This sequence comes from Ranitomeya variabilis, assembly GCF_051348905.1. Classification (NCBI taxonomy): domain Eukaryota; kingdom Metazoa; phylum Chordata; class Amphibia; order Anura; family Dendrobatidae; genus Ranitomeya; species Ranitomeya variabilis. The sequence continues at coordinate 53,113,091 of NC_135236.1, forward strand.
TTGCTTCCATTCTTTCTTTCTCTCTTTTTTTTGTTTTCTTTCCTTCCCTTCTTTATTGTTTTCTTTCTTTTTTTATCTTTCTTTTTTCCTGTCTTTTTTTCTTCCTTTTTTCTTTCCGTTTTTCGCATGCTCTTTTGTATCTTATTTTCCCTCCCTTCTTTCTTCTTTCTTGTATTCTCTCTTTTTTTCTGTCTTTCTGTTTTTTTTTCTTTCTTTTTACGCGTTCTCTTTTTAATCTTTCTTTCCTTCCCTTCTTTCTCCTTTCTTTCTTTTCTTTTCTCCTCTTTTTTCTTTTTTCTTTATTTTCCTGTCTTTTTTGTTCTCTTCATCAATTTTTCTTTTTCTTTCTCTTTCTCTCTTTTTTCTCTTTCTTGGTCTCTCTCTTTCTTTCTTTCTCTCTTTTTTTCCCTCCCTCTTTTTTCCCTACACATCTCTCTTCTTAGTTTTTTTCCTTATCTGTACATCTCATACCTATCCACTATCATCCTCAAAGGTCATCCATAGTTTGTGCTCCCAGGCTCTTCTGTCTCTCTGAGACTTGAAGTTACCTTTCAATAGCAGTAATTTCATGTCCATGATGCTGCGATCAGTGATACAGAAATGTATTGCCACAGGTAGATCCATTCTTTTTTTATTTTATTGTGTGGCGATGAGAATTCATCCTTGCTCTAAGCTTTTGCCCTGTCTCCCCTACATACAGACCCTCAGCTGGACGTTTGGTACATATAATTAGAGGGAACCTGTCACCCCCCAAGGCCTATTAAAGTAAAAGAGTCACCTTCAGCAGCACTAAGGCTGCATTCTGTAAAGGTGGCTCTTATGTTTATTATCCCTAGGAACGCTGAAATAATAATTTTTATAAATTTCCCGCCATACCCCTATTGAGTCAGGGAGGTGTGTTTTCTCCCCCCTGACTCAACCGCCTCCTCCGAGCGCCGCCTCCTCCCTTTGTCGTGTAGCGGAGGCCCCAGATCCCGCCCCATAGTGTGTTATGCCGATGTCTCGCGAGATTTGTGAGGTTTGCGCGGTGTACTGGACCTGTTATCCCCTTAAGGCAGGGCTCCCCAACCTGTAGCTCGGGAGCCACATGTGGCTCGCGGCTCCATGAATTGTGGCTCGCGACTGTCTGCCAGCTTGATGCATTAGGTCCAGGTCTAGCAAACAGGTATGAAAAGCACATCTCAAAATGGTGAATTTTGTGAGTAGCCCTGCACAGAATTGCAGATCTGGATGCACATTTACTGGTCTTAGGGGTTTAGAGATGTTTTAGGTACACTGGAGGTTTGTACTACCTGTTAGAGGATGTGCTCAAAGCTGGATGTGACAGTGTGTTGGGAGAATACTGAATGGGAGTATTGTGGGAACCCCCGGATCTCAGTGTACTGCTCTGGAGTGATTTCTGTGGAAAAGCTTTGGTTATCATTATACCTGTAATGGGGGCTTTGGTTGACACTACTTTGAAGGGGGTGGGAGCTGCATGTGGCTCGCGACCCTCTCTCAGTGCTGAATGTGGCTCGCGACCCTCTCTCAGTGCTGAATGCGGCTCTCAAGGTCAGAAAGGTTGGGGACCACTGCCTTAAGGTATACCATTGTCATCTATACCCCTTGTATACTGCAATCACTTATATGGCGCACTACATTCACTATTAGTTCTATATGAGAACACAGCATTCTATTTTTAATGACTAGTTGTCTTTCACATTTGCACTTTGTGAGGTTGTGTATTCAGCTCTCACGTGAATAGCATATTTATATTTTTATTATCATAATCCTTCACTTTTTTACACCTTTTTTTATGCAATACATGGGTTATAGTATTATATTATGCACTAGATGGTGGCCCGATTCTAACGCATCGGGTATTCTAGAATATGCATGTCCACGTAGAATATTGCCCAGCCCACGTAGTATATTGGCCAGCCACGTAGTATATTGCACAGCCCACGTAGTATATTGCCCAGTGACGTAGTATACAGCACAGAGCCACATAGTATATTGCCCAGTTACGTAGTATATTGGCCAGTTACATAGTATATTGCCCAGTGACGTAGTATACAGCACAGAGCCACGTAGTATATTGCACAGCCCACGTAGTATATTGCCCAGTGACGTAGTATATTGCCCAGCCACGTAGTATATTGCCCAGTGACGTAGTATATTGCCCAGTTACGTAGTATATTGCCCAGTTACGTAGTATATTGCCCAGTGACGTAGTATATTGCCCAGTGACGTAGTATATTGCCCAGCCACGTAGTATATTGCCCAGCCACGTAGTATATTGCCCAGCCACGTAGTATATTGCCCAGCCACGTAGTATATTGCCCAGTGACGTAGTATATTGCCCAGTTACGTAGTATATTGCCCAGTGATGTAGTATATTGCCCAGTTACGTAGTATATTGCCCAGTGACGTAGTATATTGCCCAGTGACGTAGCATATTGCCCAGCCACGTAGTATATTGCCCAGTGACGTAGTATATTGCCCAGCCACGTAGTATATTGCCCAGTGACGTAGTATATTGCCCAGCCACGTAGTATATTGCCCAGTTACGTAGTATATTGCCCAGTTACGTAGTATATTGCCCAGTGACGTAGTATATTGCCCAGTTACGTAGTATATTGCCCAGTGACGTAGTATAGTGCCCAGTGACGTAGTATATTGCTCAGCCACGTAGTATACAGCACAGAGCCACGTAGTATATTGCACAGCAACGTAGTATATTGCCCAGCCACGTATGTCACAGGTTAAAAAATGAAAAATAAACATATACTCACCTTCCGAGGGGCCCCTTGTAGTAGTTCTGTCGCCTGTGTGCGGTGCAGGCGGCAGCTTCCGTTCCCAGGGTGTGATGACGTCGCGGTCACATGGCCGTTACGTCATGGCAGGTCCTTCTCGCAGACCATCCTTAGCACCGGAACTTGCCGCTTTCATGGAGCGGTCACCGGAGTGTCGCGAGGAGCGGGAAAGGCTGCAGATGGTGAGTATATAATGATTTTTTATTTTTAAAATTATTTTTAACATTAGATGTTTTTACTATTGACGCTGCATAGGCAGCATCAATAGTAAAAACTTGGTCACACAGGGTTAATAGCGTCGGTAACGGAGTGAGTTACCCGCGGCATAACGCGGTCCGTTACCGCTGGCATTAACCCTGTGTGAGCCATGACTGCGGGGAGTATGGAGCGGGCGCCGGGCAGTGACTGCAGGGGAGAAGGGAGGGACTAATCGGACTGTGCCCGTTGCTGATTGGTCGTGGCAGCCATGACAGGCAGCTGGTGAGACCAATCAGCGACTTGGATTCCATGACAGACAGAGGCCGCGACCAATGAATATCCGTGACAGACAGACAGACGGAAGTGACCCTTAGACAATTATATAGTAAATATTGCCAATTAGGGGTTACTAAATAACTATTTACATATTTATTTCTTGCATGTTTTTTATATCTTGGTCCTGCATACGTGCACATTGTTTTTATTACATGTTTTATGGAATATTGTTTGCCACATGATATTGTAACCAATAAAAAATATATACGGTATATATTCTTTCGCCTGTTCTCTTGTCTGGGCTTCCCTGTTTATCCACTGCTCTGTATTGGCTCTTGTATACTGGTTCAGAAAGGTCTTTCTGAGGCACCGAGGTGTTCATTTCTATCTGTAGGGCATGAAACTGATGGCCGGACTGTAGACAATATAGTTTTTATGTGTTTTGGATGACAACTGTCTCATCTAAGATATATTGGATGGTCAATTGGCTTCTGGTTCAGGGACGTCTCTATTTTATTGTTCTGGATCCTGTTGATGGTGTTCAAAAAGCTGATTTCAGTGAGTATTTAGTTGATGGTGAAATGAAACTGTGAAGTAGTTCATGGAACATCTTCAGCTGTTGCTCAAACTCTGTCCAGATGATTAAAACATCGTCAATGTAACGGTAATAGCCCAGAGACTTGATGGGACAAGAGGATGAAAAGACACTTTCAAGCTTGGCCATGAAAAGATTTGCATATTGTGAGGTAATTTTGCTTCCCATACCTGTACAAGTCTCCTGTAAATATATGTTGTCATCAAAATGCAAAGTAATTATAGATGAGGATTAATTTTATAAGCTTCAGTTTTCCATTAAGACTTTGTAGGCATTTAATCCATCCTGGTGTGGGATATGAGAGTAAAAGATTCCACATCCATGGTGGCCTGGATGGTTCCTTCTGGTAGACGACCTGTTGTTGGTAGTTTATTCAATAGGTCAGTTGTGTCTTGAATGTAAATGGGTGTAGCCTTTACCAGGGGCTTAAGAACACCCTCTACCCTTCCAGAAACGTTATCCGTAAGGTGCTCACACATGAAATAATTGGTCTTCCCGGATTTCCTGATCGCAGCATCATGGACATCAAATTGCTAGTACTGAAAGGTAACTTCACATCCCAGAGACAGAAGAATCAGGGAGTACAAATTTATGACAACCTTTGACACATTTAGTGCAGGAATGAATGTGTTCCATGTATTTCTTTCTTTCAGGAAAGATATATATCTTGGTACCGTGTTAGCCAGTAGATAGAAAAATATTTAGAATTGAGAGTCCTCAGTGGTTGATACCTTTTAATGGCTAACTGAAAAGATGGTAACAGATTGCAGCTTTCGAGACTACACAGGTCTCTTCATCAGGCAAAGAGTAAAAGAATCTCTTAAGAATCACATATTTATGCACAACATAGCACAGCAAAAAAACAAAAAAACAACCATGTATAAGACAGGTGACATGAAGCAGAATTACCATGGGTGATAAACAGTTATGTCCATAAATATTGGGCCAGTTCTTAGATAAGGATTGTTTTATTGTCCTGTGATTAGGGTCTCTGTTGTGATGACCCCTCATAGTCTAAGGGGCAAGTTCCTTAGTTGATGTAAAAAGACATAAATCCGTGTGACACATTCATTCCTGCAGTGAGAGTGTCAAAGGTCGTCATCAGTTTATATTCCCAGACTCTTCTGTCTCTCTGTGCTTTGAAGTTACCTTTTAACACAAGTAATTTAATGTCCATAATGTTATGATTTGGGAGACAGAAATGTATTGCCACAGGTAGATCCATTCTTTTTTCTCTTATTGTATGGTGGTGAGAGTTCATCCTTGTTCTCAGTTTCTATCCTGTCTCCCCCGCATACAGACCCCCAGTTGGACATTTAGCACAAATAATTAGGTACACCACATTAGATGATGCAGCCGAAAGTACCTGGTACTTGTAGTCCTGATGTGAATTGGGGATCTTTATCTTGTCCGTGGTCATTATAAATAGACAGGTTTTACATTTTTTCTGGTTGCAGGGAAAGGTTCCTGCAGCTGTTGGAGAGGACAGGGAGCTCTTGACAATAATGCTTCTTAGATTTGGGGCTGCCTAAAACACAGTAGTGAGGGGTCTGGAAAAATTGCTTGTAGTCGGGCATCTTTTTGCAGTAAAGGTTGTAATTTCCGTGCAGCTCCCCTTAGCGCCTCCAGATTTGGATTGTAGGTAACTACTAGAGGCACCCGGTTATTTTCTTCCTTAGCTTTGTAATGTAGCAGGTGATTCCTTGATATTCTGGTGGCTCTTGTAATCTGGTTTTCAATTGTTCTTGGATGGTAGCCCTGATTCAAAAAGGTCTTTCTGAGGCGACCAAGGTGATCATCCCTGCCCATTGGGTTGGAACATATACGATTGTATGTGATGGCTTGGCTGTAGACAATGGAGTTTTTTATGTGTTTTGGATGGAAACTGTCCCATTTAAGGGATGTTGGACGGTCGATTGGCTTCTGATACAGGGATGACACTCAACCACTCCAGCACTGAAATTAACTTTTTGGACACCATCATTAAGCTGCAGAACAATAAAATAGAGACAAGTTGATGGTGGGATGAAATTGATTAAACTGTTCATGGAACGTCTTTAGCTGTGGCTCAGACTCCGTCCAAATGATTAAAATGTCATCAATGTAGCGGTAGTACGCCAGAGGCCTGATGGGACATGAGGACAAAGTCGCTTTCAAGCTTGGCCATGAAAAGATTGGCATACTGTGGGGCCATTTTACTTCCCATTGCTGTGCCACTCTCCTGTAGATAGATCTTCTTGTCAAACTCAAAGTAATTGTGGGTGAGGATGAATTTTATAAGTTTCACCACAGAATTTGCATCAGTCCCTGTGTTTTCCAGGAAGAATTTGCAGGCATTTAATCCATCCTGGTGTGGGATATTGGAGTATAAAGATTCCACATCCTTGGTGGCCAGGATGGTTCCTTCTGGTAGAGGACCTATTGCTGATAGTTTATTCAATAGGTCAGTTGTGTCCTGAATGAAGCTGGGTGTGTCCTTTACCAGGGGTTTAAGAACACCCTCTACCCATCCAGATACCTGCTCAGTAAGGGTGCCCACACATGAAATAACTGGTCTTCCTGGATTTCCAGATTTGTGGATTTTGGGAAGCATGTAGAATGTCCCTGTTCTTGGACTTTCTGGTATCAGGTCATTGGCTCTTATGGATTCGTCGGGCAGACAAGATACCAACTTGTTTAGTTCCTTGTAATAATCCTGTGTAGGATCCGACTCCAATTTTTTGTAGTAGCGTGTGTCCATAAGTTGTCTGTTTGCTTCCTTCATATAGTCTGATGTGTTCATCATGACTATTGCACCTCCCTTGTCAGCAGGTTTGATGATGATTTCTTTGTTGATTTTCAGAGACTGTATGGCCTTTCTCTCCTGGGTAGTGTTGAGCATTCCGATACCGCAAGTATCGGGTATCGGCCGATACTTGCGGTATCGGAATTCCGATACCGAGTTCCGATATTGTTGTGGTATCGGAAATCGGAATCGGAAGTTCCCAGTGTATGGTTCCCAGGGTCTGGAGGAGAGGAGACTCTCCTTCAGGCCCTGGGATCCATATTCATGTAAAAAATAAAGAATTAAAATAAAAAATATGGATATATTCACCCGTCCGGCGGCCCCTGGACCTTACCGATTGTAACCGGCAGCCTCCGTTCCTAAGAATGAGGAGTTTAGGACCCTCGATGACGTCGCGGCTTGTGATTGGTCGCGTGCCGCTCATGTGACCGCTCACGCGACCAATCACAAGCCGCGACGTCATCGAGGGTCCTAAACTCCTCATTCTTAGGAACGGAGGCTGCCGGTTACATCGGTAAGGTCCAGGGGCCGCCGGACGGGTGAGTATATCCATATTTTTTATTTTAATTCTTTATTTTTTACATGAATATGGATCCCAGGGCCTGAAGGAGAGTTTCCTCTCCTTCAGACCCTGGGAACCATCCAGGATAGCTTCCGATACTTGTGTTCCATTGACTTGTATTGGTATCGGGTATCGGTATCGACGATATCTGATATTTTTCGGGTATCGGCCGATACTATCTGATACTGATACTTTCAAGTATCGGAAGGTATCACTCAACACTACTCCTGGGCACTGATGTTGGATACTAGTCTCCTGTTAGTATCTATGATGGTGGATTTTATCACATGTCTGAAGGAGTCTATATATTTATCCAAATGAGGGTTGCGTCCAGGTGGAGGTGTCCAGTCTGACCTCTTCTTTGTTGTTACGATCCCTTTTCCTTCAATCCAGGTGGGTTCTGAGTCTTCTGTATCATTGAAATATTCCCTCAGGCGCAGTCTCCTGAAAAAATGTTTCATATCACTGCAGAGTTTAGTTTTATCCAGGGCCTTAGTAGGGCAAAATGAGAGTCCTCTGGAAACCTTTACTACAACCTTTACTACAAAAAGATGCCCGATTACAATCCATTTTTCCAGGCCCCCCACTACTGTGTTTTAGGCAGCCCCCAAATCTAAGAAGCATCATTGTCAAGAGCTCCCTGTCCTCTCCAACAGCTGCAGGAACCTTTCCTTGCAATCAGAAAAAATGTAAAATCTGTCCATTTATAATGACCACGGACAAGATAAAGATTCCCAACTCACATCAGGACTACAAGATCCCAGGTACATTCAGCTGCGTCACTTCTAATGTGGTGTACCTAATCATTTGTACTAAATGTCCAACTGGGGGTCTGTATGTGGGGGAGACAGGGCAGAAACTGAGAACAAGAATGAATTCTCACCACCACACAATAAGAGAAAAAAGAATGGATCTACCTGTGGCAATACATTTCTGTCTCCCAAATCATAACATTATGGACATGAGATTACTGGTATTAAAAGGTAACTTCAAAACTCAGAGAGACAGAAGGGTCTGGGAATATAAACTGATGACGACCTTTGACTGTCTCACTGCAGGAATGAATGTGTCGCATGGATTTATGTAATTTTACATCAACTAAGGAACTTGCCCCTTGGACTATGTGGGGTCATCACAACAGAACCAACCCCAATCAGAGGACAATAAAACAATCCTTATCTAAGAATTGGCCCAATATTTATGGACACAACTGTTTATCACCCATGGTAATTCTGCTTCATGTCACCTGTCTTATACATGGTTGGTTTTTTGTTTTTTTTCTGTGCTATGTTGTGCATAAATATGTGATTCTTCAGAGATTCTTTTACGCTTTGCCTGATGAAGAGACCTGTGTAGTCTCGAAAGCTTGCAATTTGTTACCATCTTTTCAGTTAGCCATTAAAAGGTATCAACCACTGAGGACTCTCAATTCTAAATATTTTTCTTTCTTTCTACATTAATTAAGAAATGTGCTCCTCAGACTTTGTGGGGACATCACAACCCTGGGCCAGACCTCAATCAGAGGACAATAAAACCTTCACCCTTCTAATCTATGAACTCCTCCAATATTTACTGTTTCTCCTCTTCCCACATTGATAGTTCTGCTTCACGTCACTTGTCTTATTACGGCATTATTCCTGTGCCTTGTTGTGTAGAAATACGCTATTTTTCATATTTTCTGTTATTCTATGCCCGACGAAGAGACCGGAGGCGTCTCGAAAGCTGCTATCTTTTCACTTAGCCATTAAAAAGAGGACTGTGAAATTCCAATATTTTTGACGTATTCAGATAGGTCCGCATCTTTGCGTGACATCTTCCCTTCTGTTTATCTCCCCACATTAAAGTACCTGCCAGTGGTTTGCAGTTTGTGTAGTTAAGAGATTTGGTGATCTGCGTAGACGGATAGTCTTCTGTGGATAAAACGGTGTCAGGTTCTATTTGAGGTTCTACTGTTCTCGGCACAATTAGATTTGACAGTGAGGGACAGGTAATTCCCTTTTTGGCGCGATGTCCCCTTTGTCTTAAGTGTTCAGTCTCTTCTAATTCCTATTATGTACGGGGAGGACGGGACCTGTCATATGGGCGCCAGGTAACTTTCCAGGTAGCTCATTAAAGAGAGCAAAGGATATGAAGGTGTTAAGAATGAGCATTTTTAGGTAAAATAATCCCATCTAGATGTTGCGTTAGGGCATACCGGCCTGAAGAGGCTCCGCGCTCCTGTACGGGCTCTGCGGGGGCCGGCCCATCCTGGCCTTACATGGTTTACAAAGGTAATACCAGGGGTTAGAGACATCACACCTACAGCGATCGGCTGATTGGCTTGTATTTAACCCCTTCCCAGCCAGGCAATTTTTTCATTTTTTGCTTTTTTTTGTTTTGTGTTTTTTTTCCTCCTCTTTTTCCCAGAGCTATCATATATTTTTTTTAAAATTTTTGTTCTTTTTCCATCCTTATCGCCTTATTAGACTTTGTTGCACGCTGGATAAGTTCCAATTTTGAATCACACCATTCATTTTACCACTAAATGTAAAAAAATAAAAATAATCGCAAAATGCTAGTGAAACGGACATAAAGAAAACATTTGTTAAAATTGTTTTTTTTTGGAGTTTTGTTATTACAGTGTTCATTGTGCTGTAAAAACGACCGAGCAACGTGATACTCCAGGTCAGAACGATTACGGCGATACCAAACATGAATAGTTTTTCATGGTGAAAAAAATGATATTCGCAAACAAACAAAAAAATTTACTTGTATCGCCATTTTCAAGGATTTTTTTTTATCTTTCCATTCCTTGACTTGTGTAAGAGTTTTTTTTTTTTTTTTTTTGTATTTTGTAGGTTTCATTGATGAAATATTTGGCTACATATGAAGCTTTGATCGCATTTTATTGCGGCGACCAAAAAAACCCTTAATTTCAGAGTTTTTATTTTACTGTACATATTAATCATCTTAATAGTTTTGCTATAAAAAAGGTGTTTTTTTTTCTTTTCTTTTTTTTTTGCTTCTTTATATTTGATAGGGTAAAAGATTTTTTTTTAACTTTTATTTTTTTTTCCTATTTCATAAATGTATTATATTTTATTTTTGTACTTTTATTTTTTATTTTCCATCGGAGATTTGAACCTGCCTGATCACTTCTTTTATATACTACGACACTACTGCATAATCAAAATGACGATCTCCTATGAAGTGCAGCCAGAAGATGAGCTTCATAAGAGGGCTATGATAATTTCAGGCCATCGGGTATCCTGACAACCCATGACCTCATGACCTGAAGGTCAATGGGTTGCGGTTCACAAATTTGCAACCAACAATAGACAGAATTTGCAAACATTATTAATGATACCCAATTGCAAAAAAAAATATTTTTTTAGCCCCAAAAACATGCATTTAAGTAAAAAAAATTTGAAATTTGATAACTAACTTAAAGGGGTTGTATAGAGTTAAAAAACATGGCTCCTTTCTTCCTTAAAAAAAAGCGCCAAAAAATGTCCCCAGGTTGAATGTGTTGGTATTGCAACACTGCTTTATTCAATTCAATGCCACTTACCTGCAATACCAGACCCAACCAGTAGGCAGTGGTGGCGCTTTTTCATACTTCTTTTTTTTACTTCTAAGGCCGGCGTCACACTCAGCGTATGGAAATACGGTCCGTATTTTACATGCGTAATACGCAGAAATGTTCCCAAAATAGTGATCCGTATGTCATCCGTAGGCAGGATGTGGCAGCGTATTTTGCCCATGTAAACCTCCGTATGTAATCCGTATGGCATCCGTACAGCAAGATTTTCTTGCCGGCTTGCAAAACGGACATACAATGGATCCATGGGCTGAAATATTCATGAAAACATATATACAGTCTATATATATATATATATATATATATATATATATATATATATATATATATATATATATATACGTTTATATTTAATACAGCGCAAGATAGGAAAAGCCAGCAATTGAATTACCGGCTTTTAAGCTATCTCCTTCACAAACCCGACAGGATATGAGACATGGTTACATACAGTAAACCATTTCATATCCCTTATTTTTTCACATATTCCTCTTTACTAATGTTAGAAGTGTATGTGTGTTAAATTTGGGGGCTCTAGCTGTTAAAATAAAGGGTTAATTCACAGAAAAAACTGACGTGGGCTCCCGCGCAATCTTCTCCGCCAGAGTGGTAAAGCCAGAGACTGAGGGCAGATATTAATAACCTAGAGAGGGACCATGGTTATTGCCCCCCCTGGCTAAAAACATCTGCCCCCAGCCACCCCAGAAAAGGCACATCTGTAAGATGCGCCTATTCTGGTACTTGGCCTCTCTCTTCCCACTCCCCTGTAGCGGTGGGATATGGGGTAATAAAGGGTTAATGTCACCTTGCTATTGTAAGGTGACATTAAGCCAGGTTAATAATGGAGAGGCGTCAATAAGACACCTATCCATTATTAATCCAATACTAGTATATGGTTAATAAAACACACACACATTAGGAAAAAGTATTTTAATGAAATAAAGACACAGGGTGTTGTAATAGTTTATTATACTCTCAATCCAACTGAAGATCCTTGTCACCTGAAAGAAAGTTAAAATAAAAAATCAACAATATCCCATACCTTCTGTCGTTCAGTCTTGTCCCACGCTGTAAATCCATCTGAAGGGGTTAAATATTTTTACAGCCAGGAGCCAGCTAATGCAGCTGTGCTCCTGACTGTAAAATCTGGGGAATGAATGGAAAGCAGGGGAACGTAGCTACCTAGACTTGCGGTGCTGCGGCCCCTGCTGGCATAACCTCAGATGAACTCGAGTGTGAGAAAATATTCTTAAAAATTCCCACGCTCGAGTTCATATGAGGTTATGCCAGCAGGGGGCGCAGCACCGCAAGTCTATGTAGCTATGTTCCCCTGCTTTCCATTCATTCCTCAGATTTTACAGTCAGGAGCACAGCTGCATTAGCAGGTTCCTGGCTGTAAAAATATTTAACCCCTTCAGATGGATTTACAGCGTGGGACAAGACTGAACGACGGAAGGTATGGGATATTGTTGATTTTTTATTTTAACTTTCTTTCAGGTGACAAGGGTCTTCAGTTGGATTAAGAGTATAATAAACTATTACAACACCCTGTGTCTTTATTTCAATAAAATACTTTATTCTCAATGTGTGTGTGTTTTATTCACCATTTACTACTATTGGATTAATAATGAATAGGTGTCTTATTGATATCTCTTCATTATTAACCTGGCTTAATGTCACCTTACAATAGCAAGGTGACATTAACCCTTTATTACCCCATATCCCACCGCTACAGGGGAGTGGGAAGAGAGAGGCCAAGTGCCAGAATAGGCGCATCTTACAGATGTGCCTTTTCTGGGGTGGCTGGGGGCAGATGTTTTTAGCTGGGGGGGGGCAATAACCATGGTCCCTCTCTAGGCTATTAATATCTGCCCTTAGTCACCGGCTTTCCCACTGTGGCGGAGAAAATTGCGCGGGAGCCCACGCCAGTTTTTTCTGCGATTTAACCCTTTATTTTAACAGCTAGAGCCCCAAAATTTTGCACACACACTACTAACATTAGTAGTGAGGAATATGCAAAAAAAAAGGGATATGAGATGGTTTACTGTATGTAACCATGTCTCATATCATGTCGGGTTTGGGAAGGAGAGAGCAAAAGCCGGCAATTGAATTACTTTTCTGCGATCTAGCGCTGCATTAAATAAATATATATATATATAGGTGTCTCACTGACATATACAGTATATATGTATGTATATATATAAAATCTTCCTATTCTATGTGTAGACATTTATTCTACCTATTCTATTCTATTCTGTCAGTGTGATTTTACTGTACACTGCACTGAATTACCGGCTTTTCACTAACACCGCTGCGTATTTCTCGCAAGTCACACTGTTGGTCTGTGTGTAATCCGTATTTTTCTTGCCCCATAGACTTTCATTGGTGTAGTTTTTGCGCAATACGCTGACAAACGCAGCATGCGATTTTCTACGGCCGTACAAGACCGTATAATACGGATGCGTAAAATACGGCAGATAGGAGCTGCCCCATAGAAAATCATTGGTCCGTGTGTAATGTGTATTTTCTGCGCCTCTCATACGTCCATAAAGCTCGCTAGTGTGACGCCGGCTTAATCCTAGAAGATAATTTTTTTTCCCAATGATTTTTGGCCCCCAAAAAACATGCATTTAACAAAAAAAAATTATCCCCAAAGCTGGAAAACCCCTTTTATTCAACTCCTCTTTAGTCAATGTATTGAAATTAGATAAGCAACTTAAAGGGGTTGTAACAAAAAAAAAAAATGTCTGTTTTCTTATTTAAAAAAGCTCCAAAGGTTGAATGTTTTACTCTGCTTTTATCCAGTGCAATGTAGCTGACCTGCAATACCAGACACAACCTGTAGGCAGTTTTGGCGCTGTTTTCCACATTTTTTTTTTTTAATCTTAGAGGATAATTTTGTGTTTTTTTTCTGCAGCCTTGTTGTGACACTAATAAGGGCATCCCCTTTAAATATTATATATTATGTATTATACATACATTTTTTTGTTATATTACAGGGCAATATTTGGGAGCAGTTGCTGAGATTCCCGTTTATTCTCGAGATGTTCAATACTCTGCCGTTCTTTGTTACTGTAAGTACCAATCCCCCCACCCACTCCACTCGTTCATTGCCCTTTTCACCCTCTTCCTCTTGCAGAGCCGCTGACCCGCACATCCCCCCTGATGGCAGCCCCCCACCCACCTCGGGCTTTCCCCATTAATCCGCAGACAGGTTGTGAGCATTGATCCACAATGTACCTTTCCTGACAGCCATTCATGTGGAATAAAAGCCTTTTATATGGGAATGTAGGTGCGGGGTTATAGACAGTCGCTTATTTTTAGCGCTTTTACCGCTGTTTGTTCCATCCCGGGTCATAGAGGTGACGTATTTAATACTAACAGGTTATTTTATTCGCACCCCAGCCAAAGCCAGTTTGGAAAAAAAAAGAAAAAAAAAAGTCCGACAGAGGTTTAATAGTCCATTAAAGCACATAAATAGGAGTCTATAAAATATATTATTATAGCGTTATCTTGTTCCAGGAAAGTTGGGTAAGAACCAGTCATGGCCGCCCTTAACGATGTGCCATCTATGGTGAAGCATGGTACAATATATTTTTTTTCTGTGAGACTTCTATTTCAGACTGTTACCATAGAGGCACATTTTTTCTGCATAGGAGCTGTGTACATAAAACATTATTTTTTTTTTGCATTGAAGCAATAGGGAAAATAGTTGCAAATGTATTCACACCCTTTCAAGCTACAACTGTAGGGAGTGAAGTTGCACCCATAAGCCACACAAGTTCTTTTTCATGTCTTTTTATTCTTTACCTCATTCTAATAGTTTATGCCGCCCTCTATTTCTAATTAGAAGTGAGTCCTGAATGTTCCTCGGGGGCGTGGAAAGTTCTCAAAACCCCAACAGACAGAGGAGAACGGCTACAAAGTTTATATTTGGAGAAACATCAGCCACCTGTCATGCCCGGACTCAGCTCCGGGGCCCAGTAGAGTAATTAATTAATGCTTTACTAGACTATTAAACAGGCCTGAGGCTGTCCCATATGGGATCTATTATAGATGCTCCAAATGGAATAATCCCTTTAAGAAGGACCTATCACTAGGTCAAAGGTGTCTTTATTTTGCCCTTCTTTTTCACACTGCTCTCCTTTATTTTTTTTAAATCCGATATTTCGCTCCAGAGATATAAAGCCTTTTTATTTATCTATTCCTGGTCTTTCTAAAGGGGCGTGGCTCACCGCGTTATTATGCAAATTAGCCTAAGGACAATCCCCAGAGGATCATGTGAGCCACGCCCCTTTGTGAAAGACCATAAAAACGAGTACTAAATAAAAAGGTCCATATCTCTGGAACGGTTTGGCGGATTTTCAAAGAACAAAAAGCAAAATACTCAGGTGAACAGCGGGAATAAAATAAGAGCACACAACATCCACTTTGATCTGGTGACAGGTCCTCTTTAAGCATATGGATTTAGCAGAGGGGGTCCTGGCCTACCCATGGATACTCCCATTCCTTTGACTGGCCACTATCGTAAAGATCAGGCACCGTTCTAATTCATTTCCCTTATATCAACTCCTCACCAATCTCAAGATCTCTGCTAGCTGTCAGTGAAAGGGAAAACATCGTGTCATCACGCGGCAGCAGTGTCATGGCGGCTCCTGTCCAACAACCGCATATTATCGATCTGGCCACTGAACCAGGGTCTTGCAAATGAAGTCAGGACCACACGGCCGAGGATCGCAACATAGTGCAGGTAAATGGGGAACACATTGTGACCCACAGGCAAGTCACAAAAAATTCAACTAGTGCCGACTTTGCGCAACTTGCTTGTGGCGGTACCTTGTGGGTTGTACTAGAATCCCATTCACCTGCATTACACTGTCATGTAACAGCGGCATTTAACTATCCCTGTACCGCGAACTGGTTAATGCAAGAGGGCGACCCGCTGGCACCAGCGCTTATTTCAGCTGGATGTACTTCCTTGGACACACATTCAACTGGAATATATTGTGGCGCAGAGACCTGCTGGCTCCCTGCACTGCTATACACGTCGCCGGCATGACCACCACGGATGGCACTTTGCAGTGACGTCATGTGCTGCCTGTGGCAGGCATGTTGAAGTCAGCTGCTGGCCTCTGTGCTGTGCCCCGGCTATGGGAGAGGATGCCGCATGTCGTGGAAGCGGGTTAAGGTTAGAAGATTTTTTTTTTTTTAATTTGTTGAATAATAGAGGCAGAACGGAGGACATTAAAACTGGAAGGGGCCAAGGGTGGAGGACATTATACCAAGAAGGGGCAAAGATAGCAACATTATACCAAGAAGGGTCCCAAATTGGAGGACATAATTACAGGATGGGGACATAATTACAGGATTGGGGGACATTATTACTGGAAGGAGCCCAACATGGGGGAATATTATAGAAGGAAGGGGCCCAAGATGAAGGACATAATTACAGGATGGGGGACATAATTACAGGATGGGGAATTAAGGATGGGGGATATTATTACTGGGTAGGGCCCAGGATACGGAGACATTATACCAGGAAGGGGCCCAAGATGGAGGACATAATTACAGGATGGGACATTATTACAGAATGGGCAACATTATTACTCGGGGGTTGAACACATTTGTTTTTGATCTAGAATGCTATAAGGGTCCATACATCTGACCAACATGCAGGTGGGGACCCAAATTTTGCTCTGGGGCTCATTGGACTCTAGTTACACCACTGACCATGGCCGAAGTCGATGTGCAGACTTAGACTTAGGGTTCCATGAGTTATGTAGCATCAAGAATGCGCCCGTTCAATGACAGCAAGCACAACGTATATTCGAAAATTGCAGAAGTTTTCATCCTATAATAATTCTGCTGGGAGTTGTAGTTTTGCAATAGCTGCAGAGGCACAGGGTAGGGACCAAAGGTCTAAATGACATGCCCCCCCATCAATAACCTGCCCTGATTTCTCCCGTGCTGCACATTTGCTTTCTTCTCCCTCCTCTCTGCCTTTTCTTGGCCTCTCTCCTCTGTTTTAAGTAGCACCTGTCGGGTAATGCCATGTGCCCATTCTCTTGCTGCCCACTCGTGGTGTGTGAAGTGCCGCTGGGATTGGGTTCAGCTGCCACTCACATCCCACATCCATCAGGCTGATGTGTACAAGCCCTGCCCTGTCACCTTGCTCTCAGTAATCAGGCGCAGGCTGTTATTACGGCCCGGTGGGTGGATAGTTAACATGAAATGTGCTCAGGAGGGAGCTGGGGCCACGGTAATAACGAGTCTCAGGGCACAAATATCTAACCCTTCCACCGAAAACATTATTCCAAACGCTGTGCTCTACTATCCATGACGTTCTGCTCTCCACTCACGTCCAAAGCTGCATTCAATATTTTTTCTAAACTAGAAATACATTTCATACAAGCTGCTGGATTATGAATGCAGCTTTAGATGTGACTGGGGTAGAATATTCATACCCACTTGTTGCTGTGTGTTTTGTTTTTTAGGTTTTTTGGCCGCCTTTGAGAAGTCTTTACATCCCTGTCTTCCTCAACTGCTGGCTGGCAAAGCACGCTCTGGAGAACATGATTGTAAGACTTTGTGACTAGTCGGTGACCATTTCTCTTTTTCCTCTGGTCCTGCTGTTTTTACATAGTGGATGGCTTATTATTATTTATGGCAGGTGGAGTGTTGTACATACGGGCAAAATTATAGGGTCCCATAAGGAAGCTCAAATTCCCACCCTCCCCCACTCCTAAGTGCTCTGACAAATGTACTAATAAAGAATTTGCTTCCCTTCCCACAGTTGGACCTATAAGCAGGACTGGTCTATTCCTTTCCCAAAAACTGGACCTGTCAGCAGGACTAATCTATTCCCTTCTCCCAAACTGGACCTGTCAGCAGGACTGGTCTATTCCCTTCCCACAGACTGGATCTGTCAGCAGGACTGGTCAATTCCCTTATCACAGACTGGACCTGTCAGCAGGGCTAGTCTATTCCCTTCCCAGAGACTGGACCTGTCAGTAGGACTTGTCTATTCCCTTCCCACAGACTGGACCTGTCAGCAGATCTGCTCTATTCCATTACCACAGACTGGACCTGTCAGCAGGGCTGGTCAACTCCCTTGCCACAGACTGGACCTGTCAGCAGGACTGGTCTATTCTCTTCCCACAGACTGGATCTGTCAGCAGGACTGGTCAGTTCCCCTCCCACAGACTGGACCTGTCAGTAGAGCTGGTCTATTCTCTTCCCAACGACTGGACCTGTCAGCAGGACTGGTCTATTTGCTTCCCAAAGACTGGACCTGTCAGCAGGACTGATCTATTCCCTTCCCACAGACTGGACCTGTCAGCAGGACTGATCTATTCCCTTCCCACAGACTGGACCTGTCAGCTGGACTGATCTATTCCCTTCCCTCAGACTGGATCTGTCAGCAGGACTGATCTATTCCCTTCCCTCAGACTGGACCTGTCAGCAAAACTAGCCTATTCCCTTCCCACAGACTGAACCTGTCAGCAGGACTGGTCTATTCCCTTCCCACAGACTGGACCTGTCAGTAGGAGTGATCTATTCCCTTCCCACAGACTGGACCTGTCAGCAGGACTGGTCTATTCCCTTCCAACAGACAGGACCTGTCAGTAGGACTGATCTATTCTCTTCCCACAGACTGGACCTGTCAGCAGGACTGATCTATTCCCTTCACACAAACTGAACCTGTCAGCAGGACTGGTCTATTCCCTTCCAACAGACAGGACCTGTCAGTAGGACTGGTCTATTCCCTTCCCACAGACTGGGCCTGTCAGCAGGACCTGTCTATTCCCTTCCCACAGACTGGACCTGTCAGTAGGACTAGTCTATTCCCTTCCCACAGACTGGACCTGTCAGTAGGAGTGATCTATTCCCTTCCCACAGACTGGACCTGTCAGCAGGACTGGTCTATTCCCTTCCAACAGACAGGACCTGTCAGTAGGACTGATCTATTCTCTTCCCACAGACTGGACCTGTCAGCAGGACTGATTTATTCCCTTCACACAAACTGGACCTGTCAGCAGGACTGGTCTATTCCCTTCCAACAGACAGGACCTGTCAGTAGGAATGGTCTATTCCCTTCCCACAGACTGGGCCTGTCAGCAGGACTTGTCTGTTCCCTTCCCACAGACTGGACCTGTCAGCAAAACTAGTCTATTCCCTTCCCACAGACTGGATCTGTCAGTAGGACTGATATATTCCCTTCCCACAGACTGGACCCGTCAGTAGGACTGATCTATTCCCTTCACACAAACTGGACCTGTCAGCAGGACTGGTCTATTCCCTTCCAACAGACAGGACCTGTCAGTAGGACTGGTCTATTCCCTTCCCACAGACTGGGCCTGTCAGCAGGACTTGTCTATTCCCTTCCCACAGACTGGACCTGTCAGCAAAACTAGTCTATTCCCTTCCCACAGACTGGACCTGTCAGCAGGACTGATATATTCCCTTCCCACAGACTGGACCCGTCAGTAGGACTGATCTATTCCCTTCCCACAGACTGGACCTGTCAGCAGGACTAGTCTATTCCCTTCCCACAGACTGGACCTGTCAGTAGGAGTGATCTATTCCCTTCCCACGGAATGGACCTGTCAGCAGGACTGGTCTATTCCCTTCCCACAGACTGGACCTGTCAGCAGGACTGATCTATTCCCTTCCCACAGACTGAGCCTGTCAGCAGGACTGGTCTATTCCTTTCCCACGGACTGGACCTGTCAGCAAAACTAATCTATTCCCTTCCCACAGACTGGGCCTGTCAGCAGGACTGATCTATTCCCTTCACACAAACTGGACCTGTCAGCAGGACTGGTCTATTCCCTTCCAACAGACAGGACCTGTCAGTAGGACTGGTCTATTCCCTTCACACAGACTGGGCCTGTCAGCAGGACTTGTCTATTCCCTTCCCACAGACTGGACCTGTCAGTAGGACTAGTCTATTCCCTTCCCACAGACTGGACCTGTCAGTAGGAGTGATCTATTCCCTTCCCACAGACTGGACCTGTCAGCAGGACTGGTCTATTTCTTTCCCACGGACTGGACCTGTCAGCAAAACTAATCTATTCCCTTCCCACAGACTGGGCCTGTCAGCAGGACTGATCTATTCCCTTCACACAGACTGGACCTGTCAGCAGGACTGGTCTATTCCCTTCCAACAGACAGGACCTGTCAGTAGGACTGATCTATTCTCTTCCCACAGACTGGACCTGTCAGCAGGACTGATCTATTCCCTTCACACAAACTGGACCTGTCAGCAGGACTGGTCTATTCCCTTCCAACAGACAGGACCTGTCAGTAGGACTGGTCTATTCCCTTCCCACAGACTGGACCTGTCAGCAAAACTAATCTATTCCCTTCCCACAGACTGGACCTGTCAGTAGGAGTGATCTATTCCCTTCCTACAGACTGGACCTGTCAGCAGGACTGGTCTATTCCCTTCCCACAGACTGGACCTGTCAGCAGGTCTGATCTATTCCCTTCCCACAAACTGAGCCTGTCAGCAGGACTGGTCTATTCCTTTCCCACGGACTGGACCTGTCAGCAAAACTAATTTATTCCCTTCCCACAGACTGGACCTGTCAGCAGGACTGATCTATTGGGACCTAAAAAAACCTTCTGAAGTTATATCCATTACTCAGTTTTATTAAAAGTATTTAAAAAAAGTCTGTGTCATATGCAAAGTTAAACCCAAGTCTCCAATGGGTGGATCCAGACCGTCTAAGTGTCCTGTACAACCTTTCATAGCAGGACTGGTCTATTCCCTTCCCACAGACTGGACCTGTCAGCAGGTCTGATCTATTTCCTTCCCACAAACTGAGCCTGTCAGCAGGACTGGTCTATTCCTTTCCCACGGACTGGACCTGTCAACAAAACTAATCTATTCCCTTCCCACAGACTGGGCCTGTCAGCAGGACTGATCTATTCCCTTCACACAAACTGGACCTGTCAGCAGGACTGGTCTATTCCCTTCCAACAGACAGGACCTGTCAGTAGGACTGATCTATTCTCTTCCCACAGACTGGACCTGTCAGCAGGACTGATCTATTCCCTTCACACAAACTGGACCTGTCAGCAGGACTGGTCTATTCCCTTCCAACAGACAGGACCTGTCAGTAGGACTGGTCTATTCCCTTCACACAGACTGGGCCTGTCAGCAGGACTTGTCTATTCCCTTCCCACAGACTGGACCTGTCAGTAGGACTAGTCTATTCCCTTCCCACAGACTGGACCTGTCAGTAGGAGTGATCTATTCCCTTCCCACAGACTGGACCTGTCAGCAGGACTGGTCTATTTCTTTCCCACGGACTGGACCTGTCAGCAAAACTAATCTATTCCCTTCCCACAGACTGGGCCTGTCAGCAGGACTGATCTATTCCCTTCACACAGACTGGACCTGTCAGCAGGACTGGTCTATTCCCTTCCAACAGACAGGACCTGTCAGTAGGACTGATCTATTCTCTTCCCACAGACTGGACCTGTCAGCAGGACTGATCTATTCCCTTCACACAAACTGGACCTGTCAGCAGGACTGGTCTATTCCCTTCCAACAGACAGGACCTGTCAGCAAAACTAATCTATTCCCTTCCCACAGACTGGACCTGTCAGCAGGACTGGTCTATTCCCTTCCCACAGACTGGACCTGTCAGCAAAACTAATCTATTCCCTTCCCACAGACTGGACCTGTCAGCAGGACTGGTCTATTCCCTTCCCACAGACTGGACCTGTCAGCAGGTCTGATCTATTCCCTTCCCACAAACTGAGCCTGTCAGCAGGACTGGTCTATTCCTTTCCCACGGACTGGGCCTGTCAGCAGGACTGATCTATTCCCTTCACACAAACTGGACCTGTCTGCAGGACTGGTCTATTCCCTTCCAACAGACAGGACCTGTCAGCAAAACTAATCTATTCCCTTCCCACAGACTGGACCTGTCAGCAGGACTGGTCTATTCCCTTCCCACAGACTGGACCTGTCAGCAAAACTAATCTATTCCCTTCCCACAGACTGGACCTGTCAGCAGGACTGGTCTATTCCCTTCCCACAGACTGGACCTGTCAGCAGGTCTGATCTATTCCCTTCCCACAAACTGAGCCTGTCAGCAGGACTGGTCTATTCCTTTCCCACGGACTGGGCCTGTCAGCAGGACTGATCTATTCCCTTCACACAAACTGGACCTGTCTGCAGGACTGGTCTATTCCCTTCCAACAGACAGGACCTGTCAGCAAAACTAATCTATTCCCTTCCCACAGACTGGACCTGTCAGCAGGACTGGTCTATTCCCTTCCCACAGACTGGACCTGTCAGCAAAACTAATCTATTCCCTTCCCACAGACTGGACCTGTCAGCAGGACTGGTCTATTCCCTTCCCACAGACTGGACCTGTCAGCAGGTCTGATCTATTCCCTTCCCACAAACTGAGCCTGTCAGCAGGACTGGTCTATTCCTTTCCCACGGACTGGGCCTGTCAGCAGGACTGATCTATTCCCTTCACACAAACTGGACCTGTCTGCAGGACTGGTCTATTCCCTTCCAACAGACAGGACCTGTCAGTAGGACTGATCTATTCTCTTCCCACAGACTGGACCTGTCAGCAGGACTGATCTATTCCCTTCACACAAACTGGACCTGTCAGCAGGACTGGTCTATTCCCTTCCAACAGACAGGACCTGTCAGTAGGAGTGATCTATTCCCTTCCTACAGAATGGACCTGTCAGCAGGACTGGTCTATTCCCTTCCCACAGACTGGACCTGTCAGCAGGACTGATCTATTCCCTTCCCACAGACTGGACCTGTCAGTAGGAGTGATCTATTCCCTTCCTACAGAATGGACCTGTCAGCAGGACTGGTCTATTCCCTTCCCACAGACTGGACCTGTCAGCAGGACTGATCTATTCCCTTCCCACAGACTGAGCCTGTCAGCAGGACTGGTCTATTCCTTTCCCACGGACTGGACCTGTCAGCAAAACTAATCTATTCCCTTCCCACAGACTGGGCCTGTCAGCAGGACTGATCTATTCCCTTCACACAAACTGGACCTGTCAGCAGGACTGGTCTATTCCCTTCCAACAGACAGGACCTGTCAGTAGGACTGATCTATTCTCTTCCCACAGACTGGACCTGTCAGCAGGACTGATCTATTCCCTTCACACAAACTGGACCTGTCAGCAGGACTGGTCTATTCCCTTCCAACAGACAGGACCTGTCAGTAGGACTGGTCTATTCCCTTCACACAGACTGGGCCTGTCAGCAGGACTTGTCTATTCCCTTCCCACAGACTGGACCTGTCAGTAGGACTAGTCTATTCCCTTCCCACAGACTGGACCTGTCAGTAGGAGTGATCTATTCCCTTCCCACAGACTGGACCTGTCAGCAGGACTGGTCTATTTCTTTCCCACGGACTGGACCTGTCAGCAAAACTAATCTATTCCCTTCCCACAGACTGGGCCTGTCAGCAGGACTGATCTATTCCCTTCACACAGACTGGACCTGTCAGCAGGACTGGTCTATTCCCTTCCAACAGACAGGACCTGTCAGTAGGACTGATCTATTCTCTTCCCACAGACTGGACCTGTCAGCAGGACTGATCTATTCCCTTCACACAAACTGGACCTGTCAGCAGGACTGGTGTATTCCCTTCCAACAGACAGGACCTGTCAGTAGGACTGGTCTATTCCCTTCCCACAGACTGGACCTGTCAGCAAAACTAATCTATTCCCTTCCCACAGACTGGACCTGTCAGTAGGAGTGATCTATTCCCTTCCTACAGACTGGACCTGTCAGCAGGACTGGTCTATTCCCTTCCCACAGACTGGACCTGTCAGCAGGTCTGATCTATTCCCTTCCCACAAACTGAGCCTGTCAGCAGGACTGGTCTATTCCTTTCCCACGGACTGGACCTGTCAGCAAAACTAATTTATTCCCTTCCCACAGACTGGACCTGTCAGCAGGACTGATCTATTGGGACCTAAAAAAAACCTTCTGAAGTTATATCCATTACTCAGTTTTATTAAAAGTATTTAAAAAAAGTCTGTGTCATATGCAAAGTTAAACCCAAGTCTCCAATGGGTGGATCCAGACCGTCTAAGTGTCCTGTACAACCTTTCATAGCAGGACTGGTCTATTCCCTTCCCACAGACTGGACCTGTCAGCAGGTCTGATCTATTCCCTTCACACAAACTGGACCTGTCTGCAGGACTGGTCTATTCCCTTCCAACAGACAGGACCTGTCAGTAGGACTGATCTATTCTCTTCCCACAGACTGGACCTGTCAGCAGGACTGATCTATTCCCTTCACACAAACTGGACCTGTCAGCAGGACTGGTCTATTCCCTTCCAACAGACAGGACCTGTCAGTAGGAGTGATCTATTCCCTTCCTACAGAATGGACCTGTCAGCAGGACTGGTCTATTCCCTTCCCACAGACTGGACCTGTCAGCAGGACTGATCTATTCCCTTCCCACAGACTGGACCTGTCAGTAGGAGTGATCTATTCCCTTCCTACAGAATGGACCTGTCAGCAGGACTGGTCTATTCCCTTCCCACAGACTGGACCTGTCAGCAGGACTGATCTATTCCCTTCCCACAGACTGAGCCTGTCAGCAGGACTGGTCTATTCCTTTCCCACGGACTGGACCTGTCAGCAAAACTAATCTATTCCCTTCCCACAGACTGGGCCTGTCAGCAGGACTGATCTATTCCCTTCACACAAACTGGACCTGTCAGCAGGACTGGTCTATTCCCTTCCAACAGACAGGACCTGTCAGTAGGACTGATCTATTCTCTTCCCACAGACTGGACCTGTCAGCAGGACTGATCTATTCCCTTCACACAAACTGGACCTGTCAGCAGGACTGGTCTATTCCCTTCCAACAGACAGGACCTGTCAGTAGGACTGGTCTATTCCCTTCACACAGACTGGGCCTGTCAGCAGGACTTGTCTATTCCCTTCCCACAGACTGGACCTGTCAGTAGGACTAGTCTATTCCCTTCCCACAGACTGGACCTGTCAGTAGGAGTGATCTATTCCCTTCCCACAGACTGGACCTGTCAGCAGGACTGGTCTATTTCTTTCCCACGGACTGGACCTGTCAGCAAAACTAATCTATTCCCTTCCCACAGACTGGGCCTGTCAGCAGGACTGATCTATTCCCTTCACACAGACTGGACCTGTCAGCAGGACTGGTCTATTCCCTTCCAACAGACAGGACCTGTCAGTAGGACTGATCTATTCTCTTCCCACAGACTGGACCTGTCAGCAGGACTGATCTATTCCCTTCACACAAACTGGACCTGTCAGCAGGACTGGTCTATTCCCTTCCAACAGACAGGACCTGTCAGTAGGACTGGTCTATTCCCTTCCCACAGACTGGACCTGTCAGCAAAACTAATCTATTCCCTTCCCACAGACTGGACCTGTCAGTAGGAGTGATCTATTCCCTTCCTACAGACTGGACCTGTCAGCAGGACTGGTCTATTCCCTTCCCACAGACTGGACCTGTCAGCAGGTCTGATCTATTCCCTTCCCACAAACTGAGCCTGTCAGCAGGACTGGTCTATTCCTTTCCCACGGACTGGACCTGTCAGCAAAACTAATTTATTCCCTTCCCACAGACTGGACCTGTCAGCAGGACTGATCTATTGGGACCTAAAAAAAACCTTCTGAAGTTATATCCATTACTCAGTTTTATTAAAAGTATTTAAAAAAAGTCTGTGTCATATGCAAAGTTAAACCCAAGTCTCCAATGGGTGGATCCAGACCGTCTAAGTGTCCTGTACAACCTTTCATAGCAGGACTGGTCTATTCCCTTCCCACAGACTGGACCTGTCAGCAGGTCTGATCTATTCCCTTCCCACAAACTGAGCCTGTCAGCAGGACTGGTCTATTCCTTTCCCACGGACTGGACCTGTCAGCAAAACTAATCTATTCCCTTCCCACAGACTGGGCCTGTCAGCAGGACTGATCTATTCCCTTCACACAAACTGGACCTGTCAGCAGGACTGGTCTATTCCCTTCCAACAGACAGGACCTGTCAGTAGGACTGATCTATTCTCTTCCCACAGACTGGACCTGTCAGCAGGACTGATCTATTCCCTTCACACAAACTGGACCTGTCAGCAGGACTGGTCTATTCCCTTCCAACAGACAGGACCTGTCAGTAGGACTGGTCTATTCCCTTCACACAGACTGGGCCTGTCAGCAGGACTTGTCTATTCCCTTCCCACAGACTGGACCTGTCAGTAGGACTAGTCTATTCCCTTCCCACAGACTGGACCTGTCAGTAGGAGTGATCTATTCCCTTCCCACAGACTGGACCTGTCAGCAGGACTGGTCTATTTCTTTCCCACGGACTGGACCTGTCAGCAAAACTAATCTATTCCCTTCCCACAGACTGGGCCTGTCAGCAGGACTGATCTATTCCCTTCACACAGACTGGACCTGTCAGCAGGACTGGTCTATTCCCTTCCAACAGACAGGACCTGTCAGTAGGACTGATCTATTCTCTTCCCACAGACTGGACCTGTCAGCAGGACTGATCTATTCCCTTCACACAAACTGGACCTGTCAGCAGGACTGGTGTATTCCCTTCCAACAGACAGGACCTGTCAGTAGGACTGGTCTATTCCCTTCCCACAGACTGGACCTGTCAGCAAAACTAATCTATTCCCTTCCCACAGACTGGACCTGTCAGTAGGAGTGATCTATTCCCTTCCTACAGACTGGACCTGTCAGCAGGACTGGTCTATTCCCTTCCCACAGACTGGACCTGTCAGCAGGTCTGATCTATTCCCTTCCCACAAACTGAGCCTGTCAGCAGGACTGGTCTATTCCTTTCCCACGGACTGGACCTGTCAGCAAAACTAATTTATTCCCTTCCCACAGACTGGACCTGTCAGCAGGACTGATCTATTGGGACCTAAAAAAACCTTCTGAAGTTATATCCATTACTCAGTTTTATTAAAAGTATTTAAAAAAAAGTCTGTGTCATATGCAAAGTTAAACCCAAGTCTCCAATGGGTGGATCCAGACCGTCTAAGTGTCCTGTACAACCTTTCATAAGTCACTCCTGGGATGTGGATTGATGTACAGTTTGACCTGAAAAATTGTCACATGCGCAGAGTAAACATTTTTGGCCTGCACATGCACTGGTCCAAATCTTACTACTGGGTGATCCATGTGTATTGTGAGAGGATATTTGTGCTGATATGTGGGTCTATGTATGTACAGTAGTGAGCATGACTCCATATATATTAGTCTGCATATATAACGCCTTGAAAAATATTCATACCCCGTGAATTTTTCCCCTTTTTATTCCTGTTACACTCATTTTATGTGATACCAACATAAAGTAGCAAGTAACTGTGAAGTGCAAAGGATACAGGGTTTTCTAAATATTTTAAGAATAGAAATCTTAAAATGCTGACATGCATTTGTATTCAGCCCCAACAGTCTGTACCCCTATATAAAATCCTGAGTGACAAATTGTCCACAGAATTCACATAAATGGTACATTGAGTCCACCGGTGTGTGATTTCTTCTCAGTATAACTACAGCTGTTCTGTGAAGACCTCAGAGGTTTGTTACAGAACATTAGGCATCAGACAGCATCATGAAAACCAAAGAACACACCAGACAGGTCAGGGATAATGTTGTGGTAAAGAGTAAAGCAGGGTTAGGTTATGAAAAAAAATAGCCCAAGCTCTGAACATCTCACGGAGCACTGTTCACTCCATCATCCAAAAATTTCAGGAGTATGTCACAACTACAAACCTACCAAGGCATGGCCGTCCACCTAAGCTGACATCCCAAGCAAAGAAAGCACTAATGAGAGAAGCAGCCAAAAGGCCCATGGTCACTGGAGGAGCTGCAGAGATCCACAGCTCGGGTGGCAAAGTTTGCCACAGGACTATTAGTTGCATGCTGAACAAATATGGCCTATATAGAAGAGTGGCAAGAAGAATGCCATTTTTTAAAGCAAGTCATAAGAAGTCCCATTTTCAAGGTGCAAAAAGCCATGTAGAGGACACAGCAAGCATGTGGAAGAAGGAGCTCTGGTCACGAGACCAAAGTAGGATTTTTTGGGCTGACTGGAAAATGTTAGGTGTGCTGGAAAACTAACATGGCACATCACTCTGAAAACACCATCCCCACCGTCACACATGGTGGTGGCATCATCATGCTGTGGGGATGCTTTTCTTCAGCAGGGGCAGGAAAATGGGTCAGAATTGATGGGAAGATGAATGGAGCTAAATACTGGGCAACCCTGGAGGAAAACCTGTTAGTGGCTGTAAAAAAAACCTTGAAACCGAGACAAGGGTTCACCTTCCAACAGGACAACGACCCTAAACATTCTGGTTTAGATCAAAGCATATTCATGTGTGTGAAGGGCGCGATCATGGTCAGGCCTAAATCCCATCGAGAATCTTTGTCAAGACATGAAAATTGCTGATCACAGACGCCTCCATCTAACCTCACTGAGCATAGAGCGATTGTGGAAAGAAGTAGGAGCAGGCAAAAATGTCCCCTCTAGATGCGCTAAGCTGGTAGAGACAGACCCCAGAAGACTTCCAGGTGGTCCTACAAAATATTGTCTCTGGGGGCTGAATACAAATGGTATGAATACTTTTTCAAGGCCCTGTGTATTGTGAACATGCATGTGTCTATGTGTGTGGTTACTGCACTTTGGGGGGGGCTGAGAATTAAGGCAATTTATGAGCCTGAAGTCGTCCTTGTCTCTAAGGCAGGAGCGGCGGCTCCCACCACACGAGAAAGAAAAGCACCATGAATGAGAAGTGCAGAAATATCTTCTGCGCTTCCAGCTACGAAAGTACAAAATAATGAGCGTCTGCTGGATATCACCTCTGTAGCTGTGAAATCACCCCCCCGCCCGCCGCTCTCTCTCCCAGCGCCCGCTTCCAACTATGAATCTAAATCAGCTGCAAGGAGAAGTAATGACTGCGAGGGTCCGCACACACACTCATAATATTACTATTTATATCAGAAATGATAAAACTTACCCCTGTGTAAATCGCATCTTTTAATAAATGTCAAACAATACTGCAGCGTTAAAGGGATTCTCCTCTTAAAGGGGTGTTGAATTTTCAGCAAATAAATTCCCAATAGCATATGTGTAGCAAAGGAATGACAAATGTACTCTTCTGTAGTAATCATATTGCCCATGACGAGCTTGTGCTTATACCTAGCAGCCAATCTGGTAAAGCAGAGCTGCAGTATAAAGCATAGAGGAGCAGAGCAGCAGCTACAAGCCTGAGATCAAACGGGAACGGGAAGTGCAGCTAAACTGATGTGAATGAGCATAGCGGCGACCCAATGGCGTAGAGCTAAAAATCAGAAGAGAAGAAAACAGATGGGAGATAGGAAGACAGAAAAGGCACTCATCCTTCCCTCATCACTCAGTAATGGATATCTATTTCCTTTTTTTTTTAGAATGACTTGCATCGAGCAATCCAGAGGACGCACTCCGCCATGTTCAACCAAGTGTTCATCCTCATCTGTACTCTGGTCTGCCTCATGTTTACTTGGTACGTGCCCATGAAGTTCTATAAAAATCCCTCTGCCTGTTCCAATCTGCATTTTTATACAAAGAGGGCAGTATTATAGTAGTTATATTCTTGTACATAGGGAGCAGTATTATAGTAGTTATATTCTTGTACATAGAGGCAGTATTATAATAGTTATATTCTTGTACATAGGAGCAGTATTATAGTAGTTATATTCTTGTACATAGGGGCAGTATTATAGTAGTTATATTCTTGTACATAGGAGCAGTATTATAGTAGTTATATTCTTGTACATAGGAGGCAGTATTATAGTACTTATATTCTTGTACATAGGAGCAGTATTATAGTAGTTATATTCTTGTACATAGGGGCAGTATTATAGTAGTTATATTCTTGTACATAGGGAGCAGTATTATAGTAGTTATATTCTTGTACATAGGAGCAGTATTATAGTAGTTATATTCTTGTACATAGGGGCAGTATTATAGTAGTTATATTCTTGTACATAGGGGCAGTATTATAGTAGTTATATTCTTGTATATAGGGGCAGTATTATAGCAGTTATATTCTTGTATATAGGGGCAGTATTATAGTAGTTACATTCTTGTACATAGGGGGCAGTATTATAGTAGTTATATTCTTGTACATAGGGGGCAGTATTATAGTAGTTATATTCTTGTACATAGGGGGCAGTATTATAGTAGTTATATTCTTGTACATAGGGGCAGTATTATAGTAGTTATATTTTTGTACATAGGGGGCAGTATTATAGTAGTTATATTCTTGTACATAGGAGGCAGTATTATAGTAGTTATATTCCTGTACATAGGAGCAGTATTATAGTAGTTATATTCTTGTACATAGGGGGCAGTATTATAGTAGTTATATTCTTGTACATAGGAGCAGTATTATAGTAGTTATATTCTTGTACATAGGGGCAGTATTATAGTAGTTATATTCTTGTACATAGGGAGCAGTATTATAGTAGTTATATTATTGTACATAGGAGCAGTATTATAGTAGTTATATTCTTGTACATAGGGGCAGTATTATAGTAGTTATATTCTTGTACATAGGGGCAGTATTATAGTAGTTATATTCTTGTATATAGGGGCAGTATTATAGCAGTTATATTCTTGTATATAGGGGCAGTATTATAGTAGTTACATTCTTGTACATTGGGGGCAGCATTATAGTAGTTATATTCTTGTACATAGGGGGCAGTATTATAGTAGTTATATTCTTGTACATAGGGGGCAGTATTATAGTAGTTATATTCTTGTACATAGGGGGCAGTATTATAGTAGTTATATTCTTGTACATAGGGGCAGTATTATAGTAGTTATATTTTTGTACATAGGGGGCAGTATTATAGTAGTTATATTCTTGTACATAGGAGGCAGTATTATAGTCGTTATATTCCTGTACATAGGAGCAGTATTATAGTAGTTATATTCTTGTACATAGGGGGCAGTATTATAGTAGTTATATTCTTGTACACAGGGAGCAGTATTATAGTAGTTATATTCTTGTACATAGGGGCAGTATTATAGTAGTTATATTCTTGTACATAGGAGCAGTATTATAGTAGTTATATTCTTGTACATAGGGGCAGTAATATAGTAGTTATATTCTTGTATATAGGGGCAGTATATTCCTGTACTTAGGGGCAGTATTATAGTAGTTATATTCTTGTACATAGGAGCAGTATTATAGTAGTTATAATCTTGTACATAGGGGCAGTATTATAGTAGTTATATTCTTGTACATAGGGGCAGTATTATAGCAGTTATATTCTTGTACATAAGGGGCAGTATTATAGTAGTTATAATCTTGTACATAGGAGCAGTATTATAGTAGTTATAATCTTATACATAGGAGCAGTATTATAGTAGTTATAATCTTGTACATAGGGGCAGTATTATAGTAGATAATCTCATGTTTATATTGTATATAACGCCTCTCTAACATTAGTGGGTGAGACACTTGGAGCACTGAAGGTCCATGTTGCTGTGTTCATGTCACAGAGGCCATTTTTCATCAACACTGTACAATACTCTTACAGAAGTCACACTGACAGTCCTGACATGCCATTCCCACTGATCTTTATCCTATATCATGTACTTTCCATTAATTTTTCCCTGCAATCGTATAATTGCTTAGGATTGTATTTTCATGTAGTAATGTTCCTCTGTCAATCATTGTGACATGGCCCCCTGCCGTTGTCCGCCCCTTTTGCACTGGGCTACACCGCTCTGCATCCATTCACACAAGTAACAACAATGTATTTTTGGATTTGGAAGCTTAAAGGGAATCTATCACCCCGTTTTTTAAAGATTAGATAAAAATAGTGTGAAATAGGGGCAGAGCTGGGCTTTACATTAGTGCCTTTTTGGTGCCTTTACACCCCCGTTAGGCTGCCGAAATACCTTTGTGAAGTGGCCGTTTTGTCCTGTCACTCAAGTTGGTAAGGTCGGATGGGCGTGGTCACAGCGCTGTTTCTCCCCCAGATCAGGCTCATCATTACGTTGGTGGCGTAGTGGTGTGCGCATGTCCAAGGTCCCGAATTCTGCACAGGGGTGTGAAAATAGCAGCGATGTCCGTTATTTCATTGGTGGTCGGTGGGCGCGGCCATCTTGCTTTGGCCGCGCGTGCGCAGAAGCGGCGCTCTGCTGGCCGCGGCTTCAGGAAAATGGCCGCGGGCATCCGCGCGTGCGCAGATGGCTATCGCGGCGGCCATTTTCGTGAAGCCGAGATGCGAACTCTGCTTCACGAAAATGGCCGCCGCGATAGCCATCTGCGCACGCGCGGATGCCCGCGGCCATTTTCCTGAAGCCGCGGCCAGCAGAGCGCCGCTTCTGCGCACGCGCGGCCAAAGCAAGATGGCCGCGCCCACCGACCACCAATGAAATAACGGACATCGCTGCTATTTTCACACCCCTGTGCAGAATTCGGGACCTTGGACATGCGCACACCACTACGCCACCAACGTAATGATGAGCCTGATCTGGGGGAGAAACAGCGCTGTGACCACGCCCATCCGACCTGACCAACTTGAGTGACAGGAAAAAATGGCCACTTCACAAAGGTATTTCGGCAGCCTAACGGGGGTGTAAAAGAACCAAAAAGGCAGTAATGTAAAGCCCAGCTCTGCCCCTATTTCAAACTATTTTTATCTAATCTTTAAAAAACGGGGTGATAGGTTCCCTTTAACAAAATTTTCGGCTCATTCTACTTTTGATAAGCGGCACAGATGTCAATCACCTTCTCTGGATTTACCATTAATCCCCACCCCAGAGCGATGCTCAGTGTCAGGTCTTATTCATTTGTGTATTTTATTTATTTATACACTCGCTCAGCTATTCATTGCTCTATCATTACCTGTGGATATATGGAGTAGAAACTTTCTGTATTTTAATATATAATTCATTATTGTTTTTTGACCTTTTAACTATAATTCTGTCCTTAGAGTGGCACAATCAGTACTACTCTTATGTGAAGACTCTGGTGTGGGGTTGGATTTGTTTTCAGACATTAATTTTATATATATTGTATCCCTTGAACTATTTTTTCATTTTGTAAGATAGCACCTACTATATTCCCATATTTGTAATGTTTATTTTGCTTTTTCCTTTTTATGTTGCTGGGAAGTCACAGTATTTCTAGGGTAATAATTAGCTGTTAGTTTGTGTGTCACGATAATGTAAAAATGTCATAATGTGAGATTAGTTCCATAAAGTACCATGTCACAGACACACATACTGCAGTTCCGAACCCCCTTTCTTCACCTCTGCATTCGCTAATAACAAACAAACAAAGCCCTATGGCAGACACACTGTGCAACTTGATACCAATGTGTGAGCAGTTTATGGCTTTTAAACTGCAGACGACCAATCCGTAAAGCCACGCGTTCAAGGAATGTCTTTGTCTGGTGACTCAAAAAACGTAAATAGTACAAAAATGAGTGCATGTCATTACTCAGCTCACTCAGTGATGTCACGACAAGAGGGCATAGCTTTACCCCTGTTGAGTTGTGAGAGAGTTGGTCCAGGAAGCGGGCTAACAACAGCTCGGCAAAGCTGTGCTCATGCATCTGGATATATGGAAGCCCTTTCTCCTCCATAGCACAAGGCCAGTCACAAGCTGAAATGATCTGAACGCTATGTAAGTGTTTTTCAATTTTAATTCCTTTTTATTTTGTAATCTGTAATGTACACATGATGTTGTCTTCTTTATAATATCTTTTATACTTTGTAAACCCTGCCTACCTTTTTATGGAGTGAAAGATATAATTTACTGGCTTGTCTCTCTCTGCTCTATAAATGAACGGTCGCTTCCTCTGAAGTGAATTACGCTACTGATTTGGGTTGGCTCCGTACCCATTAACCCTTAGGAAATCGGAGTTGGTGGCAGCATACTTTGTTCTGTACAATTGGGAATCTTTGTAGCGACGGCGGCGTTGATAATTATTGTTCCTGCCTGTGTGGGAGTAGTTACATAGCCCTCGCTGCAGCGTGCCCAATAGCCAGTACATAGCAGGCAGCCTTTCTGGCGACTAATTACCCTCGGTGCAGAACCTAAACCGTGACATGGTGCTCATCCAGTGCATGCTCAGAATCCATGATTGGGCTGGAGCCTTGCAGAAGGCTTTCTTGTTAGCTTTAATTGTGCTCACTAATCTGTCTAATCTGTGCAGACTCACAAATGTACTATTTATGAAAAAACGAGATGATGGGAAAGGAACAGAAGTAATAATTGGATTTTCTGGCAACCCGCCATCATTATTACTGTGGAGAGATTAATCCGTCGTTTTCCACCTGCAATATTTATTGATAACGCTAATTACAGGGAAGGTGTCATTTCAGTAGTTCTTGGAGAGTGAGGTGATGTCATTGACAAAACTTAGTAGTACACTGTTTATTATATTGCATAGTTTTTTTAAGGTATTGCATATGGTATCACCAGTATCTAAGATTTTTCATTACTATTTGTCACTCATCTCATTACCCCACCAACTGTTTTTGCTCTCCCCCTTCACACCCACCTCCCTTACACTAATGTCCCCTATCACCCAAACCCCCTTACACTATTGTCCCCTATCATCCCAGCTTCTCTTACACTATTGTCCCCTATCACCACAACCTCCCTTACACTATTGTCCCTTACACTAAAGCCTATCAACCAAACCCCCCTTAGGGTACGTTCACACAGGACTTTTTTGCTGCTTTTTTTTGCTGCTTTTTTTATGCTAATTTTCAGCTGCTTATAGGTGCGTTTTTGGTGCGTTTTTTTGTGCGTTTTTTTCATGCGTTTTTTTGTGGTATATGGTGAATCAAACATGTTTGATAACTACACCAAAGACACTCAGTTAGTACTCAAGCACGCTCACATAACACGTTATCAGAGCACGTTCACATCACTAGTATTTACCTACTACCTGGTCATTTAATTTGTTAGAAAAGGACATATGTTAAGTTTTTTATTTACCAATCTCCCAGTGGAGCTTAGCATCGCCTTCATCCCAGCGGGGGAACAATTTACGGCAGATTACATGCCATGCATCTGCCTTTTTTTGACGATCACTGTAGTTTGGGCAAGCTACATCCCAAATTACAGGCATTGCTTCCACCTTGCAAAAATAAATGAAAAAGTAATTACCAAATGCAAGATGAAATGAAGCCAACATTCATGACAAGGAAGATACAAACATACACATGCAGAACACATGAACATGTACATAACAGCACATGAGCATCGCAAAGTGTACCATTGCAAACAATCGGATAGATAGATATATCACAAATTAAAAAAAATATTACCTCCATGATTAGTTGGGAAACATTAATGCTCATCCTCCTATACCAAGACATGGCTAACACCTCACTACCAGAAACTCCCTCACAATAGATCACAATCAGGACACCTCACAATGGCTCTTCACACCTCACAATGGCTCTTCACACCTCACTACCAGGAACTCCCTCACAATACATCACTATCAGGACACCTCACAATGGCTCTTCACACCTCACTACCAGGAACTCCCTCACAATAGATCACAATCAGGACACCTCACAATGGCTCTTCACACCTCACAATGGCTCTTCACACCTCACTACCAGGAACTCCCTCACAATAGATCACAATCAGGACACATCACAATGGCTCTTCACACCTCACAATGGCTCACAATGGCTCTTCACACCTCACTAACCACACCCCTAAGCTCTTGGCTGTGAGATCCCTTCCTGCTGGCCATGATTTTCTGCACAAAAAAAGCAGCAAATAATGCTACATGCGTTTTTTCAGCGTTTTTGCAGCGTTTTTTTCATCACCCATTCAAGTCAATGGGTGAAAAAACGCTGCAAAAACGCAGCAAAAACGCTGAAAGAAGTGACATGCCCTATGTCCAAAAAAAGCAGCAAAGCAGAAAAAACTGATCAAACAAAAAACCAACGTGTGTGCATGAGATTTCTGAAATCTCATAGGCTTTACTGGTACTGTAAAAAGCAGCTGAAAATTAGCATAAAAAAAAGCAGCAAAAAAAAGCAGCAAAAAAGTCCTGTGTGAACGTACCCTTAAGGTACCGTTACACTAAACGACTTACCAACGATCACGACCAGCGATACGACCTGGCCGTGATCGTTGGTAAGTCGTTGTGTGGTCGCTGGGGAGCTGTCACACAGACAGCTCTCTCCAGCGACCAACGATCAGGGGAACAACTTCGGCATCGTTGAAACTGTCTTCAACGATGCCGAAGTCCCCCTGCAGCACCCGGGTAACCAGGGTAAACATCGGGTTACTAAGTGCAGGGCCACGCTTAGTAACCCGATATTTACCCTGGTTACCATTGTAAAAGTTAAAAAAAAAACACTACATACGCACATTCCAAGGTCTGTCACGTCCCCCGCCGTCAGCTTCCCGCACTGACTGTGTCAGCGCCGGCCGTAAAGTACAGCACAGCGGTGACGTCACCGCTGTGCTCTGCTTTACGGCCGACGCTGACAGTCAGTGCGGGAAGCTGACGGCGCGGGACGTGACAGACCTCGGTGTTATGGTTCTCAATGGCAAGAGAACATAGCCCAGCATACATAGGAACTAGCTCTTGGAAGGATGGAAACTTAAACTGACCATGAACTAAACCTGCCGCACAACTAACAGTAGCCGGGTAGCGTAGCCTGCGTTTTATCCCTAGACGCCCAGCGCCGGCCGGAGGACTAACTAATCCTGGCAGAGGAAAATATAGTCCTGGCTCACCTCTAGAGAAATTTCCCCGAAAGGCAGACAGAGGCCCCCACATATATTGGCGGTGATTTAAGATGAAAATGACAAACGTAGTATGAAAATAGGTTTAGCAAAATCGAGGTCCGCTTACTAGATAGCAGGAAGACAGAAAGGGTACTTTCATGGTCAGCTGAAAACCCTATCAATACACCATCCTGAAATTACTTTAAGACTCTAGTATTAACTCATAACATCAGAGTGGCAATTTCAGATCACAAGAGCTTTCCAGACACAGAAACGAAACTGCAGCTGTGAACTGGAACAAAATGCAAAAAACAAACAAGGACAAAAGTCCGACTTAGCTGGAAGTTGTCTGGTAGCAGGAACATGCACAGAAAGGCTTCTGATTACAATGTTGACCGGCATGGAAGTGACAGAGGAGCAAGATTAAATAGCGACTCCCACATCCTGATGGGAACAGGTGAACAGAGGGGATGATGCACACAAGTTCAATTCCACCAGTGGCCACCGGGGGAGCCCAAAATCCAATTTCACAACAGTACCCCCCCCTCAAGGAGGGGGCACCGAACCCTCACCAGAACCACCAGGGCGATCAGGATGAGCCCTATGAAAGGCACGGACCAGATCGGAGGCATGAACATCAGAGGCAGTCACCCAAGAATTATCCTCCTGACCGTATCCCTTCCATTTGACCAGATACTGGAGTTTCCGTCTGGAAACACGGGAGTCCAAGATTTTTTCCACAACGTACTCCAACTCGCCCTCAACCAACACCGGAGCAGGAGGCTCAACGGAAGGCACAACCGGTACCTCATACCTGCGCAACAATGACCGATGAAAAACATTATGAATAGAAAAAGATGCAGGGAGGTCCAAACGGAAGGACACAGGGTTAAGAATCTCCAATATCTTGTACGGGCCGATGAACCGAGGCTTAAACTTAGGAGAAGAAACCCTCATAGGGACAAAACGAGAAGACAACCACACCAAGTCCCCGACACAAAGCCGAGGACCAACCCGACGCCGGCGGTTGGCAAAAAGCTGAGTCTTCTCCTGGGACAACTTCAAATTGTCCACCACCTGCCCCCAAATCTGATGCAACCTCTCCACCACAGCATCCACTCCAGGACAATCCGAAGATTCCACCTGACCGGAGGAAAATCGAGGATGAAACCCCGAATTACAGAAAAAAGGAGACACCAAGGTGGCAGAGCTGGCCCGATTATTGAGGGCAAACTCCGCTAAAGGCAAAAAAACAACCCAATCATCCTGATCTGCAGACACAAAACACCTCAAATATGTCTCCAAAGTCTGATTCGTCCGCTCGGTCTGGCCATTAGTCTGAGGATGGAAAGCAGACGAGAAAGACAAATCTATGCCCATCCTAGCACAGAATGCCCGCCAAAATCTAGACACGAATTGGGTTCCTCTGTCAGAAACGATATTCTCCGGAATACCATGCAAACGAACCACATTTTGAAAAAACAGAGGAACCAACTCGGAAGAAGAAGGCAACTTAGGCAGGGGAACCAAATGGACCATCTTAGAGAAACGGTCACACACCACCCAGATGACAGACATCTTCTGAGAAACAGGAAGATCCGAAATAAAATCCATCGAGATGTGCGTCCAAGGCCTCTTCGGGATAGGCAAGGGCAACAACAATCCACTAGCCCGAGAACAACAAGGCTTGGCCCGAGCACAAACGTCACAAGACTGCACAAAGCCTCGTACATCTCGTGACAGGGAAGGCCACCAGAAGGACCTTGCCACCAAATCCCTGGTACCAAAGATTCCAGGATGACCTGCCAACGCAGAAGAATGAACCTCAGAAATGACTTTACTGGTCCAATCATCAGGAACAAACAGTCTACCAGGTGGGCAACGATCAGGTCTATCCGCCTGAAAATCCTGCAAGGCCCGCCGCAGGTCTGGAGAAACGGCAGACAATATCACTCCATCCTTAAGGATACCTGTAGGTTCAGAATTACCAGGGGAGTCAGGCTCAAAACTCCTAGAAAGGGCATCAGCCTTAACATTCTTAGAACCCGGTAGGTATGACACCACAAAATTAAACCGAGAGAAAAACAACGACCAGCGCGCCTGTCTAGGATTCAGGCGTCTGGCGGACTCAAGATAAATTAAATTTTTGTGGTCGGTCAATACCACCACCTGATGTCTAGCCCCCTCAAGCCAATGACGCCACTCCTCAAAAGCCCACTTCATGGCCAAAAGCTCCCGATTCCCAATATCATAATTCCGCTCGGCGGGCGAAAATTTACGAGAAAAAAAAGCACAAGGTTTCATCACGGAGCAGTCGGAACTTCTTTGCGACAAAACCGCCCCAGCTCCGATTTCAGAAGCGTCGACCTCAACCTGAAAAGGAAGAGCAACATCAGGCTGACGCAACACAGGGGCGGAAGAAAAGCGGCGCTTAAGCTCCCGAAAGGCCTCCACAGCAGCAGGGGACCAATCAGCAACATCAGCACCCTTCTTAGTCAAATCAGTCAATGGTTTAACAACATCAGAAAAACCAGCAATAAATCGACGATAAAAGTTAGCAAAGCCCAAAAATTTCTGAAGACTCTTAAGAGAAGAGGGTTGCGTCCAATCACAAATAGCCCGAACCTTGACAGGATCCATCTCGATGGAAGACGGGGAAAAAATGTATCCCAAGAAGGAAATCTTTTGAACCCCAAAAACGCACTTAGAACCCTTCACACACAAGGAATTAGACCGCAAAACCTGAAAAACCCTCCTGACCTGCTGGACATGAGAGTCCCAGTCATCCGAAAAAATCAGAATATCATCCAGATACACGATCATAAATTTATCCAAATAATCACGGAAAATGTCATGCATAAAGGACTGAAAGACTGAAGGGGCATTTGAAAGGCCAAAAGGCATCACCAAATACTCAAAGTGGCCCTCGGGCGTATTAAATGCGGTTTTCCACTCATCCCCCTGCTTAATTCGCACCAAATTATACGCCCCACGGAGATCTATCTTAGAGAACCACTTGGCCCCCTTTATGCGAGCAAACAAATCAGTCAGCAGTGGCAACGGATATTGATATTTAACCGTGATTTTATTCAAAAGCCGATAATCAATACACGGCCTCAAAGAGCCATCTTTCTTAGACACAAAGAAAAAACCGGCTCCTAAGGGAGATGACGAAGGACGAATATGTCCCTTTTCCAAGGACTCCTTTATATATTCTCGCATAGCAGCATGTTCAGGCACAGACAGATGAAATAAACGACCCTTAGGGTATTTACTACCCGGAATCAAATCTATGGCACAATCGCACTCCCGGTGCGGAGGTAATGAACCAAGCTTAGGTTCTTCAA
This sequence comes from Ranitomeya variabilis, assembly GCF_051348905.1. NCBI lineage: Eukaryota > Metazoa > Chordata > Amphibia > Anura > Dendrobatidae > Ranitomeya > Ranitomeya variabilis. The sequence goes on from NC_135236.1 coordinate 53,153,003, forward strand.
AAACGTCACGATAGTCAGACAAGAATTCAGGAATCTCAGAGGGAATAGATGACGAAATGGAAACCAAAGGTACGTCCCCATGCATCCCCTTACATCCCCAGCTTAACACAGACATAGCGTTCCAGTCGAGGACTGGGTTATGAGATTGCAGCCATGGCAATCCAAGCACCAACACATCATGTAGATTATACAGCACAAGAAAGCGAATAATCTCCTGATGATCTGGATTAATTCGCATAGTTACTTGTGTCCAGTATTGTGGTTTATTACTAGCCAATGGGGTGGAGTCAATCCCCTTCAGAGGTATAGGAGTTTCAAGAGGCTCTAAATCATACCCACAGCGTTTGGCAAAGGACCAATCCATAAGACTCAAAGCGGCGCCAGAGTCGACATAGGCATCCGCGGTAATAGATGATAAAGAACAAATCAGGGTCACAGATAGAATAAACTTAGACTGAAAAGTGCCAATTGAAACTGACTTATCAAGCTTCTTAGTACGCTTAGAGCATGCTGATATAACATGAGTTGAATCACCACAATAAAAGCACAACCCATTTTTTCGTCTAAAATTCTGCCGTTCGCTTCTGGACAGAATTCTATCACATTGCATATTCTCTGGCGTCTTCTCAGTAGACACCGCCAAATGGTGCACAGGTTTGCGCTCCCGCAGACGTCTATCGATCTGGATAGCCATTGTCATGGACTCATTCAGACCCGCAGGCACAGGGAACCCCACCATAACATCCTTAACGGCATCAGAGAGACCCTCTCTGAAATTCGCCGCCAGGGCGCACTCATTCCACTGAGTAAGCACAGACCATTTACGGAATTTTTGGCAGTATATTTCAACTTCATCTTGCCCCTGAGATAGGGACATCAAGGCTTTTTCCGCCTGAAGCTCTAAATGAGGTTCCTCATAAAGCAACCCCAAGGCCAGAAAAAACGCATCCACATTGAGCAACGCAGGATCCCCTGGAGCCAATGCAAAAGCCCAATCTTGAGGGTCGCCCCGGAGCAAGGAAATCACAATCCTGACCTGCTGAGCAGGATCTCCAGCAGAGCGAGATTTCAGGGACAAAAACAACTTGCAATTATTTTTGAAATTTTGAAAGCAAGATCTATTCCCCGAGAAAAATTCAGGCAAAGGAATTCTAGGTTCAGATATAGGAACATGAACAACTAAATCTTGTAAATTTTGAACTTTCGTGGTGAGATTATTCAAACCTGCAGCTAAACTCTGAATATCCATTTTAAACAGGTGAACACAGAGCCATTCCAGGATTAGAAGGAGAGAGAGAGAGGAAGGCTGCAATATAGGCAGACTAGCAAGTGATTCAATTGAAAGCACACTCAGAACTGAAGGAAAAAAAAAAAAAAAAAAATTTTTCAGCAGACTTCTTTTTTCTCTCCTTTCTCTGCCAATTAATTTAACCCTTTGTGGGCCGGTCAAACTGTTATGGTTCTCAATGGCAAGAGAAAATAGCCCAGCATACATAGGAACTAGCTCTTGGAAGGATGGAAACTTAAACTGACCATGAACTAAACCTGCCGCACAACTAACAGTAGCCGGGTAGCGTAGCCTGCGTTTTATCCCTAGACGCCCAGCGCCGGCCGGAGGACTAACTAATCCTGGCAGAGGAAAATATAGTCCTGGCTCACCTCTAGAGAAATTTCCCCGAAAGGCAGACAGAGGCCCCCACATATATTGGCGGTGATTTAAGATGAAAATGACAAACGTAGTATGAAAATAGGTTTAGCAAAATCGAGGTCCGCTTACTAGATAGCAGGAAGACAGAAAGGGTACTTTCATGGTCAGCTGAAAACCCTATCAATACACCATCCTGAAATTACTTTAAGACTCTAGTATTAACTCATAACATCAGAGTGGCAATTTCAGATCACAAGAGCTTTCCAGACACAGAAACGAAACTGCAGCTGTGAACTGGAACAAAATGCAAAAAACAAACAAGGACAAAAGTCCGACTTAGCTGGAAGTTGTCTGGTAGCAGGAACATGCACAGAAAGGCTTCTGATTACAATGTTGACCGGCATGGAAGTGACAGAGGAGCAAGATTAAATAGCGACTCCCACATCCTGATGGGAACAGGTGAACAGAGGGGATGATGCACACAAGTTCAATTCCACCAGTGGCCACCGGGGGAGCCCAAAATCCAATTTCACAACACCTCGGAATGTGAGTATGTAGTGTGTTTTTTTTTTTTAACTTTTACAATGTGAACACTTAGCTGGATCGGCGTCACACACGCCGATCCAGCGATGACAGCGGGTGATCAGCGACCAAAAAAAGGTCCTGATCATTCCCTACGACCAACGATCTCCCAGCAGGGGCCTGATCTTTGGTCGCTGTCACACATAACGAGATCGTTAGCGGGATCATTGCTACATCACCAAAAAGCGTGACGTTGCAACGATATCGTTAACGAAATCGTTATGTGTGAAGGTACTTTTACACTAATGTCCACTATCGCCCAAACCCCCTTACACTAATGTCCACTATCACCACAACCTCCTTTACACTAAAGTCTCCTATCACTCCAACCTCCCTTACTCTATTGTCCCCTATCACACCAACTTCCTTTACACTATTGTCCCCTATTACACCAACCTCCCTTACACTAATGTCCCCTATCATCCATTTCCCGTTCACTAATGTCCCCTATCACTCCAACCTCCCTAACACTATAGTCCACTTTTAACCCCAACTTCTCTTACACTAATGTCCCCTATCATTCATTCCCCTTACAGTAATGTCCCCTATCACTCCAACCTCCCTTACACTAATGTCCCCTATCATCCATTTCCCTTACACTAATGTCCCCTATCACTCCAACCTCCCTTAGGCCTCTTTCACATTTCCGTTTTTTGCCATCCGTCGCAATCCATTGTTTTGGCAAAAAAACGGATCCTGCAAATGTGCCTGCAGGTTCCGTTTTTTTGCCATACACATTTACTGACGACGGACTGCGACGAATGGGCCCACGTCGCATCTGTCGTGCAACGGATGCGTCGTGATTTTGCGGCCCGTTGTGATTAAAAAACGTTCAAGGGAACGTTTTTTCGTTCGTCGAATCCGCCATTTCCGACCGCTCCGCCCCCTCCTCCCTGGAATTCATAATGGGCAGCGGATGCGTCTGAAAACTGCATCCGCTGCCCACGTTGTGCACAATTTGCACAACATCCGTTGGTACGTCGGGCCAACGGTTTGCGACAGCCCCGTACCGACGGAAATGTGAAAGAGGCCTTACACTATTGTCCACTTTCACCCCAACCTCTCTTACACTAATGTCCCCCATCACCCTAATCTCACTTACACTAATGTCCCCTATCATCCCACCTCCCTAACACTAATGTCCCCTATCACCCCAACCTCCCTTACATAATGTCCTCTATCATCCACCTCCCTTACACTATTGTCCCCTATCACCTCAACCTCCCTTACACTAATGTCCCCTATAACCTCAACCTCCTTAACACTAATCTCTCCTATCACTCCAACCTCCCTTACACTATTGTCCACTTTCACCCCAACTTCTCTTACACTGATGTCCCCTATCACCCACCTCCCTTACACTATTGTCCCCTATCACCCACCTCCCTTTAACTTATGTCCCCTATCACCCACCTCCCTTACACTGATGTCCCCTATCACCCACCTCACTTACACTGATGTCCCCTATCACACCCACCTCCCTTACATTAATGTCCCCTATCACACCCACCTCCCTTACATTATTGTCCCTGTTATGATCCGGTGACTTTGGAGCCGCATGAACTTTCTCTGGAGTAGGTGGAAACTGTACTGACCGCAAAACCTGAACTAACACCGCAACTAGAAGTAGCCGTGGGGTGTGCCTAACAAACCCTAGACACCTCGACACAGCCGGAGGACTAAATACCCCTATAGATGGAAATAGGAATACTACCTTGCCTCAGAGCAGAACCCCAAAGGATAGGCAGCCCCCCACGAATATTGACTGTGAGTAGGAGAGGAAAGACACACGCAGGCAGAAAACAGGATTCAGCAAAAGAGGCCACTCTAGCTAAATAGGGAAAGATAGGACAGAATACTAAGCGATCAGTATTAAAACCCTTCCAAAAATATCCACAGCAGATAATACAAAAAGTTCCACAATCTAACTAAAGACATGGAATGTATATCTGCCACTCCAGAGAATCCAACAAGACTGAGAAAATACTGACACAATCTAAGCTGGACAAAAAACAATGAATAGCACAGAATTATTAAGCACACAGCATATGTGCCACAGAAACAAAACCAGACACTTATCTTTGCTGATTTGGCAGAAGGCAGAAGGAACCAAACCAGGACCAAAACCTCCCAACAACCATGGACAACTGGCAAGGACTAATGAATCCTGCACGCCTAAATACCCCAGTCAGAACTGCAATCAGCAGATACACCTGACCAGGACTGCAACCCAGGGACAACTGCATTACCACCTACAACCACCGGAGGGAGCCCAAAAGCAGAATTCACAACAGTTATCCCCCCTTGAGGAGGGGTCACCGAACCCTCACCAGAGCCCCCAGGCCAATCAGGACGAGCCAGATGAAAAGCATGAACCAAATCAGCAGCATGGACATCAGAGGCAAAAACCCAAGAATTATCCTCCTGGCCATAACCCTTCCATTTGACAAGATACTGAAGCCTCCGCCTCGAAAAACGAGAATCCAAAATCTGAGGATCAACAGAGGGAACAACGGGTACCACATATTTCCGCAATAAAGATCTATGGAAGACATTATAGATAGCAAAAGAGTCCGGAAGTGCCAATCGAAAAGACACCGGATTAATAATCCCAGAAATTCTATAAGGACCAATAAACCGAGGCTTAAACTTAGGAGAAGAAACCTTCATAGGAACATGACGGGAAGACAACCAGACCAGATCCCCAACCTGAAGCCGGGAACCAACACACCGACGACGGTTAGCAAAACGTTGAGCCTCCTCCTGAGACAACACCAAATTGTCCACCACATGAGCCCAAATCTGCTGCAACCTGTCAACCACAGAATCCACACCAGGACAGTCAGAAGGCTCAACCTGCCCAGAAGAAAAACGAGGATGAAAACCAAAATTACAAAAAAAAGGCGAAACCAAAGTAGCCGAACTAGCCCGATTATTAAGGGCAAACTCGGCCAATGGCAAAAAGGCCACCCAATCATCCTGATCAGCAGACACAAAGAATCTCAAATAAGTCTCCAAGGTCTGATTAGTTCGCTCGGTTTGGCCATTTGTCTGAGGATGAAATGCAGAGGAAAAAGATAAATCAATGCCCAGCCTAGCACAAAAGGCCCGCCAAAATCTAGAAACAAACTGGGAACCTCTGTCGGACACAATATTCTCCGGAATACCATGCAAACGAACCACATGCTGAAAAAACAACGAAACCAAATCTGAAGAGGAAGGCAATTTAGGCAAAGGCACCAAATGAACCATCTTAGAAAACCGGTCACAAACAACCCAGATAACCGACATCCTCTGGGAAACCGGATGATCAGAAATAAAATCCATAGAAATATGCGTCCAGGGCCTCTCAGGGACCGGCAGTGGCAAAAGCAACCCACTAGCACGGGAACAACAAGGTTTGGCCCGCGCACAAGTCGCACAGGACTGCACAAAAGAACGCACATCACGTGATAAAGAAGGCCACCAAAAGGACCTACCAACCAAGTCTCTGGTACCAAAAATACCAGGATGACCAGCCAACACAGAACCGTGAACCTCAGAAATCACTCTACTAGTCCATCTGTCAGGAACAAACAGTTTCCCCACTGGACAGCGATCAGGTCTGTCAGCCTGAAATTCCTGAAGAACCCATCGTAAATCAGGGGAAATAGCAGAAAGAACCACCCCTTCTTTCAGAATGCCGACCGGTTCAAGGACCTCAGGAGAATCAGGCAAAAAACTCCTAGAAAGGGCATCAGCCTTAATATTCTTAGAACCCGGAAGATACGAGACCACAAAATCAAAACGGGAAAAAAACAAGGACCATCGAGCCTGTCTAGGATTCAGCCGTTTGGCAGACTCGAGGTAAATCAAATTCTTATGATCGGTCAAGTCCACAATACAGTGCTTAGCTCCCTCAAGCCAATGTCGCCACTCCTCAAACGCCCACTTCATAGCCAACAACTCCTGATTGCCGACATCATAATTGCGTTCAGCAGGCGAAAATTTACGGGAAAAGAATGCACACGGTTTCATCAAGGAACCAACAGGATCCCTCTGGGCCAAAATGGCCCCTGCGCCAATCTCAGAAGCGTCAATCTCAACCTGAAACGGAAGAGAAACATCTGGTTGGCGCAACGTTTAAGCTCCTGAAAGGCAGAAACAGCCGCAGAGGACCAATTCGCCACATCAGCGCCTTTCTTCATCAAATCGGTCAAGGGTTTAACCACACTGGAAAAGTTAGCTATGAAATGGCGATAAAAATTTGCAAAACCCAAAAATTTCTGAAGACTCTTCACAGACGTGGGCTGAATCCAATCATGAATGGCCTGAACCTTAACCGGATCCATCTCAATAGATGAAGGAGAAAAAATAAAACCCAAAAAAGAAACCTTCTGCACCCCAAAGAGACACTTAGACCCCTTCACAAACAAAGCATTGTCACGAAGGATCTGAAATACCATCCTGACCTGTTCCACATGAGACTCCCAATCATCAGAAAAAATCAAAATATCGTCCAAATATACAATCAAGAATTTATCAATATAAGTCCGGAAGATATCATGCATGAAAGATTGAAAAACAGATGGAGCATTAGTGAGCCCGAACGGCATCACAAGGTATTCAAAATGGCCTTCGGGCGTATTGAACGCAGTTTTCCATTCATCACCCTGCTTAATACGAACAAGATTATACGCCCCCCGAAGGTCAATCTTCGTAAACCAACTAGCCCCCTTAATCCTAGCAAACAAGTCAGAAAGCAAAGGTAAAGGGTATTGAAACTTGACCGTGATCTTATTCAAGAGGCGATAATCAATACAGGGTCTCAAGGAACCATCCTTCTTAGCAACAAAAAAAAATCCCGCTCCCATCGGTGAAGAAGATGGCCGAATATGCCCTTTCTCCAAAGACTCCTTAACATAACTCCGCATAGCGGCATGTTCAGGCACAGACAGGTTGAAGGCCCTTAGGAAACTTACAGCCTGGAATCAAATCAATCGCACAATCACAGTCCCTGTGCGGTGGAAGAGAACTGGACTTGGGCTCATCGAATACATCCTGAAAATCAGACAAAAACTCTGGAATTTCGGAAGAGGAAGAAGAGTAGATGGACATTAAAGGAACATCATTATGAACCCCCTGACAACCCCAACTAGTCACAGACATAGACTTCCAATCCAACACAGGATTATGTACCTGTAACCGCGGAAAACCCAGCACGATGGCATCATGTAAATTATGCAATACCAGAAATCGACAATCTTCCTGATGGGCTGGCGCCATGCGCATGGTCACCTGTGTCCAAATCTGAGGCTTATTTTTAGCCAAAGGTGTAGCATCAATGCCCCTTAAAGGAATAAGGTTCTGCAAAGGCTGCAAGGGGAAACCACAACGCCTGGCAAACTCAAGGTCCATTAAGTTCAAAGCAGCGCCTGAACCCACAAACGCCAAGACAGAAAATGATGACAATGAGCAGATCAAGGACACCGATAACAGAAATTTAGGTTGTACAGTACTGATGGTAAATGAACTAGCGATCATCTTTGTCCACTTAGGGCAGACTGAAATGACATGAGAAGCGTCGCCACAATAATAACACAACCTATTCTGACGTCTGAGTCCTTGTCGTTCTGTCCTAGACAGAATCCTATCACACTGCATTGGCTCAGGACTCTGCTCTGAGGACAACGCCACAGCGCGCACAGTTCTGCGCTCCCGCAACCGCCGATCAATCTGAATGGTCAAAGACATAGAATCACTCAGACCGACAGGCGTGGGAAACCCCACCATAACATCTTTAACGGATTCAGAAAGACCCTTTCTGAAAATTGCGGCCAAAGCATCATCATTCCATTTAGTCAACTGTTATGATCCTTAGTGGTTGAGGATCACAAATAACTCCAGCTAAGTAACAAACATAGGACAAGCTCTAGGGAGGTGGCAAACTGGACTGACCGCAAATCTGAACCTATCCAAACACACTAGAAGTAGCCGGTGAACGTGCCTAAAAATCCTAGACGTCTCAAGCCAGCCTGAGGAACTAACTACCCCTAGAGAGAAAGAAAGACCTCTTGCCTCCAGAGAAATAATCCCCAAAGATATAGAAGCCCCCAACAGATAATAACGGTGAGGTAAGAAGAAGGCACATACACAGGGGTGAAAGCAGATTCAGCAAATGAGGCCCACTAATACTAGATAGCAGAAAATAGAAAAGGGAATCTATGCGGTCAGTAAAAAACCCTTACAAAATATCCACTCTGAGATTTCAAGAACCCCCACACCAACTAACGGTGTGGGGGGAGAACCTCAGTCCCCTAGAGCAACCAGCAAGCGAGGAAATCACATTTTAGCGAGCTGGACAAAAAACATAATGAACACTGATAATCAAAAAATGATCAAACAAAAACTTAGCTTGTCTTGGAGAGACTGGGAGCAAGGTAGACACAAGGAATCTGAAGAGCACTGAATACATTGATAGCAGGCAAGGAACTGAGTATCCAGGAGAGCTAAATAGGAAACCAACCAAGGATAACGAACCAGCTGATGCTGCAACCTGCAGAAAGACAACACTACACAGTACCGCTTGTGACCACTAGAGGGAGCCCAAAAATAGAGTTCACAACAGTACCCCCCCCTTGAGGAGGGGTCACCGAACCCTCATCAAGACCCCCAGGGCGATTAGGATGAGCCGCGTGGAAGGCACGAACCAAATCGGCCGCATGAACATCAGAGGCGACAACCCAGGAATTATCCTCCTGACCATAGCCCTTCCACTTAACCAAATACTGAAGCCTCCGTCTAGAGATACGAGAATCCAAAATCTTCTCCACCACGTACACCAATTCGCCCTCGACCAGCACCGGAGCAGGAGGCTCAACAGAAGGAACCACAGGTACCACATACCTCCGCAACAAAGACCTATGGAACACATTATGAATGGCAAACGATGCTGGGAGATCCAAACGAAAAGACACCGGGTTAAGGATTTCCAAGATCTTATAAGGACCGATGAAGCGAGGCTTGAATTTAGGAGAGGAGACCTTCATAGGAACATACCGAGAAGACAGCCACACCAAATCCCCAACACGAAGTCGGGGACCCACACCGCGGCGGCGGTTGGCAAAGCGCTGAGCCTTCTCCTGTGACAACCTCAAATTGTCCACCACATGGTTCCAAATCTGCTGCAACCTATCCACCACAGAATCCACCCCAGGACAGTCAGAAGACTCAACCTGACCCGAGGAAAAACGAGGATGGAAACCAGAATTGCAGAAAAAAAGTGAAACCAAAGTAGCAGAACTAGCCCGATTATTAAGGGCAAACTCGGCCAAAGGCAAAAAAGTCACCCAATCATCCTGATCAGCAGAAACAAAACATCTCAAATAAGTTTCCAACGTCTGATTAGTTCGCTCGGTTTGGCCATTAGTCTGAGGATGGAAGGCCGAAGAAAAAGACAAATCAATGCCCATCTTGGCACAAAAAGTCCGCCAAAACCTGGACACAAACTGGGATCCTCTATCAGACACAATATTTTCAGGAATGCCGTGCAAGCGAACCACATTCTGAAAAAATAGAGGAACCAAATCGGAGGAAGAAGGCAACTTAGGGAAGGGCACCAAATGGACCATCTTGGAAAAACGATCACACACCACCCAGATGACAGACATTTTCTGAGATACTGGAAGATCCGAAATAAAATCCATGGAAATGTGCGTCCAAGGCCTTTTCGGAACAGGCAAAGGCAAAAGCAAACCGCTGGCACGAGAACAGCAAGGCTTAGCCCGAGCACAAATCCCACAAGACTGCACAAAGGAACGCACATCCCGCGACAAGGAAGGCCACCAGAAGGACCTAGCCACCAAATCTCTGGTACCAAAAATCCCAGGATGACCCGCCAACACCGAAGAATGAACCTCGGAAATAACTCTGCTGGTCCATCAATCCGGGACAAACAGTCTCTCTGGTGGACAACGGTCAGGTCTATCCGCCTGAAACTTCTGCAGCACTCGTCGCAAATCTGGGGAAATGGCAGACAAAATCACTCCCTCTCTGAGAATACCAGCCGGCTCAGAAACTCCCAGAGAGTCAGGCACAAAACTCCTAGAAAGTGCATCAGCCTTCACGTTCTTCGAACCAGGCAGGTATGAGACCACGAAGTTGAAACGGGAGAAAAACAACGACCAACGAGCCTGTCTAGGATTCAGGCGCTTGGCAGATTCAAGGTAAATCAGATTTTTGTGATCAGTCAAGACCACCACACGATGTTTAGCTCCTTCGAGCCAATGTCGCCACTCCTCAAATGCCCACTTCATAGCCAACAGCTCCCGATTACCAACATCATAATTCCGCTCGGCAGGCGAAAACTTTCTTGAAAAGAAAGCACATGGCTTCATCACAGAGCCATCAGAGCTTCTCTGCGACAAGACAGCCCCTGCTCCAATCTCAGAAGCATCAACCTCGACCTGGAAGGGGAGAGAGACATCTGGCTGACATAAGACTGGAGCTGAAGAAAACCGGTGCTTCAGCTCCCGAAAGGCCTCCACGGCCGCAGGAGACCAATTAGTCACATCAGAACCCTTCTTAGTCAAATCCGTCAAAGGTTTAACCACGCTAGAAAAATTAGCGATGAAACGACGGTAAAAATTAGCAAAACCCAAGAAGTTCTGAAGACTCTTAACAGACGTGGGCTGAGTCCAGTCATGAATAGCCTGGACCTTGACTGGGTCCATCTCCACAGTAGAAGGAGAAAAAATAAAACCCAAAAAGGAGACCTTCTGTACTCCGAAGAGGCATTTTGAGCCCTTCACAAATAAAGCATTAGCACGCAGGATGTTGTGAACTGTGTTTCTGGGCTCCCTCTGGTGGTCACTAACGGTATTGTGTTAGGTATGTCTTGTTGCAGGCCTGAGCTCCAGCTGTGTCGTTAAGCAGCGGGTGTTTCCTATTTGAGTCTCCTCTGGACTCAGTCTCTTGCCTGGCATCGTTGTATCCAGACCTATTTGGTCTCCTCCGGATTCCTTTCAGTCTGCCTCATGCAAGAAAAGCTAAGTCTGTTTTGTACAATTTGGATCGTTTGCATTATTCAGTGTTTTTGTCCAGCTTGCTTTACATTTGATTTTTGACTCGCTGGAAGCTCTAGGGGGCTGATATTCTCCCTCCACACCGTCAGTCGGTGTGGGGGTTCTTGAATGTTCAGCGTGGATGTTTTGTAGGGTTTTCTGCTAACCGCATAGTCCACTATCTATTTTCTGCTATCTAGACTATTGGGCCTCACTTTGCTAAATCTAGTTCATCTCTACGCTTGTGTTTTCCTCTTGCCTCACCGTTATTATTTGTTGGGGGCTTTCTATATCTTTGGGGTTCAATTTCTCTGGAAGCAAGCGAGGTCTTATTTTTTCCCTCTAGGGGTAGTCAGTTCTCCGGCTGGATCGAGACGTCTAGAACCAACGTAGGCACGTTCACCGGCTACTTTTAGTTGTTTGTGTCAGGTTCAGGTATGCGGTTAGCCCAGTTTCCACCTCCCTAGAGCAGTATTTATATTTTTGCTATCTTGCCGGAATATCAGAGATCCTCTGCCATTGGGATCATAACAGAATGCCAGGCCAAAAGAAAATGTTTAATGCATCGCAGAAGCGGGATTAAAAAGAAGTTCTGAGTTTTTTGTTTTTTTTTTGCTGCAGTTTGCTTAGCTTCTTCCATCCCCTTTTTCTCTGAGTGGCTGAAACTCTGCTGCAGATATGAATGTCCAGACTTTGACTTCTAGTGTGGATCAGCTTGCTGCTAGGGTGCAAAGCATTCAGGATTTTGTTATCCATAGCCCTATGTCTGAACCAAAAATACCTATTCCTGAGCCGTTTTTTGGAGATAGATCTAAATTCCTGAATTTTAGGAATAATTGTAAATTGTTTCTGTCTCTGAAACCTAGTTCCTCTGGTGATTCCGCTCAGCAAGTTAAGATTGTTATTTCCTTCTTGCGCGGCGACCCTCAGGATTGGGCCTTCTCTCTGGCGCCAGGAGATCCTGCATTGGTGAATGTTGATGCGTTTTTTCTGGCACTTGGTTTGCTTTATGAGGAGCCTAATCTTGATAATCAGGCTGAAAAAATGTTGCTGGTTATCTCTCAGGGTCAGGACGAAGCTGAGGTATATTGCCAAAAATTTCGGAAATGGTCCGTGCTTATTCAATGGAATGAGTGTGCACTGGCCGCAAATTTCAGAAATGGTCTTTCTGAAGCCATTAAAGATGTGATGGTGGGGTTTCCTATCCCTACAGGTCTAAATGATTCAATGGCTCTAGCCATTCAAATTGATCGACGTTTGCGGGAGCGCAAATCTGATAATCCTTTGGCGGTGCTGTCTGAACGGTCACCTGATTCTATGCAATGTGACAGAATTCTGACCAGAGCCGAGCGACAAAATCATAGACGTCAAAATGGGTTGTGTTTCTACTGTGGTGATTCAACACATGTTATCTCAGCATGCTCTAAACGTTTAAAGAAAAAAGTTAATCCTGTCGCCATTGGTACTTTTCAGCCTAAGTTTATTTTGTCGGTGACTTTAATTTGTTCATTATCTTCTTACTCAGTTATGGCTTTTGTGGATTCTGGTGCTGCTTTAACCCCTTAACGACCGCCGATACGCCTTTTAACGGCGGCCGCTAAGGGTACTTAATCCACAGCGCCGTTAATTAACGGCGCTGTGGAAAAAGTGAATAGCGCCCCCCAGAGTCGGATTTTCTCTGGGGTCTCGGTTGCCGAGGGTAGCCGAGACCCCAGAGAACATGATTCGGGGGGTTTTTACCGACCCCCGAGTTGCGATCACCGGTAATTAACCGTTTACCGGCGGTCGCAACAAAAAAAAAAAAAAAGCGATTTGCCGTTTAATTTCTCTGTCCTCCGATGTGATCGCACATCGGAGGACAGAGAAATGTGGTCCCCGATGGCCCCCAATAGCCCCCCAATACTTACCTACCTCCCCCGGTGCTCCTCGTGTCTCCCCCTGGGCGCCGCCATCTTTTTTCCGGGAAAAAATGGCGGGCGCACGCGCAGTGCGCCCGCCGCCCGGCACCCGGAAGATCTTTGGGGTCTCGGCTGCCGGGGTTAGCCGAGACCCCAAAGAACATGATCGGGGTCGGTTTGCACCGACCCCTGCTTTGCGATCGCCGGTAATTAACAGTTTACCGGCGACCGCAAAAAAAAAAAAAAAAAAAAAAAAGCGATCAGTTATTTCTCTGTCCTCTGATGTGATCGCACATCAGAGGACAGAGAAATAGGGGGATTCGGGGACCCTATCATACTCACCCGGGGTCCCTGGGTCCTCTTCTGTCTTCTCCTGCCAGCCGGCTTTTTCATCATGGCGGGCGCATGCGCAGTGCGCCCGCCATCTGCTGCCATCTGCCGGCCGGCAGGAGAAGACAAGTTGGGGCTAAAATTAGGGTTAGGGTTAGGGTTAGGGTTAGAGTTAGGGTTAGGGTTAGGGTTAGGGTTAGAGTTAGAGTTAGGGTTAGGGTTAGAGTTAGGGTTAGGGTTAGGGTTAGGGTTAGGGTTAGAGTTAGGGTTAGAGTTAGGGTTAGGGTTAGAGTTAGGGTTAGGGTTAGAGTTAGAGTTAGGGTTAGGGTTAGAGTTAGAGTTAGGGTTAGGGTTAGAGTTAGGGTTAGAGTTAGGGTTAGGGTTAGGGTTAGGGTTAGAGTTAGGGTTAGGGTTAGGGTTAGAGTTAGGGTTAGAGTTAGGGTTAGGGTTAGGGTTAGAGTTAGGGTTAGGGTTAGAGTTAGAGTTAGAGTTAGGGTTAGGGTTAGAGTTAGAGTTAGGGTTAGGGTTAGGGTTAGAGTTAGGGTTAGGGTTAGGGTTAGAGTTAGGGTTAGGGTTAGAGTTAGGGTTAGAGTTAGGGTTAGGGTTAGGGTTAGAGTTAGGGTTAGGGTTAGGGTTAGGGTTAGGGTTAGAGTTAGGGTTAGGGTTAGGGTTGGGGCTAAATTTAGGGTTAGGGTTAGGGCTAGGTTTAGGGTTAGGCTACTTTCACACTAGCGTTTTTTGGCTTCCGTCGCAATGCGTCGTTGGAGAAAAAACGCATCCTGCAAAAGTGCTTGCAGGATGCGTTTTTTCTCCATTGGCTTGCATTAGCGACGCATTGCGACGGATTGCCACATGTCGCATCCGTCGTGCGACGGATGCGTCGTGCTTCGGCGGACCGTCGACACAAAAAAAACTACATGTAACTTTTTTGTGCGACGTGTCCGCCATTTCCGACCGCGCATGCGTGGCCGGAACTCCGCCCCCGCCTCCCCGCACCTCACAATGGGGCAGCGGATGCATTGAAAAAACAGCATCCGCTGCACCCGTTGTGCGGCGCTTACAACGCTAGCGTCGGTACGTCGGCCCGACACACTGCGATGGGCCGAGTACGACGCTAGTGTGAAAGTAGCCTTAGGCTTCTTTCACACTTGCGTCGGTACGGGGCGGTCGCAATGCGTCGGCCCGATGTACCGACGCACGTTGTGAAAATTGTGCACAACGTGGGCAGCGGATGCAGTTTTTCAATGCATCCGCTGCCCAGTCTATGTCCTTGGGAGGGGGGGCAGAGTTACGGCCACGCATCCGCGGAAATGGCGGACGCGACGTACAAAAAAAAGGTTACATTGAACTTTTTTTGTGACGACGGGGGCTAAAGTTATGGTTAGGGTTGGGGCTAAAGTTAGGGTTGGGGCTAAAGTTAGGGTTAGAGTTGGGATTAGGGTTAGGGTTTGGATTAGGGTTGGGATTAGTGTTACGTTTGGGATTAGGGTTGGGATTAGGGTTAGGGTTGGGATTAGGGTTAGGGGTGTGTTGGATTTAGGGTTTTGATTAGGGTTATGGTTAGGGTTGAGATTAGGGCTGTTTTGGGGTTAGGGTTGTGATTATCGTTAGGGTTGTGATTAGGATTATGGATCGGGTTGAGATTAGGGTTAGGGGTGTGTTGGGGTTAGGGTTGGAGTTAGAATTGGGGGGTTTCCACTGTTTAGGTACATCAGGGGGTCTCCAAACACGACAGCCAATTTTGCGCTAAAAAAGTCAAATGGTACTCCCTCCCTTCTGAGCTCTGCCGTGCACCCAAACAGTGGTTTACCCCCACATATGGGGCATCAGCGTACTCGGGATAAATTGGACAACAACTTTTGGGGTCCAATTTCTCCTGTTACCCTTGTGAAAATAAAAACTTGGGGGCTAAAAATCTTTTTTGTTGGAAAAAAATATATTTTTTTATTTTCACTACTCTGCATTATAAATTTCTGTGAAGCACTTGAGCTTTCAAAGTTCTCACCACATATCTAGATAAGTTCCTTAGGGGGTCTAGTTTCCAAAATTTGGTCACTTGTGGGGGTTTCTACTGTTTAGGTACATTAGGGGTCTGCAAACGCAACATAACGCCCGCAGACAATTCTATCAAAGTCTGCATTCCAAAATGGCGCTCCTTCCCTTCCGAGCTCTGCCGTGCGCCCAAACAGTGGTTTACCCCCACATATGGGGTACCAGCATACTCAGGACAAATTGGACAACAACTTTTGGGGTCCAATTTCTCTTGTTACCCTTGTGAAAATAAAAATTTGGGGGCTAAAAAAATCTTTATTGTTAAAAAATATATATTTTTTATTTTCACGACTCTGCATTATAAACTTCTGTGATGCACTTGGGCATTCAAAGTTCTCACTACACATCTAGATAAGTTCCATGGGGGGTCTAGTTTCCAAAATGGGGTCACTTTTGGGGGGTTTCTACTGTTTAGGCACATCAGGGGCTCTCCAAACGCGACATGGCGTCCGATCTCAATTCCAGTCAATTTTGCATTGAAAAGTCAAATGGCGCTCCTTTGCTTCCGAGCTCAGCCATGCGCCCAAACAGTGGTTTACCCCCACATATGGGGTGTCGGCGTACTCAAGACAAATTGTACAACAGCTTCTGGGGTCCATTTTCTCCTGTTACCCTTGGTAAAATAAAAATTTGGAGGCAAAAAGATCATTTTTGTAGAAAAAATGCGATTTTTTTATTTTCACGGCTCTACGTTATAAACTTCTGTGAAGCACCTGGGGGTTTAAAGTGCTCACCACACATCTAGATAAGTTCCTTAAGGGGTCTAGTTTCCAAAATGGTGTCATATGTGGGGGGTCTCTACTGTTTAGGCACATCAGCGGCTCTCCAAACGTGACATGGCGTCCGATCTCAATTCCAGCCAATTCTACATTGAAAAAGTAAAACGACACTCCTTCTCTTCCAAGCTCTGCGGTGCGCCCAAACAGTGGTTTACCCCCATATATGGGGTATCGACGTACTCAGGAGAAATTGCACAACAACTTTTGTGGTCTAATTTCTCCTGTTACCCTTGTGAAAATAAAAATTTGGGGGCAAAAAGATCATTTTTGTAGAAAAAATGAGATTTTTTATTTTCACGGCTCTACGTTATAAACTTCTGTGAAGCACTTGGGGGTTCAAAGTGTTCACCACACATCTAGATAAGTTCCTTAAGGGGTCTAGTTTCCAAAATGGTATCACTTGTGGGGTTTTCCACTGTTTAGGCACATCAGGGACTCTCCAAACCCGACATGGCATCCGATCTCAATTCCAGCCAATTCTGCATTGAAAAAGTCAAACGGTGCTCCTTCACTTCCAAGCTCTGCGGTGCGCCCAAACAGTGGTTTACCTCCACATATGGGGTATCGACGTACTCAGGAGAAATTGCACAACAACTTTTGTGGTCTAATTTCTCCTGTTACCCTTGTGAAAATAAGAATTTGTGGTCGAAAAAATCATTTTTTGTGAAAACAAATGCGATTTTTTATTTTCACGGCTCTACGTTATAAACTTCTGTGAAGCACTTGGGGGTTCAAAGTGCTCACCACACATCTAGATAAGTTCCTTGGGGGGTCTAGTTTCCAAAATGGTGTCACTTGTGGGGGGTTTCCACTGTTTAGGCACATTAGGGGCTCTCCAAACGCGACATGGCGTCCGATCTCAATTCCAGCCAATTCTGCATTGAAACAGTCAAACGGTGCTCCTTCATTTCCAAGCTCTGCGGTGCGCCCAAACAGTGGTTTACCTCCACATATGGGGTATCGGCGTACTCAGGAAAAATTGCACAACAAAATTTGTGGTTAAATTTCTGTTTTTACACTTGTGAAAATTTAAAAAAATGGTTCTGAAGTAAAATGTTTGCAAAAAAAAGTTAAATGTTCATTTTTTTCTTCCACATTGTTTTAGTTCCTGTGAAGTACGTAAAGGGTTAATAAACTTCTTGAATGTGGTTTTGAGCAGCTTGAGGGGTGCAGTTTTTAGAATCGTGTCACACTTGGTTATTTTCTATCATATAGACCCCTCAAAATCACTTCAAAGGTGATGTGGTCCCTAAAAAAAACATGGTGTTGTAAAAATGAGAAATTGCTGGTCAACTTTTAACCCTTATAACTCCCTAACAAAAAAAAAATTGTTTCCAAAATTGTGCTGATGTAAAGTAGACATGTGAGAAATGTTATTTATTAACTATTTTTTGTGACATATCTCTCTGATTTAAGGGCATAAAAATACAAAGTTTGAAAATTGCAAAATTTTAAAAATTTTCGCCATATTTCCATTTTTTTCATAAATAATCGCAAGTAATATCGAAGAAATGTTACCACTAACTTGAAGTACAACATGTCACGAAAAAACAATCTCAGAATCAGCGGGATCCGATAAAGCGTTCCAGAGTTATAACCTCTTAAAGTGACACTGGTCAGAATTGTAAAAATTGGCTCGGTCATTAAGTACCAAATTGGCTCTGTCACTAAGAGGTTAAGTCTGATGGATTTGTCGTTTGCCAAGCGCTGCGGTTTTGTCCTGGAGCCTTTGGAAAATCCTATTCCTCTTAGAGGAATTGATTCTACGCCATTGGCAGAGAATAAACCTCAGTATTGGACGCAGGTGACCATGTGCATGACTCTTGTACATCAGGAGGTGATTCGTTTTCTGGTACTGCATAAAATGCATGATGTTGTCGTTTTGGGTCTGCCATGGTTACAGGCCCATAATCCAGTTTTAGATTGGAAAGCTATGACTGTGTCTAGTTGGGGGTGTCAGGGGATTCATGGCGATTCTCCATTGGTGTCTATTGCTTCTTCTACTCCTTCTGAGATCCCTGAGTTTTTGTCAGACTTTCAGGATGTATTTAATGAGGCCAGGTCCAGTGCCCTTCCTCCTCATAGGGACTGTGATTGTGCTATAGATTTGATTCCTGGTAGTAAGGGTACCGTCACACAGTGCAATTTTGATCGCTACGACGGTACGATTCGTGACGTTCTAGCGATATCGTTACGATATCGCAGTGTCTGACACGCAGCAGCGCTCAGGGATCCTGCTGAGAATCGTACGTCGTAGCAGATCGTTTGGAACTTTCTTTCGTCGCTTGATCACCCGCTGACATTGCTGGATCGTTGTGTGTGACAGCGATCCAGCGATGCGTTCGCTGGTAACCAGGGTAAACATCGGGTAACTAAGCGCAGGGCCGCGCTTAGTAACCCGATGTTTACCGTGGTTACCAGCGTAAAAGTAAAAAAAAAAAAACCGTACATGCTCACCATCTGATGTCCGTCCGGTCCCTTGCCGTCCGCTTCCCGCTCTGACTGTCTGCCGGCCGGAAAGTGAGAGCAGATCACAGCGGTGACGTCACCGCTGCACTCTGCTCTCACTGTACGGCCGGATCTGTCAGAGCAGGAAGCGGACGGCAAGGGACCGGACGGACATCAGATGGTGAGCATGTACGGTTTTTTTTTTTTTACTTTTACGCTGGTAACCACGGTAAACATCGGGTTACTAAGCGCGGCCCTGCGCTTAGTAACCCGATGTTTACCCTGGACTTCGGCATCGCTCCAGCGCCGTGATTGCAACGTGTGACCGCAGTCTACGACGCTGGAGCGATAATCATACGATCGCTGCGACGTCACGGATCGTGCCGTCGTAGCGATCAAAATTGCACTGTGTGACGGTACCCTTAGTTTCCTAAGGGACGACTCTTTAATTTATCTGTGCCAGAGCATGCCGCGATGCGGAGTTATATAAAGGAGTCTTTGGAGAAGGGACATATTCGCCCATCCTCGTCCCCTCTTGGTGCAGGATTCTTTTTTGTGGGCAAGAAAGACGGGTCTCTGAGACCTTGTATTGATTATCGTCTTCTGAATAAGATCACTGTTAAATTTCAGTATCCTTTGCCATTGTTGTCTGATTTGTTTGCTCGGATTAAGGGATCCAGTTGGTTCACCAAGATAGATCTTCGTGGTGCGTATAACCTTGTGCGCATAAAGCAGGGAGATGAATGGAAAACGGCATTTAATACGCCTGAGGGTCATTTTGAGTACCTGGTGATGCCTTTCGGATTATCTAATGCTCCTTCTGTGTTTCAGTCCTTCATGCATGACATCTTCCGGAAATATCTGGATAAATTTATGATTATTTATCTGGATGATATTTTGGTTTTTTCTGATGATTGGGAGTCCCATGTGAACCAGGTCAGGATGGTGTTTCAGGTTTTGCGGGAGAATGCTCTATTTGTGAAGGGCTCAAAATGTATCTTTGGGGTACAGAAGGTTTCTTTTTTGGGTTTTATTTTTTCCCCTTCTACTGTGGAGATGGACCCAGTTAAGGTCCGTGCCATTCATGACTGGACTCAGCCCACGTCTGTTAAGAGCCTGCAGACGTTCTTGGGCTTTGCTAATTTTTACCGTCGTTTTATCGCTAATTTCTCCAGCGTGGTTAAACCTTTGACGGATATGACCAAGAAGGGTTCTGATGTTGCGAATTGGTCTCCTGCGGCCGTGGAGGCCTTTCGGGAGCTGAAGCGTCGGTTTACTTCAGCGCCAGTCTTGTGCCAGCCGGATGTCTCTCTTCCCTTCCAGGTTGAAGTTGATGCTTCTGAAATTGGTGCAGGGGCTGTTTTGTCGCAAAACAGTTCTGATGGCTCCGTGATGAAGCCATGCGCCTTCTTTTCAAGGAAATTTTCGCCTGCTGAGCGGAACTACGATGTTGGTAATCGGGAGTTGTTGGCCATGAAGTGGGCATTTGAGGAGTGGCGACATTGGCTCGAGGGAGCTAGACATCGTGTGGTGGTCTTGACTGATCATAAAAATCTGATTTACCTCGAGTCTGCCAAGCGCCTGAATCCTAGACAGGCCCGTTGGTCGTTGTTTTTCTCCCGTTTTGACTTTGTCGTCTCGTACCTGCCTGGTTCGAAGAACGTGAAGGCTGATGCACTTTCTAGGAGTTTTGTGCCTGATTCTCCGGGAGTCTCTGAGCCGGCTGGTATTCTCAGAGAGGGAGTAATTTTGTCTGCCATTTCCCCAGATTTGCGACGAGGGCTGCAAAAATTTCAGGCTGATAGGCCTGATCGTTGTCCACCAGAGAGATTGTTTGTCCCTGATGGATGGACCAACAGAGTTATTTCTGAGGTTCATTCTTCGGTGTTGGCGGGACATCCTGGGATTTTCGGTACCAGAGATTTGGTGGCCAGGTCCTTTTGGTGGCCTTCCTTGTCGCGGGATGTGCGTTCTTTTGTGCAGTCCTGTGGGATTTGTGCTCGGGCTAAGCCTTGCTGTTCTCGTGCCAGCGGGTTGCTTTTGCCCTTGCCTATCCCAAAGAGGCCTTGGACGCACATTTCCATGGATTTCATTTCGGATCTTCCGGTGTCTCGGAAGATGTCTGTCATCTGGGTGGTGTGCGATCGTTTTTCTAAAATGGTCCATTTGGTGCCCTTGCCTAAGTTGCCTTCCTCCTCTGATTTGGTTCCTTTGTTCTTTCAGAATGTGGTTCGTTTGCATGGCATCCCTGAAAATATTGTATCTGACAGAGGATCCCAGTTTGTGTCCAGATTCTGGCGATCCTTTTGTGCTAAGATGGGTATTGATTTGTCTTTTTCGTCGGCTTTTCATCCTCAGACTAATGGCCAGACCGAGCGAACTAATCAGACGTTAGAGACTTATTTGAGATGTTTTGTTTCTGCTGATCAGGACGACTGGGTTACCTTTTTGCCACTGGCCGAGTTTGCCCTTAATAATCGGGCTAGTTCTGCCACCTTGGTTTCACCCTTTTTCTGCAACTCTGGTTTTCATCCTCGTTTCTCCTCGGGTCAGGTTGAACCTTCTGACTGTCCTGGGGTTGATTCTGTGGTGGATAGGTTGCAGCGGATTTGGAACCATGTGGTGGACAATTTGAAATTGTCACAAGACAAGGCCCAGCGGTTTGCCAACCGCCGCCGCGGTGTGGGTCCCCGACTTCGTGTTGGGGATTTGGTTTGGTTGTCTTCTCGGCATGTTCCTTTGAAAGTCTCCTCTCCTAAGTTCAAGCCTCGCTTTATCGGTCCTTATAAGATTTTGGAAATCCTTAACCCGGTGTCTTTTCGCTTGGACCTTCCAGCGTCTTTTGCTATTCATAATGTGTTCCATAGGTCCTTGTTGCGGCGGTACGTGGTGCCTATGGTTCCTGCTGTTGAGCCTCCTGCCCCGGTTTTGGTTGAGGGCGAGTTGGAGTACGTGGTGGAGAAGATTCTGGATTCTCGTATCTCTAGACGGAAACTCCAGTATTTAATTAAGTGGAAAGGCTATGGTCAGGAGGATAATTCCTGGGTTGTCGCCTCTGATGTTCATGCAGCTGATTTGGTTCATGCCTTTCACGCTGCTCATCCTGATCGCCCTGGGGGTCTTGGTGAGGGTTCGGTGACCCCTCCTCAAGGGGGGGGTACTGTTGTGAACTGTGTTTCTGGGCTCCCTCTGGTGGTCACTAACGGTATTGTGTTAGGTATGTCTTGTTGCAGGCCTGAGCTCCAGCTGTGTCGTTAAGCAGCGGGTGTTTCCTATTTGAGTCTCCTCTGGACTCAGTCTCTTGCCTGGCATCGTTGTATCCAGACCTATTTGGTCTCCTCCGGATTCCTTTCAGTCTGCCTCATGCAAGAAAAGCTAAGTCTGTTTTGTACAATTTGGATCGTTTGCATTATTCAGTGTTTTTGTCCAGCTTGCTTTACATTTGATTTTTGACTCGCTGGAAGCTCTAGGGGGCTGATATTCTCCCTCCACACCGTCAGTCGGTGTGGGGGTTCTTGAATGTTCAGCGTGGATGTTTTGTAGGGTTTTCTGCTAACCGCATAGTCCACTATCTATTTTCTGCTATCTAGACTATTGGGCCTCACTTTGCTAAATCTAGTTCATCTCTACGTTTGTGTTTTCCTCTTGCCTCACCGTTATTATTTGTTGGGGGCTTTCTATATCTTTGGGGTTCAATTTCTCTGGAGGCAAGCGAGGTCTTATTTTTTCCCTCTAGGGGTAGTCAGTTCTCCGGCTGGCTCGAGACATCTAGAACCAACGTAGGCACGTTCACCGGCTACTTTTAGTTGTTTGTGTCAGGATCAGGTATGCGGTTAGCCCAGTTTCCACCTCCCTAGAGCAGTATTTATATTTTTGCTATCTTGCCGGAATATCAGAGATCCTCTGCCATTGGGATCATAACAGCAGGACCTGAAACACCATCCTG
Organism: Ranitomeya variabilis; assembly: GCF_051348905.1. Taxonomy (NCBI): domain Eukaryota; kingdom Metazoa; phylum Chordata; class Amphibia; order Anura; family Dendrobatidae; genus Ranitomeya; species Ranitomeya variabilis. The sequence continues at coordinate 53,175,727 of NC_135236.1, forward strand.
ACCTGCTTCACATGGGACTCCCAATCATCAGAAAAGACCAAAATGTCATCCAAATAAACAATCATAAATTTATCCAGATATTCTCGGAAGATGTCATGCATGGAGGACTGAAACACAGAAGGAGCATTAGAGAGTCCAAAAGGCATCACTAAGTACTCAAAATGGCCTTCGGGCGTATTAAATGCTGTTTTCCATTCATCTCCCTGCTAAATGCGCACAAGGTTATACGCACCACGGAGATCTATCTTGGTGAACCAACTGGCACCCTTAATCAGAGCAAACAAATCAGACAATAGTGGCAAAGGATACTGAAATTTGACTGTAATTTTATTCAGAAGACGATAATCTATACAAGGTCTCAAAGAACCGTCCTTCTTGGCCACAAAAAAAAATCCTGCACCAAGAGGGGAAGAGGATGGGCGAATATGTCCCTTCTCCAAAGACTCCTTTATATAACTCTGCATCGCGGCATGCTCTGGTATAGACAAATTAAAAAGTCGTCCCTTAGGGAATTTACCACCAGGAATTAAATTTATAGCACAGTCACAATCCCTATGAGGGGACAGGGCACTGGACCTGGGCTCATCAAATACATCCTGGTAGTCAGACAAAAACTCAGGGACCTCAGAAGGAGTGGAAGAAGCAATAGACACCAACGGAGTATCGCCATGAATTCCCTGACAACCCCAACTTGACACAGACATAGCTTTCCAATCTAAAACTGGATTATGAGCTTGCAGCCATGGCAGACCCAAAACGACAACATCATGCAAATTATGCAGAACGAGAAAGCGAATCACCTCCTGATGTACGGGAGTCATGCACATGGTCATTTGCGTCCAATACTGAGGCTTATTCTCAGCCAATGGCGTAGCATCAATTCCCCTCAGAGGAATAGGAAATTCCAAAGGCTCCAGGACAAAACCACAGCGCCTGGCAAACGACAAATCCATCAGATTCAGGGCAGCACCCGAATCCACAAAAGCCATAACCGGGTAGGACGACAAAGAACAAATCAAAGTAACAGACAAAATAAATTTAGGCTGTATAGTACCAAAGGTGACAGGTTTAGCGATTTTTTTTAAGCGTTTAGAGCATGCTGAGATAACATGAGTAGAATTACCACAGTAAAAGCACAACCCATTTTGACGTCTATGACTTTGTCGCTCAATTCTGGTCAGAGTTCGGTCACATTGCATAGACTCAGGTCTCTGTCCAGAAAATACCGCCAAAGGATGAGCAGATTTGCGCTCCCGCAAACGCCGATCAACCTGAATGGCTAAAGCCATAGAATCACTCAGACTTGTAGGGGTGGGAAACCCCACCATAACATTCTTAACGGCCTCAGAAAGACCTTCTCTGAAATCTGCAGCCAGGGCACACTCATTCCATTGAGTAAGCACCGACCATTTCCGAAATTTTTGACTATACACCTCTGCTTCATCCTGACCTTGAGAGATAGCCAGCAATGCTTTTTCTGCCTGATTCTCAAGATTAGGCTCCTCATAAAGCAGTCCAAGAGCCAGAAAAAAATGCATCTACATTAAGCAATGCAGGATCTCCTGGCGCCAGAGAGAAAGCCCAATCTTGAGGGTCGCCACGCAACAAGGAGATAACAATTTTAACTTGCTGAGCGGAATCACCAGAGGAACGAGGTCTCAGAGATAGAAATAACTTACAATTATTCTTAAAATTTTGAAACCTAGATCTATCTCCAGAAAACAACTCAGGAATGGGTATCTTTGGTTCTGACATAGGGCTACGAATAACAAAATCCTGAATACTTTGCACCCGTGCAGTAAGATGATCCACACTAGAAGTCAGAGTCTGAACATTCATGTCTGCAGCTGAGCTCAAAACCACCCAGAGTTCAAGGGGATGAAAGAAGCTAAACAGACTGCAGCAAAGGAAAAGCGGGAGGAAAAAAAAAAATGTACTCAGGTCTTTTTTTTATCCCACTTCTGCGATGCATTAAACACTTTTTGGCCTGCTATACTGTTATGATCCTTAGTGGTTGAGGATCACAATTAACTCCAGCTAAGTAACAAACATAGGACAAGCTCTAGGGAGGTGGCAAACTGGACTGACCGCAAATCTGAACCTATCCAAACACACTAGAAGTAGCCGGTGAACGTGCCTAAAAATCCTAGACGTCTCAAGCCAGCCTGAGGAACTAACTACCCCTAGAGAGAAAGAAAATACCTCTCTTGCCTCCAGAGAAATAATCCCCAAAGATATAGAAGCCCCCAACAAATAATAACGGTGAGGTAAGAGGAAGGCACATACACAGGGGTGAAAGCAGATTCAGCAAATGAGGCCCACTAATACTAGATAGCAGAAAATAGAAAAGGGAATCTATGCGGTCAGTAAAAAACCCTTACAAAATATCCACTCTGAGATTTCAAGAACCCCCACACCAACTAACGGTGTGGGGGGAGAACCTCAGTCTCCTAGAGCAACCAGCAAGTGAGGAAATCACATTTTAGCGAGCTGGACAAAAAACATAATGAACACTGATAATCAAAAAATGATCAAACAAAAACTTAGCTTGTCTTGGAGAGACTGGGAGCAAGGTAGACACAAGGAATCTGAAGAGCACTGAATACATTGATAGCAGGCAAGGAACTGAGTATCCAGGAGAGCTAAATAGGAAACCAACCAAGGATAACGAACCAGCTGATGCTGCAACCTGCAGAAAGACAACACTACACAGTACCGCTTGTGACCACTAGAGGGAGCCCAAAAATAGAGTTCACAACAGTCAACACAGACCATTTTCTAAATTTCTGACAATACAATTCTGCCGCCTCTTGACCCTGAGATAGGGCCAACAAGATAGGGACCCTGAGATAGGGCTCCGCTTGATCCACAGAATTAGGTTCATCATATAATAGTCCTAAAGCCTGAAAAAAAGAATCTACATTAAGCAAAGCCGGATTCCCAGATTCCAGGGAAAATGCCCAATCCTGTGGATCACCACGCAGCAGGGAAATGACGATTTTAACCTGCTGAATGGAATCCCCAGAGGATCGAGGTCTCAAAGTAAAAAAACAATTTACAGTTGTTTTTAAAACTCAAAAATTTGGACCTGTCACCAAAAAACAAATCAGGAGTAGGAATCTTCGGCTCTAAAACAGGAGTCTGAACAATATAATCAGAAATTCCCTGTACCCTAGCAGCATGCTGGCCTATACGAGAAGCTAATTCCTGAACATCCATGCTAACACAAGACTCCTTAGCCACCCAGAGAAAAAGAGGGAAGAAAAGGCAAAGCAAACTGCAGAAAAAAGAATGACTCAACACCTTTCTTCCTGTTATGGACCTGGTGGTTAGGAGCACCTGGAATGACATGATGATTAATACTGAAAGACAGGACAAGCTCTGGGAAGTGGGAGCTCTGCTGACCGCAAACCCTAATCCTATCACACACACTAGAAATAGCCGTGGAGCGTACCTAACTCTGCCTAGACGCCTCTTCACAGCCTAAGAGCTAACTACCCCTAAAGATAGGAAATAAAGCCTTACCTTGCCTCAGAGAAATTCCCCAAAGGAAAAGGCAGCCCCCCACAAATATTGACTGTGAGTTAAGAGGAAAGTCACAAACACAGGAATGAAACAGGTTTCAGCAAAGGAGGCCAGTCTTACTAAATAGTCAGAAGATAGAAAAGGGATCTTTGCGGTCAGCACAAAAAACTACAAAAAACCACACACTCACGGTGCAGAGGTGCTACTCTACCCCCCAGAGCTTCCAGCTTTCAAGGCAATATCATGATAGCAAGCTGGACAAGAACTTAGCAAGTACTAAGAAATATATTCAGTACACAATAAACAGCAAATAAACTAGCAGGGACTTAGCTTCTGCTGGAGTAGACAGGTCATCAGAAAGATCCAAGAGAGATCTGAACCAGTACTGATACATTGACAGCTGGCATGAAGTAACGATCTGAGTGGAGTTAAATAGAGAAGCCAGCCTAGCACTTAAACGAGGCCAGCTGAGGAAGCAACCTCAGCACCAGCAGCTCCACTCACAACCACCAGAGGGAGTTCACGGACAGAACTCGCCGAAGTACCATTCATGACCACAGGAGGGAGTTCGAGAACGGAATTCACAACAGTACCCCCCCCTTGAGGAGGGGTCACCGAACCCTCACCAGAGCCCCCAGGCCGATCAGGACGAGCCAAATGAAAGGCACGCACTAAATCGGCAGCATGGACATCGGAGGCAACAACCCAGGAATTATCCTCCTGACCATAGCCCTTCCATTTGACCAGGTACTGAAGTTTCCATCTCGAAATACGAGAATCTAAAATCTTCTCCAACACATACTCCAACTCCCCCTCGACCAACACCGGAGCAGGAGGGTCAACGGAGGGAACCATAGGCGCCACATATCTCCGCAACAACGACCTATGGAACACATTATGGATGGCAAAAGAAGCTGGAGGGTCAAAAGAAACGACACAGGATTAAGAATTTCAGAAATCTTATAAGGACCAATGAAACGAGGCTTAAACTTAGGAGAAGAAACCTTCATAGGAACATAACGAGACGACAACCAAACCAAATCCCCAACACGAAGTCGGGGACCAACACAGCGACGGCGGTTAGCGAAACGTTGAGCCTTCTCCTGGGACAATGTCAAATTGTCCACTTCGTGAGTCCAAATTTGCTGCAACCTGTCCACCACAGAATCCACACCAGGACAGTCCGAAGGCTCAACCTGCCCTGAGGAAAAACGAGGATGAAAACCAGAATTACAAAAAAAAGGCGAAACCAAAGTAGCCTAACTGGCCCGATTATTAAGGGCGAACTCAGCCAATGGCAAGAAGGTCACCCAATCATCCTGATCAGCAGAAACAAAGCATCTCAGATATGTTTCCAAAGTCTGATTGGTTCGTTCGGTTTGGCCATTTGTCTGAGGATGGAAAGCCGAAGAAAAAGACAAATCAATGCCCATCTTAGCACAAAAGGACCGCCAAAACCTTGAAACAAACTGGGAACCTCTGTCCGACACGATGTTCTCCGGAATGCCATGCAAACGAACCACATGCTGGAAAAATAATGGAACCAAATCAGAGGAGGAAGGTAATTTAGGCAAGGGTACCAAATGGACCATCTTAGAGAAGCGATCACAAACCACCCAGATGACCGACATCCTTTGAGAGACAGGGAGATCTGAAATAAAATCCATGGAAACATGCGTCCAGGGCCTTTTCGGGACCGGCAAGGGCAAAAGTAACCCACTGGTACAAGAACAGCAGGGCTTGGCCCGAGCACAAGTCCCGCAGGATTGCACCAAAGAACGCACATCCCGTGACAAGGAAGGCCACCAAAAGGACCTAGCCACCAAATCTCTGGTACCAAAAATCCCAGGATGACCAGCCAACACCGAACAATGAACCTCAGAGATAACTCTACTAGTCCATCTATCAGGGACAAATAGTTTCTCCGCTGGACAACGGTCAGGTCTATCAGCCTGAAACTCCTGCAGCACCTGCCGCAAATCAGGGGAGATGGCAGACAGAATTACCCCTTCTTTGAGAATACCAGCCGACTCAGGGACTCCTGGAGAATCAGGCACAAAATTCCTTGAAAGGGCATCAGCCTTCACATTCTTAGAACCCAGAAGGTATGAAACCACAAAATCAAAACGGGAGAAAAACAGCGACCATCGAGCCTGTCTAGGATTCAACCGCTTGGCAGACTCGAGATAAGTCAGATTCTTGTGATCCGTTAAGACCACCACGCGATGCTTGGCTCCTTCAAGCCAATGTCGCCACTCCTTGAATGCCCACTTCATAGCCAACAACTCCCGATTGCCAACATCATAATTACGCTCAGCAGGCGAAAACTTTCTAGAAAAGAAAGCACATGGCTTCATCACAGAGCCATCAGAACTTCTTTGAGACAAAACAGCCCCTGCTCCAATCTCAGAAGCATCAACCTCGACCTGAAAAGGGAGTGAAACATCTGGCTGACACAACACAGGGGCCGAAGAGAAACGACGTTTCAACTCCTGAAAAGCCTCAACGGCCGCAGAGGACCAATTCACCACATCTGCACCTTTCTTGGTCAAATCAGTCAACGGTTTAACAACACTAGAAAAATTAGCGATGAAGCGACGGTAAAAATTAGCAAAGCCCAGGAATTTCTGAAGGCTCTTCACAGACGTAGGCTGAGTCCAATCATAAATGGCCTGAACTTTAACAGGATCTATCTCGATAGTAGAAGGGGAAAAAATGAAGCCCAAAAAGGAAACCTGAACTCCGAAGAGACATTTAGACCCCTTCACAAACAAGGAATTAGCACGAAGGACCTGGAATACCATCCTGACCTGCTTCACATAAGAATCCCAATCATCCGAAAAGACCAAAATATCATCCAAATATACAATCATGAATCTATCCAGATACTTTCGGAAGATGTCATGCATAAAGGACTGAAACACAGATGGAGCATTAGAAAGCCCGAATGGCATCACCAGGTACTCAAAATGGCCCTCGGGCGTATTAAATGCTGTTTTCCATTCATCGCCCTGTTTAATACGCACAAGATTATACGCCCCTCGAAGATCTATCTTGGTGAACCAACTAGCCCCCTTAGTCCGAGCAAACAAATCAGACAGTAGAGGCAAAGGGTACTGAAATTTGACCGTGATTTTATTGAGAAGGCGGTAATCAATACAAGGTCTCAGAGAACCATCCTTCTTGGCCACAAAAAAAACCCCTGCTCCCAACGGTGACAACGACGGGCGAATATGCCCTTTCTCCAAGGACTCCTTTATATAACTCTGCATAGCGGCGTGTTCTGGCACAGATAAATTGAAAAGTCGGCCCTTAGGAAACTTACTACCAGGAATCAAATTAATAGCACAATCACAATCCCTATGAGGAGGTAGGGCACTGGACTTGGGCTCATCAAACACATCCCGGTAATCTGACAAAAACTCAGGGACTTCAGAAGGAGTGGAAGAAGAAATTGACAACAACGGAACATCACCATGTACCCCTTGACAACCCCAACTAGACACAGACATTGATTTCCAATCCAATACTGGATTATGAACCTGTAGCCATGGCACACCCAACACGACCACATCATGCAAATTATGCAACACCAAAAAGCGAATATCTTCCTGATGTGCAGGAGCCATGCACATGGTCAACTGAGTCCAGTACTGAGGCTTATTCTTGGCCAAAGGCGTAGCATCAATTCCCCTTAATGGAATAGGATACTGCAAGGGCTCCAAGAAAAAAAAACAGCGCCTGGCAAACTCCAAGTCCATCAAATTCAGGGCAGCGCCTGAATCCACAAATGCCATTACAGAGTAGGATGACAAAGAGCAAATCAGAGTAACGGACAAAAGAAATTTAGGCTGTACAGTACCAATGGTGACCGACCTAGCGAACCGCTTAGTGCGCTTAGGACAATCAGAGATAGCATGAGTGGAGTCACCACAGTAAAAACACAGCCCATTCTGACGTCTGTGTTCTTGCCGTTCAGCTCTGGTCAAAGTCCTATCACATTGCATAGGCTCAGGCCTCTGCTCAGAGGATACCGCCAAATGATGCACAACTTTGCAAGCGCCAATCGATCTGAATGGCCAAGGACATTGATTCATTCAGACCAGCAGGCGTGGGGAACCCCACCATAACATCCTTAAGGGGTTCAGAAAGACCCTTTCTGAAAATTGCTGCCAGGGCACACTCATTCCATTGAGTAAGCACAGACCACTTTCTAAACTTCTGGCAATATACCTCCGCTTCATTCTGACCCTGACACAAAGCCAGCAAGATTTTCTCTGCCTGATCCACAGAATTAGGTTCGTCATAAAGCAATCCAAGCGCCAGAAAAAACACATCTACATTAAGCAATGCAGGATCTCCTGGCGCAAGGGAAAATGCCCAGTCTTGAGGGTCGCCGCGTAACAAAGAAATAATGATTTTTACTTGCTGAATGGGGTCACCAGAGGAGCGGGGTTTCAAAGCAAGAAACAGTCTACAATTGTTTTTGAAATTCAGAAACTTAGATCTATCCCCAGAAAACAAATCAGGAACTGGAATTCTAGGCTCTAACATCGGATTCTGAACTGCATAATCTTGAATGCTTTGTACCCTTGCAGTGAGTTGATCCACACAAGAGGACAGACCTTGAATGTCCATATCTACACCTGAGTCCTGAACCACCCAGAGATTAAGGGGAAAAGAAAGACAAAACACACTGCAGAGAAAAAAAAATGGTCTCAGAACTTCTCTTATCCCTCTATTGAGATGCATTAACACTTTGTGGGCCAGCTGTACTGTTATGGACCTGGTGGTTAGGAGCACCTGGAATGACCTGATGGTTAATACTGAAAGACAGGACAAGCTCTGGGAAGTGGGAGCTCTGCTGACCGCAAACCCTAATCCTATCACACACACTAGAAATAGCCGTGGAGCGTACCTAACTCTGCCTAGACGCCTCTTCACCGCCTAAGAGCTAACTACCCCTAAATATAGGAAATAAAGCCTTACCTTGCCTCAGAGAAATTCCCCAAAGGAAAAGGCAGCCCCCCACAAATATTGACTGTGAGTTAAGAGGAAGCTCACAAACACAGGAATGAAACAGGTTTCAGCAAAGGAGGCCAGTCTTACTAAATAGTCAGAAGATAGAAAAGGGATCTTTGCGGTCAGCACAAAAAACTACAAAAAACAATGCAGAGTGTGCAAAAAGACCCCCGCACCGACTCACGGTGCGGAGGTGCCACTCTGCCCCCCAGAGCTTCCAGCTTTCAAGGCAATATCATGATAATAATAAAATAATAATAATTTTTATTTATATAGGGCCAACATATTCCGCAGCGCTTTACAACTTATAGAGGGGACTTGTACAGACAATAGACATTACAGCATAACAGAAATCACAGTTCAAAATAGATACCAGGAGGAATGAGGGCCCTGCTCGCAAGCTTACAACCTATGAGGAAAAGGGGAGACACGAGAGGTGGATGGTAACAATTGCTTTAATTATTTGGACCAGCCATAGTGTAAGGCTCGGGTGTTCACGTAAAGCTGCATGAACCAGTTAACAGCCTAAGTATGTAGCAGTACAGACACAGAGGGCTATTAACTGCATAAAGTGTATGAGAACACGATGCAAGGAACCCGATTATGTGTTTTGTTGTTTTTTTTTCTATTTTTAATAGGCCACACAGGGATGGTTAGGTTAATGCGTTGAGGCGGTAGGCCAGTCTGAACAAATGCGTTTTTAGGGCACGCTTAAAACTGTGGGGATTGAGGATTAATCGTATTAACCTAGGTAGTGCATTCCAAAGAATCGGCGCAGCACGTGTAAAGTCTTGGAGACGGGAGTGGGAGGTTCTGATTATTGAGGATGCTAACCTGAGGTCATTAGTGGAGCGGAGGGCACAGGTAGGGTGGTAGACTGAGACCAGAGAGGAGATGTAGGGTGGTGCTGAGCCATGGAGTGCTTTGTGGATGAGGGTAGTAGTTTTGTACTGGATTCTGGAGTGGATGGGTAGCCAGTGTAATGACTGGCACAAGGTAGAGGCATCGGTGTAACGGTTGGTGAGGAATATGATCCTGGCAGCAGCATTCAGGACAGATTGGAGCGGGGAGAGTTTGGTAAGAGGGAGGCCAATTAGTAGAGAGTTACAATAGTCCAGACGGGAATGAATAAGAGAAACAGTAAGAGTTTTTGCCGAGTCGAAAGTAAGAAAAGGGTGAATTCTAGAAATGTTTTTGAGATGCAGATAAGAAGAGCGAGCCAGTGATCGGATGTGGGGGGTGAATGAAAGCTCGGAATCAAGGTTGACCCCAAGGCAGCGGGCATGTTGCTTTGGAGTAATGATTGAACCGCACACGGAGATGGCAATGTCAGGCAAAGGTAGGTTAGTAGAGGGAGAGAACACGAGGAGTTCAGTTTTTGACAGGTTCAGTTTCAGATAGAGGGAGGACATGATGATAGCAAGCTGGACAAGAACTTAGCAAGTACTAAGAAATATATTCAGTACACAATGAACAGCAAATAAACTAGCAGGGACTTAGCTTCTGCTGGAGTAGACAGGTCATCAGAAAGATCCAAGAGAGATCTGAACCAGTACTGATACATTGACAGCTGGCATGAAGTAACGATCTGAGTGGAGTTAAATAGAGAAGCCAGCCTAGCACTTAAACGAGGCCAGCTGAGGAAGCAACCTCAGCACCAGCAGCTCCACTCACAACCACCAGAGGGAGTTCACGGACAGAACTCGCCGAAGTACCATTCATGACCACAGGAGGGAGTTCGAGAACGGAATTCACAACATCTTCCCTTCTTCTGAGATGCATTTAACTCATAGTTGGCCAGTTGTACTGTTATGATCCGGTGACTTTGGAGCCGCATGAACTTTCTCTGGAGTAGGTGGAAACTGTACTGACCGCAAAACCTGAACTAACACCGCAACTAGAAGTAGCCGTGGGGTGTGCCTAACAAACCCTAGACACCTCGACACAGCCGGAGGACTAAATACCCCTATAGATGGAAATAGGAATACTACCTTGCCTCTGAGCAGAACCCCAAAGGATAGGCAGCCCCCCACGAATATTGACTGTGAGTAGGAGAGGAAAGACACATGCAGGCAGAAAACAGGATTCAGCAAAAGAGGCCACTCTAGCTAAATAGGGAAAGATAGGACAGAATACTAAGCGATCAGTATTAAAACCCTTCCAAAAATATCCACAGCAGATAATACAAAAAGTTCCACAATCTAACTAAAGACATGGAATGTATATCTGCCACTCCAGTGAATCCAACAAGACTGAGAAAATACTGACACAATCTAAGCTGGACAAAAAACAATGAATAGCACAGAATTATTAAGCACACAGCATGTGTGCCACAGAAACAAAACCAGACACTTATCTTTGCTGATTTGGCAGAAGGCAGAAGGAACCAAACCAGGACCAAAACCTCCCAACAACCATGGACAACTGGCAAGGACTAATGAATCCTGCACGCCTAAATACCCCAGTCAGAACTGCAATCAGCAGATACACCTGACCAGGACTGCAACCCAGGGACAACTGCATTACCACCTACAACCACCGGAGGGAGCCCAAAGGCAGAATTCACAGCATGTCCCCTATCACCCACCTCCCTTACACTGATGTCCCCTATCACCACAACTTCCCTTACACTATTGTCCCCATCACACCAACTTCCCTTACACTAATGTCCCCTATCACCCACCTCCCTTACACTGATGTCCCCTATCTCCCACCTCCCTTACACTGATGTCCCCTATCATCCCAACTTCCCTTACACTATTGCCTCCATCACACCAACTTCCCTTACACTAATGTCCCCTATCACCGCAATCTCCCTTACACTGATGTGCCCTATCACCACAACTTCCCTTACAATATTGTCCACTATAACCACAACCTTCCTTACACTAATGTCACTATCACTCCATCCTCCCTTACACTGATGCCCCCTGTGATGGTGTGTGGGATGGCATTTTGTCTATGTTCATATTTTTATTGATTTTAGGAGTGTTGTCTTGTTGCTCTGTATCATTCTGTGTATCCCTTCTAATATGACGACCCAGCATTGAATCTTAATTATCCAGACGTCTATTTTCAGTAGGTCAAGAACCATCGATGGTTGTCATATGAGTCTTTAAAGTTGACTTCATATTTTTGAATGGCTGCTGTTTGCCTCTCATATCAGCTCCTACAGCGTATTGTCTGCTATCTTTGCAAGACAGGGACGCAGGGTCATTGAACAATCAATGTTTGATAATATGTTGATTGACCATTGTGTAGGACCCTGTAGCTTGTTGACCTGCAGAGCAGGGGAGGACAAATTATGCAGATTGACTAAATACTCAAACAATAAGAGATGAGCCCCCGCCACCTCACCCCTGACCTGTGGAGGATGACCTGAAACACAAATGTGGGTATAAAGAGGGATATTCTATCCTTCTAAGGCGAGAGACCAGCAAGATAGATTCTTTGTGGGATGCTGATGTTAGGGCCACCACCCCAGAGAGACTTGGGGAAGCCCAGATTACTCTGGAAAATACTGCTAGAGGAGCCTATACGGAGAAGGATCTGTAGCCGCACTGCCATATCGAGCTCTATGCGGAGGATTGTGACTCTCATCTCCCGGGGCATTTATCCCCTTACTGGACTGTGTTCATGTTGCTGGACTATTTTATTCTCTGTGTGGTGGATTGTTTTATGAACCTTTCGGTTTGCATGTAGTAAAGGTTGTTAGGACAGTTCACTCATCTATCTATCTGACCAGGTTTATTTCTTAGTTTTACCTTTTCATTAAAAGTTATGTTTTAAGGAATCTTTCTACGGTATGCAATACTGGTGCTTTTCATATACCAAGCCCTGAGTTAATTCACCTTAATAGTGAGTGCTACTCACCCCTACTTGCTAGCTAGCTTTGGTGCAGGAATTTCTGTGTCAGCTGTGTGTTTCTGACCCTTTCTGGCATGAAAGCACTTCCTCTTATGCTCTAAGAAATGCGACCAGGGAAGTTCTTTTGCTCCTGACCCCACATTGCCCTTTTATATAGCCATGTCATCACCAGCACATCAACTCCAAGGACCTAAGACAAAACCCCTTGCTTTTACTAGCGGAATAAGCACTATTATTCATCAGGAGCCATCTTCTTGCTGATGCTGTCAGATTATCTTGACCTTTCTATTATTTCTTTGCAATGTTCTTTATCTAACCACTGTTTTTTTTTAATCTCTTCGTAGTATTTGTGGCATTCAGCATCTGGAAAGAGCAGGCAATAATCTCACCCTCTTTGACTCATTATACTTCTGCATTGTCACTTTCTCCACGGTGGGCTTTGGAGATGTGACTCCCAAGATCTGGCCGTCTCAGCTTCTGGTGGTCATCATGATCTGCGTTGCTCTTATAGTGCTACCCATACAGGTGACTGTCTATGTTCGCTGTCTTATTCTGTCTTTTTTTTGTTCATCTTTCTATGAGAAGCTCTCGGAGCTTCGGAGAGATGCGCCGATCAGCCTGTGATGACAGTTGTCATTAGAGAAGATGACAGATGAGGATGCCGTGTAAGAATGGCACGGAGCGCCATCAGCACTTTCATACAATTAACCCCGACAGCTTCATGGGAAAGCTATAATTACCGACAAGTGCTCTGCCTGATGGATCCAAGCCTTTATAATGATTGTCACTAGGTCACTGTGTTCTGGGACCAATCTTTTATTTGTTTTTTAAATGGGCACTTGTTTTTTTGGGAAAGTGCTTAATGAGTCATTTTGGGCTATAACAATAACAAAAAAGGAACTTATTCTTCTAAATTCTACATTTTATAATGGCTCATTATAGGAATATAATAGAGAGCGGGCACCCAGCTATTCATACAACGGTTAAAGCCAAAAATTATTACACACAATTATGTACATAGAGCCAAATCTAGTTGAGCAAAAAGATCCATCGGACCTCGGTCTAGTGGACACGTCCATAGTCCATGGCCGACAGACCAGAGCTAAGGCAACCCCCCCTCTTCCTACAATGGCATGAGTGTCATGTTGCAAAGTTAAGACATTACGGGGGGCCTACTAATCCAAACAAGTGCCGGTAGGTAGAAGGAGTTTGCAGAACTTTGGTTCGACAGCCAAGGAATACCAAAACTTTTTACACAATTCTACAACTAAATTTATCAGAATCTCAAAGTTTATATTCTGCTGACAACACAACTCTCAGAGCTTCTTAGTTTGGCTAAAACTTTATGGAGCCTCACATGGGTTTTGAAACTAGTGGGGGTTGAGTTGTCTGAGAGGCCACCAGGAGACCAGACTCTCCCCCACAAGGATGTCCAAACCTTCAAGGCCTGGGCTGTCGGTCCACAGGCTAGGCGTGGGTCATCTGCTGACCACCCCAGAAGTCCAGGCCTGATGCACAGGGTCTTAAAAGTGTGACCTTGCAGGGCACCACCATCATCCCTGGGCTGGTAAACCCGATATCAGTAGCAACTCACAAGGTCAGACCCTCCAGTGGTTGAGAAGCTCGTCCCCGTCGACTGCAAAGGAAATCCCGCTTTCTTTATCTCAGCTTTGCTCACTTGAAGGTAATCAATTAATTAAATGTATGCAAATTGGTGCCATTAAAAATACAACTGATTTGGCACAAAAGACCCCTCAAAAATGCAAAAAAAAACCCTGAGGTCAAAATAGGACCTGTCAGCAGCTTTTTGCTATGTAATTTGAAAGTATCTTAATATTGTGGCTGAAGGCTGATTCCTGTGATGTGTCACTTACTGGGCTGTGTATTTTTGCAGTTTCAATAGCATCAGTGTTTTATCAGCAGGAGATTATCACTACTGGACTAGGTGTCTGGTGCCTCCTAGTCCAACCACGCCCTCACCACTGATACATGCAAAGCAGCCAATCAGTGATGTGGGCGGGGTTATATAAGGCTCAGCATTCTGAGCTCTGCTAGACCTGCAGCAGAGAAAACTGGGATTGTATCAAAATGACAACATGCAGACCACCAAGTGACACATCGCTGGAATCGAGGTCTCAGCACCTAAACCATGCTGCTCTCAGATTACAGTAAAACTTTGACAGTCTGGGCGGGTGGGTTCTTCTCTCTGACCTCTCTTTGAAACCATTCGCTATTCTGTTGTATAAATGATGTAGCGAGCGGCTGCCGCAGAGAGGAGCCGGGGTGGAGAATTCATAAGCCAGCTATGTGCACACCTGTACTGACACTGTGTGCGCATGGCCAGGCTCAGGCAGTGTCAGTGCGCACGTGCAGACACGTGGGCTGATTTCAGGCAGCACTTGCTCTGGGCAAAAGAGCTCTGTCAATCAGAGGCAGGGGAGACCACTAAATGCAAATCGAGGGGCCCAGGGTACTTAGAAGCCCCCTAATTTATTTTAATTAAAAGTAACTTTCTGAGGCACTAAATGTACAATATTAGTGTGAGTTTTGTGTATTTTGGGGTGTCAGACTCCTGCAGTCACCACTAGGGGGAGCTTTGGAGCTGACTGCATACTGATTTATCATTGTTTTCCATGTATACACAGTATACAGTGCGCTCCCCCTAGTGGTGGCTGCAGGCAGACAGAATATTAGCCAATAAATCTGTTAGGCCCAGAATTCTGGACCTTGTGAGCTTACAAGCAGGTGGATATTACCTTTAAATCTTACAACGGGGACAATCTGTAAAATAAGAAACAAAACAGAATATAATTGAAAACATCTCATTATAAGTCTCCACAATGGCCCTTTGTGTTGTCCCCGAGGCTCGCGGCTGTTCACACCAGCTTTCATGCCTGATGCCATTGTGCTGTGTTGATGTGTTATTGTTATGATGAGAACTATAATACCCAACATCTGCAGATGGCCAATGTGTGGGATTCATGGTGCCGCGGGAACATCTCCTTGGAAACAGATCTACTTTTTAACACAATTGTTTTTTTTTCCATAATTAGCAAATACTTTAATTACTTTGATCTTAAATTATAACTTCAGTAACACCCCAAACTGCCCACAAATGACCCTCTACCACTGCAATGTCATCCTGCTCCCTTCATGAATCTGTACCTTCTTCAGAGCTGTCACACTTTTCTTTGTGAACTTCCTCACTAGTGCCCTGCTTGTGCCTTTCTCATTTTCACATACTTTAAAGGGAATCTGTTAGTAAGATTTTACCCCCAAACTATTTATATGCACATGTAGCTCTTTCAAAGTAAAAAAATAAAAATAAAAACAATTGCAAAATATTTTTTTTAAAAAAATCACTAAATAATAATAATAATAATAAAAAATAAAAATATATTGTACCCCTAAATAAGTGTTTTTATGTAAAAAAATAAAATAAAAAAATAAATGAATAAAGTACACGTTTGGTATCGCCGAGCCTGGAATGACCCGACCTATAAAACTGTCCCACTAGTTAATCCCTTCAGTGAACACTGTAAAATAAATAAATAAATAAATAAAGCGAGGCAAAATTTTTTTGCTTTTTCATCATATTGCTAAACAAAAAGTGGAATAAAACACAATAAAAAAGACAAATGTAAATAAGAATGGTATAGCTAAAAACATAATCTTGTCCCGCAAAAAACAAGCTGCCATACAGCTCCATCAGTGGAAAAATGAAAAAGTTATAGTTCTCAGAATACAGCAATTAAAAATAATTATTTTTTGGTATAAAATAGTTTTTATTGTGTAAAAGCGCCAAAAAATAAAAAAATTATATAACTTGGATATTGCTGTAAAAAAAGCAAAAATCTGACCAGAATCTCCATATAGTGTGAACAGGTGCAAGCTGCAATGACTGCATAACATACAAAAAAAACATACAAAAAAAAAGGGCATAGCGGTACTTTGTAAGGACCAAGATATATGCAAAAACGAGGTCTAAACTACATTGTTGCTGAAAAAAATGTACTAACAAAAAGAAGTACTTACAAAAATGAAGGTTCTTTGCCCATAAATTGGCCAATTCACGTGTGCCCATCAACCACGGCAAGGTGACTCTTCTCTGATGGGTCCTATCATCGTAAATATGCCTCTCTTGCGTAATAATAATAAATCTACAATTTTAAGTGGGCAGGTAGGAACCAGCACTAATTAAAAGCACCCTTGAGGTGATGGGAGGAGTGCAGATTCCCCAGCCCACAAGATCCCAACTCTGGGCCAATAGTTTCACTGCCCCTGTAGCTGGCACTACTCACTGTCTCCCAACTTTTGGTTGGCCCAGAGCATTTGTATCTCCCACCAGTATAGTTTGTAGTCACCATCTATGCTCCTTCAGACGATGGATACCACGACCGTAGCACGTGTATCCAGCTCCAGCCCGCAACTATCCCTTATTTCCTCATCAGCGTCCTAAATACCCCAAGCCTCATCCCGGAATTGAGCCAGGCCTTCAGAAACACTTCTCCCCCCAAAGCTAATTGTGCATTGGTGGAGGGATTTTCCTGATGCTGAGCCCATCACCTGGGACTGTTAGTTACCGTAGCCCCCTTGTGGTAACGGTTCCACTGGGTCTACTATCCGCATCCACATAATTGGACTAGTTCCTGGGAGAACAATGGCTTGAGGCCCCTGAGACACTAAGGAGAGTGAGGGAATGATTGCTTTACCGGATTACCAACCTTGTGTCTGGCCTTATTTATTCATAAAATCCAGCCCGCACGTCTTCCTCTGCTAACTGAATGTAAACATTGATTCCTGAGGCTGAACACAAGAGATTTGTGCCCTTAAACTGACAAGCAAACAAATCTCTAATAAAACACTGCAAACAAATCTCTAATAAACCACAACAATAAGGTTGACGTAACTCGTGCTCCGTGCTGGAAAAAGTCTGCATCCGTTAGAGTCGTGGATTCCCCTCTACGTGCATTGTTCCAACCAGGGCCGGACTGGGACTAAAATTCAGCCCTGGCATTTGAAGTTACACAGGCCCACTTGTCACATGGTGACTGTATAATAACTTTGTACACTTGTAGGTTACAAGAAGTGAGGGGAGTGTAACACGACTATATAACATATAATTACAGCTGTATCCAGCATCACAGCTCAGTCCTATTTATTGCTTTTAGTTGCAGTACCAAGAAAAGCCGCTACTTTACCTACATAACTGGATCTTGTAGATAATGAAGGGATTGTGGAACCTCATTCTGATGCTCCATAAACTTTGCCTACAGCCACTTTTGGTTCTGCTGTGCAGCACGAGACCCGGTGACTCTGAGAGCGGTGACATCAGTAACGTCACCACTCTTCAGATATTCCGGGTCTTGCGCAGAGCTCGGCGACTGTGAAGAGCGGTATTATTACTACCGTCACCGCTCTTCAGAGTCGCTGGGTCTCGCCAGGTCTGGGCTCGTAGTGGGGGTGTCTGATAGACACCTCTCCATTACTTACACCAGGGATTGATGGCAGCTGACATTACGCAGCTGACATCAACCCTAAAAATCATTACACATAGCAGAATTAAATGCTTTGGCGGCTGGGAAAAGCAGTAGAGTTAGCGCTATTCCCAGGCTCCGGGTGCTAACTACAACTGTCATCATCCTTGCCTGGTCTCCCTGCAAAGCATTTCTGCTGTATTTACATGCGCTAATCTCAGGCCGCTAAATGAGTATGATCGACAATAGTGAAGTCGTTCGCTTGTTTCCCGGCCTCTTTACACCACCTGAGAAAGAATGAAGGGAACAGAACAATCACAATTAGATCAATCTGTCTCCATACAGAATCATGTTATCAGCAGCACAACTACAGTTTACACCGGCGATGTGCTGCTGAGAACAAGGATTTCTGTTCCCACATAAACAATCCAATCACTCGATGAATAGGCAGCATTTTGCTTGTTTAGTATAATACACCCCATAGTCCTCCATATATTATAATGTGCACTTCAGTCCTCCATATAGTATAATACACTCCTCAGTTCTCCATATAGTATAATACACTCCTCAGTCCTCCATATAGTATAATAGACTCCTTAGTCCTCCATATAGTATAATACACTCCTCATAGTCACAATATATTAAAATACACTGCACAGTCCTCCATATAGTATAATACACTCCTCATAGTCCTCCATATATTAAAATACACTGCAATTCCTCCATATAGTATAATACGCTCCTCATAGTACTCCATATAGTATAATGCACCGCCATAGTCATCCATGTAGTACAATCCACTTCCCATAGTATAATGCACCCCATAGTTCTTCATATAGTATAATGTATTCCCCATAGTCCTCGATACAGTATAATGCAGCCCACATATAGTATAATGATGCCACCCCAGAGTATAATGCAGCCACCCCACAGAATATATTGTAGCCCCCTGAGTATAATGTAACCCCCCAGAGAATATAATGCAGCCCCCTCATATAGTATAATGCAGCCCCCCATAGAATATAATGTAGACCCTCCATAGAATATAATGCAGCCCCCTCATATAGTATAATGCAGCCCCCCATAGAATATAATGCAGCCCCCTCATAGAGTATGATGCAATCACTCCTCATAGAATATAATAAATGTAATACATAGAATATAATACAGCCCACCTCCCCAAAGAATATAATGTAGCCCCATAAAAGAGTATGATGCAATCCTCCCTCATAGAATATAATACAGCCCCCCATGGAATATAAGTATTGGAGAAAATAAGCATTGGGTCACCTAAAAAATGTAAGATTTCTGGCTCTCACAGACCATCCACTGCCCATATAAATAGTACACATGGTGCTGGAGAATGCCATCCACTGCCCATATAAATAGCACACATAGTGCTGGAGAATGTCATCCAGTGCCCATATAAATAGTACACATAGTGCTGGAGAAAGCCATCCAATGCCCATATAAATAGCACATATAGTGCTGGAGAATGCCATCCACTACCCATATAAATAGTACACATAGTGCTGGAGAATGCCATCCACTGCCCACACCAATAGTACATATAGTGCTGGAGAATGCCAACCAATGCCCATATAAATAGCACACATAGTGCTGGAGAATGCAAACCAATGCCTATATAAATAGCACACATGGTGCTGGAGAATGCCATACACTGCCCATATAAATAGCACACATAGTGCTGGAGAATGCCATCCAGTGCCCATATAAATAGTACACATAGTGCTGGAGAATGCCATCCACTGCCCACACCAATAGTACATATAGTGCTGGAGAATGCCAACCAATGCCCATATAAAAAGCACACATAGTGCTGGAGAATGCCATCCACTGCCCATATAAATAGCACACGTGGTGCTATAAATAGCACATGTAGCACATGTGTCAATATGATCATTACCCCCTAGATTAATTCATTGAGAGGTGTAGTTTGTAAAATGAGGTCACTTATGGGGGGTTCCACTGTTCTGGCACCTCAGGGGCTCTCCCAATAGGTCATGGCACCTGCAAACCATATCCGTAAAATCTGCACTATAATCTGGCGCTGCTTCCTTGAACATTGCACTGTGCCTCAAAAGTATTGGCGCACTCAGGAAAAATTGCACAACAAACTCAGAGGTCCATTTTTTCCTATTAACCCATAAAAAAATAAAAAAATTGGGGCTAAAAGAACATATTAGCGGCAAAAATGTAATTATTCTTTCCTTACCGCCCAATGGTACAAATTTCTGTGAGGCACATGTGGTGTCAACCTGTTCACTGCACCTCTAATTCAATTAATTGAGAATTTTGGTTTGGAAGATGGGTTTACGTATGGGGAGGGGAGAGTTCTGGCATGCTCTAACCATTCCAGCAAAATCGGTACTTAAATATGACGCTCCTTCCCTTCTAGGCATTGCACTGTGCCTCAAAAGTAGTTTTTGACTACATATGGGTTATTGGCGTACTCAGAAGGAATTGCACAACAAATTGTATGGTCCATTTTCTCCTCCTACCGGAGGGAAACTGAAAAAATTATTTTTCCATTTTCACAGTTCAACGTTATAAACTTCTGTGAAGCACCTGGAGGTTCAGGGTGCTCACCACATATCTAGATAAATTATTTGAGGGGTCTAGTTTCCAAAATGGCATGACTTGTTGGGGGGTTTCCACTGTTTAGACACATCAGGGGCTCTCCAAACACGACATGGCATCTGCTCTCGATTCCAGTCATTTTTGGGTTCAAAATGTCAAACGGTGCTCCTTCCCTTCCAAGCCCTGCCATGCACCAAAACAGTAGTTTTCCCCCACATTTAGGGTATGAACATATTCAGGAGACCTTACACAACAAATTTTGGGGTCCATTTTATTCTGTTACCTTTGTAAAAATAGAAAAATTGAGGCTAAAGTAACATTTTTGTGAAAAAAAATTAAATGTTCCTTTTTTGTTTCCTCCTCGCATTAATTCCTGTGATTTGGGTATTTTCTGTCATATAGGCACCCAAAATGTGAAGTGGTCCCTAAAAATGTTATTTATTAACTATTTTGTGTGACATAACTCTGGTTTAAGGGCATAGGAATTAATAGTTTGAAAATTTAGATTTTTTTTTTTATATTTCACAAATAAACACAAGTTTTATCGAACACATTTTACCACTATCATATGAAGTACAATACTGTATGTCATGAGAGAACATTCTCAGAAGCATTGGGATCCGTTGAAGATTTCCAGAGTTATTATCACATAAAGTGACAGTGATCGGAATTGTAAAATTTGGCCTGGTCTTAAAGGTGAAAACAGGCTGGGGGAGTGAAGGGGTTAATTACCTTGATCTTAAATAATAACTCTTAACAACCAAAGCTGCATTCAGCTGCCAGAATGGATAGGGTTCAACCTGGTCCATTACAGCTGCAATGAACTCCTGTCACACTTCTCTTTGTGGGCTTCCTCAGTAGTGCCCTGCCTGTGCCTTTCTCATTTTGACAGTAGCCTGCTCTAGTAAAGTATAACTGCACTTTCCAAAAACTTTTGTCATGTCATAGAGACATTTCAGAAGTTTTCATTTGAGGAAACGCGGGTGCAGAGTCCCCCACGATTGTTGAAAAGATGGAGTAGAAGCCCTAAGCCACACACAGCTCGGCTCCAAGACTGGATAGAAAGCCTACAAGCCTGGATTCCCTCCTTCATTTTAGCGATCGGTGAGGGTCTCAGCACCCGGACTGGATCCCTCTGCTGTAAAATGATATTGGAAAGTGAAGTTCTGTACCCCATGATACTGTTATCAGGCGGCTGACTCTGATGTCCCTAACATGGCCATGTCACTGTGCTTTAGTTCGAGCAGCTTGTGTTCCTCTGGATGGAGAGACAGAAGTCTGGAGGCAACTACAGCCGATACCGAGCACAGACGGAGAAACATGTGGTGCTTTGTGTCAGTTCCCTAAAGATAGATCTTCTCATGGATTTTCTTAATGAATTCTACGCGCATCCCCGACTTCAGGTGAGGAATGAGAATGTTGTGTCCTGGGCAAGAGAGAGCGACTAGATATTCACACGTCAGACCGGATCCAAAATCCAATAGTACAAATATAAATAAAATCCTCCCAAACTCCAATATAATCTGAACTTGGCGTAGCCTATTTTATTTGGTAGTGGAATAAGATGTCCCCATGGTCCCTTCATTGTTTACATAGACACAGCACCAGACATACAGTCAGGTCTGTACTTGGTACAGACGTCCATTTACTTGACCTGGGACTGAGTTTCAGTACCAATAACGGCTGCTGTGACTGGATTTGGTACATGCAGGAGCATTGAAGCCAAGGTCTCTAAAATTGCTTTCTTCAAAAAACATTACCACACCAATCCATAGGCTGTGACTGGTACTGCAGCTTAGTTCAGTTGAAGTGACTGGAACTGAACTGCAATGCCAAGCATAACCTGTGCACAGGGGTGGCACTGTTTTCAGGAAAAAGCAGCCAGGACACCAGCGAAATAAAGGGGAAGTCGCACTTCGGCCTTTTCATTGTTTACAGAGGCAAAGCACAATACATACAACTGTGAGTGTACCTGGTAGTGCAGTTTAAGTTACCTATATACATTAGAAAGCTGTCAGACAAACGTTAGTCAAGCTGCCAGAATTCTCCCATACACAGGAGTGGTTCTGTGTTCTCTACCAAAGAGCTGCTTCCAGACTCCTGCATGCTTCCCCCACTCCTGCGCTTCCCCTCAACTCCTGTGCATCCGCCCAACTCCTGTGCTTCCCCCCGACTCCTGTGCATCCACCTGACTCCTGTGCGTCCCCTGACTCCTGTGCTTCCCCCCGACTCCTGTGCTTCCACCTGACTCCTGTGCTTCCCCCCGACTCCTGTGCTTCCACCTGACTCCTTTTCATTCCCCCCGACTCCTGTGCTTCCCCCGACTCCTGTGCGTCCACCTGACTCCTGTGCGTCCCCCCAACTCCTGTGCTTCAACCTGACTCCTGTGCTTCCACCCAACTCCTGTGCGTCCCCCGACTCCTGTGCTTCCACCTGACTCCTGTGCATCCCCCGACTCCTGTGCATCCCACAACTCGTGCATCTCCCGAGTTCTGTGCATCTTCCCAACTCCTGTGCATCCCTCCTGACTCCTGCCCGTCCTCCAGGTTCCTTCGCGTTCCCCTGACTCCTGCCTATCCCCTCAACTCCTGCGCGCCCCCTAACTCTTACGCATCCTCCAAACTCCTACACGTCCCCCCTGACTCCTGTGCATCCCTGATTCCTGTGCCTCTACCGAGTGCTGAGCTTCACCCAGACTTCTGTGCATCCCCCATGACTTCTGTCTGTCCCCCATGTTCTGTTGCTTACCCCCAACTCCTGCACATTCCCCCAACTTTTACGCATCCCCCCAACTCCTACGCATCCCCTTAGCTCCTGTGCATCCCCCAGACTCCTGCGCGTACCCCAGACTCTCCCAGAAAACAAAAGTATCAGCCACTAGAATTCAGCTGGATGGATTCTTCTTCTCTTGGGAGGCCCCCACATACATTTCACCGATATTGACGGGTTCGGACGACTTTAGTCTAATGTCTATGGGGACCTTTAGTCTTGTAGTGGAATGAGCTACAGCACCGGACTTAGTGATCAATGTGGATGATCCACAGATTGGGCTCTTTCAGATGTCCATGATAATCCCTCCGATGTTGGATTGCAATGCACGGACTGGTCGCCAATCATCTGACCCGAGGGTGACAACTTCATAGAAAGATATGAAGCTGTCATTTTCGGGTCTGTAGATGTGCGACCAGTCCATTCATTACGATCTGACATCGGAACGTTATCACAGACATCTGAAGCCCTAGTTGTATAAATTAACAAGTGTTGCTTTACTTGAAGGGGTATTACTGCTCCTTTACTGTGCGGGTGGTCTTCATCCCCAGTGATCAAACTGATGTGGTGATATGGTATTTGAAAAATATTGCTATTTTTTTAGGATAAAAGTATTGGAAAAACTCTTTTATATTCCATTAATTTTAACTTCAAGAACTTTCCAAATAATGATTGATCATTAAAAAAACATCCATTATTGTGGATAACGTGCGCATCCCTCATATCATGCAGGATCATTATGTCGTCCTCCTGTGTCCCACTGAAATGGATCTGCCAGTAAGAAGAGTCTTACAGATCCCCCTGTGGTCCCAGCGCGTTATCTACCTGCAGGGCTCCGCACTGAAGGATCAGGATCTCATGAGAGCCAAGTACGTCTTATAGTAAATATCCGTTATGGAACTTTCCGCCCCCTTGTGAGGATTCATTATCTTTCTGCAATTTTTACCTAATTATTATTGCTGGAGATTAATGATAAAGCTCAGCAGGAGATGTCTCAGTGGGATGGAAGGGTAGAGGCGCAGCGCACATTTCTGTGATGATTCATTTCTTAGTCGTCGTGTCAGTCGGTGCCCAGTTTTCCGGTACGGAGTCCCACATCCTTTGTATACTCACAGAGGTAAATGATAGAGTTCTGTCTCGGTTCAGCCACCACTAGGAGGAGCATAGGAGCTTGCTGCATACAACTTACACATTTTCCTAAAGGGAACCTGATTGACCCTATAAACCTTTCTTACCACCTCCTGTGACCTGAAAAGAGCTTTCAAAACTTAGATCCTTTAGTTTAAAGGCCAAAGTGTACACAGGGTATATATCTTAGGTGATAAGACGTTTGTAGAACGTCTACCCTTGTTTGAGCAGACTGACTAATTTTGGTCTGTGCATGCGTCAGTCTGTTGATCTAGCACAGGCGCATGCGCAGACCAGCTAGATTTCACGTTGCCCTTGGCCTGGTGTCTGGTCTGGTCCTCTGTGGCAGCTGGGCTTCACTTCTGCATATGGCATCCTGGATGTCTTTTAGAGCACCCAACATCACATTATAGGTCCTAATAGACTCGAGAGGCCCCCAGATGCCAGATTGAGGTTGCAGATACCAGGTTAAAGTTGGTCTTCAGAAGCGAAGACCATCTGCAATGGAAGCCCGGATTAGATGCTTGACTAAGGTAGTGTGAATTTAATTTTTTAGGCTCACCTAGTGAGGTGGATCCACTAAGTCTCATGTCCGGGTGGGCCCACGGACTTCACGCTGCCCTTGGCCTTGTGTCTGGTCTGGTCCTCCGTGGCAGCTGGTTTTCACTTTTGCATACGCATGTAAAAAAGCCGCAGAGACACCATCACGTGTTTCTCAACGCAAGCAATGAATAGCCAGGTCTTTCACCGGGAAGGAACAACCACGGGAAGGGCAGCATCCGATAAAGGAAAACCACCTATGCCAAAACATGGTATCCATCAACAGACAGCTGTTTCGGGGTATTTGGCCCTCATCAGTGTGGAGTAGGAAACTGGCTATTAGGAGCAGTGCCTAGTGAAAGGACTATAAACATAAGGATGAATGGCCTCGGAGAGATCCAAACATCCAACACCGCGGAGACACCATCACGTGTTTCTCAACGCAGTGATCCAGAACGCTGCCCCCATCCCTAAAGGGAAATATGCAAATGCATGTAGAAAAGCCGCGGAGACACCATCACGTGTTTCTCAACGTGTTGAGAAACACGTGATGGTGTCTCCCTGGTGTTGGATGTTTTGATCTCCCTGAGGTCATTCATCCTTATGTTCATAGCCTTTTCACTAGGCACTGCTCCTAATAGCCAGTTTCCTACTCCACACTGATGAGGGCCAAATACCCCGAAATAGCTGTCTGTGGATGGATACCATGTTTTGGCATAGGTGGTTTTCCTTTATCGGATGCTGCCCTTCCCGTGGTTGTTCCTTCCCGGTGAAAGACCTGGCTATTCATTGCTTGCGTTGAGAAACACGTGATGGTGTCTCCGCGGCTTTTCTACATGCATTTGCATATTTCCCTTTAGGGTTGGGGGCAGTGTTGTGGAACACTGCGTTGAGAAACACGTGATGGTGTCTCCGCGGTGTTGGATGTTTGGATCTCCCCGAGGCCATTCATCCTTATGTTTATATTAACTTTTGCATACGGCATCCTGGGTGTTTTTTAGCGCACACAACATCACATCATGGGTCCTAGTAGACTCAAGAGGCCCCAGATGCCAGGTTGAGGTTGCAAGGTTGAGGTTGCAGATGCCAGGTTGAGGTTGGTTTTCAGAAGCAAAGACCGTTTGCAATGGAAGCCCGGATTAGACGCTGGTCTAAGGTAGTGAAAATTTAATCTTTTAGGATTAGCTAGTGAGGTGGATCCACTAAGCCTCATGTCCGGGTGGGCCCACGGACTTTGGGCGATGCTGTAGCAGGCAGGAAAGCGCTTGTAGAGTGAGGATTTGGAACACTAGAGACTACAGGAGGACAGGTGCAGAGAGGAAAGGTTGAAGCAACGAAGGCAGCAGGTATCTAGGTTCACAAGGCAGACCAGTAGATGATGGAGGAGCTCAGCAAACAGGACTAGGAGTCTTTAATACCTATACACAAGTGTGTGTCGGAGTCGGACTTAATAGGCCCAGGCAGATAATATCATGGAAGCACATCGGGCCACTTGTAAAACTTGATGTGGAGCACCGCAGAGGGCAGTGGCCACAGGGGAAGGTGGTGGAGCCCTGCGAAGCTCAGCTAGATGCTTAACAGAATTGCTCATCTCAAGAGCAGAACAAGATTAATTGCTTTGCCCACACTTGAGTTCATGTAGCCCATGGATGGCACAGCACAGGCACAGCCTCACCTGGTGCCAATGATTTCGGTTATAGGCCTGACTCTGTATTAAAATAACTTGGAAAAGTCAAAATGACTTGTTAGCGTGTTACCTGGTACCCAGCCCCTGCATCATAAGTTGCACCCTCGAGCTAACCTACCCCCATATTGTAGGTTAAATACTCATGAATAAGCAGACCAGTCTTGGTGAATATTGACCAGGGCACTTCTACATTACTGATACACCCACTGGACACTTAAGCTTTCATTTGCATATAGTCTTGTAAAGATATGCAAGTTACAGTTCACTGTTGGATATAACTTTAGATCTTTTATGGTCAGAGCATAGGGAGTAAATGCTGCTGACAGGTTACGAATGATAATAGAACAGTATGCAGGACGCTCCGAAGCGCCCCCTAGGGGTGACTGAAATCAGGCAGGATTTTATTGTTTTAAGTGTAAAAAGAGAAGGAAGGAGTTTGGAGCTCTGTGGCGGAAAAACTGACCTCTAAGATCTCTTGTTTCTAAGGTGCCCAGGTATAATGTCAGCCTATATGTAGAGAAGAAGCCTGTTTCCATTATCATCAGTGCAATAGCAAATATTTCTGATCACCACGAGATTGAGACCAGTTTCCAGCTCTGTTTCCTAATCCTCTGTATTCATAACCTATGACATCTAGAACCAATTACTAACACACTCTCCTATTTTTGCTTCTCCCTTCTTTCCTCTTTCCTCTCCACCATTTTTTTTCTCTACCTTTCACACTCTTATAGAATTGATGACGCAGAAGCCTGCTTCATTCTCAGCAATCGCTTTGAGACCGACCGCATCGCAGCCGTACGTCTGAGAGGGTTTGGGGACGGAAGGGGACGGATACTACTATATTGTTAACATAGAGATTTGTGGCTATTAATCATCGCAGTGACGCAGAAGAAGCTACGAGCCCAGGAAGTTATAATGTGCTCTATGTAGAGACGAGGAAGAAAAACATCTTAAAAATAGGAGCTTCAGTATAGTTACATTAAATCGGTGCACAGTTGTGTACATCATTTTACATAGAGGAAAGTATTATAGTAGTTATATTCTTGTACATAGGGGCAGTGTTATAGTAGTTATATTCTTGTACATAGGGGCAGTATTATAGTAGTCATATTCTTATACATAGGAGCAGTGTTATAGTAGTTATATTCTTGTACATAGGGGCAGTATTATAGTAGTTATATTCTTGTACATAGGGGCAGTATTATAGCAGTTATATTCTTGTACATAGGGGCAGTATTATAGTAGTTATATTCTTGTACATAGGGGCAGTATTATAGTAGTTATATTCTTGTACATAGGGGCGTATTATAGTAGTTATATTCTTGTACACAGGGAGCAGTATTATAGTAATTATATTCTTGTACATAGTAGCAGTATTATAGTAGTTATATTCTTGTACATAGGAGCAGTATTATAGTAGTTATATTCTTGTACATAGGAGCAGTATTATAGTAGTTATATTCTTGTACATAGGAGCAGTATTATAGTAATTATATTCTTGTACATAGTAGCAGTATTATAGTAGTTATATTCTTGTACATAGGAGGCAGTATTATAGTAGTTATATTCTTGTACATAGGGGCTGTATTATAGTGGTTATATTCTTGTACATAGGGAGCAGTATTATAGTAGTTATATTCTTGTACATAGGAGCAGTATTATAGTAGTTATATTCTTGTACATAGGGGGCAGTATTATAGTAGTTATATTCTTGTACATAGGGGCAGTATTATAGTAGTTATATTCTTGCACATAGGAGCAGTATTATAGTAGTTATATTCTTGTACATAGGAGCAGTATTATAGTAGTTATATTCTTGTACATAGGAGCAGTATTATAGTAGTTATATTCTTGTACATAGGAGCAGTATTATAGTAATTATATTCTTGTACATAGTAGCAGTATTATAGTAGTTATATTCTTGTACATAGGAGGCAGTATTATAGTAGTTATATTCTTGTACATAGGGGCAGTATTATAGTAGTTATATTCTTATACATAGGAACAGTATTATTGTAGTTATATTCTTGTACATAGGAGCAGTATTATAGTAGTTATATTCTTGTACATAGGAGCAGTATTATAGTAGTTATATTCTTGTACATAGGAGCAGTATTATAGTAGTTATATTCTTGTACATAGGGGCAGTATTATAGTAGTTATATTCTTATACATAGGAACAGTATTATTGTAGTTATATTCTTGTACATAGGAGCAGTATTATAGTAGTTATATTCTTGTACATAGGAGCAGTATTATAGTAGTTATATTCTTGTACATAGGAGCAGTATTATAGTAGTTATATTCTTGTACATAGGGGCAGTATTATAGTAGTTATATTCTTGTACATAGGGGCAGTATTATAGTAGTTATATTCTTGTACATAGGAGCAGTATTATAGTAGTTATATTCTTGTACATAGGAGCAGTATTATAGTAGTTATATTCTTGTACATAGGAGCAGTATTATAGTAATTATATTCTTGTACATAGTAGCAGTATTATAGTAGTTATATTCTTGTACATAGGAGGCAGTATTATAGTAGTTATATTCTTGTACATAGGGGCTGTATTATAGTGGTTATATTCTTGTACATAGGGAGCAGTATTATAGTAGTTATATTCTTGTACATAGGGGCTGTATTATAGTAGTTATATTCTTGTACATAGGTAGTATCATAGTAGTTATATTCTTGTATATAGGGGCAGTATTATAGTAGTTATATTCTTGTACATAGGAGCAGTATTATAGTAGTTATATTCTTGTACATAGGGGCAGTATTATAGTAGTTATATTCTTGTATATAGGAGGCAGTATTATAGTAGTTATATTCTTGTACATAGGGAGCAGTATTATAGTAGTTATATTCTTGTACATAGGGGCAGTATTATAGTAGTTATATTCTTGTATATAGGAGGCAGTATTATAGTAGTTATATTCTTGTACATAGGGAGCAGTATTATAGTAGTTATATTCTTGTACATAGGGGCAGTATTATAGTAGTTATATTCTTGTACATAGGAGGCAGTATTATAGTAGTTATATTCTTGTACATAGGGAGCAGTATTATAGTAGTTATATTCTGTACATAGGGGCAGTTTTATAGTAGTTATATTCTTGTACATAGGAGCAGTATTATAGTAGTTATATTCTTGTACACAGTAGCGGTATTATAGTAGTTATATTCTGTACATAGGGGCAATTTTATAGTAGTTATATTCTTGTACATAGGAGCAGTATTATAGTAGTTATATTCTTGTACACAGTAGCGGTATTATAGTAGTTATATTCTGTACATAGGGGCAGTATTATAGTAGTTATATTCTGTACATAGGAGCAGTATTATAGTAGTTATATTCTGTACATAGGGGCAGTATTATATAGCAGTTATATTCTGGTACATAGGAGCGGTATTAGAGTAGTTTCACTGATGTAGAAGGTATATCATTTTTGTGTATCTAGCAATCTGTAGAAATAGGCTTGAAATTCTAGAGCTTGGAGCATTTTCATTCAAAGCGTATTACTCAACAGGGGCGATAACCAGCACAGTAAAAAAACACTTTCAGACCTAAAACGAATATGATGAAATCTGTGCTCCATCCTGAGTCGTGATGGGAAGGACCCATTTTTGTGCTATAATATAATATTAGTAGCCATAAATGATGTTCCATTTCTGCACGAGGCGAGATACCAATAGAGTGCAATGTTCTCTTCCGCTCACTAGGATCACCAGACCATTCTCCGAGCCTGGGCCGTAAAAGACTTCGCTCCTAATTGTCCTCTTTATGTCCAGATACTGAAGCCGGAAAATAAGTTTCATATCAAATTTGCAGGTAATGAATCAGATAAGACATTTATTATATCCCCCGTGCATTCATTATTTTATGAGCAGCGGTGACAAGGATTGCTATTGCATAATTATTTGTCGCGCTGAACATGAGGTTTCATAGGGAATATTATAAGTTTATTAAAAAAAAATGAAGCAATTTAACTGATGCAAAAAAAAACAAAAAAAAAATGGAAAAAATCTGCAGTACTGTTAATGGCCAGTAGGTTTGTTCATCCATAAATTTGCCAATATTTTTTGTATAAAAGTTAACTAAAGAGATTGTCTCCCGATCTGGAGGATCAGGTGTTTTTCTCGCTCGCTCTGGAGGACTCGGCGCCTTTCTTAAGTTAATCAGTAATTATGCAGTTCCTAGTTTCTCCTCCGGGGGCACTGTAGGATAACTGAACACTTCCTGCTGGATTTCTTCCCAAATTATAGATGATCGCTGGGTAAAATATGGCTGACTTTGTTATCGCATGTAAATTGTTCACTTTTCTCTGCTTCCTAATTTTTTTTTTTCTTTTTAGATCATGTGGTCTGCGAAGAAGAATTTAAGTATGCCATGTTGGCGCTCAACTGTGTTTGCCCAGCAACCTCCACCCTCATTACACTACTGATACACACCTCTAGGGGGCAGTAAGTGAATGAAACAACTTTTACTGTTTCATCGGAGCGTCCATTGTTTCTTGACGATGGGAAAGGAATTGGGGTTTAATACTGGAGAGGAAGCTTGCTTCAGCAGAAACCTCCCCCCATATCTCACTTCCTTGAGGACAGGATTTAGCATAGTACTATATATGGCCGGGAATGGGTTTAAAGTGAAACCTCTTCTTCTATTTATTACAAATCAACAGTAGAAGTGACGATAAACAACCTCATAATTTTACCTTATCAGAAAAATCTGCTTTTTTCCTCTCCTGGACGGATTTTTTACTCACTTTATTGGTAAAATCTGACACATTTTCCCATTCTTGAGATAAAAAATGACATTTGGTGCACTTGACATTCTATGGAGCGGAAAGGGGGAGGAGCTAGAGGCAGAAACAAACATTAGGCTCCTCCCCTCTCCATAGAATCTTACGAGCACCAATTGTCATCTTCTGTGCAAACAATGGGAAAATCTGAAGACGGATTTTAGCGGTGACTTGAGAAGTTTAACAGCGAACGATCAATCCAGGAGGAGACAGAAGCTCATAACTTACTCTACAAATTTTCTTAATTGAAAAAAAATATTTAAGGCTACATTTAATACTAATTCCAGTCATCCTATAGTTTTATTTCTCAATCCATAATATCCAATTGTTTTTTTTTAAGGGCGATCACTACTGATTCATTCCGCCAGCGCCCGAGCCCATGGCAAGCCCTCTCCAGGTACCAAGATAGACCTCTGGTCATTATATCATTTACTTACGTCTTAGGAACACGAATTTGATTTTAGTTTCTCGGGACAGGTTTAGTGGAGTAGATGGTGGTGGCCATTCACGTGAATGGCGATCTTTGTAGTACAAGGATGACTGGTCCGGTGGCTTTCAATATTGGCTGATAACAGGGACTCGCTATCAGGGTACCCCCTAATTGATGTCCAAATGCCCTAGTCAACATTGTAGTACCAAATATGTGGGAGATGTTATTTGGGAACTGTATGTTGGTATTGTTTCAGCAATGTATGGCGGCACTTTGTTGGGTATAGTAGTATAACAATATGTTTAGGAAACAGTATAGAAGTAATATTTGCCCAATGTGACGCTTTCGTTTGAGCATTATACCATATGCCACTATTAATTAGGGCAAATAATGATATTGAAGGCACCAGAGGCCTGCATTGTTCTGTCAGGTTTCCAGTGAAGATCTGTCACTTGCTACAAATATGTAATTTTTTTTTGCCTGGTGTAAACGCCTCTGTTCTCCTGAATCCGGCGTTGTTTTTCTTTTTTTTCTGTGCCTCTGCGTTCCTGAGATAAAGACCTTTCTTCCCTACCTAAAGATCTAGCGCAGTTAGCTAAGTAGGCGTGGCCTTAACGGTTCCTAGTGGGCGTCTTTTTGAGTGCCACACCCACTTGGAGAACAAGACTAGATTTTCATCCAGGGAAGAGAGGGCTATATCTTAGGAACAGAGAGGCGTAGAAACACAAGAAAAACTATGCCGGATTCAGGAGAACGGCGGCTTTTACTGCAGGTAAGAAAAAATACATATTTATGAAAAGTGATCGAAATTTTTAATATCCAGATTATTATATTGGTGGTCTGATCACTAATTATCTGATTATAGGGGCCATCACTCCTGCAGGGGATTAATGGTTTTCCCTTCATCCCTCCCCCACTAGAGATAATCCCACATCACCTGACCAGTGGCAAAGAAACTACAGCCGATGTTCTGCCAATGAAATCTACCACATACGACTGAGCGAGAGTAAATTCTTTGGCGAGTTTGAGGGGAAAAGCTTCACATATTCCTCCTTTCATTCTCATAAAAAGTAAGTTCTGTTCACATTTTAGGAGCCTCCATTGCAGATTTTATCATGTTTTATGGAATGACAGACCCAACACACTTCATTATAAGTCAGCTGGTTCCATTTTGGCATTCCGCACATGTTTCATTTCCCTGCAGCTCCCCCACAGGGGAAGTGAAGAATTGCAGTTTTCTGATCGAAATCAATTATCAGTCAATAGAACTCATGGACATGCTGGGTCTTTCTATGTCTATGTTCACACTGAGGTTTCATAGTGTCATGAAATTGAATCCTCTCCAATCTAGGTACCAGAGAATCCAAAGACTGCAAAGAACACTTCAGGGAAAAACAAATCTTCCATATGTCTTCAAAAATTTGCTTCAGGAAAAGAAAACAAATATTCAAAAATTCCCATAAAAATTATTCTTGGAGCAGTTTCTGCTTGATAAATTAGTAGTTTTCGAACGTCTCAAAAAAAACCTGTCTGAACACAGCCAAAGCGAGAGTTGCATTGCTGAGAATTGTAGTGCTGCTCTATCTGCAGAGCCGTAATTTGGGAGCCATCATTCGTATTTGATGATGGTGGTGATTACCCCATCTGGTGACATCATACATTT
Organism: Ranitomeya variabilis; assembly: GCF_051348905.1. NCBI lineage: Eukaryota > Metazoa > Chordata > Amphibia > Anura > Dendrobatidae > Ranitomeya > Ranitomeya variabilis. The sequence continues at coordinate 53,209,239 of NC_135236.1, forward strand.
TTGTTCCCCTTTTTCACCAATCTTAGAACTTTCCTAAAAAAAAAAAAAGTGGAGCAAATTAACTATAGACAGTAAACTACCACACACGGTGGCCATAATCTACAGGAGATGAGACTGCGGTTCATATTATGGAGAATGAAGAGCCCAAGAGATGCCCCAAATTAATTTAGAGGAATTTTACAATCTTAGTAAGTTTGACGCACTTCAAGACTGGGGTATAAAACACCAGATTTGTTAAATTCTCCACTATGCTTTTAACCTGTGATACCTCTATCTACCCTAAGGGGGCACATGTCGTATTTTTAGGGGATACTCATTAATTTAAAATTGGCGTTACGGTGTATGATCACAGTCTTGGAGGTGTTTTCTATAACTTGTTTGAATAGGGGGTAATTAAGGACACTGGACTAGGGTGGGTGTGTTCCCATTAGGTTCCTCACCCTATGAAATCCTTGACCAACCCAGAATGGGGAGCCAATCTATTAAGTTGCTATGTTCTTGGTTGTGTGACACTCTTGGCAATCACCAGGGCATATATAAGTATTGGTGAGGGGACTTCACTTGCCCCTCACCCTTGTTGAGCCGTATGAGCGTCAAGGCCTTAGGCTACGTTCACATTTGCGGCCAGCGCCGCAGCGTCGGGCGCCGCAGCGGCGCCGCATGCGTCATGCGCCCCTATATTTAACATGGGGGCGCATGGACATGCGGCGCACTTGCGTTTTGCGCCGCATGCGTCGCTGCGGCGCCCGCGTCGGGGCGCAGAGGACGCAGCAAGTTGCATTTTTGCTGCGTCCAAATTCAATGAAAAAAACGACGCATGCGGCGCAAAACGCAGCGTTGTGCATGCGTTTTGCTGCGTTTTTGTTTGCGTTGTGCGCTGCGGCGCCGACGCTGCGGCGCACAACGCAAATGTGAACGTAGCCTAAGAGATCTCCTTGCCACAGAAGAAGACACAAGCACCATAAAGGGACCATGGTGGGTGGAGGTCCTGTTATAAATTTTTGCATTAGCCTGATCAGTATTCTGAGACCACAGCAGTAGTAGGGGCATTATGTGTGGCCATCACACTGTGGGGGGGCATCATTATATGAAGGGGCATCATGTGTAGGCATCATACTGTGTAAGGTCTCCAGGGTCAAAATATGGAGGACACTAAAGGGGCATCATACTGTGTGAGGAAACTGGGGGCATCATGTCTGGAGTTCACTGTAGAGGCATCATTATGTAGGGGGGCATCATGTATGGCATCATACTGTGTGAGGAGCATTGTTGGGAAAACAATGTGTGAGGGCGTCATCGGGACACTGTGGGACAACGTGTGTGTGAGGTATAATTCTGTGGAGGGCGGGCCTTCACACTGTGTGGAGGGTCCAGTGGGGGCATCATAGTTTTTGGGTGATTTCATTGTGTATTTTAGGGGGCATAGTTCTGTTTGGGTATCATTATGTGTGTGGGGGACATCATGTAGGGTCAGGGTGCTACGTGGGAGGGAAAACACAGTATGCAGGAGGGGCTCTGAGGGGGTCATCATACCGTGTGTAAGGAGCTGATGGGGCTTCATACTGTGTGTAGAGGAGTCATCTTTGGAAATCCTACAGCCCTAATTCTGTGTGGGCGCACAAGAAGGACTTGGCTGTAAATAACTTGTGTATTATGTGTCCCTGTTTCCTGTCTTTCAAGGTCGAGACGTCTGGTTAATACTACAGTACATGTGTTTCCCGCCATCGAGTGGAATCCATTTTGTCACCTCCTCTAGACTGAGGATCCTTTTTTTACAATGGCAGGATAATTGCTCATAATGAGCCCTGGTCGACAACATGGCGAGTCGTTTGGACTCTTGCACTTACACATTTCAGTAATCGTGTGCATTTTTGTGTCGGCGATCTCTTATCTTTCCTCCTCTCTTACGTTTTCCATTATAGATGACAGGCAGATGTGTTACCGACACACGACCATTCGTATGTTAGCGATCAGTGGAACTTATTCCCAGATTTCAGCAACGAATCTGCCACATGTGAATACGCTCTCAGGGTATAGTCACACTGAGGGTTTTTCTTCAAATAAAGATTTTAAAGCAGATCTTCTCCAAAATCCACATCGAAAACATTTTTCAGATACCCTTTGAATATTCAGGCTATTGATTTCACTGGGAAATCCACAAAGCTGTTGATAAGGTGAATTTTTAGTGATTTATGTTAAAAGACGGTAAAAAAAAGTATAGAAAACGTTTTTCAAGAACCTCTTCAAAACTGTGTGAAAACCACATAAGAGCATGTGTTCTAAGCGTCTTTAAGACTTTAATATCCGCCGAGTTTTTTAAGGCAGAGATGATCCAATAAAATGGTGGCTGTGTTTTATCCGATTCTTCGTGTTTGCGGTGGCTCCACCGTCGGCGTCCGTTAAACTATTTCCCGTCTTTCAAAGTCTGAAGCCGTCAAAAGAAGCGTCAAAATACAGAGAATGTGTACAGGGTCACTTTTACTTTGCTGTGCATTATGTTTGTTCTTGGTAGTTTTATTTTTGCCCTTATTCAGGCGGTATCCCCCTGAAAAGACATCGTGAGGACCTACCCCCCCCAAAAAAAGACCTTTTTTGAAAACCTCACTAAAAACCACACTAATTCCTGATGCGGATTTCTTTTGAAAACCATTTCGGATTTGTCCGTCTCTAAAAAACCTCCATGTGAACATAGTAAGGATTTGTTAACATACAGTTTTGATGTGGATTTTTTGCAGTGGATATTTTTCAAAAATCGACATAAAAACCCTTCCAAATATTCATTGATTTAATGGGAAAATAGTGAACACACATATACCCCTGTAGTGCACACTGTGCTATTTTTTCTTCCAGGTGTTTCACCTCAGCATTGAAAAAGAAGCAATAAATCAATACTTGAGATAATTGCTCCAAATTTGACTTTATCATAAAAAGAGGCAACCCCCCCAAAAACCCTCAATTTATCTGTTTTATTTCTTTCACGAAGATCACTCATACCTAAAAGAGTCTATGGCATTGTTCACATGTCTGATTTTATTCCTCAGACCGAGTGTTTTGCACAAAAGCACTGAAACTTGTCCGATATTGATCTGAGTGTCGGACCAATCTCACCAATGCAAATGTAATGCCTGCTGCAGCGCAGTAGCAGACAACCTCCACCAGGGGGTGCAGGTGAAGGAAAACAGGTACACTCGCAGTGAAATCACAGCAACAGGTAGAAGCCACTAGGTGGCGAAAGAGTAGTCAGAAAAAGCCGGGTCAGCAACAGAGAGGGAACGAAGTACCAGAGGTCACAGCAATACACGTGGTCAGAAACAAGCCAAAGAAGTCAGAGCCGATTGGGAGCAGGAAAGCCAGAGACACAAGACAGTCAAACAGGTCAGAGGACAAGCCGAGTCAAATACCAAGGTGTCACAACACGGAGAGCGAGTACTACAACGAATGACGTCACAGGGGAACACAGGAACGGGACCTAAGTAAACGGGCAGAGGACAAATCAGCCAGAAACAGGAACTATAACTGACACTGCTGGCAGGTAACAGCGGACTGAAATAGCCAGACAGATCCCAAAAGGAGGCAGAGAAGATTAACCCCCGCATGACCATCCCGGGGAGAGAATAATCAGAAACAAACCCCGGACTGGATCATGACAGCAAGATTGCGGATCTGTAAAAGTGAACAGCACTCCTATGCCTTCCTTGTGCTACCCATTTTTTCACCTATCGTTTCATGGGGAAGCTTAAGAAACCTCAATCTATTTTTTTTTTTTATCCATGAAAAACTGATGAAACTCAGACCAAACTCTGAGTAAAAATTGACACACTAACCAAAAACCCAGACTTTTTATTGTGTGTGTAATACTTCATTTCTCCTTTGGGGGTGCTGCAGGGAAATTGAATACTTTCAGTCAAGTTTCCTTACAGCTGATCACTGGGATAAGCATCAGGAAAACCTGTGACCATTCAATATTTGAAAGGAATTTCTAGATAAAAAAAAGTATACATAAAGGACGCCCCCTTTAAATACCTATTAAAGATTTCTTCTTTTTTTGTTATATACCATGTTTCTATATATAAATGCTCAGTTCTTCGTTGACGCGAGACAAACTTTATATATAACGACTTGAACGGTTTATTCTTTTGTAGCCACAAAAGCTCAGTGAGGGTTTGGACACCAGGTACCACGGTAAAGTCTAAAAGCAGGGCCACCTACTCACCGGAAACGAGCGCTGCTCTAACGGGAGTCTTCTCATAATTTCACAACACAATACCCAGTACATTTTCTTCTCCTGCTTATTTTAACATGCAAATAAAGTGCACTTATTCACCTGCTGATTTTTGTTTTAATTATGATTTGCAGCCTGCGGGGATCGTTTATAATGTTCTGAACAGGAAAAAGCGTGTGTCAAAAACCTAGTAATAACCAAAGTAGAATTTATCACAATGTTCTCCGCACCCTTCACCCACTTTAACTGTACCAGAGAAGCTGCACAAAATCATTTTAATATCAGATCCTGAAACTAGTTCATATATTATGCTTTTTTTTTCCTGAATATTGATTCATCATTGGCTCTGTGTGATATGATCATCTTGCTGTTGGATTTATGGATCTCAAAGAAAAACAGTTTCCCACAGCATGCAGCTTTAGAGGGACTCTGGGGTGTGACTGCCAACGTCATGCTGATTGACAGCTGGCTCCCTGCAGCTAGGCAGCGGGGAGCTAGCTGGCAATCAGCATGACATCAGCATCAAGCAGTAGAGGAAGAGCTGCTCTATTGACATAAAGAAGCATAATCGTTGGCAGGAGAGGTCTGGGAGCGCTCTGAGCCGGCATCGGGCAGAACAGGCAGGTAGTTAGCAACTTGAAGTATAACTTGGGTTATAAGACAAACTGGAGACGCCAAAGCTTGATTGAAGCCATTTTGCATACTATTTTGCAGAATGCACTTTGCCTTCTACTAGTGTTACGCTCACCAGGTGAATTGAATCCTCCAAGCCGAAAGTCCATGTGGGCGCATGTGCCATTGGCGACAGTGCAACAGAGACGTTAGACACAGATAGCTAAGGGACTGGAAACCGCAGGTCGACAAGAGACGACCAGGGGACCACGGACAGTCAACTGGGATGCCGAAAACCACAGGCAAGCGGTAAACGTACATGACAGACTGTGGGAATGATTGAAACTGCCCGCAGGCAGGAGACATCCAGGAGACCACTGACAAACAGCAAGAATAGTGGAAACCGCAGACAGGCAGGAGACGACCAGGGGACCACGGATAGTCAACTGGGATGCTGAAAACCGCAGGCAAGTGGTAAACGTACATGAGACTCTGGACAGACAGTGAGGATGCTGGAAACTGCCCGCAGCAGGAGACATCCAGGAGACCACTGACAGGCAGAAGGAATAGTGGAAACTGCAGACAGGCAGGAGACATCCAGGTGACCACAGACAGGCAGTTGGAATGTTATAAACCGCAGGCAGGAGATGTCCAGGAGAGCATGGAAAGACAGCAAAAATAATGGAAACTTCAGGCAGATGTCCAGGAGACCACGAACAGACAGCAGGAATGTGGGACATGTCCAGGAGGCCAAGGACACGCAGCAGCTCAGAGTCTTAGAAGCACTTAAGTCTTACTACAAAATCTTAATACCAAGACATGGGTATGTATGTGTCGTGGGAGGCCTTATATAGGCCCAAAACACATGGGAGCACTCTGGGCTACTTTGATAACTTGACGTGGAGCACAAGAAAGTTCAACGGACAGAGGTCTAAGGAGCAGAACACGGATCTGGGACATGTGCATAACAACCAGCTAGATCTTAACAAGGAAAAATGGAACCTTTCAAGATCCCATACAAATGGCTTGTTTAATGCCCAACCAGAACCTTCATGGTACTGCCAAGGAGAAGCAACCCAAAAACAGCTGTCCACAGACGAGTATCTATGGTTTGGATTATACCTTAAGGGTTTGGCATTGATTTAAGTGGCACTAGAGAAAGCTTTCTTATTCTGGAGAGGAGCTCTTACATTTTGTCCTACAAGCTGAGTCTTCAAGGAAAATTGCTACTTTCCGACAGTTAGTAATGTAAAGGATCAGACATTCAGACCCATTTCATTCCACCTGTTATCATTAACAAAAAAGTGCATCTGCTTGTCGGGGTGCAGTGCGCTTACGATGATTGATAGTATGAACTACGTCTCTGGCTCGAACTGTGCGCTCTCTCATGCTACAAGCAGAGATAACTTTCCCTCTGCAGCATTGGAGGAATACAGGACCACTAGTGATCCGGCCAGCTTTTGGGCAGCACTTGCAAGTTCTGTAGCAAAGAACTTGTAAGTGTTGCATTCCTTGCCTAGGAGACCGGACACCTCTGATAGACTGCATCGATGGCCGGTAACTTAGGCAACGAGCAGTGAACTATTAAGGAACACCACAACTCGTCATGAATTTTGTCGAAACTGACGTGAAAAAGACAAAAGTCGGAAAATTTTTGTGCACAAGAATTTTGAAAATTTTCAAATATGCAAATTGTCTCTTCAGAGAAGCTTGTAAGGAAGTCGATATTGACTTTTAGGATTGCTGCTTCTAATATGTGGCGGTAGAGTTCTAGTTCTCTTCCTCCCTGAAGAGATAATTTGCATATTTGATTTCCCAGAGGAGCATTGCATGGCTTATAAGCCTCCTCCCTCTGACATGCTAGGCTTGGCTTGTCACTCTCTTCATGGAGAAACGTTATCCCTGAAACTTTTTCAAAGCAATTTACGCCAGAATTCTACGATGAATCGGGCTATTTTTCTTGTTGCATCCCATTATCCTACCTGCCTTTTCGGCAGCTGCCTGGCACTGGTTACCCCAGTTTAGTTTGTATGTATGCAGTCTTTTTTTAAATTTTTACGGTAATTTAAGGGTTTGGCATTGACTTAAGTGGCACATGGGTAATGTGGAGTGGAGTTGATCAGTGGGATCAGTGTTTTCTGGAAGTATACAACCCTATTAGTGTCTTTTGTCTGTGACGGAAGCATCTAATGCCGCCAACGTGTCACTATCTCTTATGGACCTTGTGTCTTTCTTGTATTGATATGTTTAGATACGGTGTTTGCCTCATTGGAGTCTGCCGGGAAGATAAATCCAACATTCTCCTGAATCCCGGGCCAAGCCATATAATGTCCTCATCCGATACTTGTTTCTACATTAACATATCTAAGGAGGAAAACTCAGCCTTCAGCTTTAAGGAACAGGAAAACATGCAGAGATCGGGGGTGCCTAAATCTGCCTACCACGGCCTGACCAGACTCCCAGTGCACAGTATTATAGCCAGCATGGGTAAGAGTGCATGAGTGAAATTGGACGTCCACGACCAACCCAAATTTTGTGAAACTTGATGAACTTTTTTTTGTCTCCGTCCAGGTACAGTTGCAATTGATCTACAGGGGTCAAGAAGCCCAGAGAATACAGATAGTAATATGCTAAGCCCACCCGCAGTCTCCAGCCATAGAAGGAAGCATAGCATCGATCCTGTGCCCGACCTCATCGATGGTGACACAAACACAACTTTTGACCTCCTGAGTGACCAGTCCGAGGATGAAATCAGTCAGTCAGATGATGAATTAGGCTCGTTCAATGAGTATGCCAAGCAATGATTACTACATATGACATATTATTTCAGTTTTGTACAACAGAGTTACCATGTTTTAAAAAGAAGGCAATAGATGCCAGTTATAGTCTGGTATATAGGAGCAGTATTATAGTAGTTATATTGTGGTATACAGAGGCAGTATTATAGTAGTTATATTCTTGTACATAGGAGCAGTATTATAGTAGTTATATTCTTGTACATAGGAGCAGTATTATAGTAGTTATATTCTTGTACATAGGAGCAGTATTATAGTAGTTATATTCTTGTACATAGGAGCAGTATTATAGTAGTTATATTCTTGTACATAGGAGCAGTATTATAGTAGTTATATTCTTGTACATAAGAGCAGTATTATAGTAGATATATTCTTGTACATAGGAGCAGTATTATAGTAGTTATATTCTTGTACATAGGGGGCAGTATTATAGTAGTTATATTCTTGTACATAGGGGGCAGTATTATAGTAGTTATATTCCTGTACATAGGAGCAGTATTATAGTAGTTATATTCTTGTACATAGGGAGCAGTACTATAGTAGTTATATTCTTGTACATAGGGGGCAGTATTATAGTAGTTATATTCTTGTAGATAGGGGCAGTATTATAGTAGTTATATTGTACATAGGAGGCAGTATTATAGTAGTTATATTCTTGCACATATGGGGTAATATTATAGTTGTTATATTCTTGTACATAGGGGCAGTATTATAGTAGATATATTCTTGTACATAATGGCAGTATTATAGTAGTTATATTCTTGTACATAGGGGGCAGTATTATAGTAGTTATATTCATGTACATAGGGGCAGTATTATAGTAGTTATATTCTTGTACATATGGGGCAGTATTATAGTAGTTATATTCTTGTACATAGGGGGCAGTATTATAGTATATTCATGTACATAGGGGCAGTATTATAGTAGTTATATTCTTGTACATAGGGGGCAGTATTATAGTAGTTATATTCTTGTACATAGGGCAGTATTATAGTAGTTATATTCTTGTATATAGGAGCAGTATTATAGTAGTTATATTCTTGTACATAGGAGGCAGTGTAATTGTAGTTATATTCGTGTACATAGGGGCAGTATTATAGTAGTTATATTGTACATAGGAGGCAGTATTATAGTAGTTATATTCTTGCACATATGGGGTAATATTATAGTAGTTATATTCTTGTACATAGGGGCAGTATTATAGTAGATATATTCTTGTACATAATGGCAGTATTATAGTAGTTATATTCTTGTACATAGGGGCAGTATTATAGTAGTTATATTCTTGTACATAGGAGCAGTATAATAGTAGTTATATTCTTGTACATAGGAGGCAGTGTTATTGTAGTTATATTCGTGTACATAGGGGCAGTATTATAGTAGTTATATTCTTGTACATAGGGGCAGTATTATAGTAGATATATTCTTGTATATAATGGCAGTATTATAGTAGTTATATTCTTGTACATAGGGGGCAGTATTATAGTAGCTATATTCTTGTACATAGGGGGCAGTATTATAGTAGTTATATTCTTGTACATAGGGGGCAGTATTATAGTAGATATATTCTTGTACATAATGGCAGTATTATAGTAGTTATATTCTTGTACATAGGGCAGTATTATAGTAGTTATATTCTTGTACATAGAGAGCAGTACTATAGTAGTTATATTCTTGTACATAGGGGGCAGTATTATAGTAGTTATATTCTTGTAGATAGGGGCAGTATTATAGTAGTTATATTGTACATAGGAGGCAGTATTATAGTAGTTATATTCTTGCACATATGGGGTAATATTATAGTTGTTATATTCTTGTACATAGGGGCAGTATTATAGTAGATATATTCTTGTACATAATGGCAGTATTATAGTAATTATATTCTTGTACATAGGGGGCAGAATTATAGTAGTTATATTCATGTACATAGGGGCAGTATTATAGTAGTTATATTCTTGTACATATGGGGCAGTATTATAGTAGTTATATTCTTGTACATAGGGGGCAGTATTATAGTAATTATATTCATGTACATAGGGGCAGTATTATAGTAGTTATATTCTTGTACATAGGGGGCAGTATTATAGTAGTTATATTCTTGTACATAGGGCAGTATTATAGTAGTTATATTCTTGTACATAGGGAGCAGTATTATAGTAGTTATATTCTTGTACATAAGGGGCAGTATTATAGTAATTATATTCATGTACATAGGGGCAGTATTATAGTAGTTATATTCTTGTACATAGGGGGCAGTATTATAGTAGTTATATTCTTGTACATAGGGCAGTATTATAGTAGTTATATTCTTGTACATAGGGAGCAGTATTATAGTAGTTATATTCTTGTACATAGGGGCAGTGTTATAGTAGTTATATTCTTGTACATAGGGAGCAGTATTATAGTAGTTATATTTTTGTACATAGGAGCAGTATTATTGTAGTTATATTCTTGTACATAGAGGCAGTATTATAGTAGATATATTCTTGTACATAGGGCGCAGTATTATAGTAGTTATATTCTTGTACATAGGAGGCAGTATTATAGTAGTTATATTCGTGTACATAGGGGCAGTATTATAGTAGTTATATTCTTGCACATAGGGGCATTATTATAGTAGTTATATTCGTGTACATAGGGGCAGTATTATAGTAGTTATATTCTTGTACATAATGGCAGTATTATAGTAGTTATATTCTTGTACATAGGGGCAGTGTTATAGTAGTTATATTCGTGTATATAGGGGCAGTATTATAGTAGTTATATTCTTGTAGATAATGGCAGTATTATAGTAGTTATATTCCTGTAGATAGGTGGCAGTATTATAGTAGTTATATTCTTGTACATAGAGGCAGTATTACAGTAGTTATATTCTTGTGCATGGGGAGCAGTATCTATATATATAATTGTCTAAGGGTTTTTGTGTCTGTCTGTCTGTCCTGGAAATCCCACGTCTCTGATTGGTCGAGGCCGCCTGGGCCTCGACCAATCAGCGACGGGCACAGTATCGACGTAGATGTCATAATGGTGTCATGTCGGACACTGTCCAGACCAGGTCGTCTGACAGACAGCGGTAATTCCGCGTTTGACCACTGTTTGCTCATTGGCGTCGGCTAGTTTTCGTCTGGCTGCTCCGGGGTTAATTTATCTGATCCTCGGATTGGAAGCTGGGCCATGCCCATTTCCTTTAAATGGTTCTCCTGATCTTTGGGCGTCGCCGATTATAGCTTCTGTCTTATCCGTAGTTATCTCGGTCCGGAGTGGAGAGCTGGTTGTTGGAGAATCGTTGCTGGTGGTGTATTTTCCTTTGTCTTATTTACTCCTTCCTATATTTGTATTTATTTTGCCCTGCACCTTTATAGTGTATTCCTGATTGACTGCGGCGTGGTGTATATTTTCCTTTATCCTTGTTTGTTATAACTGTGGGTATTGGTCTATTGCATTCACTGGGTGGTGAGCGGTGGTGTTCAGTCTAGGGCTGAATCAGGAGTCAGGGTGAGGGTGGAGGCCTGAACATGCACACCTTCAGTGTAAACTTCAGGTAGAGGGTCAGACAGGGTTTCCCTAGTCTGAGGGAAATTGCAGGGGCCCGGGTTATTAGCTCTCGCCCTCCTTGTATCCCCGTGACAAATGGTTGCCATGGCGACGATGGTAATGAGGCTCAACGTGTGGGCCTGGTGTTGTCATTATTAAGCGGGGATCCCCAAGCATGGGCATTTTCGTTGCCGTCTGATTCTGTTGCATTTAACTCAGTGGAGAGTTTCTTTTCTGGTCTAGGACACATTTACGACGATCCAGACAGAATGGCTCTAGCAGAATCTAAGTTACGCACTATTTGCCAGGGGGAGCGTGTTGCAGAGGATTACTGTTCTGAATTTCGCCGCTGGGCGGTTGACACTCAGTGGAACGAGCCAGCATTGCGGAGTCACTTTATTCATGGAGTTTCTAATAGGGTTAAAAAAGCCCTCCTGATGTACGAGACTCCTGCTTCACTAGATTCCGTTATGAGTCTTGTTGTCCGCATTGATCGCCGTTTGCGTCAGGGGAATCATGAGACGCCGCCTGTGGGTGAAGGTTTAGGTTCACGTGAGGTTGCTGCAGGTGAGCCCACGGAATCTATGCAAATCGCAGGGGTGTCACATGTTAAGAATCGTACCCCTGTACTCAGGAAGCAGGGAGCCTGTTTTTTCTGCGGTAAAACTGGTCATTTTATTAATATCTGTCCTCTGCTGTTAAAGAATAACGCAACGGCGGAAAACTTCTGAGCTCAGAGGGTGTGGAGGAGTCCAATCTGAGCTTATGTATATCCTCCATGATGATTTCTCAGTGCATGCTCCCTGCCAAAGTTGTTGTCGCTGGCAGAGAGATACCAATCACTATTTTTGTGGATAGTGGTTCCGCCACAAATCTCATTGATGAGGAGTTTGCGCACTGCTGGTTTTAAGATTGAAAAACTGCCTCATCCTATCCGTGTGGTCACCATCAATTCTGCTCCTCTTCCACAGGGGGAGATTACTGAGTTTGTGGCTGAGGTTAAACTCCACATTGGGGTTCTTCATTTCGAGCAGGTCACATGTAAGGTGCTCAAGAGTCTTCCGGCACAATTGGTTCTGGGTTTTCCATGGTTGACTACACACAACCCGGTGATTGACTGGAAAACTCAGGACATAATCCAGTGGAGTGATTTCTGTCAGGAGAATTGCCTGGCCACATGTGTGTCCGCTGTGACTTCAAGCGTTCCTGAGTCACTTCAGGATTATGCGGATGTGTTCTCTGAGAAGGGTTGTTCAGAGTTGCCGCCACACCGCTCCTATGACTGTTCTATCAGGTTTAAACCAGGGGCCAAGTTGCCTAAAGAAAGGATGTTCAACATCTCCGGTCCGGAGAGACAAGCGCTCAAGGATTACATTTCTGAAAGTTTGAGCAAAGGGCACATCAGGCCGTCATCCTCACCGGTGGCAGCAGGGTTCTTCTTCGTGAAGAAGAAAGATGGCGGATTACGCCCGTGTTTGGATTTCAGGGAGTTGAACCAGATTACGGTTCGTGATCCATACCCTATGCCTCTGATACCTGACTTGTTCAACCAGGTGGCAGGTGCTAAGTGGTTTACCAAGCTTGACCTCAGGGGGGCGTACAACCTCATAAGAGTCCGTCAAGGTGATGAGTGGAAGACGGCTTTTAATACCCCTGAGGGTCATTTTGAAAATTTGGTGATGCCTTTTGGGTTGACTAACGCACCTGCAGTGTTCCAAGATTTCATCAATGATGTGTTCTCGCATGTTTTGGGGAAATTCGTTATCGTGTACCTAGATGACATTCTCATATATTCTTGCGACCGTGATGCTCATTTAGATCATGTCAGGCAGGTGTTACAGCTTCTCAGAGAGAATAAGCTGTATGCTAAACTTGAGAAATGTGTATTTTTTGCTCAAGAGTTGCCGTTCTTGGGTTATATTGTGTCTGCTTCTGGTTTTAAAATGGACGCCGCTAAGGTGCAAGCGGTGCTGCATTGGGAACGTCCTGATAACCTGAAAGCACTTCAGCGGTTCCTTGGGTTTTCTAACTACTATAGGAAATTTATCAAGGATTTTTCTATCATTGCTAAACCGCTAACTGACATGACTAAAAAGGGTACCAATTTCTCCGTTTGGCCTGAGGCTGCTGTTCGCGCATTTGAATTTCTCAAGAACAGTTTTGTTTCAGCCCCCATTCTTGTGCAGCCAGACGTATCTAAACCCTTTGTCGTGGAAGTCGATGCGTCTGAGGTTGGTGTGGGGGCGGTACTATCTCAAGGCTTATCCTTGAGTGGTTTGCGTCCGTGCGCCTATTTCTCCAAAAAACTGTCGTCCGCTGAACGTAACTACGATATCGGCAACAGGGAGTTGTTGGCTATTAAGTTGGCCTTTGAGGAATGGTGACACTTCTTGGAGGGGTCGGTACATCAGGTCACTGTTATTACCGACCATAAAAATCTGCTGTATTTGGAGTCTGCCAAGCGTCTTTCTCCCAGGCAGGCTCGCTGGGCATTGTTTTTCACGCGGTTCAACTTTGCTGTCACTTACAGACCAGGGTCTAAAAACACTAAGGCGGATGCTCTGTCCAGGTGTTTTCCGGGGGGAGAACCGCGGGAAGATCCAGTACCCATCCTCCAAAAGGGTGTTGTGGTTTCGTGTTGTGTATCCGCTTTTTGGGCTCCCCTGGTGGTTGCTGGTGGTACTGGTGACTTGTTTGCACTTTGCTGCTTCTGTTCACCTGCTTCCATCAGTGTTTGGGAGTTTCCTATTTAGCCTTGCTCTCCAGTCATTTCCTTGCCGGTCATCATTGTAACCAGAGCCTTCGGTTGCATGTTCCTGCTACTAGTCTGCTGATCAGCTAAGTGGACTTTGTCCTTTTGTTTTGTACCTTTTGTCCAGTTTGCAGTTTTTGTAATTCTCTGTAGCTGGAAGCTCTTGCGGGCTGAAATTGCCACTCCTGTGTCATGAGTTGACACAGGAGTCTTAAAGTAATTTCAGGATGGTTTTTGAAACGGTTTTCAGTTGACCGTGAAGTCCTCTTTTGTATCCTTCTGCTATCTAGTAAGTGGACCTCTCTTTGCTAAATCTACTTTCATACTGTGTATGTCTTTTCCTCTTAATTCACCGTTATTACATGTGGGGGGCTGCTATCATCTTTTGGGGGATTTCCCTAGAGGTAAGCCAGGTCTGTTTCTTCCTCTACCAGGCGTAGTTAGTCCTCCGGCTGGCGCGTGGCATATAGGAAGCCGTAGGTATGCTCCCTGGCTACTGTTAGTTGTGTGGTAGATTTAGCTCACGGTCAACTCGAGTTTCCATCACCCGAGAGCTCGTTCGTTACTTATATGTTTCTTACGTTCCCTTGCCATTGGGAACCATGACAGTATGACCGGCCTGTGTTAAACTTATTGGCAGAAGAAAGGAGAGAAAAAAGAAGTCTGTAAATTTTTATTTTTATTTTTTTTCCCTTTTTCCTCTATGCTTGCTCCATAGTTGGATCAGTTGTATTTCAGCTTTAATTACAGCCTTTGCCTTTCTCTCCTTATAATCCTTGAATGGCTCTGAGCTCACCTGTTTAAAGATGGATCCTCAGAGTTTGGCTGCAGGTTTAAATAATCTTGCTACGAAGGTTCAAAATTTACAAGATTTTGTTATACATGCTCCTATTTCTGAACCTAAAATCCCTACACCAGAGGTGTTTTCCGGAGATAGATCTCGGTTTTTGAATTTCAAATATAATTGTAAATTATTCCTTTCTCTCAGACCTCACTCCTCAGGAGATCCTGTCCAGCAGGTTAAGATTGTAATCTCTTTGCTGCGAGGTGACCCTCAAAATTGGGCATTTTCATTGGCACCAGGGGATCCTGCGTTGCTCAATGTGGATGCGTTTTTCCTGGCTTTAGGGTTGCTTTATGAGGAACCTAATTTGGAGATTCAAGCTGAAAAAGCTTTGATAGCCCTATCTCAAGGGCAAGATGAAGCGGAGATATACTGCCAAAAATTTTGTAGGTGGTCTGTGCTTACTCAGTGGAATGAGTGCGCCTTAGCGGCAAATTTCAGAGAGGGCCTTTCTGATGCCGTTAAAGATGTTATGGTCGGGTTCCCTGCGCCTACAGGTCTGAATGAGTCCATGACAATGGCAATTCAGATTGATCGGCGTTTGCGGGAGCGCAAACCCGTGCACCATTTGGCGGTATCTTCTGAAGAGACGCCAGAGTTATGTCCAGAAGCGAGCGGCAGAATTATAGGCGTAAAAATGGGTTATGCTTCTATTGTGGTGATTCTGCTCATGTTATATCGGCATGCTCTAAGCGTACTAGGAAGGTTGACAAGTCCATTTCAATTGGCACTTTACAGTCCAAATTTATTTTGTCTGTAACCTTGATTTGTTCATTATCAGTTATTACCGTGGATGCCTATGTGGACTCTGGCGCCGCTCTGAGTCTTATGGACTGGTCCTTTGCCAGGCGCTGTGGGTTTGATTTAGAGCCTCTGGAAGTCCCTCTACCTCTGAAGGGTATTGATTCTACACCTTTGGCTTGTAATAAACCACAGTTCTGGACGCAAGTGACTATGCGTATGACTCCAGACCATCAGGAGGTGATTCGCTTCCTTGTGTTGTACAATTTACATGATGTTTTGGTGCTTGGATTACCATGGTTACAGTCTCATAACCCAGTCCTTGACTGGAAGGCTATGTCTGTGTTAAGCTGGGGATGTCGGGGGACACTCCTATGGTGTCCATTTCGTCATCTATTCCATCTGAGATTCCGGCATTTTTGTCTGATTATCGTGATATTTTTGAAGAGCCTAAGATTGGTTCACTCCCTCCTCACAGGGATTGTGATTGCGCCATAGATCTGATTCCTGGCAGTAAATTTCCAAAGGGTCGTTTGTTTAACCTATCTGTACCTGAACATGCTGCTATGCGCGAGTATATTAAGGAGTCCCTGGAAAAGGGACATATTCGTCCTTCTTCATCACCTTTAGGAGCCGGTTTTTTCTTTGTCTCTAAAAAGGATGGCTCTCTGAGGCCTTGTATTGATTATCGTCTCCTGAATAAAATTACAGTCAAATATCAGTATCCGTTGCCTTTGCTGACTGATTTGTTTGCTCGCATAAGGGGGGCTAAGTGGTTCTCTAAGATTGATCTTCGTGGGGCGTATAATTTGGTGCGAATTAAGCAGGGGGATGAGTGGAAGACCGCATTTAATACGCCTGAGGGCCATTTTGAGTATTTGGTAATGCCTTTCGGCCTTTCTAATGCACCTTCTGTCTTTCAGTCCTTAATGCATGATATTTTCCGTGAATATTTGGATAAATTTATGATTGTGTACTTGGATGATATTTTGATTTTTTCTGATGACTGGGAGTCTCATGTTCAGCAGGTCAGGAGGGTTTTTCAGGTTTTGCGGGAGAATTCTTTGTGTGTAAAGGGTTCAAAGTGTGTTTTTGGGGTTCAAAAAATTTCATTTTTGGGGTATATTTTTTCCCCTTCTTCTATTGAGATGGACCCTGTCAAGGTTCGGGCTATTTACGACTGGACGCAGCCTACTTCTCTAAAGAGTCTCCAGAAATTCTTGGGCTTTGCTAATTTTTATCGTCGATTTATAGCTGGTTTTTCTGGCGTTGCTAAACCTCTGACGGATTTGACTAAAAAGGGTGCTGATGTTGCCAATTGGTCCCCTGCTGCCGTGGAGGCCTTTCGGGAGCTTAAGCGCCGCTTTTTGTCTGCCCCTGTGTTGCGCCAGCCTGATGTTTCTCTTCCCTTTCAGGTTGAGGTCGATGCTTCCGAGATCGGAGCGGGGGCGGTTTTGTCGCAGAAAAGTTCCGACTGCTCAGTGATGAGACCTTGTGCGTTCTTTTCGCGAAAATTTTCGGCCGCCGAGCGAAACTATGATGTTGGTAATCGGGAGCTTTTGGCCATGAAGTGGGCATTTGAGGAGTGGCGTCATTGGCTTGAGGGTGCCAGACATCAGGTGGTAGTTTTGACTGATCACAAGAATTTAATTTATTTGGAGTCTGCCAGGCGCCTGAATCCTAGACAGGCACGTTGGTTGTTGTTCTTTTCCCGGTTTAATTTTGTGGTCTCGTACTTACCGGGTTCTAGGAATGTGAAAGCAGATCCTCTTTCTAGGAGTTTTGAGCCTGACTCTCCTGGGAATTCTGAACCTGCTGGTGTCCTTAAGGATGGAGTGGTTTTGTCTGCTGTCTCTCCAGATTTGCGACGTGCTTTGCAAGAATTTCAGGCGGATAGACCTGATCGTTGTCCGTCTGGTAGACTGTTTGTTCCTGACGAGTGGACCACTAGAGTCATCTCGGAAATTCATTCTTCTACTCTGGCAGGTCATCCGGGAATTATTGGCACCAGAGATTTGGTGGCTAGATCCTTCTGGTGGCCTTCCCTGTCTCGAGATGTGCGTGTTTTTGTGCAGTCTTGCGATGTGTGTGCTCGGGCCAAGCCTTGTTGTTCTAGGGCTAGTGGGTTGTTGTTGCCCTTGCCTATTCCGAAGAGGCCTTGGACGCACATCTCTATGGACTTTATCTCGGATCTCCCTGTTTCTCAGAAGATGTCTGTCATCTGGGTGGTGTGTGACCGTTTTTCTAAAATGGTTCATTTGGTGCCATTGCCTAAGTTGCCTTCCTCATCTGAGTTGGTCCCTCTGTTTTTTCAAAATGTGGTTCGCTTGCATGGTATTCCGGAAAACATTGTTTCTGACAGGGGTACCCAGTTCGTGTCTAGATTTTGGCGGGCAGTCTGTGCCAGGTTGGGCATTGATTTGTCCTTTTCGTCTGCATTCCATCCTCAGACCAATGGCCAGACGGAGCGAACTAATCAAACTTTGGAGACTTATTTGAGGTGTTTTGTGTCTGCGGATCAGGATGATTGGGTTGCCTTTCTGCCGTTGGCGGAGTTTGCTCTTAATAATCGGGCTAGTTCTGCCACTTTGGTTTCTCCTTTCTTTTGCAATTCAGGGTTTCATCCGCGTTTTTCATCTGGTCAGGTTGAATCTTCGGATTGTCCTGGAGTGGATGCGGTGGTGGATCGGTTGCATCGGATTTGGGGACAAGTGGTGGATAATTTGGAATTGTCCCAGGAGAGGACTCAGCAGTTTGCTAACCGTCGTCGTCGTGTTGGTCCCCACCTTCGCGTTGGGGACTTGGTGTGGTTGTCTTCCCGTTTTGTCCCTATGAGGGTTTCTTCTCCCAAATTTAAGCCTCGGTTCATCGGTCCTTATAGGATTTTGGAGATTCTTAACCCTGTTTCCTTTCGTTTGGACCTCCCGGCATCTTTCGCTATCCATAATGTGTTCCATCGGTCGTTGTTGCGGAGATATGAGGTACCGGTGGTTCCTTCTACTGAACCTCCTGCTCCTGTGCTGGTGGAGGGTGAATTGGAGTACGTCGTAGAGAAGATCTTGGACTCCCGTATTTCCAGACGGAGACTTCAATATCTGGTTAAATGGAAAGGCTATAGTCAGGAAGATAATTCTTGGGTAACTGCCTCTGATGTTCATGCCTCGGATTTGGTTCGTGCCTTTCATAGGGCTCATCCAGATCGCCCTGGCGGTTCTTGTGAGGGTTCGGTGCCCCCTCCTTAAGGGGAGGGTACTGTTGTGTATCCGCTTTTTGGGCTCCCCTGGTGGTTGCTGGTGGTACTGGTGACTTGTTTGCACTTTGCTGCTTCTGTTCACCTGCTTCCATCAGTGTTTGGGAGTTTCCTATTTAGCCTTGCTCTCCAGTCATTTCCTTGCCGGTCATCATTGTAACCAGAGCCTTCGGTTGCATGTTCCTGCTACTAGTCTGCTGATCAGCTAAGTGGACTTTGTCCTTTTGTTTTGTACCTTTTGTCCAGTTTGCAGTTTTTGTAATTCTCTGTAGCTGGAAGCTCTTGCGGGCTGAAATTGCCACTCCTGTGTCATGAGTTGACACAGGAGTCTTAAAGTAATTTCAGGATGGTTTTTGAAAGGGTTTTCAGTTGACCGTGAAGTCCTCTTTTGTATCCTTCTGCTATCTAGTAAGTGGACCTCTCTTTGCTAAATCTACTTTCATACTGTGTATGTCTTTTCCTCTTAATTCACCGTTATTACATGTGGGGGGCTGCTATCATCTTTTGGGGGATTTCCCTAGAGGTAAGCCAGGTCTGTTTCTTCCTCTACCAGGCGTAGTTAGTCCTCCGGCTGGCGCGTGGCATATAGGAAGCCGTAGGTATGCTCCCTGGCTACTGTTAGTTGTGTGGTAGATTTAGCTCACGGTCAACTCGAGTTTCCATCACCCGAGAGCTCGTTCGTTACTTATATGTTTCTTACGTTCCCTTGCCATTGGGAACCATGACAGTTTCGGCTCTCACTACCGAGGTTGAGGCTGAGATTGCCGAGGCTCAGGAGGAGGTACCATCTGAGCTTCCCATCAACAAATCTTTTGTACCGCTTCATCTCCGCCTAAAGGTGTTGGCGGAGCATCATGATGCTGTTGCAGCGCCCCAGAGTCCTGGTCGTTGCAGTACTGTAGCTCCGCCACTATGGGGAGCTATGGTGCGTCTGATGGCACTGAAGGAGTTCATCTGATCAGGTATCACAGACACCAATACATTTCACAGCCGGGCCTCCGGGGGGAGCTAAGGGTGCTATTCATTAGGCCACTCCCCACCATAGTGGGTAAACTGGGGGTCAGGCAGGAAGTTAGATCAGAAAGCTGACTGGGTTGGAACCAAGCAACACCTTGTGGCAGAGGGTGTTGTAGGGGAAGATACAGTAGGGTCTCTGTCAGGGGTGGGATCCTGACAGAGGCTTGGCAACTTGAACGAACGTAACGGGACCGTGCCTGCTCCGGGTAGCGGCGGTGCCCAAGGAAGGACTAGAAGCGAGATAGATTGTGCTGAGTGAGAAACGAGATCACGCAAAAGGAGAAATACCAGTAGGAGTCGTGCTGTAAGACCGAAGCAACATCCTACTGAGGCGCACTACCGGTGGCCGGAACGCCGAGGGAGTATCATAACATTCAGCTTCAAGCAATACTCCAAACAGCGGCAGGACAGTCAGTTTAAGGCGGGCTGTCTAACTTAAATCACCTATGCAGTCTTGGGGGGCAACTTGTGGAGAGGGGCGACTCTAGGGTCCTGGAAGAGCTCCGAGCCTACCCGTCAAACGGGTGCCGTCCCAACCAGAACAACAGGGAGGGACGGAGGATTAGCAGAACATCATCTAATCGAGTTGTGAGGGAACTTAAGAAACAGACACAACAGTTGTGGGGGACTTTCTGTAAGCACAGCAGGGAAGGACCACAACACATAGCGCTAGAAGGAAGGCACCGATTTCCACCTGTGAAGAGAACTCTGGAGGTGCCATTGGACCGGCCGGACTTGCGCAGCCTGGTGAACCGTATTCTGGACTGAGGACCCAGAGACCTTCAGTAAAGAGGTAAAGAGACTGCAACCTGGTGTCCTCGTTATTTCTTGCACTGCACCACTACAACATCACCGTTGCCCGTCATCATCATTCACTGTGCGCCCCTCGGCAGGGTCACGGATCGGGCCTAGCCACCGTGACAACCCCAGAACACTAGAGTCTCATACAGGCCCGGTACCGGGTACCCCTCGGCCCTGCGGCGGTGGGGGCGCTACAAACTTGGCGTCACGAACAGGATGTACTTAAGCCTGAAGAATCAGGTCATGTGTGCCTTGGAACTGTGATTTACTGTACTTTATTGAGAGACTGTGTGCTGCGCCATTTACCGCCAAAATCCGCCGCCATTGCAGCGCTGAGGAGAGCGCAGGAGAAGAGGAGGGGCGTGGAGTAGGCGTGGGCAAACTGGAGAGCGCGAACAGCAATGGCCGCCCAGTCTAAATATTTCTGTGTCCTGTGGACGTGTCCGTCAACAGCCGAGGTCCGCCTCCTGATCCTGTTTGGAGGGTGGAGACCATGGAGACGGGGCCGCCCACGAAAGAGACCGCGGGAAGAAGACACTGGAGAGGAGATAAAGATGGCGACGCCGGAAGCACCGCATGGGAATCATCGGACTCGGAGAGAGGCTGGACAGCCCGATGTGGCCCAGGGTACGCCGTCACTGCGGGAGCTGACCCTTGCAGAACCAACGATGGGCCGACCTCCCCGGCCGCCGTCAGAGGAGTGTATGGCCGCGGCCGAGGCCCGGCGGATAGCTTCCCGCTTGGAGGCCGATGCCCACGTGATCGCTCGGCTGGGCCAGCCCACGGAGGTCTGCTTGTCTCCAGTGTCCCCTGCTCCTCCCAACCCGGCCGCGGCTGAAAGTGTGCTGCAGACGCAGGGCCTGAAGATCATGCCAGAGGCCGAACACCTGCGGCGCTTGGTGGCTGCATGGCGAGACCGACCACAACCGGCAACCCAGGTTGATCTGACCACCGTTGTAGAGGTCCCCTTGTCCCACTGGGGTGTAGTGGTCTCCTTCAACCCCCGACATGGACGCGGGGTTATACAGGAGATCGGGGAGCCGCTACAAGTCCACGTGGACCGGGAGGAGGTGGAGCCCTGCGGAGGAAGATTCCCTCGCGACCTGGAGCCAGGTGATGCGGTAACTTACACCAGATGGAGGAGGGCTACGGGAGAGGCTGGCTGGATGGCGCGGGGCGTCCAACGGTGCGTCGCACTCCAAGCCACTGCCGGAGCATCAGAGGATAAATCTGCTGGAAAAGCCGCAGAACCTGACCCTGAAGAACAGCGGAGAACCCGGACCCACCATGTACCTTGGGGGCGTGCCGGAGCCTCGGTGAAAAGAACATCCCGGCGAGGGATCCTGTCGTTGTTGGGGCGGGACCCGATCCTTGAACCAGCAGGACGACCCGTTGGTTTGGTGAGGCCCGGGAGGAAACCACCTTCTTCCCCGAAGAACGAGTAAGCATGACTGCTTTAAATATGTACATAGTTCTTAACTGTTGGTTTGTTGATTCCTGATCTTTGCTAAACCCGTTCAGGGTTAACTCTTGGGGGGATCCTTCTGTTGATCCGGGATCCCTATTGTTTTGTTCTTGTTTGTTTTTCCAAAGTTTTTGCACAAGTTTTTTAGTTGAAAAGAACTGCTGAAATCATGAACAGTGCATGATCCGAACTTTTTGTACATAGTTTGCACCTTATTAAAGGCGCTCCCTACTGGTTTTACTTAAAGAAGGACTCTTTGTGAAGATACCACACTGGAACCTTTGCTGAGTATGGACTGGTAGCTTGAGAAGGCGTGCTACCTCATAGAGACTTGGTCCCCTCTTAAAGGGGATGTTCATTTGTTGCGCTTAAACGGTGATATTGCTTTAAGACTGGAAGCAATAATGTCTTGACAAAAGAAAGTGATGATAATGTTTACATGAGAAAGTTATATGTATTTAACTAGTTAATTGTGAAGAAATGTTGATGATGTTCCTGAGAGAAAGTGAAAGTGAGAAGAAGGATGCAGTGGGCCCGTAGGGATAGACGTGGTGTCCAGCATGCATGATAGTGAGAAAGATAATGAGAAGGCTTAATGTTTAATAGAAAATGTTTTTGATAATGTTGATAGATAATTAGGATAGAAGGTAAACCCTGAGTCCTCATAGGAGTCATGTAGAGATGGCTCAGTACTCTTAACTGAAAGTAATGTTATGTTCTATACCGTGTATAGTAGTTGAAAAGGCAGTAGGCCCGGGCTGAACGGGGCGGTCCTGTAATAGAAAGGAGAGGCAGTAGGTCTGGTGCCGTTAGGACAGGCGGTCCTGCAGATTTAAAGGAGAATGAAAAAGTTAAATTACCTTATAATGTGATTATAAGAAGGTCTTTAGTGGATGCAGAGTGTATGTCCTTAAAGGCAATGTTAAATTATTGTTCCACAATGTTGCACTTAGTAGAATACCCGGTTGGGTAAGAAAAATTAATTATAGCATGTTGCTATGATATCTAACCATGTTTGTAACGTTCAAGTGTCCTCACCTCCCATAAAGGGAAGCTCTGTTCAAATATGCTTATTGTTATTACACTCAACAAAACTGTGTGTCTTTTTGCTAACTTGTATTGTTGTTTTCTTCCCAGTCCCGGAGTACTGTGTTTAACCAGGGGGGAGTGCAGCGCCCCAGAGTCCTGGTCGTTGCAGTACTGTAGCTCCGCCACTATGGGGAGCTATGGTGCGTCTGATGGCACTGAAGGAGTTCATCTGATCAGGTATCACAGACACCAATACATTTCACAGCCGGGCCTCCGGGGGGAGCTAAGGGTGCTATTCATTAGGCCACTCCCCACCATAGTGGGTAAACTGGGGGTCAGGCAGGAAGTTAGATCAGAAAGCTGACTGGGTTGGAACCAAGCAACACCTTGTGGCAGAGGGTGTTGTAGGGGAAGATACAGTAGGGTCTCTGTCAGGGGTGGGATCCTGACAGAGGCTTGGCAACTTGAACGAACGTAACGGGACCGTGCCTGCTCCGGGTAGCGGCGGTGCCCAAGAAAGGACTAGAAGCGAGATAGATTGTGCTGAGTGAGAAACGAGATCACGCAAAAGGAGAAATACCAGTAGGAGTCGTGCTGTAAGACCGAAGCAACATCCTACTGAGGCGCACTACCGGTGGCCGGAATGCCGAGGGAGTATCATAACATTCAGCTTCAAGCAATACTCCAAACAGCGGCAGGACAGTCAGTTTAAGGCGGGCTGTCTAACTTAAATCACCTATGCAGTCTTGGGGGGCAACTTGTGGAGAGGGGCGACTCTAGGGTCCCGGAAGAGCTCCGAGCCTACCCGTCAAACGGGTGCCGTCCCAACCAGAACAACAGGGAGGGACGGAGGATTAGCAGAACATCATCTAATCGAGTTGTGAGGGAACTTAAGAAACAGACACAACAGTTGTGGGGGACTTTCTGTAAGCACAGCAGGGAAGGACCACAACACATAGCGCTAGAAGGAAGGCACCGATTTCCACCTGTGAAGAGAACTCTGGAGGTGCCATTGGACCGGCCGGACTTGCGCAGCCTGGTGAACCGTATTCTGGACTGAGGACCCAGAGACCTTCAGTAAAGAGGTAAAGAGACTGCAACCTGGTGTCCTCGTTATTTCTTGCACTGCACCACTACAACATCACCGTTGCCCGTCATCATCATTCACTGTGCGCCCCTCGGCAGGGTCACGGATCGGGCCTAGCCACCGTGACAACCCCAGAACACTAGAGTCTCATACAGGCCCGGTACCGGGTACCCCTCGGCCCTGCGGCGGTGGGGGCGCTACACTGTCCTGGCTGGCCACCCAGGGGTTAGGGGTACTTTGGAGTTGGTGTCACGTCGGTTTTGGTGGCCCAAAATCCGACAGGACGTAGTCTCATATGTGTCAGCTTGCACCACGTGCGCTAGGGCGAAGACGCCCCGCTCCCGTCCTGTTGGCATACTACTTCCTCTGGAGGTACCTAGTAAGCCATGGACGGAAATCTCCATGGATTTCATCACTGATTTGCCTCCCTCAGCTGGGAACACGGTCATTTTGGTGATTGTGGATCGGTTTTCAAAAATGTCGCACTTTGTGTCTTTGCCTTCTTTACCTAACGCTAAAACTCTTGCTCAGGTGTTTGTGCAGGAGGTGGTCAGGCTTCATGGAGTTCCGTCTGACATCGTGTCAGATAGGGGTACTCAGTTTGTAGCAAAATTTTGGAAAGCATTTTGCTCACGGCTGGGGATCAAGTTGTCTCATTCGTCTGCGTTTCATCCCCAGTCAAATGGTCAGACCGAGCGTATGAACCAAAATTTGGAGCTGTACCTGCGCTGCTTTGTCTCTGATAACCAGGAGGAGTGGTCTACCTTTCTTCCTTTGGCTGAGTTTGCCATCAATAATCACCGCCAGGAGTCGTCTGGGGAGTCTCCGTTTTTTTGTGTTTACAGGCTACATCCTCAGTTTTGTACGTTGAGTCAGAGAGGCTCTTCCGGCGTTACGGAGGAAGACCAGTTAGGAACACATTTGTCATCAGTCTGGAGGAGAGTGAAACAGCGCCTGTTGAGTGTGGGTGCTAGGTACAAACGTGTGGCTGACAGTAGGCGTGTGCCAGGCTTGGACCTGAGTGTGGATGACTGGGTGTGGTTATCCACAAAAAACATAAGACTCAAGATACCATCCCTTAAATTGGGTCCACGGTTTATTGGTCCATTTAGGGTCACCGCCGTCATTAACCCAGTAGCGTACCGACTGGAGCTCCCTACAGTGTATAAAATACACAACGTGTTCCACAGGTCTCTTCTGAAGAAGGTTGTGGGTTCTGTGGACGCGGCGCCTATGCCACCTCCAGTCTTGGTGGATGGTAACCTAGAATTTGAAGTCTCCAGGGTGGTTGATTCTCGTGTGGTGCGCCGCACTTTACAATATTTGGTACACTGGCGTGGTTATGGGCCTGAGGAGAGGTCCTGGGTACCAGCCTCGGACATTCATGCGGATCGGCTGGTCAGGTGTTTTCATCGTCGCCATCCGGACAAGCTGGGTCCTATAAGCCGTGAGGGCCCTGGGGTCCCTCGTAGAAGGCGGGGTACTGTCATGTCGGACACTGTCCAGACCAGGTCGTCTGACAGACAGCGGTAATTCCGCGTTTGACCACTGTTTGCTCATTGGCGTCGACTAGTTTTCGTCTCGCTGCTCCGGGGTTAATTTATCTGATCCTCGGATTGGAAGCTGGGCCATGCCCATTTCCTTTAAATGGTTCTCCTGATCTTTGGGCGTCGCCGATTATAGCTTCTGTCTTATCCGTAGTTATCTCGGTCCGGAGTGGAGAGCTGGTTGTTGGAGAATCGTTGCTCGTGGTGTATTTTCCTTTGTCTTATTTACTCCTTCCTATATTTGTATTTATTTTGCCCTGCACCTTTATAGTGTATTCCTGATTGACTGCGGCGTGGTGTATATTTTCCTTTATCCTTGTTTGTTATAACTGTGGGTATTGGTCTATTGCATATACTGGGTGGTGGGCGGTGGTGTTCAGTCTAGGGCTGAATCAGGAGTCAGGGTGAGGGTGGAGGCCTGAACATGCACACCTTCAATGTAAACTTCAGGTAGAGGGTCAGACAGGGTTTCCCTAGTCTGAGGGAAATTGCAGGGGCCCGGGTTATTAGCTCTCGCCCTCCTTGTATCCCCGTGACAAATGGTTGCCATGGCGACGATGATGTCATAAAGGTTGCTTCGACCAATCAGCGACGGGCACAGTCTGCCGCGAATTCTGGAATCATCATTGTCCATATACTACGGGGACATGCATATTCTAGAATACCCGATGCGTTAGAATCGGGCCACAATCTAGTAGTAGTTATATTGTTGTACATATGAACAGTATTATAGTAGTTATATTCTTGTACATAGGAGGCAGTATTATAGTAGTTATTAGGGTTGAGCGACCTTTACTTTTATAGGATCGGGTCGGGTTTCACGAAACCCGACTTTTTCAAAAGTCGGGTCGAGTGAAATCGGCCGATCCTACAAAAAAGTCGGGGTCGGGGTCGGCCGAAACTCGAAACCCAATGCAGTGCATTGGGTTTCCAATGGTTCCCAGGGTCTGAAGGAGCGGAAACTCTCCTTCAGGCCCTGGGATCCATATTTAAGTGTAAAATAAAGAATTAAAATAAAAAATATCGCTATACTTACCCTCTGACGGGCCCTGGTACTAACCGGGAACCTTCCTTCCTTAGAATCAGCCTTCCAGGACCTTGCGGTGACGTCGCGGTGACGACGCGGCTTGTGATTGGTTGCGCGGTCCCCCATGTGACCGCTCGCGCGACCAATCACAAGCCGCGACGTCACCGTAGGTCCTGGAAGGGCTGATTCTTAGGAAGGAAGGCTGCCGGAAAGAAGCAGGGCGTGTCCGAGGGTGAGTATATACCTAATAGGAATATACTCACCCTCGGCTTCGTTCCGGCAGCCTTCCTTCCTAAGAATCAGCCCTTCCAGGACCTTCGGTGACGTCACGGTGACGTCGCGGCTTGTGATTGGTCGCGCGAGCGGTCACATGGGCGGCCGCGCGACCAATCACAAGCCGCGACGTCACCGCAAGGTCCTGGAAGGCTGATTCTAAGGAAGGAAGGTTCCCGGTTAGTACCAGGGCCCGTCAGAGGGTAAGTATAGCGATATTTTTTATTTTAATTCTTTATTTTACACTTAAATCTGAATTCCGATACCAATTCCCGATATCTTAAACATATCGGGAATCGGTATCGGAATTCCGATTCCAGATTCAGAAGATCGCCGACTTCATGGCCGACCCCACACAGGGGTCGGGTCGGGTTTCATGAAACCCGACTTTGCCAAAAGTCGGCGACTTCTGAAAATTGCCGTCCCGTTTCGCTCAACCCTAGTAGTTATATTCTTGTACATATGGGGTAATATTATAGTAGTTATATTCTTGTACATAGGGGCGGTATTATAGTAGTTATATTCTTGTACATAGGGGTTCGGGTCTGGTCATCTCTTTATCCTGCATTTACCTGGTATGTACTGAGGCCTGATGGCCGATACGATCTCCATTAAAGCTGTGGCACTGGTCCATTATTTATCTGTACAGCTATGGGTATTCACTTTATGGAGACTGAGTAATATGGTATAGCAGGGTTTCATGGTGTTCCTACCCGTCAGCTTTGGTCATTTAGCACATGTTTATTCTCCCATTTTGTACCACTGTCTTCCTATTTGGTGGTTTTAATACTGTTTAAGAAAGTTTACATTTTATGAGACTATATGGCTGCTTTTCCTTTTCGTTAGTTTTGTACATAGGGGGCAGTATTATAGTAGTTATAGTGTTGTACATAGGGGCAGTATTATAGTAGTTATATTCTTGTACATAGGGGCAGTATTATAGTCGTTATATTCTTGTATATAGGGAGCAGTATTATAGTAGTTATATTCTTGTACATAGGAGCAGTATTATAGCAGTTATATTCTTGTACATAGGAGCAGTATTATAGTAGTTATATTCTTGTACATAGGGGCAGTATTATAGTAGTTCTATTCATGTACATAGGGGCAGTATTATAGTAGTTATATTCTTGCACATAGGGGCAGCATTATAGTAGTTATATTCTTGTACATAGGGGCAGTATTATAGTAGTTATATTCTTGTACATAGGGGCAGTATTATAGTAGTTATATTCTTGCACATAGGGGCAGTATTGTAGTTATATTCTTGTACATAGGGGCAGTATTATAGTAGTTATATTCTTGTATATAGGAGCAGTATTATAGTAGTTATATTCTTGTATATAGGAGCAGTATTATAGTAGTTATATTCTTGTACATAGGAGCAGTATTATAGTAGTTATATTCTTGTACATAGGAGCAGTATTATAGTAGTTATATTCTTGTACATAGGGGGCAGTATTATAGTAGTTATATTCTTGTACATAGGGGGCAGTATTATAGTAGTTATATTCTTGCACATAGGGGCAGTATTATAGTAGTTATATTCGTGTACATAGGGGCAGTATTATAGTAGTTATATTCTTGTACATAGGGGCAGTATTATAGTAGTTATATTCTTGCACATAGGGGCAGTATTGTAGTTATATTCTTGTACATAGGGGCAGTATTATAGTAGTTATATTCTTGTACATAGGGGCAGTATTATAGTAGTTATATTCTTGTTTATACAGCTGAAGTGAAATTTGAGACTTTATGCATTTTCTACAATATTTGTAGTAGAACATTTAAGCTGTTGTCTCTTATTTCTCCTCAGCTGGGTGAAGGGTTATCCATCCAATACTCCCTACATTGGCAGTTCGCCCACCTTGTGCCATCTCCTCCAGCAGAAGAGTCCATATTGCTGCTTGCGTCTTGATAAGGTATGCTTGAAGCTAGTCTACCATCATTGTCGATCACCCAGTGGATCGAGTTGTGTCATAGTATGGTCTATATGCAGTATATAGAAAAAGTGATGGAAGAAACCCAATGTCAGATTTGTCATTTAGCAGGTGCTGCACCTCCGGCACCAAAGAGTACAATGAAAATGATGAAAATTTGTCACCCAAAATAGTACAGTATAACCTTCCTGTACAGCTATGTCAATGGAGAAATAGAGAAGGTATGACCCTTAAGAGAAGAAACGGTAAAGATGAAAGAGCAAAACCGAAACTGGCCTTGATAGAAAGGGGATTATATAAAGCTCACTGTGTCATGTCTTAGTATCCGCTCAGGACAAAGTGATGGATCTGGAATATTTTTTTTAAGGTTCAAAAGATTTTCTACATTAATGGCCTCATGCTTGGTTTCCTGATGGTTTCAGTGTGATCCTTCTCTCTGGTTTTGCTTAGGAGTTGAAAACGTAATTCACTTTATTAACAAATATGGCGCCCTGTGATCTATCTCTAGAGACCTTTCAAAAGGCCTTTAATATCTCGTTCTGATCCCGTTATGAGCACAGGGGATGTGTAATACAGAGACTGAGTGATATCTGGGTCATCCAGTGAAATTTAGGAATATCAGCACATTTCTATCAGTTTATAATAATTTACCTTAGATGGAAAAAATTCACACTGATTTACATTAAAGAGGTTTTCCTGGGTAATTTTGAAGTGAAATGGGCCTTGAGTATACAGCAATTTGAGGTTGGGAATTATGCTTTACTGTACTTTATTGTGTATGATTTACTGCAATAGGCAGCACAGCAGGAGGTGTGCACTTTATGGCAGCGCCATGCTAGGATGATGACATTAAATACCACCCGAAATTAGGAAATGGTCTAAGGAGATGCATGCAAAGTTTTCTGTGTTTAAACCAACTCCCCTGTCTATTGTTATCCATTGTGTAACCCTGCCTATCTAGTCTCCGGCACTATAATAAATTTTATACTGCCCACACAACCCTAACGTTCCCTCAAGATTGCGTTAAATGCCACCCAAAATTAAGAAACAGCCTAAGGAGATGATTGCAAAATCTGCTGTGTTCATAATCTTTACCACGTCAACTGTTATCAATGGTGTTATCCTGTGTATCTAGTCTCCAGCAGTACAATAGATCTTATAATGCCCACAGTATACCGAGATTTCAAGTGGAATAAAACTTTACCCTCTCAAGGAAGATGCCACTCAAAATGAAGAATTGGCCTACGGAGACTCATGCAAAGGCTTCGGTGTTTATACACATGCACCTGTCGGGTGTTATCTGTGGTGTAATCCTATTTTATTATTATTATTATTATTATTATTATTATTATTATAGTGCCATTTATTCCATGGCGCTTTACATGTGGGGAAGGTTATACATAATAAAAAACAAACCACACAAAAAAGGCACAGTAAAACCAAAAACTACTCTGTTGCAAAAAAATAACAGTAAACAGCAAGTGCTAATAAAAAGATGGAAAAACACAGGGTATTTGGTTAATACATTTTTTGCAAAAAATGTATATTAAGCCGCTCTACCAATATCCGTATTAGAGCAGTCCTAACTAATGTATGTAATCCCTATCTGATGTATTTAAAAACCTGGTCATATGTATAATACCTGTATGAGCAGGATTCAGAAAGGTAATGTCCAATATGGTCACGCAGTATAGAGCAGCTTTTATGTGCACGGCTCACAAGGAGGGGTGGAAACCTCCCTAGTCTTGTAGAAACAAGAAAACAATAGATTAAAACAGAAACACATGAGCCGTGCATTCAGTGAACAGGTCTGTAGGGACACTGTTCACACCACCAGGAGACAAACCACACAAAAAAAGGCACAGTAAAACCAAAAAATACTCTGTCTGTACCATGACCGGGGCTCTTAGAGTACTGCTGTACCTCAGGCTTGGTGTGGGGAGTTAACGTGTAGTCTAGTGCCCTCCGGTTCTTCTCTGTGTCTTAGAGTCTCACAAAAGCCTCGGGCTCCCGGTACCCGGTTTCTGCACTCTGGCTCAGAGGGTGCCCAGTCACAGTTCCCCTCTGAGCCCTGTTCCACTCCTGTGCTCCTTTCCTCAATACTCCACTGCATGCAACAACCTTTCAGGTTCTCTCTCTTCCCAGAGGCTGCAGCTCCACGTGGCTGCTAGGCCTCTCTGTCTGTTCCAGACGTCCTTCCTCTATCTCTCCCTCCTGAAGACTAACTCGCTCCTTCTCCAGGCCAGGATACATAAAATCTAAGGAAGCTCCCCTGAATCCGGGTCCTGAACTCCCCCCTGGCCTGGATTCAGAATGTGTTGCATGTGTGCTTACCTGGTAAACAGAATCCTCCTTGCCTCCATGCCTGATATCGCCCTCCCCAAAAGGAAGGCAACATCACTGTAACAACCGGTTACCTGGGGTGTTACACCACCACCATGTTTGACAGTGGGGATGTTGTGTTCAGGGTGATAAGCTGTGTTGCCTTTACGCCAAACATATCGTTTGGCATTGTTGTCAAGAAGTTCGATTTTGGTTTCATCTGACCAGAGCACCTTCTTCCACATGTTTGGTGTGTCTCCCAGGGGGCTTGTTGCAAACTTTAAACAACACTTTTTATGGATAACTTTGAGAAATGGCTTTCTTCTTGTCAGTCTTCCATAAAGGCCAGATTTGTGCAGTGTACGACTGATTGTTCTCCTATGGACAGACTGTCCCACCTCAGCTGTAGATCTCTGCAGTTCATCCACAGTGATCATGGGCCTCTTGGCTGCATCTCTGATCATTCTTCTCCTTGTTTGAGATGATTGTTTAGAGGGACGGCCGGGTCTTGGTAGATTGCAGTGGTATGATACTCCTTCCATTTCAATATGATCGCTTGCACAGTGCTCCTTGGGAGGTTTAAAGTTTTGGAAATCATTTTGTATCCAAATCCGGCTTTAAACTTCTCCACAACAGTATCACGGACCTGCCCGTTGTGTTCCTTGGTCTTTATGATGCTCTCTGTGCTTCAAACAGAACCCTGAGAGTATCACAGAGCAGGAGCATTTATACGGAGACTTGATCACACACAGGTGGATTATATTTATCATCATTAGGCATTTAGGACAACATTGGATCATTCAGAGATCCACAATGAACTTCTGGAGTGAGTTTGCTGCACTGAAAGTAAAGGGGCCGAATAATATTGCACGCCCCACTTTTCAGTTTTTGAATTTCCACAAAAATTTAAAATAACCAATTTCATTCAACTTCACAATTGTGTTCCACTTGTTGTTGATTTTTCAACCAAAAATGTACTAAAGCAAAGAGAAAGAAGCCACTGAAAAATTATTCGCACACCACCCATAATAAGTATCAAAAAGGAACAACTTTATTGGTAACACAATGATTAAAAACAATTAAAAACGATACAGAAAAACGCTCCCCCATCAGGCCTGTTCAAGAATAACTGCTGCATAAATGACATGAAATCATGCTCGGTGATACACATGAATGGACACCATGAAATAACACACTACAAAAACAAATCAGGAAACGAATACAAGTAAGTAGAGCACCCTGATATATAGAGCACACACCTCATCTATCCCCAAAAGAGGGGGGGAGTGGAAGTGGTGACAAAACCCACTCCTATTTGTATCCCTAGTAGACCAATGTAAATCCAAGGTCTGGCACAGTATCCACTTTAGCACATAATAATGCAGTGCACCCCCTACTATCCGTAAGCGGAGGTGAAAGACCAGGAGGATCCTGTACGGAACACCAACCCAAAAGAACACAGTGTAGATACGGTTACCATAAAATCACCTACAATAAGGATAGTAACCAAGCAGCCAAATATAGAACAGGACCGACAGGCAGGAGATCCCAACGCGTGTCGCGGTTACAAGGACCGCTTCGTCAGGGTTGAAAAGTTCCAGGGGGCCGAATACTTTCGCAAGGCACTGTATATCCACTCTGCTGTCTGAAGTTATACATTGTGTAAACCTGCCTTTCTAGTCTCCAGCAGTACATTAAATCTTATACTGCCCACACTAAACGAGAATTCAAAGTGGGATAAAATTATACTCCCTAAAATTCTTCTGTCTTTATATCGACTTCCTTGTCTTGTGGAGTCCATAACGTAATCCTGCCTCTCTAGTCTCCAACTGTAGAATAAATCTCATACTGCCCATAATAATCTGAAATGTGGTGGGATAAAACTGTACCCCCTCTAGGAAGATGTTTAATGGCACTAAAAATGAAGAAATGGCCTAAAGAGGCAAATGCTAAGGCTTCTCTGTTTATACCCACTCCCCCGTCTGATGTTATCCATTGTGTAATCCTGCCTTTCTAGTTTCCAGCAGTACAATAAATCTTATACTACCCACACTAAAGTAAGATTCAAAGTGGGATAAAACTATACACACTCAAAGTTTTCTGTCCTTATACCAACTCCCGTCTGGTGTTATCTGGAGCGGCCCCCAAACGCAGGGGGTCCCTCGGTCTCGGTTCTGGGGATGTCACGGTGGCCCGACCCGGTCCGTGGCCCTGCTAAGGGGTGCCCAAATAAAGGTGTAGGTGAGAGTTTGTCAAGTGTTCGTGACGCCACCTGTGGTGTTCGGTCAGGGTGACCGACGCTGCTAGGGGTCCGCTGGGGTGATGGAATGGCAGCTAGATGGTGTAACTTCCCATAGGTGAAGTATGTCCCCAGGGCTTCCCTTGATGAGTAGATGATGATGGTGTAGGTCGCAGTAAATAACGAGGACACAGGGTTGCAGTCTCTTTACCTCTTTACTGAAGGCTTCGGCATCCGCAATCCAGAGTACTGCTAACAGGGCTGGCTGAGTCCGGCCGGTCCGAAGGCACATCCAGAGTTCCCTTTGCAGGTGGAAATCAGTGCCTTCCTACTAGCGCCTGGGTGTTGTAGTACTTCCCTGCTGAGCACCACGGGATAGTCCTCACAACTGTCGTGTATGTTTCTGTTCTTTCTCTCCGTCCCCCAGATGATATGGATAGGATGCACCCATATGACGGGGTAGGCCTGGAGTTATTTTATAGGGACCCTAGAGACGCCCCTCTCCCACAATTGCCTCCATTGTCTTCATTAGGTGTAAAAGGTGAGACAGCCAACCTAGAGTTAACTGCCCTGCCGTAGTTCAAAGTAATGCGTAGAGTCTATTACTTCCTCGGCGTTCCGGCCGCCGGCTACATGCCTCAGAAGGATGTTGCCGAATACTTCGCTTCGTGTCCTTTCTTAGGATGCTGCCGCAATGAGGTGCAGGCACGGCTCCGTAACGATCTGTCTCGTGCTAGGCCACTGTCAGGATCCCACCCCTGACAGGGACCCCCCTGAATCTTCCCAAGTAACGCTCTCCTCTCACTAGATGTTACCTGGGCAAAACCCAGTCAGCTTCTCCCTAACTTCCTATCCGACTCCCAGTTTTACCAGAGTGTGAGGAGTGGCCTAATACATAGAACCCTTTGCTCCCCCTGGTGGCCGGAGTGTGAAGTGTAGTGTGTGACTGTCATACCTGGTCAGGTGAACTCCTTTAGTGCCATCAGACGTACCATCACTCCCCCTTGTGGAAGAGCGACAATACTACAACGACCAGGACTCTGGGGCGCTGCATTATCCATGGTGAAATCCTGCCTCTCTAGTCTCCATGTATCCAAATAAAAGGGAAGGTACAAAAAACGCCCAAGTAAAATCAAAAATATTTTATTGATTCATCAAATTTAAAAAAATATATATTAAACACGAGCAAGCAAAATTCATAAATATACCATAATTGTAACCGGTAAGTACAAAGAGCACAAATATTCTCCTAATGATCTGCATGCAACTGATTACGCCAATGAGGAAAAATAAATACATTAAAAAATAAAAAATAATATATCTAATATATAATTGCCTAGAATACTACTTCCTGCAATTTGTGCCAACTTCCGTGGCTTTGTCCGGAGCTAATGTCCGGAGATAATGTCCGGAGATAAGTGACGTCACCAGTGTCGTACACCCAGGCAGAGCACAGGGGCCCCAGGCAGCATATGGGGCCCCAGGCACAGCACAGGGGCCCCAGGCAGCCTATGGGGCCCCAGGCAGAGCACAGTGGCCCCAGGCAGAGCACAGGGGCCCCAGGCAGCATATGGGGCCCCAGGCAGAGCACAGGGGCCCCAGGCAGCATATGGGGCCCCAGGCAGAGCACAGGGGCCCCAGGCAGCATATGGGGCCCCAGGCAGAGCACAGGGGCCCCAGGCAGCATATGGGGCCCCAGGCAGAGCACAGGGGCCCCAGGCAGCATATGAGACCCCAGGCAGAGCACAGTGGCCCCAGGCAGAGCACAGGGGCCCCAGGCAGAACATGGGGCCCCAGGCAGAGCACAGGGGCCCCAGGCAGAGCACAGGGGCCCCAGGCAGCATATGGGGCCCCAGGCAGAGCACAGGGGACCCAGGAAGAGCACAGGGGCCCCAGGCAGCATATGGGGCCCCAGGCAGAGCACAGTGGCCCCAGGCAGAGCACAGGGGCCCCAGGCAGCATATGGGGCCCCAGGCACAGCACAGTGGCCCCAGGCAGAGCACAGGGGCCCCAGGCAGCATATGGGGCCCCAGGCAGAGCACAGTGGTCCCAGGCAGAGCACAGGGGACCCAGGAAGAGCACAGGGGCCCCAGGCAGCATATGGGGCCCCAGGCAGAGCACAGGGGACCCAGGAAGAGCACAGGGGCCCCAGGCAGCATATGGGGCCCCAGGCAGAGCACAGGGGCCCCAGGCAGCATATGGGGCCCCAGGCAGAGCACAGTGGCCCCAGGCAGAGCACAGGGGCCCCAGGCAGAACATGGGGCCCCAGGCAGAGCACAGGGGCCCCAGGCAGCATATGGGGCCCCAGGCAGAGCACAGGGGCCCCAGGCAGCATATGGGGCCCCAGGCAGAGCACAGTGGCCCCAGGCAGAGCACAGGGGCCCCAGGCAGCATATGGGGCCCCAGGCAGAGCACAGTGGTCCCAGGCAGAGCACAGGGGCCCCAGGCAGCTTATGGGGCCCCAGGCAGAGCACAGTGGCCCCAGGCAGAACATGGGGCCTGTTGTGAATTTGGTTTTTGGGCTCCCCCGGTGGTCACTGGTGGTACTGGACTTGTGTGCTTCACTGTTCACCTGTTTCCATCAGGATATGGGTGTATCCTATTTAGCCTTGCTGCTCAGTTATTCTAGTGCCGGCCATCAATGTAACCAGAGCCTTTCTGTTGCATGTTCCTGCTTCTAGACTACTATCAGCTAAGTTGGACTCTTAGTCCTAAGTTTGTTTTGCATTTTTGTTCCAGTTCACAGTTATGTTATTTTTCTGTAGCTGGAAGCTCTTGTGGGCCGAAATTGCCACTCCGGTGTCATGAGTTGACACATGAGTCTTAAAGTAATTTCGGGATGGTATTTTAATAGGGTTTTCAGCTGACCGTGAAGTTCCCTATGCTTCTGTCTCCTTTTTGGGGGAATTTCCCTAGAGGTAAGCCAGGTCTGTCTTTTCCTCTATTAGGGTTAGTTAGTCCTCCGGCTGGCGCTAGGCGTCTAGGGATAAAACGTAGGTACGCCACCCGGCCACTGTTACTTGTGTGGTAGGTTTAGCTCACGGTCAGCTCGAGATTCCATCACCCAGGAGCTAGTCTGTAGTTTAAGTTCTCTGACGTTTCCTTGCCATTGGGAAACATGACAGTATGGCCGGCCAAGGGTTAAAACCGTTGGCAGAAGAAAGGAGAGAAAAAGAAGTCTGCAGATTTTTTTTTTTTTTTCTTCTGAGCTTGCTTTTTAGTTGACTCAGTTGCATTTCTGCTCTAATTGCAGCCTTTGTCTCTCTCTCTCCTTCTAATTCTTGAATGGCTCTGATCTCACCTGATTAAAATGGATCCTCAGAGTTTGGCTACAGGTTTGAATAATCTTGCTATGAAGGTTCAAAATTTACAGGATTTTGTTATTCATGCTCCTATATCTGAACCTAGAATTCCTATACCAGAATTTTTCTCCGGGGATAGATCTCGTTTCCTGAATTTCAAAAATAATTGTAAATTATTTCTTTCCCTGAGATCTCGCTCCGCTGGAGATCCCGCACAGCAGGTTAAGATAGTAATTTCCTTGCTGCGGGGTGACCCTCAAAACTGGGCATTTGCATTGGCACCCGGGGATCCTGCGTTGCTCAATGTGGATGCGTTTTTTCTGGCTTTGGGGTTGCTTTATGAGGAACCTAACTTAGAGATTCAGGCTGAAAAAGCCTTGATGGCCCTATCTCAAGGGCAAGATGAAGCTGAAATATACTGCCAAAAATTTCGTAAATGGTCTGTGCTTACTCAGTGGAATGAGTGCACCCTGGCGGCGAATTTCAGAGAGGGTCTCTCTGATGCCATTAAAGATGTTATGGTGGGGTTCCCTGCACCTACAGGTCTGAATGAGTCCATGACAATGGCTATTCGGATTGATCGGCGTTTGCGGGAGCGCAAACCTGTGCACCATTTGGCGGTGTCTTCTGAGAAGGCTCCAGAAAATATGCAATGTGATAGAATTCTGTCCAGAAGCGAACGGCAGAATTTTAGGCGAAAGAATGGGTTGTGCTTCTATTGTGGTGATTCAACTCATGTTATATCAGCATGCTCTAAACGTACAAAAAAGGTTGATAAGTCTATTTCAATTTGCACTTTACAGTCTAAGTTTATTCTGTCTGTGACCTTGATTTGTTCATTATCGTCAATTACCGCGGATGCCTATGTCGACTCTGGCGCTGCTTTGAGTCTAATGGATTGGTCCTTTGCCAGGCGCTGTGGGTTTGATCTAGAGCCTCTGGAAGTTCCTATACCTCTGAAGGGTATTGACTCTACACCATTGGCTAGTAATAAACCACAATACTGGACACAAGTGACTATGCGTATGAATCCAGACCATCAGGAGATGATTCGCTTCCTTGTGTTGTACAATCTACATGACGTTTTGGTGCTCGGATTACCATGGTTACAATCTCATAACCCAGTCCTTGACTGGAAAGCTATGTCTGTGTTAAGCTGGGGATGTCAGGGGGCTCATGGGGACGTACCTTTGGTTTCCATTTCGTCATCTATTCCCTCTGAGATTCCGGAATTTTTGTCTGATTATCGTGATGTTTTTGAGGAGCCTAAGCTTGGTTCACTACCTCCTCACAGAGATTGCGATTGTACCATAGATCTGATTCCGGGCAGTAAATTTCCAAAGGGTCGTTTATTTAATCTATCTGTACCTGAACATGCTGCTATGCGAGAATATATTAAGGAGTCCCTGGAAAAGGGACATATTCGTCCTTCTTCATCTCCCTTAGGAGCCGGTTTTTTCTTTGTATCTAAAAAAGATGGCTCTTTGAGGCCGTGTATTGATTATCGACTCTTGAATAAAATTACAGTCAAATATCAGTATCCTCTGCCACTGCTGACTGATTTGTTTGCTCGAATAAAGGGGGCTAAGTGGTTCTCTAAGATTGATCTCCGTGGGGCGTATAAT
Organism: Ranitomeya variabilis; assembly: GCF_051348905.1. Classification (NCBI taxonomy): domain Eukaryota; kingdom Metazoa; phylum Chordata; class Amphibia; order Anura; family Dendrobatidae; genus Ranitomeya; species Ranitomeya variabilis. Next base: position 53,247,663 of record NC_135236.1, read on the forward strand.
TTGGTGCGAATTAAGCAGGGGGATGAGTGGAAAACCGCATTTAATACGCCCGAGGGCCATTTTGAGTATTTAGTAATGCCTTTTGGTCTTTCAAATGCCCCTTCAGTCTTTCAGTCCTTTATGCATGACATTTTCCGTGAATATTTGGATAAATTTATGATCGTGTATCTGGATGATATTTTGATTTTTTCGGATGACTGGGATTCTCATGTCCAACAGGTCAGGAGGGTTTTTCAGGTTTTGCGGGCTAATTCCTTGTGTGTGAAGGGTTCTAAGTGTATTTTTGGGGTTCAAAAGATTTCTTTTTTGGGGTACATTTTTTCCCCCTCTTCCATTGAGATGGATCCTGTCAAGGTTCGGGCTATTTGTGATTGGACGCAACCTTCTTCTCTTAAGAGCCTTCAGAAATTTTTGGGCTTTGCTAATTTTTATCGTCGATTTATAACTGGTTTTTCTGATGTTGCTAAACCTTTGACTGATTTGACCAAAAAGGGTGCTGATGTTGCTGATTGGTCCCCTGCTGCTGTGGAGGCCTTTCGGGAGCTTAAGCGCCGCTTTTCTTCCGCCCCTGTGTTGCGTCAGCCTGATGTTACTCTTCCTTTTCAGGTTGAGGTCGATGCTTCCGAGATCGGAGCTGGGGCGGTCTTGTCGCAGAAAAGTTCCGACTGCTCCGTGATGAGACCTTGTGCGTTCTTTTCTCGAAAATTTTTGCCCGCCGAGCGAAATTATGATATTGGTAATCGGGAGCTTTTGGCTATAAAGTGGGCTTTTGAGGAGTGGCGTCATTGGCTTGAGGGGGCTAGACATCAAGTGGTGGTATTGACCGATCACAAGAATTTGATTTATCTTGAGTCTGCCAGGCGCCTGAATCCTAGACAGGCGCGCTGGTCGTTGTTTTTCTCTCGGTTTAATTTTGTGGTCTCATACTTACCAGGTTCTAAAAATGTGAAGGCGGATGCCCTTTCTAGGAGTTTTGAGCCTGATTCCCCTGGTGATTCTGAACCTACAGGTATCCTTAAGGATGGGGTGATATTATCTGCTGTTTCCCCAGACCTGCTACGGGCTTTGCAGGAGTTTCAGGCGGATAGACCTGATCGTTGCCCGCCTGGTAGACTGTTTGTTCCTGATGATTGGACCAGTAGAGTCATCTCGGAGGTTCATTCTTCTGTGTTGGCAGGTCATCCCGGGATCTTTGGTACCAGGGATTTGGTGGCTAGGTCCTTCTGGTGGCCTTCCCTGTCTCGAGATGTACGAGTTTTTGTGCAGTCTTGTGATGTTTGTGCTCGGGCCAAACCTTGTTGTTCTCGGGCCAGCGGATTGTTGTTATCTTTGCCTATTCCGAAGAGGCCTTGGACTCACATCTCTATGGATTTTATTTCTGATCTCCCTGTTTCTCAGAAAATGTCTGTCATCTGGGTGGTGTGTGACCGTTTTTCAAAGATGGTCCATTTGGTGCCCTTGCCTAAGTTACCTTCCTCATCCGAGTTGGTTCCTCTGTTTTTTCAAAATGTGGTTCGCTTGCATGGTATTCCGGAGAATATCGTTTCTGACAGGGGGACCCAGTTCGTGTCTAGATTTTGGCGGGCGTTCTGTGCTAGGATGGGCATTGATTTGTCTTTTTCGTCTGCGTTCCATCCTCAGACTAATGGCCAGACTGAGCGAACTAATCAGACCTTGGAGACTTATTTGAGGTGTTTTGTGTCTGCGGATCAGGATGACTGGGTTGCCTTTTTGCCGTTGGCGGAGTTTGCCCTCAATAATCGGGCTAGTTCTGCCACTTTGGTTTCTCCTTTCTTTTGCAATGCGGGGTTTCATCCTCGTTTTTCTTCCGGTCAGGTGGAGTCTTCGGATTGTCCTGGAGTGGATACTGTGGTGGATAGGTTGCATCGGATTTGGGGACAGGTGGTGGACAATTTGGAGTTGTCCCAGGAGAAGACTCGGCATTTTGCTAACCGCCGTCGTCGTGTTGGTCCTCGTCTTCGTGTTGGGGACTTGGTGTGGTTGTCTTCTCGTTTTGTCCCTATGAGGGTTTCTTCTCCTAAGTTTAAGCCTCGGTTCATCGGCCCGTATAAGATTTTGGAGATTCTTAACCCCGTGTCCTTTCGATTGGACCTCCCAGCATCTTTTTCTATCCATAATGTCTTCCATCGGTCATTATTGCGCAGGTATGAGGTACCGGTTGTGCCTTCCGTTGAGCCTCCCGCTCCGGTGTTGGTTGAGGGTGAATTGGAGTACGTTGTGGAGAAGATCTTGGACTCCCGTGTTTCCAGACGGAAACTTCAGTATCTGGTCAAGTGGAAGGGCTACGGTCAAGAGGATAATTCTTGGGTGACAGCCTCTGATGTTCATGCCTCTGATTTGGTCCGTGCCTTTCATAGGGCTCATCCTGATCGCCCTGGTGGTTCTTGTGAGGGTTCGGTGCCCCCTCCTTGAGGGGGGGGTACTGTTGTGAATTTGGTTTTTGGGCTCCCCCGGTGGTCACTGGTGGTACTGGACTTGTGTGCTTCACTGTTCACCTGTTTCCATCAGGATATGGGTGTATCCTATTTAGCCTTGCTGCTCAGTTATTCTAGTGCCGGCCATCAATGTAACCAGAGCCTTTCTGTTGCATGTTCCTGCTTCTAGACTACTATCAGCTAAGTTGGACTCTTAGTCCTAAGTTTGTTTTGCATTTTTGTTCCAGTTCACAGTTATGTTATTTTTCTGTAGCTGGAAGCTCTTGTGGGCCGAAATTGCCACTCCGGTGTCATGAGTTGACACATGAGTCTTAAAGTAATTTCGGGATGGTATTTTAATAGGGTTTTCAGCTGACCGTGAAGTTCCCTATTGTATCTTCTTGCTATCTAGTAAGCGGACCTCGCTTTGCTGAACCTACCTTCATACTGCGTATGTCTTTTCCTCTGAACTCACCGTCAATATATGTGGGGGGCTTCTGTCTCCTTTTTGGGGGAATTTCCCTAGAGGTAAGCCAGGTCTGTCTTTTCCTCTATTAGGGTTAGTTAGTCCTCCGGCTGGCGCTAGGCGTCTAGGGATAAAACGTAGGTACGCCACCCGGCCACTGTTAGTTGTGTGGTAGGTTTAGCTCACGGTCAGCTCGAGATTCCATCACCCAGGAGCTAGTCTGTAGTTTAAGTGCTCTGATGTTTCCTTGCCATTGGGAACCATGACAGGGGCCCCAGGCAGAGCACAGTGGCCCCAGGCAGAGCACAGGGGCCCCAGGCAGAACATGGGGCCCCAGGCAGAGTACAGGGGCCCCAGGCAGAGCACAGGGGCCCCAGGCAGCATATGGGGCCCCAGGCAGAGCACAGGGGCCCCAGGCAGCATATGGGGCCCCAGGCAGAGCACAGTGGCCCCAGGCAGAGCACACACCAAATCGGAGGCCGAGGGGCCCCGCCAACCAAATCGGAGGCCGAGGGGCCCCGACCACCACATCGGAGGCCGAGGGGCCCCGCCCACCAAATCGGAGGCCGAGGGTCCCCGCCCACCAAATCGGAGGCCGAGGGTCCCCGCCCACCAAATCGGAGGCCGAGGGTCCCCGCCCACCAAATCGGGGGCCGAGGGTCCCCGCCCACCAAATCGGAGGCCGGGGGTCCCCGCCCTCCAAATCAGAGGCCGAGGGGCCCCGCCCACCACATCGGAGGCCGGGGGTCCCCGCCCTCCAAATCGGAGGCCGAGGGGCCCCGCCCACCACATCGGAGGCCGAGGGGCCCCGCCCACCAAATCGGAGGCCGAGGGGCCACGCCCACCAAATCGGAGGCCAAGGGGCCCCGCCCACCAAATCGGAGGCCGAGGGTCCCCGCCCACCAAATCGGAGGCCGAGGGTCCACACCATCCAAATCGGAGGCCGAGGGGCCCCGCCCACCAAATCGGAGGCCGAGGGTCCCCGCCCACCAAATCGGAGGCCGAGGGTCCCCGCCCACCAAATCGGAGGCCGAGGGTCCCCGCCCACCAAATCGGAGGCCGAGGGTCCACACCATCCAAATCGAAGGCCGAGGGGCCCCGCCCACCAAAGCAGAGGCCGAGGGTCCCCGCCCACCAAAGCGGAGGCCGAGGGTCCCCGCCCACCAAATCGGAGGCCGAGGGTCCCCGCCCACCAAATCGGAGGCCGAGGGTCCACACCATCCAAATCGGAGGCCGAGGGGCCCCGCCCACCAAATCGGAGGCCGACGGTCCCCGCCCACCAAATCGGAGGCCGAGGGTCCCCGCCCACCAAATCGGAGGCCGAGGGTCCCCGCCCACCAAATCGGAGGCCGAGGGTCCCCGCCCACCAAATCGGAGGCCGAGGGTCCCCGCCCACCAAATCGGAGGCCGAGGGTCCCCGCCCACCAAATCGGAGGCCGAGGGTCCCCACCCACCAAATTGGAGGCCGAGGGGCCCCACCAACCAAATCGGAGGCCGAGGAGCCCCGCCCACAAAAGCGGAGGCCAAGGGTCCCCGCACACCAAATCGGAGGCCGAGGGTCCCCGCCCACCAAATCGGAGGCCGAGAGTCCCCGCCCACCAAATCGGAGGCCGAGGGGCGCCGCCAACCAAATCGGAGACCGAGGGGCTTCGCCAACCAAATCGGAGGCCGAGCGGCCCCGCCCACCAAAGCGGAGGCCGAGGGGCCTGGCCCCGCCCACCAAATCGGAGGCCGAGGGGCCCCGCCCACCAAATCGGAGGCCGAGGGTCCCCGCCCACCAAATCGGAGGCTGAGAGTCCCCGCCCACCAAATCGGAGGATAAGGGGCCCCGCCAACCAAATCGGAGGCTGAGGGGCCCCGCCCACCAAATCGGAGGCCGAGGGGCCCCGCTCACCAAATCGGAGGCCGAGGGGCCCCGCTCACCAAATCGGAGGCCGAGGGTCCCCGCCCACCAAATTGGAGGCCGAGGGTCCCCGCCCACCAAATCGGAGGCCGAGGGTCCCCGCCCACCAAATTGGAGGCCGAGGGTCCCCGCCCACCAAATCGGAGGCCGAGGGTCCCCGCACACCAAATCGGAGGCAGAGGGACCCCGCCCACCAAATCGGAGGCCGAGGGGCCCCGCCCACCAAAGCGGAGGCCGAGGGTCCCCGACCACCAAATCGGAGGCCGAGGGTCCCTGCCCACCAAATCGGAGGCCGAGGGTCCCTGCCCACCAAATCGGAGGCCGAGGGGCCCCGCCAACCAAATCGGAGGCCGAGGGTCCCCGACCACCAAAGCGGAGGCCGAGGGTCCCCGCCCACCAAAGCGGAGGCCGAGGGTCCCCGCCCACCAAATCGGAGGCCGAGGGTCCCCGCCCACCAAATCGGAGGCCGAGAGTCCCCGCCCACCAAATCGGAGGCCGAGGGGCCCCGCCAACCAAATCGGAGGCCGAGGGGCCCCGCCAACCAAATCGGAGGCCGAGGAGCCCCGCCCACCAAATCGAAGGCCGAGCGGCCCCGCCCACCAAAGCGGAGGCCGAGCGGCCCCGCCCACCAAAGCGGAGGCCGAGGGGCCCCGCCCACCACATCGGAGGCCGAGGGGCCCCGCCCACCACATTGGAGGCCGAGGGTCCCCGCCCATCAAATCGGAGGCCGAGGGTCCCCGCCCACCAAATTGGAGGCCGAGGGTCCCCGCCCACCAAATCGGAGGCTGAGGGTCCCCGCCCACCAAATCGGAGGACGAGGGGCCCCACCTGTGAAAATTTTACTGTGAAAATACCTGATGGGCACACAAGTATGCGCCAGTATGGGTACTAAGAGCTTTTCCACATAATAATGAAATATTTTAAAATGTCATAGAACATACCAATATACATAGTTATTGATACATATTATTTATTATTTACATTATTGTTCTTAAGCAAAGAACCGTTGTTGTGGCATTTGCCACAACACGCAAAGTTGTCGTCTGATGTCTTTCATCACTCCCCTCATAAGCATGTTCATGGATCCTGTGTAACTGTACCTTAAATAACAAGAATTGTCAAGAGCTGGTGAGTGCAGCCATTTTTTGTTCTTTCTTACTATTATTTATTAATTGTATTATTCTTACATTTGAATAAATAAAGTATATATGGATTCTAGACTCCCGATTCTTTATAATCGGGCTGCCATCTAGTATATATATAAATAAATATAAACAACCAGTGGGCTTAACCCTCCGTCACATACAATATTCGGAATAACGAGTTCACATACAATGTGCCTGTCAGGCGCCTGCTGGAAAAATACCTATAATATCTAATGTTTGCAATTTCAGTGCTCTAAAAGTGATCAGTGACCTTCATAGGGATGTAATAAAAGAGACTACACATAATCAGTTGCAAAAAAAAACCATTTACTTAACAAAACTAATAACTATGAAATACAAACTTTTCAAAACTCCCGCCAAATAGTCCCCAGTTCGACTCTCTCAAAAAAATGTACAAAGAAAATTTTTGAACACAAACTTAATTTTAAGGTACCTTAAGTACTATTAAAAACATATTCAATCAGAAGTAGATGCTGAGGTTTCCCCAGAAAAGTCACACTTGCAGAGCAAATAGCAAGAATTACACACCATTTTTGCATGTGTCAGGCAAATTGCTTTATGACACTTGAGACATTCATAATTTGAAAGCCTTCTGGTTCCGCTTTCCATTTGGCAGGTGGTGCATCTCCTTCTTTTGTGAGGTGGTGCAGATGGTGACTTTTCACCATCATCTTCTGGGCGGAACCTTTTGAGCTGAACTTGAAGGCGAGAGGGGATACCGATTGTTTTCACGCTTCTCCTGCGTAGCTCTCCAAGTACTAGTTCATGGGCCAATTTTTTCAGATACAATCGTCTACAGAGTGGTTCAAGCTTGTTTTCAAGATAAATCACTTGTGAATTTATACCACCCAAATTCAACATAGCAAAAAATATGACCATTGGCCAGCGTTTGATGTTTCTGCTGACGTTGAAAGTGGAGCACATCTGATCTGCTGTATCCACACCCCCTTTGGTGGCATTGTAAAATGTAATTATCTCCGGGTTTTTTTCTGCCCCAGTCCCAGGATCGATGGCAGCATCATCATGAAGTGTTGATAGAAGAAGTACGATTTTTTTGGCATGTGGTACATAGGAAACTAAAGCCTTTCCATTATGGAATGCAAACATACTGCTGTACTGTTGTCTCTCTTTCACACTTACAAACTGTGGCGGCAATTCCCTTTTGTTTTTTCTTACAGTTCCCACATATGACAGCTTCTGAATTTTCAGATAATCAATCAGATCACAACTTGTAAACCAATTGTCAGCTGTAATATTGCGACCCGATCCAAATAAGGGTTCAGCCAGTCTTTTTACAACATCAATGGGTTTGTTGCTCACACAGTAAGGACCTTCTGGTTGTTTTCCTGCATAAACTTCCAGGTTGTAAGTGTAGGTCTTACTGGCATCAACAAGGGCATACATTTTTATTCCATATTTGTTTGGCTTTGATGGAATATATTGACGAAAGGCACATCTACCACGAAAACCAGGGAGCATTTCGTCAATAGTGAGATTCTCTCCAGGGTAATAACTTTGTTTACAGTTTACAACAAATCTTTGAAATATATCACGAATTGGAGCAAGTCGGTCATGTGTTTTGCGTTCGGTTCGGGTAGTTCTGTCGTCAAACCGAAGGCAACGAATTAGAATCTTGAATCTGTTTATGGACATAACAAGGCTAAATTTTTCAACTCCATCCCCATCTTTACCCCAAAGTTCCTCCAAACTTTGTCTATTTGCCCTATAAGCTCCTGCAAGGTACAGTAATCCAAAAAAAGCACGCAGTTCTATTTCATCTGTGGGCTTGATGGTTCTGTTGCAGATGTACTTGTCCTTTATAATGTCTATATATTGGTTGGTATATGTGACAATAGAGTCCAGAATGTCATCTGTAAATATACTGTTCCAGCATTCAACTGCAGTTTTTGCATTACGTGCAGTTCCTATTACTGCAGGAAGGTGAGTAATAATCTTTAAAGGTTCCCTACGTTTTTTCTGGAATGGCTGCTTGTTCCATTTAGTATTTTTATCTTTTCCAATATAATATGATCCAACTTCTTCATCCTCACCACTGTCACCATCTTGCTCTGTTTCAGAATCCAGGACACATTCTTCCACCTCATCATGAGAATCAATCTCACTTTCCTCTCCTAAATCCTCATTCAGTGTGAGGTCTCTATCATCTAACAGCATGTTTGTTACTTCCTCAACATCAAGTTGTTTGGATAAATTGTAAATTTTCCTCTCCATTTCAGCAGATAATCTGAAGCAAGAGAAGGAATATGTTAGGGAACTACTGTATATGCCTGAGCAGCACACTTTCTTTTATAAAATCTCCCTTATTTCTATGAAATATCCTCACATTTTGTGCTATACATTCATAAAACAAGCTAAATAAACTATTGTGATGAATAAAAACATAAAATACCAACCTTACTGAATGTGACGTATTCACATACAATGAGCCTGAGAGATCTGTGCAGCTATATCCTCTCCCCTGAAGCTCTGAAATCCAACTGTGATATCAGGTTTCACAGACCTTCAGGCCATGTGCACACGTTCAGGATTTTTAGCGTTTTTTTCGCGTTTTTTCGCTATAAAAACGTGATAAAAACGCGAAAAAAACGCTAACATATGCCTCCTATTATTTACAAGGTATTCCGCATTTTTTGTGCAAATGTTGCGATTTTTTCCGCGAAAAAATCGCATAGCGGAAAAAAAAGCAACATGTTCATTAAAAATGCGGAATTGCAGGGATTCCGCACACCTAGGAGTCCATTGATCTGCTTACTTCCCGCACGGAGCTGTGCACACCATGCGGGAAGTAAGCAGATTATGTGCGGTTGGTACCCAGGGTGGAGGAGAGGAGACTCTCCTCCACGCACTGGGCACCATATAAGTGGTCAAAAAATAAGAAATAAAATAAAAAATAGTCCTATACTCACCCTCGATGTCCCGCGCAGTGTTCCCGCCTCACCGCTGCACGCTGCCGTTCGGTTCCTGTAGCTGATGTGCGGCGAAGGACCTTGCCGATGACGTCACTGTCCTGTGATTGGTCGTGAGCGGTCATGTGACCGCTCACGTGACCGCTCACGTGACCGTGACGTCACGCTAGGTCCTGTGCGCACAGACCAGCTATAGGAAGACGAACGGACGCCGCTGATGAGATGTCTGGGTGAGTATAAGCATTTTTTTATTTTTTTTATTATTTTTAAACATTCTATCTTTTACTATAGATGCTGCATAAGCTGCATCTATAGTAAAAAGTTGGTCACACTTGTCAAACAGTATGTTTGACAAGTGTGACCAACTTGTCAGTCAGTTTTCCAAGCGATGCTACAGATTGCTTGGAAAACTTTAGCATTCTGCAAGCTAATTACGCTTGCAGAATGCTAAAAAAACGCAAAAAAAACGGAAAAAAACCGCAAAAAAAAAATGCGGATTTCTTGCAGAAAATTTCCGGTTTTCTTCAGGAAATTTCTGCAAGAAATCCGCAACGTGTGCACATACCCTCAAGAGACAGGAGACTACCTGGAGGGAGGGGCTTTCCTCACAATCTGGTGAGGAAGGAGAAATGAAAGTAAAAGAGAAGCGCCTGTCAGATCAGTTGTATGTGACGGAGGGTTAATAGTATATATTGGGATATGGTGATCAAAAGCCGCTGGTGCATACGTGCAAAATACTGGTATACAAAATATGGAAGTTGGTAAAATAATTAAATGTTCCAAAAAACACCATATACAAAGGAGGCTACCACAAATTAAATGTATCACATCTAACATCCTGGTGATTGGACAGTAGTCGTATTAGGGTACCAAGAATATCCGTTTAAAGCTGGAGTGCTAAATGGCTAAAAATATATGCAACAAAGTAAATGTGGATCCAAGTGGGAGCAGCAAGGAGTGACTCTAAGAGATTATTAAGAAGTGTGCTAAAGTGCAAATGCATAGGAAATTAAGGCATATAGCCAGCTGGAAAGCACTGGATCTTAGAGCTGCTCAGGCAAGAGGAACCCCGACGCGCGTTTCGCAATCGCTTCTTCCTGGGGTGAGTCCGGGCACTTTCTAGTCTCCAGCAGTATAATAAATCTTACAATGCCCACAGTATACTGACATTCAAAGTGAAAAGTTTTACAGCTCCATATTCAGGTTGTTCCCAGGGGTCATCTTTTAGTTTATGTGCTATGTCCCATTGTTACATACCTTCCATTGTTTTTTCACTCCAGTCTTCTTAACCCTTTACAGAGCTGCCACCATTTTCCCTATGAAGACGCGAGGGCATACGGCTTCAGGAACGCCCTGGTGATTGTATCAGCGGAAAGAGCAGGCAACGGGCTGTATAACTTCATAGTTCCTCTGAGGGCGTATTACAGAGCCAAGAAGGAGCTGAGTCCCATCATCCTCCTCCTGGAGAACCCGTGAGGATCAACTTGTGGAGTCTTGAGGGGAATTATAGAGCAGATCATGATGGGAGTTGTCAAAGTGTACTATATATAAGAAAAACAATTAAAGTAGTCGGGGCCAAGGTGTAACCAGACAAAGCTAAATAAACCCCGCTAAGAGATAGACACTTTATTACATATGCAGATAGGCATGAAAATTAAGAGAATCATGCAAGGTATCAATAAAAAAAAGTGTTTGGGCCAAAACAAAGTGTACACCAAGACACAACATATATGGGTTACTGATAAATCACAGAGATTGTGCAGGGTCAAGTCTATCCCTTAGTATTTGCTGAAGGCAAATAATAATAAAATAATGGTGGAAGGATTAGACCCCGCTGACGTCGATGTAAGATGTCATGTGGCGGGAAACACACGCGCGTCCCTCTCACCGACGGCAGCGTGTTTTCAGCTCCCCCCAACTTTCTTCTTCCTGTGTTGTCAGCGCCCTCCGACTTTCTTCTTCTTCTTTTCCCTAATAAACCTCCACACTTTGGGACAAGGGACAAAGGCGAAGAGATAACTGATCATTATTTATATTTCTCTCGGGGGAATTTACTTTTCATGTTTTAGTTATTATTTGCTTGTTCAAATGACATGTATTGGATATGTCCAAGTACTTGGTTTTTGATACTTCCTGGTCTTTATTTGTGTTTTCTCTATTTTCAGAGATGTGTCACACTGGGGTCTGCAATTAGGGTCTATCTACTTTGAATAAGGGGCGCCATTTTGCTTTTCTATAGAGTGCCAACCTTCACGGTCATGAAGGCTTTGATAGGGTTGAACAGGGGCAGACTATTGCATCAATGTTCTACCTACTATAATTTCTCTCGTTACCCCCCTTCTTTTTAATAATTGCCCTACCTTTCCTTGGGACACCACTGAATGGGCTCCACCTAGTGGACAGGCAGGGAACTGCACTACAGCTTCACCTAGTGGATGGGCAGAGGCCACTGTTATAGCCTAATGTAGGGGGATATAGACAGAGGATAGCATTATAGCTTCACCTAGTGGATGGACGGTGGACTGCATTATAACAACCCAGATGATGTGCATATGAAGGCATTATAACTTCACCTAGTGGATGGGCAGGGTACTGAATCATACCTTCACCTAGTGGATGGGCAGGGTACTGCATCTTACCTTCACCTAGTGGATGGGCAGGTTATTGCCTCATGACTTCACCTAGTGGATGGGAAGGATACTGCATCATAGCTTCACCTGGTGGATTGACTGATATCGGCCAATCAGAGGCCAACAGCTGACATTAGTGTGAAGACGTGATGGCGTATGATGCCACTGCCATGCTCCGGCACACCGATGTAAGCTGCTGGCCTCTGATTGGCTGATGTCAATTGCTGGCCTCTGATTGGCTGATGGCTGGCATTGGTGTTGCGGTACATAGTTTGTCTCTGTGCGGCAAAACATTTCAGTTGATTGTGTGTCCCAGGACGCACCTTCAGCTGCAATAAAGAGCTGCCGTCGGCGGACCACGGACCGGGCCAGAACTGTCAGGTGTATATAGTGCCTCATGGGCCGCGCACGGGCCACGTGTTTGTGATGCGTGTACATTGCAGTACACCCTGTATATACAGTGCATATATATCTCAATGTAGGTAAAGAGGCGTAAAGGTTTTTCCATTTTTATCATCTTATCCTTCAGGCCGGACACACAGTTTCTTGAAGCGATCTGCTGGTTCCCTCTTGTCTACTACATGGTGGGATCCATTGACAAGTGAGTAATAATGAGAAAGATATCAGTATTATTTATTATATGGGACCATTACACCATGCATACCTTCGTATCTGCCCAACCTAAAAAATAAAAGGCTTTCTACAAAAAATAGCGCCACACCTGCTCACATGTTGTGTACGGTACTGCAGCCCGGCTACATTCACTCCCGGAGAGAACTCCAGGTCTGCCCCATTCTGGGCTTCACATCCTTAGTCAGACTTTCAGTTAACCCTGACACATCTACCTAGGATTCCCTCCTCATAGGGATCTCAACAGTCAGACTAATGTCTAGCCATTTCTGGCTTATCCTTTCACAATCCCATAAACCAGACTTATGTTTGCTGCCGTATTAATCAGATTTTTCACCACTGCCATATTAATCAGATTTTTCTCTTTTTCTCTTAATTGATCAGATTTATTTAAACAGATAGCACCATTTATTTCACCTATGTTAACAAAGAAACCCTCCAATAACAATAATACACATATATATGTACGGACATATAGTTATTAATTCTAGCACCATCAATCAGAGTATGAAAAATAAAAAAAACCATTCTTACCCACTGTGTCATATGGTTTAGCGCCCCTCCCTGGAAATGCAATACTTTCCTCTACGCAATGTATCATCAGTACTAGATTGGAATCAGCCGTTCTGTTTTCTCCGCAGTCTTGATGACCTGCTACGTTGTGGTGTAAGTTACGCTGCTCACATGGTCGTGGTTGGCGAGGAAAGCTCCATGATTGCAGAGGAAGATTACATGGCCGATGCTCGGACCATAGTAAATGTGCAGACACTTTTTAGGTAAGAGAGTCTCATCTGGTGCTCAAGGTCTCCTCATCACAAGACGCCAATCCACCCCTCACCTCCTCTTCTTACCCTTGCGAGTAAAGAAAAATAATTAGGCAATGAAGTGCATAATCCGCACTGAAAATCAGCTACTGATCTGTGGCATCGGTAGGTTAAATGGATGCAACAGCGCATACACTGAAGAGACAGTGGTACTTTACCAACACTATTTATTTCACTATCTATAAGTACATATGTACAGTATATTGTGGTAGATAGATTCACTCGGCTGCTCATAGAAGTAGACACAGGAACGCTGTCTCTTTAAATGTTCCACTGGTTTATTTAGGTACAACATAAACCATGTCAGGGTTAGCATTTCTGGCCTAAAAACAAAACAAAACAAAACCTATGCCACAGTCTGTGTTGCTGCAAGATCTGCCAGCTCAGGAAACAATAGTATGAAAAAAAGGTCCAATGCTGGAGCATTTTCTAGGTTCATATCACTGAAGCTAATAACCTCTGTGATACATATCTGCCCTCCAGTACTTTGCTAGTGTCTTTGTATATATATACATTTTATTTTTTATTTATTTATTTAGTTATTGTACTCATTTATATAGCGCCATTAATTCCACAGCGCTTTACAGATATTATTGACACTGTCCCCGTTGGGGCTCACAATCTAAATTCCCTATCACTATGTCTTTGGATTGTGGAAGGAAACCGGAGTACCTGGAGGATATGTATCACAGTAGTTTGACAATAAATGGCTTCACCCAACCACTAACCATGAGCGGAGAAAAAGTTTTGATGTTATCATTCATATTCTCTGAAAAAAAGGTCAAGAAAGCAAAAATTCTGCCGGGGAATGTAAACTTTGAGCACAACTGTATATATATGTATTGTAGAGGATTGTACTCACTCAACTGCTTGAGGTAGGCACAGGAAAGCGGTATTGCTCCAATGTCCAGGCAAGTTTATTTAAAGTTCATAAACCGCTCCGGATGGCGAAGGCAAAACAGAGCCTTTTCTGGCACAAAGTGAAAGCAGAAAGTAAAAATTCCATACAACACACACAGCAGATCTGCCCGCTCAGGACTGCGTCTGGTTCTTTAGGCCTTAGCACAGACCAACACAATAGGGATCTACACATCTTCAGCTCCAGACACTGAATGAGACGACACTCGGCCTCCATTTTATCTGTCAAACTACGCCCCTGGGGTTGGGATATGTGAGCAGTCATTCCCACCCATCTCTTATGACTGCTAGTAAAACTCGGCCCTGGAATGGCCCAAATAACTGTCTCAGCACTATATGTGCTGGAGCATGCTTCCGATCTCACATCACGATCTAATAGCCCCAATGTCACATACGGTATCTCCCTTCAAGGGCTCATCTGGCGGATATCTTACAGTATATATATACAGTGGCATGTAAAAGTTTGGGCACCACTGGTTAAAATTACTGTTATTGTGAACAGTTAAGCAAATCGAAGATTTAATGATCTCTAAAAGGCCTAAAGTTAAAGATGAAACATTTCCCTTGTATTTTAGGCAAAAAAAAATATATTTTCATTTTTTTACATTTTAAAAGTTCCAAAATGAAAAATGGGCTGATGCATAACTTTGGACACCCTAGGAGATTTGTGTGCGCAGATAACTTTGACCAAGGTTTCAGACCTTAATTAGGCTCTTACGGTTATGGCTATTCACTATCATCGTTAGGAAAGGCCAGGTGATGCAAATTTCCCAGTTTTGTATAAATCCAGCCTCCACTAACCTTGTGCTACAATACAGCAGCCGTGGGTTCTTCTAAGCAGTTGCCTAGCACTCTGAAAATGAAAATTATGGAGGCCCACAAAGCTGAAGAAGGCTGTAAAGGCCCCGTCTCACATAGCGAGATCGCTAGCGAGATCGCTGCTGAGTCACAAGTTTTGTGATGCAACAGCGACCTCAGTAGCGATCTCGCTATGTGTGACACGTACCTGCGATCAGGCCCCTGCTGCGAGATCGCTGGTCGTGTCAGAATGGCCTGGACCTTTTTTTGGTCGTTGAGGTCCCGCTGACATCGCTGAATCGGTGTGTGTGACACCGATCCAGCGATGTCTTCACTGGTAACCAGGGTAAACATCGGGTTACTAAGCGCAGGGCCGCGCTTAGTAACCCACCCTGGTTACCAGCGTAAATGTAAAAAAAACCAAACAGTACATACTCACCATCTGTTGCCCGTCAGGTCCCTTGCCGTCTGCTTCCTGCTCTGACTGCCGCCGTAAAGTGAGAGCACAGCAGTGACGTCACCGCTGCGCTCTGCTCTCACTGTACGGCGGCACACAGTCAGAGCGGGAAGCGGACAGCAAGGAACCTGACGGGCAACAGATGGTGAGTATGTACTGTTTGTTTTTTTTGGTAACCAGGGTAAACATCGGGTTACTAAGCGCGGCCCTGCGCTTAGTAACCCGATGTTTACCCTGGTTACCCGGGTGCTGCAGGGGGACTTCGGCATCGTTGAAGACAGTTTCAACGATGCCGAAGTCGTTCCCCTGATCGTTGGTCGCTGGAGAGAGCTGTCTGTGTGACAGCTCCCCAGCGACCACACAGCGACAAAACAGCGACGCTGCAGCGATCAGCATCGTTGTCTGTATCGCTGCAGCGTCGCTGTGTGTGACGGGGCCTTAAGAAGATAACAAAGCGGTTTCAAGTTGCCCTTTCCTCAGTTTGAAATGTAATTAAGAAATGGCAGTTAACAGAAACAGTGGAGGTCAAGATAAGGTTTGGAAGACCAACCAAATTCCAGTGAGAGCTGCTTATAGGATTACTAGAGAGGCAAATCAGAACCACTGCTTGACTGCAACAGACCTTCAGAAAGATTTAGCAGACTCTGGAGTTGTGGTACATTGGTCTACTGTTCAGAGACAGCTGCACAAATATGGCCTTCATGGAAGAGTCATCAGATGATAACCTCCCCTGTGTCCTCACCATAAAATTCTGCATCAGAAGTATGCAAAAGAACATCTAAACAAGCCTGATGAATTTTGGAAACAAGTCCTATCGACCGACGAGGTTAAAATAGAAGTCTTTGGCGACAATGATCAATGGTATGAGTAGTAAAATTAGGGCACAGAATTTCAGGGAAAGAACATTAAGCATTGGGGTGGATCAATCATGCTTTGGGGTTGTATTGCAGCCTATGACACAGGGAAGATTTCATGGGTACAGAGAAGAATGCATTCAATTAAATTTCAACAAATTCTTGATGCAAGCATAACACCGTCTATAAAAAAAAAAGATGAAGATGTAAATATTATGGCTTCTATAAATGGATAATGATCCTAAACACATGTCAACATCCACAACAGATGACCTCAAAAGGCGCAAGCTGGAGGTTTTACATTGGCCCTCACAGTCCTCTGATCTGAACATCATTGAACATCTGTGGGTAGACCTCAAAATAGCAGAGGATGCAAGACGACCCAGAATGGATGAAAATCCCTCAAACAAAATGAAAGATTCTTGATTAGGTATAAAAAGCGTTTTCAAGTTGTGATGCTTTCAAAAGACGGTGCTACTAGATACTAACCATGTACGGTGCCCAAACTTTTTCATCGACCCATTTTCCTTTTTGTAATTTTTAGAATGTTAAATTTATCTATCTATCTATCTATCTATCTATCTATCTATCTATCTATCTATCTATCTATCATCTATCTATCTATACAGTATATAATTTTTATTTTTTTTTCCCGCCTAAAATACTAATGAAATGTGTCGTCTTTAAATTTAGGCCTTTTAGCAAACATTTCATCTTTCACTTGCTTAACTGTTCACGATAGCAGTAATTTTGACCAGGAGTGCCCAATTTTTTACATGCCACTGTATATGCAAGTAAGCACTATATTATGGGTAAAAGTAGCAAGAATATAGTATGTTATGACACTATCTGAACACTCGGGCATCACTATCGATATAAGGCCCGTCCCGTTGTAGTATCTATAAGCTCTTCTGATCGCTGCACTGGCCCTAGCGGGGTCACTGGTATTTCCCATTAGGCTGCAAGTTCTAGATATGCGAGTCACTGGGTATACAGTATGGTCGTCACACTAGCTGCCTCCATTCCCCGAAGTATGGCCCCGTCCCACACCCTGAACTGTACATCTACGTTAGAAATGGCCCACTGGAATGGTCCTCTGCTACAGCCAGATCGTGTCCCGAGCTTGGTTCGGATTTGGTGACTGTCTTCTACTGGTGCTGCTTACCGTCTTTTACTGGCGCTGGTCACTGTGTTCTGCTGACGCTGCTTACGGTCTTCTACTGGCTCAGCTCACGGACTTCTACTGGCGTGGGGCATGGATCTTCCTCACAACTGAGGCCTTCTCCGACATCTGACCCTGCCCTGACCCTTCTGTGGCGATGATGGCTCGCAGCACATGATCTGCCTGGTACATGTTCTGGAGCCAACTCCACCCTTCTCAGCGTTTTATAATCACTGGCTGCAAAACAAGTGTCACTTGACCTGGTGTCTTCTTCAATCTCTTCCCTGGGAACATGCACTTCCAGAAACACACTAAGCCACTTAGGTTGGCAAACCTCCGCAACAAGATAGGTCAACCATTAGGCCTAAATTAAGGCCAGTACCCCCAGTACCCCTACTCCTCACCTTTTCAGCTCCACCTAGTGTAATACTAAGCATCTCCTCTTTAATTACTCATTCAATAAAGCTTATGTATGTAATAGGTGGGTCTTTTGTACTTATTTTGTTGAACATGCACTCTTGGGTTACCTACTTCTATAATAATGTCTTTACTTTCACTTTCGCCTTTGACCCGCAGATAGCGGTGTTCACTTGCAGTTACTTAGTTAGGTATCAACTGTACTCGTCTCATCGATTGTTCCCCTCCTTACATCTGAACTTGTTCTTATGTGTATGAGTATATGGAAAGATAGTAAAGAATGTTTCTTCATGCTCATCTTACAGACTGTTTCCCGGGCTGAATATTATCACAGAATTAACACATCCAGCAAATATGAGGTTCATGCAGTTCAAAGCCAAAGACAAATACTCAGTGGTGCTGTCTAAACTGGAGAAGGTAAAGGCCTTAACACTCGTCAGATATCTGTCTGACTGTCTCTCTAATGTCTGTCATCTTCCTATGTCTTCTTCTCCCTTTCCTAATCCCTCCCTCACAGCTCTGTCCTCTCACAGAGGGAACGTGAACGGGGCTCTAACCTGGTCTTCATGTTCAGACTGCCTTTTGCTGCTGGGAAAGTCTTCAGTGTCAGCATGCTAGATACCCTGCTATATCAGGTACGGCCAATAAATCACTGTCCTCCCCACTATTACATTGTACTATTCCTATGGCCTCTCCTACATCTCCTCCTATTACTCCATATATCCTCCCTATATCTCCTCCTATTACTCCATATATCCTCCCTATATCTCCTCCTATTACTCCATATATCCTCCCTATATCTCCTCCTATTACTCCATATATCCTCCCTATATCTCCTCCTATTACTCCATATATCCTCCTATATCTCCTCCTATTACTCCATATATCCTCCTATATCTCCTCCTATTCCTCCATATATCCTCCTATATCTCCTCCTATTCCTCCATATATCCTCCCTATATCTCCTCCTATTACTCCATATATCCCCTATATCTCCTCCTATTACTCCATATATCCTCCTATATCTCCTCCTATTACTCCATATATTCCTCCTATATCTCCTCCTATTACTCCATATATCCTCCTATATCTCCTCCTATTACTCCATATATTCCTCCTATATCTCCTCCTATTACTCCATATATCCCCCTATATATCCTCCTATTACTCCATATATCCTCCTATATCTCCTCCTATTACCCCATATATCCTCCTATATACCCTCCTATTACTCCATATATCCTCCCTATATCTCCTCCCATTACTCCATATATCCTCCCTATATCTCCTCCTATTACTCCATATATCCTCCTATATCTCCTCCTATTACTCCATATATCCTCCCTATATCTCCTCCCATTACTCCATATATCCCCCTATATCTCCTCCTATTACTCCATATATCCTCCCTATATTTCCTCCTATTACTCCATATATCCTCCTATATCTCCTCCCATTACTCCATATATCCTCCTATATCTCCTCCTATTACTCCATATATCCTCCTATATCTCCCCCTATTACTCCATATATCCTCCTATATCTCCTCCTATTACTCCATATATCCTCCTATATCTCCCCCTATTACTCCATATATCCCCCTATATCTCCTCCTATTACCCCATATATCTCCCTATATCTCCTCCTATTACCCCATATATCCTCCTATATCTCCTCCTATTACTCCATATATCCCCCTATATCTCCCCCTGTTACCCCATATATCCCCCTTATATCTCCTCCTATTACTCCATATATCCTCCCTATATCTCCCCCTATTACTCCATATATCCTCCTATATCTCCTCCTATTACTCCATATATCCTCCTATATTTCCCCCTATTACCCCATATATCCTCCTATATCTCCTCCTATTACTCCATATATCCTCCCTATATCTCCTCCTATTACTCCATATATCCCCCTATATCTCCTCCTATTACCCCATATATCCTCCCTATATCTCCCCCTATTACCCCATATATCCTCCTATATCTCCTCCTATTACTCCATATATCCTCCTATATCTCCTCCTATTACTCCATATATCCTCCTATATCTCCCCCTATTACTCCATATATCCCCCTATATCTCCCCCTGTTACCCCATATATCCCCCTTATATCTCCTCCTATTACTCCATATATCCTCCTATATCTCCCCCTGTTACCCCATATATCCTCCTATATCTCCCCCTATTACTCCATATATCCTCCTATATCTCCTCCTATTACTCCGTATATCCCCCTATATCTCCTCCTATTACTCCATATATCCTCCCTATATCTCCTCCTATTACTCCATATATCCCCCTATATCTCCTCCTATTACCCCATATATCCTCCCTATATCTCCCCCTATTACCCCATATATCCTCCTATATCTCCTCCTATTACTCCATATATCCTCCTATATCTCCCCCTATTACTCCATATATCCCCCCTATATCTCCTCCTATTACTCCATATATCCTCCTATATCTCCCCCTATTACTCCATATATCCTCCCTATATCTCCTCCTGTTACTCCATATATCCCCCTATATCTCCTCCTATTACTCCATATATCCTCCTATAGCTCCTCCTATTACTCCATATATCCCCTCTATATCTCCTCCTATTACTCCATATATCCCCCTATATCTCCTCCTATTACTCCATATATCCTCCCTATATCTCCTCCTATTACTCCATATATCCCCTCTATATCTCCTCCTATTACTCCATATATCCTCCTATATCTCCTCCTATTACTCCATATATCCTCCTATAGCTCCTCCTATTACTCCATATATCCCCTCTATATCTCCTCCTATTACTCCATATATCCCCCTATATCTCCTCCTATTACTCCATATATCCTCCCTATATCTCCTCCTATTACTCCATATATCCCCTCTATATCTCCTCCTATTACTCCATATATCCTCCTATATCTCCTCCTATTACTCCATATATCCTCCCTATATCTCCTCCTATTACTCCATATATCCTCCCTATATCTCCTCCTATTACTCCATATATCCCCTCTATATCTCCTCCTATTACTCCATATATCCTCCCTATATCTCCTCCTATTACTCCATATATCCTCCCTATATCTCCTCCTATTACTCCATATATCCCCTCTATATCTCCTCCTATTACTCCATATATCCTCCTATATCTCCTCCTATTACTCCATATATCCTCCCTATATCTCCTCCTATTACTCCATATATCCTCCTATATCTCCTCCTATTACTCCATATATCCTCCCTATATCTCCTCCTATTACTCCATATATCCTCCCTATATCTCCTCCTATTACTCCATATATCCCCTCTATAGCTCCTCCTATTACTCCATATATCCCCTCTATATCTCCTCCTATTACTCCATATATCCCCCTATATCTCCTCCTATTACTCCATATATCCTCCCTATATCTCCTCCTATTACTCCATATATCCCCTCTATATCTCCTCCTATTACTCCATATATCCTCCTATATCTCCTCCTATTACTCCATATATCCTCCCTATATCTCCTCCTATTACTCCATATATCCTCCCTATATCTCCTCCTATTACTCCATATATCCCCTCTATAGCTCCTCCTATTACTCCATATATCCCCTCTATATCTCCTCCTATTACTCCATATATCCCCCTATATCTCCTCCTATTACTCCATATATCCTCCCTATATCTCCTCCTATTACTCCATATATCCCCTCTATATCTCCTCCTATTACTCCATATATCCTCCTATATCTCCTCCTATTACTCCATATATCCTCCCTATATCTCCTCCTATTACTCCATATATCCTCCCTATATCTCCTCCTATTACTCCATATATCCCCTCTATATCTCCTCCTATTACTCCATATATCCTCCCTATATCTCCTCCTATTACTCCATATATCCTCCCTATATCTCCTCCTATTACTCCATATATCCCCTCTATATCTCCTCCTATTACTCCATATATCCTCCTATATCTCCTCCTATTACTCCATATATCCTCCCTATATCTCCTCCTATTACTCCATATATCCTCCTATATCTCCTCCTATTACTCCATATATCCTCCCTATATCTCCTCCTATTACTCCATATATCCCCTCTATATCTCCTCCTATTACTCCATATATCCCCTCTATATCTCCTCCTATTACTCCATATATCCTCCCTATATCTCCTCCTATTACTCCATATATCCTCCCTATATCTCCTCCTATTACTCCATATATCCCCTCTATATCTCCTCCTATTACTCCATATATCCCCCTATATCTCCTCCTATTACTCCATATATCCTCCTATATCTCCTCCTATTACTCCATATATCCTCCTATATCTCCTCCTATTACTCCATATATCCTCCTATATCTCCTCCTATTACTCCATATATCCTCCCTATATCTCCTCCTATTACTCCATATATCCCCCCTATATCTCCTCCTATTACTCCATATATCCTCCCTATATCTCCCCCCTATTACTCCATATATCCTCCCTATATCTCCTCCTATTACTCCATATATCCCCCTATATCTCCTCCTATTACTCCATATATCCTCCTATATCTCCTCCTATTACTCCATATATCCTCCTATATCTCCTCCTATTACTCCATATATTCCCTCTATATCTCCCCCTATTACCCCATATATCCTCCTATATCTCCTCCTATTACTCCATATATCCTCCTATAGCTCCTCCTATTACTCCATATATCCCCTCTATATCTCCTCCTATTACTCCATATATCCTCCCTATATCTCCTCCTATTACCCCATATATCCTCCCTATATCTCCTCCTATTACTCCATATATCCCCTCTATATCTCCTCCTATTACTCCATATATCCTCCTATATCTCCTCCTATTACTCCATATATCCCCTCTATATCTCCCCCTATTACCCCATATATCCTCCTATATCTCCTCCTATTACTCCATATATCCTCCTATAGCTCCTCCTATTACTCCATATATCCTCCCTATATCTCCTCCTATTACTCCATATATCCTCCTATATCTCCTCCTATTACTCCATATATCCTCCCTATATCTCCTCCTATTACCCCATATATCCTCCCTATATCTCCTCCTATTACTCCATATATCCCCTCTATATCTCCTCCTATTACTCCATATATCCTCCTATATCTCCTCCTATTACTCCATATATCCTCCCTATATCTCCTCCTATTACTCCATATATCCTCCTATATCTCCTCCTATTACTCCATATATCCCTCTATATCTCCTCCTATTACTCCATATATCCTCCCTATATCTCCTCCTATTACTCCATATATCCTCCCTATATCTCCTCCTATTACTCCATATATCCTCCCTATATCTCCTCCTATTACTCCATATATCCCCTCTATATCTCCTCCTATTACTCCATATATCCTCCTATATCTCCTCCTATTACTCCATATATCCTCCCTATATCTCCTCCTATTACTCCATATATCCCCTCTATATCTCCTCCTATTACTCCATATATCCTCCTATATCTCCTCCTATTACTCCATATATCCTCCCTATATCTCCTCCTATTACTCCATATATCCCCTCTATATCTCCTCCTATTACTCCATATATCCCCTCTATATCTCCTCCTATTACTCCATATATCCTCCCTATATCTCCTCCTATTACTCCATATATCCTCCCTATATCTCCTCCTATTACTCCATATATCCCCTCTATATCTCCTCCTATTACTCCATATATCCCCCTATATCTCCTCCTATTACTCCATATATCCTCCTATATCTCCTCCTATTACTCCATATGTCCTCCCTATATCTCCTCCTATTACTCCATATATCCTCCCTATATCTCCTCCTATTACTCCATATATCCCCCCTATATCTCCTCCTATTACTCCATATATCCTCCCTATATCTCCCCCCTATTACTCCATATATCCTCCCTATATCTCCTCCTATTACTCCATATATCCCCCTATATCTCCTCCTATTACTCCATATATCCTCCTATATCTCCTCCTATTACTCCATATATCCCCTCTATATCTCCCCCTATTACTCCATATATCCCCTCTATATCTCCCCCTATTACCCCATATATCCTCCTATATCTCCTCCTATTACTCCATATATCCTCCTATATCTCCTCCTATTACTCCATATATCCTCCTATATCTCCCCCCTATTACTCCATATATCCTCCCTATATCTCCTCCTATTACTCCATATATCCCCTCTATATCTCCCCCTATTACTCCATATATCCCCTCTATATCTCCCCCTATTACCCCATATATCCTCCTATATCTCCTCCTATTACTCCATATATCCTCCTATATCTCCCCCCTATTACTCCATATATCCTCCCTATATCTCCTCCTATTACTCCATATATCCCCTCTATATCTCCTCCTATTACTCCATATATCCTCCTATATCTCCTCCTATTACTCCATATATCCTCCTATATCTCCCCCTATTACTCCATATATCCTCCTATATCTCCTCCTATTACTCCATATATCCTCCCTATATCTCCTCCTATTACTCCATATATCCTCCCTATATCTCCTCCTATTACTCCATATATCCTCCCTATATCTCCTCCTATTACTCCATATATCCCCCCTATATCCCCTCCTATTACTCCATATATCCTCCTATATCTCCTCCTATTACTCCATATATCCTCCCTATATCTCCCCCCTATTACTCCATATATCCTCCCTATATCTCCTCCTATTACTCCATATATCTCCCCTATATCTCCTCCTATTACTCCATATATCCCCTCTATATCTCCCCCTATTACCCCATATATCCTCCTATATCTCCTCCTATTACTCCATATATCCTCCTATATCTCCCCCCTATTACTCCATATATCTCCCTATATCTCCTCCTATTACTCCATATATCCTCCCTATATCTCCTCCTATTACTCCATATATCCTCCTATATCTCCTCCTATTACTCCATATATCCTCCCTATATCTCCTCCTATTACTCCATATATCCTCCCTATATCTCCTCCTATTACTCCATATATCCT
Source organism: Ranitomeya variabilis (assembly GCF_051348905.1). Taxonomy (NCBI): domain Eukaryota; kingdom Metazoa; phylum Chordata; class Amphibia; order Anura; family Dendrobatidae; genus Ranitomeya; species Ranitomeya variabilis. Next base: position 53,272,297 of record NC_135236.1, read on the forward strand.
CCCTATATCTCCTCCTATTACTCCATATATCCTCCCTATATCTCCTCCTATTACTCCATATATCCCCCCTATATCTCCTCCTATTACTCCATATATCCTCCCTATATCTCCCCCCTATTACTCCATATAACCTCCTATATCTCCCCCCTATTACTCCATATATCCCCTCTATATCTCCCCCTATTACTCCATATATCCCCTCTATATATCCTCCTATATCTCCTCCTATTACTCCATATATCCTCCTATATCTCCCCACTATTACTCCATATATCTCCCTATATCTCCTCCTATTACTCCATATATCCTCCTATATCTCCTCCTATTACTCCATATATCCCCCCTATATCTCCCCCTATTACTCCATATATCCTCCCTATATCTCCTCCTATTACTCCATATATCCTCCTATATCTCCCCCTATTACCCCATATATCCCCCCTATGTCTCCCCCTGTTACCCCATATATCCCCCCTATGTCTCCCCCTGTTACCCCATATATCCCCCCTATATCTCCCCCTGTTACTCCATATACTACCTGTGTATATGACAGGTCTGTGTATTACTGACGCCTCTTTCCTCTCCACCATGCAGTCATTTGTGAAGGATTACATGATCTCCATCACTCGTCTCTTGCTGGGTCTGGATTCGATGCCCGGCTCTGGTTTCCTGTGCGCTGTAAGTTCGCTCTTCTGGCTTTGCAGCTCTGGATGTGGTTTAAATCCAGTCCATTTATATTGGTTTCATCTTTATTAAAGGGGTTGTAGACAGAATAGGGGGTCACTGACTGATCGCTTGGAGTTTGACCACTGGTATCTGCACTGTGGGAGGAACACAAGGACCCCGTCACTTTTCCAGCCACATGTTGCCTACCCTTGTAGTGCCACCTACTAGGAACTTTAGGAACTTTTTGGTCCTGATAGTTATGGAGCTCACAGAACACGTCGGTGGTCCTCAGGGAGCCGTGCTGTACTGGTAGTTCTAAATGTTTGCCCTTCACAATCCTAGGAAAACCACAGCTCTAGGAACAGAATATTATGTGATGAAGGACGACTCAAGGACTTAGCCATTAGGGCCCCTGCCTGCTTCCTGCCCGGGGCCCCACTGATGTTACATAGAAGATAAACTATGAAGGGGGAATCAGCCGCCTGATGTTCTGGGGCCGACTTCGTCTTTCGTCTTTCATGATTTTCTATTTTCCACCATCGTCCATGCCCTGGGCAAATCATGTTCTGGCGATTCCCAGAGCAATCACGTCCAGAATCCCAGTATTCAGGCGAAACTCTGATATGGAAATGAGCTTTATAATCAAGAGTCAAAGGTTTATGATAAAATCCATCATGTGCAAAACTATAAAACAAATCTATGCAATAATAAATATATGTATATACTGTACGCATATAGGTGCATGTGCTAAACGGAGCCCCTCGTATACCCTGCAGGACCAGTGACTGATGGAGGTTCCCCCCCTCCCCGCGTTCTATCATTTATAATATGTAATGTTGTGTGATAAGAACATATTCACGCTTTATGTTACTCTGCTCCTTGATGGGGAAACTGAGCGTTGGCGTAACGTTTTCTGGTTCCTACACAGCTGCAAGTTACAGAAGAAGACCTGTGGATCCGATGCTATGGTCGCCTGTATCAGAAGCTGTGCTCCACTACTGGAGACATACCCATTGGAATTTTCCGCACCGAGACACATGTGTTGCCGACTTCAGAGGTACACTGGTGCCTCTTTGTGTTTTCTTAGTAAATTTTTTTTGCTTTTGTGTGCACTCATTGGCCAAAAATGGGAAAGCACATTTAGGACTGACAACAGGACAGTGAGAATCAGAATGATTTAGGTTTTGATGCCTTTAAGTGAGGGCTGAGCTGCAACACCAGTTATAGTCACAGTATAACACCGGGCACGATCACAGTCCAGTATCAGTCAGCACTGGCCATGGAGACAGTGCAGCATCTGGCATCCATCACAGTGCAACCCTGGGCACTGTCACAGTGCAGCACTGGGCAGGGTCACAAAGAAGCCGAGGGTAGGGTCATAGTGCAGCATCAGGCACGGTCACCATGCAGCACCTGTCACAGTGCATACCAGACACAGTAATAGGGCAGCCCAGTACAGGGCCACAGTGCAGCACTGGGCAGGCTCACAGAGCAGAACTGGGCACTGTCACAGTGCAGCACTGGGCAGGGTCACAAAGCACTCCAGGGCAGGGCCATAGTACAGCATCAGGCACGGTCACCATGCACAGTAACAGGGCAGCACCTGTCACAGTGCATTACCTTGCACAGTAACAGGGCAGCCCAGGATAGCGCCACAATGCAATACTGGGCAGGGTCATAGTGCAGCACTGGGCAGGCTCACAGTGCAGCACCTGATGTGGCCACAGTGCAGCACCAGGCAAGGTCGCAGAGTAGCACTAGGCAGGTTCACAGTGCAGCATTGGGCAGACTCACAGTGCAGCACTGGGCAGGGTCATAGTGCAGGGGGTTTTTTTTAAATGCAGCCATAGGAAAGATTTTTTTTTTTAAGATGGAAAACCCTTTAAGTTTATGTGTAGTACTATGATGCCGTGCAATGCACTTATTCTTCTGATACATAATGCGATTCACTCAGCAGATAAATTATGCTACTCAGTGCTAAGATAAGTCATCCACCAGCTCAACTAAATAGTGCACATAGTACTCAGATATATAGCTCTATAAAGATAGATAGCGCAGGTGCCCAGATAAATGATGCCACACAGTGTGCAGATGAGTAGTGCCACAAAGTTTTCAGTTAGTGTCATACAGAGCTGAGATAAATGGTGTAATGCAGTGTGCAGATGAGTAGTACCAGGTACAGTCTTATACAATTTTCAGATAAATAGTATCATACAGTGCTAAGATAGATAATATAAGTGTTCAGATAAATAATGTTGCACAGTGGTGTACTGATGAATGGTGCCACTAAGTCATCAGATAAATAATGTAACACAGACTCTAGGTAAGTAGCGGTAAACAGTGCTCAGATACATAGTCCTGTACAGTGCTTAGATAAGTAATGCCGCACAGTGTACAGATTACTAATATCACACAGTCCTCAGATAAACTGTCATACAGAGCTCAGATAAATTGTGCCACACCGAGTACAGATTTATAGTGACATAAAGTGCTTGGATGCGTAGTCCCATACAGTGCTCAAGTACATAGTCCCATACAGTGGTCAAATAAAACAGTGGCACCATTCTACAGATAAGTAATACACGTGTGGCCCATATTTAGTGCTGGTATACTGCTGTCCAGTGATACATAACAGTGCCCGGGTAGGGAACACATCAGCCAGATTAATCTCACATGGATCATCAGTATGTTGCCCCTATGTGCTGATGTAGTTCTACCACTATAGGGTGACATAGACTGGAGGAAGTAGCGTATACTGATAACATAGCGCTTTATTTTGTCCCTTTTCCGTATACTGCTTTTTCACTCTGTTTCTGCCTCCTGCTGGACTGATGTGGCTGATCCACTTCATGATGGCACATGTTGTCCGGCTGTGTAATGACCATTTTTGATTGTTATTATGCCCCTCATGCTTGTCCTTCTAGTCACAGGTCTCTATCAGCGTGGAAGACTATGAAGACACAAGAGAAAGCCGCTGGGGAGACACCATCCAAAGCCGTGGGCCCCATCGCAACTCTACATCCAGCGACCAGTCCGAGCATCCATTACTGCGCAGGAAGAGCATGCAGTGGGCTCGCAGACTGTCTCGTAAAGGAGCCAGGCAACCTGGGAAGTCGGCGTCAGAAAGGATTAGCCAACAGAGAATGAGTCTGTACAGACGCTCAGAACGCCAGGAACTCAATGCTCTGGTGAAGACCAGAATGAAACATCTGGGTCTCTCCACTGCAGAGTACAGTATGTGACCCATATTGTCTACTTGTGACAAAAATAGAGGACCATGTGTCCCCACCACAGCAGAATCTACAGAGGGGGAGGAGATATGCTATACGGAGACTACTCCTCCCATCACAGGGTGATACCCGGCTGAGTAGTTATGTGACATGGAGTCTGCTCCTCCCACCACAGGGTGATACAGTCAGGAAGGAGGAGCTATGTGACATGGAGTCTGCTCCTCCCCCTGCAGGGTGATAGGAGGGAGGAGCTATGTGACATGGAGTCCGCTCCTCCCACTACAGGGTGATACAGTCAGGAGGGAGGAGCTATGTGACATGGAGTCTACTCCTACCACTACAGTCTGATAGGAGGGAGGAGCTATGTGATATGGAGTCTGCTCCTCCCACTACAGGGTGGCAGTCAGGAGGGAGGAGCTAGTCACATGGAAACTACTCCCATCACAGGGTGATACCCGGCTGAGTAGTTATGTGACATGGAGTCTGCTCCTCCCACCCCAGGGTGATACAGTCAGGAAGGAGGAGCTATGTGACATGAGTCTGCTCCTCCCCCTGCAGGGTGATAGGAGGGAGGAGCTATGTGACATGTGTATGCCCCTCCCACCTCAATTTGGCACAGTCAGGAGGTAGTAGCTATGTGACATGGATACTACTCCTCCCACCATAGGATGATACAGTCAAGAGGGAAGAGCTATGTGACATGGAGACTACTCCTCCCACCAGAGGATAATACAGCAAGAGGGAGGAGCTATGTGACATGGAGACTACTCCTCCAACCACAGGGTGATAGGAGGGTGGAGCATTGTGACATGGAACCTGGCTCTCGCACCACAGGGTGATACAGTCAGGAGTAAGGATCTATATGAATGGAGTCTGCTCCTATAAGACAGGAGGGAGGAGCTGTAAAACATGCAGACTCCTCCCACCACAGGGTGGTAGTCAGGAGGGAGGAGCTATATGACATGCAGACTCCGCCCACCACAGGGTGATACGGTCAGGAGGGCGGAGCTATGCACGTGTTGTCTGCTGCTCTCACCACAGCATTTATTTCTCTTTTTCTACAGTGGACATTATGGACACAGATAACGCCTTGTCATATATCCTTATAAATCCTTCCCCAGACACCAAGCTGGAGCTCAATGATGTGGTGTAAGTATATTTCATCTCTCCGGCTCTCATGTTACCTCCATTATTTACCCCGGCACAGTGACTGCTCCCTACTGGGGTCTGCGCCTCATCCTGCACCTTGTCTCAGTCACTTGTCCCTTCTGTGTCCTCGTCAGCAGGGTTCCCATAGACCGGGTCTCCAGTAATAAAATATTGACAATCTATCCTAAAAACTGACAAAAATCCTTCATAACCAGCTTTATAAATCCCAGATTTCCCTGGATGTCACCAGTCACTTTTAGAAAGTGGAATTTTGTATTCGCAAATATTTTCCAATTTGTGCAGTTGTCGTCTTCTGAGGAGGCGGGGGTCTGATGTGTCCTCATTGTATGCTGTTACTCCCCATAGTCTGGCACTGTCCACATTAGTCATCTGCAGATGTTCCTCCCCGCTCTCATTACACCATGTGCTGCTTAGAGATCATCTTCCCTTTCATAATTTCCCATTGATCCTCTTCACATTCTCCTCTTGCATTTTTCTATGACATATTCCGTCTTGTCTCGGCGTTGACGTTGTGTCTTCTGCTCCCTGCGGTTTCTTGGCATTTCATTGTATCTCTAGAAGAGCTGTCCATCTCACTAATGTTCAGGTGTCAGGCAGACTCTCCTTAATGTCTCCCCGTAATGTGACTTCATTGTCCAATTGTCGCTGTCTTCTCTCTGTTTTCTCTATTCTGTCTTCTCTTTCCTGGTCTGACAGATTAGGTCTTTCCTCTGGTACATTGAGGATCAGAGAAGAGACTGAATGTAGTAAAAAGCAATTATCTCAACTGAGATGAACATAACCAGTGATTAATCTCCAGCAAGGAACATGAGAATGAGCAAAATTATAATACTGCCCCCTATGTGCAAGAATATAATTACTATAATACTGCCTCTATGTACAAGGATATAACTACTATAATACTACTCCTATGTACAAGAATATAACTGCTATAATACTGCCCCTATGTACAAGAATATAACTACTATAATACTGCTCATATGTACAAGAATATAACTACTATAATACTGCTCCTATGTACAAGAATATAACTACTATAATACTGCCCCTATGTACAAGAATATAGCTACTATAATACTGCCCCCTGTGTACAAGAATATAACTACTATCATACTGCCCCTATGTACAAGAATATAACTACTATAATACTGCTCCTATGTACAAGAATATAACTACTATAATACTGCCCCTATGTACAACAATATAACTACTATAATACTGCCCCCTGTGTACAAGAATATAACTCCTATAATACTGCCCCCTATGTGCAAGAATAGAACTACTATAATACTGCTCCTATATACAAGAATATAACTACTATAATACTGATCCTATGTACAAGAATATAACTACTATAATACTGCTCCTATATACAAGAATATAACTACTATAATACTGCCCCCTATGTACAAGAATGTAACTACTATAATACTGCCCCCTATGTGCAAGAATATAACTACTATAATACTGCTCCTATATACAAGAATATAACTACTATAATACTGATCCTATGTACAAGAATATAACTACTATAATACTGCTCCTGTGTACAAGAATATAACTACTATAATACTGCCCCTATGTACAGTAATATAACTGCTATAATACTGCCCCTATATACAAGAATATAACTACTATAATACTGCCCCTATGTACAGTAATATAACTGCTATAATACTGCCCCCTATATACAAGAATATAACTACTATAATACTGCCCCTATGTACAAGAATATAACTACTATAATACTGCTATGTACAAGAATGTAACTACTATAATACTGCTCCCTATGTACAAGAATATAACTACTCTAATACTGCCCCTATGTACAGTAATATAACTGCTATAATACTGCCCCTATGTACAGTAATATAACTGCTATAATACTGCCCCCTATGTACAAGAATATAACTACTATAATACTGCCCCTATGTACAAGAATATAACTACTATAATACTGCCCCCTATGTGCGAGAATATAACTACTATAATACTGCCCCCTATGTACAAAAATGTAACTACTATAATACTGCTCCTATATACAAGAATATAACTACTATAATACTGATCCTATGTACAAGAATATAACTACTATAATACTGCTCCTATATACAAGAATATAACTACTATAATACTGATCCTATGTACAAGAATATAACTACTATAATACTGCCCCCTATGTACAAGAATATAACTACTATAATACTGCCTCCTATGTACAAGAATATAACTACTATAATACTGCTCCTATGTACAAGAATATAACTACTATAATACTGCCCCTATGTACAAGAATATAACTACTGCAATGCTGCCTCCTTTGTACAAGAATATAACTGCTATAATACTGCCCCTATGTACAAGAATATAACTACTATAATACTGCCCCTATGTACAAGAATATAACTACTGCAATGCTGCCTTCTTTGTACAAGAATATAACTACTATAATACTGCTCCTATGTACAAGAATATAACTACTATAATACTGCTCCTATGTACAAGACTATAACTACTATAATACTGCCCCTATGTACAAGAATATAACTACTATAATACTGCCCCTATGTACAGGAATATAACTACTATAATACTGCCCCTATGTACAAGAATATAACTACTATAATACTGCCCCTATGTACAAGAATATAACTACTATAATACTGTTCCTATGTACAAGAATATAACTACTATAATACTGCCCCTATGTACAAGAATATAACTACTATAATACTGTTCCTATGTACAAGAATATAACTACTATAATACTGCCCCTATGTACAAGAATATAACTACTATAATACTGCCCCTATGTACAAGAATATAACTACTATAATACTGCTCCTATGTACAAGAATATAACTACTATAATACTGCTCCTATGTACAAGAATATAACTACTATAATACTGCTCCTATGTACAAGAATATAACTACTATAATACTGCCCCTATGTACAAGAATATAACTACTATAATACTGTTCCTATGTACAAGAATATAACTACTATAATACTGCCCCTATGTACAAGAATATAACTACTATAATACTGCCCCTATGTACAAGAATATAACTACTATAATACTGCTCCTATGTACAAGAATATAACTACTATAATACTGCTCCTATGTACAAGAATATAACTACTATAATACTGCCCCTATGTACAAGAATATAACTACTATAATACTGCCCCTATGTACAAGAATATAACTACTATAATACTGCCCCTATGTACAAGAATATAACTACTATAATACTGCTCCTATGTACAAGAATATAACTACTATAATACTGCTCCTATGTACAAGAATATAACTACTATAATACTGCCCCTATGTACAAGAATATAACTACTATAATACTGTTCCTATGTACAAGAATATAACTACTATAATACTGCCCCTATGTACAAGAATATAACTACTATAATACTGTCCCTATGTACAAGAATATAACTACTATAATACTGCTCCTATGTACAAGAATATAACTACTATAATACTGCTCCTATGTACAAGAATATAACTACTATAATACTGCTCCTATGTACAAGACTATAACTACTATAATACTGCCCCCTATGTACAAGAATACAACCACTACAATACTGCTCTATATATTTAGATGGATAAAATGTTTCTTATTCTCTGTAATAACGGGACATCATATATTTTCCAGTTACCTCATACGTCCGGATCCATTGACTCTTGCTCCTAATAATGCCCGTAAAGCAAGCGTGACACGATCCGAAGGTACGATATTTGACACAAAGGACAGCACTCACCTATGAAACCTCATCATCTCGCTTGCTGAAAGAGACCTTTGAATGTGAGATCAGAAGACAATAAGTATCCGAGAAACCTCAAGGAAGCTGAAGATCTCATGCCCACCATGATTGCATCGCTGTGTCCCACCAAATCTCAAGGATTTGCGCACAGGGCTTCTTGCTTATCACATTCTTGCTTCAGCTCCATCTAGACTGTTCTTTTACTTCTCTGGTTCCATGACTATTTTGAGGAGGAGGACGGGGCAGTGTGCAGTGGAAAGAGATCTTAGGTGGGAGGTCCTATGTGTTGACCATCCAGTTTTCCAACAAGCCAAGTAAATTATTGTGTATGCTCAGGTGTAAAGTTGTCCTGCCAAAGGAATTCTGGGAGTTTTATTATAAAAAGTATAATAGAGGATAAAGTACAGGGAAGGGGGGTACTAGTATAGTAATTCGTGATGGCACAGTTCTGCGGCCTTATGTTCCATCTGTCCAGTTATTAGAATTTGCCAAGTGTTATTGTGGATTTCTCTAGAACCTCAGTTTTATTTATTAATGACAAACCTTAGGGTGAACATTCCCCTTTTTTTTGTGACTATTGTTTTATATCATGAAGCTGCATGATTTCCTGTGCAATATTTTCCTACTTCCTGGTTTTAGAGTGGGCGGAGCTTAAAACAAGTCTGTTCAGCACAGAGAGGCAGTATACTGTATAGCAACTTGAACTTACTGTGGTCTTCACACCACAAGAATGTAGTAATTGCAGTATCAGTCTCCCCAAAATGCTTCAGTTATCTTGCAATTGTAGACACTTATCATAGTTTACAAAAAAGAGAGATATGAAATGACCTATTCATCTCAAGGGTCACGATTTTTAATTTGCACAGTCCTGATGTGCCTAAATTTCCTTTAAAGGGGTTTTATCGGATCAGTAAAACACAGCTGCTTTCCTTGAGAAACAGCAGCACTCCTGACTACTGGTTGTGTCTGGTATTGGAGCTTAGCTTCTTTACAGTTAACGAGACGATTTCCAACACTTTACTACCCTTGTGGGCCATTATTGGCCCAAAAATTTAAAAGAAATGTCCACAAACTTCATGTCGTACTATACTTGGATCCTAAATATGATCTGGTCTACAGGGTACTGCAAGAAGATTTAGCCTAAAATAAGCCATTGTTTGTCTGTTGGCTTAGATGTAATTAGTTTAGATCATTTTGTTTGTAGGGATGGTCGGTCTTATTATACACAGAGTGATATATATATTTTTGCATAACTTCTGCAATAAAATAGTCTGAGATTTCAATGTTGCGTGCTAAAAAGAATCTTAAGAGCAACGGGTTTAGATACACCCAGACTAAGGTTCCTTGGACCCACCGGAGGAAATGGACTGAAGATATACAGAACATGGGAGTCCTAAACATCATTGGCTATTTGTGAATTCACCTACATGGTATAGACCCTAGGGGCAAGATATCATCTTCTGTGTCGAAGCCTGGTCCATGGAAAGGATCTTCTGGAGGCCCAGTTGGACACTGTTGAACCTTCTGTCGCCTTGTATTCATATGTACACAAATGAGCCCATAAGTCGTTATTGGTGACATCATGGTCCTCCTCTGGGCATTCGGGAAATCAAAAAACTACTTGTTTGTCTATGTTCAGCTTCAGTAGTGCCAATTGTTGACTTGTCTCTTTGTTCCCGTGTACATCTACTGAACTGCGTCACTCGTCTCGGTGCCATTTCTAATGTTAAAGCGTTGCTAGTCTGTCTGTACCTTTTGTTACCGAGGTGCCAAGTGCTGAAACTGAATGTCTTCTCTAGTGGTATTGCACACTGTTTTTACATAAAGCCCTGGAGGTGTCATGCCATATTTCCGATGTACAAAACTAGGTCTTCTGAAAAAAAAAGATCATTGGTCCCCAACCTGTTATGGTCTCAACCAAGTTATGGAAGGTGAAGTGGTCGGTATACTACTGTTGTTCTTTATCTGAGCCAATTAGGAGGTATTGTTGGATGGTGACCCCTGGGACTATGGACAAAATTTTGTTCTTAATAATGAACACGTTGATGTTTAATCAAGATATGGGTCATGCTTGTTGTGTAATGCCCTATCAACATATTTTTGCCATACCTTGATTATGCCCTTATAAAGTGGCAATTAGGTATCCAGAAGAGTCCAACATCTTAAAAAAGGAACTTCTAAGAGGATGATGGTATATTGAGACTATCTTCTATTGGATTGGGCATGGTCAACCTGTTGATGAAGACCTATCAAGAAAAGTACATGCAGAATTGGCCAAAAGTCATGGAAAGGGTGTGGAAGGGGGACACAAACAACATACACTTCTGTACTAGATAGCAAAACTTTGTATATTCTCCACTCCTATGACGACTCTCTATTCTAATGAATAGCTGAAGAAAGTTATGTGCCCACAAGGTCTTTTTCAGGCGCCGCAAACATTGAACATAATGCGCAGCAATTTTAACTGTTTGAAGGGAATTTATCAGTGGGCTCCACCCTTGTAAGCTGTCTATATGGGCATGCAGGTCATAGAAAGTTGAATAATATGATATCTTGATATCTGCCACTCATTGTCTTATTCGAGAGAAATACCCACTTTTCATAATATGTAAAAGAGGTGTTAAGATCTATGGGCCGGATACTGATCTCCATGAGAATCTGCCTCCATAGCTTATTTTAAATCAAAAGGGGAATTACCACTGTGAGCCTTCTAATAATTGATAGTCTGCTCATAAACACCCACAGCTCTGCAGTGAGAGCAGAACTAACATAATACCATAGAAGTGAATTTTGTCTCATTACAAACACATTTGCAGCAGCAGTTTTCCTCTTATAGTGCTTTAGCTTCTATCTCACAGGCAGCCAGTTTAGGGAGCAAAGACAGTACAGCTGAGCTGACAGCAATGTGAGGAGACAATTGCACATGTATTAGTTGTGTTTGTATTGAGACAAGGTTCATTTTTGCTGTACTGTGTTGGTTATAATCAGGCACAGCTCTGCAGCAGTGATGACCACACTGAGAGGATAACTGCTGCTGCAAATGTGTTTGTAATGAGACATAATTCACTTCTGCTGTACTGTTAGTTCTGATCTCACTTTCAGAGTGAGCTGTGTGTGATTATAAGAGCAAAGTGTCACTTATTACATGATTCACACTGGTAATGCCTCTGGAGGCAGATTTTCAGGGAGATCCATAACCAGCCCATAGATCTTAACAACTTAATTACATATTTAGAAAAATGTGGATTTCTCTGGAACAAGTAATCGTATCATATATATCAGCGTATCATTTTATCGAACTTCTTTTGACCCGTATGCCCATATAAACTGCTTAGGAGGATAGATCCTAAAGATTTTCTTTTAGGGTTTGGAAACCGTGAAGCCGTTATAAGGCATCACATATTCTTTCGGTGACTTCGTTTGGAAGCCGTCTGCTCTCCGTAGTTGAAAATATTGAGCAAACCAGCAGCAAAGCTACTTTCGGAAACAGAGTTTGCTGAACTTGTAGGTCTAAGTTGAAGACCCCTCTTTTTATTGGGGTTGAATTGGTCCAAGGTCTATGGAAAGGGTGAGGAAGCACAACAAAAATATTTGTCCCCTTTGTCCTGGGTGGCAAAACATCCTGTTCTTGGTGGCAACAATATGATGAGCCCTTTGGCCTACGTGTCCAACAACCAACCCCATGAGAGCAGCCAATTCTGATCTTTACTATGTGTCTCACTTTTGATACAGATATTCCTTGTCCAAAAACAATGTTTGAGGGCACATTGGCTTGGCCTAAGAACACAAATGTGTGTACCATTAGCTACTGGTTGGGGTTCACTGATCTGTTCAGTCCTAGGGATCGCTGAAAATCTTGTGCTTAATATATGTTAAGGGATAATTATCCCAGTCTATAACACTGTGACAAAGGACTGTAAAATAAAGAATAATGGATAAGCTCCCCATGTCTCCTCTTATTTTGTCACATACACATTTGCCTCAGTTTTGTCCGGGTGGTCTTACTCACCTGGTCAGGGATTTATTACATTAAATGTTTCCAGGTTACCCTTGATATTCAACGGCATATGGAATATGCAGCAAAAATTGAATTCTTCTGAAGATAAAAGGGACCCAGCTCTGAATGGTCCGTACTCTTTGGTGTGGTGAGATGATAAAACTCATGACTTCTTTATTTTAAACAGATATTCAAAATATTGGAGTCCGTTCTACACACAGGGTGAAGATTATCGATTCATCATTAATATCACTTATGAGTAAGTTTAATTTGGTCACAAGTTGCTGCATTGTAGAGGAAATGATAGAGTAAGTCTATCTTTCTTTTACACTCATGTACCTCCATAACAGACATGTTTATCCAAAACAGGCATTTTCAGGGAGTACATAAGGCTTAAAAGTGGTGACAATGTTCTGAAACCTTGTTGTTAAAGCATTGATTGTGACGAGATTGTCTTGCCGTGACATCTACCAACCAATAGATTATCATTTTAGTATTGGCACCAATCTAGTTTAGTTCACAATAACAGTAACTAATAATGTGACGCAGCTTCATACTCCCCTCCATTGAGTGGTTCAGATTTCCTCTGCGAGGTTACATCAGTCTCTGTGGTAGCAGAGATGGTATTCTTCTAAGCAAACCTATTATAAATAGGAGACATTTCTGCAGCGCCCCAGAGTCCTGGTCGTTGCAGTAATGTCGCTCTGCCACTAAGGGGGGTGATGTTACGTCTGATTGCACTAAAGGAGTTCACCTGATCAGGTAACACTCACACTACACTTCACACTCCGGCCACCAGGGGGGGTGGTTCTATCTAGTAGGCCACTCCTCACACTCTGGTAAAACTGGGGGTTGGACAGGAAGACAGGGAGAAGTAGCTGGGAAGAGCTAGTGAGAGGACCTGTCAGGGATGGGATCCTGGCAGACTCCTCAGAGCAGAACTAACCAGTGAACAACGGGAATACAGAAAAGAGGCATTAGGACCAGAAGGAGTCGTGCTGTTAGACCGAGGCAACATCCTTCTGAGGCGCAAACAGTCGGTGGCCGGAACGCCGAGCAAGTAAGAGACTCTAAGTACTACTGCAAACCACGGCCGGACAGCCAATTATAGGTTGGCTGTCTCACACAAATCACCTAAGCAGACAACGGAGGCAGCTGTGGGAGAGGGGCGACTCTAGGGTCCCGGAAGAACTCCAGGCCTACCCCGTCATACGGGTGCGTCCTACCATATCATCTGGGGGACGGAGAGAACGAACATCAGAGACAGACAGACTCAGTTGTGAGGACTATCCCGGGAGCTCAGCAGGGAAGGACTACAACACACAGCGCTAGAAGGTAGACACTGATTCCCACCTGTAAAGAGAACTCCTGATGTGCCTTTGGACCGGCCGGTCTCTGACAGCCCTGTTGACAGCGCTCTGGACTGAGGATTCTTAAACCTTCAGTAAAGAGGTAAAGAGACTGCAACCTGGTGTCCTCGTTATTTTACCGCGTCCGGCACTACACCGCATCACCATCCTTATCTATCATTCACTGTACGTTGCCTCCCCACCAGCAGGGTCACGGACCGGGCCTAGCCACCGTGACAACCCCAGAGCAGAGACTCAGAGGCCCGGTACCGGGTACCCCTCGGCCCTGCGGCGGTGGGGGCGCTACAATTCCACCTCTTCTTAGGTGTCATCTTGGAGAGGTTCTTCTTCAACTTGAAGTCAGGATAATGCGTCTGCATTGACATTGGTTTTCCCACTTCTGTATTTGATGGTAAAGCAGTAATTTTCGAGCCTGGAAGCCCATCTTTGTTCTAAGGCACCTAGTCGGGCAGTATTCAAATGTGCTTGAGGATTATTGTCCGTAAACACGGTAAATGGTGTGGCCGCTGAGTAATCCTTAAATTTGTCTGTCACAGCCCACACCAGAGTTAAGAGCTCCAACTTGAATGATCTATAGTTGTTATCATTCTTTTCAGCACCTCGTACGCTTCAGCTGGTATATGCTATAACACGCTCTTTGCCATTTTGAGCTTGAGATAATACTGCACCAAGACGTTGGAAGCTGGCGTCCGTACAAAGTTGGAACGGTTGGCTTTAATTAGGATAAGCCATGATTAGGGGTTGAGTCAGCAAAGACTTCAGCGTCTGGAATGCTGTCTCTTGTCTTTCAGACCAGTCAATAGGAAGTCTTCGATTACAGTTCTCCTCGGGGCTTCCATGTAAGAGTTCTGTTAATGGTTCAGCCACTTTCGCAAAGTGGGGAAAGAAGAGGCGATAATAGCTGGCAAAACCCAGAAAACTTCTGACTTCTTGGACAGTTGTTGGAGTTGGCCAATTCTGCACAACAGCAAGCTTTTCAGGATCAGGCTGTATTCCTTCAACACTGACTATGTGGCCCAGGTAGCCGACTCTTGGCTTTAAAAGGTGACATTTGGAGGGTTTGATTTTTAGGCCATGCTGGATGAGTACCTTGAATACTTCCGCCAGGTGACGTAGATGAACTTGATAGGTGTGGGAGTAGACCATGACATCATCAAGGTAGAGTAATACACTTTGAAACTTCATATGTCCAAGACATCTTTCCATAAGTTGCTGAAACGTAGCGGGGGCATTACAAAGTCCAAATGCCATACCGTTAAATTCATAAAGTCCCACTGGGGTGGTAAAAGCATCAGTTGCCAAGGGCACTTGCCAGTATCCACTGGTCAAGTCCAGAGTGGAAAAGTAGGCAGCAGAACCAAGAGCTGTAAGAGACTCTTCGATGCATGGAAGAGGATATGTATCTTTGTAGGTGATGTTGTTCAATTTTCTGTAATCCACACAGAATCTTATAGAGCCATCTTCTTCTTCACTAGGACTAATGGTGTAGCCCAGGGACTTTGGCTTTCCCTGATAACATTAGCATCCTTCATCTCCTTAATCAGTTTCTTCACAGGCTGGTACATTGTTGGTGCTAAAGGACGATGTCTTTCCTTGCTAGGGGGGTGATCACCTGTGTTGATATGATGCTGGAGTAAAGTTGCCTTACCAAAATCTTATGGATGCTTGATAAATGCTTGGTGGTGACGCTTGGCAACATTAAGAACTCCATTGATTCTGTCTCCAGGGGTGTTAGCATCTCCCACATTAAATTCAGTCCACCAAGGTGTAGAAACAGGTTTGTTAGAATCTTGGGTACTGACTTTAGTTGACTGTTGGTAAGCAATGACATCTTCAGACAGGACATCCTCTGGATCAAGTCGGTATAACTGTGCAACAGGGTGGAACTTGTGCAATTCTACTAGCGCATCACCGAAGTTTACAAGACATACTGAAACCTTACCATTAGAGATTATAACAATACTTCTTGCTGCTTTAACCAATGGCTGACCATCAATTTGGATGGAGCCAAGGAAGGCTTCATAGTCGTCGTTATCAATCCCTGGATGGGCACGGCACCAGAAAAGAGTCTCACTGTTGGGCGACAGATTCACTGGATGTGTATCCTGTATGCAGACATGGCAAATCCTTCCACCCTGAGTGGCAAACTTCTGCTGGGCACAGAGCTTTTGGATGGTATGTTGAATTGTTTTCCTACAAGAGGGGGAAGCAGTGGAGAGAGGCATGCAGATCGTCAAGCAATTCAGTAAAACAGTGACAAATTACATTCCTTCCTAACACTACACCTGAAGTAACTGCTTCTCCTGCCTCGGTGACAATCACTGCCTGTGTAGACAAGTTAAAGTCAATGAAGCAAAGAAAACAAGGCGCATATAAAGGTGCACACACTTGTTATAACCGTGAAAATAGCTTTATTTGAACAACACTGAGTGCACAACCATATAAAAAAAACATTAAAAAACATTAAAAACAAGTACAAATATGGCTACTAATAATCATGGTGACACATACATAATGAGACATGAATATAAACAGTACTAAAATACTGGTATTAATACTGGACCAGGTGCCCAAATGACATCTGTTATAATGAAGCATATCCGGCCCAGCCTAGATGTAAATGAAGCATGCAGATAGGTAGGCTGTATACTTGCCTTTGGGATGGTTCACATGGCTTTACCCTGACCACAAGGCAAGTATACAGCCTACCTATCTGTATGCTTCATTTACATCTAGGCCGGGTGCATTCTGATCCTTAGATATACAGCACAGACCAAAAGTTTGGACGCACCTTCTCATTTAAAGATGTTTCTGTATTTTCATGACTATGAAAATTGTACATTCAAACTGAAGGCATCAAAACTATGAATTAACACATGTGGAATTATATACTTAACAAAAAAGTGTGAAACAATTGAAATTATGTCTTATATTCTAGGTTCTTCAAAGTAGCCTCTTTTTGCTTTGATGACTGCTTTGCACACTCTTGGCATTCTTTTGATGAGCTTCAAGAGGTAGTCACTGGAAATGGTTTTCACTTCACAGGTGTGCCCTGTCAGGTTTAATAAGTGGGATTTCTTAATACAGAATTTCGTGTTTACAATATCAATGGCGCTTGCTAAACTGCTTCCTTGCAGCAGATATTGTCACAGTACCACTTATCTGTGTCATATACTAGAAATATTATAAATAATGGTATATCTGCGCTAGGGATAATCCCCGTTTATTTATATAAACAAGTAAACCGGAGAGCAACCTCTCTTATTTCAATTACCAATTGGTCCTAATTATGTCTAGGATTTTACCTTTTTGGACACACTGAAGACCTTCAGTTTTTTTCTCTCCCTCTCCGTACCCACTGAGCTCCTTTCAATATGATTCTCATCCAAGTTTGGATACTATAAAATGAAAGTATAAAATATTCTTTAGTATTATGGGGGTGCACACATCCTCCCAGAGGAGTATATAAAATCTACATATAGAAACACATAAAAACACATATAAAAATGAATGTATTCTTAGCTCAAGTTTCTGAGGTGTTACCAGGGAAGAAGTTACCTCCTATAATCCGGTTTGTTCCTCTGCTCTTTTGTAGCTATGGTTAAAAATCCTTATAGTATCTCGTGATGTCCAGATAAGTTAATTGCAATGCTCTTGCGGGTGATGAGCGCTGCCCCGGCCGGTGGCAACGCTCCAATACACCCGTTCCTTGCAGTCAGTAGCGTGGGGTGGCTGCGCGCTGTAAAGTATTAGCCGCTCGGTCTCCTGACAATGCAGGACCTAGCGTGACGTCACAGTCACGTGTTGACACACGTGACTGGCTATGGATAGCGCGATGGACCAAGAAACCGACGCGTTTCGGAATAAAGGTATTCCTTCTTCAGGGTTGAAGAAGTGGGATTTCTTGCCTTATAAATGGGGTCGGGACCATCAGTTAGGTTGTGCAGAAGTCTGGTGGATACACAGCTGATAGTCCTACTGAATAGACTGTTGGAATTTGTATTATGGCAAGAAAAAAGCAGCTAAGTAAAGAAAAACGAGTGGCCATCATTACTTTAAGAAATGAAGGTCAGTCAGTCCGAAAAATTGGGAAAACTTTGAAAGTGTCCCCAAGTGCAGTGGCAAAAACCATCAAGCACTACAAAGAAACTGGCTCACATGAGGACCGCCCCAGGAAAGGAAGACCAAGAGTCACCTCTGCTTCTGAGGATAAGTTTATCCAAGTCACCAGCCTCAGAAATCGCAGGTTAACAGCAGCTCAGATTAGAGACCAGGTCAATGCCACACAGAGTTCTAGCAGCAGACACATCTTTACAACAACTGTTAAGAGGAGACTTTGTGCAGCAGGCCTTCATGGTAAAATAGCTGCTAGGAAACCACTGCTAAGGACAGGCAACAAGCAGAAGAGACTTGTTTGGGCTAAAGAACACAAGGAATGGATATTAGACCAGTGGAAATCTGTGCTTTGGTCTGACGAGTCCAAATTTGAGATCTTTGGTTCCAACCACCGTGTCTTTGTGCGACACAGAAAAGGTGAACGGATGGACTCTACATGCCTGGTTCCCACCGTGAAGTATGGAGGAGGAGGTGTGATGGTGTGGGGGTGCTTTGCTGGTGACACTGTTGGGGATTTATTAGATGATCACCAAGATAGAAGTTCTGAAGGCACACTGGGGACTCCAGGAGCTTTAGCTCCACCATTAGTGTCTCCCTGGCTGCTGTTGTCACTGTCCCCAGAGCTGGCAGAACTGCGACTGGATGGCACTGTCACCTGTCCTGCAGGGTGCTCGCTCCATGTGGCCTGCAGGTGGTTTTGCAGGCTGCCAGGTGGGGCTTTCTGCTTGTCATTATTACTGTCATCATCCACACAGTCTTTTGCTCTCTGTTATCAACCTTATCTCTGAATCGGTCTTTATTCATTAGCTTTTCTTTAAAGGGTCCACTTTTTTCTCTTATAAAGGCTTTCTTCACTTCCAGTTATTTGATTTCAATCTTAAGTGTCTTTACCCCAGTGAGGAATTGATTTTTCCTTTGTTTAGAGGCACCCACATCTTTGATGCTAGTGCAGCGCACCTCCTCCCGGAACCTCCTGATGGTCTTGCTCTCCTCTTCATACTCACGGAGGTAGATCATGACCTGGGAATCATAGGTGGACACAGACTCCTGTTGTTTCTACAGCCTCTAGCCTTGCTCAGTGAGATCAGCCTCACTTCTGTGAGCACTCAGCTTTCCTTTGGAAGGACTGTCATCAAGCACGCTGGCACACTTTTCCTCCATGTTGTAAGCCTTGTGGCTTCTCTGGGTCTCCACAGACCCTGGGAGAGTAGGAGCTGGGATGGTTGCTGTGAGCAAGGCATTTTTCTGGGGTGCCCTGTCACATCACATGAAACTGGAGGTCCTGGCTGGGTGTGTGGACTTGTGATGTTAGGGCATTGCACCCATGTAGGCCGCTTGTAACCGTTGTTGCAGGTTAGCCAGGACCAGATGTTTCACAGTTCAATGAGGGAGACCACCATTCAAAAAATAAACTCTTTACTGAACGGCCACTTGATAAGGGTTATATACAATAGACAGCAGATACATAACCTTATGCACGTTTCCTTTACAAATTGAAGCATTTTCCACACAGTTTTCCTTTAGTCGTAGTCAGGGCCGGACTGACCATCTGGCAAATGCCAGAAGGGCCTGTCTGGTCATGTGATGCCTTGTCTGCTACGTTGTTAACATAATTGGTGTTCTCAAGTCACCCATACTGTTAAAAGTAGTGATGGAGCACAAAGTCGCTGACTCCATCACTTACCCCAGCAGGCCACGGGTATCATTAGAAATATTGGTCTTGTAGAAAATCTTCCTTTCCTCCATCCAGGGTAATATTAACGATATATCCCATCTGGTTCATGTGGACGGGGACATCATCGGCTTGTGTGATTTCAAATGCCAGGGCTGAATTTCAGCCCCAGTCCGTACCTGGTCATAGTCAATAATGCCCTCTATGGCTAATATTTCACATTACTTCACCACAACCCAGCTTTAACACTACAGTCCTGATTAACAAGTTTAATTTACTTGCTCTGTGGTTCCGCATCCTCTTTTCAGTAATGAAGATACTCTGGAACTCCCACCAGGGACACTTTACTCATCCCATGCACTCAGTCCTGCTCTAAGCCCATTACCTTCCAGCTCAGGATCTCATAGCTAGGCGTTCTCTCCTACGACCCATTTCCCGAAAGTCACTCTGTCTCAGTCATTTTCTCAGTCATTTTTTCTCTGGATCTCGCTATCCCTTTTCCTCGGTCTCCTATCACTTAGGGTCACCCCAGAAAGCGGCACTGCTCACCTTGAACGTTTTATTCCACTCACTATGCACTCCAGGCCCCATCTGACAGGAAATTGTCACTTTCCCTGTAACTCAGCCCCTCCTATTCTGACCTGGTCCCAAACATTAATTCTAACTATCCGTATTGTCAAACTCCACAAATTACTAACACTAAAGCATAGCACAGTTCACATTACATCACATAACACATTTTAATAATAAAATTTGTTTCTTCAGAGGGAAAAATGAACAGCATGCCTAGTTCCTTACACAGGGAACAGAAGCTTCAGTCCACTCTCTCAGACACCACAGTGAGTAACAGCTGAGCAGAGGTATACTCACTATTCTGCTAGAGGAGTCTCTACATACAGTACATTGCATTACTATTCTGTAGAAAAATATAAAAAATTGAGAGTCATCAGTTGATACCTTTTACTGGCTAACTGGAAAGACGATAACCTCTTTTCAGTTAGTCTTTACTATTCTGTACTGATTCTGAATTATATCCTTCAGAGCTGCATTCACTGTTCTATTGGTTTCACACCTGAAATTTCCCAGTGTTCCCTCTTTATTTGGTGCCCGATGATTTACTTTCTGGTTAGTGACACCTTTTTTTTTACCATGTACTGTAATAATCTCAGGGACCTGCCACTTTATTGAGAATGGAGGGTCTCAGAACTCTGTCTTTCTTGGCAAGGTGGTCACTGCATTCAGAGGGAGAAGGAACTCAGAAGTCACCTCTTCAGCCAACTTATCAGGACTTCAAAAGTGGAGTTGTAGCACCTCAGGTAACCGGTTGTTACAGTGATGTTGCCTTCCTTTTGGGGAGGGTGATGTCCCGCTTGGAGGCAAGGAGGATTCTCTTTACCAGGTAAGACACTCACATTTAACACAATCTGAATTCAGGCCAGAAGGGGGATCTCAGGACACGGATTCAGGGGAGCTTCCCTTAGCTATAGGCTTCCTGGTCTGAGGAGGAGTTAGTCAGTCTAGAGGAGAGAGTGAGAGGAGAAGGACGTCTGGAACAGACACAGGGGCCGAGCAGCCACGTGGGAGCTGCGACCCCTCGAATGAGTGAGAATTTCAAGGAGTTGAACAGTGGAGGAGCTTAGAGTAAAGGAGCACATAGGAGGAAGGGGCTCTGCTGGGGAACAGCGGAAGGACACCCTCAGAGCCAAAGCGCAGAAACCGGGTACCGGGAGCCCGAGGTCGTGCTGTTCTCCAGGACACGAGACAGATCTGGAGGGCATAGGACTGTATGTCAATTGCCTGCATCAAGTCTGAGGTGAAGCAGTAATCTGAGAGCCCGGGTCGTGATAGAGACCTAATAAATCGGCTCGCACTGCCTATCGTACAGACATCTGTCTTAGGACAGGAGAGAGGGGACTTTGCAACCAAGTTTCAAGCGGCAAGGACCTAATCAACTAAAGCAGCACAAGTAGGAAAGGCTTACGGACCTCACCTGGGAGAGGGATTCCCTATTGCCTCCAAGCCGGCCGGACCATAGCTACCCTGCACTTGGTACTCTGGACTGAGGACTGCTATCATCAGTAAACCAGGTAAAAGACTGCAAACCTGTGTCCTCGTTCTTTGTCATACCATCCACCACACCATCGGTGCCCTACACCTGGGAAGCCCTGGGGACCCCGCTTCACATGTGGGAAGCGTCACCATCTTGCTGCACACCATCACCCCAGAGGACCCCTTTAAGCAGTGTCGGTCCCCACTGACTGAACACCACAGGTGGCGTCGCGAACAATAAACTTTATTCATAAAACCCCTAAAAGATATTGTCCTTTAATTGGGCACCCAGGGCCACGGACAAGGTCGCAGCCACCGTGACATTCCCTTTAAGTACTGGACCCAGTACCGAGTACCCCACGGTCCTGGCAGGCGTTCCAGAGTCACCCCTTCAGGTGTAGGTCCTAGTCTTGACACCTGCAACTATATAACATTTGTTGCCTGCCCCATGAATAATGGCAACCATACTTGTTGTCATCCAAATTTCCCAGTAGCAGTAATAATTGAGAAACAGCTGAACAGAACTCAAGGGCGACTCACTGTTTTCCATTACTGGGATTTTGTTTCTTTAAGGTGGAAATATTCTTTATTTTCTTAATAAAAACCCTTCACCGAAAGAGAAAACAATGACATTTTGGTGACATTCTCTTCGCCTTGATCCTAATGTTTTCCATTCTTCTGGTCCAGTGTAAGGAGATGATGAAAGACCGGGGAGATGCATCGATTAGGAGACATTTAAAAGTGAGAGATGAAAAACATTGCCGCAAATGACAGCTGTCTAATGGGAGTTGCTTATCAGCACGATGTCATATCTACATATGTCTCATGGTCCTTAAGGGTCTCTCTATTCAAGCTGCCTAATGTTAATGGAGAAACATGCAGAAGGAGACATCAGGAGAGAGGAGGTGAATGATCTACATGGGGCTACTGAAGTGTAGGTGAGCTCTTCTTTTCATGGAGGGTGGGGAGTGCTGCATCCCTCTTTGATGATCTGTATTTACCCTGGCCGGGGCAGATTGGCTTGTCAGTGCCCCCAAGTTAACTATCACACAGACACCTTCACCAATAGTCCTCCCCCGTCATATCCCATTAAGGCCGTCACTAAATATTGCAAGCATGAGTTTGCCGCTGATAAAGGTACTTTTAAAGAAAAGAAGTTCACATACTGCGTAGCGTCTTGCTGAAAATTTTGTTTTCCGCTAAGCAACTTCCCTAATTTTGTCCAGTCCTTTATATGCGCCTACGTGAGCAGGTTGCAGGATGCAGTAACGGATAAGAGGCAGAGCAAAATAAACTTTACTATAACAGGGGTATACGCGCAGGGAGGAGAGAAGGTATAGACAGGTGGTATTAACACTTTTGTTATACCGATGGAGGGAGTGAGGGCAACAATGTTCAACAGTAGAAAAACGTATCGGTCTGGCGGCTTCAGAGTGATGAGTCTCAGATGCACATGGTGGTGCCGACACGGTCAGCACGTGATGGAAACGATGCAGGCCTGTAGGTGTTGATGTACCGGTTCCTGGAGATGGCGGTGAGTCCTTGATGTCTGTCCCGGGGTCCTGAGTAACAGGGAGAAGAGCAGTCTTTCACACTGCCGGGCCGGAGAGAGCCCGGCAGAAGCAAGCGGGTGAGTAAGGGTACAGTTCTCGATAAGTCACCCGGTTTCTTTCAGGCGGCACGCATGCGTTATACGGTGGCCCGTGATGTTGAGTAACCTGAGCAGTGGGGGCCAACGGGCAGAAAATGGTTCTCCTGTCGCAGTCTTTGTAGGGAGCAGCCGGGACAATGTAGCACGGTCCTGCGTTGTCACGGTGCTCAGAGGGTGGAGCATCTAAATGCTGCGCGCTGCATCTTCCTGCCAAGTCTCTCTTCCATTTCGCGAGCTCAGCCCTTTTTATCCTTATGCCGCCCCCTGCTGTCGAGTGCAAAGGTGGGTCCCAGTCTCTAACCTTTCCCCCAAATAACAAAGGTGACAGTCCCGACAGTTTCGGCCCCGCCACGGAACCCGTTAATGTTCTTACATAGTACAATAACTCATTCATGACCCCCACCATGTACATTATGACGTCAGCACAACACCACCCCAATATAATGCAGTCAAATGTTTTATTGCTCCATAGTACATTCTCCCCACACTCAGTATGATGCCTCCACAGCACCACCACAAAGTATGATGGCTCCACATCTTCCCATACACAGTATGATACCCTCAGTTTGATGACAATGCAGTAATCCCCCAATACATACACAGTATAATGTCCCCAGAGCACTCCTACATAATATAATGCCCACAAAGTATGATACCCACACAGCACCCCACATAGTATAATGTCCTCACACAGCTTGATGCCACATTAGTACATTCTACCACATACTTTTACACTATAATGCCCCACATAGTGTGATGCCCTCAAACAGTTTAATGCCCATGTTGTTGAGTTGCCCGCCAGGGCCGTGGGGTACTCCGTACCGGGTCCGGTGTTCACAGGTGGATATCACGGTGGCGACCCGGTCCATAACCCTGGGCATCCATGTAAAAGGGATAATTGAATAAAGTTTATGTTCGTGATGCCACCTGTGGAATTAGGTCAGTGGGGACCGACACTGCTATAAAGGGATCCTCTGGGGTGATGTTATGGCAGCTAGATGGTATAACTTCCCACAGGTGAAGTGTATCCCCAGGGCTCCTGGTGTGTAGATGGAAGATGGTGAGTGGCGCAGTAAAGAACGAGGACACAGGTTTGCAGTCTCTTTACTTGGTCTACTGAAGTCTTCAGGCAGCCACAGTCCAGGGTACCAGATCACAGGGCAGGCAGGGTCCGGCCGGCTTGGAAGCGAATCCAGAGTCCCCTTTACCAGGTGGAGTTAAAAGCCTTCCTCTAGCGCGGTGGTGTTGTAGTCCCTTACTGCCTATGGCTTCAGATAAGGTCCACACAGTTCTCTCTGTCCCCCATATAAGATAGGACAATACCTGTATGACAGGAAACTCAAGCCTTTTTACAGGGACTCCATCACGCCCCGGGCTCTATGTCTTACTGTGTCTTCAGGTATGTGTGGCGGACAGGTAACTTGCAGTTCAGCTGTCCTGCCGGTCTCTGCTGTAAGTCGTAGAGTCCCTTACAACCTCGGTGTTCCGGCTACCGGTTATCTGCGCTTCAGAGAGAGGCAGCTCGTTTGCAGCTGGTCTCCTCTGATATCACTCTCCTGTGCTTCGCTCTCCTGCATGCTCACTGATCGATGTTCTTTTCTTCTTAATTCTCTTTCTTTAGGAGCTGTAGCGACTCTGGCTACACAGCTCCTTCAGTCCTTCCAACACTCCATGTCTGACTGCTTCCTCCTCTGTCCTCTCACAGAATTTAACTTCCCTCCAAATATATCTTCATATGCAGGGGAGTCACCTAGAAATAGGATCTAAAGCTCCCACTCGTGGCCTGGAGTATGAACATGTTGTGTGTATGGTGATTACCTGATAAAAGATATCCTTCATTGCTTCCAAACGTAACATCACTTGCCCCGTGAGGAAAGCAATGCCACTGTGATGACCAGGACCCTGGGGCGCCACATTGTAATCCCCACAGCACCTCTGCAAAACATAATGCCTCCACATCTCACATACAGTAAGGTGCTCCCCACACAGTATGATGCCCTCATAACTCCTATACATAATATAATGCTCTCCAAACATTATAACGCCCCCACAATCCCACACACATTATGATGCCTCCCATAGCACCCCCACACAGTATGATGCCCCCACTGTCCCCCCAAACCCAGTATAATGAGCCCGTCAGTCCCCTCCCACACACATTATGATGCTACCTCAACACAGTATGATGCCCCAGAGTACTCCCCATACAGTGTAAGCCCCCACACAGTGTGATGCAAGCACACTCACCCCCACACAGTACATTCCTCCCACAAATCAAATGATGCCTCTAGGGCACCCCCCCCTCGTTTAATGCCATCAAATGTTTTAATGCCAATGTGGTACATTCTCTCTCACACATAGTATGATAGCCCCACACAGTATGAGGCCTCCACACGTTCCCATACACACATAACTGTCTATGTTAGAGCATATGGCCACTTTGTAGATTAGATGGCATGTATCTGGCTGGCACATATTGGAGGCACGCGTCTGCACTGTGTATTGATGTAGATATGATAGGGTCGCAACGGGCGTAGCTATAGGGTAGGCCCGGATATTACAGGGGTTTGGAAGTAGTAGGCCGGGAAATGGTTGTTAAGGGGTGTTGGGTTAGAGGTCAGGTCACATTGGTTGAGACTCACTATAGGATTGGGTACGAAGTTGTGGGATGTGGTGGGGAAAGAAGTTTGAATGTACCTTGAAAAGAAGAGGAGGATCCAGGACCATCATTTTCTCTGTGGACATTCCTCCCACCCATCCTTATGTTATTTCCTCGTTTTTGCTAACATTATAAACTCTGGCGGTGGTGTTTTAGGGTTTTGTATTGTTTTATTTCTCATAGCAGCAGGAGGTGACGAGGTCATGGATGGTCTTGGTTAATGGGGTAGGGTCACATTGGAGGTATGTTGACCCTTGAGTTATGTTTTGGTTCCTGCTTGGACGGTTCCCGGGGAACAAGTAAAAATTGTAGAGGGGACAGTACCATGACATTTGTCAACCCTGAGTAGGAGCAGTGGAGGCAATCCCTGCATGTGTTGTGGCTGTCAAACAGCCGTGAGACATGCAAACGCGGGGACCCGAACATATTATTCGAGCACACCGAAGACACTCAATAGCACCCGAGCATGCTGAGATAACACCTTATCCGATCACGTTCGCTCATCACTAGTTGACATGTGTCTGCTCATTCATCCATATGAAAGTTGTCACATGTGTGTGTAGAACTGTATAAAAACCTGGGGAATAAAAAAACTTTAAACCATTTTCCTTACAGCCAACAGATGTTTGCATATTTTCCAATGACTGAAGAATATAAATTATTTGCTAGAAAAGAACAACAGCAAAGATGAATGATTCTTCTATGCCTGAGGAGAATAAGGCAGGAATCACATTATATATTACAGAATGGCAGAAACCGTTCTGTATGTTCTGTGCAATTACATACCAACTCCGCCACCCTGTGGTAAATATGCTGAATTGCACTTGAAATAATCAGGCATACAGGTATAAAATGTTATAGCATTGTAACCAAATTCTCAAATGGGGTGTTAATAATGTTAAATAATTTTTTAGTTTGGTAAAAAATCCAGCATGAGTCCGCAGTGCTAAATTAAATAAAAGAGTAACAAGGGCCACCTAAAATGAATTAATATCCTATGTAATAACCCCAAATTTCTATTGTGAGCCCTACCTTTCCTGGCGATGAAGTGAGAGAGCTTCAGCTCTCATTTCCTGTGGATAAATGTGATTTGTCTGAGAGGAGAGAGGAGTCAACACTGATTGGCCACAGTGATAGTGTGACATATCAATGTCTCCCTATCCCCTGGAGAGCCTGTGCTGACACAGCTGATTGGCCACCGTGATAGCATGACATAACAATGTAACACAATCATCGGGAGAGCCAGTGCTGACACTGCTGATTGGCCACAGTGATAGCATGATATAACAATGTAACACAATCATCGGGAGAGCCAGTGCTGACACTGCTGATTGGCCACAGTGATAGCATGAGATAACAGTGTCATGCTATCCCCGGGAGAGCCAGTGCTGACACTGTTCATTGGCCACAGTGATAGCATGACATAACAATGTCATGCTATCCCCGGGAGAGCCAGTGATGACACCATTGATTGGACATACCAATAGATCACAGACTGCACATGAGTTAACAGTGTGATGCAGCAGCAAAAAAGGCAAACACAGTTCTAAGATGTATTAAGAGAAGCATAGAGTCTAAATCACATGAAGTAATTGTACCCTCTACTCCTCTTTGGTCAGACCTCATCTGGAATATTGTGTCCAGTTTTGGGCACCACAATAAAGAAAAAGACATTGTAAAACTGGAGCAAGTTCAGAGAAGAGCGACCAGGATGGTGAGTGAACTGCAAAGTATGTCCTATGAGGAACGGTTAAAGGATCTGGGAATATTTAACTTGCAAAAAAAAAAGCTAAGAGGAGACTTAATAGCTGTGTACAAATATCTGAGGGGCTGTCACATTGTAGAGGGATCATTATTCTCATTTGCACATGAAAACACAAGAAGCAATGGAACGAAACTGTAAGGGAGAAGAGACAGATTAGATGTTAGCAAAAACTTTTTGACAGTGAGGGTGATCACTGAGTTGAACAGGCGGCCACAAGAGGTGGTGAGTTCTCCTTCAATGGAAGTCTTCAAACAGAGGCTGGACAGACATCTGTCTGGGATGGTTCAGTGAATCCTGCTTTGAGCAGATGGTTGGACCAGACGACCCAGGAGGTCCTTCCACCTCTAACATGCTATGAATCAAAGTAGTACTGTGTAGTGTATTTATATAGAATAATACAGATACTAAATAATAATAATAATCTTTATTTTTATATAGCGCTAACATATTCCGCAGCGCTTTACAGGTTGCACACATTATCATCACTGTCCCCATTGGGGCTCACAATCTAAATTCCCTATCAGTATGTCTTTGGAATGTGGGAGGAAACTGGAGAACCCTGGGGAGAAACCCACGCAAACACGGAGAGAACATACAAATTCTTTGCAGATGTTGTCCTTAGTGGGGTTTGAACCCACTTAAAAGTACATCCAGTATACATGACAGGAGAAGTAGTAATGTGTTACTGTAGAGACTATACAGGCCAGGAGGAGTGGTGCTGTGCAGTGTATATATACAGGACAGGAGGAGTGGTACTGTACAGTGTATATATACAGGACAGGAGGAGTGGTACTGTGCAGTGTATATATACAGGACAGGAGAAGTGGTACTGTGCAGTGTATATATACAGGACAGGAGAAGTGGTACTGTGCAGTGTATATATACAGGCCAGGAGGAGTGGTGCTGTGCAGTGTATATATACAGGAGGAGTGGTACTGTGCAGTGTATATATACAGGACAGGAGAAGTGGTACTGTGCAGTGTATATATACAGGACAGGAGGAGTGGTACTGTGCAGTGTATATATACAGGACAGGAGATATGGTAATGTGCAGTGTATATATACAGGACAGGAGGAGCAGTAGTGTGCAGTGTATATATACAGGACAGGAGGAGTGGTACTGTGCAGTGTATATATACAGGCCAGGAGGAGTGGTGCTGTGCAGTGTATATATACAGGACAGGAGTGGTACTGTGCAGTGTATATATACAGGACAGGAGAAGTGGTACTGTGCAGTGTATATATACAGGACAGGAGGAGTGGTACTGTGCAGTGTATATATACAGGAGGAGTGGTACTGTGCAGTGTATATATACAGGACAGGAGGAGTGGTAATGTGCAGTGTATATATACAGGACAGGAGGAGTGGTACTGTGCAGTGTATATATACAGGAGGAGTGGTACTGTGCAGTGTATATATACAGGACAGGAGGAGTGGTACTGTGCGGTGTATATATACAGGACAGGAGGACTGGTGCTGTGCAGTGTATATATACAGGACAGGAGAAGTGGTACTGCGCAGTGCATACATACAGGACAGGAGGAGTGGTACTGTGCAGTGTATATATACAGGACAGGAGGAGTGGTACTGTGCAGTGTATATATACAGGACAGTAGAAGTGGTACTGTGCAGTGTACATATACAGGACAATAGAAGTGGTGCTGTGCAGTGTACATATACAGGACAGTAGAAGTGGTACTGTGCAGTGTATATATACAGGACAGGAGGAGTGGTACTGTGCAGTGTATATATACAGGACAGGAGAAGTGGTACTGTGCAGTGTATATATACAGGACAGGAGAAGTGGTACTGCGCAGTGCATACATACAGGACAGGAGGAGTGGTACTGTGCAGTGTATATATACAGGACAGGAGAAGTGGTACTGTGCAGTGTATATATACAGGACAGGAGGAGTGGTACTGTGCAGTGTATATATACAGGACAGGAGGAGTGGTACTGTGCAGTGTATATATACAGGACAGGAGGAGTGGTACTGTGCAGTGTATATATACAGGACAGGAGGCGTGGTACTGTGCAGTGTATATATACAGGACAGGAGGAGTGGTACTGTGCAGTGTATATATACAGGACAGGAGGAGTGGTACTGTGCAGTGTATATATACAGGACAGGAGGAGTGGTACTGTGCAGTGTATATATACAGGACAGGAGGAGTGGTACTGTGCAGTGTATATATACAGGAGGAGTGGTACTGTGCAGTGTATATATACAGGACAGGAGGAGTGGTACTGTGCAGTGTATATATACAGGACAGGAGGAGTGGTACTGTGCAGTGTATATATACAGGACAGGAGGAGTGGTACTGTGCAGTGTATATATACAGGACAGGAGGAGTGGTACTGTGCAGTGTATATATACAGGACAGGAGGAGTGGTACTGTGCAGTGTATATATACAGGACAGTAGAAGTGGTACTGTGCAGTGTACATATACAGGACAATAGAAGTGGTGCTGTGCAGTGTACATATACAGGACAGTAGAAGTGGTACTGTGCAGTGTATATATACAGGACAGGAGGAGTGGTACTGTGCAGTGTATATATACAGGACAGGAGGAGTGGTACTGTGTAGTGTATATATACGGGACAGTAGAAGTGGTACTGTGCAGTGTACAGTATATATATATACAGGACAGTAGAAGTGGTACTGTGCAGTGTATATATACAGGACAGGAGGAGTGGTACTGTGCAGTGTATATATACAGGACAGGAGGAGTGGTACTGTGCAGTGTATATATACAGGACAGTAGAAGTGGTACTGTGCAGTGTATATATACAGGACAGGAGGAGTGGTACTGTGCAGTGTATATACACAGGACAGGAGGAGTGGTACTGTGCAGTGTATATACAGGCCAGGAGGAGTGGTACTGTGCAGTGTATATATACGGGACAGTAGAAGTGGTACTGTGCAGTTTACAGTATATATATACAGGACAGTAGAAGTGGTACTGTGCAGTGTATATATACAGGACAGGAGGAGTGGTACTGTGCAGTGTATATACAGGACAGGAGGAGTGGTACTGTGCAGTGTATATATACAGGACAGGAGAAGTGGTACTGTACAGTGTATATATACAGGACAGGAGGAGTGGTACTGTGCAGTGTATATATACAGCACAGTAGAAGTGGTACTGTGCAGTGTATATATACAGGACAGGAGAAGTGGTACTGTGCAGTGTATATACAGGACATGAGGAGTGGTACTGTGCAGTGTATATATACAGGACAGGAGGAGTGGTACTGTGCAGTGTATATATACAGGACAGGAGGAGTGGTGCTGTGCAGTGTATATATACAGGACTGGAGAAGTGGTACTGTGCAGTGTATATATACAGGACAGGAGGAGTGGTACTGTGCAGTGTATATATACAGGCCAGGAGGAGTGGTGCTGTGTAGTGTATATATACAGGACAGGAGGAGTGGCACTGTGCAGTGTATATATACAGGACAGGAGGAGTGGTACTGTGCGGTGTATATGTACAGGACAGGAGGAGCAGTAGTGTGCAGTGTATATATACAGGACAGGAGGAGCGGTAGTGTGCAGTGTATATATACAGGCCAGGAGGAGTGGTGCTGTGCAGTGTATATATACAGGACAGGAGGAGTGGTACTGTGCAGTGTATATATACAGGACAGGAGGAGCGGTAGTGTGCAGTGTATATATACAGGACAGGAGGAGTGGTGCTGTGCAGTGTATATATACAGGACAGGAGAAGTGGTACTGTGCAGTGTATATATACAGGCCAGGAGGAGTGGTACTGTGCAGTGTATATATACAGGACAGGAGGAGTGGTACTGAGCAGTGTATATATACAGGACAGTAGAAGTGGTACTGTGCAGTGTACAGTATATATATACAGGACAGTAGAAGTGGTACTGTGCAGTGTATATATACAGGACAGGAGGAGTGGCACTGTGCAGTGTATATATACAGGACAGGAGGAGTGGTGCTGTGCAGTGTATATATACAGGACAGGAGAAGTGGTACTGTGCAGTGTATATATACAGGACAGGAGAAGTGGTACTGTGCAGTGTATATATACAGGAGGAGTGGTACTGTGCAGTGTATATATACAGGAGGAGTGGTACTGTGCAGTGTATATATACAGGACAGGAGGAGTAGTACAGTGCAGTGTATATATACAGAACAGGAGAAGTGGCACTGTGCAGTGTATATATACAGGACAGGAGGAGTGGTACTGTGCAGTGTATATATGCAGGACAGGAGGAGTGGTACTGTGCAGTGTATATATACAGGACAGGAGGAGTGGTACTGTGCAGTGTATATATACAGGCCAGGAGGAGTGGTGCTGTGTAGTGTATATATACAGGACAGGAGTGGTACTGTGCAGTGTATATATACAGGACAGGAGAAGTGGCACTGTGCAGTGTATATATACAGGCCAGGAGGAGAGGTGCTGTGCGGTGTATATATACAGGACAGGATGAGTGGTACTGTGCAGTGTATATATACAGGACAGGAGTAGCGGTACTGTGCGGTGTATATATACAGGACAGGAGGAGTGGTAGTGTGCAGTGTACACTCACCGGCCACTTTATTAGGTACACCATGCTAGTAACGGGTTGGACCCCCTTTTGCCTTCAGAACTGCCTCAATTCTTCGTGGCATAGATTCAACAAGGTGCTGGAAGCATTCCTCAGAGATTTTGGTCCATATTGACATGATGGCATCACACAGTTGCCGCAGATTTGTCGGCTGCACATCCCAAAGATGCTCCATACAAGGCAGGATGGATCCATGCTTTCATGTTGTTTACGCCAAATTCTGACCCTACCATCCAAATGTCGCAGCAGAAATCGAGACTCATCAGACCAAGCAACGTTTTTCCAATCTTCTACTGTCCAATTTCGATGAGCTTGTACAAATTGTAGCCTCAGTTTCCTGTTCTTAGCTGAAAGGAGTGGTACCCGGTGTGGTCTTCTGCTGCTGTAGCCCATCTGCCTCAAAGTTCGACGCACGGTGCGTTCAGAGATGCTCTTAGGCCTACCTTGGTTGTAACGGGTGGCGATTTGAGTCACTGTTGCCTTTCTATCAGCTCGAACCAGTCTGCCCATTCTCCTCTGACCTCTGGCATCAACAAGGCATTTCCGCCCACAGAACTGCCGCTCACTGGATTTTTTTTCTTTTTCGGACCATTCTCTGTAAACCCTAGAGATGGTTGTGCGTGAAAATCCCAGTAGATCAGCAGTTTCTGAAATACTCAGACCAGCCCTTCTGGCACCAACAACCATGCCACGTTCAAAGGCACTCAAATCACCTTTCTTCCCCATACTGATGCTCGGTTTGAACTGCAGGAGATTGTCTTGACCATGTCTACATGCCTAAATGCACTGAGTTGCCGCCATGTGATTGGCTGATTAGAAATTAAGTGTTAACAAGAAGTTGGACAGGTGTACCTAATAAAGTGGCCAGTGAGTGTATATACAGTTAGGTCCATATATATTTGGACAGAGACAACATTTTTCTAATTTTGGTTATAGACATTACCACAATGAATTTTAAACAAAACAATTCAGATGCAGTTGAAGT
This sequence comes from Ranitomeya variabilis, assembly GCF_051348905.1. NCBI lineage: Eukaryota > Metazoa > Chordata > Amphibia > Anura > Dendrobatidae > Ranitomeya > Ranitomeya variabilis. The sequence continues at coordinate 53,306,000 of NC_135236.1, forward strand.
TCAGACTTTCAGCTTTCATTTGAGGGTATCCACATTAAAATTGGATGAAGGGTTTAGGAGTTTCAGCTCCTTAACATGTGCCACCCTGTTTTTAAAGGGACCAAAAGTAATTGGACAATTGACTCCAAGGCTATTTCATGGACAGGTGTGGGCAATCCCTTCATTATGTCATTCTGAATTAAGCAGATAAAAGGCCTGGAGTTGATTTGAGGTGTGGTGCTGCATTTGGAAGGTTTTGCTGTGAAGTAAACATGCGGTTAAAGGAGCTCTCCATGCAGGTGAAACAAGCCATCCTTAAGCTGCGAAAACAGAAAAAACCCATCCGAGAAATTGCTACAATATTAGGAGTGGCAAAATCTACAGTTTGGTACATCCTGAGAAAGAAAGAAAGCACTGGTGAACTCATCAATGCAAAAAGACCTGGGCGCCCACAGAAGACAATCGTGGTGGATGATCACAGAATAATCTCCATGGTGAAAAGAAACCCCTTCACAATAGCCAACCAAGTGACCAACACTCTCCAGGAGGTCGGCGTATCAATATCCAAATCTGCCATAAAGAGAAGACTGCATGAAAGTAACTACAGAGGGTTCACTGCACGGTGCAGCCACTCATAAGCATCAAGAATAAAATGGCTAGACTGGACTTTGCTAAAAAAAACATCTAAAAAAGCCAGCACAGTTCTGGAATAACATTCTTTAGACAGATAAAACCAAGATCAACCTCTACCAGAATGATGGAAAGAGAAAAGTATGGCGAAGGCGTGGTACAGCTCATGATCCAAAGCATACCACATCATCTAAAAGACGGCGGAGGCAGTGTGATGGCTTGGGCATGCATGGCTGCCAGTGGCACTGGGTCACTAGTGTTTATTGATGATGTGACACAGGACAGAAGCAGCCGAATGAATTCTGAGGTATTCAGAACCATACTGTGTGCTCAGATCCAGCCAAATGCAGCCAAACTGATTGGTCGTCGTTTCACACTACAGATGGACAATGACCCAAAACATAAAGCCAAAGCAACCCAGGAGTTTATTAAAGCAAAGAAGTGGAATATTCTTGAATGGCCAAGTCAGTCACCTGATCTCAACCCAATTGAGCAGCATTTCACTTGTTAAAGACTAAACTTCAGACAGAAAGGCCCACAAACAAACACCAACTGAAAACCACCGCAGTGAAGGCCTGGCAGAGCATCAAAAAGGAGGAAACACAGAGTCTGGTGATGTCCATGAGTTCAAGACTTCAGGCAGTCATTGCCAACAAAGGGTTTTCAACCAAGTACTAGAAATGAACATTTTATTTAAAATGATTGAATCTGTCCAATTACTTTTGGTCCCTTTAAAAACAGGGTGGCACATGGTAAGGAGCTGAAACTCCTAAACCCTTCATCCAATTTTAATGTGGATACCCTCAAATGAAAGCTGAAAGTCTGAACTTCAACTGCATCTGAATTGTTTTGTTTAAAATTCATTTTGGTAATGTCTATAACCAAAATTAGAAAAATGTTGTCTCTGTCCAAATATATTTGGACCTAACTGTATACAGGACAGGAGGAGCGGTAGTGTGCAGTGTATATATACAGGACAGGAGGAGTGGTACTGTGCAGTGTATATATACAGGACAGGAGAAGTGGTACTGTGCAGTGTATATATACAGGACAGGAGGAGTGGTACTGTGCAGTGTATATATACAGGACAGGAGGAGTGGTACTGTGCAGTGTATATATACAGGACAGGAGGAGTGGTACTGTGCAGTGTATATATACAGGACAGGAGGCGTGGTACTGTGCAGTGTATATATACAGGACAGGAGGAGTGGTACTGTGCAGTGTATATATACAGGACAGGAGGAGTGGTACTGTGCAGTGTATATATACAGGACAGGAGGAGTGGTACTGTGCAGTGTATATATACAGGACAGTAGAAGTGGTACTGTGCAGTGTACAGTATATATATACAGGACAGTAGAAGTGGTACTGTGCAGTGTATATATACAGGACAGGAGGAGTGGCACTGTGCAGTGTATATATACAGGACAGTAGAAGTGGTACTGTGCAGTGTACAGTATATATATACAGGACAGTAGAAGTGGTACTGTGCAGTGTATATATACAGGACAGGAGGAGTGGCACTGTGCAGTGTATATATACAGGACAGGAGGAGTGGTGCTGTGCAGTGTATATATACAGGACAGGAGAAGTGGTACTGTGCAGTGTATATATACAGGACAGGAGAAGTGGTACTGTGCAGTGTATATATACAGGAGGAGTGGTACTGTGCAGTGTATATATACAGGAGGAGTGGTACTGTGCAGTGTATATATACAGGACAGGAGGAGTAGTACAGTGCAGTGTATATATACAGAACAGGAGAAGTGGCACTGTGCAGTGTATATATACAGGACAGGAGGAGTGGTACTGTGCAGTGTATATATACAGGACAGGAGGAGTGGTACTGTGCAGTGTATATATACAGGACAGGAGGAGTGGTACTGTGCAGTGTATATATACAGGCCAGGAGGAGTGGTGCTGTGTAGTGTATATATACAGGACAGGAGAAGTGGCACTGTGCAGTGTATATATACAGGACAGGAGGAGTGGTACTGTGCAGTGTATATATACAGGACAGGAGGAGTGGTACTGTGCAGTGTATATATACAGGACAGGAGGAGTGGTACTGAGCAGTGTATATATACAGGACAGTAGAAGTGGTACTGTGCAGTGTACAGTATATATATACAGGACAGTAGAAGTGGTACTGTGCAGTGTATATATACAGGACAGGAGGAGTGGCACTGTGCAGTGTATATATACAGGACAGGAGTGGTGCTGTGCAGTGTATATATACAGGACAGGAGAAGTGGTACTGTGCAGTGTATATATACAGGACAGGAGAAGTGGTACTGTGCAGTGTATATATACAGGAGGAGTGGTACTGTGCAGTGTATATATACAGGAGGAGTGGTACTGTGCAGTGTATATATACAGGACAGGAGGAGTAGTACAGTGCAGTGTATATATACAGAACAGGAGAAGTGGCACTGTGCAGTGTATATATACAGGACAGGAGGAGTGGTACTGTGCAGTGTATATATGCAGGACAGGAGGAGTGGTACTGTGCAGTGTATATATACAGGACAGGAGGAGTGGTACTGTGCAGTGTATATATACAGGCCAGGAGGAGTGGTGCTGTGTAGTGTATATATACAGGACAGGAGGAGTGGCACTGTGCAGTGTATATATACAGGACAGGAGTAGCGGTACTGTGCGGTGTATATATACAGGACAGGAGGAGCGGTAGTGTGCAGTGTATATATACAGGACAGGAGGAGTGGTACTGTGCAGTGTATATATACAGGACAGGAGAAGTGGTACTGTGCAGTGTATATATACAGGACAGGAGTAGCGGTGCTGTGCGGTGTATATATACAGGACAGGAGGAGCGGTAGTGTGCAGTGTATATATACAGGACAGGAGTAGCGGTACTGTGCGGTGTATATATACAGGACAGGAGGAGCGGTAGTGTGCAGTGTATATATACAGGACAGGAGGAGTGGTACTGTGCAGTGTATATATACAGGACAGGAGAAGTGGTACTGTGCAGTGTATATATACAGGACAGGAGGAGTGGTACTGTGCAGTGTATATATACAGGACAGGAGGAGTGGTACTGTGCAGTGTATATATACAGGACAGGAGGCGTGGTACTGTGCAGTGTATATATACAGGACAGGAGGAGTGGTACTGTGCAGTGTATATATACAGGAGGAGTGGTACTGTGCAGTGTATATATACAGGACAGGAGGAGTGGTACTGTGCAGTGTATATATACAGGGGAGAGGTACTGTGTAGTGTATATATCCAGGACAGGAGGAGTGGTACTGTGCAGTGTATATATACAGGACAGGAGGAGTGGTACTGTGCAGTGTATATATACAGGACAGTAGAAGTGGTACTGTGCAGTGTACAGTATATATATACAGGACAGTAGAAGTGGTACTGTGCAGTGTATATATACAGGACAGGAGGAGTGGCACTGTGCAGTGTATATATACAGGACAGTAGAAGTGGTACTGTGCAGTGTACAGTATATATATACAGGACAGTAGAAGTGGTACTGTGCAGTGTATATATACAGGACAGGAGGAGTGGCACTGTGCAGTGTATATATACAGGACAGGAGGAGTGGTGCTGTGCAGTGTATATATACAGGACAGGAGAAGTGGTACTGTGCAGTGTATATATACAGGACAGGAGAAGTGGTACTGTGCAGTGTATATATACAGGAGGAGTGGTACTGTGCAGTGTATATATACAGGAGGAGTGGTACTGTGCAGTGTATATATACAGGACAGGAGGAGTAGTACAGTGCAGTGTATATATACAGAACAGGAGAAGTGGCACTGTGCAGTGTATATATACAGGACAGGAGGAGTGGTACTGTGCAGTGTATATATACAGGACAGGAGGAGTGGTACTGTGCAGTGTATATATACAGGACAGGAGGAGTGGTACTGTGCAGTGTATATATACAGGCCAGGAGGAGTGGTGCTGTGTAGTGTATATATACAGGACAGGAGAAGTGGCACTGTGCAGTGTATATATACAGGCCAGGAGGAGAGGTGCTGTGCGGTGTATATATACAGGACAGGAGGAGTGGTACTGTGCAGTGTATATATACAGGACAGGAGTAGCGGTACTGTGCGGTGTATATATACAGGACAGGAGAAGCGGTAGTGTGCAGTGTATATATACAGGACAGGAGGAGTGGTACTGTGCAGTGTATATATACAGGACAGGAGAAGTGGTACTGTGCAGTGTATATATACAGGACAGGAGGAGTGGTACTGTGCAGTGTATATATACAGGACAGGAGGAGTGGTACTGTGCAGTGTATATATACAGGACAGGAGGCGTGGTACTGTGCAGTGTATATATACAGGACAGGAGGAGTGGTACTGTGCAGTGTATATATACAGGACAGGAGGAGTGGTACTGTGCAGTGTATATATACAGGACAGGAGGAGTGGTACTGTGCAGTGTATATATACAGGACAGGAGGAGTGGTACTGTGCAGTGTATATATACAGGACAGTAGAAGTGGTACTGTGCAGTGTACATATACAGGACAATAGAAGTGGTGCTGTGCAGTGTACATATACAGGACAGTAGAAGTGGTACTGTGCAGTGTATATATACAGGACAGGAGGAGTGGTACTGTGCAGTGTATATATACAGGACAGGAGGAGTGGTACTGTGCAGTGTATATATACGGGACAGTAGAAGTGGTACTGTGCAGTGTACAGTATATATATACAGGACAGTAGAAGTGGTACTGTGCAGTGTATATATACAGGACAGGAGGAGTGGTACTGTGCAGTGTATATATACAGGACAGGAGGAGTGGTACTGTGCAGTGTATATATACAGGACAGTAGAAGTGGTACTGTGCAGTGTATATATACAGGACAGGAGGAGTGGTACTGTGCAGTGTATATATACAGGACAGGAGGAGTGGTACTGTGCAGTGTATATATACGGGACAGTAGATGTGGTACTGTGCAGTGTACAGTATATATATACAGGACAGTAGAAGTGGTACTGTGCAGTGTATATATACAGGACAGGAGGAGTGGTACTGTGTAGTGTATATATACAGGACAGGAGGAGTGGCACTGTGCAGTGTATATATACAGGACAGGAGTAGCGGTACTGTGCGGTGTATATATACAGGACAGGAGGAGCGGTAGTGTGCAGTGTATATATACAGGACAGGAGGAGTGGTACTGTGCAGTGTATATATACAGGACAGGAGAAGTGGTACTGTGCAGTGTATATATACAGGACAGGAGTAGCGGTGCTGTGCGGTGTATATATACAGGACAGGAGGAGCGGTAGTGTGCAGTGTATATATACAGGACAGGAGTAGCGGTACTGTGCGGTGTATATATACAGGACAGGAGGAGCGGTAGTGTGCAGTGTATATATACAGGACAGGAGGAGTGGTACTGTGCAGTGTATATATACAGGACAGGAGAAGTGGTACTGTGCAGTGTATATATACAGGACAGGAGGAGTGGTACTGTGCAGTGTATATATACAGGACAGGAGGAGTGGTACTGTGCAGTGTATATATACAGGACAGGAGGCGTGGTACTGTGCAGTGTATATATACAGGACAGGAGGAGTGGTACTGTGCAGTGTATATATACAGGAGGAGTGGTACTGTGCAGTGTATATATACAGGACAGGAGGAGTGGTACTGTGCAGTGTATATATACAGGGGAGAGGTACTGTGTAGTGTATATATCCAGGACAGGAGGAGTGGTACTGTGCAGTGTATATATACAGGACAGGAGGAGTGGTACTGTGCAGTGTATATATACAGGACAGTAGAAGTGGTACTGTGCAGTGTACAGTATATATATACAGGACAGTAGAAGTGGTACTGTGCAGTGTATATATACAGGACAGGAGGAGTGGCACTGTGCAGTGTATATATACAGGACAGTAGAAGTGGTACTGTGCAGTGTACAGTATATATATACAGGACAGTAGAAGTGGTACTGTGCAGTGTATATATACAGGACAGGAGGAGTGGCACTGTGCAGTGTATATATACAGGACAGGAGGAGTGGTGCTGTGCAGTGTATATATACAGGACAGGAGAAGTGGTACTGTGCAGTGTATATATACAGGACAGGAGAAGTGGTACTGTGCAGTGTATATATACAGGAGGAGTGGTACTGTGCAGTGTATATATACAGGAGGAGTGGTACTGTGCAGTGTATATATACAGGACAGGAGGAGTAGTACAGTGCAGTGTATATATACAGAACAGGAGAAGTGGCACTGTGCAGTGTATATATACAGGACAGGAGGAGTGGTACTGTGCAGTGTATATATACAGGACAGGAGGAGTGGTACTGTGCAGTGTATATATACAGGACAGGAGGAGTGGTACTGTGCAGTGTATATATACAGGCCAGGAGGAGTGGTGCTGTGTAGTGTATATATACAGGACAGGAGAAGTGGCACTGTGCAGTGTATATATACAGGCCAGGAGGAGAGGTGCTGTGCGGTGTATATATACAGGACAGGAGGAGTGGTACTGTGCAGTGTATATATACAGGACAGGAGTAGCGGTACTGTGCGGTGTATATATACAGGACAGGAGAAGCGGTAGTGTGCAGTGTATATATACAGGACAGGAGGAGTGGTACTGTGCAGTGTATATATACAGGACAGGAGAAGTGGTACTGTGCAGTGTATATATACAGGACAGGAGGAGTGGTACTGTGCAGTGTATATATACAGGACAGGAGGAGTGGTACTGTGCAGTGTATATATACAGGACAGGAGGCGTGGTACTGTGCAGTGTATATATACAGGACAGGAGGAGTGGTACTGTGCAGTGTATATATACAGGACAGGAGGAGTGGTACTGTGCAGTGTATATATACAGGACAGGAGGAGTGGTACTGTGCAGTGTATATATACAGGACAGGAGGAGTGGTACTGTGCAGTGTATATATACAGGACAGTAGAAGTGGTACTGTGCAGTGTACATATACAGGACAATAGAAGTGGTGCTGTGCAGTGTACATATACAGGACAGTAGAAGTGGTACTGTGCAGTGTATATATACAGGACAGGAGGAGTGGTACTGTGCAGTGTATATATACAGGACAGGAGGAGTGGTACTGTGCAGTGTATATATACGGGACAGTAGAAGTGGTACTGTGCAGTGTACAGTATATATATACAGGACAGTAGAAGTGGTACTGTGCAGTGTATATATACAGGACAGGAGGAGTGGTACTGTGCAGTGTATATATACAGGACAGGAGGAGTGGTACTGTGCAGTGTATATATACAGGACAGTAGAAGTGGTACTGTGCAGTGTATATATACAGGACAGGAGGAGTGGTACTGTGCAGTGTATATATACAGGACAGGAGGAGTGGTACTGTGCAGTGTATATATACGGGACAGTAGATGTGGTACTGTGCAGTGTACAGTATATATATACAGGACAGTAGAAGTGGTACTGTGCAGTGTATATATACAGGACAGGAGGAGTGGTACTGTGCAGTGTATATACAGGACAGGAGGAGTGGTACTGTGCAGTGTATATATACAGGACAGGAGAAGTGGTACTGTGAAGTGTATATATACAGGACAGGAGAAGTGGTACTGTGCAGTGTATATACAGGACAGGAGGAGTGGTACTGTGCAGTGTATATATACAGGACAGGAGGAGTGGTACTGTGCAGTGTATATACAGGACAGGAGGAGTGGTACTGTGCAGTGTATATATACAGGACAGGAGGAGTGGTACTGTGCAGTGTATATATACAGGACAGGAGGAGTGGTGCTGTGCAGTGTATATATACAGGACTGGAGAAGTGGTACTGTGCAGTGTATATATACAGGACAGGAGGAGTGGTACTGTGCAGTGTATATATACAGGACAGGAGGAGCGGTAGTGTGCAGTGTATATATACAGGCCAGGAGGAGTGGTGCTGTGCAGTGTATATATACAGGACAGGAGGAGTGGTACTGTGCAGTGTATATATACAGGACAGGAGGAGTGGTACTGTGCATTGTATATATACAGGACAGGATGAGCGGTAGTGTGCAGTGTATATATACAGGACAGTAGAAGTGGTACTGTGCAGTGTACATATACAGGACAATAGAAGTGGTGCTGTGCAGTGTACATATACAGGACAGTAGAAGTGGTACTGTGCAGTGTATATATACAGGACAGGAGGAGTGGTACTGTGCAGTGTATATATACAGGACAGGAGGAGTGGTACTGTGCAGTGTATATATACGGGACAGTAGAAGTGGTACTGTGCAGTGTACAGTATATATATACAGGACAGTAGAAGTGGTACTGTGCAGTGTATATATACAGGACAGGAGGAGTGGTACTGTGCAGTGTATATATACAGGACAGGAGGAGTGGTACTGTGCAGTGTATATATACAGGACAGTAGAAGTGGTACTGTGCAGTGTATATATACAGGACAGGAGGAGTGGTACTGTGCAATGTATATATACAGGACAGGAGGAGTGGTACTGTGCAGTGTATATATACGGGACAGTAGAAGTGGTACTGTGCAGTGTACAGTATATATATACAGGACAGTAGAAGTGGTACTGTGCAGTGTATATATACAGGACAGGAGGAGTGGTACTGTGCAGTGTATATACAGGACAGGAGGAGTGGTACTGTGCAGTGTATATATACAGGACAGGAGAAGTGGTACTGTGAAGTGTATATATACAGGACAGGAGAAGTGGTACTGTGCAGTGTATATACAGGACAGGAGGAGTGGTACTGTGCAGTGTATATATACAGGACAGGAGGAGTGGTACTGTGCAGTGTATATATACAGGACAGGAGGAGTGGTGCTGTGCAGTGTATATATACAGGACTGGAGAAGTGGTACTGTGCAGTGTATATATACAGGACAGGAGGAGTGGTACTGTGCAGTGTATATATACAGGACAGGAGGAGCGGTAGTGTGCAGTGTATATATACAGGCCAGGAGGAGTGGTGCTGTGCAGTGTATATATACAGGACAGGAGGAGTGGTACTGTGCAGTGTATATATACAGGACAGGAGGAGTGGTACTGTGCATTGTATATATACAGGACAGGAGGAGCGGTAGTGTGCAGTGTATATATACAGGACAGGAGGAGTGGTGCTGTGCAGTGTATATATACAGGACAGGAGAAGTGGTACTGTGCAGTGTATATATACAGGCCAGGAGGAGTGGTACTGTGCAGTGTATATATACAGGACAGGAGGAGTGGTACTGTGCAGTGTATATATACAGGACAGGAGGAGTGGTACTGTGCAGTGTATATATACAGGACAGTAGAAGTGGTACTGTGCAGTGTACAGTATATATATATACAGGACAGTAGAAGTGGTACTGTGCAGTGTATATATACAGGACAGGAGGAGTGGCACTGTGCAGTGTATATATACAGGACAGGAGGAGTGGTGCTGTGCAGTGTATATATACAGGACAGGAGAAGTGGTACTGTGCAGTGTATATATACAGTACAGGAGAAGTGGTACTGTGCAGTGTATATATACAGGAGGAGTGGTACTGTGCAGTGTATATATACAGGAGGAGTGGTACTGTGCAGTGTATATATACAGGACAGGAGGAGTGGTACTGTGCAGTGTATATATACAGGACAGGAGGAGTGGTACTGTGCAGTGTATATATACAGGACAGGAGGAGTGGTACTGTGCAGTGTATATATACAGGCCAGGAGGAGTGGTGCTGTGTAGTGTATATATACAGGACAGGAGAAGTGGCACTGTGCAGTGTATATATACAGGCCAGGAGGAGAGGTGCTGTGCGGTGTATATATACAGGACAGGAGGAATGGTACTGTGCAGTGTATATATACAGGACAGGAGTAGTGGTACTGTGCAGTGTATATATACAGGAGGAGTGGTACTGTGCAGTGTATATATACAGGAGGAGTGGTACTGTGCAGTGTATATATACAGGACAGGAGTAGCGGTACTGTGCGGTGTATATATACAGGACAGGAGGAGCGGTAGTGTGCAGTGTATATATACAGGACAGGAGGAGCGGTAGTGTGCAGTGTATATATACAGGACAGGAGAAGTGGCACTGTGCAGTGTATATATACAGGACAGGAGGAGTGGTGCTGTGCAGTGTATATATACAGGACAGGAGGAGTGGTACTGTGCAGTGTATATATATATACAGGACAGGAGGAGTGGTACTGTGCAGTGTATATATACAGGACAGGAGGAGTGGTACTGTGCAGTGTATATATACAGGACAGGAGGAGTGGTATTGTGCAGTGTATATATACAGGACAGGAGGAGTGGTACTGTGCAGACTATATATACAGGACAGGAGGAGTGGTACTGTGCAGTGTATATATACAGGACAGGAGGAGCGGTACTGTGCAGTGTATATATACAGGACAGTAGGAGTGGTACTGTGCAGTGTATATATACAGGACAGGAGTAGTGGTACTGTGCAGTGTATATATACAGGAGGAGTGGTACTGTGCAGTGTATATATACAGGACAGGAGGAGTGGTACTGTGCGGTGTATATATACAGGACAGGAGGACTGGTGCTGTGCAGTGTATATACAGGACAGGAGGAGTGGTGCTGTGCAGTGTATATATACAGGACAGTAGAAGTGGTACTGTGCAGTGTATATATACAGGACAGGAGAAGTGGTACTGTGCAGTGTATATATACAGGACAGGAGGAGTGGTACTGTGCAGTGTATATATACAGGACAGTAGAAGTGGTACTGTGCAGTGTATATATACAGGACAGTAGGAGTGGTACTGTGCAGTGTATATATACAGGACAGGAGGAGTGGTACTGTGCAGTGTATATATACAGGACAGGAGGAGTGGTACTGTGCAGTGTACATATACAGGACAGTAGAAGTGGTACTGTGCAGTGTATATATACAGGACAGGAGGAGTGGTACTGTGCAGTGTATATATATAGGACAGGAGGAGTGGTACTGTGCAGTGTATATATACAGGACAGGAGGAGTGGTACTGTGCAGTGTATATATACAGGACAGAAGAAGTGGTACTGTGCAGTGTATATATACAGGACAGGAGGAGTGGTACTATGCAGTGTATATATGCAGGACAGGAGGAGTGGTATTGTGCAGTGTATATATACAGGACAGGAGGAGTGGTACTGTGCAGTGTATATATACAGGACAGGAGGAGTGGCACTGTGCAGTGTATATATACAGGACAGTAGAAGTGGTACTGTGCAGTGTACAGTATATATATATACAGGACAGTAGAAGTGGTACTGTGCAGTGTATATATACAGGACAGGAGGAGTGGTACTGTGCAGTGTATATATTCAGGACAGGAGGAGTGGTGCTGTGCAGTGTATATATACAGTAGGAGTGGTACTGTGCAGTGTATATATACAGGACAGGAGGAGTGGTACTGTGCAGTGTACATATACAGGACAGTAGAAGTGGTACTGTGCAGTGTACATATACAGGACAGTAGAAGTGGTACTGTGCAGTGTATATATACAGGACAGGAGGAGAGGTACTGTGCAGTGTATATATACAGGACAGGAGGAGTGGTACTGTGCAGTGTATATATACAGGACAGTAGGAGTGGTACTGTGCAGTGTATATATACAAGACAGGAGGAGTGGTACTGTGCAGTGTATATATACAGGACAGGAGGAGTGGTACTGTGCAGTGTGTATATATACAGGACAGGAGGAGTGGTACTGTGCAGTGTATATATACAGGACAGGAGGAGTGGTACTGTGCAGTGTATATATACAGGACAGTAGAAGTGGTACTGTGCAGTGTACAGTATATATATACAGGACAGTAGAAGTGGTACTGTGCAGTGTATATATACAGGACAGGAGGAGTGGTACTGTGCAGTGTATATATACAGGACAGGAGGAGTGGTACAGTGCAGTGTATATATACAGGACAGGAGGAGTGGTACTGTGCAGTGTATATATACAGGACAGGAAGAGTGGTACTGTGCAGTGTATATATTCAGGACAGGAGGAGTGGTGCTGTGCAGTGTATATATGCAGCGCCCCAGAGTCCTGGTCGTTGCAGTACTGATGCTCCGCCGCTAAGGGGGGCTATGGTACGTCTGATGGCACTGAAGGAGTTCATCTGACCAGGTATCACAGACACCAATACACTTCATAGTCTGGCCTCCAGGGGGAGCTAAGGGCGCTATGTATTAGGCCACTCCTCACACTCTGGTAAAACTGGGGGTTAGATAGAAAGTTAGAGAGAAGCTGACTGGCTTGGAACCAGGCAACATCCTGTGGCAGGGGGTGTTGCAGGGGAAAGATTCAGGGGGGTCCCTGTCAGGGGTGGGATCCTGACAGAGGCCTAGCTAACAGGAAAGAACGTTAAGGAACCACGCCTGCACTACATCGCGGCGGTATCTCAAGAAAGGACAAGAAGCGAGGTTTATTGTGAAGAGTAAGAGGCGAGATCACAACAAAAAGAAGATAACACCAGTAGGAGTCGTGCCGTAAGATTGAGGCAACATCCTACTGAGGCGCGTAGCCGGTGTCCAGAACGCTGAGGAAGTATTAGGCTCCAAGCAATACTTCAAACAGAGGCAGGACAGTTGATTTTAAGTTGGCTGTCTCACCAAAATCACCTAAGAAGACCTAGGGGGCAACTGTGGGAGAGGCCTTCCCGTCATATGGGTGCGTCCTATCCATATCATCTGGGGGACGGAGAAGAACATCAGAACAGACGTAAGTTGTGAGAAATAGCATCAGAAGCAGACACAACAGTTGTGAGGACTATCCCGTAGTGCTCAGCAGGGAAGTACTACAACACACAGGCGCTAGAAGGTAGGCACAGATTTCCACCTGCAAAGGGATCTCTGGAGGTGCCATCGGACCGGCCGGTCTCAGACAGCCCTGTTAACCGTACTCTGGATTGAGGACCTTGAAGCCTTCAGTAAAGAGGTAAAAAGACTGCAACTCTGTGTCCTCGTCATTTACTGCTACCTGCACCGCACATCACCATCTACACCTTTCATTGGACGCCCCTTAGCAGGGTCACGGACCGGGTCCAGCCACCGTGACAACCCCAGAACTGAGACAGAGAAGCCCGGTACCGAGTACCCCGCGGCCCTGCGTCTGTGGGCGCTCCAAATTTTGGCGTCACGAACAGGATCTACTTAAGCCTGAAGAATCAGGTCATGTGTGCCTTGGAACGGTGATTTATTGTGCTTGGACTGTGACTTATTGCAAAGACTGTGTATTGCCACCTGCCGCCAAAAGTTCCCGCCAAGACCTCCGCCATTGCAGCGCCACGGGGAGCGCAGAGGAAGAAGAAGGGCGTTGTTGTGGGTTCCGCTCTTGGGCTCCCTCCGGTGGCTGTGAGTGGCACTTTTGTGGGTTCTGCTCTTGGGCTCCCTCCGGTGGTTTTGAGTGGTATGGCTGCTTCTTGGATTTAGCATCAGCAGCTGCTTCCATTGATCGTCTTTCTGGCTCGGCTATTTTAGTCTGGCCTTATCCCTCAATCAATGCCAGTTGTCAATTGTTCCTGCTTGGAGTAACGGCTCTTTTGGATTTCCCTGACACTCTGACCTGTTCAGCAAAGATAAGTCCTTGCTTGTCCTTTTGCAGTCCACTTGTTGTGGACTTTATTGTTCAGCATATTCTATGTTTTTCTCATTTGTCCAGCTTATCAGTATGGATCTATTCAGCTAAGCTGGAAGCTCTGGGCAGCAGATTTTGCCCTCCACACCTTTAGTCAGGTGTGGAGATTTTGTATCCTCTGCGGTGGACTTTTTCTAGTTTTTATTACTGACCGCACAGTGTTTGTCCTGTACTATCTATCTAGCTAGAAGTGGCCTCCTTTGCTACATCTTGTTTCATTCTACATATGTCATTTCCCTCTCCACTCACGGTCATTATTTGTGGGGGGCTGTCCTATCCTTTGGGGGTTTTCTCTGAGGCAAGATAGCTTTCCTGTTTCTACCTTTAGGGGTAGTTAGCTCTTAGGCTGTGATGAGGTGTCTAGGGTGAGACAGGAACGTCCCACGGCTACTTCTAGTGTTATGTTAAGATCAGGAACTGCGGTCAGTATAGTTACCACCTGCTCAGAGCTAGTCGCATGTCGCTCCTAAATTACCAGTCCATAACAGTACAACTGGCCAAAAATGAGTTGAATGCATCTCAAAAGAAGGAAAAGAAAAAGAGTTCTGAGCCATTTTTTTTTCTTTAGTCTGTTTTGTCTTTTTCCTTCCTCTTAATCTCTGGGTGGTTCAGGATTTGGGCGCGGGCATGGATGTTCAGGGTTTGTTTTCTCGTGTGGATCAGCTTGCTGCAAGAGTACAGAGTATCCAAGATTATGTTGTTCAGACTCCGGCTTTAGAGCCTAGAATTCCTACTCCAGATTTGTTTTATGGGGATAGATCCAAGTTTTTGAACTTTAAAAATAACTGCAAATTGTTTTTTTGCTCTGAAACCCCGTTCCTCTGGAGATCCCATTCAGCAAGTTAAAATAGTTATTTCTCTGCTGCGTGGTGACCCTCAGGACTGGGCATTCTCCCTTGAGTCAGGGGATCCGGCATTGCTTAATGTAGATGCATTTTTTCAATCGCTCGGATTATTGTATGACGAACCTAGCTCTGTGGATCATGCGGAAAAAACCTTGTTGGCCCTGTGTCAGGGTCAGGAAGCGGCAGAATTATACTGCCAGAAATTTAGAAAATGGTCTGTGCTCACTAAATGGAATGAGGACGCTCTGGCAGCAATTTTCAGAAAGGGTCTTTCTGAAGCCCTTAAAGATGTTATGGTTGGGTTCCCCACGCCTGTTGGTTTAAGCGAATCTATGTCTCTAGCCATTCAGATTGATCGGCGCCTGCGCGAGCGCAAAGTGGTGCACCATATGGCAGCGTCCTCTGAACAGAGTCCTGAGCCTATGCAATGTGATAGGATTTTGACTAGAGCAGAACAGCGGGGATACAGATGTCAGAATGGGCTGTGTTTTTACTGTGGTGATTCTGTTCATGCTATTTCTGATTGCCCTAAGCGTATTAAGAGGGTCGCTAGATCTGTTACCATCAGTACCGTACAGCCTAATTTTCTCTTGTCTGTGACCCTGATTTGCTCATTGTCATCCTTTTCTGTCATGGCATTTGTGGATTCAGGCGCTGCCCTGAACTTAATGGACTTAGAATTCGCCAGGCGCTGTGGTTTTTCTTTGCAGCCTTTGCAGAGCCCTATTCCTTTGAGGGGTATTGATGCTACACCATTGGCCAAGAATAAACCTCAGTATTGGACTCAGCTGACCATGTGCATGGCCCCAGCACATCAGGAAGATTGCCGTTTTCTGGTGTTGCATAATTTACATGATGATGTTGTACTGGGTTTTCCATGGTTACAAGTACACAATCCAGTGCTGGATTGGAAATCTATGTCTGTGACTAGTTGGGTTGTCAAGGGGTACATAGTGACGTTCCTTTGATGTCAATTTCCTCTTCTCCCTCTTCTGATGTTCCTGAATTTTTGTCAGATTTCCAGGATGTATTTGATGAGCCCAAGTCCAGTTCCCTTCCTCCACATAGGGACTGTGATTGTACTATTGACTTGATTCCTGGCTGTAAGTTCCCTAAGGGCCGACTTTTCAATCTGTCTGTGCCAGAGCATGCCGCCATGCGGAGCTATGTTAAGGAGTCTTTGGAGAAGGGGCATATTCGGCCGTCTTCGTCACCATTGAGAGCGGGGTTCTTTTTTGTTGCCAAGAAGGATGGCTCCTTGAGACCCTGTATTGATTATCGCCTTCTTAATAAGATCACGGTCAAATTCCAATACCCTTTATGTCATGATTCCCCAATGGCATGGGAACATCAGAAACACAAAAATAACAGACTAGCTCTCGGGTGATGGAAACTCAAGCTGACCGTGACCTAAATCTACCACACAACTAACAGTAGCCAGGAAGCATTCCTACGGCTGCCTAGATGCCATGCGCCAGCCGGAGAACTAACTACGCCTGGAAGAGGAAGGAACAGACCTGGCTTACCTCTAGAGAAATTCCCCAAAGATGATAGTAGCCCCCACGTATATTAACGGTGAGTTCAGAGGAAAAGACATACACAGTATGAAGGTAGATTTAGCACAGCGAGGTCCACTTACTAGATAGAGGAAGGATACAAAAGAGGACTTCACGGTCAGCTGAAAAACCCTTTCAAAAAACCCATCCTGAAATTACTTTAAGACTCCTGTGTCAACTCATGACACAGGAGTGGCAATTTCAGTCCACAAGAGCTTCCAGTAACAGGAAATGACAAAACTGTAAACTGGACAAGAAAAACAAAACAATAAGGACAAGAGTCCACTTAGCTGATCAGCAGACTAGTAGCAGGAACATGCAACTGAATGACTCAGGTTACAATGATGACCGGCAAGGAAGTGACTGGAGAGCAAGGCTAAATAGGGAACTCCCAAAACTGATGGAAGCAGGTGAGCTGAGGCAGAAAAGCACACACAAGTCTCCAGTACCACCAGCCACCACCAGGGGAGCCAAAAAGCGGATCACAACACCTTTACCTTTGCTTTCTGATTTGTTTGCTCGGATTAAGGGGGCTAGTTGGTTTACCAAGATTGACCTTCGAGGGGCATATAATCTTGTTCGTATTAAACAGGGTGACGAATGGAAAACTGCATTTAATACGCCCGAAGGCCATTTTGAATACCTTGTGATGCCTTTCTGGCTTTCTAATGCTCCTTCTGTATTTCAGTCCTTCATGCATGATATTTTCCGCAATTATCTTGATAAATTCTTGATTGTGTATTTGGATGATATTTTGATTTTTTCCAATGATTGGGAGTCTCATGTGAAGCAGGTCAGGATGGTATTCCAGATCCTTCGTGATAATGCCTTATTTGTGAAGGGGTCTAAGTGCCTATTTGGAGTTCAGAAGGTCTCTTTTTTGGGGTTTATTTTTTCTCCTTCGTCTATAGAAATGGATCCTGTTAAGGTCCAAGCCATTCATGACTGGATTCAACCCACATCTGTGAAGAGCCTTCAGAAATTTTTGGGCTTTGCTAATTTTTATCGCCGTTTCATTGCCAACTTTTCCAGTGTGGTTAAGCCCTTGACCGATTTGACGAAGAAAGTCGCTGATGTGACGAATTGGTCCTCTGCGGCTGTTGAGGCCTTTCAGGAGCTTAAACGCCGATTTACTTCTGCTCCTGTGTTGCGTCAGCCAGATGTTTTCAGGTTGAGGTTGACGCTTCTGAGATTGGGGCAGGGGCCGTTTTGTCACAGAGGAATTCTGATGGTTCCTTGATGAAACCGTGTGCCTTCTTTTCCCGAAAGTTTTCGCCTGCGGAACGCAATTATGATGTCGGCAATCGGGAGTTGTTGGCTATGAAGTGGGCATTTGAGGAGTGGCGACATTGGCTTGAGGGAGCCAAGCACCGCATAGTGGTCTTGACCGATCATAAGAATCTGATTTACCTCGAGTCGGCCAAGCGGCTGAACGCTAGACAGGCTCGATGGTCCCTGTTTTTCTCCCGTTTCGATTTTGTGGTCTCATATCTTCCGGGATCTAAGAATGTTAAGGCGGATGCCCTCTCTAGGAGTTTTTTGCCTGATTCTCCTGGAGTTCTTGAGCCGGTTGGCATTCTTAGGGAAGGGGTGATTCTTCTGCCATCTCCCCTGATTTACGGCGGGTGCTTCAGGAATTTCAGGCTGATAAACCTGACCGCTGTCCTATGGGGAAGCTGTTTGTTCCTGATAGATGGACAAGTAAGGTAATTTCTGAGGTCCATTGTTCGGTGTTGGCCGGTCATCCTGGGATTTTTGGTACCAGAGATTTGGTTGCTAGGTCCTTTTGGTGGCCTTCCTTGTCGCGGGATGTGCGTTCTTTTGTGCAGTCCTGTGGGACTTGTGCCCGGGCTAAGCCTTGCTGTTCCCACGCTAGTGGGTTGCTTTTGCCTTTGCCGGTCCCTGAGAGGCCCTGGACGCATATTTCCATGGATTTTATTTCGGATCTTCCTGTGTCCCAGAAGATGTCTGTTATCTGGGTGGTTTGTGACCGGTTCTCTAAAATGGTCCATTTGGTACCTTTGCCTAAATTGCCTTCCTCCTCTGATTTGGTTCCATTGTTTTTTCAGCATGTGGTTCGTTTGCATGGCATTCCGGAGAATATTGTGTCTGACAGAGGTTCCCAGTTTGTCTCTAGGTTTTGGCGGGCCTTCTGTGCTAGGATGGGCATTAGTTTGTCTTTTTCTTCGGCATTCCATCCTCAGACAAATCGCCAAACCGAGCGAACTAATCAAACCTTGGAAACCTATTTGAGATGCTTTGTGTCTGCTGATCAGGATGATTGGGTGGCTTTCTTGCCGTTGGCCGAGTTTGCCCTTAATAATCGGGCCAGTTCGGCTACTTTGGTTTCGCCTTTTTTTTGTAATTTTGGTTTCCATCCTCGTTTTTCTTCAGGGCAGGTTGAGCCTTCTGATTCTCCTGGTGTGGATTCTGTGATGGACAGGTTACAGCAGATTTGGACTCATGTGGTAGACAATTTGACGTTGTCTCAGGAAAAGGCTCAACGTTTTGCTAACCGCCGTCGGTGTGTTGGTCCTCGGCTTCGGGTGGGGGATTTAGTCTGGTTATCTTCTCATAATGTTCCTATGAAGGTTTCTTCCCCTAAGTTCAAGCCTCGGTTTATTGGTCCTTATAAGATTTCTGAGATTATCAATCCAGTGTCTTTTCGTTTGGCCCTTCCAGCCTCTTTTGCCATCCACAATGTTTTCCATAGATCTTTGTTGTGGAGATATGTGGTACCCGTTGTTCCCTCTGTTGATCCTCCTGCCCCGGTGTTGGTTGAGTGGGAGTTGGAATATGTGGTTGAGAAAATTTTGGATTCTCGTTTTTCGGGGCGGAGGCTTCAGTATCTTGTCAAGTGGAAGGGTTATGGCCAGGAGGATAATTCTTGGGTTGTTGCCTCCAATGTCCATGCCGCCAATTTGGTTCGTGCTTTTCACTTGGCTCGTCCTGATCGGCCTGGGGGCTCTGGTGAGGGTTCGGTGACCCCTCCTCAAGGGGGGGGTACTGTTGTGGGTTCCGCTCTTGGGCTCCCTCCGGTGGCTGTGAGTGGCACTTTTGTGGTTCTGCTCTTGGGCTCCCTCCGGTGGTTTTGAGTGGTTACTTCTACACGGCTACTTCTAGTGTTGTGTTAAGATCAGGAACTGCGGTCAGTATAGTTACCACCTGCTCAGAGCTAGTCGCATGTCGCTCCTAAATCACCAGTCCATAACAGGGCGTGCCATGGGAGGAGACTACCAAAGCGGCGCCAAAAGCGGCGACCGCCCCCCTCCGACTACTGCTGCGAGATGATGACCTGCCCAGAAGCAGAGGATAACCACCCCCTGATTTGCAACGGCGGGAGCGAGGTGAAGAGGGAGCTCCACCCTGAAGGAATGGCGGAGCCAGGTGCATGTGCAGCCGTCAACTGCGGGACAGCGAAGATGATCAGCGAGTACCCAAGCGATGGCGAAGTGATCCCGGACTATCCCCACCAACCAGAGGCGGACCCGAACCCGCCACGGCTGGGGGATCCGGACCTCTTGGAGCCACAGACGACGAAGCAGATCCAACCTATCCTGAATATGGAGCCAGCCGATGCGAAGCAATGGGGGTCGGAGCCGTGTCAGCAGCCGATTCCAGTGTCCTTGTCAATGGAACAGATCGACATCGGTGGAATCACATCAGACGCAGGTATGGAAAGCGTCCCTGCTCCCCCGACCGATCCTGCTCTCCCAACCAACCCTACTTCCGTGACCGCTCCCCAGCCCGACAATAATCGAGTTTTCACCGCTGAGCTAGTAATACTGACCCCAGGCACCATGGAGAAGCTGGTGTCCCCATTACCAACCACGATGGGGAAATCGCTGGATGTGAGCGCGGAGGGGGTGACCTTCCAGTGGGATACCCCGCGGATCGGCCCAGATGGGGCCAGGCAGGAGGGCCTCAGCATTGCTGCGCTCACCTGGGAACAGTATAAACAATGCTTAATTCGACAATGGCAAAACCAAAAAGAGACAGAACCAAATGACCCACCGAGAGTACAGAGACCAAAGACTGAACACAACAGGAGGAACCCGGTCAGGCAGGGGACTGTACTAGCCTTTCACCCAAAGCGGGGTTGGGGCTCTATACAAGAACCGGGACTGCCGACTGACATCTTCTTTACCAGTTACAAGTGAAAACTCCATCCCGCAATCGATATGACAATCAGCTACCATGTAAAGGGGACTAGGTGACCTACACCCGCCACCGGAGCGCACAGGGGTGGTGAGCTCGAGACGTCCAACGGTGTGAGCCGGTAGTAGCGCCACCTGCTGTCCCGCTGATGACCAACCCTCATTTGACCAACACCACTACTGTTGCTACGGTGTGTATTTTTGCTGCCACTGAACTTGCGACCACAGCCGATATTCGAATCCAGACACCGGGTGATCTGGCCGTGTCTGGGAGACCAACTAATCATACTGATTCTGCATCCGCCGAGGACAGAGAACTACAGCCTTCCCGGCTGGCGAGTGTCCGCCACCAATTGATGCAGTGTAATCTTCTATGAGGATAAACCTCGGAACCACGAGAATGTATATAGTTAACTGTTCGTCTTTTTGTGTTTCTCTGCTGCTATAACCCGACCGGGGTTATCTCTTAAAGGGATCCCTTAGTTGACCCGGGATCCCTATTTTGCCTTTTTGTTTTGTTTACCACTGTTTTAAAGACTACTGAATCATGGACGGTGAATGGTTCACAAACTGTTTTGTAAATAGTTCGCACCTTATTAAAGGTGCCCCCCCTACTGGTTTTACAAGAAAAAGAATTCTTTTCCAAGAAACTGTTCCTGGAAACAGTACAGGAGTTCCTACCTTACACGAACTTGCAGCTTGAGAAGTTGCGCTACCTCCAAGAGACTTGGTTCCCTCGTAAAGGGAACGTTCACCAATAGCACTTAAAGTATAATGTTGCCTTAAGAGAAGTAGCAATAATGTTTATATGTAGTTAGTTAGTTATAAGAAAATGTTTGATAATGTTGCTAGAGATTGAGGACAGGGAAGTGAACCCATACGGGGTTAGATGGTGAGTCCTCCTAGGAGCCATAGAGAGATGGTTCAGTGTTCCTGTGCTAAGAAAAGAGGCAGTAGGCCTGGGCAGATAGACAGGCGGTCCTGCATAAAACAAATCAAGAAGAAAGTGTTGCACTTAGAAGAGAGAAGTGATAAAAGTTAACTTATATTTTAGGAGTTTTATAGTAAGCCTTTAGTGGATTCAGCTTATACGTCCTTAGAGACAGAGTTAAATTATTGTTCAAAATTTGCACTTAGTAGAATACCCGGTTGGGTAATAAAAGTTATTTATAGGATGTTATTTAAAATATTTAACCATGTTTGTAACGTTCAAGTGTCCTCAACTCCCATAAAGGGAAGCTCTGTTCAAATTTACTTGTTTCTGCATTTCAAAAATTGTATGCCTTTTTGCTGACATGTATTGTTGTTTTCTTCCCAGTCCGGGAGTACTGGATTTAACCGGGGGGGGGAGTGCAGCACCCCAGAGACCTGGTAGTTGCAGTAACATCGCTCCGCCGCTAAGGGGAGTGATGGTACGTCTGATGGCACTGAAGGAGTTCACCTGGCCAGGTATCACAGACACCAATACACTTCATAGTCTGGCCTCCAGGGGGAGCTAAGGGCGCTATGTATTAGGTCACTCCTCACAATCTGGTAAAACTGGGGGTTAGATAGAAAGTTAGAAATGCAGCGCCACAGAGTCCTGGTCGTTGCAGTACTGTTGCTCCGCCGCTAAGGGGGGCTATGGTACGTCTGATGGCACTGAAGGAGTTCATCTGACCAGGTATCACATACACCAATACATTTCACAGTCTGGCCTCCAGGGGGAGCTAAGGGTTCTATGTATTAGGCCACTCCTCACAGTCTGGTAAAACTGGGGGTTAGGCAGGAAGTTAGATCAGAAAGCTGACTGGGTTGTATCCAGGCAACACCTTGTGGCAGAGGGTGTTGTGGGGGAAGATTCAGAAGGGTCCCTGTCAGGGGTGGGATCCTGACAGAGGCCTAGCGAACAGAGAGAACGTTACGGGACCGCGCCTGCACGATATAGCGGCGGTACCCCAAGAAAGGAAAAGAAGCGAGGTTTATTGTGCTGAGTGAGAAACGAGATCAACGCAACAAGGAGAAATACCAGTAGGAGTCGTGCTGTAAGACCGAGGCAACATCCTATTGAGGCGCAAATAACCGGTGGCCGGAACGCCGAGGAAGTATAGATGTCAAGGTGAAAATATATTTTCTTATATACCTTTTGTACTTTTATATATCTTATACTGTGAAACAATAAGTTTTCCCTTGCTAATGCAAATGTAACTGTATTAAAGATGGCTGCCAGTGTTCATTCTTCACTTCAGTTTAGAATCTGAAATGTTGAGTTTTATTTCTTTTGAAATCGAAACTTGGAAATAGAAAGAAGAGGAGGAATCCACCAGAAGACGTCCGACGAATCAGAAAGGGATTGAATACTAGATGTATACTGCTTAAACCCCGCCTATTGCATTCCTTTTTAGTACCGTGTATTTGGAAAATAAAGTTCAGTTGCTATGACCGTGGCTGACACATATAGTCACATGAGCATGCACTAAGATTGAACCAGCTACCTGTCTGACTCATTCTTACCCGGTACCACATGCTTATAGTTTAATTTGGAATGACTGGTGAATGAGGGTATATTGTCGTTACGACCCCGACAATTTGGCGCCCAACGTGGGGCGTGGACAGCGATCCGAGACCCTCTGAACCCATGCCTGGATGTCTGCAGATAATACCCATAGTGGCTGACCTCGAAAACTGATCACCCTCCGAACACGGTAAGTGGCGTTCATATACACTGTATGTGTCACACTTGCTAGTGTCTCAACCGTTATTGGTTTGTCTGTGGTCTCCTTGGGTCCGAGAGGTGACCGGTCGAGTGGTAAAACTGAGCGCGATCCTGTGCCACGCTCTGAACCAGCAACTAAAAAACATCGCATCCGGCACATCCTCATATACACCACACCTCCTCCACCGATCATTATACTCCGTTCAACCACCCTACCCATGACTATTGTCTAATAGTAAAGTGGACTGAAAAATTGAGCCAGTTGTAGATTGTGGGGCAGCTTAGAGAAAGGGATAGGAGACGCAACCTCTATGATATTATGCTGACAAGTAACTAAGGCGTTCCGAAAAGGAACCACCTGTCCAAACAGGTAACTAAGGCATTCCAAGAGGGAACCACCTGTGCTGATAGGTAACTTAAGACGTTCCGTGAGGGGACCACCTATATTTTTGTGGAGGGGTCTCATTAGGAGGCTGCCTCCCAACAGTTAAAATATCGTGACAGGATAATCTGTAATCACTATTATTCAGGTTAGGGACAGACAGGAAACATTAAGCATGAGACTCTTTTCCTAGTACGTCGAACGTGAGGCTCCGTACTATATATATATAGAACACAGTGTTGATATCGCTGCTAGTGGTTTACTGCAGAAAACCATAATATTCTGTAAAAATCATGCTGCGTATCTTAAAGCAGAAGAAATCAGTGCCCCACAAGTTAAATGAGGATGCCGTGGAAGTCAAGACAATAGTAGAATCACGGGAAGGCAAAAAGCAATCAAGAAGCTTATCTGCAAATTGCATGAGGCTTGAAGAACAAAGGATGAAAAATAGATTGATGGAGAGGGAAAATCAGACAATGTAGAACCCGTGTTTGGTTATAAAATGCCTTTAAACTGTGATCTTATAGATTGTAAAATAGCCGCCGTGCCACTCATGATGAAAATACAGTCCCAGCCACCGTCCTATAATGGCGGCAGGACGAGCTCTCCAGAAGCGTAAGTGTGTCCTTTTTGTGTTGTGCAAAATCCAGCCTAAGTGGAAACCTGCCGTATATGTGCGTACAGACCCTCCTTGAGGCTCCGCCCAGACCACAAAAAATCATAGAAAAATTTTGTAGAAATTAAGTCTGAAAACTGCTGCAATTTATTACTTTGTAGAAGATACGGAGCTTTTTATCAGTGCTGTGTAGGAAAAAGGAAAGGCGAATGAGCCCCTGCGTGACCTGCTTGAAATTTCTCCCCTCGATGCTGTAGACTAGAGGGAAAGAAAACCATGTATTGCATTCTAAGTTTTCTCTATCCTTGGTTTAATACACGCTAAGAGATTTATATTTAAAGCAATAAATACTATATGAAATTGGAAATGAAATAGACCTATACCTAGTCTTAGAGAAAAACTTGTAAGTAATTGAAAGATTGGTAAAAGATTTACCTGCTTATATATAGCAAATTGAAGATCAACAGGGGGGCTCCCTGTTGGATAATATGGTCCCTCCCCAGCTTCGTTATATCAATTTTCAGACGAAGAGCTTGTTTTAATCGGTGTAAATGGCAGACCTCCCAGCTCGGAAAGGCCCCTACATCTCCTCTTCCCGTAAAACCTTCACACTTACAAGGCCAGACTTTCCAGGAATCTGAAATTGAGTTCCCCTGTCATTCACGCTACTACATCACACCTCAGGAATCCCAGGTTCTTTTCTCAATAGGGTATGGGGACATAATTACCCACCAGAT
This sequence comes from Ranitomeya variabilis, assembly GCF_051348905.1. NCBI lineage: Eukaryota > Metazoa > Chordata > Amphibia > Anura > Dendrobatidae > Ranitomeya > Ranitomeya variabilis. The sequence goes on from NC_135236.1 coordinate 53,331,215, forward strand.
AGGAGCTATAGTGAACCCAGCTATCTCTACCCTGTCACATAGAGGTGGTTTGGCCCAACAAATAGCAAAAAAGGGGAGCCAGTCATAGCCCAAGAGTGTCAGGCCTACCTTGCCACTTATGGCCCCTTGCATCCAGGAAACGCTAGGTCCACCCAAAGAGGGAATTTGCCCTGTGATATAGTGTTACACACTGCAGGCCCCGTATATGATTACAAGACACCCGAGCACTGCCGTACAGTATTGCAGACTGCCTTGCAGACAGAGATCACCTATGCAGGACATGCTACAGGTGTGCTGATTCAGTTTCATGGAGACAAACAGAGACCTGTTGTTTATTACAGCGGCCGCCAGGATACGGTGGCAAGAGGAAGTCCCTTATCTGTTTGGACTGTGTTGTCTGTCCAGCTGTTGCTACACAAGTCTTCAGAGATTGTTTTGGATTACCCACTGATGGTCCACACCCCACACGATATATATAGTATCCCTGACCAGGTACAATCTAGCCACATGTCCATGGCTGGACAGCTGCGACTTCAATGTGCTATTCTCATGCCTACTAATATGATTTGAAAAGGTGCACTGTCCTAAATCCCACTACTTTTCTCCTAGTTCCTATGGATCCAAAGGGGGGAGAAATAGATGACATGAGCAAGGACACTCTTTTTCTTTCTAGAATAGATCCAGAGGAACAAGATTAGGTTTCCAAACCATATGATTGTCTAGAATTGATGTCTCAGGAAACGGCTGGTCTCTAGTGTGCCTATTCTAATGCTGATTTTGAGCTTTTTGTAGATGAATCCCGTCACCAAGATAACCAGGAATGCTACTGTACCAGATATGCTATGATCTCAGAACATGAGGTAATCAAGGCAGAGTCAATGCCAACTCATATGTCTGCACAAGAAGCAGAGCTTAAGGCGCTCACAGAAGCATGCAAACTAGCAGAAGGTAAGACTATAAATATCTACACTGATTCCAGGTATGCTTTTGGCATTGCACACGGTTATGGGCCTATCTGGAGAGCCAGAGCTTTCCTGACAGCAAATGGCCACCCCTTTGAACATGCTGAGGCAGTCCAGCAACTTATGAATGCACTACAGCTTCCCACCCAAGCAGACATCATAAAGATAAAGGCACATACCAAAGGCACTGATGGACGAACAAAGGGTAACACACTGGCAGACCAGGCTGCCAAGAAATCAACAAGCACTCCTGTAGCCTCTAAAATACATCACCTAAACACCCCACCATCTCCACTTATGTTGAAAAACATCTTAGCCCGGTTACAAGAACAGGCAAGTAAGGAGAAGAAAAATAAATAGCAAAAGATAGGGACTTGCTCTGATACCGTCACTGGACTATGTAAGATGGATGAAAAGATCTGCCTACCACAGGTACTGTACCTAATGATGGCACAGATTCTGCACGAAAATGTACACCACTCGAAGACAACCATATATAACACCCTACAGAAACAATGGATTGCCCCCGGGATTTTCCACCTACGCAGAAAAGCAAGTACAAAGCTGCATGATATATGCCACACATAATCAAGGTAGGACAGTGAAAACCCCATCTAAACCCACTCCCCGGCCCCTTTAACCAATTCCAAAGACTGCAGATTGATTATGTTCAATTGCCCAAGGTAGGGACGTATGAATATATGTTGGTCTGCATTGATTTATTTTCAAATTGGCCAGAAGCCTACCCAGTTGCCAAAGCTACGGCTAAGACAACGGTAAAGAAACTGATGGCTGAGATCATATGCAAGCATGAAATTCCTGAAGTCATTGAAAGCGATCGGAGTCCCTATTTTACTGGAGAGATCATGTCAGAGGTAATGGCAGCACTGGGGGTAAGTCAAGCATTGCATACTCCATCCGCAGAACAGTGGAAAAGTGGAAAGATTAAATGGAACTTTTAAGCCTAAAATCCAGAAGGCAATGGCAGATACTGGTAAACCATGGACAGAATGCCTTCCTCTAGCTTTGTTTTCAATAAAATATACCCCAAACAAGAAGACAGGACTGTCACCATATGAGATTCTGTTTGGCAGGAGCCCCAGTCTTGAATGTTTCTTTCCACAACAGTTGCAGCTCAAATACCAGGACTTGACTAACTATATGCAGGCCTTACATGGATACCTTGCCAAAGTGCATTTAACTGTCTTCAGTTCTCTTCCAGACTCAGACAAGATTCCTGGACACCATCCCTTTGTGCCAGGAGACCTGGTATATGTGAAAAAGTTTATGCGCAGAGATTGTCTCCAGACAAGATTTAAAGGACCCCACACGGTGATCCCGGTCACCCCCACTGCAGTAAAACTTGAAAGAAAGAGCACTTGGATCCACGCCTCATATTATGAAGAGACCGAACCAGTGTTTAGTCACAGTAGTGACTGAAGGGAAATGTTGCTGTTGTTTTTGATCCTGGAACTGGGGGCCATCCTCGCCCCTACCTCTTCGGCCCCTATTGTAAATAAGAATTCTGGCCCTACTATTCTCTGGGTAAACCTGACAGCCCCGGTGAATATCTGGCGATTTGATTTCTGTGATGTAGTCAAGTGCCTCGAGACTGAACGGGTGGTAGAGGGAATCATCCAGTTTTATATGTGTGTTACCAGAGATGACAACAGTAACCGTTATTATTGGTCAGATGCTGCCTGGAGTACGGGAGATGATTGGGGATATAAATCTAGCGAAGCCATGTTCCCTAAGGATGGGACGGATAGGAGTCTTCGTGGGAAAATGCATCTAACAACTTTTCCTCAACCATCTAAAGGCTGTAAATGGAATAAAAGTTGTCACCCCCTCCTCCTAAATCTTGAAAGCCCCCAATCTGCTGACCTGCAAACGTTTATACTAGGAAGGCATTATCATTATGTATTTAATGGTGGATACTATGGGAATTTAGGCCATATACAGCTCCAGGATATTAGCTTTAAACCAACCATGACCCCTGTTACCAGTACAGCTAAAGTAGGCCCAGGTGAGCGTTTGCAAAATGTAGTTAATGAAGTGATCCCCATTCTAGGTCTCAGTTGGCGAGAAGCTTTCTCCATAGAAACACAAACAGCCCCAAGGAAAAAACCTATGGTTAAAATGGGTGAGATACAATGTAAGAGTCCAGAATATCTCTGTAGGATGTATTGTTTGTGCTGCTGCGGATACACACCTATACACACATGCATTGCTTTTTCCTGATGACAACACCACTGCCTGTGTCATGATGAATCTGTTGAAAGGTCTGAAGCCCACTGATTGCCCAGATTACGTCCCACTAATTCATAAGGAACCCAGACTAAAGGTCCCAGGAGAAGTAACCGTATTAGCTGACAACTACACCTGCTATAATTCCCACGACACCACAGGTACACCAGTAGAGATCTCCGAGACAGGTTTCTGCAAAGAGAACAGTTCTTTAGATACTGATTTGCTAATCAAACATACACAATATATATACGACATTTATTGGTTATGTGGAAATGGTAAGCTCCGTCCCAGGTTGCCTAATGCCTGGATAGGCCAATGCACTCTTGTTAAACTAGCCATGCAATTCAAGATTTTACCTTGGGATCCAGAAGTACCTGATAAACCTACCAGAAAGAGGAGAAGCCTTGATCAGCTCCACATGAGTTATAAAGAAGATCCACTGATATATATTGATGCCATTGGAGTGCCAAGGGGGATGCCTGACCAGTTTAAAGCCCAGAACCAGATTTCTGCCGGCATTGCTTCTATAATCCCACAGGTGCAGATTAATAAAAATGTTAAATGGATCAAATATATATATATTACAGAGAACAAAGATTTGTCAATTTTAGCCAAGATGCCTTTCAGGATATAGTTGAGGGTTTGGGCCCTAACGCTTGTATGACCCGTGCTGCAACCCGACCTAAGAGAATTACACTGAATCCTGTCCAGACAAGATCACATGTAGTGACATAAGAAGCTGACACAGGATTGTGGTTGGTGGATAGTGGGGACATTAACTTTGGGGAGTAGGCTGACAGTAATCCTTTTGGGAAGGAGCTGTAGACCAGCATGTCATGTCACTCCCCACCACCAGAGAACCAACCACATCAGGTAGGGTAAGACAGATACAGGAGTATTATCCCTGGAGGCCCTCTGACTAGCTAGCTACGCAAAAACAATTGGCTGACCCTGAGAACCAACCTTTCTCATTCTACAAACAAATAATGATCATATGATGGACGTATAAGTGCACCTAGGCAGGCCTAGGTAGTTAGTGAGCACAAAAACAGGTGACGTGCTAGGATGCAAATTAAGATTTTCTACAGATGTGACAAAGGAGAGAGTGTAGAGCTATACTTTGGACGGTTATAGCTGAAATGGGAAGATATGGGGTACAGTCCCATAAACCCACTTGATGTTAGAGTATTGGTAAAAACATTCATTGACGGTATGACCAAAGACTTACGAGACGAAATATAGACAGCTAGACCTGAATGGCGAAATGTAGATCCAAAAGACCTGAAGGTTTCTAAAGAAGTTGAACAAATTAAAACAATAAGACGACATGTCATGTATGCTGGAGCAGACACATCTTTCTTCTCCAGTTGGTTAGATGGGATCTAGGGATTCCTTCAATAAGTTTGTTTGATACTAATTGCCCTCCTTATAATTGAATTAATAATCCTCTGTTGTGTTATTCCCTTGTATAAAAAGGTTATTGCCAAAGCAACTCCGACTGGCACCTTCCTCAATCAAGAAGTAGACTTACCAGAGTACGATGGTACTGATCCAGGGGAGATCCCGAAGTATATTCCTCTCAAGAGAGTAGACAAAACTCCCCATTCTCAGATGATGCTAAGAGATTTAGTTTAGGGACAGCGGGAGAACTCCATGTGAGGTTAGTGAAGGGTTCAGCTGCCTGGAGGCCTCTCGCTAGGGGAGAGTTTCTGAGGTGTCTGGTTGAAGAAATCCACCTCCCCTTTCCCCATCACATGGACAGTCTCGAAGGATCTTTCTTTAAGGGAGAAACTTAGTGTTTAGGGGGGATTGTCAAGGTGAAAATATATTTTCTTATATACCTTTTGTACTTTTATATATCTTATACTGTGAAACAATAAGTTTTCCCTTGCTAATGCAAATGTAACTGTATTAAAGATGGCTGCCAGTGTTCATTCTTCACTTCAGTTTAGAATCTGAAATGTTGAGTTTTATTTCTTTTGAAATCGAAACTTGGAAATAGAAAGAAGAGGAGGAATCCACCAGAAGACGTCCGACGAATCAGAAAGGGATTGAATACTAGATGTATACTGCTTAAACCCCGCCTATTGCATTCCTTTTTAGTACCGTGTATTTGGAAAATAAAGTTCAGTTGCTATGACCGTGGCTGACACATATAGTCACATGAGCATGCACTAAGATTGAACCAGCTACCTGTCTGACTCATTCTTACCCGGTACCACATGCTTATAGTTTAATTTGGAATGACTGGTGAATGAGGGTATATTGTCGTTACGACCCCGACATAGAGCTCTAGGCATTACTTCAAACCAACGGCAGGGCAGTGAGTTACAGGCTGGCTGTCTCACCTACATCACCTACGAAGACATAGGGGGCAACCTTTGGAGAGGGGCGGCTCTAGGGTCCCGGAAGAGCTCTGAGCCTACCCGTCATACGGGTGCGTCCTACCGTAAGATCTGGGGGGATGAGAAGAAGAAGAACATCAGAATCGAGTTGTGAGGGAACATGAGAAACAGACACAACAGTTGTGGGGACTACCCCGGGGTGCTCAGCAGGGGAGGACCACAACACACAAGCGCTAGAAGGTAGGCACAGATTTCCACCTGCAAAGGGAACTCTGGAGGTGCCATCGGACCGGCCGGACTTGCGCAGCCCGGTTAACCGTATTCCGGACTGAGGATCTAGAAGCCTTCAGTAAAGAGGTAAAGAGACTGCAACCTGGTGTCCTTGTTATTTACTGCGACCGGCACTTCACCGCATCATAACATCGTCACCCCATACCTCCACCTATTTTTGGGCGCCCCACGGCAGGGTCACGGACCGGGTCTAGCCACCGTGACAACCCCAGAGCAGAGACACTGAGGCCCGGTACCGGGTACCCCTCGGCCCTGCGGCAGTGGGGGCGCTGCAAAACTTGGCGTCACGAACAGGATCTACTTAAGCCTGAAGAATCATGTGTGCCTTGGAACTGTGATTTACTGTGCTTGGACTGTGCTTTATTGCAAGGACTGTGTATTGCCATTTACCGCCAAAATCCGCCATTACAGCGCCCTGAGGAGAGCGCAGGAGAAGAAGAAGGGCGTGGAGTGGGCGTAGACAAGCTGGAGAGCGCGAAGGACAATGGCCGCCCAGTCTAAATATTTCTGTGTCCTGAGGACGTGTCCGTCAGCAGCCGAGGTCCGCCTCCCCATTCTCTTTGGAGGGTGGAGACCATGGAGACGGGGCCGCCCACGAAAGAGACCGCGGGAAGAGGACACTGGAGAGGAAGCAAAGATGGCGACGCCGGGAGCACCGCGTGGGAATGACCCGACTCAGCATGAGGCTGCACAACCCGACACAGCCCCAGATACACCATCGTTGCGGGAACTGACCCTTGAGGAGCTACCGATGGGCCGACCCCCCAGGCCGCCGTCCGAGGAGTGTGTGGCTGCAGCCGAGGCCCGGCAGATAGCCTACCGCCTGGAAGCCGATGCCCGTGTGATCGCTCGGCTGGGCCAACCCACAGAGGTTCGCCTGTCTCCGGTGTCCCCTGCTTCCTTCATCCCAGCCGCGGCGGAGTGTGAGCTGCAGGCACAGGGCCTGAGGATCCTGCTGGAGGCGGAACACCTGCGGCGCCTGATGACAGCATGGCGGAACAGACCCCAACCGGCGCCCCAAGTCGATCTGACGAGCATCGCGGAGACTCCACCGTTACACTGGGGTGTGGTGGTGTCCTTCAACTCCCGGAAAGGAAGGGGAGTTATTCAAGAGATCGGGGAGCCGTTACAGGTCCGTGTCGACCGAGAAGAAGTGGAGCCCTGCGGGGGAAGGTACGATTCCGACCTGGAGCCTGGCGACGCAGTAACCTACACCCGGTGGAGGAGGGAGGTCGGCTGGATAGCTCGGGGCGTCCAGCGGTGTGTCGCACTCCAGGCCGCTACCGGGACATCTGAGGACAATCCCCCTGCAGAGAAGGCAATGGAACCTGTCTCCGTGGAACCTCCGGAAGCCCAGGCTCACCGCGTGCCCCTGGGTCGCGCTTGCCCACGAATAAGGAGGGCATCCCAAAGAGGGATCCTGTCATTGCTGGAGCCGGGACCGGTCCTTGTTACACCAACGCGACCCGTTGGCCGGGTGAGGCCTGGAAGGAGACCGTCCCCTGCGCAACCAGAAAATGAGTAAGCAAGAATGCTTTATTGAATGTAAATAGTTAACTGTTTCTGCTGTTTTGCTGCTAAAACCCGTCTAGGGTTATTCTTAAAGGGATCCCTTTGTTGACCCGGGATCCCTATTGCTTTTTATTTTTGCTTTTATTTTCATTTTTGCTTTTGTTCCACAATGTTACAAAGAACTGCTGGATCATGAACAATGCATGATTACAAACTTTTTGTACATAGTTTGCACCTTCTTAAAGGTGCTCTCTACTGGTTTTACATAAAGAAAGGACGCTTTGCGAAGAAACTGTTCCTGGAAACAGCATCGGAGTCCTTGCTGCGAACAGACTTGCAGCTTGAGAAGTTGCACTACCTCGTAGAGACTTGGTTCCCTCTTAAAGGGAATGTTCACATGTTGCACTTACGAACAGTGTTGCCTTAAAGATGGAAAAAAATGGCAATAATGTCTTGAAAGAAAAAGTTAAATGTAACTGACTAGTTGATTGTAAGAAATGTTTGATAATGTTGATAGAAGAATGAGGACAGAAAGTGAACCCGTACGGGGTTAGTCAGTGAGTCCTCCTAGGAGCCATACAGAGATGGCTCAGTAATCTGGAACTGAAAGATGGATGATATGTTCTATACTGTGTATAGTTGTGGAAAGGCAGAAGGCCCGGGCGGAAAGGGGCGGTCCTGTAGCAGAAAGGAGAGGCAGCAGGCCTGGAGCAGTTAGGACAGGCGGTCCTGCAGACTTAAAGAAGGAGAATGTAGAAACGTTGATTAACCTTATAGTGTTTTATAAGAAGGTCTTTAGTGGATTCAGCGAGTACGTCCTTAAAGGCAAAGTTAAATTATTGTTCAAACATTTTGCACTTAGTAGAATACCCGGTTGGGTAATAAAAGTTATCCATAGAAAGTTATTTAAAAGTATTTAACCATGTTTGTAACGTTCAAGTGTCCTCACCTCCCATAAAGGGAAGCTCTGTTAAAAAGTTGACTTGTACTTGCATTTTCAAAATTGTATGTCTTTTTGCTGACATGTATTGTTGTTTTCTTCCCAGTCCAGGAGTACTGGATTTAACCAGGGGGGAGTGCAGCGCCCCAGAGTCCTGGTCGTTGCAGTACTGTTGCTCCGCCGCTAAGGGGGGCTATGGTACGTCTGATGGCACTGAAGGAGTTAATCTGACCAGGTATCACATACACCAATACATTTCACAGTCTGGCCTCCAGGGGGAGCTAAGGGTTCTATGTATTAGGCCACTCCTCACAGTCTGGTAAAACTGGGGGTTAGGCAGGAAGTTAGATCAGAAAGCTGACTGGGTTGGATCCAGGCAACACCTTGTGGCAGAGGGTGTTGTGGGGGAAGATTCAGAAGGGTCCCTGTCAGGGGTGGGATCCTGACAGAGGCCTAGCAAACAGAGAGAATGTTACGGGACCGCGCCTGCACGATATAGCGGCGGTACCCCAAGAAAGGACAAGAAGCGAGGTTTATTGTGCTGAGTGAGAAACGAGATCAACGCAACAAGGAGAAATACCAGTAGGAGTCGTGCTGTAAGACCGAGGCAACATCCTATTGAGGCGCAAATAACTGGTGGCCGGAACGCCGAGGAAGTATAGAGCTCTAGGCATTACTTCAAACCAACGGCAGGGCAGTGAGATATAGGCTGGCTGTCTCACCTACATCACCTACGAAGACATAGGGGGCAACCTTTGGAGAGGGGCGGCTCTAGGGTCCCGGAAGAGCTCCGAGCCTACCCGTCATACGGGTGCGTCCTACCATAAGATCTGGGGGGACGAGAAGAAGAAGAACATCAGAATCGAGTTGTGAGGGAACACGAGAAACAGACACAACAGTTGTGGGGACTACCCCGGGGTGCTCAGCAGGGGAGGACCACAACACACAAGCGCTAGAAGGTAGGCACAGATTTCCACCTGCAAAGGGAACTCTGGAGGTGCCATCGGACCGGCCGGACTTGCGCAGCCCGGTTAACCGTATTCCGGACTGAGGATCTAGAAGCCTTCAGTAAAGAGGTAAAGAGACTGCAACCTGGTGTCCTTGTTATTTACTGCGACCGGCACTTCACCGCACCATAACATCGTCACCCCATACCTCCACCTATTTTTGGGTGCCCCACGGCAGGGTCACGGACCGGGTCTAGCCACCGTGACAACCCCAGAGCAGAGACACTGAGGCCCGGTACCGGGTACCCCTTGGCCCTGCGGCAGTGGGGGCGCTGCAGAGAGAAGCTGACTGGGTTGGAACCAGGCAACATCCTGTGGCAGGGGGTGTTGCAGGGGAAAGATTCAGGGGGGTCCCTGTCAGGGGTGGGATCCTGACAGAGGCCTAGCTAACAGGAAAGAACGTTAAGGAACCGCGCCTGCACTACATCGCGGCGGTATCTCAAGAAAGGACAAGAAGCGAGGTTTATTGTGAAGAGTGAGAAACGAGATCAAAGCAAAAAGGAGATAAAAGCCAGTAGGAGTCGTGCCGTAAGATCGAGGCAACATCCTACTGAGGCGCGTAGCCGGTGTCCAGAACGCCGAGGAAGTATTAGGCTCCAAGCAATACTTCAAACAGAGGCAGGACAGTTGATTTTAGGTTGGCTGTCTCACCAAAATCACCTACGAAGACATAGGGGGCAACTGTGGGAGAGGGGCGACGCTAGGGTCCCGGAAGAACTCCAGGCCTTCCCGTCATACGGGTGCGTCCATATCATCTGGGGGACAGAGAAGAACATCAGAACAGACGTAAGTTGTGGGAAATAACATCAGAAGCAGACACAACAGTTGTGAGGACTATCCCGTGGTGCTCAGCAGGGAAGTACTACAACACACAGGCGCTAGAAGGTAGGCACAGATTTCCACCTGCAAAGGGATCTCTGGTGGTGCCATCCGACCGGCCGGTCTCAGACAGCCCTGTTAACCGTACTCTGGATTGAGGACCTTGAAGCCTTCAGTAAAGAGGTAAAGAGACTGCAACTTTGTGTCCTCGTCATTTACTGCTACCTGCACTGCACACCACCATCTACACCTTTCATTGGACGCCCCTTAGCAGGGTCACGGACCGGGTCCAGCCACCGTGACAACCCCAGAACTGAGGCAGAGAAGCCCGGTACCGAGTACCCCGCGGCCCTGCGTCTGGGGGCGCTCCATATATACAGGGCAGGAGGAGTGGTACTGTGCAGTGTATATATACAGAACAGGAGGAGTGGTACTGTGCAGTGTATATATACAGGACAGGAGGAGTGGTACTGTGCAGTGTATATACAGGAGGAGTGGTAATGTGCAGTGTCAAGATATGACAAGCATTGATTAGTGGAGGAGCTCCATGCCTGGTCTGAGCAGTGGACTGATGATCACTAATCACTGGAGCTTCAAAATGAAATAAACTTTATTAAAAACAAAAAAAAATATTCTGCCCCAAATCACATCGCTTAGCAACAGCCCCGGTGGTGTATACAGTATATAGTGTGAAGCTTACAGCACATTGAATGTACACCACAGTGTATGCACTCCAGCAGAGGACCTGGTTACTATGGAGATCAGGCACGCTCAATGGTGATTGGATATTCTCTCTGATTTCCTTCTCCTGGTTGTACCGCAGCCTCATTAGCGCACGCGCAGCTCAGGCGTCAGGAAAATTTACAAATATCATGGATGGCGCTTTATTCTGCTGGATGCTATGGATGGCAGAGAAAAGCACCGGGTTTTTATCTATACTCAGAGAGTCATCACTGTCATCTGTGGTGTTACATAGGACTGCAGGTGACATCTACTACATTATCTCTACTCAGAGTCATCACTGTTATCTGTGGTGTTACACAGGACTGAAGGTGACTTTTACATTAGCTGTGCTCCAAGAATTATCACTGTTATCTGTGGTGTTACTGTGAGGGGAACCAGGGCCGTAGTCATGGCTGACATAGTTTGCTCAATCACACCCTAGTCTCCCGCCACATACATACAATGTCCCCTTTGCAACATACCTTCTGCTGCACCTTCTGCACCGTCAGGGATCCATTTGGTCTACTGAAGTTCTGCTGCTGGTATTGTTATGTATAAAGAGACAGAGTCCAGTTCCAACTCAACAATAAAGAATTTACTTGCATCCGTACACAGTATGTCCATTTCAGTTACAGCCACATCATAAGGTTCCACACAGTATGCACACTTTGCTTTCCCTGCGTCTTCCCTCTTTCCTCCCAGGATGTTCCCTTGGACGTACCGACCCATCCAGTAACGCAGCATCTCTCTTATGCAGGTTCACTAACTTTAGGAATTCCCCTGTCCATTTCACGTAATTTTCCTGCTGCAACCTTCGGCCAATATCAGGCCCTGGACAAACTGGGCTCCTAATTTGTGAACGTTGTGGGGTCACTGTGCTGTCCCGGCTCTGAGGCCCTACTGGACTGTCTGGACTCCCTGGCCCTACTGAATTCCAACAGGAAATGTTCCTGGCTTACCCCCAGCAGACGCCTCCCATGTTAACTATTTACACCAAAGTATCCCCAACTAGTGGACTGTCTAAGAACTGCACTTTCCCTGCACAGTAATATACATACGACAGCAATTTAGTATAAAACATTATTTACACAGTAAAACATGAGTCAACAATTTACCGGGAAGAGTGGGGAAATAATACCATCCTTGTAACCCCTTACATTACATAGGTCTGCAGGTGACAGCTACTACATTATCTGTACTCAGAGAGTCATCACTGTTTTATCTGTGGTTGTTCTGTCCCCACATGAGGCAAATGGAGGTGCAGTTGACTAATAGGTGTTGTGAGAGAATCGTACCTTCAGTTTTCCTCGCTGTAGGGCAGACAGGACCAATGCTGTTCTGCATCCGGAGAGATGATGCACACCAGGGATTGTGCAATCCAGACTTGTTTATTTGGAAATCTGGACATACAGCGTAGGATGGTATACAGTAACTTCTCCAGAGTTGAGCCAGGTACAGCAAGTGTATTTGTGACAGCGAGTGAGCAGCAAGAGGTCGAAAGACTGATGCCTTCCTAAGCCCGGTTTAAGCGTGTCCTCTCACAACAGCATGTAAACTAAAAAATGAAATGGCTGCCAGAGGAAGAGAAGACTTGACCCCTGAACTGGAAGTGGAAGACATGCCCACAAGAAATAATAAATAATAAGCTGCCATATGGAAAAAGGCCATTGGGTGGCAGCAGAGCAGAAATGTAAGAACATACATAGCATGAAAATACACATAAAACTAAAGAACATAACTTACACGGAACAGCACAGTGGTGTTACATAGGACAGCAGGTGACATCTACTACATTATCTGTACTCAGAGAGTCATCACTGTGTTAAATGTGGTGTTACATAGGACTGCAGGTGACATCTACTACATTATCTGCAGTCAGAGTCATCACTGTTATCTGTGGTGTTACATAGGACTGCAGGTGACATCTACATTAGCTGTACTCAGAGAGTCATCACTGTGTTATCTGTGGCGTTACATAGGATTGCAGGTGACATCTACTACATTATCTGCACTCAGAGAGTCATTACTGTGTTATCTGTGGCGTTACATAGGACTGTAGGTACCATCTACTACATTATCTGTACTCAGAGAGTCATCACTGTTATCTGTAGTGTTACATAGGACTGCAGGTGACATCTACTTCATTATCTGTACTGAGAGAGGTATCATTGTGTTATCTGTGGTGTTACATAGGACTGCAGGTAACATCTATTACATTATCTGTATTCAGATCATAATCACTGTGTTATCTGTGGTGTTACATATGACTGCAGGTAACATCTGCTAAATTATCTGTATTCAGAGAGTTACCACTGTGTTACCTGTGGTGTTACATAGGACTGCAGGTCTGATCTAATACATCTGCAGAAAGAAAAATGTGCCTTTAATTTTGGTTGCCGTCACCATGTAATGTGTGCAATATTTGCTTGCAGAGAAAATACATGACCAGGAACCATTAGTCAATTTAATATTTGACTATGGAAATCCCAATATTGGATCAGGCTCTTAAGAAACAACCGAGCACAAACGCAAGCACGTTAGTACCAATTTCTAAACCACGGAACGTTAGGCACTACCAAGTTCCAACCCAAGAATACGGACTGCGATGCTCAGAGAGGGCTTGTAGCACCAACCCTAAAAAGTAGCATTAGGGGTTTTCCTGTGGACAAAAAATGTTTTTTAACCCCTTCACAACGAGCATGTTTTCACCTTCATGACCAGGCCAAAATTTACAGTGTCACTTTATGGAGTAATAACTCTGGAACTCTTTGACAGATCCCACTGATTCTGAGACTGTTTTTTCATGACACATTGTACATTTACTTTAGTGGTAACATTTCTTCGATATAACTTGCGTTTATTTGTATAAAAAAAGTGAAAATGTGGCAAATTTGAAAATTTAAATTTTTATGCTGTTAAATAAGAGAATTATGTCACACAAAATAGTTCATAAATAACATTTCCCACATGTCTGCTTTACATCAGCACAATTTTTAAAGCATATTTTTTTGCTAGGAAGTTATAAGGGTTAAAATTTGACCAGCGATTTCTAATTTTTCCAGCAAAATTTGCAAAACCATTTCTTTTTGGGACCACCTCACATTTGTAGTGGCTTTGGGGAGCCTACATGACAGAATATATGCAAAGTGACACAATTCTAAAAACTGCACCCCTCGAGGTGCTCAAAACCACATTCAATAAGCTAATTAACCCTTCAGGTACTTCACATGAATTAATGATATGTGGAATGAAAAAAATTAACATTTTTTTTTGTTCACAAACATTTTACTTTAGACCCAAGTTTTTTTCTATTTAACAAGAAAAAATAGACTACAACATTTGATGTTCAATTTCTCCTAAACATGCCAATACACCATATGTGGGAGAAAACCACTGTTTGGGTGCACGGCAGGGCTCGGGAAGGGAAGGAGCACCGTTTCAATTTTTGAATGTCAAATTTGCTGGAATAATTGGCGAACACCATGTCGCATTTGGAGAGCACCTGATGTGCCTAAACAGTGGAAACCACCCATAAGTGACCCCATTTTGAAAACTAGACCACTCAGGGAACATATCTAGATGTGTGGTGAGCACTTTGAATCCCATGGTGCTACACAGAAGTTTATAACATTGAGCAGTGACAATACAAAAATCACATTTTTCCCACAAAATTGTTTTTTAGTCCCACATTTTGCATTTTTACAAGAGTAACAGGAGAAATTAACCCATACAATTTGTTGTGCAATTTCTCCTCAGTATGCAGATAGCCAATATATGGAGGCAAACTACTGTATAGGCACACAGCAGGGCTCAGAAGGGAAGGAGTGCCATTTGACTAATTGAATAAAACATTTACTGGAATAATTAGTGGACGCAATGTCGGGTTTGGAGAGCCCCTGATGTGCCTAAACAGTGGAAACCCCCCAAAATTGACACCATTTTGAAAACTAGACCCATCAGGGAACTTATGTAGATGTATGCTGAGCATCTTGAACCCCAAGTGATTTGCAGAAGTTTATAACATTGAACCGTGGAAATAAAAAAATCCATTTCTCCCACAAAAATAAACTTTAGCCCCAAAGTTTGTATTATCATAGGGATAACATGAGAAATTGCACCATACTATTTGTTGCTCAATTTCTTCTGAGTACGCCAATACCTCATATGTGGGGAAAAATGACTTGTGCTCTACGCTAAGCACTTACATCGGTTTTTGCATCTAAATCTCCAAATTGCATGATTCAGATGAAACACTTAAGGGATCTATTCACTATAATTAGGCAGCTGAGTTTCTCTGGACTCCGTCTGGCCTCTGTTCAGCATTGTCTTTCTTTTCAGACGTGCACAAAACTGTGGTGGACCATGCCTTTATGCATGCCTAAAAAAACGGACACGGCCAGATCATAGGCCAGATGGCGTCCACAGTATTTCCATGTTAAGGACTGACCTGGTTGGAGTAGTGGTGTTGCAACCACTAGGGGCAGCACCGGCAGGTAGCATAGTCAGTAATAGCCAGGGGGTGGTATACAGGAGCAGCAATATAGTTGAAGGATCAGCAAGTTGCGTAGTAAGGAACAGCTGTGGGTTGGTGCACAGTAGCAGCAATATAGATGAAGGATCAGCAAGTTGTGTAGTCAGGAATAGCCAAAGGGTTGGTGCACGGTAGCAGCTGTATAATCTTGGATGAAGCCGCAGGTGAAAGGAAAGCTTGACTAAAAGCTGAGAGCTCAATCATCTCTCAAGGAAGGAAGTTCAATACCTGGTTTAAGTAGGGTGTTCAATCAGGAGATTACAGAGTGGCGCCAATCAGGAGCTCAGAGTGGATGCAATCAGGAACTCAGGGTGGAGACAATCGGGAACAACAGAGTTGCTAGTATCTGGTTAGCAAGGAACTGTCCAGCGAGCTGAAAAGCTCAGAGGGAAGAGCTGCCACCTGGTGCACAAGAACTCCTGGGTTCGAGTCCTGACACTCCATCTGCCTCATTATAGGGAATCTTCCACCGGGGTTCTATCTGAATCACGTATTTCAGAGAGTTATACGGAAACCCCAGTGTAAGCGCTCAGTGTAGAGCACAGGATAAACACGAGCCGAGCCGAGCCTTACTGCGATCTTTGGGAGGCACAATCCACAGAGCGAGAGATGAATGAACGGTCTCAAGAAACTTTATTACATGCAAACCGAAAAGTCCATAAAACAATTCACCACACAGAGCATAAAATAATCCAGGAACACGGATACAGTCCAGTAATGGAATAAATGCCCTGGGAGATGAGAGTCACAATCCTCCGCTTAGAGATCGATATGGCAGTTCGGCTCCAGATACTTCTCCATATAGGCTCCTCCAGCAGTATTTTCCAGGGTAATCAGTGTTTCACCAAGTCTCTCTGGGGTACTGGCCTTGCGTCAGCTTCCCGCAAAGGATCTATCTTATTGGTCTGAAGGTCCTCCTCAGGCCCTGTCTTTATATCCAGGAGTAGGAAGACAGGTTGAATGATTTTCAGGCCCCCCAGTCCTAGGAATGGTGCCTCAGAGATCAAGGCACTATATGGGGTGATTTGTGGCATTTGGAGAGCAGACGGGTGATGAATGAATAGTCTGCAAAATTCAGCAGGGGTTCATCAAGAGGCATGGTAATAGGGTTGTGCTAAGGTTGGAGTTAGAATTGAGGGGTTTCCACTGTTTAGGTACATCAGGGGGTTTCACGACATGGCGTCCCCCATTGATTCCAGCCGATATTGCGTTCAAAAAGTCAAACGGTGCTCACTCCCTTCTGAGCCCTGCCATGCGCCCAAACAGTGATTTACCCCCACATACGAAGTATTGGCATACTCAGGACAAATTGCACAACAAATTTTGTGGTCCATTTTCTCTTGTTATCCTTGTAAACATAAAAAAGTTTGGGTCTAAAGAAAATTTTTTGTGAAAAAAGTTAAATGTAATTTTTTTTTCATTCTACATTGCTTTAGTTCTCGTGAAGTACCTGAAGGGTTAATAAACTTCTTGAATGTGGTTTTTGCGTACTTTGAGGGGTGCAGTTTTTAGAATGGTGTCACTTTTGGGTATTTTTTGTTAATTAGACCCCCCAAAGTTACTTCAAATGTGATATTTGGTCCCTAGAAAAATGGTTTTGTAAATTGTGAGTGAAAAATGAGAAATCGATGGTCTACTTTTTACTGTTATAACCCCCTAACTAAAAAAAAATGTTTACAAAATTGTGCTGATGTAAAGTAGACATGTGGGAAATGTTATTTATTAACTATTTGTGTGACACTTCTCTCTGATTTAAGGTCACAAAAATTAAAAGTTTTAAAATTGCAAAATTATCAACATTTTTGCCAAATTTAGTTTTTTTTCATAAATAAACACAAGTTATATCGAATAAATTTTACCACTAACATGAAGTACAATATGTCACGAAAAAACTGTTTCAAAATCAGTGGGATCCGTTGAAGCGTTCCAGAGCTATAACCTCATAAAGTGACAGTGGTCAGAATTGTAAAAATTGGCCTGGTGATTAAGGTCAAAATTGGCTCGGTCACTAAGAGGCTAATGCAAGACTTTCATTCTGACCACTACATGTAAAAAAAACAACAAAGCTTCAACCTCTATGAGAATATGATGGGAACTACCATAAATCAGAACCGGATATTGGACTTACTTAGATTTCTTTATCACTAACAGAGAAGTGAATTTTCCCATTTGGCTTTTAGTACTTGGCTCAGTCTTATCTCTTGTTGACAAGACTTATAGCCGGTGATTGCGTTTTTGTGATGATGTTTGAGTTAAGTTTATTTATGTAGCACAACACATTGTAGATTGTACTAATTGTCAAATAGTATTAGCCGGATATGCAGTGCAAATATGCCATAACAACAAGCCAGGTCATTCCAGTATCCGGTATCGGTATAGTTTATTTCTAACAATTAAGAAAATGCAAAGTCAATGAACAAAAGAGAAATCTGAATCACATCAATATTTGGTGCGACCACCGTTTGTCTTTATCTGTTCTTCTAGTTTGTACACAGTTCTTGAAGGAACTTGGCAGGAGATTGTTCCAAACATCTTGGAAAATTAACCATAGATCTTCTTTGTACAAATCCTTCTGTCTCTTCATGTGATCCCAGACAGACTGGATAGTGTAAGATCAGGGGTTTGTGGAGGCCACATCATCACTTCCAAGACTCCTTGTTCTTTATGCTAAAGATGGTTCGTAATAGCATTGGCTGAATGTTTGGGTTCATTGTTCGGCAACAGATTAAATTTGGAGCCAATTTGGACGCATACTTAATGGTATTGCATGATGGATAAGTATCTGCCTGTATTTCTCAGCATTGATGACACCAAAAAATGGGCAACATTAAGGCTATGTGCACACGTTGCGGATTAGGCTTAGGAATTTCTGGTGCGGATTCTGTCTCTTGGCAGAAAACGCACCTGCGGTTTTTTGTGCGGTTCTGCAGCATTTTTTTGTGCGTTTTTGCTGCGGTTTTCTTGCAGATTTGCTGCGGTTTTTAACCCTGCGGTTTTCTATAATGGAGTGGGTACAAAAACGCTGCAGATTCACAAAAAAGAAGTGACATGCTACTTCTTTTAAACTGCAGCGTTTCTGCAGCGGATTATCCGGAAAGTGTGCACAGCATTTTTTTTTCTCATTGATTTACATTGTACTGTAAATCAATTGCGGATCTGCAGCGTTTCTGCACCTCAAAAAACGCTGCGGATCCGCAGAGAATCCGCAACGTGTGCACATACCCTTAGACGTGTAGACTTAGCGGTCGGCCAAAGAAATGAAGTGCAGCAGATAAAAGACACATCATGCTTACTTCCTTTTGAACGATGAAAATGTCCAGCAATGGCATCAAGTCAGAACTGGCAACAATCAGTGGGATTTACAGGTGCATCTCACAAAATTAGAATATCATCAAAAAGTTAATTTATTTCAGTTCTTCAATGCAAAAAGTGAAACTCATATATTATATAGAGTCATTATAGAATCATAGAATGTTAGCGCTGGAAGGGACCTCCTAGGTCATCTGCTCCAACCCTCTGCTCAAAGCAGGATTCACTAAATCATCCCAGACAGATGTCTGTCCAGCCTCTGTTTGAAGACTTCCATTGAAGTAGAACTCATGACCTCTTGTGGCAGCACATTCCACTCATTGGTCACCCTAACTGTCAAAAAGTTTTTCTAATATCTAATCTGTGTCTCCTCCCATTCAGTTTCATCCCATTGCTTCTCGTCTTTCCTTGTGCAAGTGAGAATAAAGATGATCCTTCTACAATGTGACAGCCCTTGAGATATTTGTAGACAGCTACCAAGTCTCCTCTCAGTCTTCTTCTTTGCAAGCTAAACATTCCCAAATCCTGTAAACGTTCCTCATAGGACATGGTTTGCAGACCGGTGACCATTCTGGTCACTCTTCTCTGAATTTGCTCCAGTTTGTTGATGTTTTTTTTAAAATGCGGTGCCCAAAACTGGACACAGTATTCCAGATGAGGTCTGACCAAAGAGGAGTAGAGGGCAATAATGACTTCACGTGATCTAGACTGTATGCTTCTGTTAATACATCCCAGAATTGTATTTGCTTTTTTTGCTGCTGCATCACACTGTTGACTCATGTTCAGTTTGTGATCTATTAGTACACCCAAGTCTTTTTCACATGTGCTGTTGCTTAGCACACAGAGTGTTGCTTACTCACAGAGTCATCTATTTCAAGTTTTTACTTCTGTTAATGTTGATGATTATGGCTTACAGCCAATGAAAACCCAAGTTATTATCTCAGTAAATTAGAATACTTTATAACACCAGCTTGAAAAAATGATTTTAACATCTAAAATGTTCACCTACTGAAATGTATGTTCAGTAAATGTACTCAATACTTGGTTGGGGCTCCATTTGTATCAATTACTGCATCAATGCGGTGTGGCATGGAGGAGATAAGCATGTGGCACTGCTGAGGTGTTATGGAAGCCCAGGTTCCTTTGATAGCAGCCTTCAGCTCGTCTACATTGTTGGGTCTGGTGCCTCTCATCTTCCTCTTGACAATACTCCATAGATTCTCTATGGGGTTAAGATCAGGCGAGTTTGCTGGCCAATCAAGCACAGTGATACTGTTGTTTGTAAACCAGGTATTGGTACTTTTGGCAGTGTGGACAGGTGCCAAGTCCTGCTGCAGAATTAAATTTCCATCTCCAAAAAGCTTGACGGCAGAGGAAAGCATGAAGTGCTCTAAAATTTCCTGGTAGATGGCTACACCGACTTTGGTCTTGGTAAAACACAGTGGACCTACACCAGATGATAACATAGCTCCCCAAAATATCACTGATTGTGGAAACTTCACACTAGACCTCCAGTAGCTTGAATTGTGGCCTCTCCACTCTTCCTCCAGACTCTGGGACCTTGATTTCCAAGGTCTAGTGTGAAGTATCCACAATCAATGATGGTTTTAGGAGCGTGTCATCTGCTGGTGTAACACCCCAGGTGACCGGTTGTTACAGTGATATTGTCTTCCTTTCAGGGAGGGTAATATCATGCTTGGAGGCAAGGGGGATCCCCTTCACCAGGTAAGGCACCTGCACACAACACATTCCAAATCCAGGCCAGAAGGGGGAGCTGAGGACCCAGATTCAGGGGAGCTTCCCTTAGCTATAGGCATCCTGGTCTGGAGGAGGAGCTAGTTAGTCTCCAGGAGGGAGAGATAGGAGAAGCACATCTGGAACAGACAGGGAGGCCGAGCAGCTACGTGGGAGCTGCAGCCTCTGGAAAGAGAGATAACCTAAGGGGTTGAATGTGGTGGAGCTAATGAGGGAAGGAGCAGAGGAGGGATAAAGGGCTCAGAGGGTAACTGTGACCGGGCACCCTCAGAGCCAGAATGCAGAAACCGGACACTGGAGGCCCGAGGTCATGTTGCTCTCCAGGACGCACAACAGAACCGGAGGGCTAAGAATTGTATGTGATTTGCCCACACCACACGTGAAGACGCAGCAGCACCTGTAGGGCCCGGGTCATGATAGCAACCCTGTAAAATGGCTCAAGCTGCCCGCCATACAGGGGAAAGAAGGGGTACCTCGCCAGCAGGCTTCAGGCAGCAGGGACCCCACACACCAGCGTTAGTAGGAAAGGCTCACGGACCTCAACTGGATAAGGGGATTCATCTATTGCCTCCAGACCGGCCGGGCCACCGCGACACCTGTACCTGGTACCCTGGACTGAGATGGACTGCTACCATCAGTAAACCAGGTAAAGACTATCCTACGGTGTCTTGTATTATTTATCGGTATACACCATCATTGCCGCCCTCACCTTGGGATCCCTGGGGACCCCGCTTCACCTGTGGGAAGCATCACCATCCAGCCGCCATACCATCACCTCAGAGGACCCCTTTAAGCGGCGTTGGTCCCTACTGACCGAAAACCACAGGTGGCGTCACGAACAATAGACTTTATTTACAAATCCCCTTAAAGACCTTACCCCCCTTTTTAATTGGGCACCCAGGGCCACGGACCGGGTCGCAGCCACCGTGACATCCCCTTTAAGAGCGACCGGACCCGGTACTGAGTACCCCATGGCCCTGGTGGGTGACTCACTGGTGTAGGTCCACTGTGTTTTATCAAGATCAAAGTCAGCGCAGCCGTCTACCAGGACATTTTTGCCCAATAAAATGGTTAGAGAGAATAATCGTTACTCGACTTGAATGTAAGTTTCACTCTTCACTCAGGGACTTTTGTTCAATCTGTTCTGTCCCACTGAGTGCTGAATACGTCACACACCTTAATGGCGTCAGCATCTGGTGCTTGCATCTCCGATCTCACGCTTGATGCTGAAACTAATGGGAAAACCTCTGACTAGATCCAGCTGCTTTTTCTTATTTTTAGATTGGGCAGTATTATTTTGGCAGCTCCGGTAGTGTAAGGCAGCATAATGGTACAGTTAAAGGGCAAGCAGTAAGACATGTTTGTGTGAGGGAGGGCAATAGGTTGGGGAGTTTGCTGGAAAATGAAGAGCCAAAGATTTCTGGCAGAGTTGAGACTTGGTTGGAAGACGTCGTCATAGCGGTCTGGGTGAAGAAAATAAGTTTCCTTTGAGTTACTGGATATAACTGTACAGTAATCACTTATACGATCAACAGAAATTCTATCTGTTACTTCATGGTCACTGGATATTGATTATATTGGGCTTTTTATAGTATTTTTTTCAGTAGCAGGGGGCTGCTGCGTTAATATGTGGTCATGATATGACGGAATTATTTGACCCTTGGACAGTATATACACTCACCGGCCACTTTATTAGGTACACCATGCTAGTAACGGGTTGGACCCCCTTTTGCCTTCAGAACTGCCTCAATTCTTCGTGGCATAGATTCAACAAGGTGCTGGAAGCATTCCTCAGAGATTTTGGTCCATATTGACATGATGGCATCACACAGTTGCCGCAGATTTGTCGGCTGCACATCCCAAAGATGCTCCATACAAGGCAGGATGGATCCATGCTTTCATGTTGTTTACGCCAAATTCTGACCCTACCATCCGAATGTCGCAGCAGAAATCGAGACTCATCAGACCAAGCAACGTTTTTCCAATCTTCTACTGTCCAATTTCGATGAGCTTGTACAAATTGTAGCCTCAGTTTCCTGTTCTTAGCTGAAAGGAGTGGTACCCGGTGTGGTCTTCTGCTGCTGTAGCCCATCTGCCTCAAAGTTCGACGCACTGTGCGTTCAGAGATGCTCTTAGGCCTACCTTGGTTGTAACGGGTGGCGATTTGAGTCACTGTTGCCTTTCCATCAGCTCGAACCAGTCTGCCCATTCTCCTCTGACCTCTGGCATCAACAAGGCATTTCCGCCCACAGAACTGCCGCTCACTGGATTTTTTTTCTTTTTCGGACCATTCTCTGTAAACCCTAGAGATGGTTGTGCGTGAAAATCCCAGTAGATCAGCAGTTTCTGAAATACTCATGGAGCGCCCCCACACCGCCGCAGGGCCGAGGGGTACCCGGAGCCGGGCCTCTGAGTCTCAGTTCTGGGGTTGTCACGGTGGCTAGACCCGGTCCGTGGCCCTGTCTGTCAGTGGGGGACGTCCGGTGCAATAAGTGGTGTTGTAACGGTGCAGTTGTGGGGTGCAGGTCGCGGTAAATAACGAGGACACCAGGTTGCAGTCTCTTTACCTCTTTACTGGAGATCTCTGAGTCCTCAGTCCAGAATACGGTTCACCAGGCTGCGCAAGTCCGGCCGGTCCAATGGCACTTCCAGAGTTCTCTTCACAGGTGGAAATCGGTGCCTTCCTTCTTAGCGCTATGTGTTGTAGTCCTCCCCTGCTGTGCTTACGGAAAGTACCCCACAACTGTTGTGTCTGTTTCTTAAGTTCCCTCACAACTCGATTAAATGATGTTCTTCTAATCGTCCGTCCCTCCCTGATGTTACGGTTAGAACGGCACCCGTTTGTCGGGTAGGCCTGGAGTTCTTCCGGGACCCTAGAGACGCCCCTCTCCCGCAATTGCCTCCCAAGACTTCATAGGTGATATGTGTTAGACAGCCCGCCTTAAACTGACTGTCCTGCCGCTGTTTAGAGTATTGCTTGAAGCTGAATGTTATAATACTCCCTCGGCGTTCCGGCCACCGGTAATGCGCCTCAGTAGGGTGTTGCTCCGGTCTTACAGCACGACCCCTACTGGAATTCTCCTATTGCTTGATCTCGTTTCTCACTCAGCACAATCTATCTCGCTTCTAGTCCTTTCTTAGGGCACCGCCGCTATTCTGAGCAGGCACGGTCCCGTTACGTTCTTTCCAATGCCAAGCCTCTGCCAGGATCCCACCCCTGGCAGAGACCCTACTGTCTCTTCCTCCACAACACCCTCTGCCACTGAGTGTTGCTTCGTCCAATCCAGTCAGCTTTCTGATCTAACTTCCTGCCTGACCCCCAGTTTACCCACTATGGTGGGGAGTGGCCTAATGAATAGAACCCTTAGCTCCCCCCGGAGGCCCTGCGGTGAAATGTATTGGTGTCTGTGATACCTGATCAGATGAACTCCTTCAGTGCCATCGGACGCACCATGGCTCCCCATAGTGGCGGAGCCACCGTACTGCAACGACCAGGACTCTGGGGCGCTGCACTCCCCCCTGGTTAAACACAGTACTCCGGGACTGGGAAGAAAACAACAATACAGGTTAGCAAAAAGACATACAATTTTGTTGAGTGCAAAACAATAAGTATACTTGAACAGGCTTCCCTTTATGGGAGGTGAGGACACTTTAACGTTACAAACATAATTAAATATCATAGCAACAGGCTACAATTAACTCTCATTACCCAACCGGGTATTCTACTAAGTGCAATTAAATGAACAATAATTTAACATTGCCTTCAAGGAACATACACTCCTAGCTCGCTAAAGGCCTTCCCATAATCACATTACAGGGCAAGTTAACTTTTCATTCTCCTACTTTGAACCTGCAGGACCGCCTGTCCCTATGGCACCAGACCTACTGCCTCTCCTTTCTTTTACAGGACCGCCCCGTTCAGCCAGGGCCTACTGCCTTTCTCTACTATACATGGTATAGACATACTGTAACATTCCTTTCAATTAGAGAACATGGAGCCGGCTCTACTTGGCTCCTATTAGGACTCACTCACTAACCCCTACGGGTTCACTTTCTGTCCTTAGTAACACATTATTAACTTTCTATGGGGACTCAGGGTTTACCTTCTATCCTCACCTTCATTATTACTTTCTTACTTTCACTTAAGCAGAACTCTAAATCTGCCCCTACGGGCTTTCTGCATCTTTCTTTTTCAAAGAACATTATCTAGGTTTCACATTTTAAACAAATTGAACACACATAACTTTCCTATATGCAAAACAGTTACATTTCTTCCAGAGCATCATCATCAGTATTTCTTTACATTTAACTAGTTAAAACACATACAACTTTTCTCATTCCAACATTACCATGGCATTACTGTTCTTAAAACAGTATCTCTCGTAAGTACGCTGTTGGACATCCCCTTTAAAAGAGGATCAAGTCTTTCTGAGGTAGCTCGTCTTCTCAGCCTACCAGTCTTTGTTCAGAAAGGTTCCAGAACGGTATCTTCGCAAAGAGTCTTTAAATAAAACCAGTAGGAAGCGCCTTTAATAAGGTGCAAACTATTTACAAGAAAGTTTGGATCATGCACTGTTCATGATTTCTCAGTTTGTAAAACTTGTGCAAACTTGTAGAAAAACAAACAATAAGGATCAGTAACTATTTACATCTTCAGAAGCATTAAAATCTCAGAATCCCCCACGAGGCGCCACCTGGCGGGGGAACCCTTGCAATACAGGCAGTTCAGGTTCCAGGTTCACTCCCGCGGCCAGGTACACCCCCTGGGTGCAGGTCTGTTGCACAACCAGATCGTGTGCGGTGATGAGGGTCTGCGTTCCTACTTCTTTCTGCGCTGGTACATCAGGAGCATCAGTTACTTGAAAAGACACTTCTTTGGCCGCTGCGGTGGTTGCGGGGGTCATGTGGCAGATCGCAGGTTCCGTGATCAGACAGGTGGGGGTGACCAGGGTGGTTGCAGATCGGTCACACGGGGGCACTTTGGCTACAGGGGCTGGTTTCTCTTTCTTGTAGACGTTCAGAGCGAACCACCCCTTTTCCCCAAAATGCCGGGTGTAAGTAACGCTGTCCCCCGGGTAGAGGTCTCGATCGGGGTGGCCCTCTCTGAGGTGCGACTCGACATCCCGTCGGTTAACAAAGACCTCCGCGTACAGCCCCGGTTCTTTAATAAAGCCCCAGCCTCCTCGGAGTTTAAAGGTGGTGACGATGCCCTGCCTGCGCGGGGCCTGGTGAGTGGTGGGGTCCTTACGGGCCCGGTCCTTAACCGCCAAATCCTTTTGATGGTGGGCCTCCCACCCAGCCTGATGTATTTTCTCTTCCTCTCGCCACCGTTGTTCTAGCTGGACCCGGTATTCCTCCCAGCTTAGGGCCTGTACCATCTCCCTCTTCTGGGTCTCCACCCCGGGGAACCCCATAAGATTGGATCCGGGGTTCACCCAGCGGCACACCGTGCGCTCCGCATGGACCTCACACGGCAAGAGAGTAGGGGTGATTGGGGCTCGCATACGGTGTTCCATGCCCGTGGCTTCCTCCCATGGTAGCAGGCGCTGGAGTTTATGGGTTCCCGGGAGAGGTGGTGCCGCTACGGGACCCACTAACACACCCTCGGCTGGCGGGGCAGGATCGGCGGACTCACCAACTGGTACAAGTTCACTTTCTGCAGCAGGTCCTGCTGGTTCTTCCGGTGAGAACTCCGATGTCCGGGAACCCTCTGCCGGCACCACCGGGTGCGGAGCCTGGACTCTCACATTCAGTTGGAGGAGCTGGTTATATAAGTCCTCCATCTCGGCTCTCAGGAATCTGGTGTTATCCACGGAGGACGGGTTGCTGGGCTCATCCAGGTAGTCGGGGGAGACTTCCACTTCAACCCCACTATCGGGTTCGGAGCTGCTGGCCATAGCGTCCTCCACGTGGGTCACTTCCTGGTCTTTTTCCCGCTCTCTCCTTCGGGAGCGGTTTCGTTTTCTCTGCCTCCGCCCCCCATTAAGGATTAGGAGGCGGATCTCTGCTGCTGACGGACACGTCCTCACCGTGCAGAAATATTTAGACTGGGCGGCCATTGCTGTTCGCGCTCTCCAGCTTGCCTACGCCCCCTTCACGCCCCTCTTCTCTTCCTGCGCTCTCCTCAGCGCTACAATGGCGGCGGATTTTGGCGGCAAATGGCACAACACACAGTCCTCTTAATAAAGTACAATCCAAGCACAATAAATCACAATTCCAAGGCACACATGACCTGATTCCTCAGGCTTAAGTAGATCCTGTTCGTGACGCCAAGTTTGGAGCGCCCCCACACCGCCGCAGGGCCGAGGGGTACCCGGAGCCGGGCCTCTGAGTCTCAGTTCTGGGGTTGTCACGGTGGCTAGACCCGGTCCGTGGCCCTGTCTGTCAGTGGGGGACGTCCGGTGCAATAAGTGGTGTTGTAACGGTGCAGTTGTGGGGTGCAGGTCGCGGTAAATAACGAGGACACCAGGTTGCAGTCTCTTTACCTCTTTACTGGAGATCTCTGAGTCCTCAGTCCAGAATACGGTTCACCAGGCTGCGCAAGTCCGGCCGGTCCAATGGCACTTCCAGAGTTCTCTTCACAGGTGGAAATCGGTGCCTTCCTTCTTAGCGCTATGTGTTGTAGTCCTCCCCTGCTGTGCTTATGGAAAGTACCCCACAACTGTTGTGTCTGTTTCTTAAGTTCCCTCACAACTCGATTAAATGATGTTCTTCTAATCGTCCGTCCCTCCCTGATGTTACGGTTAGAACGGCACCCGTTTGTCGGGTAGGCCTGGAGTTCTTCCGGGACCCTAGAGACGCCCCTCTCCCGCAATTGCCTCCCAAGACTTCATAGGTGATATGTGTTAGACAGCCCGCCTTAAACTGACTGTCCTGCCGCTGTTTAGAGTATTGCTTGAAGCTGAATGTTATAATACTCCCTCGGCGTTCCGGCCACCGGTAATGCGCCTCAGTAGGGTGTTGCTCCGGTCTTACAGCACGACCCCTACTGGAATTCTCCTATTGCTTGATCTCGTTTCTCACTCAGCACAATCTATCTCGCTTCTAGTCCTTTCTTAGGGCACCGCCGCTATTCTGAGCAGGCACGGTCCCGTTACGTTCTTTCCAATGCCAAGCCTCTGCCAGGATCCCACCCCTGGCAGAGACCCTACTGTCTCTTCCTCCACAACACCCTCTGCCACTGAGTGTTGCTTCGTCCAATCCAGTCAGCTTTCTGATCTAACTTCCTGCCTGACCCCCAGTTTACCCACTATGGTGGGGAGTGGCCTAATGAATAGAACCCTTAGCTCCCCCCGGAGGCCCTGCGGTGAAATGTATTGGTGTCTGTGATACCTGATCAGATGAACTCCTTCAGTGCCATCGGACGCACCATGGCTCCCCATAGTGGCGGAGCCACCGTACTGCAACGACCAGGACTCTGGGGCGCTGCACTCAGACCAGCCCTTCTGGCACCAACAACCATGCCACGTTCAAAGGCACTCAAATCACCTTTCTTCCCCGTACTGATGCTCGGTTTGAACTGCAGGAGATTGTCTTGACCATGTCTACATGCCTAAATGCACTGAGTTGCCGCCATGTGATTGGCTGATTAGAAATTAAGTGTTAACAAGAAGTTGGACAGGTGTACCTAATAAAGTGGCCAGTGAGTGTAGATTAGTGTTTATAATAAAGCAAATTTGGGGAAAGCAAGACTGATGTATGAAAGGATACACGTTCCAGGCTCTTCATTATATAGTGAATTGAAAAAGGAGATTTGATACCAACACAATGTATTGTATTTGTGAGGTGTAAAGGAAATGATATATGGATTTCTAACTGTTTAAAAAAAAAAACACATCTGAAAACTGACATGCATTTGTATTCAGGCCCCCTTAGTCGATTCTTTGTAGGACCACCTTTTGCCTCAATTACTGCTGCAAGTCTTTTGGGGTATGTCTCTACCAGCTTTGCACATCTAGTGGCTTTATATATGAAAATTGCCTTCACCTTCCAGCAGGACAACGACCCTAAACATACTACTATGGATGGTTTATATCAAATTATATTCAAATGTGTGAACGGCCTTGGTCACAGTCCAGACCTAAATCCCAGTAAGAATCCGTGGCAAGACTTGAAAAGTATCAAACTGTGGATGGTAATGCACCAAAGAATGGTGACCTGCCGGTAGACTCCTGACAATGATCATTAATAGCAAATTGTGGCAGCGATAAGTAGGATGTCCAATCCTCCTGATTCTCGGAAACACCTGAGGTAAGTCTCCAACTTCTGATTAATGCGCTCGGTATGTCCATTTGACTGGTGATGGAAGGCAGAGGAAAAGGACAGCTGCACTCCCAGTCAAAAACAGAACTCCCTCCAGAACTTGGAAACAAACTGGGTCCCCCGATCTGACACCGCATCAGAGAGAACACAGTGAAGCTTCACAATCTCATTTATAAACACCTGAGCAAGCGTTTTGGCATTCGGAAGTGCCGGTTATGTGAAAAAATTAACCATCTTACTGCACCTATCTACAGCCACCAAAACCAGTCTTGCCTGCAGATACCGGTTAGTCAGCAATAAAATCCATGGACAAGTGCATCCATGGCCTGCTAGGAATAGGTAGCGGAAGAAGCGTACCAGGCGGATGGGTATGCCATACCTTAAAACGCGAGCAGATACTACAAGCAGATACATGTTCAACCACATCCTGATGCAACCCCGGCCACCAAAAATGACGAGAAATGAGGTCCGCAGTTGCCCTACCACCTGGATGGCCAGCAAGCACAGAGTAGTGATGTTCAGTAATTACTTTGCGGCGCAGATTAGAAGGTACAAATAACTTTCCTGAAGGACAGGAGGCAGGGGCTTCCCCCTGTGCCTCCAACACCTCACCCTCCAGGTCAGGATACAATGCCAAAATAACTACCCCCTTCTGCAAAATCGAGGCTGAGTTTTCATGGTAACCACAACCAGAGAACCTCCAGGACAAAGCATCAGCCTTGACATTTTTGACCCCTGGATAGAAAGTGACAACAAAATTGAACCTAGTAAAAAACAGGAACCATCTAGCTTGTCTAGGGTTGAGACATTTAGCCAATTGAAGATACAAGAGATTCTTATGGTCAGTAATGGGATGGACAGCCCCCTCCAACCAATGTCGCCTTTCTTGAAATGCCAATTTAATCGCCAAAAGTTCCCTATTGCCCACGTCATAATTTCTCTCAGCTGAGGACAATTTCTTAGAAAAGAAAGCGCATTTACCCGCCTCAAAAACATCATTAATGAGATGTTGGAAAACCGCAGGTGCATTGGTCAGACCGAAAGGCAAGACCAGACTTTCGAAATGACCCTCAGGGGTATTGAACGCCGTTTTCCATTTATCCCCTTCTCTGATTCTAACCAGGTTGTAGGCCCCCCCTTAAATTCAACTTAGAGAACACCTTAGCTCCCACAACCTGGCTGAACAGATCCAGAATCAGAGGAAGAGGGTATGGATCTCGGATGGTAATCTGATTTAATTCTCAGAAATCTAAACAGGGACTTAGACCGCCATCTTTTTTCTTCACAAAGAAGAACCCTGCCGCCATGGGCAAAGATGAGGGTCAGATATGTCCCTTCTCTAGACTTTCCGCAATGAAATCCTTAAACAGTTCTCATGGCAGTAATCTCAGCACTCAATGACCTCTCTGGCTTGCCAGTCCACCAATGGATTATGTTTCACCAACCAAGGAAGACCCAATACAATTGGGGTGGGAAGACCGTTCATAGCAAGGAATTATCTCACAATGAACTGACCCCACCCTCAGTCTTACATTATGTACAATCTGAGTCTGAGCTTTCTGTGCAAGTGGCGCTGAGTCGATGGCGAACATGGGAATGGGCTTAAACAAAGTACAGCAAACCAGCCCATGAGTTCTAGCAAACTCCGCATCAATCATGCTGACTCCAGCTCCACTGTCAACAAACACAGAAGTCTCCTCAGTTTTGCTCTCCAGCACCACCTCTGCTGTCAGGACAAACCGGGAAATGCAGGCTGACGATAAATGCACCCCTATTCTTATTCAACTCCAGACTACCAAGGGTTAAACAAGTCTCCTTTTGCTTAGTCGTCAAAGGACAGGCCCCAATAAAATGTCTCTTTTTTCCAGAAAATAAAAACACACTCCCTTCTTTTTGCAAATCTCCGGGGAAATGTACGATGCAGAGGCACCCCCTAACTGCATGGGTACCTCCACCTTCCCCAGAACGGGTTCACCACCAGATTGATCCATTGGCAAAGGGGCACTACCCTGAAAGGGAGGCTCCGGAGAAGGTGGTCTTACCCACCTATCACGAAGGCGTCTATCAAGAGGTATAGCCAATGACATAGCAGCCTCCAAGGACTCAGGGGTTTCATTCACTGCCACAGCATCATTCAACTTTTCAAGGCCCTGAAGAAATTGGCTTCTGAGAGCCAGGTCATTCCATTTTGTATCAGTTGCCCATCTGTGGACTTAGGAGCTATATGTCTCCACTGACCGATTTCCCTGCTAAAAGCGATGCAACCTGGACTCAGCCAAGGAGACTCAGACAGGGTCATGATAGATAAGGGCTAAAGCCCACAAAAATCCTTCCACAGACTAGAGACAAACCAATCTTGCGGCAAAGAGAAAGCCCAGGATTGAGGATCTCCTTGCAGCAGCGAGATCACAACACCAACTCACTGCTCTAATTTCTGGAGGAGTGAGGATAACGTTTAAAATACAGTTTGCAAGCTTCCTTGAACACAAAAAACTTGTCCCTTCCAATGGAAAACCTATCCAGGAGGGTTACCTTGGGTTCCAGCTGGACCAGCCTACCTGCAGAGACCCCAACATTAGCGACCTGCAGCCGCTGTTGCTACTGCCGAACCTCATAGCGGTGGTCATTCACCTCCAGAGACAGACAGCGTAGTTGCTCTGTCAGCCCTGCAACCGGATCCATAACCAAAGGAGAAAAGGAAAAATAAAACACACCCAAGGGAAAAAAAACACACAAATAAAACCAAGTGTCAGGTTTTTTTCTCCCAAATATGCACGGCTGGTAATAATGTCTAAGTGCAACACGAGGGGAAGGAAGCCCAAACCCTAGGGAAAGGGGAAGTGGAGACCCCCTAGGGAGATCTAATAGCACCCTGCCGTCCCTATATTGATTACACACCAATTGCCGAGCAGGAATCTAAGCCCTGTATATACCTAGAGCTAGGCCCTGAAGGAAGGGGAGAATGTCACTGGTCAGTCCCCACTGAACACTAAAGATTAGAAGGCAGACAAACAAGGGGGAAGCAGCAAAGCTTGAGCAAACTCCAGAATAATAGCACCAAATGTCCTCCAACAGCACCAGAGAGGAAGTAAGCCTACTGCTATAGCTCCAAGCCTTCACAATGGCAAAATATGAATATCACTGGCAACTCCCTGAAGCATACTGGGAGTCTATAAACACCCAGATCCAGGTGTGTCAATTAGAGCCAGAGGGAGGTTGCCACTGGGTCCAAAAGTCAGAAGGATTAAGAAGGCGTCTACAATGCCAAACGCAGAGACCTTCTGCAGCCAGATGCAGAGCGACTATCTGTAGCATCTGAAACACCCGAGACACCTGTGTAAGGCTATGTGCACACGTCAGGATTTTTTGCATTTTTTTCGCTATAAAACCGTGATAAAAACGCGAAAAAAACGCTAACATATGCCTCCTATTATTTACAGTGTATTCCGCATTTTTTGTGCAAATGTTGCGATTTTTTCCGCGAAAAAATCGCATCGCGGAAAAAAAAGCAACATGTTCATTAAAAATGCGGAATTGCGGGGATTCCGCACACCTAGGAGTCCATTGATCTGCTTACTTCCCGCACGGGGCTGTGCACACCATGCGGGAAGTAAGCAGATTATGTGCGGTTGGTACCCAGGGTGGAGGAGAGGAGACTCTCCTCCACGCACTGGGCACCATATAATTGGTCAAAAATAAAAGAATTAAAATAAAAAATAGTCCTATACTCACCTTCGATGTCCCCCGCAGTGTTCCCGCCTCACCGCTGCATGCTGCCGTTTCGGTTCCTATAGCTGGTGTGCGGTGAAGGACCTGTGATGACGTCACTGTCTTGTGATTGGTCGTGAGCGGTCATGTGACCGCTCACGTGACCGCTCACATGACCGCGACGTCATGGAAGGTCCTGCGCGCACACACCAGCTATAGGAAGAGGAACGGACGCCGCTGAGGAGATCGTCTGGGTGAGTATAAGCATTTTTTTTATTTTTTTTATTTTTTTTTATTATTTTATTATTCTCTTTTACTATAGATGCTGCATAAGCTGCATCTATAGTAAAAAGTTGGTCACACTTGTCAAACAGTATGTTTGACAAGTGTGACCAACCTGTCAGTCAGTTTTCCAAGCGATGGTACAGATCGCTTGGAAAACTTTAGCATTCTGCAAGCTAATTACGCTTGCAGAATGCTAAACAAAACGCGAAAAAAACGGAAAAAAAACGAAAAAAAAAAATATGCGGATTTCTTGCAGAAAATTTCCGGTTTTCTTCAGGAAATTTCTGCAAGAAATCCGGACGTGTGCACATACCCTAAAGGTTCCTTGTACAGAGCTAGGGGTGCTGCCGTCACCATGTATGGTGGTTAAGAAAAGGATATGCCTCTTGTCCTTGTACTTTACCACCAGCATGTTGCCGCTACATTGGGCTTTGTTCTCACCCTTCCTGAGCAGCTACCTAATTAGCATCCTAGGAAGGTGTCTCTGATTTTTGCGGACAGCACCGCAGGCTGCGGTAGTTCGTGTAGAGAGGGACTTGAACAATGAGACGCTGGTATAAAAGTTATCTACATAGAGGTGATAATCCTGATCCAGCAGTAGGTGCACCAAATCCCACACAATTTTCCTACTCACTCCCAAGACAGTGAGGGCATTCATGGGGTTCAATTTGGGATTCCTTCCCTTCATAAACCTTAACCTTGTGGGTGTACCCTGAGATACTCTCAAACAGTTTGTAGAGCTTAATTACATACCTGGCCCTCCTTACTGGGCAGGTATTGCTGGAATTTTAGCCTCCCCTTGAAATAGATTAGGAATTCATCCATGCAGATTTCCCTTTGAAGAATGTAGACTTTAGCAAACTTGTTGCTGAAGTGCTCAATGGCTGGCCAAACTTTGAAAAGATGGTCAAAGTTGGGGTCATCTCAGGGAGGACACTGTGCATTATCATTATAATGCAAGAATTTTTGGGTGGCTTCAAAATGTTTACGGGCAGGGGTGGGATTCCAATTTTTAACAACAGGTCCTCTAAGTCGCGGCGGCCGGAATTTTGGCCACGCCCATTTTCAATAACCCCGCCCATACTAATAAGCCACGCCCAGTGGCACGATTCATATTTTTGGAAGCAGTTTGTCTCCCTTAATGACAAGAATACGTTGTGACGTACGGTATTAAAGTCATTAAAAGAAACAAACGACTAAAGCAAATGCCACACTGCCCCATGCAAAAAAAAAAATGTTTGAACTCCCATACTTACAAACGGCGCTCTCTGCAGTCTTCTCCTCTCTCGCTGCAGTCTTCTCACTCCCTGTAGACAGTATTCTCGCTCCCAGCTGCAGCCTACGAGGTGCCGGAGAAAGCTCCCTGCACAGAACGACGTGTACAGTGACGTCGTCACGTCGTCCCGTGTAGGAGGCTCGTCCCGGGATCGCAAGCTGATAGGCTGCTGCTGGACGGAGGAACCCGGCGGTGAGGTGAGTGAACTTTTTTTTCTTTTCTTATCTTCTGCCGCGATCGGGTCACACAGCCTGGAGGACCCCTTCTTCCACGATCGGGTCCCGACTCCCGCTCCTCCCGGGGTGAACAATCCCCACCAGCAGCCAGGGCTGCCACTAGAAATTTCGGGGCCCCATACTGGCAAAATTTCCGGGGCCCCCTTGAGACTCCGCCCAGGCTCCACCCCAGCCCCGCCTCCACGCTCCACCCCTCAAACTGTCCACAGTCCCACCGCTCTCTCTTGGAAAATCTCCACTTCTCACCTATCACACATTGACAGTTCCCATCACCAGATCACACATGTAGCCGGCAGTTTTTTTTTTGGCCAATAGATTTTTTTAAGCCACCAAAATGACAAGGTAGACACTTTTGGCCAGGCCCTACTCTACTGTAATCTATTAAATATTTGTTAAAATATGCAATACAATTTAGGTATATTTTTATTTTTCAATTTTTAAAATGACCTATAATACCACATACAAGGAACAAATACCACAGCACCATGACCAGACACCATATTATCACCACAGTGACCTATAATACTATCTACAAGGCACAAATACCGCCACACCATGACCAGATGACATATTACCACCACAGTGATCGAATAATATTAAATACAAGGAACAAATACCACAACATCATGACCAGACCGCATATTACCACCACATAGTGACTGAATACTACAATACTGATCAATAATAAAAAAAACACAATACTATCACCATAAGTGCCATTATACACAGGAGATGTGTACTTAGTATGCAGTGTCTGTGTACAGGTAATACAGTGATCACCAGTGACATTATACACAGGAGCTCTGTATATAGTCTATAGGTAATCCAGTGATCACTGGTGATATTATACACAGGACCTCTGTATATAGTATACAGTGTATAGTGTCAGTGTATAGGTAACACTGACTTACCAGTGACGTCTCTAGGTGAAGTCCTTCATCTTTCATCCCGCACAGACCACCATCACTTCATGCAGCCAGGACTCGTTTCTGCAGGAAATAACAGTTATCTCGAGTTCCACTTGCAGAACACATTACTTAATTTTCCCAACTTCTACATTACACCACATGAAGAAGGCGACATAGTGTCAATCTACACAGTAATAGGACCGCCCCTCCATTTAAAACAGTATACTCAAAAAATAAAATAAATACATCACTGCAGTAATAATATCCCTTAATTAGCCCCTATGGTAATAATATTTGCCATCCTGGCCCCGTGTGTCTCATTACTGGGGTCAGCCATATGTTCTCCCATCCTGCCCTAATGAGTATCCATCCTGCCCCATATGATCTCCCCATCCTGCCCCATCTGTCTCCATCGTATCCATCCTGCCCCATGATCCTGCCCCATCTGTCTCCAATCCTGCCTCCAGTGTCTCCAATCATGCCCGTATCACCATTCTGCTCCGTCTCCAATCAGGCCCCCATTTCTGCAATCATGCCCCCTGTGTCTCAATTCTGCCCCATCTGTTTCCATTCCTGCCCCAGTGTCTCCAGTCATGCCCCAGTGTCTCCAGTCATGCCGCCATGTCTGTCATCCTGCCCCGTGTCTCCAATCAAGCCCTGTTTCTCCTTTCTGCCCCCCCGTGTCCAGCTTTCTGCCCCCCGTGTCCAGCTTTCTGCCCCCCGTGTCCAGCTTTCTGCCCCCCGTGTCCAGCTTTCTGCCCCCGTGTCCAGCTTTCTGCCCCCGTGTCCAACTTTCTGCCCCCGTGTCCAGCTTTCTGCCCCCGTGTCCAGCTTTCTGCCCCCGTGTCCAGCTTTCTGCCCCCGTGTCCAGCTTTCTGCCCCGTGTCCAGCGCTCTGCCCCCGTGTCCAGCGCTCTGCCCCCGTGTCCAGCGCTCTGCCCCCTCCTGTGTCCAGCACTCTGCCCCCTGTGTCCAGCGTTCTGCCCTCCTGTGTCCAGCGTTCTGCCCCCTCCTGTGTCCAGCGTTCTGCCCCCTCCTGTGTCCAGCGTTCTGCCCCTCCTGTGTCCAGCGTTCTGCCCCCTCCTGTGTCCAGCGTTCTGCCCCCTCCTGTGTCCAGCGTTCTGCCCCCTCCTGTGTCCAGCGTTCTGCCCTCTGTCCTTTCTGCCCCTGTGT
Source organism: Ranitomeya variabilis (assembly GCF_051348905.1). Taxonomy (NCBI): domain Eukaryota; kingdom Metazoa; phylum Chordata; class Amphibia; order Anura; family Dendrobatidae; genus Ranitomeya; species Ranitomeya variabilis. The sequence continues at coordinate 53,367,506 of NC_135236.1, forward strand.
CCAACGTTCTGCCCCCTCCTGTGTCCAGCGTTCTGCCCCCTCCTGTGTCCAGCGTTCTGCCCCCCTGTGTCCAGCGTTCTGCCCCCTGTGTCCAGCGTTCTGCCCCCTCCTGTGTCCAGCGTTCTGCCCCCTCCTGTGTCCAGCGTTCTGCCCCCTCCTGTGTCCAGCGTTCTGCCCCCCTGTGTCCAGCGTTCTGCCCCTTCCTGTGTCCAGCATTCTGCCCCCTCCTGTGTCCAGCGTTCTGCCCCCCTGTGTCCAGCATTCTGCCCCCTGTGTCCAGCGTTCTGCCCCCTCCTGTGTCCCGCGTTCTGCCCCCTCCTGTGTCCAGCGTTCTGCCCCCTCCTGTGTCCAGCGTTCTGCCCTCTGTCCTTTCTGCCCCTGTGTCCAGCGTTCTGCCCCCTCCTGTGTCCAGCATTCTGCCCCCTCCTGTGTCCAGCGTTCTGCCCCCCTGTGTCCAGCGTTCTGCCCCCCTGTGTCCAGCATTCTGCCCCCTGTGTCCAGCGTTCTGCCCCCTCCTGTGTCCAGCGTTCTGCCCCCTCCTGTGTCCAGCGTTCTGCCCCCTCCTGTGTCCAGCGTTCTGCCCCCTCCTGTGTCCAGCGTTCTGCCCCCTCCTGTGTCCAGCGTTCTGCCCCCTCCTGTGTCCAGCGTTCTGCCCCCTCCTGTGTCCAGTGTTCTGCCCCCTCCTGTGTCCAGCTTTCTGCCCCCTCCTGTGTCCAGCGTTCTGCCCCCTCCTGTGTCCAGCGTTCTGCCCCCTCCTGTGTCCAGCATTCTGCCCCCTCCTGTGTCCAGCGTTCTGCCCCCCTGTGTCCAGCGTTCTGCCCCCCTGTGTCCAGCGTTCTGCCCCCCTGTGTCCAGCGTTCTGCCCCCCTGTGTCCAGCGTTCTGCCCCCTGTCCTTTCTGCCCCTGTGTCCAGTGTTCTGCCCCCTCCTGTGTCCAGCGTTCTGCCCCCTCCTGTGTCTAGCGTTCTGCCCCCTCCTGTGTGCAGCGTTCTGCCCTCTGTCCTTTCTGCCCCTGTGTCCAGCGTTCTGCCCCCTCCTGTGTCCAGCGTTCTGCCCCCCTGTGTCCAGCGTTCTGCCTCCCTGTGTCCAGCGTTCTGCCCCCCTGTGTCCAGCGTTCTGCCCCCTCCTGTGTCCAGCATTCTGCCCCCTCCTGTGTCCAGCGTTCTGCCCCCCTGTGTCCAGCGTTCTGCCCCCCTGTGTCCAGCGTTCTGCCCCCCTGTGTCCAGCGTTCTGCCCCCCTGTGTCCAGCGTTCTGCCCCCTGTCCTTTCTGCCCCTGTGTCCAGTGTTCTGCCCCCTCCTGTGTCCAGCGTTCTGCCCCCTCCTGTGTCTAGCGTTCTGCCCCCTCCTGTGTGCAGCGTTCTGCCCTCTGTCCTTTCTGCCCCTGTGTCCAGCGTTCTGCCCCCTCCTGTGTCCAGCGTTCTGCCCCCCCTGTGTCCAGCGTTCTGCCTCCCTGTGTCCAGCGTTCTGCCCCCCTGTGTCCAGCGTTCTGCCCCCCTGTGTCCAGCGTTCTGCCCTCCTGTGTCCAGCGTTCTGCCCTCCTGTGTCCAGCGTTCTGCCCTCCTGTGTCCAGCATTCTGCCCTCCTGTGTCCAGCGTTCTGCCCTCCTGTGTCCAGCGTTCTGCCCTCCTGTGTCCAGCGTTCTGCCCTCCTGTGTCCAGCATTCTGCCCTCCTGTGTCCAGCGTTCTGCCCTCCTGTGTCCAGCGTTCTGCCCTCCTGTGTCCAGCGTTCTGCCCCGGGCCGCCCCCCCCCGGATCGCCACTCTCAGTAAAAAAAAAACAAAAAACAAGCTCTACTTACCTCCCGCGCTTCTGCTTTCTCCAAGCAGCTGCAGCGTGCACTCGCCGGCGACTGACAATGACGTCAGATGCCGGCGACATGCACGCTGCGGCTGACGTCAGCTGCCAGCCTCAGATTGGCTGGCGGCTGTTAACTATTGACGTGCGGGCACGGGCCCGCACGTCAGTAGCGCTGCAGCGCCGGCCGCAGCTAAGGGCCCGGTTCAGCCTGCGGCTGCCGGTAGGGGCCCGGTGGGCAGATGAGACCGGGCCCGATGCGGGCCCTCTCTGCCCACCGGGCCCCATACGCCAGTCACGGCTGTAATGCCCTGATGGCGGCCCTGCCAGCAGCACAGCAACCCGTCCGGGGGCGGTCCGGAGGTGGTCCGGGGGCGTGGTAACCATTTTCAATTACCGGAACGCTGGCAGATAGAAATTTTAGTAAACGGCTGCCCCGTACCGGGTCGTACCGGCTGAATCCCACCCCTGTTTACGGGTCATGGCCATTCAGAACAGTGGAGTGTTATACAAAACGTCAATACTACAATATTGCCGAAGTTCTGGCATCTTCAGTATCCACATGTGAAGTACCAGGCCCCAAAACATCACCATTTCTACTGCCAGGGCCGGACTGGGACTAAAATTCAGCCCTGGCATTTGAAGTTACACAGGCCCACTTGTCACATGGTGACTGTATAATATCTTTGTACACTTGTAGGCTACAAGAAGTGAGGGGAGTGTAACACTACTATATAACATATAATCACAGCTGTATCCAGCATTACAGTTCAGTCCCCATAGAATGTAATACAGCACAGCCTTCATAGAATGTAATACAGCACAGCCCCATAGAATGTAATACAGCACAGCCCCATAGAATGTAATACATGTAATACAGCCAGCCTTAATAGAATGTAATACAGCACAGCCCCCATAGAATGTAATACAGCACAGCCCCCATAGAATGTAATACAGCACAGCCCCATAGAATGTAATACATGTAATACAGCCAGCCTTAATAGAATGTAATACAGCACAGCCCCCATAGAATGTAATACAGCACAGCCCCCATAGAATGTAATGCAGCACAGCCCCATAGAATGTAATGCTGCACAGCCCCCATAGAATGTAATGCAGCACAGCCCCCATAGAATGTAATGCAGCACAGCCCCATAGAATGTAATACAGCCAGCCCCCATAGAATGTAATACAGCCAGCCCCCATAGAATGTAACACAGCCAGCCCCCATAGAATGTAATGCAGCACAGGCCCATAGAATGGAATGCAGCACAGCCCCATAGAATATAATGCAGCACAGCCCCATAGAATATAATGCAGCACAGGCCCATAGAATATAATGCAGCACAGGCCCATAGAATATAATGCAGCACAGGCCCATAGAATGGAATGCAGCACAGCCCCATAGAATATAATGCAGCACAGGCCCATAGAATATAATGCAGCACAGGCCCATAGAATGGAATCCAGCACAGGCCCATAGAATGGAATGCAGCACAGGCCCATAGAATACAATGCAGCACAGGCCCATAGAATATAATGCAGCACAGGCCCATAGAATGGAATGCAGCACAGGCCCATAGAATGGAATGCAGCACAGCCCCATAGAATATAATGCAGCACAGCCCCATAGAATATAATGCAGCACAGGCCCATAGAATACAATGCAGCACAGGCCCATAGAATATAAGGCAGCACAGCCCCATAGAATATAATGCAGCACAGGCCCATAGAATGGAATGCAGCCAGCCCCCATAGAATATAATGCAGCAGAGGCCCATAGAATGGAATGCAGCCAGCCCCATAGAATATAATGCAGCAGAGGCCCATAGAATGGAATGCAGCACAGCCCCATAGAATATAATGCAGCAGAGGCCCATAGAATGGAATGCAGCCAGCCCCATAGTATGGAATGCAGCAGAGGCCCATAGAATGGAATGCAGCACAGGCCCATAGAATATAATGCAGCACAGCCCCATAGAATGGAATGCAGCACAGCCCCATAGAATATAATGCAGCAGAGGCCCATAGAATGGAATTCAGCACAGCCCCACAGAATATAATGCAGCAGAGGCCCATAGAATGGAATGCAGCACAGCCCCATAGAATATAATGCAGCAGAGGCCCCATAGAATGGAATGCAGCACAGCCCCCCCCCCCCAATAGCTCCACAATCCAGTCATCACTCATTGATAAAAAAAAAACCCCAAAAAAACCACTCTACTCACCTTTCCTCCTGCCCCGCGCTGCTCTGGCTCTGGTCTCAGCAGTTGCAGTCTGCCCGCCCGGTCACACAGCAGGTGCGCGATGATATGACGTCATCGCGCACCCGCAGTGTCAGCGGCAGGCAGAGCGGGGAATGATGGGAGAGGAAGCGTCAGCAGACGCTCTCTCCTCCATCATTGCATTCAACTGTACCGGCGTCTATGACGCCGGTATAGTTGAATGCGGGGCCGGGAGTGCGCCGACAGCGGGGGGAGTGTGCCGACAGCGGGGGGAGTGTGTCGACAGCGGCACACTCGAGCAGCCCACTACTGCCACCGGCCCTTCTGGCATTTGCCAGAACTGCCCGATGGCCAGTCCGGCCCTGTCTACTGCATCTACAGAAGTCTAGTTAGAAAATGACGACCAGCTCTTTTGTGACAAAAATTGCTGGGCGTACAAATTTGGCCTACCATGAGGTTTTCAAAATCCTCAGAGAAAAAGACTTTGAAAAAGTCTATTTCTGTGAGACTGGTGGTGTCAAATTTGATTCCTGATTGCGCCATAAAATCAGGAATGAGTGGCTCATAGTCTTCGGGGTTGATGTCTATACAAGGTCAGAAACGGTGGGCGCTAGTGCAGTTTCTGTCCTGGGGCGTCTACGTGGCATTTTGGTATCACAGGAGAAAGAGGATGAGGAGGAAAAATAAAAGAAGGTGGGATCCTCTCACTCACTGTCAGTGTTGAAGGCAAGGAAAGTGTATGCCTCCTCCACTGAATATCAGGTTTGGGACTAACGAGCAGAACATTTTTTTTTTACGTATGCGATGTTTGTGTGAGTAGTGAGTAGCAATTTTTATTTGTGTGTGTGCGCGTGTGTGAGTGCTTAGTGTTAACTTTTATCTTTTTTCTGAATTAAAAAAGCAGCAACCGTAGGCCGTGCAGTGATATGCATCAGTGATAGACAGGGAAAAAAGTCCTTGCCAAAAAGGAGCGCTGATGCTAATCAATGTTGAACGTCTCGACAGCTGTAGGATGTACACACGGAGTGGTGCAAGGGGGGAAAAAATAGTGTAAAAACAAGTTGTGGAAAACAGTGAGCACAAGTACGGACCATTGACTTGCGTCACTGATCAATGCTAGTGCAAATTGGAGAGGGGATGGGGAATGGACAAGGACAAAAAAGTCCTGGAAAACAGCAAGCACGGACGTTGATTAGTGATTTTCATCACTGATCAGTGCTCGGCAACTGCAGGATGCACGAAAAAGAAAAAAAATGTAAAAAATTGAGCAATCAAGTACTGATCAGTGCTGGTGGAAGAGAAGGGGGAAAGGGGAGAGAGGGAGATTGGAGTGGATGAGGAGAGATACGGCAAGGATCACAAACTCTTCTTACTTGTGTCTTCAGAAGGACCAGGAGAACAGGCAACAGGATCTGTGATGTCACAGGCTTCTGTGGCACCACAAGGCTCAGCACAGCGCACAGACGGACAGAATGACCGCCCTGTACATCCTCAGTCTGCCTATGGATTTGTACAGGGCGGTCATTCTGTCCGTCTGTGTCACTTGCAGGTCACAGTGCATCTGTGCGCTCTGATTGGTGCGATCGATGTCATAGTTGATTGCACCAATCAGAGCTGGCCCTGGTGATCCTGGCATTGCCAGGCACCAGCCTATGATTGGTGCTCTTACAGCACTGATCCTAGGCTGGACATCAGTATTTCAGGCAATCTGATTACCTGAAACAATCAGAAACGCTGCAATTGGCTGTTCAGAACTTAACATCCAATCACAACCATCGTATTTGTGGGGGGCGTCATCACACCCCGGGACAATGACTCCATGTGCCCAGCATCATGATGGCACCAGAATTTTAATGATGGACTGCGGTCTCGGTGTCGCATTAAAGATAAGACATATCCATGCATCCCAGGTTGGTAAGTACCAGGCCAACTGGACGTATCGATGTGTCTAAAGTCGGAAAGGTGTTAATTTCTCAGATGAGCATTGCAAGGAGAAACATTATCCCTTAGATCCCACATCTAGGGGCTGACATTTTTGCCCATTATTTTTTACAAACTAGCTCTCACTCAGTGAGAGTGAATGGAGGTGTCTGTGAACAGCAATTTTCACGTCTTGCCACAGATTGTGAAAGTGATTTAGATTTGCACTGTGACTGGGCCATTCACACATATTAATATGCTTTTGCAACACCCCAGGTAACCAGTTGTTGCAGTGATGTTGCTTTCCTTCGGGGACGGTAATATCATGCTCAGAGGCAATGGAGTTCTCTTTGTCAGGTAAGGCACCCACATACAACACATTCCAAATCCAGGCCAGGAGGGGGAGATCAGGACCCAGATTCAGGGGAGCTTCCCTAAGCTATATGTATCCTGACCTGGAGGAGGAGATAGGCAGTTGGTCGAGGGAGACCAAGCAGGAAAGTCTGAGAGACAATGAGTGAGAAGGACGTCTGGAACAGACAGAGAGGCCTAGCAGCCACGTGGGAGCTGCAGCCTCTGGGAAGAGAGACAACCTGAAAGGTTGTTGTATGCAGTGGAGCATTGAGGAAAGGCGCACAGGAGTGGAACAGGGCTCAGAGGGGAACTGTGAGCGGGCATCCAGGTACCGGGAGCCCGAGGCCTTAGTGGGACTGTAGGACACTTGGCAGAACCGGAGGGCTCAGAACTTTAAGTGAACGGCCCGCATTACACCTGAGACGCAGCAGCACCTGAGGAGCCCGGGGCATGATAGAGTCCCTATAAAAAGGCTCAAGCTGCCCGTCGTGCAGGTACCTCAGGACAGGGGAAAAGAGGACTCTGCAGAAAGCTTCAGGCAGCAGGGACTTCACATATAATAGCTCTAGTTGGAAAGGCTCATGGACCTCAACTGATAAAGGGATTCTTCCATTGCCTCAGAGCCGGCCGGGCCACGTCGACATCACTGCCTGGTACCCTGGACTGTGGCCTGCTAACAGTAAACCAGGTAAAGACTTTACAATTTGTGTCCTTTCTTTACTCTTCGGCGTTTTACCATCTGTCCCACACACCTTGGGAGCACTGGGGACCCTGCTTCACCTGTGGGAAGTGTCATCATCATTGCTGCAACAACATCCCCCAGAGGACCCCTTTAAAGCAGCGTTGGTCCCCCTATTGACCGAACACCACAGGTGGCATCACGACAGACTTTACTACAATTCACCCCCTTTAAAAACCTTTCCCCTTTAATTGGACGCCCATGGCCACGGACCGGGTCGCAGCCACCCTGACATCCCCTTTAAGTACCGGACCCGGTACCGAGTACCCCGCTGCCCTGGTAGGGCGCTCCACTTTTATATAAACCATCCTTGACACGATGGCTAGAGTCGTTGTCCTGCTGGGAGGTGAACCTACTCCCCAGTCTCAAGTTTTTATAGCCTATAACAGGTTTTCCTCCAGGATTTCCCTGTATTTACCTCCATCCCTTTTTCCATGTACTCTGACCACTTTCCCCTGCTGAAGAAAACCCTTCCCACAGAATGATGCTGCCACCACCATGTGTGATGCTAGGGATGGTGTTTTCAGGGTGATGTACAGTGTTAGTTTTCTGCCACAGATAGCACTTTGCATTTAGCCCCAAAAGTTCAACTTTTGTCTCATCTGACAATAGCACCTTTTTCCAGATGCCAGCAGTGTCCCTAGATTTTTGTAAACTGTAAACAGGACCTCTTGTCTCTTGCTTTAAAAAAATTATTTTTTTCTTGCCAATCTTCCATAAAGACAAGATTTGTGCAGTATAGGACTAATGCTTGTCCTGTGGACAGATTCTCCCACCTGAGCTGTGAATCTCTGCAGCTTCTCCATAGTGGTCATGGACCTCTGGACGGCTTCTCTAATTAGTTCTCTCCTTGCGAGATATCAGAATAGGTGGATGGCCATATCTTGGTAGGTTTGCAGTTGTGCCATACTCCTTCCATTTTTGGGTGATGGATTGAACAGTGCTCTGTGAGATGTTCAGAGCTTGGACTATATCTTTATAACCCAACTCCACATTACTCTTCTCCACAACTTTACCCCTAACCTGTCTGGTGTGTTCCTTGGTTTCCATGATGCTATTTGATCCCTAAAGTTCTCACACAAACCTAAAAAGCCTTCACAGAACAGCTGTCATTATACTGAGAATAAATTACACAGTTGGACTCAATTTACTAATTATCTGACTTCTGGGGGTAATTTATCTCTCAGGATTTTATTTAGGTGTATCAGACTACAGGGGGCTCAATACAAATGCATGTTGCAATTTTCAGATTTATTTATGTAAAATATTTAGAAACCTTGTATGATTTCTTTTATGCTTCACAAGAACTTGCTAGTTTGTCAAAAGAGAATTAGGCACCAGCAGCTGAAATTACGCAGTGTTCACTGGTTGACAGTTGACAGTGTTCACCTGTGGGGTGGTGCATTCACAAAGGTAACATGAAGGCAAATCTTAAGAAATTGAAAGAATTGGGGCACTCGCCCAGATTCTTCATGATGTGCAATTTTATTCCATGGTAAAACATGACATCAATCCATATTAAAGTGCGGAGTGCAGGAATCATGGGAGCTATGCAGACAAGAGAGGCTGACCGACTATGGCCGTTTCGCGCTTGCTTAGCGCTTCTACAAGTCCATCATGGTTTGGTGTCACGTTTTACCATGAAATAAAACTTTCTAGTTTGTGTTGGTATCACATAAAATCCCCCCCCAAAATTCATTTAAGTTTGTGGGTGTAATGGGAAAAAATGAACAAGTTCACGGGTTATGAATAGTTTTTTAAGGCACTGTATATTATAATTAATAATGTTATAATTGATAACATAGTAGAAGACTTTTTGCTCCTTTCTGGATGAATAAAGAAAACGTAATATGTTTTTATAGTGATATACTGTAGTTCTAATTTCTTATAACTTGTCTTAATCCATTTGCGACCAGCCCCTCAATTTCTGTTTTTTTTGGGGAGGGGGGGGATAGAAATGATGCAACTCAACACAATACCAAGTCTCTTTTTACATGACGACACTCAGAATTGTGCAATCTGTGTAAATCCGCTGCTTCGAGCCTTGTCAGTCATCTTTAGCTCATATCACAGGTGTGTGAAGTCAGTGACTGTTGACTTAACCCCAAAGCACGGCCCGATCCGTGTGGCATGTATATAGATCCTGATTCCTTGTAGACGTAGCCGACTTCCCCTATTTACCTTTATTGTGGAGGATAAATAGACATTACAATATCTTCAATGCTGCGCTAATGGCAGTGACGTGGACTGTGCCGACATCCACACCTCCAGCCAAGGTCTCATTCCTCATGTCGCTGCCCTCAAGAATGGCGTAATGACCATGAAATAATCCCCCCAGACCGTGCACTGCTGAGCCCAGGGGTGTACATAGGAAACACAGAGTCCCAAAACAAAGGTCCCAATTGGGCTCTTTCCTCAATAATCCTTTACCACATCAGATCCAAGCACTGCACGGGCTCCATGGGGGGGACAGACAGGAGCTGCTAGCCACGTAGGTGCTGTGGATGCTGCTCGCCAGGGAACCTAAAAGGTTATATCACTGTGATGAGAGATCGGTGTCTTCCGCATAGAATAGACTGTTAAGCTGCATGTTGCCCGCTGGTGCCCCAACCCCACTGATTGTTCACTCCATGCTCCCAGGACACATGAAGCCACAAGGATCCCTTTCCTTTTTTATTCTTTCCTCACACAAACGCCTCAATTATTTCACTTTTTTTTGTTATAAAAAGAAGAAAAAAAAATAATTTCCACAGCAAAATCTACCAAACATAGAACATAATATACCTCAGCTGCTGCAGAACCTCAAAATACACAGCACAGCTGCTGCAGTACCTCATAAAACACCTCTGCTGCCGAACCTCATAGTACACCTCAGCTGCTGCAGAACCTCATAAAACACCTTGGCTGCTGCAGAACCTCACAATACACCCCAGCTGCTGCAGAACCTCATAATAAACCTCAGCTGTTGCAGAACCTCATAATACACCTCGGCTGCTGCAGAACCTCACAATACTCCTCAGCTGCTGCAAAACCTCACAATACACTTCAGCTGCTGCAGAACCTCATAATACACCTCAGCTGCTGCAGAACCTCATAATATACCTCAGCTGCTGCTGAACCTCATAATATACCTCAGCTGCTGCAGAACCTCATAATACACCTCAGCTGCTGCAGAACCTCATAATACACCTCAGCTGCTGGAGAACCTCATAATACGCCTCAGCTGCTGCAGAACCTCATAATACACCTCAGCTGCTAGAGAACCTCATAATACACAGCTCAGCTGCAGCAGAAACTCAAAATACACCAGCTGCTGCAGAACCTGATAATATGCAGCACAGCTCAGCTGTTGCAGAACCTCATAAAAGTCTCAGCTGCTGCAGAACCTCATAATACACCTCAGCTCCGGAAGAACCTCATAATACACCTCATCTCCTGCAGCACCTCATAATACACCTCAGCTGCTGCAAAACCTCACAATACACCTCAGCTGCTGCAGAAGCTCATAATACTCAGCTTCTGCAGAACCTCATAATGCACCTCAGCTGCTGCGAATCTCATAATACACCTCAGCTGCTGCAGAACCTCATAATACACCTCAGCTGCTGCAGAACCTCATAATATACCCCAGCTGCCACAGAACCTCATAATCCTCATCTGCTGCAGATCTTCATAATACAGCTCAGCTGCTGTGAATCTCATAATATACCTTAGCTGTTGCAGAACCTTATAATACACCTCTGGAATGTAATCAGGAGGATGATGGATAGTCACAAGCCATCAAACAAAGAAGAACTTACATTTATATACCAGGAGTGGCATAAGGTCACCCAGAAGTAGTGTGAGAGACTGGTGGAAAGCATGCCAAGACGCATGAAAGCTGTGATTAAAAATAATGGTTATTCCACCAAATATTGATTTCTGATCTCTTCCTGTGTTAAAACATTAGTATTGTTGTTTCTAAATGATTATGAACTTGTTTTCTTTGCATTATTTCAGGTCTGAAAGCACTGTTTTTTTTAAATATTTTAACGACTTCTCATTTGCTGCAAATAAATACAAAATTTTTAGCGCTGAATTTCGGAGACATGTTGTCAGTAGTTTATAGAATAGAACAATTTACATTTTACTCAAAAATATACCTATAAAGAGAAAAATCGGACAAACTTAACATTTTTCAGTGGTCTCTTAATTTTTGCCAGAGCTATATGTGTACATGTGCAGTATACAGTGTCTGTATATGTGTATATAGTATGATTGTGTATATCTGCGGTGTGTATATATATATGTAAATATTCCAGTAAATGGGCTACTGGAACAAACCATACATGGACAAGGCAAGAGAACCTGGATCTGATGAAATGCTACTATAACAGCAGATGAAATGAGAGGGGATATATGAAGTATATGAGGAAACTCTGGATGGATACAAGACCTGCATGTCCACTGTCTGAGAAACAACTAGTCACTAGTGTTGAGCGATACCGTCCGATACTTGAAAGTATCGGTATCGGAAAGTATCGGCCGATACCGGCAAAGTATCGGATCCAATCCGATACCGATACCCGATACCAATACAAGTCAATGGGACTCAGGTATCGGACGGTATTCCTGATGGTTCCCAGGGTCTGAAGGAGAGGAAACTCTCCTTCAGGCCCTGGGAACCATATTAATGTGTAAAAGAAAGAATTAAAATAAAAAATATTGCTATACTCACCTGTCCGACGCAGCCGGGACCTCAGCGAGGGAACCGGCAGCGTTGTTTGTTTAAAATTCGCGCTTTTACTTGGTTACGTGAGGTCCCGGCTTGTGATTGGTCAGGGCGGCCATGTTGCCGGGACGCGGACCAATCACAGCAAGCCGTGACGAAATTACGTCACGGCTTGCTGTGATTGGTCCGCGTCCCGGCAACATGGCCGCCATTAACCAATCACAAGCCGTGACGTCACGGGAGGCTGGACATGCGCGTATTTTGAAAAGCGCGCGTGTCCAGCCTCCAGTGACGTCCCGGCTTATGATTGGTCACGGCGCCATGTTGCCGGGACGCGGACCAATCACAGCAAGCCGTGACGAAATTACGTCACGGCTTGCTGTGATTGGTCCGCGTCCCGGCAACATGGCCGCCATTAACCAATCACAAGCCGTGACGTCACGGGAGGCTGGACACGCGCGCTTTTCAAAATACGCGCATGTCCAGCCTCCCGTGACGTCCCGGCTTGTGATTGGTTAATGGCGGCCATGTTGCCGGGACGTCACTGGAGGCTGGACACGCGCGCTTTTCAAAATACGCGCATGTCCAGCCTCCCATGACGTCCCGGCTTGTGATTGGTTAATGGCGGCCATGTTGCCGGGACGTCACTGGAGGCTGGACACGCGCGCTTTTCAAAATACGCGCATGTCCAGCCTCCCGTGACGTCACGGCTTGTGATTGGTTAATGGCGACCATGTTGCCGGGACGCGGACCAATCACAGCAAGCCGTGACGTAATTTCGTCACGGCTTGCTGTGATTGGTCCGCGTCCCGGCAACATGGCCGCCCTGACCAATCACAAGCCGGGACTTCACGTAACCAAGTAAAAGCGCGAAATTTAAACAAACAACGCTGCCGGTTCCCTCGCTGAGGTCCCGGCTGCGTCGGACAGGTGAGTATAGCGATATTTTTTATTTTAATTCTCTTTTTTACACATTATTACATTAATGTTGTTGCGATACCCGATACCCGATACCACAAAAGTATCGGATCTCGGTATCGGAAATTCCGATACAGCAAGTATCGGCCGATACCCGATACTTGCAGTATCGGAATGCTCAACACTACTAGTCACCCAACGTTTCAATATCATAAAGAGAAAGCTATTATCACAACTTGAGATGGATCAACTGCACTGCAGATCCACCCCACATGAAGACCTGGAAGAACAACATGTGCAACCGCTGAAAATCCTGATCCAGTCCTGCAACTAGAGAGCACTGCAGCTGATCTGAAACAGAAGATCTTAGATAAACTATATACCATCAATACCAGAGATTGACTGCCAAGGTTCAGCAAAGGAACACCACCAGACAGCATGCTAGAAGATGCCAATAGAGCACTTGTGTCAATACCTACCACCGCCATAACTCAAACTAATAAAATGATCTATGCTACTGCTCAGCAATCATTGAAATGCTTGGCTATACAACCAGCAAGAACAACAGAAGTGTGTGCCCCGTTGGAAAAGAAGACTGGGGACCAAAGTCGAGGTGACGCGAAGGGAAGTTAGCTAACAGAAATACAGAAGGGTGTAAAGATCAAGAATAAGACCAAGCTAGACAAGTGCAAAGGCCTGACCCCAACTGAAGCCATAGAGACTGCTAAACAAAGGCTCACAGCACTCGCTGCAAGACTAAAGGCCCCGTCTCACTAAGCGATTTACCAACGATCACGACCAGCGATATGACCTGGCCGTGATCGTTGGTAAGTCGCTGTGTGGTCGCTGGGGAGCTGTCACACATACAGCTCTCCCCAGCGACCAACGATCAGGGGAACGACTTCGGCATCGTTGAAACTGTCTTCAACGATGCCGAAGTCCCCCTGCAGCACCCGGGTAACCAGGGTAAACATCGGGTTACTAAGCGCAGGGCCGCGCTTAGTAACCCGATGTTTACCCTGGTTACCAAAAAAAACAAACACTACATACTCGCCTTTCGGTGTCCAGGTCCCTTGCCGTCTGCTTCCTGCTCTGACTGAGCCGCCGTACACTGAGAGCAGAGCGCAGCGGTGACGTCACTGCTGTGCTCTCACTTCTCACTGTACGGCGGCACTCAGTCAGAGCAGGAAGCAGACGGCAAGGGACCTGGACACCGAAAGGCGAGTATGTAGTGTTTGTTTTTTTTGGTAACCAGGGTAAACATCGGGTTACTAAGCGCGGCCCTGCGCTTAGTAACCCGATGTTTACCCTGGTTACCAGTGAAGACATCGCTGGATCGGTGTCACACACACCGATTCAGCAATGTCAGCGGGGCCTCAACGACCAAAAAAAGGTCCAGGCCATTCCGACACGACCAGCGATCTCGCAGCAGGGGCCTGATCGCTGGTACGTGTCACACATAGCGAGATCGCTATGGAGGTCGCTGTTGCGTCACAAAACTTGTGACTCAGCAGCGATCTCGCTAGCGATCTCGCTATGTGAGACGGGGCCTTAAGGAGATACACTAAAGAAGCTGAGGCCAAGAAGATAAATGCCCTGTTCCCCAAAGTAACATTCAAGGGATACTCCCAACTACAGAGTAACAACACAAAGGCAGCAATTCCAACATATGGGAGAAGGAAAAAACACACACCAGTTCAGTGTGGCTGCAAGATCTGAGAATGAAGCACAGCAACCACCTAGAGAAAGAACCAGTCACGGTTACAGAATCAGACATCCAACAGCGGGTCAAGAATATGAAGAGCTGGACAGCACCTGGCCCAGACATGATTCCCACCTACTGGCTAAAGAAATTAACAGCGGTACATGAATGCATGGCAAAGCAGATGAACCAACTGCTAGAAGCAGGCCACCTCCCAGATTGGCTAACACAAGGAAGAACAGTGCTGATCATGAAGGATCGTCACAAAGGAACAGTTCCATCCAACTACTGCCCAATAAACTGCCTCACAACAACATGGAAACTCCTGTCAGGCATCATAGCCACCAAGCTACAGAACCATATGCACTAGTACATGAATCCAGCTCAGAAAGGAGTTGGCAACGACATCAGAGGCACTAAGCACCAACTCCTAGGAGATAGAGCAGTTGCTCAAGACTCAAGATCCAGACCAATCTCAGCACAGCCTGGATTGACTACAGGAAAGCCTCAATGCCACACACATGGATCTGTGAATGCGTGGCTCTCTACAATGTCAACAGGAAATTAAGAATATTCCTCAGAAACTCAGTGGGGCTATGGAGAACAATATTGGAAGTCAACTGAAGACAACTAGCACAAATGACCATCAAATGTGGCATATACCAAGGTGATGCACTGTCCCCATTGCTGTTCTGCATAGGCTTGAACCCCCTCAGTCAGAGTCTGGCTATGGATACAAGTTCAAGAGTGGAAGCACCACCAGCCACCTCCTCTACATGGATGACATCAAGCTGTATGCGAAAAATGAAAGAGACATAATTTCACTGATCCACCTGACAAGAATCTACAATGAAGACATCGGGATGTCCTTCGGACTGGAGAAGTGCAGCCGGTTGGTAATAAAGAGAGGCAAGGTAGTCAAAACTGATGGAGTGGAATTACCAGCAGGGCACATGGCAGATGTGCAGACAAGCTACAAGTACCTCGGCATCCCACAGGGATACGGTAACCATGATGAGGAGGCAAGAAAAGCAGCAACATCAAAATACCATCATAAGGTAAGACAGGTCCTGAAGAGTCAGCTCAAAGGGAAGAATAAAATCTGTGCCATCAATACAATGCCCTGCCAGCTATCAGATACCCTGCTGGCAGAGTGTGCTGGTCAAAAGAAGAGATGGAAGCTGCAGATGTGAAGACACAAAAGCTCCCTACAATGCAAGGAAGTCTCCACCCTAAGTCTAACACACAAAGATTGTATTCCAACAGAAAGGAGGGTGGTCGAGGCTTGATAAGCATCCAAGCCACCATCACGGATGAAACAAGGAGTATCCAGGTTTACATCAGGAAAATGGCACCAAAAGATGAGAAGCTGAGAGAAAGCCTAAGGCAGCAACAACAATGGATCTGGAAGGAAGAACAGGAACATGAAGCGCCATGGCAAGACCAGTCCCTGCATGGGATGTACCATCAACAGATAATGGAGCTGGCTGACATGGAGAAATCCTACCAATGGCTGGAGAAAGCGGGACTCCAAGACAGCACAGAGGCACTAATCATAGCGGCACAAGAGCAAGCACTAAGTACCAGATCCATAGAAGCAAGAATCTACCACACAAGACAAGACCCAAGGTGCAGACTATGCATAGAAACCTCAGAAACCGTCCAACACATAGTGGCAGGATGCAAAATGCAAGCAGGAACAACGTATACCGAACGCCACAACCAAGTAGCGGGAATTGTATACAGGAACATCTGCGCAGCATATGGGCTAAGTCCCCCTAAGTCCAAGTGGGAGACCCAAGAAAAAGTGGTGGAGAATGAAAGGGATAAAATCCTGTGGGACTTCAAGATCCAGACGGATAAGCAGGTGTTAGCTAACCAATCAGACATTGTGATAGTAGACAAGGATCTGAAGACAGCAATGATAATAGCTGTGGCAGGGCCAAGTGACAGCAACATCAGAAAGAAGGAATGTGGGAAGATGGAGAAATACCAGGGCCTCAAAGGAAAACTGGAGAAGATGTGGAAGGTGAAGGCAATAGTGATTCCAGTGGTGAAAAGAGCACTTGGAGCAGTGACCCCTAAGTTGGAAGAATGGCTACAACAGGACCCAGGAGCAACATCCGAGCTCTCTGTCCAGAAAAGCGCAATGCTGGGAACAACTAAGATCCTGTGCAGAACCCTCAAACTCCCAGGTCTCTGATAGAGGACCCAAGAATGAGAAAGGACAACAAAGACCACCCCCATTGAGGGTGAGAAGGAAGTTCATATATATATGCATGTAGATAGAGTATACAGTATGTGTGTCTGTATATGTGTTGTGAGACAGTGACTGGAATTATTGTAAATGGCCGGTATGTGTTGCAGAGGAGGAGGTCCCCTTCACTGTAAGGCTACTTTCACACTGGCGTTTTTTGTCCTCCGTCGCAATGCGTCGTTTTGGACAAAAAACGCATCCTGCAAAAGTGCTTGCAGGATGCGTTTTTTCTCCATTGACTTGCATTAGCGACGCATTGCGACGGATTGCCACACGTTGCATCCGTCGTGCGACGGATGCCTTGTGCTTTGGCGGACCGTCGGCACAAAAAAAGCTACATGTAACGTTTTTTGTTCCGCCCCCACCTCCCCGCACCTCACAATGGGGCGGCGGAGCGCTGGAAAAATGCATCCGCTGCCCCCGTTGTGCGGCGTATACAACGCTAGCGTCGGTAACCTCGGGCCGACGCACTGCGATGGGCCGAGCCCGACGCTAGTGTGAAAGAAGCCTAAGCCAGTAATGTTGCTCTGGGACCTGTAGTTCTGCAAACTTTGTTTTTGTTTATAAGGGAGACTTTAGAGGGTTAGTCAGAGAGCTGGGCGGGACTGGCTAACCACACACACTTCCCACCTATGGGGGTGGATTTCAGCTACATAATGTGACCATGGTTTGGGTCACATGGTTCGGTGTTGTAAGGTCCTGGAACAGTACAGGCCTGTGTGTTGGAAGGTCCTAGGTGTTGACATTAGGGCTTGTTCACACTGTCCTTCTTTACTGCGCCCAGTACATTCTGCCTGAATTCCCTATAGAGCCATAGATTGCAATGACAGGAAAGGAGTTCAAATGAATTCCAAATGTGATTTTTTTTTCTGAACATGTTTGTTCCAACAACCACAGAAAAGTGGACACTTTTAGGCCTCATACCCCTTTGCGAAAAAAACGGACAAGTGCAATCCGATAAAAAAATCGGATTGCACTCGGACCAATGTTATTCAATAGGTGACATCTCATTTGCGATTTTTTTTTCTCAGCCGAAATCGGACTGAAAAAAAAACACAGCACACTGCGATTTGCTGCGATTCTCGGACCAGTCTCGCCAATGTAAGTCAATGGGTGCGAGAAAAAAATCGCACAGCACTCGGACCATGTGAGTGCTGTCCGATTTTTATGCACCGGTGTCCTTTAGAAAAGCCTGTAATTCAGTGTGGTGTACAGTAAAATCACATTGACAGGCAGGTTAGAATAGAATAGATAAAATAAATGTCTACACATAGTATAGGTATATATATATATGTCAGTGAGGCACACACATACAGTGGGGCAAAAAAGTATTTAGTCAGTCAGCAATAGTGCAAGTTCCACCACTTAAAAAGATGAGAGGCGTCTGTAATTTACATCATAGGTAGACCTCAACTATGGGAGACAAACTGAGAAAAAAAAATCCAGAAAATCACATTGTCTGTTTTTTTATCATTTTATTTGCATATTATGGTGGAAAATAAGTATTTGGTCAGAAACAAACAATCAAGATTTCTGGCTCTCACAGACCTGTAACTTCTTCTTTAAGAGTCTCCTCTTTCCTCCACTCATTACCTGTAGTAATGGCACCTGTTTAAACTTGTTATCAGTATAAAAAGACACCTGTGCACACCCTCAAACAGTCTGACTCCAAACTCCACTATGGTGAAGACCAAAGAGCTGTCAAAGGACACTAGAAACAAAATTGTAGCCCTGCACCAGGCTGGGAAGACTGAATCTGCAATAGCCAACCAGCTTGGAGTGAAGAAATCAACAGTGGGAGCAATAATTAGAAAATGGAAGACATTCAAGACCACTGATAATCTCCCTCGATCTGGGGCCCCACGCAAAATCCCACCCCGTGGGGTCAGAATGATCACAAGAACGGTGAGCAAAAATCCCAGAACCACGTGGGGGGACCTAGTGAATGAACTGCAGAGAGCTGGGACCAATGTAACAAGGCCTACCATAAGTAACACACTACGCCACCATGGACTCAGATCCTGCAGTGCCAGACGTGTCCCACTGCTTAAGCCAGTACATGTCTGGGCCCATCTGAAGTTTGCTAGAGAGCATTTGGATGATCCAGAGGAGTTTTGGGAGAATGTCCTATGGTCTGATGAAACCAAACTGGAACTGTTTGGTAGAAACACAACTTGTCGTGTTTGGAGGAAAAAGAATACTGAGTTGCATCTATCAAACACCATACCTACTGTAAAGCATGGTGGTGGAAACATCATGCTTTGGGGCTGTTTCTCTGCAAAGGGGCCAGGACGACTGATCCGGGTACATGAAAGAATGAATGGGGCCATGTATCGTGAGATTTTGAGTGCAAACCTCCTTCCATCAGCAAGGGCATTGAAGATGAAACGTGGCTGGGTCTTTCAACATGACAATGATCCAAAGCACACCGCCAGGGCAACGAAGGAGTGGCTTCGTAAGAAGCATTTCAAGGTCCTGGAGTGGCCTAGCCAGTCTCCAGATCTCAACCCTATAGAAAACCTTTGGAGGGAGTTGAAAGTCCGTGTTGCCAAGCGAAAAGCCAAAAACATCACTGCTCTAGAGGAGATCTGCATGGAGGAATGGGCCAACATACCAACAACAGTGTGTGGCAACCTTGTGAAGACTTACAGAAACCGTTTGACCTCTGTCATTGCCAACAAAGGATGTATTACAAAGTATTGAGATGAAATTTTGTTTCTGACCAAATACTTATTTTCCACCATAATATGCAAATAAAATGATAAAAAAACAGACAATGTGATTTTCTGGATTTTTTTTTCTCAGTTTGTCTCCCATAGTTGAGGTCTACCTATGATGTAAATTACAGACGCCTCTCATCTTTTTAAGTGGTGGAACTTGCACTATTGCTGACTGACTAAATACTTTTTTGCCCCACTGTATATATATATATATATATATACATATATATATATATATATATATATATATATATATATATATATATATATATATATATATATATATATATATTTAATACAGAGCTAGATAGCAGAAAAAACGGTAATTCAATTGCCGGCTTTTGCTAAGTCCTTACCAAACCCGACAGGATATGAGACATGGTTTACATACAGTAAACCATTTCATATCCGTTATATTTTTACATAATAATAATGTAGGAAGTGCCTTTGTGTAAAATTTGGGAGCTGTAGGTGTTAAATTAAAGGGTTAATTCACGGAAAAAACTGGTGTGGGCTCCCGCGCAATTTTCTCCACCAGAGAGGGAAAGCCAGTGACTGAGGGCAGATATTAATAGCCTAGAGAGGGTCCATGGTTATTGCCCCCCCCGGATAAAAAACATCTGCCCCCAGCCACCCCAGAAAAGGCATATCTGTAAGATGCACCTATTCTGGCACTTGGCCACTCTCTTCCCACACCCGTGTAGCGGTGGGCTATGAGGTAATAAGGGGTTAATGTCACCTTGCTATTGTAAGGTGACATTAAGCCTGGTTGGTTAATAATGGAGAGGTGTCAATGAGACACCTATCCATTATTAATCCAGTAGTAGGAAATGGTTAAAAAACCACACACATTAAGAACAAAGTATTTTAATGAAATAAATAAACACACAAGTTTTATTATCTTTATTGTACGCTCAATCCAACTGAAGACCCTCATTCTCCTGAAAAAAATTCTAAAATAAAAAAGCAACAATATCCCATACCTGTCCGCCATACAGTCAAGTCCCACGATGTAAATCCATCTCAAGGGGTTAAATACAGTTACAACCAGGAGCCTGCTAATGCGGCCACTCCCGGCTGTAAAAGACTGGGGAATAAATGGAGTGCAGTTTCAGAGACTAGCAGTGCCGTCACAGAAGCTGTGGCTTTTCTGCTATCTTTCTCTGTATTAAATATAAATATAAATATATATATATATATATATATATATATATATATATATATATATATATATTTGTCTCACTGACATATATATATATATATAAATAAATATATACGAGTTATATCTACCTATACTATGTGTAGACATTTATTTTATCTATTCTATTCTAACCTGTCAGTGTGATTTTACTGTAAGCGCACTGAATTGCCGGCTTATCTATCTATCTATCTATCTATCTATCTATCTATCTATCTATCTATCTATCTATCTATCTATCTATCTATCTGTCACATATATGTATATATGTGTGTTTTGAAGAATATTTTGTTGTAAAACGATATGTAAATGTCAGAGAACTACCAGAGATTTCATACGGATGTTGCGATAAAAAACTCGCATTGACATCACATGACACTCGCATGTATTACCTCCGTTTTTTCGGTCCGGAAATCGGACCGTTTTCTTTCTCGCAACTGGGTATGAGGCCTTAGACGAAAAAACACAAACCGACTCTGAGGGTATGTGCAGATGGTCAGTAATCGCTGCAGGTTGGATGCTGTGTACCGTATTTTGCGGTTTATAAGACGCACCGGATTATAAGACGTATCCCAAATTTTGAGGTGAAAAATAGGAAAAAAAACATTTTTTTTTAATAAAATGGTGGTGCTTCTTACAATCCATGCATGTTATTGATGACTGGGGTTGGTGGCTGCTGTGAAGCGGGGTCCCAGGGTCGCTGCTGACGGAGGCAGGAGTGGGGCAATTGTCATGATTCCCCAATGGCATGGGAACATCAGAAACACAAAATAACAGACTAGCCCTCGGGTGATGGAAACTCAAGCTGACCGTGACCTAAATCTACCACACAACTAACAGTAGCCAGGAAGCATTCCTACGGCTGCCTAGATGCCATGCGCCAGCCGGAGAACTAACTACGCCTGGAAGAGGAAGGAATAGACCTGGCTTACCTTTAGTGAAATTCCCCAAAGATGATAGTAGCCCCCACATATATTAACGGTGAGTTCAGAGGAAAAGACATACACAGTATGAAGGTAGATTTAGCAAAGCGAGGTCCACTTACTAGATAGAGGAAGGATACAAAAGAGGACTTCACGGTCAGCTGAAAAACCCTTTCAAAAACCCATCCTGAAATTACTTTAAGACTCCTGTGTCAACTCATGACACAGGAGTGGCAATTTCAGTCCACAAGAGCTTCCAGTAACAGGAAATGACAAACTGTAAACTGGACAAAAAATACAAAACAAAAGGACAAGAGTCCACTTAGCTGATCAGCAGACTGGTAGCAGGAACATGCAACTGAAAGACTCAGGTTACAATGATGACCGGCAAGGAAGTGACTGGAGAGCAAGGCTAAATAGGGAACTCCCAAAACTGATGGAAGCAGGTGAGCTGAGGCAGAAAAGAACACACAAGTCTCCAGTACCACCAGCCACCACTAGGGGTGTTGTGAATTTACCTTTTGGCTCCCTCTAGTGGCTACTAGTGATTTTACTCTGGGTATGTCATTCATCCCTTGTATGCTCACCTGGGTCGTTAGGTCAGGGGTGTTGCTATATAAGCTCCCTGGACCTTCAGTTCAATGCCTGGCAACGTTGATATCAGAGCTAATCTGTAGTGCTCTGGTCTTCTGATCCTGGTTCCTGCTTGATTAAGCTAAGTCTACTTTCTTGCTTTTTGCTATTTGTTTTTGTTTGCATTTTTGTCCAGCTTGTATATAATCTGTTTCCTGACCTTGCTGGAAGCTCTAGGGTGGCTGGTGTTCTCCCCCCGGGCCGTTAGACGGTTCGGGGGTTCTTGAATCTCCAGCGTGGATTTTGATAGGGTTTTTGTTGACCATATAAGTTATCTTACTACATTCTGCTATTAGTAAAGTGGGCCTCTCTTTGCTAAAATCTAGTTCATCTCTGTGTTTGTCATTTCCTCTTACCTCACCGTTATTATTTGTGGGGGGCTACTATCCTACTTTTGGGGTCTATTCTCTGGAGGCAAAAGAGGTCTTTGTTTTCCTCTTCTAGGGGTAGTTAGTCCTCCGGCTGGCGCGAGACATCTAGCGACCAACGTAGGCATGTTCCCCGGCTACTGCTAGTGTTGGCGTTAAGAGTAGATATATGGTCAACCCAGTTACCACTGCCCTATGAGCTGGATTTTTGTACGTCGCAGACTTACTTGTTTCTCTGAGACCCTCGCCATTGGGGTCATAACAGTTTGCCAGGCCAGAATTAAATGTTAAATGCATTGCAGAAGCGGGATTATAAGAAAGAAAGTTCTGAGTTTTTTTTTCTCTCTCTCATTTTTTTTTTCTTTTCCCCTTTACCTCTGAGTGGCTTGTGTTTGCTGCAGACATGAATGTCCAGACCTTGATTACAAGTGTGGACCAGCTTGCTGCTCGTGTGCAGGGCATACAAGATTATGTTATCAGAAGTCCTATGTCAGAACCTAAGATACCGATTCCTGAACCATTTTCCGGAGACCGATTTAAATTTAGAAATTTCAGGAATAATTGTAAATTGTTTTTGTCCCTGAAACCCTGTTCATCTGGAGACTCCGCTCAGCAAGTAAAAATTGTTATTTCTTTTTTACGGGGCGACCCTCAGGATTGGGCCTTCTCGCTGGCGCCAGGAGATCCGGCATTGGCTGACATTGATGCGTTTTTTCTGGCGCTCGGTTTGCTTTATGAGGAACCCAATCTTGAGATTCAGGCAGAAAAGGCCTTGCTGGCTATGTCTCAGGGCCAGGACGAGGCTGAAGTGTATTGCCAAAAATTTCGGAAATGGTCCGTGCTGACCCAGTGGAACGAGTGTGCATTGGCTGCTAATTTTAGAAATGGCCTTTCTGAAGCCATTAAGAATGTGATGGTGGGTTTTCCCATTCCCACAGGTCTGAATGATTCTATGGCCCTGGCTATTCAAATCGACCGGCGGTTGCGGGAGCGCAAAACCGCTAATTCCCTCATGGTGTTGTCTGAACAGACACCTGATTTAATGCAATGTGATAGAATCCTGACTAGAAATGAGCGGAAAATTCATAGACGCCAGAATGGCTTGTGTTACTACTGTGGTGATTCTACACATGTTATCTCAGCATGCTCTAAACGTCTTACTAAGGTGGTTAGTCCGGTCGCCATTGGTAATTTGCAACCTAAATTTATTCTATCTGTAACTTTGATTTGCTCACTGTCATCGTATCCTGTCATGGCGTTTGTGGACTCGGGTGCTGCTCTGAGCCTTATGGATCTGTCATTTGCCAAGCGCTGCGGATTTGTTCTTGAGCCATTGGAAAATCCTATCCCTCTTAGGGGTATTGATTCTACGCCATTGGCAAAAAATAAACCGCAGTTTTGGACACAGGTTACCATGTGCATGACTCCCGAACATCGGGAGGTAATACGTTTTCTTGTTCTGCATAAAATGCATGATTTGGTTGTTTTGGGTTTGCCATGGTTACAGACCCATAATCCAGTCTTGGACTGGAAGGCTATGTCAGTGTCAAGTTGGGGCTGCCATGGAATTCATGGAGATTCCCTGCCCTTGTCTATTGCTTCTTCTACGCCTTCGGAAGTTCCGGCGTATTTGTCTGATTATCAGGATGTCTTCAGCGAGTCTAAGTCCAGTGCACTGCCTCCTCATAGGGAATGTGACTGTGCAATAGATTTGATCCCTGGCAGTAAGTTTCCTAAGGGGAGACTGTTTAATCTGTCGGTACCTGAACATACCGCGATGCGTTCATATATCAAGGAGTCTCTTGAGAAGGGGCATATCCGTCCTTCTTCTTCCCCTCTTGGTGCGGGATTCTTTTTTGTGGCCAAAAAGGACGGATCTTTGAGGCCTTGTATTGACTATCGGCTTTTAAATAAGATCACTGTTAAATTTCAGTATCCTTTGCCGCTGTTGTCAGATTTGTTTGCCCGGATTAAAGGTGCCAAGTGGTTCACCAAGATAGACCTTCGTGGTGCGTACAACCTTGTGCGCATTAGGCAGGGCGATGAATGGAAAACCGCATTCAATACGCCCGAAGGTCATTTTGAGTACTTGGTAATGCCATTCGGTCTCTCTAATGCACCTTCAGTTTTTCAGTCCTTCATGCATGACATTTTCCGGAAGTATCTGGATAAATTTTTGATTGTTTATCTGGATGATATTCTGGTTTTTTCTGATGATTGGGACTCGCATGTGGAGCAGGTCAGGATGGTTTTTGAGATTCTGCATGAAAATTCTTTGTTTGTAAAAGGCTCAAAGTGTCTCTTTGGTGTACAGAAGGTTCCCTTTTTGGGGTTCATTTTTTCCCCTTCTGCTGTGGAGATGGATCCAGTCAAGGTCCGAGCTATTCATGATTGGACTCAACCCTCGTCAGTTAAGAGTCTTCAGAAGTTCTTGGGTTTTGCTAACTTCTACCGTCGTTTTATCGCAAATTTCTCTAGCGTCGTTAAACCGCTGACGGATATGACCAAGAAAGGCTCTGATGTAGCTAACTGGGCTCCTGCTGCCGTGGAGGCTTTCCAGGAGTTAAAACGCCGGTTTACTTCGGCGCCTGTTTTGTGCCAGCCTGACATCTCACTTCCTTTTCAGGTTGAGGTGGATGCTTCGGAGATTGGGGCAGGGGCCGTTTTGTCACAGAGAGGCCCTGGTTGCTCTACTATGAGACCTTGTGCCTTTTTCTCTAGGAAGTTTTCACCGGCAGAGCGAAATTATGATGTGGGCAATCGGGAGTTGTTGGCCATGAAGTGGGCATTTGAGGAGTGGCGTCATTGGCTCGAGGGTGCTAAGCATCGTGTGGTGGTCTTGACTGATCACAAAAATCTGATGTATCTCGAGTCTGCTAAACGCCTGAATCCTAGACAGGCCCGCTGGTCATTGTTTTTCTCCCGTTTTGACTTTGTGGTCTCGTATTTACCAGGGTCTAAGAATGTGAAGGCCGACGCTCTGTCTAGGAGCTTTGTGCCTGATGCTCCTGGAGTCGCTGAACCTGTGGGTATTCTTAAGGAAGGAGTTATCGTGTCGGCTATTTCTCCAGATCTGCGACGTGTGTTGCAGAGATTTCAGGCTGGTAGGCCTGACTCTTGTCCACCTGACAGATTGTTTGTGCCTGCTAGATGGACCAGCAGAGTCATTTCCGAGGTTCATTCCTCGGTGTTGGCAGGGCACCCGGGAATTTTTGGCACCAGAGATCTGGTGGCCAGGTCCTTTTGGTGGCCTTCCTTGTCCAAGGGATGTGCGGTCATTTGTACAGTCCTGTGGTACTTGTGCTCGAGCTAAGCCTTGCTGCTCTCGTGCCAGCGGGTTGCTCTTGCCCTTGCCTGTCCTGAAGAGACCTTGGACACACATCTCTATGGATTTCATTTCTGATCTTCCGGTGTCTCAGGGCATGTCTGTCATCTGGGTGATATGTGATCGTTTCTCCAAGATGGTCCATTTGGTTCCTTTGCCTAAGCTGCCCTCTTCTTCTGATCTGGTTCCTGTGTTCTTCCAGAACGTGGTTCGTTTGCACGGCATTCCTGAGAATATTGTGTCGGACAGAGGATCCCAGTTTGTTTCCAGGTTCTGGCGATCCTTTTGTGGTAGGATGGGCATTGAGTTGTCGTTTTCATCCGCTTTCCATCCCCAGACTAACGGACAAACGGAGCGAACTAATCAGACTCTGGAGGCTTATTTGAGGTGTTTTGTCTCTTCTGATCAGGATGATTGGGTGACCTTCTTGCCGTTGGCTGAATTTGCCCTTAATAATCGGGCTAGTTCCGCCACCTTGGTTTCGCCATTTTTCTGCAACTCTGGTTTCCATCCTCGTTTTTCCTCGGGACATGTGGAGCCTTCTGACTGTCCTGGGGTGGATTCCGTGGTGGATAGGTTGCAGCGGATCTGGGGGCATGTGGTGGACAACTTGAAGTTGTCACAGGAGAAGGCTCAGCGTTTTGCCAACCGCCGCCGCGGTGTGGGTCCCCGACTTCGCGTTGGGGATTTGGTATGGCTGTCTTCTCGATTTGTTCCTATGAAGGTCTCCTCTCCCAAATTTAAGCCTCGCTTCATTGGTCCTTACAAGATATTGGAAATCATTAATCCTGTATCCTTTCGCCTGGATCTTCCGGTGTCGTTTGCCATCCACAACGTATTTCATAGGTCCTTGTTGCGGCGGTACGTTGTGCCTGTGATTCCTTCTGCTGAGCCTCCTGCTCCGGTGTTGGTTGAGGGCGAGTTGGAGTACGTGGTGGAGAAGATCTTAGATTCTCGTCTCTCCAGGCGGAGGCTTCAGTACCTGGTCAAGTGGAAGGGCTGTGGTCAGGAGGATAATTCCTGGGTGGTCGCCTCTGATGTGCATGCGGCCGATTTAGTTCATGCCTTTCACGCCGCTCATCCTGATCGCCCTGGTGGTCTTGGTGAGGGTTTGGTGACCCCTCACTAAGGGGGGGGTACTGTTGTGAATTTACCTTTTGGCTCCCTCTAGTGGCTACTAGTGATTTTACTCTGGGTATGTCATTCATCCCTTGTATGCTCACCTGGGTCGTTAGGTCAGGGGTGTTGCTATATAAGCTCCCTGGACCTTCAGTTCAATGCCTGGCAACGTTGATATCAGAGCTAATCTGTAGTGCTCTGGTCTTCTGATCCTGGTTCCTGCTTGATTAAGCTAAGTCTACTTTCTTGCTTTTTGCTATTTGTTTTTGTTTGCATTTTTGTCCAGCTTGTATATAATCTGTTTCCTGACCTTGCTGGAAGCTCTAGGGTGGCTGGTGTTCTCCCCCCGGGCCGTTAGACGGTTCGGGGGTTCTTGAATCTCCAGCGTGGATTTTGATAGGGTTTTTGTTGACCATATAAGTTATCTTACTACATTCTGCTATTAGTAAAGTGGGCCTCTCTTTGCTAAAATCTAGTTCATCTCTGTGTTTGTCATTTCCTCTTACCTCACCGTTATTATTTGTGGGGGGCTACTATCCTACTTTTGGGGTCTATTCTCTGGAGGCAAGAGAGGTCTTTGTTTTCCTCTTCTAGGGGTAGTTAGTCCTCCGGCTGGCGCGAGACATCTAGCGACCAACGTAGGCATGTTCCCCGGCTACTGCTAGTGTTGGCGTTAAGAGTAGATATATGGTCAACCCAGTTACCACTGCCCTATGAGCTGGATTTTTGTACGTCGCAGACTTACTTGTTTCTCTGAGACCCTCGCCATTGGGGTCATAACATAGGGGAGCCCAAAAAGCGAATCACAACAGTACCCCCCCCTTAAGGAGGGGGCACCGAACCCTCACAAGAACCGCCAGGGCGACCTGGATGAGCCCTATGAAAGGCACAAACCAAATCCGAGGCATGAACATCAGAGGCAGTTACCCAAGAATTATCTTCCTGACCATAGCCCTTCCATTTAACCAGATACTGGAGTCTCCGCCTGGAAATACGGGAGTCCAAGATCTTCTCTATAACGTACTCCAATTCACCCTCAACCAGCACAGGAGCAGGAGGCTCAGCAGAAGGAACCACCGGCACCTCGTATCTCCGCAACAACGACCGATGGAACACATTATGGATAGCGAAAGATGCCGGGAGGTCCAAACGAAAGGAAACAGGGTTAATAATCTCCAAAATCCTATAGGGACCGATGAACCGAGGCTTAAATTTAGGAGAAGAAACCCTCATTGGGACAAAACGGGAAGACAACCACACCAAGTCCCCAACACGAAGGCGAGGACCAACCCGACGCTGGCGGTTAGCAAACCGCTGAGTCCTCTCCTGGGACAAATTCAAATTGTCCACCACTTGTTCCCAAATCCGATACAACCGATCCACCACAGCATCTACTCCAGGACAATCCGAAGACTCCGCCTGACCAGAAGAAAAACGGGGATGAAACCCCGAATTGCAAAAGAAAGGGGAAACCAAAGTGGCCGAACTAGCCCGATTATTAAGAGCAAACTCCGCCAACGGCAAAAAGGCAACCCAATCATCCTGATCCGCAGACACAAAACACCTCAAATACGTCTCCAAAGTCTGATTAGTTCGCTCCGTCTGGCCATTAGTCTGAGGATGGAAGGCAGACGAAAAAGACAAATCAATGCCCAACCTGGCACAGAATGCCCGCCAAAATCTAGAAACGAACTGGGTACCCCTATCAGAAACGATATTTTCAGGAATACCATGCAAGCGAACCACATTTTGAAAAAACAAAGGAACCAACTCAGACGAGGAAGGCAACTTCGGCAATGGCACCAAATGAACCATCTTAGAAAAACGGTCACACACCACCCAGATAACAGACATCCTCTGAGAGACAGGAAGATCAGAAATAAAGTCCATCGAGATGTGCGTCCAAGGCCTCTTCGGAATAGGCAAGGGCAACAACAACCCGCTAGCCCTAGAACAACAAGGCTTGGCCCGAGCACACACATCACAAGACTGCACAAAAACACGCACATCTCGAGACAGAGATGGCCACCAGAAGGATCTAGCCACCAAATCCCTGGTACCAAAAATTCCAGGATGACCCGCCAGCGTAGAAGAATGAACCTCCGAGATGACTCTACTGGTCCAATCATCAGGAACAAACAGTCTACCAGGTGGACAGCGATCAGGTCTATCCGCCTGAAACTCTTGCAAAGCACGTCGCAGATCTGGGGAAATAGCGGATAATATCACCCCATCCTTAAGGATACCTGTAGGTTCCGAATCACCAGGGGAATCAGGCTCAAAACTCCTAGAAAGGGCATCTGCCTTCACATTCTTAGAACCTGGTAGATATGAGACCACAAAATTAAACCGAGAGAAAAACAACGACCAGCGCGCCTGTCTAGGATTCAGGCGCCTGGCAGACTCAAGATAAATCAGATTCTTGTGATCAGTCAAAACCACCACCTGATGTCTAGCACCCTCAAGCCAATGACGCCACTCCTCAAATGCCCACTTCATGGCCAAAAGCTCCCGATTACCGACATCATAATTTCTTTCGGCGGCAGAAAATTTTCGAGAAAAGAACGCACAAGGTCTCATCACTGAGCAATCGGAACTTTTCTGCGACAAAACCGCCCCCGCTCCGCTCTCGGAAGCATCGACCTCAACCTGAAAGGGGAGAGAGACATCAGGCTGGCGCAACACAGGGGCAGACGAAAAGCGGCGCTTAAGTTCCCGAAAGGCCTCCACAGCGGCAGAGGACCAATTGGCAACATCAGCACCCTTCTTAGTCAAATCCGTAAGAGGCTTAGCAACACCAGAAAAACCAGTTATAAATCGACAATAAAAATTAGCAAAGCCCAAGAACTTCTGAAGACCCTTTAGAGAAGTAGGCTGCGTCCAGTCACAAATAGCCCGAACCTTGACAGGGTCCATCACAACAGAAGAAGGGGCAAAAATGTACCCCAAAAAGGAAATCTTTTGAACCCCAAAAACACACTTAGAACCCTTTACACACAGAGAATTCTCCCGCAAGACCTGAAAAACCCTCCTGACCTGCTGAACATGAGACTCCCAGTCCTCAGAAAAAATCAAAATATCGTCCAAATACACAATCATAAATTTATCCAGAAATAATATATCATGCATAAAGGACTGAAAAACTGAAGGTGCATTAGAAAGGCCGAAAGGCATCACCAAATACTCAAAGTGGCCCTCAGGCGTATTAAATGCGGTTTTCCACTCATCCCCTTGCTTAATTCGCACCAAATTATACGCCCCACGGAGATCAATCTTGGAGAACCACTTAGCCCCCCTTATGCGAGCAAACAAATCAGTAAGCAGCGGCAACGGATACTGATATTTGACAGTAATTTTATTCAGGAGTCGATAATCAATACAAGGCCTCAGAGAGCCATCCTTTTTAGAGACAAAGAAAAACCCAGCTCCTAAAGGTGATGAAGAAGGACGAATATGTCCCTTTTCCAGGGACTCCTTAACATACTCTCGCATGGCAGCATGCTCAGGTACAGATAGGTTAAACAAACGACCCTTTGGAAATTTACTGCCTGGAATCAGATCTATGGCGCAATCACACTCTCTGTGGGGAGGGAGAGAACCAATTTTAGGCTCTTCAAAAATATCCCCAAAATCCGACAAAAATGCCGGAACCTCAGAGGGAATAGATGACGAGATAGAAACCAAAGGTATGTCCCCATGAGCCCCCCGACATCCCCAGCTTAACACAGACATAGTTTTCCAGTCCAGTACTGGGTTATGAGATTGCAACCATGGTAATCCAAGCACTAACACATCATGTAAATTATACAACACGAGGAAGCGAATCATCTCCTGATGGTCTGGAGTCATACGGATAGTCACTTGCGTCCAGAACTGTGGTCTATTACAAGCCAGAGGTGTAGAATCAATACCCTTCAGAGGTATAGGAACTTCCAGAGGCTCCAAATCAAACCCACAGCGCCTGGCGAAGGACCAATCCATGAGACTCAGAGCGGCGCCAGAGTCCACATAGGCATCCACGGTAATAACTGATAATGAACAAATCAGAGTTACAGACAGAAGAAATTTAGGCTGTAAAGTGCCAATAGAAACAGACTTGTCAACCTTCCTAGTACGTTTAGAGCATGCTGATATAACATGCGCGGAATCACCACAATAGAAGCACAAGCCATTTTTGCGCCTATAATTCTGCCGCTCGCTTCTTGACAGAATTCTGTCACATTGCATTTTCTCTGGCGTCCCTTCAGAAGATACCGCCAAATGGTGCACGGGTTTGCGCTCCCGCAAACGCCGATCAATCTGAATCGCCATTGTGATGGACTCATTCAGACCTGTGGGCGTAGGAAACCCCACCATGACATCCTTAACGGCATCAGAAAGGCCTTCTCTGAAAATTGCCGCCAGGGCACACTCATTCCACTGAGTAAGCACAGACCATTTACAAAATTTTTGGCAGTATATCTCAGCTTCATCTTGCCCTTGAGACAGGGCTATTAAAGCTTTTTCAGCTTGAATCTCCAAATTAGGTTCCTCATACAGCAACCCTAAAGCCAGAAAAAACGCATCCACATTGAGCAACGCAGGATCCCCTGGTGTCAATGAAAATGCCCAATTTTGAGGGTCACCTCGCAGCAAAGAAATCACAATCTTAACCTGCTGAACAGGATCTCCAGAGGAGTGAGGTCTGAGAGAAAGGAATAATTTACAATTACATTTGAAATTTAGAAACCGAGATCTATCTCCGGAAAATACCTCTGGTGTAGGAATCTTAGGTTCAGAAATAGGAGTACGTATAACATAATCTTGTAAATTCTGAACCTTCGTAGCAAGATTATTTAAACCTGCAGCCAAACTCTGAGAGTCCATCCTTAAACCGGAGAGATCAGAGCCATTCAAGGATTAGAAGGAGAGAAAGGCAAGGCTGAAAATAGAGCAGAAATACAACTGAGCCAACTAAGTAGCAAACATGTGAGGAAAAAAAAATTAAAAAAAATCTACAGACTTCTTTTACTCTCCTTTCTTCTGCCAATTACTTTAACAGTGGCCGGTCATACTGTCATGATTCCCCAATGGCATGGGAACATCAGAAACACAAAATAACAGACTAGCCCTCGGGTGATGGAAACTCAAGCTGACCTTGACCTAAATCTACCACACAACTAACAGTAGCCAGGAAGCATTCCTACGGCTGCCTAGATGCCATGCGCCAGCCGGAGAACTAACTACGCCTGGAAGAGGAAGGAATAGACCTGGCTTACCTCTAGTGAAATTCCCCAAAGATGATAGTAGCCCCCACATATATTAACGGTGAGTTCAGAGGAAAAGACATACACAGTATGAAGGTAGATTTAGCAAAGCGAGGTCCACTTACTAGATAGAGGAAGGATACAAAAGAGGACTTCACGGTCAGCTGAAAAACCCTTTCAAAAACCCATCCTGAAATTACTTTAAGACTCCTGTGTCAACTCATGACACAGGAGTGGCAATTTCAGTCCACAAGAGCTTCCAGTAACAGAAAATGACAAACTGTAAACTGGACAAAAAATACAAAACAAAAAGGACAAGAGTCCACTTAGCTGATCAGCAGACTGGTAGCAGGAACATGCAACTGAAAGACTCAGGTTACAATGATGACCGGCAAGGAAGTGACTGGAGAGCAAGGCTAAATAGGGAACTCCCAAAACTGATGGAAGCAGGTGAGCTGAGGCAGAAAAGAACACACAAGTCTCCAGTACCACCAGCCACCACTAGGGGAGCCCAAAAAGCAGATCACAACAGGCAATGCTGCTGACCCCAGACTGGGAGAAAGGGGTGTTCGGATGTGCGACGCTGCGGGTGTTCGGTGGTGCACCGACATTTTGTGAAAGCCCAGAGCCCCCGTAATTCCATGGTTTACTTTGTGGTGGACTCTGGGAAAATGGCGGCCGGGGGCGACGCATGTGCAGATGGAGATCTTGGCGCTGAGATCTCATCTCCCAAGATCTCAGCTGCAGTGTCACACCTCTAAACACCCCCTCATCCCAGCCTGCAGCAACGCGCCGCTCTTGCCTCCTCCAGCAGCGACCCTGGGACCCTGCTCCACTGTGGCCGGTAAGGTATATTTGAATTGTAAGACGCACCCCAATTT
The DNA here is from genome assembly GCF_051348905.1 of Ranitomeya variabilis. Lineage (NCBI taxonomy): Eukaryota > Metazoa > Chordata > Amphibia > Anura > Dendrobatidae > Ranitomeya > Ranitomeya variabilis. The sequence goes on from NC_135236.1 coordinate 53,400,539, forward strand.
TCCCCCAAAATGTTTTGGGAAAAAAGTGCATTTTATGGTCCGAAAAATATGACACTATGTGTCCATAGATGCCGCAGATCACCCGGTGAGACAGACAGGAGCGTCACTCCAGACTGCAGCATGTCTATTTATCTTGTGGAGACGCGAACCTCTCTAAGATAAATATCACCCGTACAATGTATTGGACGCGGTGAATCTTCAAAGGATTCACCTGCGTTCAATAGCCAGAAGCGGACATGTGCTGCATCCACATTACTGATCGTGTGCACCCGGCCTAAGAAAATAAATCCGTCAATTTCAGAAAAAAAACAAATTCATTTCACCTCTGCTGGTGTCAGTGCAGTCTGTGGCCCTGTCAGGGATTTATGTGAATCCTATTTTGGGGGATTCGGGCAGAACCCCCTGACGCACTGCAGAAGTGCAATGTGAACAGGGCCTAATATACTATTGGATGGAAAAGTACCATCTACTATACTATTCCGTGCTGTCCCAGTACAGCAGCCAGACATGGACACCGGCCAGACACGGACACCGGACAGACACAGACACCGGCCATACACGGACACCGGACAGACACGGACACCGGCCAGACACGGACACTGGCCAGACACGGACACCGGCCAGACACGGACACTGGCCAGACATGGACACTGGCCAGACATGGACACCGGCCAGACATGGAAACCGGCCAGACACGGACACCGGCCAGACACGGACACTGGCCAGACACGGACACCGGACAGACGGACACCGGACAGACACGGACACTGGCCAGACACGGACACTGGCCAGACACGGACACCGGACAGACAGACACCGGACAGACACGGACACCGGCCAGACACGGACACTGGCCAGACACGGATACTGGCCAGACACAGACATCGGACAGACGTGGACACCGGCCAGACACGGACACCGGACAGACAGACACCGGACAGACACGGACACCAGCAGTGTCGGACTGGGGCACCGGGACACCGGAGAATCTTCTGGTGGGCCCCGCCCCCAGCCCCTTCCTCCTTCATTTGTCCCTGCCCTGCATGCTCATAGTGCGCAGCAAGCGGTGTACACTTTATTCTATAGCCGGCGCACAGGCTGTACGGAAGAAATTATGTGAAGTGTGCAGTCGCGTGGCAGCTCCTTCACATGATCATCACCTGCTGGCTGCTTCTGCCGACGCTGACTGTGCTATTGATAAGAGCAGCCCGTGCGCAGCGTGCGAGTGTGTGCCAAGTGCCGACCTCACTTCAGCCAGCACAGTCAGAGGAACAGCTGACTGCGTGAGACTGAGTCAGAGAGGAGACAGAGAGACACACACGCACGCACTGCACACAACAGGCTCAGCAGACCCACCACAGTCAGGCTGGTTTCACACTTGCGTTTTGATCTGCAGCGTTTTTACTGAAAAAAACGCATGCGTTTTTTTCCCTATGTTTAACATTAAAAACGCATGCTTTTTTTACGTACGTGTTTTGCCGCGTTTTACGTTGCATGCGTTTTTTTGCTGCATGCGTTCTTTTGCAGAAATGCAACATGTAGTAATTATCAGAGGCGTTTTTTGCCGCATGCGTTCATTTGCGTTTGATTTGCGTCAAAAAATACATTGATGTCTATGGAAACGCATGCGTTTTTGCGTACATGCGTTTGCTTGGGTTTTAAACGCATGCGTTTTTATAGAAAAAAACAAGAATACACCCTGAAAAGCCACCCCCCACCATCAGGGTGATAAAAGGGATCCTAACTCTAACCCTACCCCTACCCTTACCCCTATCCCTAACCCTAGGGATCCAAACCCTAACCCTAACCTTAACCCTACCCCTAACCCTACCCCTAACCCTACCCCTATCCCTAACCCTAACAATATGACAGTGAATACTCTCCGAGTTTATATTTTTAGTACTCTATAGCAATACCGTATATCTTGGGGTGTCCACATTGAACAAAGCTTTTTATTAGAAGAATGTCCTGGTCTCCAGGTCAACATAATAGCCAATCCCTATGGATCCCTAGGATAATAATAATAGTAATAATTTTATATATATATATATATATATATATATATATATATATATATATATATATATATATATATATATATATATATATATATATATATATATATATAGGATCCCTTGGGTTAGGGTTAGGGGTAGGGGTAGGGGTAGGGGTAGGGTTAGGGGTAGGGTAAGGGTTTGGATCCCTAGGGTTATGGTTAGGGTTAGGGTTAGGTTTAGGGGTAGGGTTAGGGTTTGGATCCCTAGGGTTATGGTTAGGGTTATGGTTAGGGGTAGGGTTAGGGTTTGGATCCCTTCATCACCTTGATGGTGGGGGGTGGCTTATCAGTGACCTGGTGACCAGGACATTCTTCTAATAAAAAGCTACGCCTAACCCTAACCCTAACCCTAGGGATCCTAACCCAAACCCTAACCCTAGCTAATTCTATTAATAGTGGCTTTTCTAGTTGATTTTGATGATTGGCAGCTGTCACACACTTCTCAGCATGCGTTTCAAAAACGCAAACGCAGGAAAAAACGCATGTAAATGCGTCAAAACGCCGCGTTTTTTTCTGCATGCAAAAACGCATGCGTCTAAAAAACGCAGCGTTTGCACGCGTTTTTTCACCACCTGCGTTTTTTTTACAAACGCTGCAGATCAAAACGCAAGTGTGAAACCAGCCTTACCTGTTTCTTGTTGCATTGCATCACCGCCTCTGCCCTCTTCATCACCAAAACTGTGGACTGAGGTGTTCTAATGCTGATTGGCTGACATGCAGCCAATCAGCATTAGTTTTCTTTGTGTGACCTCACAGCACACCTCAGGCAATTTGCTGTGCTTTGATTTATCGGCTGTCCTGCCCAAGCGGCACAGGCACACAGCCGCACAGCAATATCATATAGTCGGAGGCTGGAGCTGAGGGACATTGGATGATTGCAGACAGTAATGTGTAAGTAAAATATGCCTGCAGGCAGCCTGCAGCATGGTTCTCCAGCCACTGAGACAGTTATGGGAGGCCCCCCTGCAATCTAAAGGTGACACAAGGTGGGGGTCCCCCATAGAAAATTTCCTGTGGTCCCCCTTCCCCACTGTCTCCTAATTTACTGTGGGTCACCTCTCCCACCATTTCACCTCTGGGAAAGGGGGCCCTCAAGAAATTAGGTGACACAGTGAGGAAGGGGTCTTCAGGAAATCAGATGACACAGTGAGGAAGGGGGCCCTCAGGAAATTATGTGACACAGTGAGGAAGGGGGCCCTCAGGAAAGTATGTGACACAGTGGGGAAGCTGTCCTCAGGAAATTAGGTGACGCTGTGGGGAAGGGGCCCTCAGGAAATCAGGTGACACAGTGAGGAAGGGGGCCCTCCGGAAATTATGTGACACAGTGGGGAAGGGGTCCTCAGGAAATCAGGTGACACAGTAAGGAAGGGAGCCCTCCGGAAATTATGTGACACAGTGAGGAAGGGGTCCTCAAGAAATCAGGTGACAGTGAGAAAGGGGGCCGTCCGGAAATTATGTGACACAGTGGGGAAGGGGTCCTCAGGAAATTAGGTGACACAGTGAGGAAGGGAGCCCTCAGGAAATTAGGTGACACAGTGAGGAAGGGGTCCTCAGGAAATTAGGTGACACAGTGAGGAAGGGGGCCCTCAGGAAACTATGTGACACAGTGGGGAAGGGGTCCTCAGGAAATTGGGTAACAGTGAGGAAGGGGGCCCTCAGGAAAGTATGTAACACAGTGGGAAAGGGGTCCTCAGGAAATTAGGTGACGCTGTGGGGAAGGGGGCCCACAGGAAATTAGGTGACACAGTGGGGAAGGGGCCCTCAGATATTTGACCCATTCACAACATCCGCCTTACATGTATGGCGCATGTTAAATGCCACTGTCAATCTCTGACAGCCGCATTTAACATGTGGCGCCGCCATGCGTGTGCATCATTCTTTTGCCCATCGGAGCACCTGTTACTTGATCGCGGGTCGCCGATGGGTTGCCATGACAGCAAAGGGTCAGCTGATGACCCTTGTGCCTGTCATTACAGAGCTCCTTTGAAACACCACAGGAGACTGTGATTCCTGCAATATACAGCGATGCTTTGGCATCACTGTATATAGCACGGGCGATCAGACTATCACATCTTTAAGTCCCCAAAGGGCAATAACAGTGAAAATTAAAAAAAATGATTTAAAAAATACCTTGAAGTTCAAATAATCCTCCTTGTATCCCATTGAAAATAAAGATGTTTAAAAAATGTAAAAATTCAGCTCTGTCAAAATATAAAACAATTAACCCGATCAGTAAGCACTGTAAGGCTATGTTCACACATTGCATTTTTTTCTGCGTTTTGCAGCGTTTTTGTTTGCACTACATTTTGCTTGCAATAGGTGAAAAACACAACTAAAACTAAACACTGAAAAACTGCTGCAAGAAATGACATGAGGCATTTTGCAAAACCTATGCTTTTGTACAAAATAGTGAGGACAAAAAAAAACAAGCTGTGTGCATGAGATTTCTGAAATCTCATAGACTTTGCTGCTACTGTAAAACATAGCTGAAAATTTGCATTAAAAAAACGAAGAAAAACGCAACGTGTGAACGTAGCCTAAACAGAAAAAAATTCAAGAATGTGAAATTTCCTTTTTTCTGGTTGCCACAATTCCACAAAAAAGCTGTAACAAGAGATCAAAAATTCACATCTATCCTAAAATTGTACTAATAAAAACGTCATCTAGCCCTGCAAAAAATAAGCTATCACACAGCTCCATCTGCCAAAAAAAAAACGTTACTGGTCTCATAAGATGGTGATACAAAATCATTTTTTTTCTCAAATTTCTATTTTTGTTTTCACTACTAAAATAGTAACGATGGAGGTGATGGACAATGATGGTGGTGGGGGAGGCAATGATGGAGGTGATGGGCAATGATGGTGGTGGGGGGAGGCAATGATGGAGGTGATGATGGAGGTGATGAAATGGACAATGATGGTGGGGGAGGAGACAATGATGCAGGTGGTGGAATGGGCAGTGATGGAGGTGGTGGGGGAGAAGGCAATGATGGAGGTGGTGATGAGGACAATGATGGGGGTGAAGAGGGGCTGCATTATACTTTATGAGGGGGCTACATTATATTCTGTTGGGGGACTGCATTATTCTCAGGGGACTACATTATATTATGGGGGGCTACATCATACTATGTGAGGGGGCTACAGTATACTCTATGGGGGGGCTGCATTATATTCTGTGGTGGGGCTGCATTCTCTCAGTTGACTACATTATATTCTGTGGTGGCTGCATTATACTATATGAGGGGGGCTGCATTATACCCTATGAGGGTGCTACATTATATTCTATGGTGGGGACTGCGTTATACCTGAGGGGGTTGCACTATATTTTGTGGGGTGCTGCATTATATTCTATGAGAGGGGACTGCGTTATATTTTATGAGGGGGCTAAATTATATTCTGTGAGGGGGCTACCCCAACCCTTGCTACATAATTAAGACGTGAACTACCTTATATTTTACCCTGATATTAGCGCTTTTTACCGCACAATTGGTGGTCTTGTATCTATTTCTATGTAGTTACATAGTGGGCCCCAAGAATGATTTTCTCTGGTGGGTGCTCCAGTCCGACGCTGGACACCAGACAGACACAGACACTGGCCAGACACGGACACTGGCCAGACACGGACACTGGCCGGACACGGACACCGGACAGACAAGGACACCGGACAGAAGAGAAGTTTTTTATATCTCTGTTGCACGTCGTCTTTCAGCATTTCTGCAGCGTTTTTTCCTTATTCAAATGAATGGGACACAAAAATGCAGTTGAAAAGGCTGCGAAAAAGCAGAATATTTACTGCTAACACTGTAGATCAATTTGCAACACAAATGTTGCATGCGGACAGACACAACAGGCACCGATTCTCCGGGGGTCTCTGACAGTCTTAGCACTGGGCTGCAGGGGTCTTGTGGCTCCGGGGGTCTCTGCCAGTCTTAGCACTGGGCTTCAGTGGTCTTGTGGCTCCTGGGGTCTCTGCTAGTCTCCGCACTGGGCTGCGGGGGTCTTGTGGCTCCGGGGGTCTCTGCCAGTTTCAGCACTGGGCTGCAGGGGGTCTTGTGGCTCCGGGGGTTTCTGCCAGTCTTAGCACTGGGCTGCAAGGGTCTTGTGACTGCACCTTATAGTATAGCTGCAATGTGAATAATACCCATCAGGGCCCACAAACCATCGGCCTCGGAGCCAGAGGGGATTTAGCAGAGTAGTTTGGTGGACATGTAGGACTTTTTTTAACCACTTTTTATTCTGCTGTTTGTGAGGTAGGCTGTAGAAAAAGACGGCAATTCTAATATTTTCTATTATGTGACTGTATGGCCCCCTTCACACAAACGGGTATCATGTTTTTCCACAGATTCCACGTGTGCCCTATTTAACCTATGGTGCTGCACTCATGTCCGTGCTTTCCCAGCAGCACAGATGACAAGGGCCAATACAAGTCTATGGGTCCGTGTAAACATGCCGTCCGTGTGCCCTCCGTGTGCCGTCCTTGTGCCGTACATGTGCCATCCGTGTTTAACATGGAAAGTATGTGAGAAGCTTTGTAACTTAATTTTCAGTATCCATACCAGAAAAACACGGATGGCACACGGACGGCACACTGATTGAAAACACTGGTGACTCAGATATCAGTGTAAGGCTAGTTCATACTAGCGTTCGGAAGGGCTGTGGATGGCAGCCTTCTTCCTCCGATAAGCCCGCCCACTGCCGCGCCTCTTCCTTCAGCTCCGCCTACGTCTGCATGTGTCCTGCATACCTATCTTTAACATTGGGTACGCAGGCCATGCGGATGTATGCGGATGCAGGGCCGGCTCCAGGTTTTTGAGGGCCCCGGGCGAAAGTGTCTCAGTGGGCCCCCCTTTAACACATACCACGATTCATGATCTCATATAACACAGCCATGTAGTATATAACACAGTCCACGTAGCATATAACACAGCCATGTAGCATATAGCACAGCCCATGTAGCATATAACAGCCCATATAGTATATAGCACAGCCACATATTATATAACACATCCCACGTAGTATATAGAACAGCCATGTAGTATATAGCACAGCCCACGTAGCATATAACAGCCCATATAGTATATAGCACAGCCACATAGTATATAACACGGCCCACATAGTTTATAGAACAGCCATGTAGTATATAGCACAGCCCATATAGTATATAGCACAGCCACATAGTATATAACACGGCCCACGTAGTTTATAGAACAGCCATGTAGTATATAGCACAGCCCACGTAGCATATAACAGCCCATGTAGTATATAACATGGCCCACGTAGTATATAGAACAGCCATGTAGTATATAGCACAGCCCACATAGCATATAACAGCCCATATAGTATATAGCACAGCCCACGTATTATATAGAACAGCCATGTAGTATATAGCACAGCCCACGTAGCATATAACAGCCCACAAAGTATATAACATGGCCCATGTAGTATATAGCACAGCCATGTAGTATATAGAAGAACAGCCATGTAGTATATAGCACAGACATGTAGCATACAGCACAGCCCCCTCCCCCAAGAATGGCCCCATAGTCCAATACTCACTGTTATAGTTACAAAAAAAAACACTCCTCACCTCTCAACGTTCCCGTGCCGCGCTGCTCCCTCCCTGCTCCGGTCTCGGCGGCTGCCGCTGCACTGCCTGGAACACAGCGAGTGCGCGATGACGTCATCACGCACCTGCAGCGGCAGTGTCAGAGGCAGAGTGGGGAATGATGGGAGAGGGAGCGTCAGGTGACGCTCTCTCCTCCATCATTTGCTTTGAACTTTACCGGTAGACGCCGATAAAGTTCAAAGCGGTGGCGGGGGAGTTGGCGCTTGCGACAGGAGGGCCCCCCTGCCTCACAGGGGCCCCGGCACTTGCCCGGCTACGCCGGGTGCTGACGTCGGCCCTGTGCGGATGCCTCTGCTTTTTTCGTCTTGACGCTGCGCTGATCTGTGTCAAACACCACATGTTGCATTTTTTTGCGGTCGGCGCAGCTTCAAAACGACGCATGCGGCGGAGGCATCCGCATACATCCACATGGCCTGCGTCCCCAATGTTAAAGACAGGGTATGCAGAACGCATGCAAATGAAGGCGGACCTGAAGGAAGAGGTGCGGCTGTGGGTGGGGCTTCACGGAGGAAGAAGGGTTTTGTCCGCAGCCCTGCCGAACACTAGTGTGAAACTAGCCTAACATGTACTTATTTTATATGGACTTGTGAAGGGGGCCTAACAGTGTTGTTGGTGGAATATTTCAGGATTGGGGGCCCCACTTTGAATTTTGCCCAGGGCCACAATTTGTCTAAAACAGGCCCTGGGTGCAAGTGTATAAAGCATTTTGAAGAACTGAACCTGCACCATACCCAGCAGATGCCAGCTGTGTAATACAGCCAGCACCTGCCACTAACAGCAGAGACCACAGCTAGCTCCAATCACTGCTGTTTTAACCATTTAGATGCCGCTGTTAATTACTGACCTGGGCATTTAAATGAACTGGTTGCCAGTGCACTTTTATGCAATCATGCGGTGCTCATCGGTAGCTATGTCATCTGGAGCCTATTTTAAGGTCCACTTTGCTACCATCTGGATCCTTAATTTGGCAGAGTGTAAAAGCTTGGGGTGTAAGTCTGAGGTCACTCTATATCAGTGTTCCCCAAGTCCGGTCCTCAAGAGCCACCAACAGGTCATGTTTTGAGGATTTCCTTAGTATTGCACAGGTGATTGAATGCTTGCCTGTCCAGGTGATGCAATTATGACCTGTGCAATGCTAAGGAAATCCTGAAAATCTGACCTGTTGGTGGCTCTTGAGGACCGGACTTGGTGAACACTGCTCTCTATGAATCCTCACAGTGAGCAGTAGCATCTATCCACTTGCCATTTGCTGCAGCCACATTTTTTTTCCTCCAGCAAAATGATGGCGGTGCTTGGGCAGTAGCATCTATTGGCAAACGATAGATGCTACCTTGCATGTGCCGCTGCCATTTTGCTGGAGGAAAACAAAAATTGCCTGCAGCTAAATGACACAGATGGTAGTGCTTGCACAGTAGAATCTATCCATTTCGTTGGATGTAAAAAATTTTTTCTAAGCCCACAGTATTATATTCAGTATGTAAAATAGGAAGCAGGTCAGTGAAGGATCAGTCACCTGTCATAAGCCCATAAGGAAGAGTATGTCAGCAGAGCACCACATAAGCCCCGCCCATAGCTGCCACTGCCCCGCCCACAGGCCGCCACATCCCCATCCACAGGCCACCCTGAAGCACAAGAATCTCATCAACTGAAAACTGCAAATAAAGGTTAAATAACAACCACAAGACGGATTTCATCAAGCCAGGCATCATTGTAATCAGTATAACGGCACCGACATGACACTGTCTGTAGTCACTGAGCACAATCCTGCTGACAGGTTCCCTTTAAATGCCGAAAAGAGAAAAAAAATTGAAATGCCAGAATTTCATTTTTTTTTTTAGTTGCTGCGCTTCCCCCTAAATAATTAAAAAGCAATAAAAATGTATTATGTACCCCAAACTTGGATAACTAAAATCATATTACCCAGTGATCCTTTCCGCTCAGTGAATGCCATAACGCCCCCCAAATAACAATGCCAGTGTGTTTTTATTTTTACTTTTTCAGCCCACCTGGATTTTTCCCCTGTTTTCGCTTATTTTGTATGGTAAAATAAATGGTGTCATTTAGAGATGATAGGACTCCGGTCCGTCAGTTAGTTCAGTAATCTGTGACTGCTGGGCAGGAGTCCTGTGAATCTCCTTACCTCCCCACAATTCCAGCTCTTCTTTTAATTATCCGGACTGGCTCAACGTCGTTTGTGCATCATGTTGCAGTGATGAGGTCGTAGCAGCTCAGCTAATCAAAAGATTAGGCAGGAATGCCGAGAGGTGAAGAGATTTGCAGGGCTCCTGACGGACCGGAGTCCTGTGAATTGATTCTCCCATCTGCCACTCGTCCTGCAAAAAACAAGCCCTGACTCAGCTATGTCAACAAAGTAAAGTTATGGCTCTTGGAAGAATGGGAGGAAAAAACAAATGCGCACAAATGAAAAATCTCCATTGAGGGAAGAGGATGAATCAGGCGTGCACAACCTGCATCCTAAGAGCTACATGTGTCTCTCTATGCAAATATGTGTGGCCCCCAAACATCTAGTCACAGAAATACTTGCCTGGGTGTGACTGTTTCCATAGATAAGCGGAGTGGCACCAGGGCCGGTTTTAGACAAAGTGGGGCCCCAAATGCTGACAATTCGCACCATCACACAGAAACATTTCTGTTGTATTTACCTGCGCTGAGTTCAGGCCTCTAAACGAGCGCGATTGACAATATTGAAGTCATTCTACACTTGTTTCCCGGCCTCTATAGGGTAGGTGCACACGTTCAGTAATAGGCAGCGCTTTGGACGCAGGACATGTCCCTGTTGGCTATTGAATTTCAGGTGATTCTGCATGTGTCCAATAAATTTTACAGGTGAAATTTATCTTGCCAAGGCTGGCGTCTCTGCAAAATAAATAGACATGCTGTGGTCTGGAAAGACGAACCGCATGTCCATCTCCACGGGTGAGCCGCAGGCGTCTGTGCATACATAGTGTACATGGTATTTCTTGAAATCCCATCCACTATGTTGTAACATCTGGACGCTGCACAAGTATGCAGTGTCCAAATGCATCGTTTGCAGACCATGTGCACCTACCCTAACTTCGGCTGAGGAAGAATGATTGGTTCAGATAGTCCTTGATACAATATAATGCAGGTCCCATATAGTACATAGTATAATGCACTCCCCATGGTCCTTGATAGAGTATAATGCAGCCTGCTCAGAGTATACTGCAGCCCCCTTAGAGTATACTACAGCCTCCCTCAGAGTATACTGCAGCCCCCTCATAGAGTATGATGTAGTCCCCTCATAGAACATAATGAAGCCCCCTTAGAGTATAATGCCGCCCCTTCATAGTATAATGCAGCCCCCACACCGTATAATGCAGCCCCACACACACAGTATAATGTAACCCCCCAGAGTATAAAGCAGCCCCTCAGAGTATAATGCAGCCCCACACATACACTATAATGCAGCCCCCACACACACAGTATAATGCAGCCCCCCACATACACAGTATCTTGCCGTGCCCACTCACAGTATAATACAGCCTCCCACATACACAGTATAGTGCAGCCCCTACACACAGTATAATGCAGCCCCCCACTACACAGTATAATGCAACCCCACAAACATTATAATGCAGTCCTCCCACAACCAGTATAATGCAGCCCTCCATGTACACAGTAGAGTGCAGCCCCCAGGCAGACTACAATGCAGCCCCCCCACATACACAGTATAGTGCAGCCCCTACATACAGTAAAATGCAGCCCCCCAAATACACAGTATAATGCAGTCCTCCCACAAACAGTATAATGAAGCCCCCCACATACACAGTAGAGTGCAGCCCCAGACACAGTCTAATCCTGCCCCCCACACACAGTACAGTGCAGTCCACCCACTTACACAATATAGTGCAGCTGCCACACACTGCATACACACACACACAATAGGTACCTCTCCTCCTCATTCCCCAGCTGCTCTGGCTTCTGCAGAGCTTCTCATCAGCTCCACTCCTGGCACTCACTGCTGAGTCAGAGGCAGAGGGGGAGTGATGGGTGAGGGAGCGTCATCTTATGCTTTCTCCTCCATCAGTGCTTTCAACTGTATCGGCGTCTATGATATAGATAATGCGGGGGGATGTTGCCTGCAGTGCCCCAGAGTCCTGGTCGTTGCAGTACTGTGGCTCCGCCACTAAGGGGAGCTATGGTACGTCTGATGGCACTGAAGGAGTTCATCTGATCAGGTATCACAGACACCAATACATTTCACAGTCGGGCCTCCGGGGGGAGCTAAGGGTTCTATTCATTAGGCCACTCCCCACCATAGTGGGTAAACTGGGGGTCAGGCAGGAAGTTAGATCAGAAAGCTGACTGGATTGGACGAAGCAACACCTGGTGGCAGAGGGTGTTGTGGAGGAAGAGACAGTAGGGTCTCTGTCAGGGGTGGGATCCTGACAGAGGCTTGGCAACGAGAAAGAACGTAAAGGGACCGCGCCTGCTCTGGGTAGCGGCGGTGCCCAAGAAAGGATTAGAAGAGAAATAGATTGTGCTGAGTGAGAAACGAGATCAAGCGATAGGAGAAGACCAGTAGGGGTCGTGCTGTAAGACCGGAGCAAGACCCTGCTGAGGCGCACTACCGGTGGCCGGAACGCCGAGAGAGTATTTCAACATTCAGCTTCAAGCAATACTCTAAACAGCGGCAGGACAGTCAACCTAAGGTGGGCTGTCTCACACAAATCACCTATGAAGTCTTGGGGGGCACCTTGTGGAGAGGGGCGACTCTAGGGTCCCGGAAGAGCTCCGAGCCTACCCGTCAAACGGGTGCCGTCCCAACCAGAACACCAGGGAGGGACGGAGGATTAGAAGAACATCATTTAATCGAGTTGTGAGGGAACTTAAGAAACAGACACAACGGTTGTGGGGACTCTCCGTAAGCACAGCAGGGGAGGACCACAACACATAGCGCTAGAAGGAAGGCACCGATTTCCACCTGTGAAGAGAGCTCTGGAGGTGCCATTGGACTGGCCGGACTTGCGCAGCCTAGTGAACCGTATTCTGGACTGAGGACCCAGAGATCTTCAGTAAAGAGGTAAAGAGACTGCAACCTGGTGTCCTCGTTATTTACTGCACCGCACCACCACCACCGTCTTCTACATTTATTAGTCACTGTGCGCCCCACGGCAGGGTCACGGACCGGGGCCTAGCCGCCGTGACAACCCCAGAGCAGAGACTCAGTGGCCCGGTACCGGGTACCCCTCGGCCCTGCGGCGGGTGGGGGCGCTACATTGCCTGACCCCTCTTAGTCAGGGGCCCCATAGCGGCTACTGGCTGGGGGCCCCTGGAGGAGCTGGGGCCCTAGGCAGCTGCCTGGTCTGCCTGCCCCTAATGCTGGCCCTGAGTGGCACACATCATCAATGTAACCCTTATAAATATTAGGACAGCGGAGTACCTTGACCCATGTTTGTTACTCCAGAACGATGGAGATGAGCTGCGCAGGTGGCCATCTATGTGGCTCTCAATGTTGAAGTTTAGGATAGTATACAATGGGAGAGCCACAATCATGCATGGGCTTCACCTCTCCTAAGTGCTAACCCGGGATAAAGGTGACCCCCTATTAATCCCAGAGGTGCAAGGTCAGCTTTCTAGATTACTATCTAGTAGGCATTTAAGGCATATCATTTTGATATGCCTGAAATGTGTCAAATGTTTTCCCTCTAAATTTTATTGGTATAATATATAGGAAAGGCCTGAGGGAACTGTTTGGTGAAGGCCCTTAGGGAATTGCCCCTGTTGCGCTCCCTATAAACCAGTCCTGGTCATGGATTGACAAGTTGACTTTTTATTTTTCCTGAACAAAATGTCAAAAAATCCCGGATAGACAATATTTTTTATGGACACATTGCAAAACTATAATAAATCATTATTCTTATAAGTGATTCATGTCTGCAGCTCATAATTCTGATATGAAGACATCAGCTGCATTCACTGTAAATTGTAAAATGATGATAATTACAGTAAAAATAATCTGTAAAAGTAAAAAAAAAATAATTATGGGACGTTTTCAATATTTTTTTATGAACAGGGCAAAAAAGTGTCCTATTTTTTGGGGACTGTCTGGGAATTTCTGGATAGTTGGAAACCTAGATCCTGCTCCACAGCCAGCCTCAAAAGCTGATTCCAGGTGTGATGTGGTGTGTGCATCCTGTCTATTATCAGGTTGCTATTGTGTACAATCAGTACACAGGGTGAGTGAGGCACAAAATCGACATGCCCCTGTGCCCTCCCCTTTATAACACTCACTGCTCGGCTGTGCCCTGTCATGTGCATCTGACCTCTCCTCCATAGACAGGACACCTGCGGCTGCTGCTGATACTACAGGTATTATAACTCACTATTCATTAGATGCTATCCATTCTTTATAGACTAGTCCTTCGTTATATACTATATTGTCTGCTGTATTATTATAATTTTTTATCTTTTTAGAGCACCATTGATCCCATGGTGCTGCACATGAGGAGAGGTTACATACAAAATACAGATATAAATTACACTGAACAAGCTGACAATGACAGACTGGCACAGAGGGGAGAGGACCCGGCCCTCGTGGGCTTAGAGTCTACAGGGTGATGGGGAATTAGACAGTAGGTCGGGGGTTGCAGCAGCTCCGGTGGTCGTGAGGTAACAGCGGGGTCATTGCAGGCTGTAGACCATCCTGAAGAGATGAGTTCTCACGTTCTATCAGAAGGTCTCGAATGTGGTGGATAATCAGACGTGTTGGGGCACAGAATTCCAGAGGATGGAGGATACTTGGAAGAAGTCTTTGAGGTGATTGGGTGAGGAGTGTACAATTGTGGAGGAGAGAAGGAGGTCTTGGGAGGACCGGAGATTACTCTCTGATCCATCACATTCTCTTTATTACATTTCCATTTACCTACATTACAATATTCATATTCTCACTTTTTATTGGAACTTATCTGCTGTTCTTCTAAAGGGCGTCTCAGTGGTTCCTAAATTATTTGAAGATTAGAGGGATTGTCTGGGACTAAGCTTTTTTCTTTTTTTAAATCACTTTATACCCTAATATTTTGTATCCTCCTGGATCTACTGTTCTTGCTACTATGACACCCTTGTCTCTTGGTCCCCTCTTACGGCGACATGCGTGATCACGTGACAGAGATCATGCCCTTTTCATAATTGTGACGTGATGCACACAGGACATTGCGAACTAGGATAGTGAAAAGAGCATAGTTAGCAAGGCTGAAAAAAGACATTTGTCCATCCAGTTCCGCCTATATTCCGTCATAATAAATCCCCAGATCTACGTCCTTCTAAAGAACCTAATAACTGTAAGATACAATATTGTTACGCTCCAGGAAGACATCCAGGCCTCTCTTGAACCCCTCGACTGAGTTCGCAATCACCACCTCCTCAGGCAAGGAATTCCAGATCCTCAATGGCCTCACAGTAAAGAATCCTCTTCTATGTTGGTGGAAAAACCTTCTCTCCTCCAGACACAGAGCATGCCCCCTTGTGCCCGTCACCTTCCTTGGTATAAACAGATCCTCAGAGAGATATTTGTATTGTCCCCTTATATACTTATACATGGTTTTTAGATCGCCCCTCAGTCGTTTTTTTCTTGACTAAATAATCCTAATTTTGCCAATCTCTCTGGGTATTGTAGTTCCCCCATCCCCTTTATTAATTTTGTTGCCCTCCTTTGTACTCACTCTAGTTTCATTATATCCTTCCTGAGCACCGGTGTCCAAAACTGTACACAGTACTGCATGTGCGGTCTAAACAGAGATTTGTACAGAGGCAGTATAATGCTCTCATCATGTGTAACCAGACCTCTTTTAATGCACCCCATGATCCTGTTTGCCTTGGCAGCCGCTGCCTGGCACTGGCTTCTCAAGGTAAGTTTATCATTAACTAGGATCCCCAAGTCTTTCTCCATGTCAGATTTACCCAGAGGTTTCCCGTTCAGTGTGTAATGGTGATATTGATTCCTTCTTCCCATGTGTATAACCTTACTTTTATCATTGTTAAACCGCATCTGCCACCTTTCGGCCCAAGTTTCCAACTTATCCAGATCCATCTGTAGTAGAATACTATCTTCTCTTGTATTGACTGCTTTACATAGTTTTGTACCATCTGCAAATATTGTTATTTTACTGTGAAAACCTTGAACCAGATCGTTAATAAATATGTTAATAAATATGTTGAAGAGACTAGGTCCCAACACCGACCCCTACGGTACCCCACTGGTCACCGTGACCCAGTTAGAGAATATACCATTTATAACCACCCTCTGCTTATAACCACCTTTCTCAAGCTTGAGAAGGGACACTTCGTGTTCGAAACGCATAGCCATTTATCATGTTACATCATATCTGTCATCATCTTTCTTTTTAATTTTGATAAATAAAATTGAATTTTATAAGAAGCTGGAACAACACCTATTTTGTTGATTACAGCACGTGAGACTACACGGATTCCGCGCTTCTACACGCCGCATGCTGCTGCAGGTGAGCTGGTTATTTTTTTCCTTTTTGTATAAGAAATAATGGCTTGCCTATTACATTACTTAGTTCTCTTAGTACTCGTGGGTGTATGCCATCTGGACCCGGAGATTTATCTATTTTAATCTTATTTAGCTGGTTTCGCACCTCTTCTTGGGTTAGATTGGTGACCCTTAATATAGGGTTTTCTTTGTCTCTCGGCATTTCACTTAGCATTTAATTTTCCACTGTGAATACCGTGGAGAAGAAGATGTTTAATATATTAGCTTTTTCCTCGTCATCTAAACCATTCTTTCCTCACAATTTTTTAAGGGGCCTACACTTTCATTTATGATTCTTTTACTATTGATATTGTTGAAGAACAGTTTAGGTCTAAAAGTGCTACTCCTTTGGTTGGATCCTGCACCAATTGCGAAAGATAATTTTTCTTGGTTATTAGCAGAAACCTGTTGCCTTTATGGGATTCAAGGGTCTCTGTTTTCCAGTTAATATCCGGGTAGTTAAAATCCTCCATAACAAGGACCCCATTATGGGTTGCAGCTTCATCTATCTGCCTTAGCTTTCATCTAACCATGTCTCGGTTATTCCCACTATGTCATAGTTACCTGTAGATATTTCTGCACCATGGAGGACAGGAAGACAGCAAGTAAGCTGCTATTCGCAAGTCCCCTTTTCAGTGGTCATGGAGTAGTGACCTGGCCGCTGGCCCAGGGTTCTGCAAATCTCTAATTCTAAAGTTATGTATTATGTATCCTCATGGATCTGCTGTCCTTGCTACTATATCACAACTGTCTCTTAGTCCTCTCATCCAGTGACATGCTTGTTCATGTGTCAGACGCCATGACTTTTTCTGGTTTGGGTCATTTCTCAATGTACTTGTTATAAGTGACACCATATATACGAGAAGTTTCATGCACCTTTTTGCACATGCGCACTGTTTTAACTGCGCATGCACTGCGGACAATTTCCTATCTGTGACATCACTTATGGCCAAAACGTACATCAGGGGAAGGGAAAATCCCTTTCATCATGTAAGGACAGTGGTCAGGCATATTGCTAGAAGACGGGACTAGTGTAATCGGGTCATGAGGATTTGATTATTACAAAAATAAATACAATTAAGGTGTATAGTAATAAAATCGTTTAATATAGATGTGAGCTCCAATTATAAATAACTAAAAATTTGCTTGAGGACCTTGTACACAGTATATAAAAGCCGAGCAAACCCGATGACTTTGGCAGGATCGAACTATCATCTAATAGTCTGATCGGACTATCGGACACATACACATCAGACTATTATCTATGATGTATGAAGCACTCTCCCCTGACAAATGATGGGGTAAGAGAGCCAGCTTTAACTACATCAGTTTAACTACTTAAATGTCACTGTTAAGGTTAACAGCCACATTTTAAAGTCTTCAAGATGGCAACCAACACTTCTGGTGGCCATTGGCACCCATCGCAGCGCCTATCGGTTGCCATGGGAGCTTTTTGCCTTCTGAAGGTCTCTGTCCTGGCCCCATCCTGTAATAATAGGCCCCGTCCTGGACCAATCATGTAATATCGTCCCCCATTCTGGCCCCATCCTATAATAATGACCCCTGTACTTTAATAATGTCCCCCATCCTGGCACCTATCCTATAATAATATTCCCCGTCCTGGCAATTACCCTGTAATAATGTCCCCGTCCTAGTACCTATCCTGTAATAATGTCCCCGTCCTGTAATAATGTTCCCCATCCTGGCACATATACTGTAATAATATTTCCTATCCGGCACCTATCCTATAATAATATTCCCCATACTGGCACCTACCCTGTAATAATGTTCCCATCCTAGCACCTATCCTGTAATAATGTCCACATCCTGTAATAATGTCCCCCATCCTTTCACATACACACATACACTGTAATAGCACTTATCCTATAATAATATTCCCCATCCTTGCACCTATCCTATAATAATAATCCCAATCCTGGCACTTATCCTATAATAATATTTCCAATCGTGGCACTTATCCTATAATAATATTCCCCATCCTGGCACCTATCGTGGAATAATGTTCCCATCCTGGAACATATCCTGTAATAATGTCCCTATCCTGGCAACTATCCTATCATGATGTTTCTTATCCTGGCACCTATCCTGTAATAATGTCCCTGTCCTGACACCTATCCTATAATAATGTTCCCCATTCTGTAATAAGGGGGGCATTATTACAGGACGGGGAACAATATTGCAGGATAGGTGCCAGGATGAGTGCTTGGGCATGCACTAAATTCAGCCATTTGTTCCGAAGTAGTCTTATCACTGTAATATTCTTTTTAGGTAGTGGTGCTCTTCTAGCCTTGGATTTTATGCAGTATTCGCATCCAACAGCATTGGACAAATGGGCACCATAAGGTCCTTCGTCAGATTCCATTTTGCAGTCCTTTAATGTGTTCAGGATATCTAAGATCTGGAGTCCTATGCTCTTTGTAGATACAGTCATTGTATCTTGGTTTCACTGTATTGGGATTATATAAATGTTTATCCATTTTGCCTATCACCTGCTTTTCATAAAGGATAGCACGCCTGTCACCTAAAACATTTTACACTAAGGCTACTTTCACACTAGCGTCGGGAACAACCCGTCGCTGCGCGTCGGGCCGACGTTCCCGACGCTAGTGTGGTCTCCGCCGCACAACGGGGGCAGCGGATGCATATTTCCCACGCATCCGCTGCCCCATTGTGATGTGCGGGGAAGTGCGGGGAGGTGGGGGCGGAGTTCCGACTGCGCATGCGCGGTCGGAAAAAGCGGACCGTCGGGAGCAAAAAACGTTACATGTAACGTTTTTTTCTCCCGACGGACCGCTACCATACGCCCAAACGCCGCCAAACGCATTCACCGTTTGGAAATGCGTCGCAAATGCGTCGCAAATGCGTCGCTAAGGTTACTCTATGACGAAACAACGTATCCAGCAAAAACTTTTGCTGGATGCGGCGTTTCGCAAAAACGACGCATTTGCGACGTATTGCAGTTAACGCTAGTGTGAAACTAGCCTTAGTCCTTGAGCTGTCATACCTTTTATGGACAATTGTCATCCTTCTAGACTGATATTATAAATTTTTTTCTGGAGCACATGAGTAGAGATGGGCAAACCAGAACAGAAATGATCGATGTTCGTACCGGACAGTCACTGTTCTCGGACTTTCTGATAGAAAGAGTTAGACAGAGATCGGATATCCATTATTTTCAATAGGGTTTGGGTTCTGGTGGAAGTTTGGGTACTGTTCTGGAACCTGAACAAAACTTTCTAAAAAGTTTGGGTCTGTTACCAGAACTTGAACTTCCACCGGTCTGCCCATCCCTACGCATGAGTACTCCATGTCCAAAACCTTCTGTATTCATTGTTCTTCCATGAGATAGATTGTTTCTTTGAGATTCAAATTAAACTCTGAAAAAAAAACCTAACCAAAAATTGATTATTTCGCTTATCATGTGGGTTGTGGCCTCACAATGGATGCACCAACTTTCTAATGTCTGATATTTATCACTTTATAGATGTGATATTAGATATTTATTCATGGATCAGATATCGTACGTTAAACCTTTTGGTTAATTCCTTTTGGAAATTATCTTTGTGGTGTCTAAAAACATGGTTTCTCTTTATGTGTGACCTTCGTGCATCCATCGTTCTAACTTTTTCTGGAACCGGAGGATTGTACCAGAGTAATTGCAGTTCTTATGACACATTTACCGTACACATTCCAAAAATCTTTTCATGAAGGCAACATTCAGCATAGCTTTTGAGATTATTATTATTAATTTTTTATAGCGCCATTTATTCCATGGCACTTTACATGTGAGGAGGGGTATACATAATAAAAACAAGTACAGTAATCTTAAACAATACAAGTCATAACTGGTACAGGAGGAGAGAGGACCCTGCCAGCGAGGGCTCACAATCTACAAGGGATGGGTGAGGATACAGAAGGTGATGATGGCTTAGTTGATTGGTGGTTGCTGCAGGTTGTAGGCTTGTCGAAAGAGGTAGGTCTTCAGGTTCTTTTTCAAGGTTTCGATGGTAGGCGAGAGACTGATGTGTTGTGGAAGAGAGTTGCAGAGTAGGGGGGATGCGCTGGAGAAAACTTGTATGCAATTGCGGGAAGAGGAGATAAGAGGGAAGTAGAGAAGGAGATCTTGTGAGGATCGGAGGTTGCGTGTAGGTAAGTACCGGGAGACGAGGTCACAGATGTATGGAGGAGACAGGTTGTGGATGACTTTGTACGTCATGGTTAGGGTTTTGTACTGGAGTGTCTGGGCAATGGGGAGCCAGTGAAGGGATTGACAGAGTGGAGAGGCCGGAGAATAGCGGGGGGACAGGTGGATTAGTCGGGCAGCAGAGTTTAGAATAGATTGGAAGGGTGCGAGAGTGTTAGAGTGTTAGATTAAGAAAGGAACAAATATGGCCCCATGGTCGGAATCATAAAGGAGACAAGGTATGGGTTTTATCAGTATTTTAATAATCTGAATGGTAATTAAACATAAATTTATTATTGGACATCAGAAGTCATGTTGTGATAATGGTCCATTTTTTATGCCTATAAACTTCTTTATGAACGGTTCTTCACAAAGCAGCTGCATGATGTTCTGTATAATTGAAGTCCACATACTTCAGGCGTATTGTCAGTCCTATTTTCAGTGCACGCTGAGCACCTCTTCCATTTTGCCTCTTTCATTTTGCCTCTTTCACCAACCTGTGCTCAGGTTATGGGCTGACAAGTTCTTGTTGCTGCTTCGAACAGTTCTTGATGGAAGATTTCTCTTGTAGAATTTCCAATTGGCGATCTTGCTATAATTTGTCTGTACCGAATCGGTGATATTTCCTTCCATTCTGGATTTAGTTCCAAATTCATCTGCATAGAAATACAGTGATCCTTGTTCACTGCTATGTCCAGTAAACTGAAAAATAATCACCTTTGACGATGTATATCCAGCACACTGAGTGGGCTAAGCTCTTAAAATTTTATTTCAGGAACATAAGAAAAACCAGCGCGTTTCGACCAGAGAGTCTTCATCATGATATCATGACTAAGACCCTCTGGTCGAGATTAGTTGGTTTTGCTGACTACATCTGTCTATACTTATATTTCTGAAATAAAATTGCTGGACTGCTGGATATCCTTTTATCGTCATTGTTTGACAAAGTCATGTGCCCATGTATGATGAATATACTGCAAGACTGGTGAGCTCGAATTCCCATTACCTTAGTACTTCACCTTTGGCTTTTGGTCAGCTTCATAAGGTAATCTTCTTCTGAGCCATGTGAAGAACGCCACCCAAAGCTTTGTTGTAGACAACGACTATTTCAGACACTTGGAGTTTCAAATGTATGGAGATTAGAGACCATCACACAGACCTGCTGTCCATCCACTTGGCACAAGTTACATCATTTGCTGACATGTGTTTTCTCCATGTTTCATACCATAGTCGTACTGTATTTTGAATTTTTGGGGCTGGTGTTTTCTTTCAGCACTTAGTTTTATGCTGACAAATTTCCTTTTCTTGTTTTTTCAAATTAAGAAATGGTGAAGACGTTGTTGCTATGAATCTCACAACACAAATACTCAAGTGGTTTACTAAGACTAAAAACCACTGCTTCTCCAAGTCCATATTCTGTGTCAAGATTTCTTTCTTGTGTACAAGTTGAATTGATTCAGGTAGCCGGTCATCGAATCACATCTGCATATTGAAATACCACTTTATTGGTTTGGTTATATCTTGCTTTACTATGTTAGGGTCTTTGAATTTCATCATGTGTTCATCAACTGACTGTTGTTTGCTTGGGGTTTCATGCACTTTGGAAACCACAATTGAAATTAATGATCAGAGGCTTTTCAAAATCGGAATCATCTCGGAAGCATCTCATGATTGTTTGGAAAGTAAAAGGTATTCCATATCACTTGAAAGTGCACCCGAGGCATTACATTTGCAACTAGGGATGAGCGGATCTATCCAAGAAGGACAAAGTTCAAGTTGAATTTCTTGAATTTTGCAGTATCACGCTAGTTTTAGTATATTGAGAATTGATTCGAGGTTCACAAAAAAAAAAATTGCCCAGCACCATTTCCCACATTGTTGAAACATCAGAGAGTGGGCTAATGTAATTTTGCTTTGCTGCACGGGCCTCCCAATAATGACTGCAGAAATGAAATCTTATGGATTATCACAGATCAGTGATCAGCCTCTATCACAGATCAGTGGTTCCCAGTGGAGCACAGTTTTTACGGTAGACCCATTTTCCATTTCCAGAGTCATTGGATAAGTGTCACTTTCAGATAGGGTGTAAGCTCTTATAATCAACAGAAGCCTCTCTCTCTTTCTCCCGTGGAGTGTAAGCTATTATGTCCAGTGGTGTTGTCTCAATCTCTTTTGGGAAGTGTAAACTCTTATGGTCATCAGGGTCCTCTCTCTTCTATAGAGTGTAAGCTCTTATGATCAGCACGGTCCTCTCTCTCTTTCTTTCTTTTGTAGAGTGTAAGCTCTTATGGTCAGCAGGGTCCTCTCTCTCTCCTGAAGAGTGTAAGCTCTTGTGATCAACGGAGTCCCCTCTCTCCTCTATAGAGTGTAAGCTCTTATGATCAGCTCGGTCCTCTCTCTCTTTCTGTTGTAGAGTGTAAGCTCTCATGGTCAACAGGGTCATCTCTCTCTTCTATAGAGTGTAAGCTCTTATGATTGGTGGGGTCCCCTCTCTCTCCTTTTAGAGTGTAAGCAATCATGGTAAGCAGGGTCATCTATCTCCTGTAGAGTGTAATCTCTTATGGTCAACAGGGTTGTCTATCACATCAATAGGGTGTAAGCATTTATGATCAGTGGGGTCCTCTCTCCCTCTCTTTCTCTCTGTTGTAGAGTGTAAGCTCTTATGGTCAACAGGGTCCTCTCTCTCCAAAAGATTGTAAGTGTAGCGCCCCCACTGCCGCAGGGCCGAGGGGTACCCGGTACCGGGCCTCTGAGTCTCTGTTCTGGGGTTGTCACGGTGGCTAGACCCGGTCCGTGACCCTGCTGAGGGGCGTACAATGAAAGTGGAGGTATGGTGATGATGTTATGGTGCGGTGAAGTGCCGGTCGCAGTAAATAACGAGGACACCAGGTTGCAGTCTCTTTACCTCTTTACTGAAGGCTTCAGGGTCCTCAGTCCGGAATGCGGTTAACCAGGCTGCGCAAGTCCGGCCGGTCCGATGGCACCTCCAGAGTTCCCTTTGCAGGTGGAAATCTGTGCCTACCTTCTTGCGCTTGTGTGTTGTGGTCCTCCCCTGCTGTGCTTACGGGATAGTCCCCACAACTGTTGTGTCTGTTTCTCGTGTTCCCTCACAACTCAATTCTGATGTTCTTCCATGTCCCCCAGATCTTATGGTTAGGACGCACCCGTATGACGGGGAGGCTCGGAGCTCTTCCGGGACTCTAGCGTCGCCCCACTCCTGTTGTTACCCCCCCTGTGTCTTCCTGGGTCAATTGGATGAGACAGCCCGCCTATAACTGACTGTCCTGCCGTAGGTTTGAAGTTTGGCCTGGAGCTCTATACTTCCTCGGCGTTCCGGCCACCGGTTATGCGCCTCAATAGGATGTTGCCTCGTCTTACAGCACGACTCCTACTGGTATTCTCCTTGTTGCGTTGATCTCGTTTCTCACTCAGCACAATGAACCTCGCTCCTTATCCTTATATCGTGCAGGCGCGGTCCCGTAACGTTCTCTCTGGTTGCTAGGCCTCTGCCAGGATCCCACCCCTGACAGGGACCCCTCCGAATCTTCCCCCTACAACACCCTCTGCCACAAGGTGTTGCCTGGTTCCAACCCAGTCAGCTTCTCATCTAACTTCCTGCCTAACCCCCAGTTTTACCAGATTGTGAGGAGTGGCCTAATACATAGAACCCTTAGCTCCCCCTGGAGGCCAGACTGTGAAGTGTATTGGTGACTGTGATACCTGGTCAGATGAACTCCTTCAGTGCCATCAGACGTACCATAGCCCCCCTTAGCGGCGGAGCTCCAGTACTGCAACGACCAGGACTCTGGGGTGCTGCATAAGCTCTTATGATCAGTTGGGTCCTCCCTTTGGTAGAGTATAAGGTCTTGAGGTCAACAGGGTCTTTTCTCTCTCCTGTAGAGTGTAAGCTCTTATGGTCAGTGGGGTAGGGTGTACGCAATTATTTCTTCATCACTACTTGTGAAAATCCGTTCTGAAGCCATCTTTATTCTGCTAGGCTACATCTGCAATAACTTGACACATGCCTCTAATAAAAAATAAAAAAATGAAAACAAGAATAATACCAATCAATATATAAATTTGTTCCTTTGAAAGCAGTAGAGACATATAAGTTCCATGGCAGAAAAGCAATACATTTTTAAATCAACAAAAAATTCTTTTAACCAAAATATTGATTTCTTAGCAAACAGATATAAAGGGACAATTGTACCCACTATAAAACTACCTTAATTAAGTGCATATAAAAAACTCACAATAAAACTATCACCAATTCAAAAAGTGCTTTTGTGCACTTTGCCCAAGCCTTATAGACATAAAACACACAATGCCAAATTATAAAGACTAGGAACTTTCTCACCAATCTGTCAGAAGCCAAACCCATGAGGTTCCATAAATAAATGAGCCTCAAATGCTAGGGAGAACATGATTTCATGTTTCAATCCCTGGCTAGAAAATTTCCATACGCGTTTCCTCAAAAGCTTGATTTGTCAGCGGAGATGCTAAATACTGCAATACCTGGTCACCGGCTTACCTGTAGCATGGATCCTCAGAGTGGTGAGGGAATCCTATTTTCTCAACTACCATCTCCCCTTGTGAATCAACTTTTTAAGGAAACTCATCAGGAGGAAACAAGGCGCTGTGCTTCTGTCCTTCCTGCCACATCGTCTTACTGTGAAATGAGACTTCATCTTGGGCAGTGATAGAAGCAGGGTAAGTGATACCAGTGTTGCCCCACAGCTTCTATCACCACCCTGAAATGTATCATAATCAAGGGGTGGCATTGCCGTCAATCACACAGCTTCTATCACTGTCTCCTGATAACAATTCATTTGATTGTAGTGAAAGAAGCTGTGAGGTGGCCCTGGTGTCACTCACCCTGCTTCTATCACCGCCACCTGATGACATTTCATATCGGATCACCCCTTTAAGGTGTCAATAAAACAATTAGGCCACAGCATATTCACAGTATATACACTTCTAATGCTTCCTATAAGTACTTTAATTAGATTTATAATGATAATAATAATTTTTATTTATATAGCGCCAACATATTCCGCAGCACTTTACAATTAAGCGGGGACATGTACAGACAAATTCAATACAAGTTAAGACAATTTAAACAGTGACATTAGGAGTGAGGTCCCTGCTCGCAAGCTTACAATCTACAAGGAAATGGGGGGACACAATAGATGAAAAGTGCTTGTTATTTCAGGTCTGGCAATTATAATAAATAGGGATTTTCATATAAAGCTGCATGATCCGGTCATCAGCCCGTGTGTTTAAGTGCAATAGTCAAGTATCAAGTGCAGTTATCATGTGCATGGAGGGTGTGGAGACAGATGAATAGTAGGGTGCAGATTCAGAATAATATATGGAAGGAGAGAACAGAGAAAAGTTAGTTTACTGAGTAGTTGCTGTTGTAGGCTTGTTTGAAGAGATGGGTTTTTAAAGCGCGCTTGAATAGGTCGGGGCTAGGTATCAGCCTGATCGTCTGGGGAAGTGCATTCCAGAGAGCTGGCGCAGCACGAGAGAAGTCTTGGAGATGGAGGTGTGAGGTTCAGATTACGGGGGATGTTAGTCTTAGGTCATTTGTAGAATGGAGGGCACGTGTAGGGCGATAGACAGAGATGAGAGAGGAGATATAAGGCGGTGCAGAACTGTGGAGGGCTTTGTGGGTGAGAGAGATGAGTTTATACTGGACCCTGTAGCGAATGGGTAACCAGTGTAATGACTGGCACAAGATGGAGGCATCGGTGAAGCGGCTGGACAGAAATATGACCCTGGCTGCTGCATTCAAGATGTATTGGAGAGGAGAAAGTTTGGTAAGAGGGAAACCGATCAGAAGAGAGTTGCAGTAGTCCAGACGAGAATGAATAAGAGCGATTGTAAGAGTCTTAGCAGTTTCAAAGGTGAGAAAAGGTCGGATTCTGGAGATGTTTTTAAGATGCAGGTGACAAGAGCGAGTGAGTGAACGGATATAGGGAGCAAAGGAAAGTTCGGTGTCGAATATGATCCCAAGACAGAGGGCATGCTGCTTGGGAGTTATGGTTGAAGCCTCCAGGGTAATTTCGATGTTGGGTAGAGTGAGGTTAGTAGAAGGGAGAAACACAAGAAGTTCCGTTTTGGAGAGATTTAGTTTCAGATAGAGGGAGGACATGATGTTAGAGACAGCAGACAGACAATCCTTGGTATTTTTAATTAGAGTAGGGGTGATGTCAGGGGGAGAAGTGTATAATTGGGTGTCGTCAGCATAGAGATGATACTGGAACCCAAATCTGCTGATTGTTTGTCCAATAGGGGCCGTGTATAGAGAGAAGAGGAGGGGGTCTAGGACTCAGCCCTGCGGAACCCCGATAGTAAGGGGACGAGGAGAGGAAGAGGAACTGGCAAAAGATACAGTGAAGGAGCGGTCAGAGAGGTAGGAGGAGAACCAGGAGAGGACTGTGTCCTTGAGGCCGATGGAGCAGAGCATAGTGAGAAGGAGCTGGTGATCCACAGTGTCAAATGCGGCAGAGAGATCCAGGAGAATCAGCAGGGAGCAATGACCTTTGGATTTAGTTTAGTGAGGGCAGTTTCAGTGGAGTGTAAAGAGCGGAAACCAGATTGTAAGGGGTCGAGAAGAGAGTTATCCGAGAGATAGCGGATTAGACGGGAGTGGACAAAGCATTCCAGGAGTTTAGAGATGAAGGAACGGTTAGAGACAGGTCTGTAATTAGCAGTGCAGTTCTGGTCAAGGGATGGCTTTTTAAGTAAAGGGGTTATGATGGCATGTTTAAATGAGGAGGGAAAGATACCTGTAATAATTATAGGGGATAACTCTGGAGACTCTTTGCGTGGAACAAGACAACTACAGGACACAGTTTTATAACTGGTAAAGTCAATATTATCACACGGTGATTCAAACAGGTGCAGAGAGAAACTCAAGTCCACAACACTTGGTGTAAATATTAAACGCAGCTTAGCAGTCTATAGGAAACTTCAGAGGAAAATGCAATCAAGCAGAAAGTCTATGAAGCACAGTTATTCTTGAGGATACGAATAATCCTTGTCTTAGTCCAAACACAGATAGATATGCTTATAAGGCAGTTCAAATCATATCTTAGGTCAACCAGGGAGGCCTGGTTAATAGTCTCAGGTTTTTGCAGAGCAGAAGCAGCTTACATGTCCAGCAAATGCAGATGGAAGTAAACACGAGCAGCAGATGAAGGAGGATTACTGGAAACTGGTGTATGCAGCAGGAACTCAGAGCAGAGTAGCAGGATCACCACACAGGTTCACAGGAGCAGGTATATAGCCAGGGAGTAATCAGAGGTCAGGAGCTGGATGCAAGGCAGAATACTCTAGCACAGACTGAAGGCTGGGGTGGAGTCTTATAGCAGGAAAACACAGTGCACATGAGACCAAAGACGCCATCTTGGAAAAGGGCAGTAATGCACAAAAGGTAAAAAATGTTCAGAGTCCTGACAATACCTGAAGAAAGAGAGAGGTTAAATATTTTAGTCAGGTGAGTGGTGACCACTGGTGAGAGAGACTGCAGGAGATGTGAAGGAATGGGGTCACTGTTGCAGGTTGTAGGCTGAGCAGAAGCGAGGAGCTTGGAAACTTCTTCTTTTGAAACAGGCTCAAAGATGTCTAGTGAGCTTGATGTGCGGCAGGGAAGAGGATCCAGGCACTGAGGAGATTGGGCTGAGATATCCTGATGGATGTGGTTGATTTTTTCTAGGAAGTAAGTGGCCAGATCCTCACCACTGAGGTTGGGGATGGGGGCCTGTACTTTAGGTTTCAGGAGGGAGTTTGAGGTTTCAAAAAGTCATTTTGGGTTGTTGGATAGTGAGGTGATGAGGGTGGTGAAGTAGGATTGTTTGGCCAGATAAAGGGCAGAGTTATATGTTTTGAGCATGAACTTATAGTAGATTAAGTCTTCTGCTAACAGAGATTTTCTCCACTGCCGCTCTGCACACCTTGAGAAACACTGAAGAAAGCGTGTTTGCATAGTGTGCCAGAGCTGCCATGTCTGTGACGGGTCTTTCTGCGTGTAGAAGTTGCTGCTTCATCTAGGGCATTCTTCAGTGTATTATTGAAGTGTGACAATGCTAAGTCTGGACAGGAGAGGGAGGAGATGGGGGCTAAAGATGTGTGGAGATTGTCCATAAGCTGCTGGGTATTAATGGAACGTGTATTCCGATAAGTGGGGGTGTCCCGAGTGAGTAGACACTTCTTGACAGAGAAGGAATGAAGGTTGTGGTCCAAAAGCGTGAGAGGGCAGTTAGTAAAGTCGTGCAGCGATCCGGGACGGGAGAAAACCAGGTCCAGAGTATTCTTGTCCTCATGCATAGGAGAATTAGTAAACTGTGAGAGGCAAAATGAAGAAGTTAGAGAAAGAAGATGAGAGGCAGATTGGGAGAGGGGATCATTGATGGGGATGTTGAAGTCTCCCATGGTGAGGGTGGGGATGTCACAGGATAGAAAGTGAGTAAGCCAGGTGGCAAAGTGGTCTAGAAACAGGCGGGAGGAGCCTGGAGGGTGATAAACAACCGCCACCCGCAAGGAGAAGGGCAGATTTCCTTAAAAAATACAGTGAAAACAGCAAAGTAAGGTAATAAAGTTTTTTTCTTTAAAAAATGTTAGATTTTATTTTTCCAGACAGAGGATTATATTTTTTTTCACAATGGGAGCAGCAGTTTTCTGCCCATAAAGGCAAACTGAATATAATTTGTCTCATATTAACTTTCGGCTGTTGAGTAAGGTATTTTCATCCTTATCAGCTTTGTAATATAGAATCCTCAGAATTACCGAATCTGTTAGGCTATGTGCACACGTTCAGTTTTTTTCGAGTTTTTTTTTCACGTTTTTTCACGATAAAAAAGCTATAAAAACTCAGGATGCATAATGTATGCATTTTTAATATCATTTAGAATGCATACTGCATGTTTTGTACACATGGTGCGAAAAAACGCATCGCGGTAAAAAAAGCAGCATGTTCATTAATTTTGCAGATTTTCCGCATTTTTCCCGCAATTCTATGCATTTGGAAAAAACGCACAAAAAACGCACAAAAAACGCGTCAAAAACGCATGAAAAAATGCATGCGGTTTTCTGGCAGAAATGTCCGGTTTTTGTCAGGAAAATTTCTGCAAGAAATGCTGACGTGTGCACATACCCTAACGCCATTGTTAATTTAGGCAACTGTTTGTCTAATGAAAGAACAATACACGTGGTTCTTCTTATCAGCCTCTTTTATGTTTTGCTTCAACTGTGCATACAGGACAAGACTATAGGATCTCTACCACATGAAGATATCAACTAAATTAATACTGTTATTTACAGTAAATAGTTAAAGGGAACCAGTCTACTCATTTCTGCTGCCCATGGTTCGGGCATTGGGTGCGTTATTGCAGCCATGTATGTTTTATTCTGAATAGTGATGAGCGAACACTAAAATGTTCGGGTGCTCGTTGTTCGAGTCGAACATCTCCCGATGTTCGAGTGTTCGTTTCGAATAACGAACCCCATTGTAGTCAATGGGAGACTCGAACATTTTTCAGCGGGACCAAAGCTCTGCACAGGGAAGGTCGCCTAAAAACCTGGGAAGCTCAGAAAATGATGGAAACAACACTGGAATGGACAGGAAACAGCAGGGGCAGCATGCATAGTTGCCTCTGAGGCTGCCCAAATGCACCATTACGCCAAATTATGGCCAACAGCTTTGTGGTGACAGAGTGACCCACTTTGATGAGGTAGCAGGTGAAACACACCGAAATTGAGCCTGACACAGCATGGCAGCTATGGGCACGGCATGCGGAGGCAGCATCAGGCCGGAGAGCGGCACAGTGACGGACCCTTGAGGAGGCGGCAGCAGCATCATTCCTTACACATTGAGGCCACAGAGTGGCACAATTACATAGTTTGGAGGTAGCGAAGACCCAGCATGTGGAGGCGTCAGCACGGAGAGTGGCACGGTGACGGACCCTTGAGGAGGCGGCAGCAGCATCATTCCTTAATCCTTACACATTGAGGCCACAGAGTGGCACAATTACATAGTTTGGAGGTAGCGAAGACCCAGCATGTGGAGGCGTCAGCACGGAGAGTGGCACGGTGACGGACCCTTGAGGAGGCGGCAGCAGCATCATTCCTTTCACATTGAGGCCACAGAGTGGCACATTTACATAGTTTGGAGGTAGCGAAGACCCAGCATGTGGAGGCGTCAGCACGGAGAGTGGCACGGTGACGGACCCTTGAGGAGGCGGCAGCAGCATCATTCCTTACACATTGAGGCCACAGAGTGGCACAATTACATAGTTTGGAGGTAGCGAAGACCCAGCATGTGGAGGCGTCAGCAGCGTCAGCATGGAGAGTGGCACGGTGACATGACAGACTTCAGTTTGAGCTGCTTTAACAGGGTGGCGAGTGGAAATCTGTAGAAATCCATGCTTTATTCATCTTGATAAGCGTCAGCCTGTCAGCGCTGTCAGTTGACAGGCGTGTACGCTTATCGGTGATGATGCCACCAGCTGCACTGAAGACCCGCTCTGACAACACGCTAGCGGCAGGGCAAGCCAGCACCTCCAAGGCGTACAGTGCCAGTTCTGGCCACGTGTCCAGCTTTGAAACCCAGTAGTTGTATGGAGCAGAGTGATCATGCAGGACGTTGGTATGGTCACCTAGGTAGTCCTTCGCTATCTTTCTGTAAATCTCGCCTCTACTCTGTCTAGACTGTGGATTGGTGGCATACTCTTGCATGGGTGACATAAAACTGGCAAAGGCCTTGGAGATTGATCCTCTGCCAGCGCTTGACAAGCTGCCTGCTCCCCTCCTCTCCCTCGCTTGTTGGCCCTCAGAACCACGTCCTCTGCCGCTAGCGGTGTCAGATGGGAAGGCTATTTTCAGCTTGTGCACCAGGGCCAGTTGGTATTGATGCAGTCTCATACTCCTTTCCTCTATAGGAATTAGAGTGGAAAAGTTGTGCTTGTACCGGGGGTCCAAGAGGGTGAACACCCAGTAATCGCTGGTGGAAAATATTTTTCTCACGCGAGGGTCACGGGAAAGGCAGCCTAACATGAAGTCAGCCATGTGCGCCAGAGTCCCAACACGTAAGAATTCCCCCTCCGCAACAGGCCGACTCTCCATTTCCTCCTCCTCCTCCAACTCCTCCTCCTCAGCCCAAACACGCTGAACTGAGAAGAGGGAATGGGTACCGTCTTCAGTCTCGCCCACAGTCTCCTCCTCTTCATCCTCATCTTCCTCCTCCCCCTCCTCAGTTACACTCTGAGAAACAGACTGGCTGGTGTTCTGGCTCTCAGTCAACTCTTCTTCCCCCATCTCCTGTGACAATCGATGCGCCTCAGACTTCATGCTGAGCAATGATTTTTTCAGCAGACAAAGCAGCGGGATGGTGACGCTGATTATGGCGTCATCCCCGCTGACCATCAGTGTTGACTCGTCAAAGTGGCTTAACACCTTACATATATCAGACATCCACGTCCACTCCTCATTGTAGATTTGAGGAAGCTGACTAACTTGACTACCGGTTCTGGTGGAAGTGGTCATCTGACAGTCTACAATGGCTCTGCGCTGCTGGTAAACCCTGTTTAACATGTGTAGGGTGGAATTCCATCTCGTTGGCACGTCGCACAACAGTCGGTGAGCTGGCAGTTGTAAGCGCCGTTGCACTGCCCTCAGGGTGGCAGCATCAGTGGTGGATTTGCGGAAATGGGCACAGATGCGTCTCACCTTGGTGAGCAAATCTGACAGATTGGGGTAGGTCTTGAGGAACCGCTGAACCACCAGATTGAACACGTGGGCAAGGCATGGAACGTGTGTGAGTCTGCCCAGTTGCAGAGCCGCCACCAGATTACGCCCGTTGTCACACACGACCATGCCTGCTTTCAGGTTCAGCGGCGCCAGCCAAAGATCCGTCTGAGCCGTCATGCCCTGTAACAGCTCCTGGGCAGTGTGCCTCTTGTCACCTAAGCTCAGCAGTTTTAGCACCGCCTGCTGGCGCTTGCCCACTGCGGTCCTGCTGCAACTGCAGCTGCCGACTGAAGGTGGCGTGTCCACGGATGGAAATTTACAAGTGGTGTTTGTGGAGGAGGAGGAGGAGGAGGAGGAGGAGGGGGGAGAAGTATAGTAATCCTGGGAAACAGTCACCGAGGTAGGCCCCGCAATCCTGGGTGTGGGCAACACATGAGCTGACCCCGGTTCAGACTCTGTCCCAGCCTCAACCAAATTAATCCAATGTGCCGTCAGGGAGATATAGTGTCCCTGCCCCCCAGCACTGGTCCACGTGTCCGTGGTTAAGTGGACCTTTTCTGTAACCGTGTTGGTCAGGGCACGGTTGATGTTCTGAGACACGTGCTGGTGTAGTGCTGGGACGGCACATCGAGAAAAATAGTGGCGGCTTGGGACGGAGTAGCGAGGGGCAGCCACCGCCATCAGGTTGCGGAATGCCTCCGTCTCCACCAGCCTGTAGGGCAGCATCTCCAAACTCAGGAGTTTGGAGACGTGGGCATTTAAGGCCTGTGCATGTGGGTGGGTGGAGGCATATTTGCGCTTGCGCTCAAATGTTTCATGCAAAGACAGCTGAACACTGCGCTGGGACACATTGGTGGATTGTGGGGGGGATGGTGAAGGTGCAGGGGTGGTTGCATGGCGGGAGTCGCTGGTGCCGGGCTCCTGGGCTGGGGAGTTACTGGCAGAGCCAGCATGTGACACAGAGGAAGGAGCAGCGGTGCGACCAGAAGGAGGTGAACGGCCTTGATTCCAATGAGTTGGGTGTTTAGCACTCATATGCCTGCGCATGCTGGTAGTGCTTAGGTTGCTAGTGGTGGCTCCCCTACTGAGCTTGGTGTGGCACAGGTTGCACAACACAGTCCGTCGGTGTTATGACCCCAATGGCGAGGGTCTCAGAGGAACGTGGAAGTCTGCAGAATACAAAAATCCAGCTCATAGGGCAGTGGTAACTGGGTTGACCATATATCTACTCCTAACGCCAACACTAGAAGTAGCCGGGGATCATTCCTACGTTGATTCTAGATGACACGCGCCAGCCGGAGAATCTAGCTACCCCTAGTAGAGGAAAACAAAGACCTTTCTTGCCTCCAGAGAAGGGGACCCCAAAGCTGGATAGAAGCCCCCCACAAATAATGACGGTGAGGTAAGAGGAAATGACAAACACAGAAATGAACCAGGTTTAGCACAGAGAGGCCCGCTTACTGATAGCAGAATAAAGAAAGGTAACTTATATGGTCAACAAAAACCCTATCAAAATCCACACTGGAAATTCAAGAACCCCCGAACCGTCTAACGGTCCGGGGGGAGAACACCAGCCCCCTAGAGCTTCCAGCAAAGGTCAGGATATAGATTTGGAACAAGCTGGACAAAAATACAAAACCAAAACAAATAGCAAAAAGCAAAAGGCAGACTTAGCTGATATAACTGGAACCAGGATCAGTAGACAAGAGCACAGCAGACTAGCTCTGATAACTACGTTGCCAGGCATTGAACTGAAGGTCCAGGGAGCTTACACAGCAACACCCCCAACCAACGACCCAGGTGCGGACAAAAGGAATGACAGAAAAACCAGGGTCAAAAAACTAGTAACCACTAGAGGGAGCAAAAAGCAAATTCACAACAGTACCCCCCCTTAGTGAGGGGTCACCGAACCCTCACCACGACCACCAGGGCGATCAGGATGAGCGGCATGAAAGGCACGAACTAAATCGGCCGCATGAACATCAGAGGCGACCACCCAGGAATTATCCTCCTGACCATAGCCCTTCCACTTGACCAGGTACTGAAGCCTCCGCCTGGAGAGGCGAGAATCCAAGATCTTCTCCACCACGTACTCCAACTCGCCCTCAACCAACACCGGAGCAGGAGGCTCAGCAGAAGGAACTACAGGCACAATGTACCGCCGCAACAAGGACCTATGAAATACATTGTGAATAGCAAACGACACAGGAAGATCCAGACGAAAAGATACAGGATTAAGGATTTCCAATATCTTGTAAGGCCCAATAAAACGAGGTTTAAATTTGGGAGAGGAGACCTTCATAGGAACAAAGCGGGAAGAAAGCCATACCAAATCCCCAACGCGTAGTCGGGGACCCACACCGCGGCGGCGGTTGGCAAAGCGCTGAGCCTTCTCCTGTGACAACTTCAAGTTGTCCACCACATGATTCCAGATCTGCTGCAACCTATCCACCACAGAATCCACCCCAGGACAGTCAGAAGGCTCCACATGACCCGAAGAAAAGCGAGGATGGAAACCAGAGTTGCAGAAAAAAGGCGAAACCAAGGTGGCGGAACTAGCCCGATTATTAAGGGCAAACTCAGCCAACGGCAAGAATGTCACCCAATCGTCCTGATCAGCAGAGACAAAACACCTCAAATAAGCCTCCAAAGTCTGATTGGTTCGCTCCGTCTGTCCATTAGTCTGAGGATGGAAAGCAGACGAAAACGACAAATCAATGCCCATCCTACTACAAAAGGATCGCCAGAACCTGGAAACGAACTGGGATCCTCTGTCTGACACAATATTCTCAGGGATGCCGTGCAAACGAACCACGTTCTGGAAAAACACAGGAACCAGATCGGAAGAGGAAGGCAGCTTAGGCAAAGGAACCAAATGGACCATCTTGGAGAAGCGATCACATATCACCCAGATAACGGACATGCCCTGAGATAGCGGAAGATCAGAAATGAAATCCATGGAGATATGTGTCCAAGGTCTCTTCGGGACAGGCAAGGGCAAGAGCAAACCGCTGGCACGAGAACAGCAAGGCTTAGCTCGAGCACAAGTCCCACAGGACTGCACAAATGACCGCACATCCCTTGACAAGGAAGGCCACCAAAAGGACCTGGCCACCAGATCTCTGGTGCCAAAAATTCCCGGGTGACCTGCCAACACCGAGGAATGAACCTCGGAAATGACTCTGCTGGTCCACTTATCCGGGACAAACAGTCTGTCAGGTGGACAAGACTCAGGCCTATCAGCCTGAAATCTCTGCAACACACGTCGCAGATCCGGAGAAATAGCTGACAAGATAACTCCATCTTTAAGAATACCAACAGGATCAGCGACTCCAGGAGCATCAGGCACAAAGCTCCTAGAAAGAGCATCGGCCTTCACATTCTTTGAACCTGGTAAATACGAGACAACAAAATCAAAGCGGGAGAAAAACAATGACCAGCGGGCCTGTCTCGGATTAAGGCGTTTAGCAGACTCGAGATACATCAGATTTTTGTGATCAGTCAAGACCACCACACGATGCTTAGCACCCTCGAGCCAATGACGCCACTCCTCAAATGCCCATTTCATGGCCAACAACTCCCGATTGCCCACATCATAATTTCGCTCGGCAGGCGAAAACTTCCTAGAGAAAAAGGCACAAGGTTTCATAACAGAGCAACCAGGGCCTCTCTGCGACAAAACGGCCCCTGCCCCAATCTCCGAAGCATCCACCTCAACCTGAAAGGGAAGTGAGACGTCAGGCTGGCACAAAACAGGCGCCGAAGTAAACTGGCGTTTCAACTCCTGGAAAGCCTCCACGGCAGCAGGAGCCCAGTTAGCTACATCGGAGCCCTTCTTGGTCATATCCGTCAAAGGTTTCACAATGCTAGAAAAATTAGCGATAAAACGACGGTAGAAGTTAGCGAAGCCCAAGAACTTCTGAAGACTCTTAACTGACGAGGGCTGAGTCCAATCAAGAATAGCTCGGACCTTGACTGGGTCCATCTCCACAGCAGAAGGGGAAAAAATGAACCCCAAAAAGGGAACCTTCTGTACACCAAAGAGACACTTTGAGCCCTTGACAAACAAAGAATTTTCACGCAAAATTTTAAAGACCAACCTGACCTGCTCCACATGCGAATCCCAATTATCAGAAAAAACCAAAATATCATCCAGATAAACAATCAAAAATTTATCCAGATACTTCCGGAAAATGTCATGCATAAAGGACTGAAAAACTGAAGGCGCATTGGAGAGCCCAAAAGGCATCACCAAGTACTCAAAATGACCTTCGGGCGTATTGAATGCGGTTTTCCATTCATCACCTTGCTTAATGCGCACAAGGTTGTACGCACCACGAAGGTCTATCTTGGTGAACCACTTGGCACCCTTAATCCGGGCAAACAAGTCAGACAACAGCGGTAAAGGATACTGAAATTTGACAGTGATCTTATTTAAAAGCCGATAATCAATACAAGGTCTCAAAGATCCGTCCTTTTTTGCCACAAAAAAGAATCCCGCACCAAGAGGGGAAGAAGACGGACGAATATGTCCTTTCTCCAGAGACTCCTTGATATATGAACGCATAGCGGTATGTTCAGGTACCGACAGATTAAACAGTCTTCCCTTAGGAAATTTACTGCCTGGGATCAAATCTATAGCACAGTCACAGTCCCTATGAGGAGGCAGTGCACTGGACTCAGACTCACTGAAGACATCCTGATAATCAGACAAATACTCCGGAACTTCCGAAGGCGTAGAAGAAGCAATAGACACAGGCAGGGAATCCCCATGAATACCACGACAGCCCCAACTTGAGACTGACATAGCCTTCCAGTCCAGGACTGGATTATGGGTCTGTAACCATGGCAGCCCTAAAACAACCAAATCATGCATTTTATGTAAAACCAGGAAACGTATCACCTCGCGGTGTTCAGGAGTCATGCACATGGTAACCTGTGTCCAATACTGCGGTTTATTTGCTGCCAATGGTGTAGCATCAATACCCCTAAGAGGAATAGGATTTTCTAATGGTTCAAGAGTAAAACCACAGCGCTTAGCAAATGAGAGATCCATGAGACTCAGGGCAGCACCTGAATCTACAAACGCCATGACAGGATAAGATGACAGTGAGCAAATCAAAGTTACAGACAGAATAAATTTAGGTTGCAAATTACCAACGGTGACAGGACTAACAACCTTAGCTATACGTTTAGAGCATGCTGAGATAACATGTGTAGAATCACCACAGTAGTAACACAAGCCATTCCGGCGTCTATGAATTTTCCGCTCATTTCTAGTCAGGATTCTATCACATTGCATTAAATCAGGTGTCTGTTCAGACAACACCATGAGGGAATTTGCGGTTTTTCTATCACATTGCACCGAATTAGGTGTCTGTTCAGACAACACCATGAGGGAATTTGCGGTTTTGCGCTCCCGCAACCGCCGGTCAATTTGAATAGCCAGTGCCATAGTATCATTCAGACCTGTGGGAATGGGAAAACCCACCATAACATTCTTAATGGCTTCAGAAAGGCCATTTCTAAAATTAGCGGCCAGTGCACACTCGTTCCAATGTGTCAGCACGGACCATTTCCGAAATTTTTGGCAATACACTTCAGCCTCGTCCTGCCCCTGAGACATAGCCAGCAAGGCCTTTTCTGCCTGAATCTCAAGATTGGGTTCCTCATAAAGTAAACCGAGCGCCAGAAAAAACGCATCAAGATCAGCCAATGCCGGATCTCCTGGCGCCAGCGAAAAAGCCCAATCCTGAGGGTCGCCCCGTAAGAACGAAATAACAATTTTTACTTGCTGAGCAGAATCTCCAGATGAACAGGGTCTCAGGGACAAAAACAATTTACAATTATTCACGAAATTCCTAAACTTAAACCTGTCTCCGGAAAACAGTTCAGGAATCGGTATTTTAGGTTCTGACCTAGGATTTCTGATAACATAGTCTTGTATGCCCTGCACACGAGTAGCCAGCTGGTCCACACTTGTAATCAAGGTCTGGACATTCATGTCTGCAGCAAGCATAGCCACTCTGAGGTAAAGGGGAAGAAAAAAAAACAAAAAAAAAAACTCAGAATCTTCTTTCTTATAATCCCTCTTCTGCAATGCATTAAACATTTAATACTGGCCTGGCAAACTGTTATGACCCCAATGGCGAGGGTCTCAGAGGAACGTGGAAGTCTGCAGAATACAAAAATCCAGCTCATAGGGCAGTGGTAACTGGGTTGACCATATATCTACTCCTAACGCCAACACTAGAAGTAGCCGGGGATCATTCCTACGTTGATTCTAGATGACACGCGCCAGCCGGAGAATCTAGCTACCCCTAGTAGAGGAAAACAAAGACCTTTCTTGCCTCCAGAGAAGGGGACCCCAAAGCTGGATAGAAGCCCCCCACAAATAATGACGGTGAGGTAAGAGGAAATGACAAACACAGAAATGAACCAGGTTTAGCACAGAGAGGCCCGCTTACTGATAGCAGAATAAAGAAAGGTAACTTATATGGTCAACAAAAACCCTATCAAAATCCACACTGGAAATTCAAGAACCCCCGAACCGTCTAAAGGTCCGGGGGGAGAACACCAGCCCCCTAGAGCTTCCAGCAAAGGTCAGGATATAGATTTGGAACAAGCTGGACAAAAATACAAAACCAAAACAAATAGCAAAAAGCAAAAGGCAGACTTAGCTGATATAACTGGAACCAGGATCAGTAGACAAGAGCACAGCAGACTAGCTCTGATAACTACGTTGCCAGGCATTGAACTGAAGGTCCAGGGAGCTTACACAGCAACACCCCCAACCAACGACCCAGGTGCGGACAAAAGGAATGACAGAAAAACCAGGGTCAAAAAACTAGTAACCACTAGAGGGAGCAAAAAGCAAATTCACAACAGTCGGTCCTCCTCACTTTCTTTAAAGAAGCTCCAGACTTTAGAACACCGAGGCCTCGACCAAACTGGTTCACTTGTTGAACCTCTGTCTGATGAAATTACTCTGGCCCTGCCTCTCCCTCTGGTCGCACGTCTACCTCTTGCAACGTTTTCTGATGTTACACTTGCCTCCCCCTCCGAAGCACTCTCTTGACTAGGCCTAACAACCCAGCTGGGGTCAGTCACCTCATCATCCACCGGCTCCTCCTCCTCCCATTCATCAGCCTGCTCCCCCCTGGGAATTACTGCACTGACAAGCACCTCACTGTCTGACACCCGTGTCTCATCCTCAGACACCTCTCCACAGACTATTTGTAAATCCCCACTTTCATCACCCACAGACTGGGAAAGCTCTCTATTTTGGGCATCGGGACAGACCCACTGGTCAGGTTGCTGCTCAGCAGTGCTTTGTGAATCTAGGAAGGGTTGGGAAAACAGTTCCTGGGAGTATGCAGGATTTGAATCACTAATTTCCAAGGAGGGGCCAGGCTGGGCGGGAGGAGGTTGAGCTGAAAGATCCTGAGGTCCACTCCCTTGGCTAGCGTTGGTGGACTGCGTGGAAGACTGGGCGGTGGATAAACTACTGGATGCATTATCCGCTATCCAGTTGATCACCTGTTCGCACTGCTGGGGATCCAATAGGGGTGTGCCACGTGACACTGTAAATTGGGACAGGAAGCTAGAAAAGGGTACTCTGCGGCGTTCCAGTGCTCCATCAGAAGCAGGTACTGTGTCACCCTGCCCAGGACTACGGCCTCTGCCTGCAACCTCACTTTGACGCCCACGACCACGTCCTCGTCCTCGTCCCTTACCCCTGGGGTTCACCATTGTAAAGGTTATGCTAGAAAAGCTAGTTATGAAGGTGAAATACACTCTATTTGTCCAAACAGAGGATATATTGCGTGTTGCAAAAAGGACTATTCGGTAAAGAGCGTATTTTATGCAACCAAACCTTGGTTTACAGCAAACTGATGTGTATCAGTAACAGATATAAAACTGTGTTTTATATTTGTGGTATTTCTTCAGATCAAATACCCCTTCTTTATGTAACTATTAGATATGGCGTGCACAAAACTGGCCACAGGCCTAGTCACTAAATACAGAGCTTATTTTTGAACCACAAAACTTGGGTACCAGTAACAGATATAAAACTGTGTTTATATTTGTGGTATTTCTTCACATCAAATACCCTTTATTTCTTTAACTATTAGATATGGCGTGCACAAATCTGGCAACAGGCCTAGTCACTAAATACAGAGCGTATTTTTGAACCACAAAACTTGGGTACCAGTAACAGATATAAAACTGTGTTTATATTTGTGGTATTTCTTCACATCAAATACCCTTTATTTCTTTAACTATTAGATATGGCGTGCACAAATCTGGCAACAGGCCTAGTCACTAAATACAGAGCGTATTTTTGAACCACAAAACTTGGGTACCAGTAACAGATATAAAACTGTGTTTATATTTGTGGTATTTCTTCACATCAAATACCCATTATTTCTTTAACTATTAGATATGGCGTGCTATAAAAATGCAATTTTTATCTAATGCGGTTTTTTGGACACACAAAACCTTGGATTAGAATGTAGGGTATTCTATACTATATATATATACTATATATGTGGCAGAATTGCGTATTCTGTACACTGCGCTTATGTGTACGCTAAACAAATATTTTTGGGCCAGGTGTGGTATATCTGTATCACTCAAAAATGCATTTTTATATCTTATGCGGTTTTATTTTTAGGCCGCAAATATTTCCTTTTTTAATTTATTAATTATTGTTATTAATTAATATTATTATTATTAAATGAGGTGACAGCGTGTGCTGTACCACTCTACGGAGTCTGAGGCACTACAAGTCCCAGACAGCAGCACAAATGAGGTTACAGCGTGTGCTGGAGTCTGAGGCACTACAAGTCCCAGACAGCAGCACAAATGAGGTTACAGCGTGTGCTGGAGTCTGAGGCACTACAAGTCCCAGACAGCAGCACAAATGAGGTTACAGACAGCGTGTGCTGGAGGCTAAATGGAGTCTGAGGAACATCCAGCAGCCGATATTCTAATAGTGCGGCGTTCGCCCAAAATGGCGGACGCCGCACTATAAAGCCCAGCCTAATGCACACACGATCCCTGCCTAATGCCTAATGCCTATAAAGATTGACTTGGAGACTGAGATTGAGACTTGGCACTGAGACAGTGAGTGCGCAGCTAAGATGGCGGCCGCTGCACTCCTGGCCCCAGCTGCCACACAGCTAGCCAGCAAATACAAGAGAGGACTAGTAGTAGTAAACGTAGATTAGCCCTGACAAGGGCTGTTGATTTCTGCACCCTGCCTGCCTGAATAATTCTGGTCTTTGTCCCTGCTCTAGTCCCTATCAATTCCCAGTCCCCCCAGCACGTCTGTCCCTATGCTCTTTCACACTGCAAATGGCTGAAAGCGCCGAACATAATGAAAGCAGTCTATTGGCTGGTCAGGTCACCTGATCTGGCCAGCCACTCACTGCTCTCGTCTTGTACATGTCCCTACGTCATGCTAGTAGCTTAGAAGGCTCACCTAACATGATTGGCTCCTTGAAAAACCGCCAAAAATGAGAAAAACAAAAACGAGATTTCACTCGAGTACCGCGAGATGTTCGGCCGAATACCGAACACCTTCGAACGCCCTAATGTCCGATCGAACACCAGGTTCGAGTGAACACGTTCGCTCATCACTAATTCTGAATCATTGTACTATATAGCACTGTATGGTAGTATTGCTTATGGCACTGTCATTGTAGCACAATTTTACTTCCATTTCAGAAATAGCACAAGGCCCTGTGACATGTTTGCTCCAAGGCTTCTTTGATCTCGATGTGTCCCTTGACCAAATGACTGCGTAATTTTCTATGTAGATCTGGAAAATGTTCAAATAGACATATTCATCTTAGCAACTTCTCTAATCTTGTTTCATAAACTCAAATCTGCCTCATGCATGAAGATTGTCTATAAGAAATGATGACCTATCTGGAATGTCTCACATGCTCCTGAAGCATAGAGATACTCTGTAGACTGATCTGCACATTTATGCCACCAACACAGTGACTGACCGGGCCAAACATAAAACAGGGAA
Source organism: Ranitomeya variabilis (assembly GCF_051348905.1). Lineage (NCBI taxonomy): Eukaryota > Metazoa > Chordata > Amphibia > Anura > Dendrobatidae > Ranitomeya > Ranitomeya variabilis. Next base: position 53,442,753 of record NC_135236.1, read on the forward strand.
GAACCTAAGGTTATCTAGTTTTACACTAAAAGATTTCTCAGACAACTACAGTTGTTTTGGTGAGCCTTTAAGATGTGGAGGTGAGACACCTCTTACAAAGTAAAACAGTACCTATAAGATTTTTGATCAGTGTTGTTGCTTCAAAACTGAAGATGCTGCATTGTAAAAGAAGAGATGTTGCCGCTTGTAAAATGAAAAAGAAGTGTCTAAGTCGAGCTGCAGGAGATCCAAATTGAAGGCACTTGGGGACTGGAGAGGGCTATAATACCACCTTTATAACAAGTAGATCCCTATCATTGGGACTACTGGATCTTAAGTACTTTGTAAATAGGTTATTATCTCCATCCAAATTTGGATAAACCACCAAGGTTATAGTAATCCAAGAAAAAACATTCAAAAGAAACCTTGTACCCTAATGGATATTAATAGATAAAATTAATTTTTATTATACATATTTTTAAAACCATTAACCACACAACAAAATGCAGACAACCGTACTCAGCTACAACTGTCCCTCACACTGTAAACACTAAATTTCCCTGCCTAAGCAGCGGAGGTTGGCACCCTAAGATTTGATTCGAGAAAGGCGCCCCCGCTCCACGACGGCTGACCCTCTTACTCCTATGCAGTCATTCTGGGTAATGTGATGCAATTATACCCCAATCTCACATGGCAGGAAAATTGAAAAAGACAGTGATTGCCTGATATAGCATTCAATAGACAGTGTGAGGCAGAGTGACACAATTACCTAAAGTGCAAAAAAGTGCATAATACACACAAGGAGTATCTCACTATAACTGTTCCCTATTCTGTAACAGCCTACCTAACCGTGGGGGTTGGCACCCTACTGTACAGCGGAAACGGCGCCCCCACTCCACGAAGGCTCACCCTGACGGTGACCCTATTACAAGACCATTGGCTCTTAGATGTATAGCCTAATGGAAACATACAAAGTGACAGTCACTGATTAGGGGTAGGCTCAATTTGGGGTTAAATGCAGTACAGATAAAACGCCGCACACCCAGACCACGATATAGAAAGAATGCCAGTTATAGCAATGAGGTACTCATCATGAACGATGTTCTTGAGGATCCATGCCTCACGCCTCAACGCGTTTCACCAATCTGGATCATCAGGAGGCTTGGATAAACGATGCTGCATGGTAACCACCCATGTCACTACTATTTATAGATTATAATAGTGGACCCTGTACCAATCGGGAGAGAGCGCCCTGGCCACTGGAGGTAAAACCAGAGCCTCACCACAGAGGGACCACTACACGTGTATAACCGTCTATTAAAACGTGGTCATTTAAACCCCTAGGTATTATAATCCATGACTCACCGACACCCCGCTGTAGATGGACCAACATACACAGGCTCCACTCTACCGGAAATAAGTCCGGCGTCCATCGCACATGGTGAGCTGGTCCGTGTACAGATGACATTGCGCAAATCCGGAAGTACTCTCGCGGCCATTTTCCTGGAGTTTGGGTGGCCCGGATTATTGCGCATGTCCACTCCTATTCCCGAGGCCATATTGCCGAGGATTATCTACTGCGCATATCCGGAAGTGATCTAAACACCATCTTGCTGAAGGGCAATTTTAATGGCTCATATTGCGCATGTACAGATGTATGTCCGCAGCCATTTTGGGAACGTATCCCTAGGTGCCTTTATATACAGGCACTAACATTACTAGATGTGCCGTACCAAGAATGGAACGAACGGGGGACGGGGGGGGGGGAGGGGTTACTATATTATATTATTCCCACGCATATTAATCAGCGATTTTTCACCAATAAAGATTGACAAATGGGTGCTTAAATAGATCTTCAACAATGATGAACAATCATTCTTGATTCCAATAGATCAGACACAATAATTTGTGAATCCCATGCTAAATGGGATAGGGAGCCATCACACAACAAGCATAGTTATACATATTTAAACAGGAATCCCCTCATAATACAATACTGGTTATTCAAGAGGCACAAACACAGGCTCTAGGCACACAGTGTTTTATAGTTTTCATAACAAAACTTGGCAACATATATTTTTAGCTTGACCTCAGAGGGAGAAAGCACAACAGTATCGACAATGTTTCCTTTACAGAAAACATGCATACGATGTATATTCATTCAAACCCCTTGGGGTAATACAGTTGAAGCGGTAAATCCAGGCACATTCTTTCTGTAATAACAGCCTGTCAAAATTCCCGCCCCGGGGATTCGGGGTGAATGTTTCTATGATACTGAATGAGATATCACTCACACTACCACCGTGTATCTCATTCATATGTCTGGAAATGGGGGTATCACGTTTGTGTCTAATATCCCCAATGTGCTCACCCACCCTCCTCCTCATCTCTCTTCTAGTTTTCCCCACATAGTTTTTGGGGCACCCACATGTGGCCACATATACCACACCACTGGTTTTACAATTAGAGAAGTCACGCAAATAGTATTCTCTACCGTTAGATACACTCATAATTGATCTACACGGCAGCATATATTTACAGTTCACACAATCTCCACACCTGAAAAAGCCACAAGTTCTACGATGAAACCAAGTGCCCATCGGGGGTGATCTCTTGAAATGACTGTGTACTAGTTTGTCCCTAAATGAGCGACCCCTTCTATACGTTATGAGCGGCCGGGGGCCCACAAGGTCAGCTAGATCGGGGTCAGCTGTTAATATGTCCCAATTAGTGTTGAGCGATACCTTCCGATACTTGAAAGTATCGGTATCGGATAGTATCGGCCGATACCCGAAAAATATCGGATATCGCCGATACCGATACCCGATACCAATACAAGTCAATGGGACTCAAGTATCGGAAGGTATCCTGGATGGTTCCCAGGGTCTGAAGGAGAGGAAACTCTCCTTCAGGCCCTGGGATCCATATTCATGTAAAAAATAAAGAATTAAAATAAAAAATATGGATATACTCACCCGTCCGGGGGCCCCTGGACCTTACCGATTGTAACCGGCAGCCTCCGTTCCTAAGAATGAGCAGTTTAAGACCTTCGATGACATTGCGGCTTGTGATTGGTCACGTGCCGCTCAGGCACGCGACCAATCAGAAGCCGCGATGTCATCGCAGGCCCTTCACGTGCTCATTCTTAGGAACGGAGGCTGCCGGTTACAGCGGTAAGGTCCAGGGGCCGCCGGAGAGGTGAGTATATCCATATTTTTTATTTTAATTCTTTATTTTTTACATGAATATGGATCCGATTCCGATTTCCGGTATCACAAAAGGTTCGGAACTCGGTATCGGAATTCCGATACCGCAAGTATCGGCCGATACCCGATACTTGCGGTATCGGAATGCTCAACACTAGTCCCAATGTTTGGAAAGAATCTTCATTATCCTGTTATTCTGACAATCATATGTTCCAATAATTCTAGTTTTAGTTGGAGTTAGACTTTTCTCATGGTTCCGAGATTGTGTCTGTAGTAGAGAATTTCTTTCTTGTGACAAAGCGTGATTATAAGCCTTCTCAATAATACCTCTTGGGTATCCCCTTTCGGTGAACCTTTTCTTCATATCCACCGCTTGTTTAAGGAAGACATCCATGTCAGAGCAGTTCCTCCTTAGCCTCAAGAACTGGCCTTTAGGAATGCCACTTTTTAAAGTCTTTGGATGGTGGCTCTCCCATCTAAGTAAACTATTCGTACTTGTGGGTTTACGAATAATCTGTGATCTTAATGATCCATTGGCCATTCTATTAATCTGGACATCCAGGAATGATAATGTAGTTTCATTAAGCTCATGGGTAAATCTCATCCCTATTTCATTCATGTTGAGCTCCCCCATGAAATCTACAAATTCCTGTTGTGTCCCTTGCCATATGACAAAAATGTCGTCAATGAATCTGTACCAAACATTAATATGTTGGTGCCACCATTTTGTGTCATCAGTAAAGACAATGGTTTCCTCCCACCAGCCCAGGAACAGGTTTGCGTAGGATGGGGCACAGGGGCTACCCATAGCAGTGCCCCTGAGCTGGTGGAAGTACTTCCTGTCAAAAGTAAACAAATTTTTCCTAAGAGTAAATTGTAGAAGGCCCTGCACGAATTGGCTATGCTCTTTACACTGCACCGCTCTTGATTTCAAAAAATGTTCAACCGCTCCTAAGCCCAAATTGTGTGGTATATTGCTATATAGGCTCTCTACATCTATAGAGGCCAAGAAGGAACCCTCAATGACATGGATGCCCTCCAGTTTGAGGAGATGAGGAGAAGGTCCGAGGTGTCCCTGATATATGAAGGAAGGGCTAATACAAAAGGGCGAAGTATCTCATCGATATAAATGCCACAGTTCTGTATTAGTGAATCAGACCCTGAGACTATTGTGCGACCTTTTATGGGATCTAAACCTTTGTGCACCATAGGTAAGGTATAAAAGGTAGCGATCATAGGGTGCATCGGTAGGAGAAAGTCAAATTCATTTTTACAAATGAGCTTTTTTGACAATGCTATCTCAAGAATACACTTCAACTCACCCTTATAACTGGTCAACGGATCACCTGACAGGATCTCATAAGTATCACGATCTCTCAGAATGGTACAACACATTTCAATGTATTTTACTTCTGTCATGATCACCAATTTCCCCCCTTATCGGAGGGCTTAATGACCAAACCTTTCTTTTTAATGAGTTGAGCTAGAGATTCCTATTCAGCCATAGTTAGATTCGAATCAATGGATCCTGATGGAATTTTCCATAGATCTCTCTCAACAAGGCTGAGAAATATGTCCACGCTAGTAATATCACCTTGAGGGGGCATTTTAGTACTTCTGTTTTTTAGATTAGTATAAGGGGCCCCTGTGTTTAATGACTCATTCTCCTCTAACAAACCTACCAATGCTCTAAATCCCTCCATGTCACCCTCACTTATTGGGACATATTAACAGCTGACCCCGATCTAGCTGACCTTGTGGGCCCCCGGCCGCTCATAACGTATAGAAGGGGTCGCTCACTTAGGGACAAACTAGTACACAGTCATTTCAAGAGATCACCCCCGATGGGCACTTGGTTGGATCGTAGAACTTGTGGCTTTTTCGGGTGTGGAGATTGTGTGAACTGTAAATATATGCGGCCATGTAGATCAATTATGAGTGTATCTAACGGTAGAGAATACTATTTGCGTGACTTCTCTAATTGTAAAACCAGTGGTGTGGTATATGTGGCCACATGTGGGTGCCCCAAAAACTATGTGGGGAAAACTAGAAGAGAGATGAGGAGGAGGGTGGGTGAGCACATTGGGGATATAAGACACAAACATGATACCCCCATTTCCAGACATATGAATGAGATACACGGTGGTAGTGTGAGTGATATCTCATTCAGTATCATAGAAACATTCACCCCGAATCCCCGGGGCTGGAATTTTGACAGGCTGTTATTACAGAAAGAATGTGCCTGGATTTACCGCTTCAACTGTATTACCCCAAGGGGTTTGAATGAATATACATCGTATGCATGTTTTCTGTAAAGGAAACATTGTCAATACTGTTGTCCTTTCTCCCTCTGAGGTCAAACTAACAATATATGTTGCCAAGTTTTGTTATGAAAACTATAAAACACTGTGTGCCTAGAGCCTGTGTTTGTGCCTCTTGAATAACCAGTATTGTTGTAATAATTATAGGGGATAATTCAGGAGACTCTTTGCATGGAACAAGACAACAGGACACAGTTTTATAAGTGGTAAAGTTTATATTATCACACGGTGATTCAAACAGGTGCAGAGAGAAACTCAAGTCCACAACACTTGGTGTAAATAATAAACGCAGCTTAGCAGTCTATAGGAAACTTCAGAGGTAGATGCAAACAAACCGAAATGAAGCACAGTTATTCTTGAGGAAACTTGACACGAATAGATCCTTGACTTAGTCCAGACACAGATAGATATGCTATTAGGCAGTTCAAATCATATCTTAGCTCAACCAGGGAGGCCTGGTTAATAGTCTCAGGTTTTGCAGAGCAGAAACAGCTAAGGCTACGTTCACATTTGCGTTGTGCGCCGCTGCGTCGACGACGCAATGCACAACGCAAACAAAACCGCAACAAAACGCACGCTAATACGCTGCGTTTTGCGACGCATGCGTCCTTTTTTGCCGAAAGTTGGACGCAAAAAAATGCAACTTGTTGCATTCTCTGCGCCCAACGCTTGCGGCCATGCGTCGCAAAACGCAGCACAACGCATGTCCATGCGCCCCCATGTTAAATACAGGGGCATGCGGCGACGCTGCGGCGCCCGACGCTGCGGCGCCGAACGCTAATGTGAACGTAGACTTACATGTCCAGCAAATGCAGATGGAAGTAACACGAGCAGCAGATGAAGGAGGATTACTGAACACTGGTGTATGCAGCAGGAACTCAGAGCAGAGTGGCAGGATAACCCCACAGGTTCACAGGAGCAGGTGCAGGTGCAAGGCCAGGGAGTAATCAGGAGCTGGATGCAAAGCAGAATAATCTAGCACAGACTGAAGGCTGGGGTGGAGTTTTATAGCAGGAAGACAAGTGCACATGAGACCAAAGACGCCATGTTGGAAAAGGGCAGTAATGCACAAAAGGTAAAAAATGTTCAGAGTCCTGACATTTGTATTATGAGGGGATTCCTGTTTAAATATGTATAACTATGCTTGTCGTGTGATGGCTCCCTATCCCATTTAGTATGGGATTCACAAATTATTGTGTCTGATCTATTGGAATCAAGAATGATTGTTCATCATTGTTGAAGATCTATTTAAGCACCCATTTGTCAATCTTTATTGGTGAAAAATTGCTGATTAATATGCGTTGTAATAATATAATATAGTAAGCCCTCCCCCCCCCGTCCCCCGTTCGTTTCATTCTTGGTACGGCACATCTAGTAATGTTAGTGCCTGTATATCAAGGCACTTAGGGATACATTCCCATCGCAGGCAAAATGGCTGCGGACATGCGCAATATGAGCCATTAAAATTGCCCTTCGGCAAGATGGCGTTTAGATCACTTCCGGATATGCGCAGTAGATAATCCTCGGCAATATGGCCGCGGGAATAAGAGTGGACATGCGCAATAATCCGGGCCACCCAAACTCCAGGAAAATGACCGCGAGAGTACTTCCGGATTTGCGCAATGTCATCTGTATATGGACCAGCTCACCATGTGCGATGGACGCCGGACTTATTTCCGGTAGAGTGGAGCCTGTGTATGTTGGTCCATCTACAGCGGGGTGTCGGTGAGTCATGGATTATAATACCTAGGGGTTTAAATGACCACGTTTTAATAGATGGTTATACACGTGTGGTGGTCCCTCTGTGGTGAGGCTCTGGTTTTACCTCCAGTGGCCAGGGTGCTCTCTCCCGATTGGTACAGGGTCCACTATTATAATCTATAAATAGTAGTGACATGGATGGTTACCATGCAGCATCGTTTATCCAAGCCTTCTGATGATCCAGATTGGTGAAACGCGTTGAGGCATGAGGCATGGGTCCTCAAGAACATCGTTCATGATGAGTACCTCATTGCTATAACTGGCATTCTTTCTATATCGTGGTCTGGGTGTGCGGCGTTTTATCTGTACTGCATTTAACCCCAAATTGAGCCTACCCCTAATCAGTGACTGTCACTTTGTATGTTTCCATTAGGCTATACATCTAAGAGCCAATGGTCTTGTAATAGGGTCACCGTCAGGGTGAGCCTTCGTGGAGTGGGGGCGCCGTTTCCGCTGTACAGTAGGGTGCCAACCCCCACGGTTAGGTTGGCTGTTACAGAATAGGGAACAGTTATAGTGAGATACTCCTTGTGTGTATTATGCACTTTTTTGCACTTTAGGTAATTGTGTCACTCTGCCTCACACTGTCTATTGAATGCTATATCAGGCAATCACTGTCTTTTTCAATTTTCCTGCCATGTGAGATTGGGGTATAATTGCATCACATTACCCAGAATGACTGCATAGGAGTAAGAGGGTCAGCCGTCGTGGAGCGGTGGCGCCTTTCTCGAATCAAATCTTAGGGTGCCAACCTCCGCTGCTTAGGCAGGGAAATTTAGTGTTTACAGTGTGAGGGACAGTTGTAGCTGAGCACGGTTGTCTGCATTTTGTTGTGTGGTTAATGGTTTTAAAAATATGTATAATAAAAATTAATTTTATCTATTAATATCCATTAGGGTACAAGGTTTCTTTTGAATATTATCTCCATCTTGGAATAAAGAACTATGGCACTTGATACTCCCATTGTGACTGTAAGACCTGTTTTGTTTTGCGATGTCTAAGTGAAAGTGCCGACCAAGTGAGAGACTGAAAATGCATAACATATAAAAGCAAAATCATAAGTCCCAGGGGGATCTTAGAATGGTTTTGCAGAAAAGTAGAGCTGAAGCACAGCAATTGTAATGGCACAGGTAAATTACAGTATCACAGGAGATGAACCGATCTACTTGGTGAAGCCCAAACCACTGAAGAAGATGGCCATGGTAGACCAAGAAAGTCTGCTAAGAAAGACCAGCCTGCGGCCATAGTTGAGAAGACCTTAGGCTTCAGACAAGGCCTGAGCATTGATGAGCTACTATTAAGTGTGTCAGGAAAGGGAAGCTTTATCCCTATGAGGGTACTAGGTGAAAGACTGGGTTATTATGGAAAAGAGTCAGATTGGAAGAGCAGTATTACTGCAGTCAGATCCAAAAGGAGCCCAAACATCAGTCTCGTGGATGACTGAGCAGCCTGAGGAGAGTTCCCCCAACAAAAGTCAGACAAACTACAAGAGACCCAAGTCAAACAAACTTGGGGCCATGAGAGGCCAATAACCCTATCCCTGTATCAAAAGGATCCCCTACCTTGAGATTAAGAGACCTCAAGGACTTTTGCAACAAATAAGTTATTGCCACCATCTCATACTTTTGCAGAAATTAATTAGGGAATAAATGAAGTAATAGAAAATTGGAAATTTAAATCATGGATAAAAATGTCTCGAAACACTAATTGAATTTTTCCAGACGTAGACCTTTTTTAGTCTTGATGAATCATTGCAAAACCGTTATCAAAAGTTGGAAGTTGCGGATCAAAGGAACAAGCATCTGAAAGGAACTACCATGTCAAAAGCTGAAAGTTTATGGTCATTTGTTCCATAAGAGCATACGATGATCAAGGCTGGTTCATTATTTCAACAAATGTCAGTCAGATAGGAATGTTCATTTTACCGAGACATAGGATTATGCATGTTTGTTCTATAGACTGTCAGGATTTGAAACCAGCAGCTCCTGTCCTGTGCACCAGACGGCAGCTCTTCCCTTTGAGCTATTCAGCTCGCTGGACAGTTACTGTATGTGCTAACCTAAATCCTTGTATCTGTGTTGTTGCTGATGTCTCCACTCACCACGCTGAGTTCCTGATTGGCTCTCCCTGATTGCACACGCTATTTAAACCTGGCCTTGCTCTCCATTCCTTGCGTGATTATTGAGCTACCAGCCTCTAGTCCTTCCGCCTGCTGCTTCTTCATATGACACTGCTGTTCCTGACATTGACCTTTGGCTTTCCTGACTACGATTGCTGCTTATTCCTTCAAATGACATTGCTGCTCCTGGTAATGACATCCGGCTTTCCTGACTGCGATTACTGCTTATTCCTTCAAATGACATTGCTGCTCCTGGTAATGACCTCTGGCTTTCCTGATTGCGATTACTGCTTATTCCTTCAAATGACATCGCTGCTCCTGGTAACGACATCTGGCTTTCCTGACTACGATTGCTGATTATTTCTTCAAACGACATCGCTGCTCCTGGTAACAACATCTGGCTTTCCTGACTACAATTGCTGCTTATTCCTTGAAACAACATTGCCGCTCCTGGTAAAGACATCTGACTTTCCTGACTACGATTGCTGATTATTCCTTCAAAAGACATCACTGCTCCTGGTAACAACATCTGGCTTTCCTGACTACAATTGCTGCTTATTCCTTCAAACAACATTGCCGCTCCTGGTAAAGACATCTGGCTTTCCTGACTACTATTCCTGCTTATTCCTTCAAACTACATTGCTGTTCCTATGTACCGACTCCTTGGCTATTTCTGACTATGCTACCTGCCGGTGCTGCCCCCAGTGGTTGCAATATCACTACTCCAAACCAGGTCAGTCCATAACAGATGCGCTGTTCAGCTATGGAATGCTGATCCATTAAGGACAACACCAGAGGAACACTTCACAGACCACCAATGTTTATGGGCAAATCATAAAATAAAGGTAAAAAAAAGCCTGCTTCTAAGAGTTTCTATCATTATGGTAGAACTGTGTCATCTGTCAGGATTAGGTAAAGCTTTTCTTATGATTTCTTAATATTTTTTTCATTCACAACTTAATGTTTTATTTCAAACTTTGCTCTCTCTGCAGGAATCTTAGTGACATCTTGACTTTTAAGGGCAGCATGAATGGCCGGATTTATTTGATGAAATTCGCCACCTTACTTCTGTTGATTCTTACGTTTTTTTATGGCTACTTTTTGTACAATGAAAAAAGTTCAGATCTTATCAAAATATGGATTCAAAATTATGTTAAATTGCAACCACCAAAAAGACCTGTGAATAATTTGACTTACCCAGTATTCAAGCACCCCCTGGCTCCTCCATATCCATTTCCATACAAGTTCATCATTAACCAGCCAGACAAGTGCAACAATCGGAAGCCTTTCCTTGTATTAATGGTCCTTGTAGAGTCCCATGACATGGAATCTAGACGTACAATAAGAGAAACATGGGGTAATGTAAGTATTTATGATGTTGAGGTGGTCAGGATTTTTCTGGTGGGTCTTCCTCGGATTGTTCCTGACCGAACCCAGAATTTGTTAGAGGAGGAAAGTGTGACCTTCGGGGACATCATACAACAAGACTTCATGGACACCTATTACAATTTGACCTTGAAAAGCTTAATGGGTATGGAGTGGGTGACCAAATTCTGTCCTTCGGTCAGCTATGTCATGAAGATAGACAACGATATATTTCTTAATGTAGATTTTCTGGTCCACAAGGTTCTTTATCCAGACTTACCCATTCGTACAAATTATTTTACCGGAGCAATAATTGCCAACACTGGACCTTTTAGGGACAAGGCTTATAAGTGGTATGTTCCTAAGGAAATCTATCCAAATGATACCTACCCACCCTATTGCTCCGGTCCTGGATATGTGTTTTCGGTTGATATGGCAAAAAAAATCTATGATGTGGCACAAGAAATTAGAGTCATCCCTATGGAAGATGCTTTTATGGGAATTTGCTTGTTTGAACTCCACATTCCTCCAACTGACCCCCCTCGAGGTACCTTTAACACATACAGGTTTGATTATGACCAATGCAAATTTAGGAAAGTTGTTACAGTGCACCATTATCATGGAAAAGAACTACAGAATGTTTGGGCAGACTTTTGGACTAATAAATCACAGAAGTGCTGAGAAAACAAGAACATTTTTTGTAGAAGCTTAAAATCGACTGGAGAAGAAAAAGTATTTATACATTTCCAAAAAATGTTCCGATGATGAAGAAACTTTTCAGAAAATTACATGATGTAATATATGCCTTTAGTTATGCAGCATTTATACGGGATTTTTTTTATATATCTACTGTTTGCACTGATTTTTATTGATGCTTGCTTCCTAAGTACAAAATTAAGCTGATTTCTAAAATTTCTACCATCTTGATACTGTAGAGCTTGTGCAAGCGCTTCACCTAGCTGGCTGTTCTGTTGCTTCTGACATAGTTTAACAATACACTGTGCTTGACTGTATTGCTTCTCTCTGATTAACGCCTCCTTTCTCTCAGTGTTAAAAGTATCAGGGGTAGGAGCCAAGCACTGTTCAGGAAAGGCAGATCACAAAGCTTGTGGATAGGAAAGTATGTACAATGCCGTTAGCACGAGGAGTAGTAAATTATCACATAGTCTATAAGTGTAGGATTAAGCACCCACTAGAGACCCCAGTGTTATGGCTAGAAAATGTTTATAACCCTTGTGTTTTTAGGGTATTTGTCACAGTTCACAATAATTCAAGGAAGAAGCTGTGGACTATTTGGAAAGACATTTGAGGTATGAAATTTCAGTGTTAAGGAGACGATAGCTACTGTAAAGTTAAGACCAGTTTGTAGATCCTATGACTACAGACATGATTTAAGAAGTCCGAAAAATAGAATTGGAATATGTAAAAAAAATTTCTAGAAAATTATATGGACACAATGTTAGACAATCATTTTCAAATGCTATATTTGGTGTAGAGATGATGGAGGAGAATCACTCAATAGGGCCCCCATTTGATTATTTAGATCTTTTTGTACCATATAATTGTTGAAGTTTAATTACAAGTAGCTCAACCTTCTTAAAAAGATTGCCCAAACTGAAAAACCTATGAAAGAAGTTGGATCCTTGTAGAAAGTCTTGTACCAGGTCACAGTTTGTTTTGAAAAAACAAGCCGTCCATTACTCACGATCCCCGGATCCACCAGTGAGTCTCGGCTGGTGCTTCAGGGTCTGATATTGGCTGTCGATGTGACATCAGCACCTCAGCCAACCAGTGAGCTCAGCAGCTCTGAGCGGGGCATTCCAGCTAATTGAGCCCAGTGATTGGCTGCCGTGCTATCAGTGTGACATCAGTGAGCACCTCATCCAATATCAAATATAGCAGAAGAGATTCAGAGCTGGACCTTGAGCTGGACCTTGAGATTCAGAGCTGGACAATGAGTAAAAGCATGTTGGTGTTTTTTCAAATTTTTTTTTATAAGAAACGTATTCTGGGGACCAAGATTTTCTGAAAGTGGAAAACCCCTTTTAGTTATATATATTGCCGCTTATACAGTTGTGCGTAAAAGTTTACTTACCCCGGCAGAACTTTTGCTTTCTTTGCCTTTTTTCAGAGAATATGAATGATAACACCAAAACTTTTTTTCCACTCATTGTTAATGATTGGGTGAAGCCATTTATTGTCAAACTACTGTGTTTTGTTTATAAATCATAATGACAAACCAAAACATCCAAATGACCCTGATCAAAAGTTCACATACCCCATTTCTTAATACCGTGTATTGCCCCCTCTAACATCAATGATAGCTTGAAGTCTTTTGTGGTAGTTGTGAATGAGGTTTTTTATTTTCTCAGATGATAAAGCTGCCCACTCTTCTTGGCTAAAAGCCTCCAGTTAGGGAAATTCCTGGGCTGTCTAGCATGAACTGCGCGCATGAGATCTGCCCACAGTGACTCAATGATATTGAGGTCAGGAGACTGGGATGGCCACTCCAGAACCTTCACTTTGTTCTGCTGTAGCCAATGACAGGTTGACTTGGCCTTGTGTTTTGGATCGTTGTCATGTTGGAGCGTCCAAGTACATCCCATGTGCAGCTTCTGGGCTGATGTTTGCAAATTTGCCTCCAGTATTTGCTGATAACATGGTGCATTCATCTTTCCTTCAGCTTTGACCAAGGGTCCTGTACCTTTGTAGCTCACACATCCCCAAAACATCCGTGATCCACCTCCATGCTTTACAGTAGGAATGCTGTTCCTTTCGTCATAGGCCTTGTTGACCTCTCTCCAAATGTAACGTTTATGGTTGTGGCCAAAAAGTTCAATTTTGGTCTCATCACTCCAAATTACCTTGTTTCAGAAGTTTTGATGCTTGTCTCTATGCTGTTTTGCATATTGTAGGCGACATACGTTGTGGCATTTGCGCAGTAATGGCTTTCTTCTGGTGACTCGATCATGCAGCTCATTTTTCTGCTTCCTTATTGTACATCTTGAAACAGCCACACCTCTAGTTTTCAGAGAGTCCAGTATTTCAGTTGATGTTATTTGTGGGTTTTTCTTTGCATCCCGAACAATTTTCCTGGCAGTTGTGGATGACATTTCTATTGGTCTACCTGACCGTGGTTTTTGTTGTGATCCGCTTTTTGGGCTCCCCTAGTGGTGGCTGGTGGTACTGGAGACTTGTGTGTTCTTTTCTGCCTCAGCTCACCTGCATCCATCAGTTTTGGGAGTTCCCTATTTAGCCTTGCTCTCCAGTCACTTCCTTGCCGGTCATCATTGTAACCTGAGTCTTTCAGTTGCATGTTCCTGCTACCAGTCTGCTGATCAGCTAAGTGGACTCTTGTCCTTTTTGTTTTGTATTTTTTGTCCAGTTTACAGTTTGTCATTTCCTGTTACTGGAAGCTCTTGTGGACTGAAATTGCCACTCCTGTGTCATGAGTTGACACAGGAGTCTTAAAGTAATTTCAGGATGGGTTTTTGAAAGGGTTTTTCAGCTGACCGTGAAGTCCTCTTTTGTATCCTTCCTCTATCTAGTAAGTGGACCTCGCTTTGCTAAATCTACCTTCATACTGTGTATGTCTTTTCCTCTGAACTCACCGTTAATATATGTGGGGGCTACTATCATCTTTGGGGAATTTCACTAGAGGTAAGCCAGGTCTGTTCCTTCCTCTTCCAGGCGTAGTTAGTTCTCCGGCTGGCGCATGGCATCTAGGCAGCCGTAGGAATGCTTCCTGGCTACTGTTAGTTGTGTGGTAGATTTAGGTCACGGTCAGCTTGAGTTTCCATCACCCGAGGGCTAGTCTGTTATTTTGTGTTTCTGATGTTCCCATGCCATTGGGGAATCATGACAGTATGACCGGCCAATGTTAAAGTAATTGGCAGAAGAAAGGAGAGTAAAAGAAGTCTGTAGATTTTTTATTTTTTTTTTTTTCCTCACATGTTTGCTACTTAGTTGGCTCAGTTGTATTTCTGCTCTATTTACAGCCTTGCCTTTCTCTCCTTCTAATCCTTGAATGGCTCTGATCTCTCCGGTTTAAGGATGGACTCTCAGAGTTTGGCTACAGGTTTAAATAATCTTGCTACGAAGGTTCAGAATTTACAAGATTATGTTATACGTACCCCTATTTCTGAACCTAAGATTCCTACACCAGAGGTATTTTCCGGAGATAGATCTCGGTTTCAGAATTTCAAATGTAATTGTAAATTATTCCTTTCTCTCAGACCTCACTCCTCTGGAGATCCTGTTCAGCAGGTTAAGATTGTGATTTCTTTGCTGCGAGGTGACCCTCAAAATTGGGCATTTTCATTGACACCAGGGGATCCTGCGTTGCTCAATGTGGATGCGTTTTTTCTGGCTTTAGGGTTGCTGTATGAGGAACCTAATTTGGAGATTCAAGCTGAAAAAGCTTTAATAGCCCTGTCTCAAGGGCAAGATGAAGCTGAGATATACTGCCAAAAATTTCGTAAATGGTCTGTGCTTACTCAGTGGAATGAGTGTGCCCTGGCGGCAATTTTCAGAGAAGGCCTTTCTGATGCCGTTAAGGATGTCATGGTGGGGTTTCCTACGCCCACAGGTCTGAATGAGTCCATCACAATGGCGATTCAGATTGATCGGCGTTTGCGGGAGCGCAAACC
This sequence comes from Ranitomeya variabilis, assembly GCF_051348905.1. NCBI lineage: Eukaryota > Metazoa > Chordata > Amphibia > Anura > Dendrobatidae > Ranitomeya > Ranitomeya variabilis. Next base: position 53,458,153 of record NC_135236.1, read on the forward strand.
CGTGCACCATTTGGCGGTATCTTCTGAAGGGACGCCAGAGAAAATGCAATGTGACAGAATTCTGTCAAGAAGCGAGCGGCAGAATTATAGGCGCAAAAATGGCTTGTGCTTCTACTGTGGTGATTCCGCGCATGTTATATCAGCATGCTCTAAACGTACTAGGAAGGTTGACAAGTCTGTTTCTATTGGCACTTTACAGTCTAAATTTCTTCTGTCTTTAACTCTGATTTGTTCATTATCAGTTATTACCGTGGATGCCTATGTGGACTCTGGCGCCGCTCTGAGTCTCATGGATTGGTCCTTCGCCAGGCGCTGTGGGTTTGATTTGGAGCCTCTGGAAGTTCCTATACCTCTGAAGGGTATTGATTCTACACCTCTGGCTTGTAATAGACCACAGTTCTGGACGCAAGTGACTATGCGTATGACTCCAGACCATCAGGAGATGATTCGCTTCCTCGTGTTGCATAATTTACATGATGTGTTAGTGCTTGGATTACCATGGTTGCAATCTCATAACCCAGTACTGGACTGGAAAACTATGTCTGTGTTAAGCTGGGGATGTCGGGGGGCTCATGGGGACATACCTTTGGTTTCTATCTTGTCATCTATTCCCTCTGAGGTTCCGGCATTTTTGTCGGATTTTGGGGATATTTTTGAAGAGCCTAAAATTGGTTCTCTCCCTCCCCACAGAGAGTGTGATTGCGCCATAGATCTGATTCCTGGCAGTAAATTTCCAAAGGGTCGTTTGTTTAACCTATCTGTACCTGAACATGCTGCCATGCGAGAGTATGTTAAGGAGTCCCTGGAAAAGGGACATATTCGTCCTTCTTCATCACCTTTAGGAGCTGGGTTTTTCTTTGTCTCTAAAAAGGATGGCTCGCTGAGGCCTTGTATTGATTATCGACTCCTGAATAAAATTACTGTCAAATATCAGTATCCGTTGCCGCTGCTTACTGATTTGTTTGCTCGCATAAGGGGGGCTAAGTGGTTCTCCAAGATTGATCTCCGTGGGGCGTATAATTTGGTGCGAATTAAGCAAGGGGATGAGTGGAAAACCGCATTTAATACGCCTGAGGGCCACTTTGAGTATTTAGTAATGCCTTTCGGCCTTTCTAATGCACCTTCAGTTTTTCAGTCCTTTATGCATGATATTTTCCGTGAATATCTGGATAAATTTATGATTGTGTATTTGGACGATATTTTGATTTTTTTCTGAGGACTGGGAGTCTCATGTTCAGCAGGTCAGGAGGGTTTTTCAGGTCTTGCGGGAGAATTCTCTGTGTGTAAAGGGTTCTAAGTGTGTTTTTGGGGTTCAAAAGATTTCCTTTTTAGGGTACATTTTTTCCCCTTCTTCTGTTGAGATGGACCCTGTCAAGGTTCGGGCTATTTGTGACTGGACGCAGCCTACTTCTCTAAAGGGTCTTCAGAAGTTCTTGGGCTTTGCTAATTTTTATCGTCGATTTATAACTGGTTTTTCTGGTGTTGCTAAGCCTCTTACGGATTTGACTAAGAAGGGTGCTGATGTTGCCAATTGGTCCTCTGCCGCTGTGGAGGCCTTTCGGGAACTTAAGCGCCGCTTTTCGTCTGCCCCTGTGTTGCGCCAGCCTGATGTCTCTCTCCCCTTTCAGGTTGAGGTCGATGCTTCCGAGATCGGAGCGGGGGCGGTTTTGTCGCAGAAAAGTTCCGATTGCTCAGTGATGAGACCTTGTGCGTTCTTTTCTCGAAAATTTTCTGCCGCCGAAAGAAATTATGATGTCGGTAATCGGGAGCTTTTGGCCATGAAGTGGGCATTTGAGGAGTGGCGTCATTGGCTTGAGGGTGCTAGACATCAGGTGGTGGTTTTGACTGATCACAAGAATCTGATTTATCTTGAGTCTGCCAGGCGCCTGAATCCTAGACAGGCGCGCTGGTCGTTGTTTTTCTCTCGGTTTAATTTTGTGGTCTCATATCTACCAGGTTCTAAGAATGTGAAGGCAGATGCCCTTTCTAGGAGTTTTGAGCCTGATTCCCCTGGTGATTCGGAACCTACAGGTATCCTTAAGGATGGGGTGATATTATCCGCTATTTCCCCAGATCTGCGACGTGCTTTGCAAGAGTTTCAGGCGGATAGACCTGATCACTGCCCACCTGGTAGATTGTTTGTTCCTGATGATTGGACCAGTAGAGTCATCTCGGAGGTTCATTCTTCTACGCTGGCGGGTCATCCTGGAATTTTTGGTACCAGGGATTTGGTGGCTAGATCCTTCTGGTGGCCATCTCTGTCTTGAGATGTGCGTGTTTTTGTGCAGTCTTGTGATGTGTGTGCTCGGGCCAAGCCTTGTTGTTCTAGGGCTAGCGGGTTGTTGTTGCCCTTGCCTATTCCAAAGAGGCCTTGGACGCACATCTCGATGGACTTTATTTCTGATCTTCCTGTCTCTCAGAGGATGTCTGTTATCTGGGTGGTGTGTGACCGTTTTTCTAAGATGGTTCATTTGGTGCCATTGCCGAAGTTGCCTTCCTCGTCTGAGTTGGTTCCTTTGTTTTTTCAAAATGTGGTTCGCTTGCATGGTATTCCTGAAAATATCGTTTCTGATAGGGGTACCCAGTTCGTTTCTAGATTTTGGCGGGCATTCTGTGCCAGGTTGGGCATTGATTTGTCTTTTTCGTCTGCCTTCCATCCTCAGACTAATGGCCAGACGGAGCGAACTAATCAGACTTTGGAGACGTATTTGAGGTGTTTTGTGTCTGCGGATCAGGATGATTGGGTTGCCTTTTTGCCGTTGGCGGAGTTTGCTCTTAATAATCGGGCTAGTTCGGCCACTTTGGTTTCCCCTTTCTTTTGCAATTCGGGGTTTCATCCCCGTTTTTCTTCTGGTCAGGCGGAGTCTTCGGATTGTCCTGGAGTAGATGCTGTGGTGGATCGGTTGTATCGGATTTGGGAACAAGTGGTGGACAATTTGAATTTGTCCCAGGAGAGGACTCAGCGGTTTGCTAACCGCCAGCGTCGGGTTGGTCCTCGCCTTCGTGTTGGGGACTTGGTGTGGTTGTCTTCCCGTTTTGTCCCAATGAGAGTTTCTTCTCCTAAATTTAAGCCTCGGTTCATCGGTCCCTATAGGATTTTGGAGATTATTAACCCTGTTTCCTTTCGTTTGGACCTCCCGGCATCTTTCGCTATCCATAATGTGTTCCATCGGTCGTTGTTGCGGAGATACGAGGTGCCGGTGGTTCCTTCTGCTGAGCCTCCTGCTCCTGTGCTGGTTGAGGGTGAATTGGAGTACGTTATAGAGAAGATCTTGGACTCCCGTATTTCCAGGCGGAGACTCCAGTATCTGGTTAAATGGAAGGGCTATGGTCAGGAAGATAATTCTTGGGTAACTGCCTCTGATGTTCATGCCTCGGATTTGGTTCGTGCCTTTCATAGGGCTCATCCAGGTCGCCCTGGCGGTTCTTGTGAGGGTTCGGTGCCCCCTCCTTAAGGGGGGGGTACTGTTGTGATCCGCTTTTTGGGCTCCCCTAGTGGTGGCTGGTGGTACTGGAGACTTGTGTGTTCTTTTCTGCCTCAGCTCACCTGCTTCCATCAGTTTTGGGAGTTCCCTATTTAGCCTTGCTCTCCAGTCACTTCCTTGCCGGTCATCATTGTAACCTGAGTCTTTCAGTTGCATGTTCCTGCTACCAGTCTGCTGATCAGCTAAGTGGACTCTTGTCCTTTTTGTTTTGTATTTTTTGTCCAGTTTACAGTTTGTCATTTCCTGTTACTGGAAGCTCTTGTGGACTGAAATTGCCACTCCTGTGTCATGAGTTGACACAGGAGTCTTAAAGTAATTTCAGGATGGGTTTTTGAAAGGGTTTTTCAGCTGACCGTGAAGTCCTCTTTTGTATCCTTCCTCTATCTAGTAAGTGGACCTCGCTTTGCTAAATCTACCTTCATACTGTGAATGTCTTTTCCTCTGAACTCACCGTTAATATATGTGGGGGCTACTATCATCTTTGGGGAATTTCACTAGAGGTAAGCCAGGTCTGTTCCTTCCTCTTCCAGGCGTAGTTAGTTCTCCGGCTGGCGCATGGCATCTAGGCAGCCGTAGGAATGCTTCCTGGCTACTGTTAGTTGTGTGGTAGATTTAGGTCACGGTCAGCTTGAGTTTCCATCACCCGAGGGCTAGTCTGTTATTTTGTGTTTCTGATGTTCCCATGCCATTGGGGAATCATGACAGGCTTTGTTTTTACAGAGCCCCTGATTTTCCATTTGTTAATCACAGTGTGAACACTGCTGACTGGCATTATCAATTCCTTGGATATCTTTTTCTATCCCTTTCCTGTTTTATACAGTTCAACTACCTTTTCCCGTAGATCCATTGACAATTCTTTTGCTTTCCCCATGACTCACAACCCAGAAACATCAGTGGCTGGATGAAAGAGGCAAGAGTATGTCTGGATCCTAGAAATTCACTCAGCTTTTATGCACACACACACTGATTATAAGCAAACAGGTCACAAGTGAGGATGTTACCTTTAGTAGCCATTCACACCCATTTGTGTCAACTTCTGTGCATGTTATCAGGCCAAAACTTTTGTTCAGGGTCATTTGGATGTTTCGGGTTGTCATTATGATTTAAAAAGAGAAAATACAGTAGTTTGACAATAAATGGCTTCACCCAACCACTAACCGTGAGTTCGAGAAAAAGTTTTGGTGTTATTATTCATATTCTCTGAAAAAAGGCAAACAAAGCAAAAATTCTGATGGGGTATGTAAACTTTTGAGCACAACTTATTATTCTCCATTTATTTAATTTATATATTATTTACAAGAACCAATAGATTGAACATTTCATTGTATCACCTCATCGAATATATTCTTTTGTAATTAAAAAGTTGCTTTAAAATATAATAGCCGTTAATATTTATTGTAAGAAATAAAAAAATAAAAAACTGAACTGACATAATGAAATATCTTTTTTTTTAATTTGTAATGATATCCTTTTATTCACTTTATATATTGAAGGGAAATTTAAAACCCGGTCTACCCACATCAAAGGTAGAATCACTACCAATGTGCAGAATAATGTCTTACTGCCCCAAAAGGAAACCTCATATGCAAAAACAACAAAGTGTATTACAGCCATGTCATCATAAACAAAGAAATGCTGCAACTTCTGGAATCTCCAAGGGCAAGAAAAGATAATAAAAGTTTGAGATCCTCACGGGCCAAATTGTGTTAGAACACTAACAAACAAAGAAAAAAAAATTGAAATTGAAAAATTGAAATGTGTTTTATTCCATCTTTTATGCAATCTCAATGTTGTCACTTCTCCTTTTTACAGGCTTTAGATTAGACCAATCTGTCTGGGAGGCTTGTAAGGGGTGTACAAAGTTGCTGTGATGTGCTTATTTTAATATTAGAAGTACACTGAACCTCAAAGGAGAGAATGGTTTCTCTATTCAGGGATAGCAAAAGAAATGCAGCAGGCCAGACTGGAAATAAACACACTGGAAGGCAAAAAGCTTGATGGTTATAAATGGTCTTGTAGAGGCAACAGGCTTTAACAGAAGTAGACAGTTCATTACTTCAATTGGCTGACACTTGCGCCACTCTACTTGTACTTGTGACAGTCTACTGGTAATCATCACATCGGCAGCACCTCCTTTTTATTATTATTTATTATTATTATTATACATTTTTATAGCGCCATTTATTCCATGGCGCGTTACATGTGAAAAGGGGCAAATATAGACAAATACATTAAACATGAGCAAAAAACAAGGCACACAGGTACATAAGGAGGGAGGACCCTGCCCGCAATGGCTCACAGTCTGCAGGGGATAGGTGAGGATACACTAGGAGAGGGTAGAGCTGGTTGTGCGGCGGTTCAGTAGGTTGAGGATCACTGCAGGCTGTAGGCTTGTCGGAAGAGTTGAGTCTTCAGGATCTTTTTGAAGGGTTCTATGGTAGGCGAGAGTCTGATGTGTTGTGGTAGGGAGTTCCAGAGTATGGGGGAAGCACGGGAGAAGTCTTGGAAGTGGTTGTGGGAAGAAGAGATGAGAGAGGAGTAGAGAAGGAGACTTCTAGACTTTAATTTCATCATAAGAAAATCGAGTTTGCAAAAGAGTACAAAAAGTGAACAGTAGAAGACTGAAAGCGGGTGATTTGGAGCGATGAGACGAAAGTCAATAGACTAGGCTCTGATGGGTGCAAATGGGTTTGAAAGAAACAAAGGAAAAGGGGCTAATGGATTGAGAAATTAAAGGTACTGTCAAGGTCACCTGAGAAAGCCTGATGATTTGGGGTGGTTTCACAGTTAAAGTCGTTGAATACTTGACCAAGATTGGTGGTCTCAGTGCTCAGCTCTATGAGAATATGCTACACGACAATTTACTTCATACACTCGAGTATTATGAGTATGAAAAGGATGACATATGACATAGTGTTCCAGCAGGACAACGACCCAAACCATATGTGGAGATTGGGTCTACAGGCATTTCACATATATAGCAATGTACAGAGAGGGGAGGACTGATGGCACTAATGACAAATGGAGGGGTAACAATGTACTGAAACCATAGGGAATAGTACAAAAATCAAGTAATTAACGCAAGTATAGAGTCACAGGACTTTGCCCCAAGACACTGAGTTAGAGTCCCTCTAGACCACTTGCGCTCGGCACCGGAACTGCGGTGCCAGGGAAAATCTGACTAAAGATTTACTGCACTGGGTGCGTGCAACGCCGCTCTGGCGGATGCCACTAACCACCTTAACTAGGGCTAGGAAGGCGCTCTAATTGCGCAAGGCACCGCCCTGGCGGTCGCTGATGGTTGACACAGTATTATCGTGCTCCTATGCTGGATAGCACTGTCTGGCGCTAGATTGCTTCATCATTCGCAACCATTCAACATCACTAGGAAGGGGTATGATTAGGAGCATTTACCAGAACAAGCATACAGCCACACACACACGATATTAGGTTTATACTAGCGCATGACCGTGCAGCCATGCAAACCTTTTATAGTGGAAGCTCTCTGGGACCTTCCTAGTGGTCCAATAGGAGCTGCTACAGGACCTGAGCATGCTCAGAAGAAGAAAAGCAGGACTTAGTCCGAGGAGCGCCCGCTCGCCGCTGTTCAGAACTGGTTATGATAGCTGAGCCTGGAAGGACAGCAGTAACCAGCCGCACAGTATCAGCTTGAGCCAGATGCTTGGACCGACGTCTCTGCTGAGCAGGCTCCACTGCGGCTGGAGGAGAATGGGAGCCTGCAGCGGAGATGGTTCGAGATTCCCCCTGTGCGGTGGCGGGAACTCGACACCTAATATATATGAAGGCAAAGTGCCTAATGCATTACCTGGAAATGAGGTGCGGCAAACCCCAACGCGCGTTTCAAGTCGGCTTCTTCAGAGGGTTATGAGTAGGGAAAGAGGAAGGCTCCTTATAAAGGCTAGTCCATGAGCCCATCTGATAGAAGACCAAATGCGGTGTGGTGGCACTTCCGGTGCTACTGACGTGGGCCAGACCCACAGAGTCGGCGTTCAATGTCACATTTTCCCACCCACCAGCGGCGCGTCAGCTGGGAGCTGGGAAGTGTGACACGCTAGGATGTGTGTCCATGGTAACCAGGAGCTGGCCAGCTCACCGCAAGCGTACCCCACATCAGTTCGCCCACACATCGGTGGGACTGCAGACTGTGTATAACGTGCTGGAGTGTGGCAAGTGTGTACTTTCAATAACATATCATAAAAGGAGGTATAATACAGGGCAGCAGTACTGAAGTCTCTGATGTATGTAGGACCTCATTAAAATCTATACTGGCCCAAGTGCAAATAAAGGTAATGAGTGAAAAAGTAGACTAATTTAAAGGACATACACAAAAATAACAACCCAGATAAATGACACATGAAAAAGGATGAAATGATAATAGAGTGGAGGAAACCCCCACTAGTAGAAAAAGAATGATACTAGATGAAGGCATAAAAAAGAAATTTTAAAACAAGGAAGTGAACCCCCCCAAAAAACAGTAGGGAAGGTGTGACAGATCGCACAGGGGAAGGGGTGACTTCACTCACCTCTGGGGAGGGGCGAGAAGGACCCAGCAGGGATAGGCTCTCTGGTGCCACCACTTGCTCCAGGTCAGTCAGGAACTGCACCGAGGGCAAATCATCGCCGGAAAGGCTTCCCTTATAGGTACGAGTTATTGAGGCGCTCATAGTGAGGGGGGATATACACTGCTCAAAAAATAAAGGGAACACTTAAACAACAGAATCTAACTCCAAGTAAATCAAACTTCTGTGAAATCAAACTGTCCATTTAGGAAGCAACAACCTAGCAGCAGGACCGCTACTTCCGCCTTTGTGCAAGGCGGAGGAGGAGCACTGCCAGAGTCCTGCAAAATGACCTCCAGCAGGCCACAAATGTGCATGTGTCTGCACAAACGGTTAGAAACTGACTCCTTGAGGATGGTCTGAGGGCTCGATGTCCACAGATGGGGGTTATGCTCACAGCCCAACACCGTGCAGGATGCTTGGCATTTGCCACAGAACACCATCATTGGCAAATTTGCCACTGGCGCCCTGTTCTCTTCACAGATGAAAGCAGGTTCACACTGAGCACATGGGACAGACGTGACAGAGTCTGGAGATGCCGTGGAGAGCAATCTGCAGCCTTCAACATCTTTCAGCATGACTGGTTTGGCAGTGGGTCAGTAATGGTGTAGGGTGGCCTTTCTTTGGGGGCCGCACAGCCCTCCATGTGGTCACCAGAGGTAGCCTGACTGCCATTAGGTAAGGAGATGAGATCCTCAAACCCCTTGTGAGACCATATGCTGGTGCGGTTGGCCCTGGGTTCTTCCTAATGCAGGACAATGCCAGACCTCATGTGGCTGGAGTTTGTCAGCAGTTCCTGCAAGATGAAGGCATTGAAGCTATGGACTGGCCTGCCCATTCCCGAGACCTGAATCCAATTGAGCACATCTGGGACATCATGTCTCGCTCCATCCAAAAATGCCACGTTGTACAACAGACTGTCCAGGAGTTGGTGGATGCTTTAGTCCAGGTCTGTGAGGAGATCCCTCAGGAGACCATCCGCCACCTCATCAGGAGCATGCCCAGGCGTTGTAGGGAGGTCATACAGGCACATGGAGGCCACACACAATACTGAGCATCTTTTCCTTGTCATGAGGCATTTCCACTGAAGTTGGATCAGCCTGTAATTTGATTTTCCACATTGATTTTGAGTATCATTACAAATCCAGACCTCCATGGGATATTCATTTTGATTTACATTGATAATTATGTTTTATTGTTCTGAACACATTCCACTATGCAATGAATAAAAATTTGCAACTGGAATATTTCATTCAGAGATATCTAGAATGTGGTATTTTAGTGTTCCCTTTATTTTTTTGAGCAAAGTATATCACCAGTCCAAACCTCCCGGCCATCAGTGTCAGAGTTACTCACTAACACAGTACTGTATGCTGCCACCAGTTCCTCAATTAATATACAAGCCCCGTCCGACAACAGGCTTATATCTGGTCAGAATCCAACCCTGGGGTAGCGTATAATATAACCAACTGAGCGTGCAGACGTGGGGATTCGTGAATCGAGATATAAGATCAGCCCAAGATTAATTTTGTTGCTTGGGTTAAATAAAGAAAAACATTGTTCGTCTCTCTCCAAGGAAGTGCCTTCGCTGCATAATGAGGTCCCATTGACTGAGGTGTATTTCACTTCCCTTTATGGCCAGGGGCACTGCAAGGGTGGGGTGCTGAGTTTGGAGTAAGTATTTTGGGCCAAGCTGAATCTAACAGGGGATTCCATCAGATAAGAAAATTAAATCAAGTAGATATCATTTTCCCATATCTCACAGAGGGACCCTCCAAGAGACAGCACTAAAATTAAAGAGCTTTTGAAGTAAGAGATGATAGATAGTAACAGAGAAGACAGCCGGTCCACCGTGGACATGCTGATCTGGGGAGGTCAAAAGTAGTGATGAGCGAATTTGTTCTGAAAATGATCGTCAAACATAAATTCGGCACATTCAGATTTGTGATCGGAAACACGAGGAAAAAATATTAAAATAGGAAAAAAATTGGTAACATTCGGTAAAAAATGTGGGAAAATATTTGTGTTGCCACAAAAGTATTTTCAGCACTTTAGCAATGATAATGGTGGTGTATCATGACATGTTTGACGAGGAGAGGGGGTTTGCAGAGCTCAGAGGTGCGGCGTTCTTGTAAACAATTATTTTTTTTCCTAGTTTTATGTGTGCACATTGCGGCTAGCCAATCAGGGCGCAGGAAACACCCACAATGTACTGACACAACGGCTTGTGTCATTGGTTGCTGAAATCACATGTCCCTCTCCATATAAAGAGCGGACATCTTGTTTTTGCACCATTTTTAACAGCGCAGAGAGGCTGCTCCTGATGTTGGTACTGTTAACCACAAGATTTTAGCTAGTTAGTTAGGCGGTTGTATATCAGTCAGCTAGTGTAGCTAGCTAGTGTTCAGTGTGGCTGTTAAATTTACCTTCCAGTATTTTTTTTGTGTCCATTACTGAGGTCCACAGACAAAGCCAGTAGGGCACATGTCCTACCAGTGAGTTGTGCACTGCTTCTATTGTGCTCCATGCACGAGTATAGCATTCTAATTAATATTTTTTCTATAGCTAAATGTGAAAAAGCCTGCTGTATCCCAGATTTTAGCTAGTTAGCTAGGCGGTTGTATATTAGTCAGATAGTGTAGCTAGCTAGAGTCCAGTGTGGCTGTTAAATTTACCTTCCAACACTTTTTTTGCCATTACTGAGGTCCACAAACAAAGCCAGCAGGGCACATGTCCTACAAATGTGTTGTGCACTGCTTCTATTGTGCTCCATGCACGAGTATAGCATTCTAAATGTGATACAGCCTGCTGTATCCCACCTAGTAATTTAGTGCTGTGTTGATAAGAAACTGTCTGCAGACCTAAGGCACATTAAAAAAATTATAATTTTTCAGTTGCAAAAAGTTAAACAGCCCACTGTATCGCACTTTGTCATTTTGCTGGGTTGAAGTTAAGCTGTGGAGGTCTGATCCAGAGGCCACCCAAAAATTCTGGTGTTCTTAACATCATACAGAAGGGGACCTGACCACCAATAGTTTGCAGCATCTACTGTGTTATAGAGGCCTGATCGAGACGTACGGCGCACCGTACCTCCTAGTCTTACTCCTCAGATGATCTACAAAGCTGTGTGCCTCTATGGTCACGCCAACTGGGATCTAACACCTCATGATCATCATCCTCTGTGTTTTCACATTCCTTGCCCTTGGAGTCACCCTCCTCCTCTTCTTGCCCTGACAACACAGTACAGTCTGCATGAGCCTCAGATATCTGAGTGTCATCACGATCACCTCTCTTCAGGGGTTAACATCTGATGATGAGGGTCAGGATGTTGTTTGGACCATACTTCGTCCTGAGGGATTCAAGCTAAAAAAGTTTTAGGCATCGGAGCAGATTTCCTCCTCTTGACTCTGTGAAGCTTTTGAGAACACTTCTGATGACCATCTCATAGAATGTGTGAACAGCTCTTCAGACTCACCCATCTGTGGTTCCGTACAGTCAGTTGTACAGTTGGAGAGTTGGGATGCGGGGGGGGGGGGAAGCAAGGGGAATTTGGGTGCCACCTCTGTGTGTTACAGAGGCCTGATCCAGAGGCCACAAAAAATCTTCTGTTCCTAGTGTCATACAGTAGGAGGCCTGACTTTAAAATAGTTTGTAGCATCTAGTGTGTTATAGAGGTCTGATTCAGAGGCCATGGAAAATTCTTCAGTTTCATTATGCTGTATGTCGCAGACACGACGAGCAATGCATCCTCAGCCACAACTGTGACTGTGACCAGCAGCAACTGCAAAGGATGAGCCAACGCACATTATCTGCCAACTTTGCAAAAAAAACTGAGTTGAGGTAAAAAGTGCAATAATTTGACTACCACATGTATGAACCTTCACATGCGCAATCAACATGCATTACTGCGCAAAAATGTGGACCAGCGGACCTCAACAACCATCAGCCGCCCCATCAATCGAATCTGTTGCTCCTTCCTCCTCCTCTGTTACAATGCCAACTATTGAGACACAGGTCTTCGACCGCAGAACCTCGGGTTCTTTACCCTCTCCAGTCACGCTGACTGAGAACCCACCATCTGTTGTAACTGAAGCGGACACGCCTGCTGTTTTTGACCGATCTCAGAGAACAAGCACACCACAACTTTCTCAATCCACTGTAACATCTCCACCTGCACCTATCTCATGGTCCAGCAGTTTGTCCGGTTCACTGTACTCCGCCCTCTCTCAGCACTGCAGCCCGCCCAAGGTTACGCAGTTGTGCTCACGTAAAAGATTGTTTCCTCCTACGCATAACAAAGCTAAGAGGTTGAACTCTACCATCTCCAATCTATTGGCCACAGAAATGCTGCCTTTCCACCTGGTAGATACAGATGGTTTCAGAAAGCTGATGGCCGTCGCAGTCCTCCATTACCAATTGCCCAGTCACCATTGCTTTTCTAAGAAAACTGTGCCTGTGCTATGCCAGCATGTCGCAGACAACAAACTCTGTCTGCCAGGGTGCATTTCACCACAGACAGTTGAATGAGTAAGTATGGCCAAGGGCCTTACATCTCACTGATTGGGCACTGGGTGACTGTGGTAGCTGTGGGGGCAAGTGCTGCTCCACAAGACTTTGAATCCCCAAAGCTTTCAGGATAAACCTCTACATTTAATGCTTCCTCCACTGAATCTGCCTCCACCTGCGCCCTCAACCTCTGCCTCAACATGCGTTCCAACAGTACAGAGCGAATCCCCATCACCTCCGTACTGCTCAGCCAGTGACTAACTGCAATCAGGAAGTCTTAAAATTGATATGCCTTGGAGATCGCAGTCATACAGATGAAGAGTTGTGGACAGATCTCCAGGCTGAGTTTGATCAATGGCTTTCTCTGCTGAACCTGCATCCAAGGAAGGCCTTGTCCGATAACAGGGCGAACCTGGTTGCGGCCCTATGGTGCCTTGCATGGCTCACGTCCTCAACCTGGTACTGCGTCCTCACACCAACTAACCTGGCCTGGGAGAGCTGATAGAGAAAGCACGTAAGCTGTGTGCTCATTTCCGCCGTTCGCACCCCTCAGGTCATCGACTTGCATCGATACAGAGGTCTTTGTCCATGCCAGTTAAGAGGTTGATATGCTATGTGCCGACACGATGGAACTCCACTCTGTACATGTTGCAATGACGGTGGCAGCTGCAACGAGCCCTGACGCAGTATGTCATGTTGTATAGCCTGGGCCATCACATTATTGATGTGGTGCATATCACTTTTACAGAGTGAGCACAGATTAAGGACCACTGCACCCTTCTGAACAGTTTCAAAATGGCTACTAAGATGGTTAGGGCTGACGCCGCTGTCATCAGTATCACTATTCCGGTCATCTATAAGCTGGAGCAGACTTTTAATAACCTGCAGGAGGAGATGGTGGTCCCAGAAGAAGAGGAGGATGCAGAATGGATAACATTGTCTCTAAGTTCCAGACTGTCGTCACACAGGCGGGTGCCAAGGGAGGGTGGATTACTGCAATCGAGGGGGCTGGTGATAAAACTGTTATCGAAGGTACAAGACCCGAGGAACAAATGGAGGAGGAAGAGAAAATGGACGATCAACTGTCAGATGAAGAGGATAATTCTCCCCTCTCTGTTGTTCGTGGTTGGCGGGAGGGGACGGAGGAAACGAGCCTCATTGTTACCCAGCTACCAACACAGCATGGGCTTGGACCTCATGGTAGGGCCCGACATATTAGTGCCTTATTGCTGCAACATGATCCTCATATAGTTATGATTAGGAATAATGCTGACTACTGGGTACTGGGTTGGCACTCTGTTAGATCTACATTATAAAACCAAACTTTGCCAGATACTTCTTGCCTTGGAAAGGGACCCGCTTTTACACAACCTTAACCCCTTAACGACCAATGACGGATCTGTCCATAATTGGACGCCTCCCCCTGTTTGGTGTAGGCTCCGGCAATGAACTCGCACCTTTTCCAGCACACAACAGCTGATCTGATCAGCTGACATGCGCTGCTAACATAGGTGGGAGGAATTGTGATCCTCCCACAGCTGTTAACCTGTTAAATGCCGCTGTCAAATGCTGACTGCGGCATTTAACATACATTTCCTGCAATTGCGGCGGAAATCCGCCCATCGGTGACCCCATCATGTGATCTCCGGTCACCGATGGGTTGGCATGACAACAAGAGGTTTCCTGGAGACCTCTATAGTTGTCACTGCCGGATCTCTATGAGCGCCACCCGGTGGCTGGCTCTCATAATAAGGGAGGTATTCTGCTACATGCAGGCGATCTGATCATCGCCTGTGTGTAGCAGAGCCGATCGGGTTATGGCAGCTTCTAGTTTCCCATGGAGACTATTGAAGCATGCCAAAAGTAAAAAAACTAAACGTTTTTTAAAAATATAAAAAAGTAAAAAAAATATAAAAGTTGAAATCACCCCTTTCACCCAATTTAAAATAATGAAAAAAAAAATCAAACATACACATATTTGGCATCACCACATTCAGAGTCGCCCGATCTATCAATAAAAAAAAGGATTAACCTGATTGCTAAATGGCGTTGCGAGAAAAAAAGTAAAAACTCCAGAATTACGTTTATTTTGGTTGCCATGACATTGCATTAAAATGCAATAGCGGCTAGCAAAAGATTGTATCCGCACCAAAATGGTATAATTAATAATGTCTGCTCGGTGCGCAAAAAATAAGCCCTCACCCGACCCGAGATCACAAAAAGTAGAGACGCTACGGGTATCAGAAAATGGAACAATTTTTTTTTTTTTTAAGATTTGAATTTTTTTCACCACTTAGATAAAAAAGAACCTAGACATGTTTGGTGTCTATGACCTCCTAATGAGCTTGCAAATCATAATGGCAGGCCAGTTTTAGCATTTAACCTAATAAAAAAGAAAGCAAAAAACAACTGTGGGATTGCATTTTTTTTTGGAATTTCACTGCACTTTGAATTTTTTTCCTGTTTTCCAGGTCACAATATGTTAAAACCAATGGTGTTGTTCAAAGGTACAACTCGTACTGCAAGAAACAAGCCCTCACATGGCCACTTTGAGCAAAAACTAAAAAAAAGTTATGGCTTTGGGAAGAAGGGAAGCAAAAAAATGAAAAAGCAAAACCAAAAATACCACCTGTCATGAAGGGGTTAAGATAACTTTTTCCTAAGACAGCAGTGAAGCACACAGTCACCATCCCAGCTCTAGACTTCCAACCTCCGGCACCTCAATTCGTCAATGCCAAAACATCATCATCAGCAGCAGCAGCAGCGGTGTAAGTGGAAGAAGCAATTTTTGTCCTTTGAGACTTTTTTTAGACCAGCTTGTGCATCAGCCAACTCTTACACATGGTAATCGAATGGAGAGGATGGTGCAGGAGTATATAGAACTGAATATAAATACCATCAGGGAGGGTTTGGACCCTTTCACATTTTAGTCTTCCAAAATTAATGAGCGGCCTGAGCTCGCCTCAAACGCCTTGGAGGTTTTATCGTGCCCGGCAGCCAGCGTTCTCTCAGACCGTGTTTTCAGCGCTGCTGGTGGTGTCCTGACGGTTAAACGTAGCCAGCTGTCCCCTGAAATTGAAGACCGCCTAACTTTCATCAAGATGAACAACTCGTGGATCTCCAAGGACTTTTGCACCCCAATCACAGACTGTACAGACTATGTTATATTGCATTTTTTTGTGTGATGCATTAATGTTACGTAACTGCACTCTGTGATATCTTTAGTGTCGCTCCTGTGGCTGCTGCTGATGTAAACACAAATTTTTGGAAATGTGAAAAGTCACAAATTGGTCTACATCTGCTGGGTTAGCTGTAGTCGAAGACATCTCAGTCACAATTATACTATTTCTATTCTCGTGACAGTTATTCCACTTCGGTGGTGTCAGGTCCTCATTTTTTAAAATGTGAAAACTCCTGGTTGGATGTCTATCTGCTTGATTGGGTGTAGTGGAAGTACTGTTGGTGCCTATTATCCAATTTCTACTGTGGTGAAATTGATGCCACTTTTGTGGTGTCTGCCAGTAATTTTTGGAAATGTGAACACTCCTGGTTTGGTGTCCATCTGCTGGATTGGGTGTAGTGGAGGACCTGTTGGTCCCTATTATAATATTTCTACTGTTGTGAAATTGATGCCACTTCTGTGATGCAAGGTTCTCATTTGCTTAAATGTGAACACTCCTGGTTGGGTGTAGTGGAAGACCTGTCCGTCCCACTATTTCTACTGTGGTGAAATTGATGCCACTTTGGTATTGTCTGCCAATAATCTTTGGAAATGTGAACACTCCTGGTTGGGTCTCTTTCATGCCTGTTGTCTGTAGCAGTAGGCATCCGAGACCGTCAAGCTTCCAGTTCCTTGGACTCAACTACCCCTGTTACCATCCTTAAATTTTTCTGACATTGATAGTTTACAAAACTGATATTTGCGCTACCTGAGTGTGGCTGATTATAAAAGCCGGTAGAGGTGTTGCTAGTGGTATCTGAGCTCCCAGCACAGGAGGCCTACACCGATCCCTCACCGTCTTCGTCTTATTGTGACGTTCAATTGAAAGCTGTAAATGCTGTCTCAGACCCCGATAACGCATGCCTGGCTGATTGCTGCTGTGCCATGCTACAATTTGTACTGTGGGTGAATTGAGGCCACTTTACTGGTGTCTGTCCCTCATTTGATGTGTTTTGGCAGCATTTGGGGCCATTATAAGGTGTTGTGTATGCATTTGTTTCTGCCTCCCATTGACAGGAGTGGCATTCGGCTATGTTTGGTGAATATTCAACAAATTAATCGGCGAATATTGCAAATTTGGCGATCGTAATCCGAACCGATCATTGAAATATTCGCTCATCTCTAGTCAAAAGGAGTGATATAGGAGTGTATAAATATCTAGAGGTAATTATATGAAAAATTAGTGTTTGAAGGCAGTCCCAAGGGGGACATATTAACGAGTGGAAGGGTATCAAAAAGATAAAGATGAGACATGGCAAAATGTCATAAATCTAGGAAAATAATAATATGGACATGAAAGACAAATAAAAAGTTTTAAAAAAAAGTCAAAAAACCCAAAGTGAAAGTGAATCCAGATTCAGCCATTAATACCCTCAACCTCTTTGGAGGACAGTAAAAAAATGCAAGTAAAAGTGGGTAGTGTAAGGCACATAAAGTGCAAATGTATATAAATAATGACTAAAAAACAGAGTGAGTCTCAAGTAGGGAGACTGTCGAGTAGATCCTTAAGCCCAAGAAAGTAACCAGTGCACGGCAGCTGAGAATCCAGAAAGATATGTGGAACACCCGCCAGGGCCGTGGGGTACTCGGTACCGGGTCTGGTACTTAAAGGGATGTGTCACGGCGGCGGCAACCCGGTCCGTGGCCCTGGGCACCCATGTTAAAGGGACAGTCTTTAAAGGGGTTAGTTGAATAATAAAAGTTTGTGATGCCACCTGTTGTGAATTTGGATTCTGGGCTCCCCCGGTGGCTACTGGTGGAATTGAACTGGTGTTTTCATCTTCTCTGTTCACCTGTTCCCATCAAGATGTGGGAGTCGCTATATAACCTTGCTGCTCTGTTAGTTGCTTGCCGGTCAACAATGTTATCAGAAGCCTCTCTGTGCTTGTTCCTGCTCCTAGACAACTACTAGATAAGTTGGACTCTTGTCCATGTTTGTTTTTGCATTTTTGTTCCAGTTCACAGCTGTAGTTTCGTTACTGTGTCTGGAAAGCTCTTGTGAACAGGAATTGCCACTCTGGTGTTATGAGTTAATGCCAGAGTTTTAAAGTAATTCCTGGATGGTGTTTTGATAGGGTTTTCAGCTGACCATGAAAGTGTCCTTTCTGTCTTCTGCTATGTAGTAAGTGGACCTCAAATTTGCTAAACCTATTTTCATACTACGTTTGTTATTTCATCTTAATTCACCGCCAATACATGTGGGGGGCCTCTGTCTCCTTTCGGGGTATTTCTCTAGAGGTGAGCTAGGACTAATATTTTCCTCTGCTAGCATTATTTAGTCCTCCGGCTGGTGCTGGGCATCTAGAATCAACGTAGGCATGCTACCCGGCCACTGCTAGTTGTGCGTTAGGTTTAGTTCATGGTCAGCTCAGTTCCCATCTTCCAAGAGCTAGTTCCTATATATGCTGATGCTATGTTCTCTTGCCATTGAGAACATGACAGTTTGACCGGCCCACAAAGTGTTAATTGTTTGGGCTGAAGCAGGAGAAAAAGAAGTGTTTAAGGGAATTTTTTTTTTTTTTCCCCTCAGAGTTTTGCTGCCTAGCCCTTAATTGCTGTCTAGCTGCTTCTTACCTCCTCTTAACCCTTGAATGGCTCTGTGTCCACCTGTTTGTAATGGATCTTCAGAGTGTAACTGCAGGTTTGAATAATCTCGCCACGAAGGTACAAAATTTGCAAGACTTTGTTTGTATCTGAGCCGAGAATTCCTTGGCCGGAATTTTTCTCGGGGAATAGATCTGGGTTTCAGAATTTTCGAAATAATTGCAAATTATTTTTGTCCCTGAAATTTCGCTCTGCCGGAGACCCTGCACAGCAGGTCAGGATTGTGATTTCCTTGCTCCGGGGCGACCCTCAAGACTGGGCTTTTTCATTGACACCAGGGGATCCTGCGTTGCTCAATGTGGATGCGTTTTTTCTGGCCTTGGGGTTGCTTTATGACGAACCTCATTTGGAGCTTCAGGCAGAAAAAACTTTGATGTCCCTATCTCAGGGGCAAGATGAAGCGGAAATTTACTGTCAAAGATTCCGTAAATGGTCTGTGCTTACTCAGTGGAATGAGTGCGCCCTGGCGGCGACTTTCAGAGAGGGTCTCTCTGATGCCATTAAGGATGTTATGGTGGGGTTCCCTGTGCCTGCGGGTTTGAATGAGTCCATGACAATGGCTATTCAGATCGATAGGCGTTTGCGGGAGCGCAAACCAGTGCACCATCTGGCGGTGTCCACTGAGAAGTCGCCAGAGAGTATGCAGTGTGATAGAATTCTGTCCCGAAGCGAGCGGCAGAATTTTAGACGGAAAAATGGGTTGTGTTTCTATTGTGGTGATTCTACTCATGTTATATCAGCATGCTCTAAGCGCACTAAAAAGCTTGATAAATCTGTTTCCATTTGCACCTTACCGTCTAAGTTTATTCTATCTGTGACCTTGATTTGCTCTTTGTCATCTATTACCACGGACACCTATGTCGACTCTGGCGCCGCTTTGAGTCTTATGGATTGGTCCTTTGCCAAACGCTGTGGGTATGATTTAGAGCCTTTGGAGACTCTTATTCCTCTGAAGGGGATTGACTCCACCCCATTGGCTAATAATAAACCACAATACTGGACACAAGTAACTATGCGTATTAATCCGGATCACCAGGAGATTATTCGCTTTCTGGTGCTGTATAATCTACATGATGATTTGGTGCTAGGATTGCCTTGGCTGCAATCTCACAACCCAGTCCTCGACTGGAGAGCTATGTCTGTGTTGAGCTGGGGATGTAAGGGGGCTCATGGGGATGTACCTGTGGTTTCCATTTCATCATCTATTCCCTCTGAAATTCCTGAGTTCCTGTCTGACTATCGTGACGTCTTTGAAGAATCCAAGCTTGGTTCATTACCTCCGCACCGAGAGTGCGATTGTGCCATAGATTTAATCCCGGGTAGTAAATACCCAAAGGGTCGTTTATTTAATCTGTCTGTGCCTGAACATGCTGCTATGCGAGAATATATAAAGGAGTCCTTGGAAAAGGGACATATTCGTCCATCGTCATCTCCCTTAGGAGCCGGTTTTTTCTTTGTGTCAAAAAAAGACGGCTCTTTGAGACCATGTATCGATTATCGGCTTTTGAATAAAATCACTGTAAAATATCAATACCCATTGCCGTTGCTGACTGATTTGTTTGCTCGCATAAAGGGGGCCAAGTGGTTCTCTAAGATTGACCTTCGTGGGGCGTATAATTTGGTGCGAATCAGGCAGGGGGATGAGTGGAAAACCGCATTTAATACGCCCGAGGGCCACTTTGAGTATTTAGTGATGCCTTTTGGTCTTTCAAATGCTCCGTCAGTTTTCCAGTCCTTTATGCATGATATTTTTCGCGATTATTTGGATAAATTTATGATTGTGTATCTGGATGATATTCTGATTTTTTCGGATGACTGGGACTCTCATGTCCAGCAAGTCAGGAGGGTTTTCCAGGTTTTGCGGTCTAATTCTTTGTGTGTGAAGGGTTCTAAGTGTGTTTTTGGGGTACAGAGGATTTCCTTTTTGGGATATATTTTTTCTCCCTCTTCCATTGAAATGGATCCTGTCAAGGTTCAAGCTATTTGTGATTGGACGCAGCCCTCTTCTCTTAAGAGTCTTCAGAAATTTTTGGGCTTTGCTAACTTTTATCGTCGATTTATTGCTGGTTTTTCGGATATTGCTAAGCCATTGACCGATTTGACTAAGAAGGGTGCTGATGTTGCTGATTGGTCCCCTGACGCTGTGGAGGCCTTTCGGGAGCTTAAGCGCCGTTTTTCCTCTGCCCCTGTGTTGCGTCAGCCTGATGTTGCTCTACCTTTTCAGGTTGAGGTCGACGCTTCTGAGATCGGAGCTGGGGCAGTGTTGTCGCAGAAAAGTTCTGACTGCTCCGTGATGAGGCCTTGTGCTTTCTTTTCCCGTAAATTTTCGCCCGCTGAGCGGAATTATGATGTTGGGAATCGGGAGCTTTTGGCCATGAAGTGGGCTTTTGAGGAGTGGCGCCATTGGCTTGAGGGGGCCAGACATCAGGTGGTGGTATTGACTGACCACAAAAACTTGATTTATCTTGAGACCGCCAGGCGCCTGAATCCTAGACAGGCGCGCTGGTCATTATTTTTCTCTCGGTTTAATTTTGTGGTGTCATACCTACCGGGTTCTAAGAATGTTAAGGCGGATGCCCTTTCTAGGAGTTTTGAGCCTGACTCGCCTGGTAACTCTGAGCCCACAGGTATCCTTAAGGATGGAGTGGTATTGTCAGCCGTTTCTCCAGACCTGCGGCGGGCCTTGCAGGAGTTTCAGGCGGATAGACCGGATCGTTGCCCACCTGATAAACTGTTTGTTCCTGATGATTGGACCAGTAGAGTCATCTCTGAGGTTCATTCTTCTGCGTTGGCAGGTCATCCTGGCATTTTTGGTACCAGGGATTTGGTGGCAAGGTCCTTCTGGTGGCCTTCCCTGTCACGAGATGTGCGAGGCTTTGTGCAGTCTTGTGACGTTTGTGCTCGGGCCAAGCCTTGTTGCTCTCGGGCTAGTGGATTATTGTTGCCCTTGCCCATTCCTAAGAGGCCTTGGACGCACATCTCGATGGATTTTATTTCAGATCTGCCTGTTTCTCAGAAGATGTCTGTCATCTGGGTGGTGTGTGACCGTTTCTCTAAGATGGTCCATTTGGTTCCTCTGCCCAAGTTGCCTTCTTCTTCCGAGTTGGTTCCTCTGTTTTTTCAAAATGTTGTTCGTTTGCATGGTATTCCTGAGAATATCATTTCTGACAGAGGGACCCAATTCGTGTCTAGATTTTGGCGGGCATTCTGTGCTAGGATGGGCATAGATTTATCTTTTTCGTCCGCTTTCCATCCTCAGACGAATGGCCAGACCGAGCGGACTAATCAGACCCTGGAGACATATCTGAGGTGTTTTGTGTCTGCTGACCAGGATGATTGGGTTGCTTTTTTGCCATTGGCAGAGTTCGCTCTCAATAATCGGGCCAGCTCTGCCACTTTGGTGTCCCCGTTTTTCTGTAATTCGGGGTTTCATCCTCGATTTTCCTCTGGTCAGGTGGAATCTTCGGATTGTCCTGGAGTGGATGCTGTGGTGGAGAGATTGCATCAGATCTGGGGGCAGGTGGTGGACAATTTGAGGTTGTCCCAGGAGAAGACTCAGCTTTTTGCCAACCGCCACCGTCGTGTTGGTCCTCGGCTTTGTGTTGGGGATTTGGTGTGGTTGTCTTCTCGTTTTGTCCCTATGAGGGTCTCTTCTCCTAAGTTTAAGCCTCGGTTCATCGGCCCGTATAAGATATTGGAGATTCTTAACCCTGTTTCCTTCCGTTTGGACCTCCCTGCATCCTTCTCTATTCATAACGTTTTTCATCGGTCATTATTGCGCAGGTATGAGGTACCGGTTGTGCCTTCCGTTGAGCCTCCTGCTCCGGTGTTGGTTGAGGGTGAGTTGGAGTACGTTGTGGAGAAAATCTTAGACTCTCGTGTTTCCAGACGGAGACTCCAGTATCTGGTCAAGTGGAAGGGATACGGCCAGGAGGATAATTCTTGGGTGAATGCATCTGATGTTCATGCCTCTGATCTGGTTCGTGCCTTTCATAGGGCCCATCCTGATCGCCCTGGTGGTTCTGGTGAGGGTTCGGTGCCCCCTCCTTGAGGGGGGGGTACTGTTGTGAATTTGGATTCTGGGCTCCCCCGGTGGCTACTGGTGGAATTGAACTGGTGTTTTCATCTTCTCTGTTCACCTGTTCCCATCAAGATGTGGGAGTCGCTATATAACCTTGCTGCTCTGTTAGTTGCTTGCCGGTCAACAATGTTATCAGAAGCCTCTCTGTGCTTGTTCCTGCTCCTAGACAACTACTAGATAAGTTGGACTCTTGTCCATGTTTGTTTTTGCATTTTTGTTCCAGTTCACAGCTGTAGTTTCGTTACTGTGTCTGGAAAGCTCTTGTGAACAGGAATTGCCACTCTGGTGTTATGAGTTAATGCCAGAGTTTTAAAGTAATTCCTGGATGGTGTTTTGATAGGGTTTTCAGCTGACCATGAAAGTGTCCTTTCTGTCTTCTGCTATGTAGTAAGTGGACCTCAAATTTGCTAAACCTATTTTCATACTACGTTTGTTATTTCATCTTAATTCACCGCCAATACATGTGGGGGGCCTCTGTCTCCTTTCGGGGTATTTCTCTAGAGGTGAGCTAGGACTAATATTTTCCTCTGCTAGCATTATTTAGTCCTCCGGCTGGTGCTGGGCATCTAGAATCAACGTAGGCATGCTACCCGGCCACTCCTAGTTGTGCGTTAGGTTTAGTTCATGGTCAGCTCAGTTCCCATCTTCCAAGAGCTAGTTCCTATATATGCTGATGCTATGTTCTCTTGCCATTGAGAACATGACAGCCACCTATGGTATTTGGTCAGGGGGGACTAACACTGCTTAAAGGGGTCCACTGGGTTGATGTTATGGCAGCAGGGATGGTATGGCTTCCCACAGGTGAAGCTGATTCCCCAGGGCTCCCGGTGTAATAGATGAAGATGGTGACAGATGGTGTAGTAAGAAACGGAGGACACAGGGTTGCAGTCTCTTTACCTCTTTACTTGGTTCAAGGCAGCCACAGTCCAGGGTACGAGATCACGGATGCTGGTGTGGTCTGGCCAGCTTTGAAGCGAATTGGGAATCCCTCTAACCAGGTGGGATTGGAAGCCTTTCTTCTAGTGCTGTTGTGTTGTAGTCCCTTGCTGCCTTAGGCCTCACACAAGGTCCTCACGTTTTCTCTCTGTCCCCCTTTAGGTAGGACACTACCCGTACGACAGGTAGCTTGAGCCTTTTTACAGGATCTCTATCACGACCCGGGCTCTATTTGCTACTGTGTCCTTGGGTTTTAATGGTGGACAGGTAACTTGCAATCAGCTGTCCACCAGTTTCTACCATGGGACATGAAGTTACCCTCACAGCCTCGCTCTTCTGGCTACCGGTATCTGAGCTCAGCATGGAGGAAGCCCAGTCTCAGCTTCTCTCTCCAGCTCTTCACTCTCCTGTGCTCCACTTCTCCCTCTCAGTCTCCTACAGACTGCTCTGCTTTCTTTTGCCTTCCAAGGAGCTGCATAATCACTCATCTCCACGGCCCCAGCTTTCCTTCCTCTCCCTTCGCTCTCCTCTCACCAACTGTCTAACTCTAACTGCCTAGCAACTGACTCCTCCTCCCGACCAGAGAGAGCAGCTCCCCTGAAATGTAGAGCTCCCCCTTCTGGCCTGGAGTCAGAACAGTGTTGTATGTGCTGAATACCTGTCAAAGGTATCCTTCCTCGCTTCCAAGTATGGTATCACTCTCCCCATGAGGAAAGCAATGCCACTGTAACAACAAGGAACCTGGGGTGTTACACATGTTTATTATAATAAAAGCATGTTAAACAAGTTTTAAAAGAGGAAAATCTGTAAAACAATAAGTCCAATCAAAGTGATAACAGACCATGGTGATCCAAGCACAGGCTCAAAGCATAGGCTCAAAGCACATAGTAGATATGCGAGAAAAGAATTAAGGTATAAAGAGGGCAGAGAAACCCCTCAGAGGGTATATGATAGGCAATTAGAAATATATAACCATATAGGAAAGAAGGAACATACACAGTGGGACGGGGGGGGGGGCTATAAAAGATAGATAAAAGCGGGGGATGGATGAACACCCAACTAAGGCTACTTTCACATTTCCGGCGGTAGTCGCCCATCACAAAGCGTCGGCGCGAAGATTGTTCTTTCACATTTCCATCTGTAGTCTGGGTGAGGGAAGAGAGTGAGAGCGAGATTTCCTGCTGGGCATGCGCAGTCTGAAACACTGGATACAACATACAGAAAAACGTTCCCTTGAACGTTTTTTGCAAAAGATGGCCCGTCACATTCCACAGGATCCAGTGCACGACAGACGAAGGCAGGCGCGACATCAAGAGTAGAAGTGTATAATTGGGTGTCATCAGCATTGAGATGTACTGGAAACCAAATCTGCTAATTGTTTGACCAATAGGGGCAGCATACAAAGAGATGAGGAGGGGGCATAGAACCAATCCTTGAGGAACCCCACCAGTAAGGAGATGAGAGGAGGAGGAGCCAGCAAAAGAAACAGTGAAGGAGCGGTCAGAGAGATAGGAGGAAAACCAGGAGAGAACGGTGTCCTTGAGGCCGATGGAGCATAGCATAGTGAGGAGGAGCTGATGATCTACAGTGTCAAATGCTGCAGAGAGATCAAAGAGAATTAGCATGGAGTAGTGACCATTAGTTTTAGCTGTTAGTAGATCATTAGAGACTTTAGTAAGGGCAGTTTCAGTAGAGTGCAAAGAGCAGAAACCGGATTGTAGATGGTCGAGAAGAGAGTTATCTGAAAGATATTGGATAAGATGGGAGTGGACCAGGCGTTCCAGGAGTTTAGAGATGTAGGGAAGATTACAGACAGGTCTATAGTTAGCGGCACAGTTTTGGTCGAGGGAGGGTTTTTTAAATAATGGATGTGTGATGGCATGCTTAAATGAGGAGGGAAAGATACCAGAAGAGAGAGAGAGAGAGGTTGAATATTTTTGTTAGGTGGGTGGTGACAGCTGGGGAAAGGGACTGGAGGAGATGTGAAGAAATGGGGTCACTAATGCAAGTGGTCGAGCGAGAAGATGCAAGGAGCCTGATTACTTCTTCTGTGACTGGTTCAAAGTCAGAGAGTCCTTTTTATTGCTGCCATACTTGTCCTGAGCTCATTCTAGGGAGCTTGTTATTTATTTTTTTTTAAAATAATAATTCCAGCCACTTTCTGGCACGTTCATAGTGTTGTGTTATACCACTGGGCCAGAGTTGTGGTTCTGTGTCTCCCCCCCAAAAAAAAGGGAGAATAAAATTCGCACACAGTGTATATTCTGCTGTACTGCTAGTGTGTCGTATATATCAGGCAGCCACTGTCTGCCACGTTCATAGTTAACTGTTATACCACTGGGCCAGAGTTGTGGTTCTGTGTCTCCCCCCAAAAAAAAGGGAGAATAAAATTTGAACACAGTGTATATTCTGCTGTACTGCTAGTGTGTCGTATATATCAGGCAGCCACTTTGTACAGGTGTACCTGTGGTGTCGTGGGAATTATAGCAGGTGTAATTGTAAGTGTAATTGTCAGCTAATACGGTTACTTCTCCTGGGACCTTTAGTCTGGGTTTCTCATGAACTAGTGGGACGTAATCTGGGCAATCAGTGGGCTTCAACCCTTTCAACAGATTCATGACACAGGCAGTGGTGTTGTCATCAGGAAAAAGCAATGCATGTGTGTAGAGGTGTGTATTCGCAGCAGCACAAGCAATACATCCTACAGAGATATTCTGGACTCTTACATTGTATCTCACCCATTCTAACCATAGGTTTTTCCTTGGGGCTGTTTGTGTTTCTATGGAGAAAACTTCTTGCCAACTGAGACCTGGAATGGGGATCACTTCATTAACTACATTTTGCAAACGCTCACCTGGGCCTGCTTTAACTGTACTGGTAACAGGGGCCTTGGTTGGTCTGGAGCTAATATCCTGGAGCTGTATGTGGCCTAAATTCCCATAATATCCACTACTAAATACATAATGATAATGTCTTCCCAGTACAAACGTCTGCAGATCAGCAGATTGAGGGTTTTCAAGATTTAGGAGGAGGGGGTGACAGCTTCTACCCCATTTACAGCCCCTAAGTGGTTGCAGAAGGGCTGTTAGTTGCATTCTCTCACGAAGACTCCTACCCGTCCCATCCTTAGGGAACATGGCTTCGCTAGGTTTATATCCCCAATCATCCCCTGTATTCCAGGCAGCATCTGTCCAATAATAGCAATTATTGTTGTCATTTCTGGTAACACACATATAAAACTGGATGGTTCCCTCTACCACCCGTCCAGTCTCGGGGCACTTGACTACATCGCAGAAATCAAATCCCCAGATATTTACCGGGGCCGTTAAGTTTACCCAGAGAATAGTGGGACCAGGATTCTTATTTACAATAGGGGCCGAAGAGGTAGGGGCGAGGATGGCCCTCAGCCCCAAGATCAAAAACAACAACAACATTTCCCTTCAGTTACTACTGTGACTAAACACTGGTTCGGTCTCTTTTACAATGTGAGGCGTGGATCCAAGTGCTCTTTCCTTCAAGTTTTACTGCAGTGGGGGTGACCAGAATCACCGTGTGAGGTCCTTCAAATCTTGTCTGGAGACAATCTCTGCGCACAAACTTTTTCACATACACCAGGTCTCCTGGCACAAAGGGATGGTGTCCAGAAACCTTGTCTGGGTCTGGAAGAGAACTGAAGACAGTTAAATGCACTTTGGCAAGGTGTCCATGTAAGGCCTGCACATAGCTAGTCAAGTCCTGGTACTTAAGCTGCAACTGTTGTGGAAAGAAACATTCAAGATTGGGGCTCCTGCCAAACAGAATCTCATACGGTGACAGTCCTGTCTTCCTGTTTGGGGTATATCTTACTGAAAACAAAGCTAGAAGAAGGCATTCTGTCCATGGTTTACCAGTCTCTGCCATTGCCTTCTGGATTTTAGGCTTAAGAGTTTCATTTAGTCTCTCCACTTTTCCACTGCTCTGCGGATAATATAGAGTATGCAATGCTTGACTTACCCCCAGTGCTGCCATTACCTCTGACATGATCTCTCCAGTAAAATGGGAACCCTGATCGCTTTCAATGACTTCAGGAACTCCATACCTGCATATGATCTCAGCCATCAGTTTCTTCGCCGTTGTCTTAGCCGTAGCTTTGGCAACTGGGTAGGCTTCTGGCCAACCTGAAAATAAATCAATGCAGACCAACACATACTCATACGTCCCTACCCTAGGCAACTGAATATAATCAATCTGCAGTCTCTGGAATGGGTTAAAGGGCCGGGGAGTGTGTTTGGATGGGGTTTTCACTGTCCTACCCTGATTATGTGTGGCACATATCATGCAGCTCTGTACCTGCCTTTCTGCGCAGGTGGAAAACCCGGGGGCAATCCATTGTTTCTGTAGGGTGTCACACATGGCCGTCTTCGAGTGGTGCACATTCCCGTGCAGAACCTGTGCCATCATTGGGTACAGTACCTGTGGTAGGCAGACCTTTTCACCCCTCCCCCATAGTCCAGTGACGGTATCAGAGCAAGCCCCTATCTCTTGCCACCTATTTTTCTCCTCCTTACTTGCCTGTTCTTGTAACCGGGCTAAGATGTCTTTCAACACAAGTGGAGATGGTGGGGTGTCTAGGTGATGTACTTTAGAGGCTACAGGAGTGCTTGCTGCTTTCTTGGCAACCTGGTCTGCCAGTGCGTTACCCTTTGTCCGTCCATCAGTGCCTTTGGTATGTGCCTTTACCTTTATGATGCCTGCTTGGGTGGGAAGCTGTAGTGCATTCATAAGTTGCTGGACTGCCTCAGCATGTTTAATGGGGTGGCCATTTGCTGTCAGGAAAGCCCTGGCTCTCCAGATAGGCCCATAATCGTGTGCAATGCCAAAAGCATACCTGGAATCCATGTAGATATTTACAGTCTTACCTTCTGCTAGTTTGCACGCTTCTATGAGCGCCTTGAGCTCTGCTTCTTGTGCAGACATATGAGCTGGCATTGACTCTGCCTTGATTACCTCATGTTCTGAGACCACAGCATATTTGGTACAGAAGCGTCCTTGGTCATCTTGGTGACAGGATCCATCTACAAAAAGCTCAAAATCAGCATTAGATATAGGCACACTAGAGACCATAGGGAGACCAGCCGTTTCCTGAGACATCAATTCTAGACAATCATGTGGTTTGGAAACCTGATCTTGTTCCTCTGGATCCATTCTAGAAAGAAAAAGAGTGTCCTTTTCATGTCACCTACTCCTCCCCCCTTTGGATCCATAGGAACTAGAGAAGAGTAGCGGGGTTTAGGACAGTGCACCTTTTCAAAGTCACATTAGTAGGCATGAGAATAGCACACTGAAATCGCAGCTGTCCAGCCATAGACATGTGGCTAGGTTGTACTTGGTCAGGGATACTATATACATCGTGTGGGGTATGGACCATCAGTGGGTAATCCAAAACAATCTCTGAAGACTTGTGTAGCAACAGCTGGACAGACAACATGACCCGAACACAGGAGGAACTTCCTCTTGCCACCGTATCCAGGCGGCCGCTGTAATAAGCAACAGGTCTCTGTATTTGCATCTCGTAAGTCTTTGGTCATACCGTCAATAAATGTATTTACCAATACTTTAAAGGGAGGGTGCCGTGATTTTAGTTTTTGTATTAATAATTATTGATTATATAATCAATTATTTTTAATACAAAAGTAAATGTACTACTTTCATACTTTTTTACTTATTCACTTTTACTTTTACCACTGGAGGCCGCCATTTTCATTAGTGTGGGTGTAAGTGTCTGGGCACGACACTTGCACACCTCACTTACGGCAGCCATGGGCATAGGAGACTGCAGTCGGGCCCCGACCGCATCTCTTTCATTGAGGCCGCTCCTCCTGCCTCTCAGCTGTGACTTGGCCACGCCCACTGAGCTGCTATGTCACAGCTGTGAGAGGAGATCGCAGCCACTTTGTTTATTTCCCCTGTCATCGCACACACAGCTCAGTGCGTGCGATGGCAGGAGCTGCCAGGGAGAAGCTGCTGCTGGGAAGCAGGGTCCAAGGTAAGTATCTGCAGCGAGGAGCTGTGATTGCAGCCTGTACTTAGTATTACAGTACAGGCTGCAATCACTGCCGACCTGTTCAGAGCACAGCAGGGAGATCGTCACACTGCTCTGCCCTGAACATGACTCAGCACTTCCTGGGAGAGGACTGAAGGTAAGTACAGGGTTTTTATTTTCTTATGCATATACCACTGCTGCATGCCCCTATATACCACCTACCACTGCTACCTGCCCCTATATACCACCTACCACTGCTACCTGCCCCATAAACCACCTACCACTGCTACCTGCCCCTATATACCACCTACTACTGCTACCTGCCCCTATATACCACCTACCACTGCTACCTGCCCCTATATACCACCTACCACTGCTACCTGCCCCTATATACCACCTACCACTGCTACCAGCCCCTATATACCACCTACCACTGCTACCTGCCCCTATATACCACCTACCACTGCTACCTGCCCCTATATACCACCTACCACTGCTACCAGCCCCTATATACCACCTACCACTGCTACCTGCCCCTATATACCACTGCTGCCTGCCCCAATATACCACCTACCACTGCTACCTGCCTCTATATACCACCTACCACTGCTACCTCTGTCCTGTGTAGCTAATCTAGTCCTGTGTAGCTAATCTAGTCCTGTGTAGCTAATCTAGTCCTGTGTAGCTAATCCTGTCCTGTGTACTGTGTCCTCAGCAGTCAGTATCACACAGGACAGGATTAGATACACGGCTCAGCAGTCGGTATCACACAGGACAGGATTAGATACACGGCTCAGCAGTCGGTATCACACAGGACAGGATTAGATACACGGCTCAGCAGTCAGTATCTAATCCTCTCCTATGCACTCCTATCCCCCCTGCATGTCTTTCCCCATTGTGGTTTATTATTTTTGTTGTGGGAGTTGAGGGAGTCGGGGATTATGCGTTCGGTATGGTTTAAAAAAGATTAATAAAGGACTTTATTCTGGCCGAGTCTTTATTTACAATACAACTATAGGATTAGTAATGGATAGGTGTCTTATAGACGCCTCTCCATTACTAAGCCGTGGGCTTGATGTCACCGGACAATATGAAGGTGACATTAACCCCACAAATATGAACCCCACTTGCTACCGCTACAGGGCAAGTGGAAATTGCCAGGCAAAGCGCCACAAAAGGCGCATGTAAAAGGCGGCTGAGAGCTGATGTTTGTAGCCTGGGGGAAGGACAATATCCCTTCCTAGGCTATTAATGTCAGCCCGCAGCTGTCTGCATAGTATTTGATGGTTATTAATTATAGGGGGCTCCACGACTTTTTTTGGGGGGGTGTCCCCCATTTTAATAGCCAGTAAAGGCTAAGTATACAGTTGGGAGCGTGAGTGTGAGCACACCCTCCCCCCCATAGATCAGTACACTGCTCTCCTGAAATACTCTGTGCCCCTGTCACCCTGCTCCTTCCACCATACGTCTCTGACCTCCCTAGAGCAGCACAATACCATTATTGTATTATGTGAGATCTATATGGCGTCGTTTTGTGAGAAGTATATGGCGGTATTATGTGTGATGTATATGGCGGTATTATGTGCTCTGGCGGTATTATGTGTGCTCTATATGGCGGTATTATGTGTGCTCTATATGGTGGTATTATGTGAGATCTATATGACGGTATTATGTGTGAAGTATATGGCGGTATTATGTGTGAAGTATATTGCAGTATTGTGTGCTCTATATGGCGGTATTATGTGTGCTCTATATGGCGGTATGCTCTATATGGCGGTATTATGTGTGCTCTATATGGCGGTATTATGTGTGCTCTATATGGCAGTATAATGTGTGCTCTATATGGCGGTATTATGTGTGCTCTATATGGCGGTATTATGTGTGATCTATATGGCGGTATTATGTGAGATCTATATGACGGTATTATGTGTGAAGTATATGGCGGTATTATGTGTGAAGTATATTGCGGTATTGTGTGCTCTGTATGGCGGTATTATGTGTGCTCAATATGGCGGTATGCTCTATATGGCGGTATTATGTGTGCTCTATATGGCGGTATTATGTGTGCTCTATATGGCGGTATTATTTGTGCTCTATATGGCATCGTTATGTGAGAAGTATATGACGGTACTATGTGTGATGTATATGGCGGTATTATGTGTGATGTATATGGCGGTATTATGTGAGAACTATAAGACAGTATTATGTGTGCTCTATACGGCGGTATTGTGTGCTCTATATGGCGATATGTGTGATCTACATGGCGGCATTATGTGAGAACACTATGGAAGTATCATCTGCAGAAAGGGGACCCAATCTAGGGTGGTTCCGGTTGAGCAGCTGCACGCGGGTCTGGGGTAATAGAGGGGGCAGCATGACCACCAGTTAGGTGCCTTCAGGGGAGGGCTGGTGAGGCAGCTGAAGAGAGGGGTCTCATGTTTATCGTTACTATATGGCTACATTTCCTTCCCAGCATCACCCCGGACTGCGCCTGTCACCTCGCTTTCACACATCGCCAGGACAGGATCTGAGGAGGGGAATGGGGTATTTGCATGCAAAGTCTTGATCAGAACAGGCCATCAATCAGCAGAAATGTTTTCTGGATTTCTGAGGAGACGGTCCATCCATGTGTATAAAAGACAGCGCTCTATGTACAATCCCTGGCTGCTCTGCGCACCAAACAGGGTGCCCCCCATAGACCAGCACACTGCTCTCCTGAAATACTCTGTGCTGCTGTCACCCTGCTCCCTCCACCATATATCTCCCAGAATCCTTGCTGCCTGCCATCCTCGGTGACTGTCTACTTGTCAGTATAACTTTGCAGTCACCAACAAAATGGCTGCACACTGTGTTCCTGAATCCTCTCATCCCCTAGCAAACACCAGAAGGGGAGGAGAGGAGTGACATCACACCCATGTCAGCAGACTCAGCCCATAATTACTGCAGTGCAGTAATGTGAGCTAGTTGTACACTAGGTTTTTGTCAAATTTCATTAGCTGCTCCCCCTAGTGTTTAAAAGTGGAAATGCCAAACCTTTTAAAATTATTTTTCATATTTTACTAAATTAAAAACAAATGATAATATTTTTTAAGAAAATGTAAACATTAATTCTTTACATTTTTTCAATCGCTGGAATTTTTTTTTTTTTATGGCACCTTCCCTTTAACCCCTTCATGACCTTGCCGTTTTTTGCAATTCTGACCAGTGTCCCTTTATGAGGTAATAACTCAGGAACGCTTCAACGGATCCTAGCGATTCTGAGATTGTTTTTTCGTGACATATTGGGCTTCATGTTAGTGGTAAATTTAGGTCGATAATTTCTGAGTTTATTTGCGAAAAAAGCGGAAATTTGGCAAAAATTTTGAAAATTTCGCAATTTTCACATTTTGAATTTTTATTCTGTTAAACCAGAGAGTTATGTGACACAAAATAGTTAATAAATAACATTTCCCACATGTCTACTTTACATCAGCACAATTTTGGAAACAAATTTTTTTTTTGCTAGGAAGTTATAAGGGTTAAAATTTGACCAGTGATTTCTCATTTTTACAACAAAATTTACAAAACCATTTTTTTTAGGGACCACCTCACATTTGAAGTCAGTTTGAGGGTTCTATATGGCTGAAAATACCCAAAAGTGACACCATTCTAAAAACTGCACCCCTCAAGGTGCTCAAAACCACATTCAAGAAGTTTATTAACCCTTCAGGTGTTTCACAGCAGCAGAAGCAACATGGAAGGAAAAAATGAACATTTAACTTTTTAGTCACAAAAATGATCTTTTAGCAACAATTTTTTTATTTTCCCAAGGATAAAAGGAGAAACTGGACCACGGACGTTGTTGTCCAATTTGTCCTGAGTACGCTGATACCTCATATGTGGGGGTAAACCACTGTTTGGGCGCACGGCAGGGCTCGGAAGGGAAGGAGCGCCATTTGACTTTTTGAATGAAAAATTATCTCCATCGTTAGCGGACACCATGTCGCGTTTGGAAAGCCCCTGTGTGCCTAAACATTGGAGCTCCTCCACAAGTGACCCCATTTTGGAAACTAGACCCCCCAAGGAACTCATCTAGAGGCATAGTGAGCACTTTAAACCCCCAGGTGCTTCACAAATTGATCCGCAAAAATGAAAAAGTACTTTTTTTTCACACAAAATTTCTTTTAGCCTCAATTCTTTCATTTTCACATGGGCAATGGGATAAAATGGATCCTAAAATTAGTTGGGCAATTTCTCCTGAGTATGCCGATACCTCATATGTGGGGGTAAACCACTGTTTGGGTGCACGGCAAGGCTCGGAAGGGGAGGCGTGCCATTTGACATTTTGAATGGAAAATTAGCTCCAATCGTTAGCGGACACCATGTCGCGTTTGGAGAGCCCCTGTGTGCCTAAACATTGGAGCTCCCCTACAAGTGACCCCATTTTGGAAACTAGACCCCCCAAGGAACTTACCTAGATGCATAGTGAGCACTTATAACCCCCAGGTGCTTCACAGAAGTTTATAACGCAGAGCCGTGAAAATAAAAAAATAATTTTTCTTTCCTCAAAAATGATTTTTAGCCCAGAATTTTTTATTTTCCCAAGGGTAATAGGAGAAATTGGACCCCAAATGTTGTTGTCCAGTTTGTCCTGAGTACGATGATACCCCATATGTGGGGGTAAACCACTGTTTGGGCGCACGGCAGGGCTCGGAAGGGAAGGCACGCCATTTGGCTTTTTGAATGGAAAATTAGCTCCAATCATTAGCGGACACCATGTCGCGTTTGGAGAGCCCCTGTGTGCCTAAACATTGGAACTCCCGCACAAGTGAACCCATTTTGGAAACTAGACCTCCCAAGGAACTAATCTAGATGTGTGGTGAGCACTTTGAACCCCCAAGTGCTTCACAGAAGTTTATAACGCAGAGCCATGAAAATAAAAAATAATTTTTCTTTTCTCAAAAATGATTTTTTAGCCCACAATTTTTTATTTTCCCAAGGGTAACAGGAGAAATTGGACCCCAAAAGTTGTTGTCCAGTTTCTCCTGAGTACGCTGATACCCCATATGTGGGGGTAAACCACTGTTTTGGCACACGTCGGGGTTCGGAAGGAAAGTAGTGACGTTTTGAAATGCAGACTTTGATGGAATGCTCTGCGGGCGTCACGTTGCATTTGCAGAGCCCCTGACAGGGGCTGACTGGCCCAGGTGGCAAAGAGGCAAATGCCCCCCGGGCCGCTCCCCCAGCAGCTGTTCAGGGCCAGCTGCCTGGTGGTGGCTACAGCCACACAGCAAATTGTGCGCAGCCATGTCTGCTGTACTGTGACGCGGCTGGCAACAGACACAGCCGCATCACAGTTAGCGCACATGTCTGCGCTGGGGCCAGGAGCTATGCTTGGCTGTCACCTTGACGGCTGCGCAGCTACTGCTCCCTTCATGTTCTCTATACTTCCAGGTTAGGTGTTGGGCATGCGCGACGGCGTCCTCACCCACACGCCGACATGACCCGGATGCTAGAAGCAGAGAGGCACTGCAGGGGAGCGACTGGTGAGGTAAGTATGAAGAACTTTTTTGTTTTCTTTACAAAATAAATGTAATGGTGGGTAACTGCAAGTTATGAAGTGGGGGGTGTAAGGAGGCTGCACATGATGGAATTTGGGGGTTAAAGGAGACTGCACATGATGGAGTGAAGGGGTAAGTGGGGCTGCACATGATGAAGGTTGAGTGGGGCTGTACATGATGGAGTGGGGCTGCACATGATGAAGGGGGAGTGGGGCTGCACATGATAGTTTAGTGGATAAAGGAGACTGCACATGATGAAGTGGGGAGAGTGGGGCTGTACATGATGGAATGGGGCAGCACATGATGATGTGGGGGTAAGGGGGATTGCGCATGATGAAGGGGGAGTGGGGCTGCACATGAAGTGGGGGGTAAGGGGGACTGCACATGATGAATTGGGGGTTAAAGGGGACTGCACATGATGAAGTGGGGGGTAAGGTGATCTGCACATGAAGTGGGGGGTAATGGGGACTGCACATGATAAAGTGGAGTGTAAGATGGACTGCACATGAAGTGGGGGGTAAGGGGACTGCACATGATGAAGTGGGAGAAGGGGACTGCAGGACTGCACATGATGAAGTGTGTCTGATGTGGGACTGCTCATGATAAAATGGAAGGGGGATAGGGGGCTGCAAATGATGAAGGGGCACTGCAGATGAAGTGAGGGGGTAATAGGGGACTGCAATGAATGAAGTAAGGGGACTTCAAATTAAAGTGGGGGGACTGCAAAATGATAAATTCAGTGTGAGGGACAGGAGACAGCAATTTAATTGAAGGTGGGGGTGGGGAGAGCAAATGATCAATTGAAGAGGGGGTGGGGAGAGCAAATGATGATCTAGGGGAAGAACAAATAATGAATTTTAAGGGTGGGGGAGTAAATGATGTATTGAATGTGGGGTAGAGCAGTTGATAATGAATAGAGGGTGAGAGAGAAAGACATGACAATGAATTGGGGCGGGAGGGGCATGTAACTATAATGAATCGGGGTTAGGGTTAGAGTGGTAGGTACATAGTGGTGGGCGTTGAGGATGAAGTGACTGGTAATGAATTGGGGGAAAGAGTACAGGTGCTAATTAATTTATATATTAAATGAGGAAAGTGGCTATTTATAGTTAGTGGGTGCACAGTGGTGGATTATAATTTATATTTGGAATGGTCGGTTAATAATAATAATTATAATAATTTTATTTCTATAGTGCCAACACTTTACATTTTAGAGGGGACTTGTACAGACAATGGACATTAAGCATAACAATAAACACATAGATCAACAGATACCAAAAAAAATGAGGGCCCTGCTCACAAGCTTACAATCTATGAGGTTGCATAATAACCAATTATATATTGTTTGTGGGTGCACCTCTGTATTCAGATGTCTAGTGTACACCATGTTCCAAATTATTATGCAAATTGGATTTAAGTGTCATAAAGATTTAATTGTTTTGTTTTTCAAATAATCTCGTGGATGGTATTGTGTCTCAGGGCTCAATGGATCACTGAAATCAATCTTAAACACATGTGATCATTAGTTTTCCAGGTGATTCTAATTAAAGAATTAAATTATAAAGCAGACCACAGGTTTCAAGCAATATGGGAAATAAAAAGGATCTCTCTGCTGCTGAAAAGCATTAAATAGTGCAATGCCTTGGTCAAAGTATGAAAACATTAGATATTTCACGAAAACTTAAGAGTGATCATCATACTGTGAAGAGATTTGTGACTGAAACAGAGCACAGACAGAGTTCATGCTGATAAAGGCATAATGAGGAAGGTTTCTCCCAGACAAATTCATTGGATAAAGAGAGCAGCTGCCAAAATACCATTACAAAGCAGCAAACAGTTATTTGAAGCTGCTGGTGCCTCTGGAGTCCCTCGAACCTCAAGGTGTAGGATCCTTCAAAGGCTTGCTGTAGTGCATAAACCTACTATTCGGCCACCCTTAAACAGTGTTCACAAGCAGAAACGGTTGCAGTGGGCCCAGACACACATGAAGACTGATTTCCAAACAGTCTTGTTCACTGATGAGTGTCGAGCAACCCTGGGTGGTCCAGATGGATGGTTGGTGGATGGCCACCATGTCCCAACAAGGCTGCAACGTCAGCAAGGAGATGGAGGAGTAATGTTTTGGGCTGGAATCATGGAGAAACAGCTGGAAGGGCCCTTTAAGGTACCTGAAGGTGTGAAAATGACCTCTGCAAAGTATATAGAGTTTCTGACTGACAACTTTCTTCCATGGTATAAAAATCAGAATTGTGCCTTCAGGAGCAAAATCATCTTCATGCATGTCAATGCGCCATCTCATGCTGCAAAGAATATCTCTGAGTCATTGGCTGCTATGGGCATAAAAGGAGATAAACTCATGGTATTGCCACCATCTTCCCCTGACCTCAACCCTATACAGAATCTTTGGAGTATCATCAAGCAAAAGATCTATGAGGGTGGGAGGCAGTTCACATCAAAACAGCAGCTCTGGAAGGCGATTCTGACTTCATGCAAAGAAATACAAGCAGAAACTCTCCAAATACTCACAAGTTCAATGGAGGCGAGAATTGTGAAGGTGATAACAAAGAAGGGTTCCTATGGTAACATGTGACTTGGCCTGTTAGGATGTTTTGGAGTTAAATAGCTTTTTTGTTCAGTGAATGTGACCTCCTAATGCTGCAAATTCCACAAATTAGCATTTTCAGTTCTTTAAAACAGATCAAATGTTTAGAAATTCTACTGTGACTAATAATTTGGAACAGTGCATTTTGAGTTTTTACTCATTTTGGAGATTATACTGTTATCATTGGGAGGTTTCTCCAATAAAATTCGATGTATACTCTAACGGGTGATGACTTTTATTAGACTGACTGTCATTTGCACCGACCATTTAGGAAAATCCGAGAAAAATATAATTTGCATAATAATTTGGAACATGGTGTAGAAGAAAGGGAAAAAGTGGGGAATGTGGTCTGGAAGCCGTGCTCTAGGTAACTGTGTTATTTTATGCAGAGACGAGTCCTGGCTGGAAGAAGTGATGGCAGTCTGTGCTGGATGAAAATGAAAAGCAAAGATGAAGGACTTCAGCTAGAGACATCACTAGTGAGTCAGTGTATTACCTGTACACTGACACTATACACTGCATACTATATACAAAGCTCCTGTGTATAATGTCACTGGCAGTGGTGATCACTGTATTACTTGTACACTGACACCTTATACAGATCTCCTGTGTATAATGTCACCAGTGATCACTGTAGTATCTTTACACTGACCGTAAATACAGAGTTCCTGTATACAATGGCACTTAGTGTTGTGCTTTTTTAAAATTAATGATCAGTATTGTAGTATACTAGTAGCAAAAGTTGTACACTCCCTGACAGAAGTAATGTCGCTTATCCATGTTATGTAAATAAAAGCTTATAACCTGATGTTAAATTCATCCATTGGTTGTATAAATTATTCTTTTGAAAGCTGAAACCTTCCAAAATGTGGTTTAGGTTAAGAAAATAAATTGACATTAATGCAGAAATATTGATCAGTTAATGGACACAGAATGGTCAGATTTTAGCAAGACAAAAGTTTTGTCGCCTGGTCACATAATGCACCCAATCCTAGTTTACATCCTCACCTGTGCTCAGTAAATGATCGGTTATTTAGTGTGTGTGTGTATAAAAAGAAACCCAGCACCCCAGACCTTCACTTGAACTTCAACTTGAGCTCTTGACAACATGCCAAAAATCCACCCTGTGACCAAAGCCTGGATTATCAAGAGGCTGAAGACCAGAACCACTGCAGAGGTGGCGGCCACCTTTAATGTGTCTCAGCGTCAAGTACAAAGAATTAAAAAAAAGATTTGAAGAGACTGGAGATGTGTTTGACTAGCCCAGGTCCGGCAGACCCCACAAGACAACTGCTCAGGAGGAATGTTTGTTGGTTAGAAAATCTAAAGCAAGCCCCTCTTCCACAGCAGCAGAGCTCCAACAGGTCTGGTCACCTCAAGTCCCTGTGTCAACTAGTAAAAGATAAATTCACCGCACGTGACACGCCGATCGTTAGCAAGGCGCGGGAGCGCCGCTTGTCATAACAGACACTGCAGGTCCACACTACTGGACAGGATCTTCCATAGGCGGACATTTAGATTACAATAGAGCTTATATTGCACCGCTGGGACTTTCCGCCTTCTCTGTATATCACTATCTTAGCTGGAACAAGCGATTACATGACAAAGGCTCTGGTTGAGCCGAAACATTGTACATAAAAAAATCACAGATGCTGTAATATTCTGTTACGCTCCCAGTTTATGTATAATAAATTTATACCAGACTTTGCATAAGAAACCTAGAGAGAGTGCAGTGAATTTAACTTTTACTGTTATTCTGGGCCATTGGTCCGTTACACCAGTACCTCGCCATATTAAGGCTGAGTGCACACCTAAACCTTTACCTGTGTCAACTAGAACAGTTTGTAGGATTCTGTCTCAAAATGGCCTCCATGGTCGAATCAGTGCCCAGAAGCCAGAACTAAACAAAAGGCAAATAAAAAACCGTGTGGCATTTGCAAACTCCCACAGCCTGCTAAATAGATGGACACTGGAAAAGTGGCAGAAGATGGATTTCTCTTCAATAGAATTACACCACAGCTGCCACAAACACTGCAGGAGACTTACTGGAGCCAGTATGGATCCAAAATACACCCAGAAGACAGTTAAATTTGGTGGTTGAAAGATCATGGTCTGGGGTTACATTCAGTATGGGGGTGTGCGAAACATTTGCAAGGTGGAAGGCAATATCAATAGCCTAAAATATCAAGAAGTATTAGCTACCGCTTATATTCCAAATCATAAAAGAGGTCAAATTCTGCAGCAGGATGGTGCTCCATCTCATACATCCATCTCTACAACAAAGTTCCTCCAGGCAAAAAAGATCAAGGTGCTCAAGGACTGGCCAGCCCAGTCACCAGACATGAACATCATTGAGCATGTTTGGGGAAGGATGAAAGAGGAAGCTTGGAAGACAAAACCAAAGAATCTAGATGAGCACCACAACTTCATTCACCAATGTTATGCAACATATATTTGTATTTTAAGTTAATTATTTGTCTGTGGGCAACAAAAATTTTGTCTTGCCAAAATCTGACCATTCTGTGTCCATTAACTGATCAATATTTCTGCTTTGATAACAATTTATTTTCTTAACCTAAATCACATTTTGGAGGGTTCCAGCTTTCAAAAGAATAACTCATACAACCAATGGATGAATGTAACATCAGGTTATAAGCTTTTATTTACATAACATGGATAAGCGACATAACTTCTGTCAGGGAGTGTATGGTGGCATCATTGGTCTTTGTTTAGAATGTAGTTTCATGTAGAGGTAATGATGATAGTACTAGGCACTGTGTAGCTGTATTGTGTGTATGTTTGTAAGTAAACTCCATTATGGCACCATATCTAAGCAGTAAGCTTGGTTCTGGTACTCTATCAATGTAGTAATCTAGATTATGGCACTGTATGTATGTCGTAATCTCAGTTCTGCTCCAGTTTCTATGTAGCGGACTTGGTTCCATGTAGTAGACTTATTAAGCTCGGTTCTGCTCCCATCTCTCTGCAGTAAGCTCGGTTCTGCTCCCATATCTCTGTAGTAAGCTTGGTTCTGCTCCCTTATCTCTCTAGTAAGCTCGGTTCTGCTCCCTTATGTCTGTAGTATGCTAGGTTCTGCTCCCATATCTCTGTAGTAAGTTTGGTTCTGCTCCCATATCTCTGTAGTAAGGTTGATTCTGTTCCCATATCTCTACAGTAAGCTCGGTTCTGCTCCTATTTCTCTGCACTAAGCTCGGTTCTGCTCCCATATCTCTGTAGTAAGCTTGGTTCTGCTCCCATATCTTTGCAGTAAGCTCGGTTCTGCGTCCATATCTCTGTAGTAAGCGCGGTTCTGTTCCCATATCTCTGTAGTAAGCTCGTTTCTGCTTCCTTATCTCTGTAGTAAGCTTGTTTCTGCTCCCATATCTCTGTAGTAAGCGCGGTTCTGTTCCCCTATCTCTGTAGCAAGATTGGTTCTGCTCCCTTATCTCTGTAGTAAGCTCGTTTCTGCTGCCATATCTCTATAGTAAGCCCCGTTCTGCTCCCATATCTCTGCAGTAAGCTTGGTTCTGCTCCCATATCCTTGCTGTTAGCTCGGTTCTGCTCCCATATCTCTGTAGTAAGTTCGGTTCTGCTCCCATATCTTTGCAGTAAGCTCGGTTCGGCTCCCATATCTCTGAATCTAGTAAGTTCGGTTTTGCTCCCATATCTCTATAATAAGCTCTGTTCTGCTCCCATATCTCTGTAGTAAGCTCGGTTTTGCTCCCATATCTCTGGAATAAGGTCGATTCTGTTCCCATATCTCTGCAGTAAGCTCGGTTCTGCTCCCATTTCTCTGCACTAAGCTCGGTTCTGCTCCCATATCTCTGTAGTAAGCTTGGTTCTGCTCCCATATCTTTGCAGTAAGCTCGGTTCTGCGTCCATATCTCTGTAGTAAGCGCGGTTCTGTTCCCATATCTCTGTAGTAAGATCGTTTCTGCTTCCTTATCTCTGTAGTAAGCTTGTTTCTGCTCCCATATCTCTGTAGTAAGCGCGGTTCTGTTCCCCTATCTCTGTAGCAAGATTGGTTCTGCTCCCTTATCTCTGTAGTAAGCTCGTTTCTGCTGCCATATCTCTATAGTAAGCCCCGTTCTGCTCCCATATCTCTGCAGTAAGCTCGGTTCTGCTCCCATTTCTCTGCACTAAGCTCGGTTCTGCTCCCATATCTCTGTAGTAAGCTTGGTTCTGCTCCCATATCTTTGCAGTAAGCTCGGTTCTGCGTCCATATCTCTGTAGTAAGCGCGGTTCTGTTCCCATATCTCTGTAGTAAGCTTGTTTCTGCTTCCTTATCTCTGTAGTAAGCTTGTTTCTGCTCCCATATCTCTGTAGTAAGCGCGGTTCTGTTCCCCTATCTCTGTAGCAAGATTGGTTCTGCTCCCTTATCTCTGTAGTAAGCTCGTTTCTGCTGCCATATCTCTATAGTAAGCCCCGTTCTGCTCCCATATCTCTGCAGTAAGCTTGGTTCTGCTCCCATATCCTTGCTGTTAGCTCGGTTCTGCTCCCATATCTTTGCAGTAAGCTCGGTTCGGCTCCCATATCTCTGAATCTAGTAAGTTCGGTTTTGCTCCCATATCTCTATAATAAGCTCTGTTCTGCTCCCATATCTCTGGAGTAAGCTCGGTTCTGCTCCCATATCTCTGGAGTAAGCTCGGTTCTGCTCACATATCTCTGTAGTATGCGCCGTTCTGTTCCCATATCTCTGGAGTAAGCTCGATTCTGCTCCCATACCTATGCAGCAAGCTCCGTTCAGTTCCCATATCTGTGTACCAGCCTGTTTTTAAAGCCTGTTATCTCTGCTACTTTAAGGGTACTGTCTCACTCTGCAACTTTCCAACGATCACGACCAGCGATACGACCTGGCCGTGATCGTTGGAAAGTCGTTGTGTGGTCGCTGGGGAGCTGTCACACAGACCGCTCTCCAGCGACCA
Source organism: Ranitomeya variabilis (assembly GCF_051348905.1). Lineage (NCBI taxonomy): Eukaryota > Metazoa > Chordata > Amphibia > Anura > Dendrobatidae > Ranitomeya > Ranitomeya variabilis. Next base: position 53,500,654 of record NC_135236.1, read on the forward strand.
ACGATGCCGAAGGCCCCGGGTAACCAGGGTAAACATCGGGTTACTAAGTGCAGGGTCGCGCTTAGTAACCCGATGTTTACCCTGGTTACCAGCGTAAAAGTAAAAAACAAACAAACATACTCACATTCCGGTGTCCTTCAGGTCCCTTGCCGTCTGCTTCCCGCTCTGACTGAGTGCCGCCATAAAGTGAAAGCAGATCACAGCGGTGACGTCACCGCTGTGCTCTGTACTGCCTTACCGCCGGGAGTCAGTCAGAGTGGGAAGCAGACGGCAAGGGACCTGACGGACACCGGAATGTGAGTATGTACGGTTTTGTTTTTTTTTTACTTTTACGCTGGTAACCAGGGTAAACATCGGGTTACTAAGCGCGGCCCTGCGCTTAGTAACCCGATGTTTACCCAGGTTACAAGCGAACGCATCGCTGTCACACACACCGATCCAGCGATGACAGCGGGAGATCCAGCGACGAAAGAAACTTCCAAACGATCTGCTACGACGTACGATTCTCAGCAGGGTCCCTGATCGCTGCTGCGTGTCAGACACAGCGATATCGTATGGATATCGCTGGAACGTCACGGATCGTACCGTCGTAGCGATCAAAGTGCCACTGTGTGACAGTACCCTAATGCAGTGGCCAGATATAAGCAGGGAAAAGGAGGGCCACCGCAACTCGAGGGCCACTGCCTTGTGATTGCCCCCCAGGCTGAAAATTGCCAGCCAGCCCCTGGCCCCTGATGTGCCTAAACAGTAGGAACTCCCCACAATTGACTCCATTTTGGAAACTAGACCCCCAAGGGAACTTATCTAGATGTGTAGTGAGCACTTTGAACCCCCAAGTGCTTCACAGAAGTTTATAACGCAGAGCCGTGAAAATAAAAAATGTGTTTCCTTTTCTCAAAAATATTTTTTTAGCCCAGAATTTTTTTATTTCTGCAAGAGTAACAGGAGAAATTGGACCCCAAAAGTTGTTGTCCAGTTTCTCCTGAGTACGCTGATACCCCATATGTGGGGGTAAACCACTGTTTTGGCACACGTCGGGGTTCGGAAGGGAAGTAGTGACGTTTTGAAATGCAGACTTTGATGGAATGCTCTGCGGGCATCATGTTACGTTTGCAGAGCCCCTGATATGCCTAAACAGTAGAAACCCCCCACAAGTGACCCCATTTTGGAAACTAGACCCCCCAAGGAACTTATCTAGATGTGTGGTGAGCACGTTCAACCCCAAAGTGCTTCACAGAAGTTTACAACGCAGAGCCGTGAAAATAAAAAATCATTTTTCTTTTCTCAAAAAAGATGTTTTAGCAAGCAATTTTTTATTTTCACAAGGGTAACAGGAGAATTTGGACCCCAATATTTGTTGCCCAGTTTGTTGTGAATACGCTGATACCCCATATGTGGGGGTAAACCACTGTTTGGGCACACGTCAGGGCTCGGAAGGGAAGTAGTGACATTTGAAATGCAGACTTTGATGGAATGGTCTGCGGGCGTCACATTGCATTTGCAGAGCCCCTGATGTGCCTAAACAGTAGAAACACCCCACAAGTGACCCCATTTTGGAAACTAGACCCCCGAAGGAACTTATCTAGATGTGTGGTGAGCACTTTCAACCCCCAAGTGCTTCACAGAAGTTTATAACGCAGAGCCGTGAAAATAAAAAATAATTGTTCTTTCCTCAAAAATTATGTTTTAGCAAGTAATTTTTTTATTTTTGCAAGGGTAACAGGAGAAATTAGACCCCAACAGTTGTTGCCCAGTTTGTCCTGAGTACGCTGGTACCCCAAATGTGGGGGTAAACCACTGTTTGGGCGCACGTCGGGGCTTGGAAGGGCGGGAGCACCATTTGACTTTTTGAACGCAAGATTGGCTGGAATCAATGGTGGCGCCATGTTGCGTTTGGAGACCCCTGATGTGCCTAAACAGTGGAAACCCCTCAATTCTAACTTCAACACTAACCCCAACACACCCCTAATCCTAATCCCAACTGTAGCCATAACCCTAATCACAACCCTAACCCCAACACACCCCTAACCACAACCCTAACCGCAACACACCCGTAACCCTAATTAAAACCCTAATCCTAACCCTAATCCCAACCGTAACCCTAATCCCAACCCTAACCACAACTGTAACCCCAACACACCCCTAACCCTATCCGTAACCCTAACCACAAGCCTAATCTTAACCCTATTTCAAACCCTAGCCCTAATTCCAACCCTAACTCTAATTCCAACCCTAACCCTAAGGCTATGTGCCCACGTTGCGGATTCGTGTGAGATCTTTCCGCGCGATTTTTGAAAAATCTGCAGGTAAAAGGCACTGCGTTTTACCTGCGGATTTACAGCAGATTTCCAGTGGTTTTTTGTGCGGATTTCACCTGCGGATTCCTATTGAGGAACAGGTGTAAAACGCTGCGGAATCCGCACAAAGAATTGACATGCTGCGGAAAATACAATGCAGCGTTTCTGCACGGAATTTTCCGCACCATGGGCACAGCGGATTTGGTTTTCCTTAGGTGTACATGGTACTGTAAACCTGATGGAAAACTGCTTCGAATTCGCAGCGGCCAATCCGCTGCGGATCCGCGGCCAATCCGCTGCCCATCCGCTGCCAATCCGCTGCGGATCCGCGGCCAATCCGCTGCGGATCCGCTGCAAATCCGCGGCCGATCCGCTGCGGATCCGCGGCCGAACCGCTGCGGATCCGCGGCCGATCCGCTGCCGATCCGCTGCCGATCCGCTGCGGATCCGCGGCCGATCCGCTGCGGATCCGCGGCCGATCCGCTGTGGATCCGCGCCCGATCCGCTGCGGATCCGCGGCCGATCCGCTGCGGATCCGCTGCCGATCCGCTGCGGATCCGCGCCCGATCCGCTGCGGATCCGCGGCCGATCCGCTCTGTGTGCACATGCCATAACCCTACCCCTAACCCTAACCCTACCCGTAACCCTAACCCTACCCCTAACCCTACCCCTAGTTCTAACCCTAGTTCTAACCCTAACCCTAGTGGAAAAAGAAAAAAAAATATTTTCTTTATTTTATTATTGTCCCTACCTATGGGGGTGATAAAGGGGGGGGTTTATTTATTATTTTTTTATTTTGATCGCTGTGTTAGAACCTACCACAGCGATCAAAATGTACCTGCCAGCCGGCTGATTCGGCGGGCGCACTGAGAACGGACCGACAACGGCCAGCGAGGAGACGGACCGACACCGGGAGCCTAGGTAAGTATAAGGGGGGGGAGATCGGGGCACGGGGGGGGCGTCGGAGCACCGGGGGGTGACATAGGAGCAGGGGGGGAGCGGGCAGGAGGACGGGGGAGCGGAGCACAGGACGGAGGGGACCGGACCCCATAACGGAGCACTGGGGGGGCGATCGGTGGGGTAGGGGGGGGGTCACTTCAGCTTTTCCAGCCATGGCCGATGGTATTGCAGCATCGGCCATGGCTGGATTGTAATATTTCACCAGTTTTTTAGGTGAAATATTACAAATCGCTCTGATTGGCAGTTTCACTTTCAACAGCCAATCAGAGCGATCGAAGCCACGGGGGGGTGAAGCCACCCCCCCTGGGCTGAAGTACCACTCCCCCACTCCCTGCAGATCGGGTAAAATAGGAGTTAACCCCTTCACCCGATCTGCAGGGACGCGATCATTCCATGACGCCACATAGGCGTCATGGGTCGGGAAGACATCAAGTGGGTTTACTGGACTGTACCCCATGTCTTCCCATTTCAGCTGTAACTGTCCAAAATACATCTTCACACTCTCTCCTTTTGTCACATCTGTATGTGTCTTAATTATGTGTCCTAGCAAGTCACCTGCTTTTGTGCTCACTAACTCCCTAGGCCTGCCCAGGTGCACTTATACGTCCATCATATTGTCTTTATCTGAAAAATGGGAAAGGTTGGTTCTCAGGGTCAGCCAATTATTTTAGCGTAGCTAGCTAGTCAGAGGGCCTCCAGGGATAATACTCCTGTATCTGTTTTACCCTACCTGATGTGGTTGGTTCTCTGGTGGTGGGGGTGACATGACATGCTGGTCTACAGCTCCTTCCCAAAAGGATTACTGTCAGCCTACTCCTAAAAGTTAATGTCCCCACTATCCACCAACCACAATCCTGTGTCAGCTTCTTATATCACTACATGTGATCTTGTCTGGACAGGATTCAGTGCAATTCTCTTAGGTCGGGTTGCAGCACAGATCATACAAGTATTTCTCCAGTCTGGGTTTGTCTGATCACAGTCCATCTGTCTTATCTGGGTCTCTGGTTATACAAAGGTATGACCGTAGCAGTAATGTGTCAGTCATAGTCGGACTTTTAAACATCAAAACATTCATAATACACCTTACTTTCGTCCTGCTGCACTCTCTCAGACACCATTTATTCACTTGCTATTTTCCTCCTTTGTTGATCCTCAATTTGCTATATCAATCACTCAACTTGAAGCAGGTGAATCTTTTACCAATCTTTCAATTACACTGATAATCAAATAATCACTTACAAATTTCCTTCTAGAACTAGGCACTAGATTTCACTTTCAATTTACAATATTTCTTTGTACTTCAAAACAATATTGTCGCCTTAAACAAAACACAGATCTACCAGCGCATACTACACCAAGAAAATACAGAGAGAGAGAGAGAGAGAGAGCAGCCACATGCTGCCCCCTCCTTTTCAGGGACACAGAGATAAGAAAAATCACAGCATTCCTCTACACAGAGAAAGGAGGAAACAATAGCGCAGCGACTTGACCCCTCCCATCGGGTATTTTAGAAATAAACTTTAACACAGAAACGAAATACAGCAGTTGTCAGACTTAATTTCTTCAAAACCTTCCTCTGATCCCCCCTCTCCATCAACCTCTTTCCATGCTTCGTTCTTTAAGCCTCGCGCAACTCGCAGATGAGCTTGCGCTTGTTCTAACAATCCTTTATCTTTCAATATGCCCCTTTTATTTTCTATGAGATTGCGCCATATAGACGGCTGCAATCTCCCTGACGAGGGCAATCCTACATGCTTGTACAACCTCTCAACATTCTTGGCTGCCTTCTTGCCCTCCCGTGACTCTACTATTGTCTTGACTTCCACAGCATCCTCATTTAACTTGTGGGGCACGGACTTCTTCTGCTTTAAGAGATGCAGCATGACTCACAGAATACTGTGTCCTCCTGCAGTAGGCCACTGACAGCGATATCAACACTGTGTTCTAAAATACGGAGCCTCTCGCTCAACGTATAAGGAAAAGAGCCTCGCACTCAATATTTCCTGTCCCTAACCTGAACAACAGTGATTAACAGACTATCCTGTCATGATATTCTAAACCATTGGAAGGCGGTCTCCTTGTGAGAGCCCTCCACAAAAATTCTGGTGGTCCCGTACGGGGCGTTTTAATTACCTATTTCTGGTGGTCCCGTTTCGGGACGTCTTAATTACCTGTTTCTGGTGGTCCCGTATGGGGCGTCTTAATTACCTGTTTGTACTCAAAATTCTGGTGGTCCCCCACTTGGGATGTCTTAATTACCTGTACAATATCACAGAGGCTGCGTCTCCTATCCCTTTCTCTAGGCCGCCCCACAATCTACAACTTGCTCAATCTTTCACTCCACTTCACTACTAGACAATAGTCACGGGTAGGGTGGTTGAATGGAGTACAATGACCGGCGGAGGAGGTATGGTGTACACAAGGATGCGCAGGATGCGACGTCTCTCAGTTGCTGGTTCAGAACGTGGCACGGGATCGTGCTCAGTCTCACCACTCGACCGGTCACCTCTCGGACCCAAGGAGACCACAGACAAACCAATAACGGCTGAGACACTAGCAAGTGTGACACATACAAAGTATATGATCTCCACTTACCGTGTTTGGAGGGTGATCAGTCCTCAAGGTCAGCCACTATGGGTGTCATCCACGGACATCCAGGCATGGGTCCAGGGGGTCTCGGATCGCTGGCCACGCCCCACATTGGTCGCGCCAAATTGTCGGGGTCATCACGACAATAACCCTCATTCACCAGTCATTCCAAATTAAAGTATGACCCGAGCATCTGGTACCGGGTAAGAATGAGTCAGACAAATAGCTGGTTCAATCTCAGTTGATGCCCGTGCGTCTACTAGTGTCATCAACGATCACAACAACTGCGTTTATTTCCAAATACACAGTACTATATTGTTCTACAAAAAGGAATGCAATAGGCGGGGTTTAAGCAGTATATGTCTAGTATTCAGTCCTTTCTGATTTGTCCTGGTGTCTCCTGACGAATCCTCCTTCACATTCCTGAAGTTTTAATTTCAGAAGAAATGATACTTCTTCCCTCAGAGACGAAAACTAGGGTAAAGGTGAATACTGGCAGCCATTTTAAATACAGTTATATCTGCAAGCATAGGAAAAACTTATTGTTTCACAGTATAAGAATATATAAAAATACAAAAAGGTATAAAAATGTATATTTTCACCCTGACAATACCACTGGGCCAGAGTTGTGGTTCTGTGTCTCTCCCCCCCAAAAAAGGGAGAATAAAATTTGCACACAGTGTATATTCTAGTGTACTGCTAGTGTGTCGTATATATCAGGCAGCCACTGTCTGCCACGTTCATAGTTTACTGTTATACCACTGGGCCAGAGTTGTGGTTCTGTGTCTCCCCCCCAAAAAAAAGGGAGAATAAAATTTGCACACAGTGTATATTCTGCTGTACTGCTAGTGTGTCGTATATATCAGGCAGCCCCTTTCTGCCACGTTCATAGTTTACTGTTATACCACTGGGCCAGAGTTGTGGTTCTGTGTCTCCCCCCCAAAAAAATGGAGATTAAAATTCACACACAGTGTATATTCTGCTGTACTGCTAGTGTGTCGTATATATCAGGCAGCCACTTTCTGCCACGTTCATAGTTTACTGTTATACCACTGGGCCAGAGTTGTGGTTCTGTGTCTCCCCCCCAAAAAAAGGGAGATTAAAATTCACACACAGTGTATATTCTGCTGTACTGCTAGTGTGTCTTATATATCAGGCAGACACTTTCTTCCACGTTCATAGTTTACTGTTATACCACTGGGCCAGAGTTGTGGTTCTGTGTCTCCCCCCCAAAAAAAAGGGAGAATAAAATTTGCACACAGTGTATATTCTGCTGTACTGCTAGTGTGTCGTATATATCAGGCAGCCACTTTCTGCCACGTTCATAGTTTACTGTTATACCACTGGGCCAGAGTTGTGGTTCTGTGTCTCCCCCCAAAAAAAAAGGGAGAATAAAATTTGCACACAGTGTATATTCTGCTGTACTGCTAGTGTGTCGTATATATCAGGCAGCCACTTTCTTCCACGTTCATAGTTTACTGTTATACCACTGGGCCAGAGTTGTGGTTCTGTGTCTCCCCCCCAAAAAAAGGGAGATTAAAATTCACACACAGTGTATATTCTGCTGTACTGCTAGTGTGTCGTATATATCAGGCAGACACTTTCTTCCACATTCATAGTTTACTGTTATACCACTGGGCCAGAGTTGTGGTTCTGTGTCTCTCCCCCAAAAAAAGGGAGATTAAAATTTGCACACAGTGTATATTCTGCTGTACTGCTAGTGTGTCGTATATATCAGGCAGCCACTTTCTGCTACGTTCATAGTTTACTGTTATACCACTGGGCCAGAGTTGTGGTTCTGTGTCTCCCCCCCAAAAAAAAGGGAGAATAAAATTTGCACACAGTGTATATTCTGCTGTACTGCTAGTGTGTCGTATATATCAGGCAGCCACTTTCTGCCACGTTCATAGTTTACTGTTATACCACTGGGCCAGAGTTGTGGTTCTATGTCTCCCCCCCAAAAAAAGGGAGATTAAAATTCGCACACTGTGTATATTCTGCTGTTCTGCTAGTGTGTCGTATATATCAGGCAGACACTTTCTGCCACGTTCATAGTTTACTGTTATACCAGTGGGCCACAGTTGTGGTTCTGTGTCTCCCCCCCCAAAATGAGGAAGTCTGGTGGAAGAGGCCGTGGGCGGGGGTTGTCAGCTGGTACTGATGGTGGTGCTGCATCTGGTGGTAGTGGCAAAAGCACAGTAGCACCTAAGGCTGGAGGTGTTGAGCCTGTGTCATCGTCTGGCTACACAAGGCCTCGAAGGCTCCCTTACCTGGGAGTAGGAAAACAGCTTTTAAAGCCGGAGTAGCAGGAAAAAGTTTTGGCTTTCCTTGCTGACTCAGCCTCTAGCTCTTTGGCCTCCTCTTCCCAAAGTTCAAAATGTCACAGCAGCCAGTCGTCAGTGGATGCTCCCGGTCAGGAACCAGACGTTTCCTTGTGTCCTTCTCCCAAACCAAAAGTGAAGGATGCGTCAGGCGACAGAACAGGTTACTCCATGGAGCTCTTTACACATACCATGCCTGGGTTAGAAAGGGAAATTGTACCCTGCCCATTACAAGAAGAATCGGACATGGAGTGCACTGATGCACAGCCACAGCTAGATTATGATGCTGTTCCATTGAGTCAGATCACTACATTGCCCTCGCAGTTTGCTGAGCCAGAATCTGACCCTGATGAGACTATGGTGCCCTGTCCCGAACGCTATAGCAACTTACACGGTGACACTGAGGAAGGTGCACATGACATCCCAGATTGGCAGCCATTGGGGGAAGAGGGTGGCGCTGCCAGTAGCTCAGAAGCGGAGGAGGGTTATCCACAGCAGCACCAATCTACATCGCAACAGCTGTCATCTGGCAGGCCCGTATCAGGCAAAAAACATTTGACAAAACCAGTTTTAGGACAGCGTGGCCATCCTGTGAAAGTTGCACAGCATGCAATGCCTGAAAAGGAATTCCATAGTAGGAAGAGTGCAGTGTGGCATTTTTTTGACCAAGATCCCAATGATCAGTCAAAAGTAGTGTTGAGCATTCCGATACCGCAAGTATCGGGTATCGGCCGATACTTGCGGGTATCGGAATTCTGATACCGAGATCCGATACTTTTGTGATATCGGGAATCGGTATCGGGATTAATAGCAATGTGTAAAATTAAGAATTAAAATAAAAAAATATTGCTATACTCACCTCTCCGACGCAGCCTGCACCTCACCGAGGGAACCGGCAGCCTTCTTTGCTTAAAATGCGCGCGTTTACTGCCTTCCGTGACGTCACGGCTTCTGATTGGTCGCGTGCCGCCCATGTGACGGCGATGCGACCAATCACAACAAGCCGTGACGTAATTTCAGGTCCTGAATGCCTAATTCTAGGCATTCAGGATTTGAAAATTACGTCACGGCTTGTGATTGGTCGCGTGCCGCCCATGTGACCGCGATGCGACCAATCACAACAAGCCGTGACGTAATTTCAGGTCCTGAATGCCTAATTCTAGGCATTCAGGATTTGAAAATTACGTCACGGCTTGTGATTGGTCGCGTGCCGCCCATGTGACCGCGACGCGACCAATCACAACAAGCCGTGACGTAATTTCAGGTCCTGAATGCCTAATTCTAGGCATTCAGGATTTGAAAATTACGTCACGGCTTGTGATTGGTCGCGTGCCGCCCATGTGACCGCGACGCGACCAATCACAAGCCGTGACGTAATTTTCAAATCCTGAATGCCTAGAATTAGGCATTCAGGACCTGAAATTACGTCACGGCTTGTTGTGCTTGGTCGCGTCGCGGTCACATGGGCGGCACGCGACCAATCACAAGCCGTGACGTAATTTTGTTGTTTCCTCTCCTTCAGACCCTGGGAACCATCAGGGATACCGTCCGATACTTGAGTCCCATTGACTTGTATTGGTATCGGGTATCGGTATCGGATTAGATCCGATACTTTGCCGGTATCGGCCGATACTTTCCGATACCGATGCTTTCAAGTATCGGACGGTATCGCTCAACACTAGTCAAAAGTGATCTGTAAAAAATGCTCAAAGACCTTTAGCAGAGGGAAGATTCTTAACAATTTAAATACAACGTGCATGCGTAGACATTTAAACAGCATGCACTTGCAAGCCTGGACTTACTACCTAACGTCCCGTACCGTTGGTGCACCAGGTCTGAATGAAGGTAGTCAGCACCGCAACATTGCTTCCCTCACTGTAAGCCCACCGGTTAGGACACCAGCAGCAAATGTGGAGGGATCGTCGCTAGGCCAAAGCAGTCAGGGAGTTAGAAGGTTATTGGTAGGAAGCACTGTATGTAGGCCAACATCACCAACTCACTCTCAATCTGCCATGTCCACAACCACCACCACCGCTAGTTCCACCATAGGCAGCTCTCCAGTCCAGCTCACCCTAGAAGAGACTCTTGTTAGGAAACGAAAGTACTCATCCTGTCATCCGCGTTCACAGGGTTTGAACGCCCACATTGCCAGACTTATCTCGTTAGAGATGATGCCCTACCGGTTGGTTGAAAGCGAAGCTTTCAAAGCCCTGATGGCCTACGCAGTACCACGCTATGACCTACCCAGTCGCAACTTCTTTGCGAGAAAAGCCATCCCAGCCCTCCACCAGCATGTCAAAGACCGCATTGTCCATTCACTGAGGCAGTCTGTCAGTGGGAAGGTGCACCTCACAACAGATGCATGGACCAGTAGGCATGGCCAGGGACGTTACGTGTCCATCACGGCGCACTGGGTTAATGTCGTGGAGGCAGGGTCCACAGGGGACAGCAATAGTGGGACAGTTCTGCCTAGTCCACGATCTAGGAAACAGTTGGCTGTAGACGTTCGCCACCCCACCTCCTCCTCCTCCTCCTCCTCCAGAAGCGAAAGCTCATCCACAGAGCGCTGTCGCACGACCACTCCATCCGCAGCTGCCAGTGTTGCACACGAGGTGTCCCATTACGGAACAGCTAGTGGGAAGCGTCAGCAGGCCGTGTTTGAAATGAAGTGTTTGGGCGACAACAGACACATCGCGTAAGTTCTGGCCGAGTTCTTGCAGCAAGAAACTCAGTCATGGCTGGGCAGTGTACATCTTGAGGCAGGCAAGGTAGTCAGTGATAATGGAAGGAATTTTATGGCTGCCATAGCCCTTTCACAACTCAAACACATACCTTGCCTGGCTCACACTTTGAACCTGGTGGTGCAGTGCTTTCTTAAAAATTATCCGGAGTTACCAGCCCTGCTCCTGAAGGTGCGAAGACTTTGCTCGCACATCCGCCGGTCGCCCGTACACTCCAGCTGTATGCTGAACCATCAGCGATCGCTCAATCTTCCACAGCACCGCCTAATTATCGACGTTGCAACAAGGTGGAACTCCACACTGCACATGGTTCAGAAGCTGTGTGAACAGAGGCGTGCTGTCATGTATTTGTGGGAGGATACGCATACACGGGCAGGCAGTTGGATGGCAGACATGGAGTTGTCTGGTGTGCAGTGGTCCAAGCTACAAAACCTCTGTCAAGTCCTTCAGTGTTTCTAGGAATGCACACGGCTGGCAAGTGCAGACGACGCCATCATAAGCATGAGCATCCCACTTATGCGTCTGCTGATGCAAAGTTTGACGCACATCAAGGAGCTGGCGTCTGCAGCCGAGGATGAGGGAATCCTTGATGACAGTCAGCCATTGTCTGGTCAGGGAACTGTCCAGGACAAGGTGGCGGTCGAAGAGGATGAGGAGGAGGATGATGGGGATGACTATGTATGGGAGGAGGATGCTTCTCAGGGGCCACTTGAAACTGGTGGCGTTGCAAGGTCAGGTACAGGTTTCTTGCGGGACACTTGTGATGTGGATTTCCAAGAAAGTGCTCCTCAACCCAGCAGGAACAGTGAATTAACACCAGGAACATTGGCCCACATGGCTGAGTATGCCTTGTGTATTCTAAAAAGGGACCCCCGCATTGTCAAAATGATGACCGATGACGATTACTGGTTGGCCTGCCTCCTGGATCCACGCTATAAAGGGAAAATGCAAAACATCATGCCACATGAGAACCTTGAGCAAATATTGGCTACCAAACAAGCAACTCTTGTAGACCGTTTGGTTCAGGCATTCCCAGCACACAGAGGCGGTGATGGTCCTCACACTTGCCGTAGGGGGCAACATGACAGAGGTGCTAGAGGTGCCGAAATCCGAAGTGGCGTTGGACAGAGGGGTTTTCTGACAAGGTTGTGGAGTGATTTTTCAATGACCGCTGACACAACAGGGACTGCTGCATCTATTCAAAGTGACAGGAGACAGCATTTGTCCAGTATGGTTACAAACTATTTTTCATCCCTTGTCGATGTTCTCCCTCACAGGTCATTCCCCTTTGATTACTGGGCATCTAAACTAGACACCTGGCCCGAATTGGCAGAATATGCATTACAGGAGCTCGCTTGCCCTGCTGCCAGTGTGCTTTCAGAAAGAGTCTTCAGTGCTGCTGGTTCAATACTGACCGAAAAAAGGACACGTCTGGCTACCCAAAATGTAGATGATCTAACCTTCATTAAAATGAACCAATCATGGATTGCCAATTCTTTTGCCCCACCTTCCCCTGCTGACACGTAGCTTGGGTGATAAATGACTCGCTTTTGCCCTCCCATTACTGACTTTGCCAATTCCTCCATTTGCAGCTGCTGAATGTCCACCATAGGCCATTTTTATACCTCCCTAAATGGGCTGACTCCCCCCAGAGGACCGTGGTCACCACTTGGCGCAAGCACCCGTGCAAGTGCCGTTTGCCTGGACAGGTGGGTACACCCACTCTACCTCTACTAAACAAAGCTGAGTTTGAATCTACAGGCTTTCGGCCTCTATCAACAATATGAAACTGCATTTGGCCTGGTTCTTGGTTTGGGCCTAGTAACGTCTGCTGCTGCCTCTTGGTTTCCTCAAAGAAACAAAGCTGAGTTTGAATCTACAGGCTTTTGGCCTCTATCAACAATATGAAACTGCATTTGCCCTGGTTCTTGGTTTGGGCCTAGTGACGTCTGCTGCTGCCTCTTGGTTTCCTCAAAGAAACAAAGCTGAGTTTGAATCTACAGGCTTTCGGCCTCTATCAACAATATGAAACTTCATTTGCCCTGGTTCTTGGTTTGGGCCTAGTGATGTCTGCTGCTGCCTCTTGGTTTCCTCAAAGAAACAAAGCTGAGTTTGAATCTACAGGCTTTCGGCCTCTATCAACAATATGAAACTGCATTTGGCCTGGTTCTTGGTTTGGGCCTAGTAACGTCTGCTGCTGCCTCTTGGTTTCCTCAAAGAAACAAAGCTGAGTTTGAATCTACAGGCTTTTGGCCTCTATCAACAATATGAAACTGCATTTGCCCTGGTTCTTGGTTTGGGCCTAGTGACGTCTGCTGCTGCCTCTTGGTTTCCTCAAAGAAACAAAGCTGAGTTTGAATCTACAGGCTTTCGGCCTCTATCAACAATATGAAACTTCATTTGCCCTGGTTCTTGGTTTGGGCCTAGTGATGTCTGCTGCTGCCTCTTGGTTTCCTCAAAGAAACAAAGCTGAGTTTGAATCTACAGGCTTTCGGCCTCTATCAACAATATGAAACTGCATTTGCCCTGGTTCTTGGTTTGGGCCTAGTGACGTCTGCTGCTGCCTCTTGGTTTCCTCAAAGAAACAAAGCTGAGTTTCAATCTACAGGCTTTCGGCCTGTATTTAGAATTTGAAACTGTATTTGCCCTACTAGTTTGGTTGGGCCCTACTAACAGTGTCTACTGCTGCTTGTTGTTGTCCTCCACAAAGCAATGCTGCCTGTTTACTCCTGTTACCAATTTTTTTCTGCTTTTAGCCTCCTTTTTTATTTTGCGCCTATATCTGTGTTTCCTCCTCATCCTGCCTATTACCCAGCCACTGCTTGATGGGTCTGCTGGTACATTGACCCAGACCACTACATTCCCCTTGCACTCTACACAGCCAGAATCTGACCCTGCTGAAAGTCAGGTCCCCCTTCCCGCATACTATACCACCTTACACGGGGACAAAGCGGAAGGTGCATATGAAAGTGCAGGTTCCTTCATCAGGTGGGGGGGCATACTCGTTGGCGACGTCACTGTCACAGGGCCCGTCATAGTACGCAAAAGTGTCACTGCCGGTGGGAGGCGCCCCCGCCGTCAAACACAACGCCGTACTTTGAGGGGCCCTGTGCCAGTGCCAATGTGAACGAGTGGGCCCCCCTGCTTGCTCTGGATCACAGCACTTGCAAAGTTGAAATACTTACCTCTCCCTGCTCCACCGCCGTGATGTATTCCACATTTCCTGGGCCCAAGAAAAAATTGAGCCTGCCCTCCCCCCCCCACAACTTTAACCAAATGACCCCCAATTTTCAATACCTAACTCTTATTATAAGGTTAATTAAGATTGACAAGCTTAAGTAACAATAATTGATGTTTTTGACATTAAAATGGGCTCTGTAGGTGTTTTCCTGTCCTCCACTCACTGCCGACTTTTATTCCCCATTGACTTGCATTGGGTTTCGTGTTTCAGTCGGCCCCCGACTTTTTGTAATGATCGGCCGATTTCACCCGACCCGACTTTTGACAAAGTCGGGTTTCGCGAAACCCGACTCGATCCTGAAAAAGTAAAAGTCGCTCAACCCTAGTTTTGGGTTTTTGGATAGTGAGGTGATGAGGGTGTTGAAATAGGTATGCTTGGAGAGGTGAAGGGCAGTGTTGTATGTTTTAAGTATAAACTTATAATGGGTGAAATCTTTGGGTAGATTGGATTTTCTCCACAGACGTTCGGTGCACCTGGAGCACCGCTGTAGGAAACGTGTTTGCAGCGTGTACCAGGGTTGTCGCCATCTGTGCCGTGTTGTTCTATGTATAGGAGGTGCAGCATCATCCAGGGCACATTGCAGTGTTTCATTATAATGCTTCAGGGCAGAATCAGGACATGAGAGGGAGGAGATAGGGGCCAATGATGACTTAAAGTTCTATTTGTTTTTGTTTTTGAGCCATACTGAATACATTTCATATGCTTTGAGGATTATTGTGTTGGCAGCCTTGGCCTTTATATCAAGGCATGGCGAGGCAAAACATTCTTTGCAGTTTTTAAATGTTTTTATTTTGTTACTGTGTCCTTTTATAGTGTTGTGTGTGTTTTTTTCAAATAAAGTACATGTTATTTATACTAAATATTTGGGTGTTCCCATTCTTGTAGGCATGGCCTTTTCTTCTTTTTGTTGTTTCAGTGGTCAATATATGCCTATGGAGAACCCCTGCTGTATTGCCTATTGGTGCCCTCCAAGCTTCTTATAATTCTCAATATATAGGAGGCTAGCTCTAAGATCTCTCACAATATTACCTCGTTAGCAATCAATCAAACTAAGATGAGGCAGCAGGACACAATAAATGTAGTGAACAGATAAACAAGTGTCCAGGCCTACATGGATCATAAACCACTTCTAAAAAGTTACTTGACATCACAGCATAAGGGGACAAGCAGAGTAAGGTGAATGAGTTAAATACCATAACATAAGCTTGCTAAGATGGCTAGCAGTGGCTGTATACATGCAGGATTCATTTATAATAGATTGAATGAGTTAAATACCTGTATGAAGAGAATAGAGATGAGTGTTAGATTGTGCCATGGTATAACTGCATTTGTGTCAGAATTGTCA
Source organism: Ranitomeya variabilis (assembly GCF_051348905.1). NCBI lineage: Eukaryota > Metazoa > Chordata > Amphibia > Anura > Dendrobatidae > Ranitomeya > Ranitomeya variabilis. The sequence continues at coordinate 53,516,148 of NC_135236.1, forward strand.
TCCATCGATGAGAGAGATGAAACCAAAGAGGAACGGAAGATGGATTGTGTCTTCTGCCATCTATACACAGTGTTACTTTTGTAGTCTTGAAGATCACATGAGAATTTCTTAGCCTTCCCCTCTTGGACCTCTTTCTCCCAGATGTGAAATAGTTTGTCTAATTCCACTTTGAACTGATCCATGTTCGCAGCGGATAGCTCATCGATGAGTTTATTCTTAGTTGTCTCAATCTTGATCTCAAGACTCTCTAGACTTTTGTTAATCCCAATCAATAGTTCAATGAGCTATCATGAACATATATTACACGTCTCCCGTCTCCTCCCATCTCGTAGGAAAAAAAGAGTCTTCCATGGGAAAAGACGGTCCTGACATGAAGACCCCTTGAGATCATGTTTTTTTAAAAGATAATTCTCAAGTGACGCCTTATTCCACCAAATACATAGGTGCTTCCTGAGTAAGAATGTATAGGAGTTTTTCATCTCTAAAGCAGTCCCACTTTCAATATTGCCACCCGACGACACTTCTCCTTTGAAAATAGACTCCATATTAGAAAGCCAGGATTGATTCAGTGCTTTAATGTCCATGACCAGTTAGCTGGAGAAACCAACAATATATCAAATATGTAACCAAAAAAAGATCGGTCATAAGTAAATTGCAGGCATAAGGAAGGAATTGAAGTACTTACATGTTTTGGATACATGCTTGAATCTATAGAGACACCCAGACACTTCCACTACTTTCTACAATGCCACTTTCATGTCAGCTATCGACTTGGTCTCCTGTTATGATCCGGTGACCTAGGAGCCGCATGAGAGACTTTCTCAGGAGTAAGTGGTATCTGTACTGACCGCGAACTCTAACCTGACACCGCAACTAGAAGTAGCCGTGGGGTGTGCCTGACCCGTCCTAGACACCTCGACACAGCCGGAGGACTAAATACCCCTATAGGTGGAAATGGGAATTCTATCTTGCCTCAGAGCAGAGCCCCAAAGGATAGGCAGCCCACCACAAATATTGACTGTGAGTATAAGAGGAAAGACACACGCAGGCAGAAAAACAGAATTTAGCAAAAGAGGCACTTCTAGCTAAATAGAAAAGGATAGGACAGAATTCTAAGCGGTCAGTATTAAAATCCTAAAAATATCCACAGCAGAAAATACAAATATACTACATCTAACTAAAGACATAGCAAGTATATCTGCAACTCCTGAGAATCCAGCATGACTGAAAAATCCAAACAATGTCTAAGCTGGACAAAAACACAAATGAATTGCACTGAATTACAAGCACACTACATGTGTGCACAGAGACAAAAAAACAGACACTTATCTTAGCTGAATTGGCAGCAGAGCATGAGGAACCAGAGAGAGAAGCAATCCCTCCAAGAACAATGGACAACTGGCACTGACTAATGAATCCAGCAGCCCTAAATACCCCAGTCAGGCCTGCAATCAGCAGGGACACCTGACCAGGATTTCAAGCCAGGGACAGCTGCAATACCACCAACAACCACCGGAGGGAACCCAAGAACAGAATTCACAACAGTCTCCCCTCTCAAGCATAGCAGAGTGCCACAAATTAATAGACAACTCTGGCACAATAACATCACTAAAAAGCTTCAGCAAGTATCCATGGTTATAGAGCAACGTTAGAAGAGAACACATTCACAAGATGACTTCACCGCATTCAAAGAAGCAATACTCACATTAAAATCAGCCCTCACCTCTGCTAAACTGGTCTACTTTACATTTCTCGGATCTTCCTTGTTCTACAACCCCAAACAGTTATTCAACACTTTTAACTTCTTCCTCCGCCCACCACTGCCCCCTCCAACTTACCTAATCTTTTCCAAGGACTTTACCACACACTTCAAAAATAAGATAGCCCAAATAAAGCAAGTCATTATTGTTCGATCACCACAACCCATTTGTATACCAGACTAATGCCCTTACCCCATAACCTCCTTCTCCAACGTCAGCGAAGGAGAACTTACTCATCGCATCTCCAAATCACACCTCACCACTTGTGCACTTGACTTGACCATCCCATACCACCTCCTCCCCAACCTCACCCTCACACTTACCCCATCCCAAGCCCATCTCTTCAATCTATCAGTAACTTCCGGTACCTGCCCATCTGCTTTCAAACATGCCACAATCACACTTATCCTCAAAAAGCCATCCCTCAACCTAACTGCTATGTCGAGCTATTGCCCCATGTCGCTGCTCCTATTCGCTTCCAAACTCCTTTAGCAGCACGTCCATGCAGAACTTTGCTCTCACTTTTCATCCAACTCACTCTTCGACAACCTACAATCTGGCTTCTGTCCCCACCATTCCACTGAAACTGACCTAACAAAAATTACTAACAACTTACAGCCAAAGCTAACTAACAATTCTCTATACTCCTCCTTCAAGACTTGTCCTCTGCTTTCAACAGTTTACCACAGCCTCCTACTATAGATCCTAAAATGCTTGTACATGCCCTAATCATCTCCCTCCTCGACTACTGCAACATCCTCCTCTATGGCCACCTTTTAACACTGTCACCTCTCCAGTCCGTCTTTAACTTTGCTATCAGACTAATTCATGTCTCTCCTCGCTACTCTCTTGCTTCCCTCCTTTGCAAATCCCTCCAAAGACTCCCAATTTCCCAGCATATCCAGTTTAAACTACTAACTTTGACCTACAAAGCCATTGATATCCTTTCTCCTCTGTATATCTCTGAACTAAACTCCAGATATCTTCCCTCACATAATATCCGGTCCTCCCAGGACCTCCTTCTCTCCACCACACTTATTATTTCCTCACCCAATTGCCTTCAAGACTTCTCCCGAATATCCCCCATCCTGTGCCCCAACACGTCCGATTATCCACAACATCTGGATCCTTCAGACAGAACCTGAAAACCCATCTCTTCAAGAAAGTTTACCATCTGCAATGACCACAAGGCCACCTTAACACCATCAGAGCTACTGCAATCCCCAGCCTACTGTCTCCTTCCTCATAATCCTGTAGAATGTAAGCCCGTAAGAGCAGGGTCCTCTTTCCTCTGTACCAATTTACCATTGTTAGTTTGTCTACTGTAAGTGATATTTGTATTTTGGATGTAACCCCTTTTCATGTACAGCATCAATATAACAATGTACAGTAACAATGCAGTGACATGACAAGAATCTGCATAACTAATCATATGCTAAATAGTTACAAGTCAAATTTATATATGAGATAGCCAAGATGATTGTCTATAAAATGATGGTAGTCTCATGTTTGAAGCAGTAACGGATAGTGAGATATGGAGCCTGAAAGTTCAAAACATTGATACCCATTTGCTCATCAGTGTACATCTCTCAGAAAGCAGCGCCACACTCATTTGGTACACTAATTACTGCTCTTTCTCATGATCAACCCACCCTAAAGTATCTCTTGTCAGACAACTTTGTAACCTTCTCACTCAGTTACCAAGTCATGGTTTCTCACCCACCAGAATTAAGTCTCCAGCCATTTTTGATGTAGCAACATTAATCACACTCAACTATCAGCAGTCCTCTGGTGTGGAAATCATCATAGACAGGAATAAGCCTATAGGAGGTTTTATATCCTCACTCTTAGGGCAGATGATCTTCGCCCTATTGTTGGATGCACTCTTTAATCAAAGAATACATTTCTTTTCTCTCTAAGGTGTCACTCCTCAGAATTTCTTCATAATAGGGGTACTCTTGCAGATGGGCTGATGTACTCTAATCTTAGTACAAAACACAACAACTGCAGCATAGGCTGGAGCGCCGTACATGCACCATTTGACCCCTGACAAGTTCCCTGGAGTGGCTCATCAAGTGGCAATAGTTATTCACTTCTATTTGCTACTCTTACTTTCCATTTCTTCTGGAACATTCCCTGAAAAATTTGAGACTTCACAAAGTTGGAATTTGTCCAGGTCCCGCATAAACTCCCTAGAAACAAACATTTCTTGAAGGCTCCACAGGGGTGCCAAATGTCAGACACATTTGAGGGGGCATGGAACTTGGTGTAGGGCGGAAATAGCCTCAATAGATGTGTGGTCATCTATGAAAATTGCTTGTGAATGACTTAACATCCTCCTGCTAAAAACTGTCAAGTAAGACTATGGTGAGGATATTCATATTTCTCAGGTCCTCTTTCTACTTTTTCATGTTGTCAGGCTGCTTGTGTCTGACTTCTCTGTATTCACTCAGAAAGCATGGACATACATGTTTATGCTAAGCTCAGTGTAATAATTTTCAATGCTGTGTATTTGGCTCTTCAGACCTCAATAATGTCACTCAGCGGTATCATGATTGGGCATTTTAGACCAGGGTCGCTTCTCTCATACAACATATTGGCTCAAACATCATTTATCACTTCCATAGCACATCTGACACTTCACTAAATATGTCACACATTTGTCGCAGCATATACAGATAACACATGTCATGAACCCTCACAATGATATGATATACAACAGCAAATATTAGCAGTAACATGACATTTGCCAAGTAATATGACAATTTAGGTAACCAGGTAGTATCTCCACCACAGCTAGGTCAATGGTGACCCAACATTAACACAGTAATAGACAGGTCTGAACTTAGGTAACCATGTAGTATCTCCACCACAACTAGATCAATGGTGACCCAACTTTAACACAGTCATAGGCAGGTCTGAACTTAGGTAACCATGTAGTATCTCCACCACAACTAGATCAATGGTGACCCAACTTTAACACAGTTGTAGACAGGTCTGAACTTGGGTAACCGTGTAGTATCTCCACCACAACTAGATCAATGGTGACCCAACATTAACACAGTCGTAGACGGGTCTGAACTTAGGTAACCAGATAGTATCTCCTCCACAACTAGGTCAATGGTGACCCAACATTAACACAGTCGTAGACAGGTCTGAACGTAGATAACCAGGTAGTGTCTCCACCACAACTAAGTTATTGGTAACCCAATATTAACACTCCTATACAGGTCTGAACAACTAAATGTGTAACAGTGGGATGGCAATAGTACATAACATTTATAAAATGATGGCAGATGAATTTTCAGTTTCAGAGTGAGAAACTTTACAAAGTGATATACATCTGTTTAGTGCTGGCCTTCTAAAAATGCAATTTGTGGGACCAGAGAAGGAAATCAGGGTGTTGACATCTTTTTGTCATCTTTAGTAAGTGGCAGTTACATAAATTGTCTTTCACTCTGAAGATCTCAGCACGTCCATACACCATGGGGATTTTCACAAAATGATATTATTTTATAATTATTATTATTAGACATTTTTATAGTGCCATTTTTTCCATGGCGCTTTACATGTGAAAAGGGGCAAATATAGACAAGTGCAATAAACATGAGCAAAAACAAGGCACACACAAGTACAGAAGGAGAGAGGACCCTGCCCGTGAGGGCTCATAGCCTACAGGGGATGGGTGAGGATACACTAGGAGAGGGTAAAGCTAGTTGTGCGGCGGTTCAGCAGAATGAGAATCACTACAGGCTGTAGGCTTGTGAGAAGAGGTGAGTCGTCAGGTTCTTTTTGAAAGTTTCCATAGTAGGCGAGAGTCTGATGTGTTGGGGTAGAGAGTTCCAGAGTATAGGGGAAGCACGGGAGAAATCTTGTATGGGGTTGTGGGAAGAAGAGATGAGAGGGGAGTAGAGGAGGAGATCTTGAAAAGATCAAAGGTTGCATGTAGGTAAGAGGCCATGTCGCATATGTATGGAGGAGGCAGGTTGTGGATGGCTTTTTACATCATAGTTAGGGTTTTGAACTGGAGCCTGTGGAAAATAGGAAGCCAGTGAAAGGCTTGGCATAGGGGAGAGGCTGGAGAATAGTTGGAAGACAGGTGGATTAGTTGGGCAACAGAGTGTAGGATGGATTAGAGTGGTGCCAGAGTGCTAGAGGGGAGGCCAGAGAGTAGGAGGTTGCAGTAGTCATGGCTGGAGATGATAAGGGCATGCACTAGTGTTTTTTTTAGCTTTTTGGTCAAGGAATGCGCGGATCCAGGAAATGTTTTCGAGTTTGAGATGGCAGGAGGAGGCAAGGGCTTGGCTATTTGGCTTGAAGGAGAGGGCAGAGTCGAGGATGACCCCGAGGCACCGAGCATGCGGGACTGGGAAAAGTGAGTAGTCATTGACATTGATGGATAGGTTTGGTGGACGGGTACAGTGAGAAGGGGGAAAGATGATGAATTCTGTTTTGTATATGTTCAGTTTTAGAATGCGAGCAGAAAAGAAAGCTGAAATAGCAGACATACATTGTGGGATTTTGGTCAGTAAGGAAGTGAGGTCAGGTAAAGATAGGTAGATCTGCGTGTCATCGGCGTAGAGATGATAATGCAAACAGTGGGATTCTATGATCTGTCCCAGGCCAAAGGTGTAGATGGTAAGAGTAGGGGTTCTAGAACTGAGCCTTGGGGAACACCGACAGACAGGGGGCAAGGGGCGGATGTGGTGTGAGAGAGGGAGACACTGAATTTCCGGTCTTTTAAATATGACGAGATCTAGGATAGGGCCAAGTCTGTGATGCCAAGAGATGAGAGAATCTGTAGCAGGAGGGAATGGTCCACAGTGTCGAAGACAGAAGAAAGGTAGGTCCAGGAGAAGGAGGACAGAGTAGTGTCGCTTGCTTTTGGCGGTTAGTAGGTCGTTGGTGACTTTAGTTAGAACAGTTTCAGTTGAGTGATGTGAATTGAAAATGTTGAAAAGCTGTTTAGGGTTGTGAGACAGATAGGATATGAGGGATGAGAAGTAAGTTTGTTTTGCGGCAGTGAACATGGACTTGAAGCTGGCGAGGGACTGCTTGTATGAGATGAAGTGCTCAGTAGAGTGGGATCTCTTCCATCTCCACTCAGCGACCCTGGAAGCCCATCTCAGTTCTTTGGTCAGGCTGATCAGCCAGGGCTGCCTGTTGAGTGTACTAGTTTTGCTATGCCTGAGAGGGGCGGCCAAATAAAGTGTTGCTGTTATTGTGGTGTTATAAAAAGTATCAGCAGCATCTGTGTCATGAAGGGAAGCTATCTCTGTAAGAGGGAGAAGAGACTCAGAGAGCGATTGTAAATTGAGGAGTTTGAGATTTCTGCGAGGGTGATTGAGTTTGTGGAGTAGGTGACGTCTGGGCCAGAGACGTAGATGTGAGCGTCATCAGCATAAAGGTGGTACTGGAATCCATGGGACTTTATGAGTTGTCCCAGGCCAAGTGTATAGATTGAGAAGAGTACGGGTCCTAGAACAGAGCCTTGGGGACTCCAACAGAGAGAGGGTGGGATGAGGAGGTAGTGTGAGAGTGGGAGATGCTGAATGTGCGGTTGGAAAGGTATGAGGAGATCCAGGATAGGGTGAGGTATTTGATGCCAAAGGAGGAGAGGATCTGTAGTAGAAGGCAGTGGTCAACTGTGTCGAAAGCAGAGGACAGGTCTAGAAGGAGGAGTACAGAGTATTGTCCGTTAACTTTGGCGGTAAGTAGGTCGTTAGTGATTTTGGTCAGGGCTGTCTCAGTTGAGTGATGGGGGCGGAAACCAGATTGTAGATTGTCAAAGAGCAAGTTAAATGAGAGGTGGGAGGAAAGTTCAGCGTAGACGTGCTGCTCCAGGAGTTTGGAAGCGAATGGGAGTAGCGATATTGGGCGATAGCTGGACATAGCTGTTGGATCGAGGGTTGGCTTTTTAAGGATAGGCGTGATTGTGGCATGTTTGAAAGCAGAAGGGAAGGTGCCAGAAGTTAGTGATAGGTTGAAGAGGTGGGTTAGGGATGGGATAAGTGTGGTGGTGAGGTTGGGGAGGAGGTGGGATGGGATGGGGTCGAGCGCACAGGTGGTGAGGTGCGATTTGGAGAGGAGACAATTAAGTTCCCCTTCAGTGATGTTGGATAGGGATGTTATGGGGTTTGGGCATTGGTCTGGTATACAAAGGGGTTGTGGTGGTTGAACAATGAAGACAACGGGGATGACAGCAGGGATGAGGGTGTTTGGAGGGGGCAGTGGGGGGGGGAGGGAGTTAAAGGTTTTGAATAACTGTTTCATATGAAATTATGTGCATGTTAATTGGTTATTTATGGTGCTGTAGAAACGCAAAAGAGGGAAAACCATGTAAGTAATATCAAGAGAGTGATACGCATTAGATAGAAATGGGCTAGAAAAATCTCTTGTCAATCAGATGAACCATTGTTCTTTGACAGCTGAAAATACATCTCACACTGCATTGGCATTTTTTTTTTTTTCAGACAGTGATGCAGCCAGTGCTAATCATATATTTTAAAAAATCCAACTTTTTCGACCAGCATTTTGAATTAAAGCTAAACTTAATTGGTCTGTCATTAGACGAAATGAATGATCATTTGTTCCACCAAACTAACTGAAGAATGTTCGTTATGGTTCAAAATCACAAACTTCCGATGATTTTAATATAATGTGTATGGGCTCCAATAGATGTTGGCAAGACTAGGGTGATACATACATACCTCTACATTGCCAACATCAATATTGGTACCTGGGTGATTACAATAATAAAAATGAAATGTGCATCCTCCTTTACTTCACTATACTGTGTAAATTTGTAGAATTTTCTGCCCACAATGTATAATTTGGTTAATTTTGTAACATATTTCCATGATTTCTTTACTAAACATTTTCCCTTTTATACCCTTTCCAGAAATTTATCCATGTTCTACTGACAAGATGAATTTCCGAATCCCCTTATGGAAATTCTGCGTTGCACTTTGTCTGGTTCTCATATCTTTAAGTGGATATGTATTATACTATGAAAGAAAAATAGAACTTTTCACCAAGTGGTTTCAAGAATCTGTAAAATTACAGGAGAGAAAGAAACCTGTGAATAATTTGACTTACCCGGCGTTCCAGCACCCCTTGGCTCCTCCGTACCCGTTTCCATACAAGTTCCTCATTAACCAGCCGGACAAGTGCAAGAATCGGAAGCCTTTCCTTGTTATAATGATCTTGGGACTATGCTATGACTCAGAGTCTAGACACACAATCCGAGAAACATGGGGTAATGAAAGTCTTTATGATGTTGAGGTGGTCAGGATTTTTCTGGTGGGTCGATCTCATTTTTTTTCAGCACGAATCCAGGATTTGTTAGTGGAGGAAAGTGAGATCTTTGGGGACATCATACAACAAGACTTCATGGACACGTATTACAATTTGACTTTGAAAACCTTAATGGGTATGGAGTGGGTGACCAAATTCTGTCCTTCTGCCAGCTATGTCATTAAGTTAGACAACGACATGTTTCTTAACATAGACAACTTGGTCCATCAGCTTCTTAATCCAGATTTACCCGTTCGTCAAAATTACTTTACAGGAACTATTGTTGCCAACACTGGACCCTTAAGGAGCAAGGCTTATAAGTGGTATGTACCTGAAGAAGTCTATCCAAATGACACTTATCCACCCTATTGCGCTGGTCCTGGATATGTCTTTTCAGTTGATATGGCAAAAAAAATCTATGATGTGGCCCAAGAAATAAGGGTCATCCCCATGGAGGATGCTTTTATGGGAATTTGCTTATATGAGCTCCATATCCCACCCACTGAACCCCCTAAAGATAAATTTAATGGTTACAGGCTTGATTATGATCGTTGTAAATTCAAGAAAGTTATCACAGTGCACCATTATGCGGGAAGTGAGCTGCGTTCTATATGGGCAGACTTTCAAGCTAATAAATCCCTGAATTGTTAGGGCTCATTCAGACCATTTTTTAGGTACAAATGCTATTGTGTTTTTCATGATGCAAATGTTCCACTTAAAATCACGAGGACTTGTCCGATAACGGTCCGAGTGTTGATTAAAATTGGCAATGTACCATAAGTCTATATTTCCATGAAAAAATTGAGCAGCACTCGTATATGTTTTTCAATGACCACTATATAGAGAAAGACAGAGGAACTTGTTTGTTTGTTTCTCATCCATGAAAAACTGATGAAACTGGGACCAAACTCTGATGGTAAATATTAATACACTGACCAAACTCTGATGACACACATTAAAAAAGATTGATGACATTTGGACCAAATTTTTCATATAAAGCCAATAAAACATTTTTTTTTTAGGGAAAATTTGATTAAGGGTGTGTGCACACGTTAAGTGTTTGGTGCAGAAATTTCGCACCATTTCTGCATCTCTTGGCAGGAAAAACGCAGCAGCAAAAACATGCTTTTTTTTTTTTTGGGTGCGTTTTACTTGTGTTTTTAGTGCAGATTTTTCCTCATTCATTAGTGTGGGCGAAATCTGCAGAAAAAACGCTGAAAGACTTGACATGCTGCAGATTTAATTCTGCACCAAATCTGCAAGTCACAAGTAAGCAAAGTGTTTATGATACTTTATGATTCTCATTCACTTTGCTTGGCACTGGGAAACCCTTCAGGTTTTTGACAAATCTGGACTGAAAAAATGCAGCAAAAAGTCATCATGTGCAACAGTTAGACCAGTTCACCAGAGTACCGGATGATCCTCTTGTGGGCCATGGTTCTCACGAAATAATGGATGACTACGAGAACAAGGCAACAAACGTCCAGGAGAAGACTACAACCTTATTTGGTGCTGACTTAATGCCAATTACTTGCTAGAATTGTGTAATAATGTGCTGAATAATGTTATCACACAGTATATGGTCGGTATATGACGTACCTTTGGTGATAAAAACATTTTAAAATAATATTAATTTTGACTTCTTTGTATTGCTTTCCAAACATAATTTATAACAAGAAATGTGACCTTAGTTAAAGTGAATATTCTCTGGAGAAGTTTGGGAGGTGGATGATGATTTCCATTTGGGTGCATCCAATACTTTCACGCCCAGTGGCTGCTTTAAAAGTTCCGAAGTCGACCAAATCTAATTGGTGGATTCCAGAACTTCCAAAAACTCTCATTTTAACAGGAGAGGACCAGCCATAAATTGCAATATGGAGCCTTCCAAGTCTAAGCTTAGCTGCAGCAAAAGAGCTTCATCACTTTATATATTCCAGTCTACATCAGGCGAGCTTTTGAGAAGACAGGTCAATACTTAGTGTACAATGGTGCCAGTTCTTTAGATCTCTGCTCACTTACCTTCAGTTCCTCAATATGGCAGTCTAAGCAGTCTTGTACCTGCAACAGTGAGCTTTCGGCTGAGGCTCCGGGGCGCTGTACATTGTGTAGTGTTGTCACATCTTCCCAATGCTCCATCTCTGGCTGAATCGACCAATAATATGTCCAATTTTCTTTCTTGGACTTTGACTTAATGTCCTGGAGAATTGTATGGTGCAATATCTCCTGTTACCTGTCTTGTCCCAGGCCGGGGTTTACTTTCTGTCTTCCCTTCTCCAGTCTGGTCATGGCGGGGTTAACCTTTCCGGCCTCTCTTTGATTTTTGGGTGGCTATTTATTGGTGCTGTTGCTGGCAGCCTTTGTCAGCAATAGTTTTGGTCCTCGGCTTCAGCAGCTGACCCGTTATTCCCTAGTGATCCTTTTGCCTCTGACTTCCTGTATTTGTGTCTGACCATTCTCTATCCCTGACTTTGCACTCTTTTGGTGATTTCCCTATAGTGTATGACTCGGCTTGAACTTTGAACCCCGCCTTCTGTTTCCCATTTTTGATACTACGCTCTCTGACCGGCTTTTGACTTACTGGCTCGTAATCTGATTTCACCTCCCATCTCTTGTTTTGGATACTGCATTCCTTGTCTGACTTTGCCTCTCTGGCTAGTACCCTGACTCCGCTTTCTGTTTCCTGTCTCTGGCACCATGCTCTCGCCTGTTAACGACCCGGTTAGGTTGACTTCTCTCCATCCATCTCGTTGTGGCTCCTATCTCGGCACCTCTACTCCTCTGGAGGTGAGCTACAGTTATCCTCCAGTGGTTGCCGGTGGTACTGCACCTTAGGTAACATGACATTACCCTTTATGAAAATGCAAAATTTGGGACTAAAATAACATTTTTGTGATGAAAATGTGATTTCATTATTTTCACGGCTCAACGTTATAAACTTCTGTGAAGCACCTAGGGGTCCAAGGTGCTCACCACGCATCTAAATACATTCCTAGAGAGGACTAGTTTCCAAAATGAGGTCACTTGTGGGGGTTTCCACTCTTTAGGAACATCAGGGGCTCTCTAAATGGGACATGAAGTCTGCCAATTATTACAGAAAATTTTACATTCAAAAAGTCAAATGACGCTCCTTCCCTTCTGAGCCCTGCCGTGCACCCGAATAGTAGTTTTCTTCCTCATATTGGAATAACCCCAAGAAAAACAGAAAAGACCGACCATAAAGTCCAAACTATGTAGCAAAATTAATATCATATAATTTTTATTAAGTAACAGATTTAAAAACAATGAGATAAAAAAAATCATACATATAGTAATTATAAGTACATAAAACCAATGTCTATATATTATTAAAGGGATGCTAACAAATCCAGTTAATATCACAGTAAATTATACAATTGTGGATTACACTAAGGTTTATATGTGGTTTATAAAAATATACTGATATATATAATGCATATATATTTAAAGTGCTAAACAAATATCAAAAATATATATATTCAAAAACAGTGTAATATCTAATACTAAAATTGTAAAGTGCATTTGCAAAAATTGCCAACTGGACTAATATAAATAAAAATATATACCATATTCAAAGTGCAATAGTGCAAACAACCAGACAACCACCAGAGGTCAGTGTCTCCACAAACATAATTATATGACCAGGACAACAATGTAGCTGTAAGATAACGTATTTAAATTCTGACCTCCAAGCAAAGAGGTTACCATAAGGTAGAGTAAAACTTACAGAGCAAAGTACTGTGTGCCTGGTCTCCTGGAATGGCGCCCTACACCCGAAGTGCGTTTCGGTACATTGCCTTCGTCAAAAAAAAAATTGGTTTCAAAATTGTACTGATGTAAAGTAGACATGTGGGAAATGTTACTTATTAAGCATTTTGTGTGACATATTTCTGTGATTTAAGGGAATGAAAATTCAAAATTGGAAAGTTGAGAATTTTTTTAAATTTTCGCCAAATTTCCGTTTTTTCCACAAATAAACTCAAGTCATTCCAAAGACATTTTACCCCTATCATGAAGTACAATATATCACGAGAAAACAATGTGAGAATCACCGAGATCCATTGAAGCGTTCCAGAGTTATTACCGCATAAAAGGACAGTGGTCAGAATTGTAAAAATTGGCACAGTCGTTAACGGGCAAACCACCCTCAGGGGTAAAGGGGTGGTTCTATAACTAATAAATGAGTGCAGTATATATTAAGGGATGATACTATAATTAATAAGGATGGTTCATTTGCAAAACAAGCATATTACTCTCATCATCTCTCTACAAGTCGTACAGTGTAGATGCAGAATAAATATTTACATCCAATATCTTACTGGTGACATCTCATCTGACTAGATGGTGGCCCGATTCTAACGCATCGGGGATTCTAGAATATGTTTGTAGTTTATTTATGAAGATTTTAGAATAATACAATGAATACACAGAATTCGGCTGGCCGGGCGCGACTAATTAGCGAAGAGTGGTTCAAATCCCGTGCCAATTCACAGCCGGAGTGCGCCTGTCACTGATTGTTCGCGGCTGGCCACGTAGTATATATCACAGCCACGTAGTATATAGCACAGCCATGTAGTATATAGCAGCCAACATAGCATATAACACAGCCACGTAGTATATAACACAGCTCACGTACTATATAACAGCCAACGCAGTATATAACACAGCCCATGTAGTGTATAACACAGCCCACGTAGTGTATAACACAGGCACGTAGTATATAACACAGCCCACGTAGTATATTGCATAGCCACGTAGTATGTAGCACAGCCCACGTAGTGTACTGCATAGCCCACGTAGTATACTGCACAGCCCACGTAGTATATAGCACAACCACGTAGTATATAGCACAGCCACGTAGTATATTGCACAGCCACATAGTATATTACACAGCCACGTAGTATATTACACAGCCCACATAGTATATAGCACAGCGCCGTAATATATAACAGCCCATACAGTATATAACACAGTCCAGGTAGTGTATAACACAGCCCACGTAGTGTATAACACAGCCACATAGTATATAACACAGCCCACTCAGTATATTGCACAGCCACGTAGTATGTAGCACAGCCCACGTAGTATATTGAACAGCCCAAGTAGTATATTGCACAGCCACATAGTATATTGCACAGCCATGTAGCATATTGCACAGCCACGTAGTATATTGCACAGCCACATAGTACATTGCCCAGCCACATAGTATATTGCACAGCCCACGTAGTATATTGCACAGCCACGTAGTATATAGCACAGCCATGTAGTATATTACACAGCCCACGTAGTATATAGCACAGCGACGTAGTATATAACAGCCCATATAGTATATAACACAGTCCACGTAGTGTATAACACAGCCCACATAGTGTATAACACAGCCACGTAGTATATAACACAGCCCACTCAGTATATTGCACAGCCACGTAGTATGTAGCACAGCCCACGTAGTATATTGAACAGCCCAAGTAGTATATTGCACAGCCACATAGTATATTGCACAGCCATGTAGCATATTGCACAGCTACGTAGTATATTGCACAGCCACGTAGTATATTGCACAGCCACGTAGTATATAGCACAGCCCACGTAGAATATTGCACAGCCCACGTAGTATATTGCACAGCCACGTAGTATATAGCACAGCCACGTAGTATATTGCACAGCCAATGTACTATATAACACAGCCCACGCAGTATATAACACTGCCCACGTAGTATATAACACAGCCCACACAGTATATAACACTACCCACATAGTACATAACACAGCCCACACAGTATATAGCAATGTGGGAACCATATCCCTGTTAAAAAAAGAATTAAAATAAAAAATAGTTATATACTCTCCCTCCAACGGCCCCCGGATGCATCCCAGGCCTTTCCTGCTCCTCGCGCGCCGCTCCGGTCCCAAGCGGCAATAACACGTGATGATGTAGCTATCTCGCGAGACCGGTACGTCATCTCCGGTCATTGCCGCAATGCATTATTGCGACCGGAGCGGCGCGTGAGGAGCGGGAAAGGCCTGGGCTGGATCCGGGGGCCGTCGGAGGGTGAGTATATAATGATTTTTTTATTTTTTATTATTTTTAACATTATATGTTTTTACTATTGATGCTGCATAGACAGCATCAATAGTAAAAAGTTGGTCACACAGAGGGTTAATGGCAGCGTTAACGGACTGCCTTACACCGCGTTATGCCGCGACCAATCAGCGATGCGGGATTTCCGTGACAGACAGACACACAGAAAGACAGACAGAAAGATGGAAGTGACCCTTAGTTTTCTTTTGCTGTATTTTCATCATCTGGTCAGATCTTGTGTTGGCATCTTTGAGCCTCGACTCTTTCTGCACTGATCACCGCAGCCCTGAAAATAACAAGGTCACATACATTGTATGTACATTTGCCTCCTGAAGAAAATATAATACATGGAATATGGAATACAAATATTCAACCCAGGAGTAATACACTATTAGCCACAAACTATTTAAAAATTATAAGTCAACAATGTGTTCCCATACATATAATTAGATACTTTTCTTCAATTCAATGAAAATAAATTAATTAGCCGCTGTAACTCTACCCCAAAGATTATAACAAATCTCTGTCCTGCGGTATAATGCAGTCCATTAAAGCTGCTATTAACCCTGTGTGACCAACTTTTTACTATTGATTCTGCCTATGCAGCATCAATAGTAAAAAGATCTAATGTTAAAAATAAGAGAAAAAAAATCATTATATACTCAGCTCCCGGCGCCTTTCCCGCTTATCGCGATGTTCCGGGCCTTGCATTGCGGTCTCGCGAGATGATGACGCAGCTGTCTCGCGAGAGCGCTAATTCATCTGGGTAATTTTGCAATGCATCGCTGGGAACGGAAGCTGGTGGCTGCATCGTGCCCATAGGGACAGCTTCGCTGGACGCCGGAGGGTGAGTATATAACTAATTTTTATTTTCATTATTTTTTTTAACAGGGATATGGTGCCCACAGCGCTATATAGTACTTGGGCTGCGTTATATACTGCGAGGCTGCTATATACTATGTGGGCAGTGTTATATACTGTGTGGCCTGTGTTATATACTGCGTGGGCAATTTTATATACTATGTGGGCAATGTTAAATACTACGTGGGCTGTGTTATATACTGCGTGCGCAGTGTTATATACTACGTGGGCAGTGTTATATACTACATGGGCAGTGTTATATACTACGTGGCAGTGTTATATATTACGTGGGCTGTGCTATATACTGCGTGGGCTGTGTTATATACTACGCGGGCAGTGTTATATACTATGTGGGCTGTGTTATATACTATGTGGGCAGTGTTATATACTACGTGGGCAGTGTTATATACTGCGTGGATACTATATATTACGTGGGCTGTGTTATATACTATGTGGCAGTGTTATATAATACGTGGGCAGTGTTGTATACAACGTGGCAGTGTTATATACTACGTGGGCAGTGTTATATTCTGTGTGGCCTGTGTTATATACTGCGTGGCTGTCTGTGTTATATACTACGTGGGCAGTGCTATATACTATGTGCGCAGTGTTATATACTACGTGCGCAGTGTTATATACTATGTGGGCTGTGCTATATACTATGTGAGCAGTGTTATGTACTATGTGGGCAGTGTTATATACTACGTGGGCAGTGTTATATACTGCGTGTCCTGTGTTATATACTGCGTGTCTGTCTGTGTTATATACTATGTGGGCAGTGTTATATACTGCGTGGCCTGTGTTATATACTACGTGGCAGTGTTATATACTATATGGGCTGTGTTATATACTACGTGGCTAATATATACCGTATTTTCCGGGAAATATAAGACGACTGGGCGTATAAGACGACCCCCCAACTTTTCCAGTTAAAATATGAAATCTTCTTAAAAGTCGGGGGTCTTCTTATATGCCGTATGTTGTCTTATTGGGCCGGTGACTAATGTGCCTTTTGGGGTGGGGAGTGGTCCCGATGATGAAGAGGGGGCGTCTCACAGGAAAGTGTGAGTGGAGTAGCCCCCTATTATCTCATTGCGGCAGCGTGGGGGTCTCTGTGCTGGGGAGCGGCGGCTCCTCATTGCGGTAGCATAGGGTTTCTGTGCTGGTAGCGGCAGCTCCTCTTCGTGCCGTGGGGCGGTGCATCTTCTTGCAGCGTCGGGACTCCTCCGGCATCTCCTCAAGACCCGGAGGCACCGGCAGCTCCATTGCTGCGATGCGGTGGCCTCTGGGAAAATGGCCGCTGGGGGCGGCGCATGCTCAGATTCAGATCTCGTCTCCCGAGATCTCGGGACGAGATCTGAATCTGAGCATGTGCCGCCCCCAGCGGCCATTTTCCCGGAGGCCACCGCATCGCAACAATGGAGCTGCCGGTGCCTCCGGGCCTTGAGGAGATGCCGGAGGAGCTCCGACGCTGCAAGAAGATGCACCACGCAATGAGGTAACGGGGCTACTCCACTCACACTTTCCTGTGAGACGCCCCCTCTCTTCGTCATCGGGACCACTCCCCCCCACCCACCATATGCACATTTGTCTGTACCCGGCATATAAGACGACCCCCGACTTTTAAGAAGATTTTGAGGGGTTAAAAAGTCATCTTATACGCCGGAAAATACGGTACTACATGGGCAGTGTTATATAATGTGTGCCCTGTGTTATATACTGCGTGGGCAGTTTTATATACTACGTGGGCAATGTTATATACTACGTGGGCTGTAGTATATACTGCGTGGATGCTATATATTACGTAGTCTGTGTTATATACTATGTGCGCAGTGTTATATACTATGTGGGCAGTGTTATATACTATGTGAGCAGTGTTATGTACTATGTGGGCTGTGCTATATACTGCGTGGGCTGTGTTATATACTACCTGGGCAGTGTTATATACTATGTGGGCTGTGTTATATACTACGTGGGCAGTGTTATATACTACGTGGGCAGTGTTATATACTGCGTGGATGCTATATATTACGTGGGATGTGTTATATACTACGTGGCAGTGTTATATACTTTGTGGGCTGTGTTATATACTACATGGCAGTATTATATACTAAGTGGGCAGTGTTTTATACTATGTGGGCTGTGTTATATACTAGGTGGGCAGTGTTATATACTATGTGGGCTGTGTTATATACTACATGGGCAGTGTTATATACTATGTGGGCAGTGTTATATACTACTTGCGCAGTGTTATATACTGCGTGGCCTGTGTTATATACTGCGTGGCTGTCTGTGTTAAACTACGTGGGCAGTGTTATATACTATGTGCGCAGTGTTATATACTATGTGCTCAGTGTTATATACTACGTGGGCTGTGTTATATACTACATGGGCAGTGTTATATACTACATGGGCAGTGTTATATACTACGTGGGCTGTGTTATATACTACGTGGCTGTGTTATATACTACGTGGTTCCTATATACGTCTCTGTTACGTGGTCTCTGCTATATGCTATGTGGCTGCTATATATATATATATATATACATACATACATATTATAGAATACCCGATGCGTTAGAATTGGGCCACCATCTAGTGTTTTGTTATAAGCATGTTTATTTCCTTTGTGTGTATTGGAACAACACCAAAAAACTGAGGAAAAAAGGCAAATTGGACATAATTTCACACAATACTCTAAAATTAGGCTGGATAAAAACGATCTCAAAATTACAAGTCCATCTCCAGAGGTCTTGATGCTCCTTTGTTCATGATGCGCAACATAATCAAGAAGTTTACAACCCAAAGCACTGTAGCTAATCTCCCTGGATGTGGATGGTAGAGAAAAATTGATTACAGTTTGCAATGTAGGATAGTCCGAATGGTATATAAGCAGCCCGAATCAAGTTCCAAATAAATTCAAGCCGTCCTGCAGGCTCATGCATCAGTGTCAGTGTGAACTATCCATCAACATTTGGCTGAAATGAACTGCTATGGCAGGAGACCTAGGAGGGCCCCACTGCTGACACAGAGACATAAAAAGCTAGACTGCAGTTTGCTAAAATATATGTGAGAAAGCCAAAATTCTTCTGGAAACAAGTCTGGTGGACAGATGAAACGAAGATAGAGATTTTTGGTAAAGCACATCATTCTACTGCTTACCAAAAATGGAATTAAAAAAGAATATAGTACCAAGAGTCAACTATGATGGAGGCTGAAAGATGTTTTGGGGTTGTTTTCCTGCATCTGGCACTAGGTGCCTTGACTGTGTGCAAGGCATCATGAAATCTGAAGATTATCAAAGGATTTTGGGTTGCAATGGAGTGCCCAGTCATAGAAAGTTGGGTTTTGAGTCCTAGGTCATGGGTCTTTCAGGCGGATAATGACCTCAAACATACTTCAAGAATCACTCAGAAATGGATGGAAACAAAGCGCTGGAGAATTCTGAAGTAGCCAGCAATGATACTGGATTTAAATCTCATTGAACACTTGTGGTGAGATTTTAAAATTGCTGTTGGGAGAAGGCACTGTTCAAATTTGAGAGACCTGGAGCATTTTGCAAAAGGAAAGTGGTTCAAAATTCCAGTGGAGAGGAGTAAGAAGCTTGTTAATGATTATAGGAAGCAACTGATTGCAATTATTTATTCCAAAGGATGTGCAACCAAATGTTAAGTTGAGTGTGCCTACAATTTTGTCCTATCCATTTTCTGGGTTTTGTGTGAAATTCTGTCCAATTTGCCCTTTTTTTCTATTTTTTTGTGTAGTTTCAAAACACACAAAGGAAATAAACATGTTGCTTTTATCCTAAGTAGTGATGTGCGAATGTTCTTGCTACTACTTGGTACTCGCCCGAGTATCACTGTGTTCGGTGTACTCAGCGTGCACCGAGTATTTCCGGAATTATTCGGCGGGAGTTGGGTCTCCGCCCTGCAATTCAGTGTCATGTCGGACGCTATTCACACTAGGGCGTCCGACAGACAGTGGTAATTCCGCATTCGTCCACTATACGCTCAGTGGCGCCTACTAGATTTTATCTAGGTTGTCTGGGGTTAATTTAGCTGGTACTCGGGTTGGAGGCTGGGTCTCGCCCACTGCCTTTAAATAGTTCTGCTGGACTTTGGGCGTCGCCGATTATAGCTTGTACCTCGTGCCTAGTGATTCCGGTCTGGAGTGGTGGTCTTGGAGTAGAAATATCGTATCTGGTGGTGTATTATCCTTTGTCATATTTCTCCTTCCTATATTTGTATTTGTTTTGCCCTGTCCACTTTATAGTGTTTTCCTGTGTGTCTGCGGCGTGGTGCGTTTTTAGTTTTCCCTGTCTGTGCTTTCTGTTGAGGTTGGTGTGTGGTCTAATCACTGGGTGGCGGGTGGAGGTTTCAGCATAGCACTGAAACAGGAGTCAGGGTCAGGCCCGGTGGCCCAGACAAGCACACCATTAGTGTAAATTCTGGGAGAGGGACAGACAGGGTTTTCCCTAGTCTGAGGGATATTAACCAGCCTTAGTCTACCCAGAACCCCCGTGACATTATAATCGTCCCTAAAATTTTGTATTCCAAGGATCCCATTACTTCCATAACCCGCCAGTTAGAGGCGCTGTCCTTACAGGTCACTGAGTTGAAGGGGGCGGTTCAGCAACAGGGTCTAGTAGTATCTAATGTGCAAGCTGAAACTGCAGGTAGAGTTGCAGAGCCAAAGATTCCTTTACCTGAGAGGTTTGCTGGGGAACGCAGTAAATTTGTTGTTTTTCGTGAAGCTTGCAAACTATTTTTTTGTATGCGCCCGATTTCCTCAGGTAATGAGGCTGAGCGTGTGGGCCTGGTATTGTCCTTACTGAACGGAGACCCCCAAGCTTGGCCATTTTCTTTACCATCTGGTTCAGCTGCATTTAACTCAGTGGAGAGTTTGTTTTCTGCTCTTGGGCTCATTTATGATGATCCTGACAGAATGGCTCTAGCAGAATCTAAAATTTGCGCTCTCCGCCAAGGGGAGCGAATGCCGGAGGATTACAGTTCTGAATTTCGCCGCTGGGCGGTGGACACATAATGGAATGACCCCGCACTGCGGACTCAGTTTTTTCATGGAGTTTCGAGAAGGGTTAAACAAGCCCTCCTGATGTATGAGATTCCTGCTTCTCTAGAGTCTGCTATGAGACTTGTTGTCCGCATTGATTGCCGTTTGCGTCAGGGGGTGCAAGAGACGCTGCCTATAGGGGAGGGCGTAGGTGCACGTGAGGTTGCTGCAGGTGAGCCCACGGAGCCTATGCAAATCGCAGGGGTGTCACATCATTGAGCCCCCTCGCTCAGGAAGCAGGCAGCCTGTTTTTGCTGTGGTAAAAATGGGCATTATGTAAATGCTTGTCCTCTGTTATCTAAGAAAAGCACAACGGCGGAAAACTACTACGCTCAGAGGGTGTGGAAGAGGCTAATCTGAGCTTATGCATATCTTCCATTGTGGTCTCTCAATGTATGCTTCCTGCCAAAGTTATGGTCGCTGGCAGAGAGCTGCCAATCACTGTTTTTGTGAATAGTGGTTTGGCCACTAATCTCATTGATGAGGAGTTTGCGCGCACGGCCGGGTTCACAGTCGAAAAACTGCCTCATCCTATCTGCTCCTCTCCCACAGGGGGAGATTACTGAGTTTGTGGCAGAGGTGAAACTCCATATTGGGGTCCTAGATTTCGAGCAGGTTACATGTAGGGTACTCAGTAATCTTCCTGCACAAATGGTTTTGGTTTTCCATGGTTATCTATGCACAACCCGGTGATTGACTGGAAAACTCAGGACATAATCCAGTGGAGCGGATTTTGCCAGGGGAATTGCCTGGCCACATGTGTGTCCGCTGTGACTCCTAGCATTCCTGAGTCACTGCTGGATTTCGCGGATGTGTTCTCAGAGAAGGGTTGCTCAGAATTGCCACCACATCGCCGCTATGACTGTACTATTAGGTTTAAACCAGGGGCCAAATTGCCGAAAGCAAGGATGTTTAACATCTCTGGTCCTGAGAGGCAAGCTTTAAAAGACTACATTGCTGAGAGTTTGAGCAAAGGGCACATCAGGCCTTCGTCCTCGCCTGTGGCAGTGGGGTTCTTCCTCGTTAAGAAGAAAGATGGCGGACTACGCCCGGGAGTTAAACCAGATTATGGTTCGTGATCCATACCCTATGCCACTGATACCTGACTTGTTCAACAGGTGTTTGGTGCTAAGTAGTTCTCCAAGCTTGACCTCAGGGGGGCGTACAACCTAATAAGAGTCTGTCAAGGTGATGAGTGGAAGACGGCTTTTAATACTCCTGAGAGTCATTTTGAAAATTTGGTGATGCCATTTGGGTTGACAAACGCGCCTGCAGTATTTCAACATTTCATAAATGATGTGTTCTCGCATGTCCTGGGGAAATTCGTTACTGTGTACCTAGATGACATTCTCATTTATTCATGCGACCGTGATACTCATTTAGAGCATGTGAGGCAGGTGATACAGCTACTCAGAGAGAATAAGCTCTATGCAAAACTTGAGAAATGTGTATTTTCGGTTCAGGAGTTGCCTTTCTTGGGTTATATTGTGTCTGCTTCAGGATTTAAAATGGACGCCGCTAAGGTGCAAGCGGTGCTGCGTTGGGAACAGCCTGATAACCTAAAAGCGCTTCAGCGGTTCCTTGGGTTTTCTAACTGTTATAGAAAGTTTATCAAAGATTTTTCTACCATTGCTAAACCGCTTACTGACATGACGATAAAGGGTACCAATTTCTCCGCCTGGTCTGAGGCTGCTGTGTGTGCATTCGAATTTCTGAAGAACAGTTTTGCTTCGGCCCCCATTCTGGTGCAACCGGACGTATCAAAACCATTTACCGTGGAAGTCGATGCATCTGAGGTTGGAGTGGGGGCGGTGCTGTTACAAGGCTCATCCTTGGGCGAGTTGCGTCCATGCGCCTACTTTTCCAAGAACAGGTCGCCCGCCGAATATAACTACGATATCGGCAACAGGGAGTTGTTGGCTATCAAGTTGTCTTTTGAGGAATGGCGACACTTCTTGGAGGGGTCGGTCCACCAGGTTACAGTTATCACCGACTATAAAAAATCTGCTTTATTTAGAGTCAGCCAAGCGTCTATCCCCCAGGCAGGCTCGCTGGGCGTTGTTTTTCACGCGATTCAACTTTTTTGTTACTTACCGACCAGGGTCTAAGAACACTAAGGCAGATGCTTTAACCAGGTGTTTTCCGGGGGGAGAACCTCGGGAAGATCCGGTACCCATCCTCCAAAAGGGTATAGTGGTCTCGGCTCTCAAGACAGAGGTTGAGGCTGAGATTGCCGAGGCTCAGAAGGAGGTACCACCAGAGCTTCCCATTAACAAATCATTTGTACCTCTCCATCTTCGCCTAAAGGTGTTGGGTGAGCATCATGATACTGTTCTGGCTGGCCATCCAGGGGTTAGGGGTACCTTGGAGTTGGTGTCGCGTTGGTTTTGGTGGCCCAAAATCCGACAGGACATGGTCTCGTACGTATCAGCATGTACCACGTGTGCTAGGGCTAAGACGCCTCGCTCCCATCCTGCTGGCACATTACATCCTCTAGGGGTACCAAGTAGGCCATGGACGGAGATCTCCATGGATTTTATTACAGACCTGCCCTCCTCAGCTGGGAACACGGTCATCTTGGTGGTTGTTGATCGGTTCTCAAAGATGTCGCACTTTGTGTCCTTGCCTTGCCTTCGTTGCCTAACGCGTAGACTCTGGCTCAGGTATTTGTGCAGGAGGTGGTCAGACTTCACGGGGTTCCGTCTGACATCATGTCTGATAGAGGTACTCAGTTTGTGGCAAAATTTTTGCTCACGGCTGGGGATCAAGTTATCGCATTCTTTGGCGTTTCATCCTCAGTCAAATGGTCAGACCGAGCGTATGAACCAGAATTTGGAGCAGTATTTACGCTTTTTTGTTTCTGACAATCAGGAGGAGTGGTCAAAGTTCCTTCCGTTGGCGGAGTTTGCCATAAATAATCACCGCCAGGAATCGTCTGGGAAGTCCCCGTTCTTTTGTTTTTACGGGCATCATCCTCAATTTTGTACTCTGCATCAGGGGGGCTCTGCTGGTGTCCCGGAGGAGGACCAGTTAGGAGCACAACTGTCATCTGTCTGGAGGAGAGTGAAACAGCGCTTGCTGAGTGTGGGTGCTAGGTACAAACGTGTGGCTGACAGTAGACCGGTGCCAGGTCCGGACCTGAGTGTGGGTGACTGGGTGTGGTTGTCCACAAAAAATATAAAACTCAAAATACCATCCCTGAAATTAGGTCCGAGGTTTATTGGTCCATTTAGGGTCGCCGCCATCATTAACCCGGTAGCCTACCGATTGGAGCTTCCTACGGTTTATAAGATACACAATGTGTTCCACAGATCGTTATTAAAAAAGGTGGTGGGTTCCGTGGACGCGACACTGACGCCATCTCCAGTTTTGGTGGATGGCAATTTGGAATTTGAAGTCTCCAAGGTGGTTGACTCTCATGTAGTGCGCCGCACATTACAGTACCTGGTACACTGGCGTGGTTATGGGCCGGAGGAGAGGTCTTGGGTACCAGCCTCGGACATTCATGCGGACCGGCTGGTCAGTATGTTTCATCGCCACCATCCGGACAAGCCGGGTCCTGTAAGTCGTGAGGGCCCTGGGGTCCCTCGTAGAAGGCGGGGTACTGTCATGCTGGACGCTATTCACACTAGGGCATCTGACAGACAGCGGTAATTCCGCATTCGTCCACTATACACTCAGTGGCGCCTACTAGATTTTATCTAGGTTGTCCGGGGTTAATTTAGCTGGTACTCGGGTTGGAGGCTGGGTCACGCCCACTGCCTTTAAATAGTTCTGCTGGACTTTGGGCGTCGCCGATTATAGCTTGTGCCTCATGCCTAGTGATTCCGGTCTGGAGTGGTGGTCTTGGAGTAGAAATATCGTATTATCCTTTGTCATATTTCTGCTTCCTATATTTGTATTTGTTTTGCTCTGTGCACGTTATAGTGTTTTCCTGTGTGTCTGCGGCATGGTGCGTTTTTAATTTTCCCTGTCTATGCTTTCTGTTGAGGTTGGTGTGTGGTCTAATCACTGGGTGGCGGGTGGAGGTTTCAGCATAGGGCTGAAACAGGAGTCAGGGTCAGGCCCGGTGGCCCAGACAAGCACAACATTAGTGTAAATTCTGGGAGAGGGAAGGACAGGGTTTTCCCTAGTCTGAGGGATATCGCAGGAGCCCGGGTAACCAGCCTTAGTCTACCCAGTACCCCCATGACATTCAGGCCCTCTTTAGAGTGCCAATGACAATGCAGGGATTGGCTGCCATGCACTGTAATGCCACAGCCATCTTTGTTGTGGTATTACAGTGATTGGCTGGCCGCACAGCATAATCAGGTCTATAAGAGACCTGGCACCGCATTCTGCTCCAGACTTAGGTAGTGGAGCGCCCCCATGGGGCCGTGGGGTATTCGGTACCGGGGCCTGCGGTTCACAGGGGGTCCGTGGCCCTGGAACGTCCGTGTAAAAGGGAAAGTTCTTTAAGGGGAATGTTCGTGACACCACTTGTGGTATTCGGTCAGTGTGACCAACGCTGCTTTAAGGAGTCCGCTGGGGTGATGTTATGGCAGCTAGATGGTATAACTTCCCACAGGTGAAGTATATCCCCAGGGCTTCCCGGTGTATAGATGGTGAATGATGAATGGTGCAGTGAAGAACGAGGACACAGGATTGCATTCTCTTTACCTTTACTGAAGATTTCAGCATCCACATTCCAGGGCACCAGATCACAGGGCAGGCAGAGTCTGGCCTGTTTGGAGTCAAGTCCAGAGTCCCATTGTCCAGGTGAAAATCAGTAGCCTTCCCTTGCACTGCGGTGGTGTAGTCCCTTACTGCTTATAGCTTCACAAAAGGGTCTCACAGATGTGTTGTTCCTCTCTCTCTGTCCCCCGTAGTCGGATAGGATAACACCCGTATGACTGGTGGCTTGAGGCTGTTTATAGGGACTCTAGCATGCCCCTGCCTCTGAGGGGGGCCTGTTGTGAAATTGGATTTTGGGCTCCCCCGGTGGCCACTGGTGGAATTGAACTGGTGTGCATCATCCCCTCTGTTCACCTGTTTCCATCAGGATGTGGGAGTCGCTATTTAACCTTGCTCCTCTGTCACTTCCATGCCGGTCAACATTGTAATCAGAAGCCTTTCTGTGCATGTTCCTGCTGCTAGACAACTCCCAGTTAAGTTGGACTTTAGTCCTCGTTTGTTTTTGCATTTTGTTCCAATTCACAGCTGTAGTTTCGTTTCTGTGTCTGGAAAGCTCTTGTGATCTGAAATTGCCACTCTGATGTTATGAGTTAATACTAGAGTCTTAAAGTAATTTCAGGATGGTATTTTGATAGGGTTTTCAGCTGACCATGAAAGTGCCCTTTCTGTCTTCCTGCTATCTAGTAAGCGGACCTCAATTTTGCTAAACCTATTTTCATACTACGTTTGTCATTTCATCTAAAATCACCGCCAATATATGTGGGGGCCTCTGTCTGCCTATCGGGGAAATTTCTCTAGAGGTGAGCCAGGACTATATTTTCCTCTGCCAGGATTAGTTAGTCCTCCGGCCGGCGCTGGGCGTCTAGGGATAAAAAACGTAGGCAACGCTACCCGGCTACTGTTAGTTGTGCGGCAGGTTTAGTTCATGGTCAGTTTAGTTTCCATCCTTCCAAGAGCTAGTACTTATGTTTGCTGGGCTATGTTCTCTTGCCATTGAGAACCATAACAGTTTGACCGGCCCAAAAGGGTTAAATTAATTGACAGAGAAAGGAGAGAAAAGAGAAGTCTGCTGAAGATTTTTTTTTTTTTTTTTTTTTTTTTTCCCCTTCCCTTCAGTTCTGAGTGTGCTTGTAATTGAATCTCTTGCAAGTCTGCCTATATTGCAGCCTTTCTCTCTCTCTCTCTCCTTCTAATCCTGGAATGGCTCTGTGTTCACCTGTTTAAAATGGATATTCAGAGTTTAGCTGCAGGTTTGAATAATCTCACCACGAAAGTTCAAAATTTACAAGATTTTGTTGTTCATGTTCCTATATCTGAACCTAGAATTCCTTTGCCTGAATTTTTCTCGGGGAATAGATCTTGCTTTCAAAATTTCAAAAATAATTGCAAGTTGTTTTTGTCCCTGAAATCTCGCTCTGCTGGAGATCCTGCTCAGCAGGTCAGGATTGTGATTTCCTTGCTCCGGGGCGACCCTCAGGATTGGGCTTTTGCATTGGCTCCAGGGGATCCTGCGTTGCTCAATGTGGATGCGTTTTTTTTGGCCTTGGGGTTGCTTTATGAGGAACCTCAGTTAGAGCTTCAGGCGGAAAAGGCCTTGATGTCCCTATCTCAGGGGCAAGACGAAGCTGAAATATACTGCCAGAAATTCCGTAAATGGGCTGTGCTTACTCAGTGGAATGAGTGCGCCCTGGCGGCGAATTTCAGAGAGGGTCTCTCTGATGCCATTAAGGATGTTATGGTGGGGTTCCCTGTGCCTGCGGGTCTGAATGAGTCCATGACAATGGCTATCCAGATCGATAGGCGTCTGCGGGAGCGCAAACCTGTGCACCATTTGGCGGTGTCTACTGAGAAGACGCCAGAGAATATGCAATGTGATAGAATTCTGTCCAGAAGTGAACGGCAGAATTTAAGACGAAAAAATGGGTTGTGCTTCTATTGCGGTGATTCAACTCATGTTATATCAGCATGCTCTAAGCGTACTAAGAAGCTTGATAAGTCTGTTTCAATTGGCACTTTACAGTCTAAGTTTATTCTATCTGTGACCCTGATTTGTTCTTTATCATCTATTACCGCGGATGCCTATGTCGACTCTGGCGCCACTTTGAGTCTTATGGATTGGTCCTTTGCCAAACGCTGTGGGTATGATTTGGAGCCTCTTGAAACTCCTATACCCCTGAAGGGGATTGACTCCACCCCATTGGCTAGTAATAAACCACAATACTGGACACAAGTAACTATGCGGATTATTCCGGATCATCAGGAGATTATTCGCTTTCTTGTGCTGTATAACCTACATGATGTGTTGGTGCTTGGATTGCCATGGCTGCAATCTCATAACCCAGTCCTTGACTGGAAAGCTATGTCTGTGTTAAGCTGGGGATGTAAGGGGACGCATGGGGACGTACCTGTGGTTTCCATTTCATCATCTATTCCCTCTGAGATTCCTGAATTCTTGACTGAATATCGTGACGTTTTTGAAGAACCTAAGCTTGGTTCATTACCTCCGCACCGGGAGTGTGATTGTGCCATAGATTTGATTCCGGGTAGTAAATACCCTAAGGGTCGTTTATTTAATCTGTCTGTGCCTGAACATGCTGCTATGCGAGAATATATAAAGGAGTCCTTGGAAAAGGGACATATTCGTCCTTCGTCATCTCCCTTAGGAGCCGGTTTTTTCTTTGTGGCTAAGAAAGATGGCTCTTTGAGACCGTGTATTGATTATCGGCTTTTGAATAAAATCACGGTTAAATATCAATATCCGTTGCCACTGCTGACTGATTTGTTTGCTCGCATAAAGGGGGCCAAGTGGTTCTCTAAGATAGATCTCCGTGGGGCGTATAATTTGGTGCGAATTAAGCAGGGGGATGAGTGGAAGACCGCATTTAATACGCCCGAGGGCCACTTTGAGTATTTGGTGATGCCTTTTGGTCTTTCAAATGCCCCTTCAGTCTTTCAGTCCTTTATGCATGACATTTTCCGTGATTATTTGGATAAATTTATGATTGTGTATCTGGATGATATTTTGATTTTTTCGGATGACTGGGACTCTCATGTCCAGCAGGTCAGGAGGGTTTTTCAGGTTTTGCGGTCTAATTCCTTGTGTGTGAAGGGTTCTAAGTGCGTTTTTGGGGTTCAAAGGATTTCCTTTTTGGGATATATTTTTTCCCCCTCTTCCATCGAGATGGATCCTGTCAAGGTTCAGGCTATTTGTGATTGGACGCAACCCTCTTCTCTTAAGAGTCTTCAGAAATTTTTGGGCTTTGCTAACTTTTATCGTCGATTTATTGCTGGTTTTTCTGATGTTGTTAAACCATTGACTGATTTGACTAAGAAGGGTGCTGATGTTGCTGATTGGTCCCCTGCTGCTGTGGAGGCCTTTCGGGAGCTTAAGCGCCGCTTTTCTTCCGCCCCTGTGTTGCGTCAGCCTGATGTTGCTCTTCTTTTTCAGGTTGAGGTCGACGCTTCTGAAATCGGAGCTGGGGCAGTTTTGTCGCAGAGAAGTTCCGATTGTTCCGTGATGAGACCTTGTGCCTTTTTCTCGCGTAAATTTTCGCCCGCCGAGCGGAATTATGATGTTGGGAATCGGGAGCTTTTGGCCATGAAGTGGGCTTTTGAGGAGTGGCGTCATTGGCTTGAGGGGGCTAGACATCAGGTGGTGGTATTGACTGACCACAAAAATCTAATTTATCTTGAGTCCGCCAGACGCCTGAATCCTAGACAGGCGCGCTGGTCGTTGTTTTTCTCTCGGTTTAATTTTGTGGTGTCCTACCTGCCGGGTTCTAAGAATGTTAAGGCGGATGCCCTTTCTAGGAGTTTTGAGCCTGACTCCCCTGGTAACTCTGAACCTAAAAGAAAAAATCCAGCTCACCATAGTTGTAGTCCCTGGAGGCTCGGAGCACGGAAACACTGTGTCAAGGCGTGAGGAATGCAGGAAATAGAAAAAAAATCCAGCTCGACGAGGTGGTGAAAAAGCAAAGTCTTGGTACTTTATTCACTTCATATCAAAAAATAGAGGATAAAACAACAGCACAATATAATTAAAAACACTATCTACGCGTTTCTGGTGACATAGCACCCTTAATCATGACTAAGGGTGCTATGTCACCAGAAACGCGTAGATAGTGTTTTTAATTATATTGTGCTGTTGTTTTATCCTCTATTTTTTGATATGAAGTGAATAAAGTACCAAGACTTTGCTTTTTCACCACCTCGTCGAGCTGGATTTTTTTCTATTTCCTAACTCTGAACCTACAGGTATCCTTAAGGATGGAGTGATATTGTCTGCCGTTTCTCCAGACCTGCGGCGGGCCTTGCAGGAGTTTCAGGCGGATAGACCTGATCGTTGCCCACCTGGTAGACTGTTTGTTCCTGATGATTGGACCAGTAAAGTCATTTCTGAGGTTCATTCTTCTGCGTTGACAGGTCATCCTGGAATCTTTGGTACCAGGGATTTGGTGGCAAGGTCCTTCTGGTGGCCTTCCCTGTCTCGAGATGTGCGAGGCTTTGTGCAGTCTTGTGACGTTTGTGCTCGGGCCAAGCCTTGTTGTTCTCGGGCTAGTGGATTGTTGTTGCCCTTGCCTATCCCGAAGAGGCCCTGGACGTACATCTCGATGGATTTTATTTCGGATCTTCCTGTTTCTCAGAAGATGTCTGTCATCTGGGTGGTGTGTGACCGTTTCTCTAAGATGGTCCATTTGGTTCCCCTGCCTAAGTTGCCTTCTTCTTCTGAGTTGGTTCCTCTGTTTTTTCAAAATGTGGTCCGTTTGCATGGTATTCCGGAGAATATCGTTTCTGACAGAGGAACCCAATTCGTGTCTAGATTTTGGCGAGCATTCTGTGCTAGGATGGGCATAGATTTGTCTTTCTCGTCTGCTTTCCATCCTCAGACTAATGGCCAGACCGAGCGGACGAATCAGACCTTGGAGACATATTTGAGGTGTTTTGTGTCTGCAGATCAGGATGATTGGGTTGCTTTTTTGCCTTTAGCGGAGTTTGCCCTCAATAATCGGGCCAGCTCTGCCACCTTGGTGTCTCCTTTTTTCTGTAATTCGGGGTTTCATCCTCGATTTTCTTCTGGTCAGGTGGAATCTTCGGATTGTCCTGGAGTGGATGCTGTGGTGGAGAGGTTGCATCAGATTTGGGGGCAGGTAGTGGACAATTTGAAGTTGTCCCAGGAGAAGACTCAGCTTTTTGCCAACCGCCGGCGTCGGGTTGGTCCTCAGCTTTGTGTTGGGGACTTGGTGTGGTTGTCTTCTCGTTTTGTCCCTATGAGGGTTTCTTCTCCTAAGTTTAAGCCTCGGTTCATCGGCCCGTACAAGATATTGGAGATTCTTAACCCTGTGTCCTTCCGTTTGGACCTCCCTGCATCTTTTTCTATTCATAATGTTTTTCATCGGTCATTGTTGCGCAGGTATGAGGTACCGGTTGTGCCTTCCGTTGAGCCTCCTGCTCCGGTGTTGGTTGAGGGCGAGTTGGAGTACGTTGTGGAAAAAATCTTGGACTCCCGTGTTTCCAGACGGAAACTCCAGTATCTGGTCAAATGGAAGGGATACGGTCAGGAGGATAATTCTTGGGTGACTGCCTCTGATGTTCATGCCTCCGATCTGGTCCGTGCCTTTCATAGGGCTCATCCTGATCGCCCTGGTGGTTCTGGTGAGGGTTCGGTGCCCCCTCCTTGAGGGGGGGGTACTGTTGTGAAATTGGATTTTGGGCTCCCCCGGTGGCCACTGGTGGAATTGAACTGGTGTGCATCATCCCCTCTGTTCACCTGTTTCCATCAGGATGTGGGAGTCGCTATTTAACCTTGCTCCTCTGTCACTTCCATGCCGGTCAACATTGTAATCAGAAGCCTTTCTGTGCATGTTCCTGCTGCTAGACAACTCCCAGTTAAGTTGGACTTTAGTCCTCGTTTGTTTTTGAATTTTGTTCCAGTTCACAGCTGTAGTTTCGTTTCTGTGTCTGGAAAGCTCTTGTGATCTGAAATTGCCACTCTGATGTTATGAGTTAATACTAGAGTCTTAAAGTAATTTCAGGATGGTATTTTGATAGGGTTTTCAGCTGACCATGAAAGTGCCCTTTCTGTCTTCCTGCTATCTAGTAAGCGGACCTCAATTTTGCTAAACCTATTTTCATACTACGTTTGTCATTTCATCTAAAATCACCGCCAATATATGTGGGGGCCTCTGTCTGCCTATCGGGGAAATTTCTCTAGAGGTGAGCCAGGACTATATTTTCCTCTGCCAGGATTAGTTAGTCCTCCGGCCGGCGCTGGGCGTCTAGGGATAAAAAACGTAGGCAACGCTACCCGGCTACTGTTAGTTGTGCGGCAGGTTTAGTTCATGGTCAGTTTAGTTTCCATCCTTCCAAGAGCTAGTACTTATGTTTGCTGGGCTATGTTCTCTTGCCATTGAGAACCATAACAGGGGCCTCCGTGCCTCCTGGGCGTAGGTATGGACAGGTAACCTGCAATTACTGTAGCTGTCCTGCTGGTCTCTGAAGTAAAGCTTAAAGGGCCGGTGGCAGTCTTGGGCCACTCGCCAGCACTGACTCCCCCTCCATCCGCCGACTCACCCCCCCGCCGCCGACTCACCCCTCCGCCAGCACAGCCACAATCAACTATACTGAAGCGATGGCCGGGGGACCACCACGGTGCAGGAAGACTACTGTACACAAGATGAGGTACAAACAACAAAGGGTACATTTATTGGAAGGCAAGGAATGAAGGGAATGAGGAAAATGCAAACAGGTATTCAATGGCAAAAGACAATTTACAAGAGTTATGAACTTTAACTTTTCTGTAAAACAGCACAGTGCTACAACTATTGCAGACTCAAAATATGTCTAACAAGCAAATGTAAACAATAAACGAGTGATGATGCTACTCTATGTATAACCTCCCTGGCCTTTACTAAGCAGGTCACACGGCTCCCGTGTACTGACTATTGAAGCCTACACTAGGCCCTAACAGGTGCACCAACAGGAACAAACTCACGGTGATGTTGGAGAATCGGCTCCAGTCCCAGGGGGGCCCCCAGCAGTCTAATATGGTGGTGCGCATGGCTTTCTGTCAGCTCTGTGAAGCGTGGTCTTCTCCTAGCTTCTGGATCCTAGGGATGCTCCTGGAAACTGTAAATCCCTTTTTCTGTATCTTCGTGGCTCTCTTGCAGCTATATCAGGACACAGTTCTTCTCTCTTTCAGCTATCAGCACAAAAAGTCCTCTCTGCACCAGCCTCAGCTCACACACGCTGCTCCAGCTCCACACCTGCACTCTGCACAGACTAGTTCTTTGCAACGATTATTGCAGGGGAGAAGCAGAATATTCCATCATGCCAGACAAGGGGGTGCAGCCTCTTAAAGTGACAGCGTGTTCCTTACTGTCCATAACAGCACCGCCCTCTTACATGCCTCCCTTCTTAATGATGGTCGTCCGAGGCCATCACAGCATCAGGGTCAAAGTGTAATGGAGGGGGCAACAAAGGTGTAAAAACAGACAGAGCACACTGTTCTACATATCGGACTGGTGGAACCCCTGCATTAGACCTCTGGGATCTCCGAAGCTCTTGGCTGTCAGGCAAGGCTTGACTATCTTCCAGAGGACCACTTGTTGCAGGAGACATTGCGAGCTCTTCCATGGGATTACAGTCTCTGTGCGGCTGAGGACCCCCTACTGTGTCAGGGACGGTCCACCACTCATTATTGATTTCACCATCAGGCATGACAGATTCAGGAAGTGGAGTAGCGCCTTCAGGCGACAAGAGTGTAGAAGAGACCTCAGACCGGCAAGGCCACAGCATATTTCTGTGAAGTACTCTAGGGGAGGATGCCCCAGTCTCAATCTGTACCTTGTAGACAGGGCCGTTAGCATACACTCGCTCGATAACTTTGTACGGCTGTACATCCCGTCTCTCACTTAGTTTTCCCTTGGGGCGTTTCTCTCTGACTAATACTCGGTCTCCAGGTTGGAGCGGTAACTCTTGAGTCAGTTTGCGGCCCGTATGTTCTTTTTCTTGCAGCTGCTGACCCGCCAACTGCCGTATCATTTGCAATCGTTGCCGATGCTCTTTCACCCATGAAGTTACAGTTTGCTCCATCAGCTCCTCTGGCTGTTCCAAATTCAGCTCAATGATCTCTCGTCCAGCTCTTCCAAACAACAGTAGATAGGGAGTATAACCCGTGGTGGAGTGGACCCGATTGTTGTAGGTCCAGACTAGGGTTGAGCGAAACGGATCGTTCATTTTCATAAGTCGCCGACTTTTGGCAAACTCGGCGTCTCATGAAACCCGACCCGATCCCTGTGTGGGGTCGGCCATGCGGTACGCGACTTTCGCGCCAAAGTCACGTTTCAATGACGCTAAAAGCGCCATTTCTCAGCCAATGAAGGTGGACGCAGAGTGTGGGCAGCGTGATGACATAGATCTCAGTCCCCACCATCTTAGAGAAGGGCATTGCAGTGATTGGCTTGCTTTCTGCCGCGTCACAGGGGCTATAAAGGGGCGTTCCCGCCGACCGCCATCTTACTGCTGCTGATCTGAGCGTAGGGAGAGGTGCCGCTTCATCAGAAGCAGGGATAGACAGTGTTAGGCAGGGTACATTCACCCCCAAACCGCTTGTGCTGTAGCGATTTCCACTGTCCAACACCACCTTTTGTTTGCAGGGACAGTGGAAGCTACATTTTTTTTCCCTCAGCGCTGTAGCTCATTGGGCTGCCCTAGAAGGCTCCCTGATAGCTGCGTTGCTGTGTGTGTACGCCGCTGTGCAAACCAACTGCTTTTTTCAAAGCACAAATCCAGTTTTTCCTTCCTTTCTGCACAGCTATCTTGTTTGTTTGTCCACACTTTTGTGTGCAGCAGTCCTTTTTATAGCTGCCTGCCATACTTTTCTGAGATTACTGCAGGGAGACAAAGATTGGCAAGTCTGCCTCTGTGCCAGTGCTGTGTGTGGCATCTGTCTCTCATTGTGTGCCACCGAAAACCAGTGTATAATACTGGTCCTTTATTTTTTTTTATTTTTTTTTGTTCCTTAAAAAAAATAATAATTAAATAGTGGGAGATAAAGATTGGCAAGTCTGCCTCTGTGCCATTGCTGTGTGTGGCATCTGTCTCTCATTGTGTGCCACCGAAAACCAGTGTGTAATATTGGGCCATATTTATTTTTTGGTAAATTCTCCCTGTAAAAAAAAAAATTAATAGTGGGAGATAAAGATTGGCAAGTCTGCCTCTGTGCCAGTCCTGTGTGTGGCATCTGTCTCCCCTTGTGTGCCACCGAAAACCAGTGTGTAATACTGGGCCTTTTTTTTTTTTTTGGTAAATTCTCCCTGTAAAAAAAAAAAATTAATAGTGGGAGATAAAGATTGGCAAGTCTGCCTCTGTGCCAGTCCTGTGTGTGGCATCTGTCTCTCCTTGTGTGCCACCGAAAACCAGTGTGTAATACTGGGCCTTTTTTTTTTTTTTTGTAAATTCTCCCTGTAAAAAAAAAAATTAATAGTGGGAGATAAAGATTGGCAAGTCTGCCTCTGTGCCAGTCCTGTGTGTGGCATCTGTCTCTCCTTGTGTGCCACCGAAAACCAGTGTGTAATATTGGGCCATTTTTTTTTTGGTAAATTCTCCCTGTAAAAAAAAAATTAATAGTGGGAGATAAAGATTGGCAAGTCTGCCTCTGTGCCAGTCCTGTGTGTGGCATCTGTCTGTCCTTGTGTGCCACCGAAAACCAGTGTGTAATACTGGGCCTTTTTTTGGGGGGGTAAATTCTCACTGTAAAAAAAAAATTAATAGTGGGAGATAAAGATTGGCAAGTCTGCCTCTGTGCCAGTCCTGTGTGTGGCATCTGTCTGTCCTTGTGTGCCACCGAAAACCAGTGTGTAATACTGGGCCTTTTTTTTTTTTTTGGTAAATTCTCCTTGTAAAAAAAAAAATTAATAGTGGGAGATAAAGATTGGCAAGTCTGCCTCTGTGCCAGTCCTGTGTGTGGCATCTGTCTCTCCTTGTGTGCCACCGAAAACCAGTGTGTAATATTGGGCCTTTTTTTTTTTGGTAAATTCTCCCTGTAAAAAAAAAAACTAATAGTGGGAGATAAAGACTGGCAAGTCTGCCTCTGTGCCAGT
The DNA here is from genome assembly GCF_051348905.1 of Ranitomeya variabilis. NCBI lineage: Eukaryota > Metazoa > Chordata > Amphibia > Anura > Dendrobatidae > Ranitomeya > Ranitomeya variabilis. Next base: position 53,552,006 of record NC_135236.1, read on the forward strand.
CCTGTGTGTGGTATCTGTCTCTCCTTGTGTGCCACCGAAAATCAGTGTGTAATACTGCGCCTTTTTTTTTTTTTTGTAAATTCTCCCTGTAAAAAAAAAAATTAATAGTGGGAGATAAAGATTGGCAAGTCTGCCTCTGTGCCAGTCCTGTGTGTGGCATCTGTCTCTCCTTGTGTGCCACCGAAAACCAGTGTGTAATACTGGGCCTTTTTTTTTTTTTTTTTGGTAAATTCTCCCTGTAAAAAAAAAAAATTAATAGTGGGAGATAAAGATTGGCAAGTCTGCCTCTGTGCCAGTCCTGTGTGTGGCATCTGTCTCTCCTTGTGTGCCACCGAAAACCAGTGTGTAATACTGGGCCTTTTTTTGGGGGGGGTAAATTCTCCCTGTAAAAAAAAAAATTAATAGTGGGAGATAAAGATTGGCAAGTCTGCCTCTGTGCCAGTCCTGTGTGTGGCATCTGTCTCTCCTTGTGTGCCACCGAAAACCAGTGTGTAATATTGGGCCATTTTTTTTTTGGTAAATTCTCCCTGTAAAAAAAAAATTAATAGTGGGAGATAAAGATTGGCAAGTCTGCCTCTGTGCCAGTCCTGTGTGTGGCATCTGTCTCTCCTTGCGTGCCACCGAAAACCAGTGTGTAATACTGCGCCTTTTTTTTTTTTTTTTTTGGTAAATTCTCCCTGTAAAAAAAAAAAATTAATAGTGGGAGATAAAGATTGGCAAGTCTGCCTCTGTGCCAGTCCTGTGTGTGGCATCTGTCTCTCCTTGTGTGCCACCGAAAACCAGTGTGTAATACTGGGCCTTTTTTGGGGGGGGTAAATTCTCACTGTAAAAAAAAAATTAATAGTGGGAGATAAAGATTGGCAAGTCTGCCTCTGTGCCAGTCCTGTGTGTGGCATCTGTCTGTCCTTGTGTGCCACCGAAAACCAGTGTGTAATACTGGGCCTTTTTTTTTTTTTTGGTAAATTCTCCTTGTAAAAAAAAAAATTAATAGTGGGAGATAAAGATTGGCAAGTCTGCCTCTGTGCCAGTCCTGTGTGTGGCATCTGTTTCTCCTTGTGTGCCACCGAAAACCAGTGTGTAATACTGGGCCTTTTTTTTTTTTTTGGTAAATTCTCCCTGTAAAAAAAAAATTAATAGTGGGAGATAAAGATTGGCAAGTCTGCCTCTGTGCCAGTCCTGTGTGTGGCATCTGTCTCTCCTTGTGTGCCACCGAAAACCAGTGTGTAATATTGGGCCTTTTTTTTTTTTGTTAAATTCTCCCTGTAAAAAAAAAACCTAATAGTGGGAGATAAAGACTGGCAAGTCTGCATCTGTGCCAGTCCTGTGTGTGGCATCTGTCTCTCCTTGTGTGCCACCGAAAACCAGTGTGTAATACTGGGCCTTTTTTTTTTTTTTTTGGTAAATTCTCCCTGTAAAAAAAAAAATTAATAGTGGGAGATAAAGATTGGCAAGTCTGCCTCTGTGCCAGTCCTGTGTGTGGCATCTGTCTCTCCTTGTGTGCCACCGAAAACCAGTGTGTAATACTGGGCCTTTTTTTTGGGGGGTAAATTCTCCCTGTAAAAAAAAAAATTAATAGTGGGAGATAAAGATTGGCAAGTCTGCCTCTGTGCCAGTCCTGTGTGTGGCATCTGTCTCTCCTTGTGTGCCACCGAAAACCAGTGTGTGATACTGGGCCTTTTTTGGGGGGGGGTAAATTCTCCCTGTAAAAAAAAAAAATTAATAGTGGGAGATAAAGATTGGCAAGTCTGCCTCTGTGCCAGTCCTGTGTGTGGCATCTGTCTCTCCTTGTGTGCCACCGAAAACCAGTGTGTAATACTGGGCCTTTTTTTATTTTTTGGTAAATTCTCCCTGTAAAAAAAAAAATTAATAGTGGGAGATAAAGATTGGCAAGTCTGCCTCTGTGCCAGTCCTGTGTGTGGCATCTGTCTCTCCTTGTGTGCCACCGAAAACCAGTGTGTAATACTGGGCCTTTTTTTTTTTTGGTAAATTCTCCTTGTAAAAAAAAAATTAATAGTGGGAGATAAAGATTGGCAAGTCTGCCTCTGTGCCAGTCCTGTGTGTGGCATCTGTCTCTCCTTGTGTGCCACCGAAAACCAGTGTGTAATACTGGGCCTTTTTTTTTTTTTTTGTAAATTCTCCCTGTAAAAAAAAAAATTAATAGTGGGAGATAAAGATTGGCAAGTCTGCCTCTGTGCCAGTCCTGTGTGTGGCATCTGTCTCTCCTTGTGTGCCACCGAAAACCAGTGTGTTATATTGGGCCTTTTTTTTTTTTTTGTAAATTCTCCCTGTAAAAAAAAAAATAGTGGGAGATAAAGATTGGCAAATCTGCCTCTGTGCCAGTCCTGTGTGTGGCATCTGTCTCTCCTTGTGTGCCACCGAAAACCAGTGTGTAATACTGCGCCTTTTTTTTTTTTTTTGGTAAATTCTCCCTGTAAAAAAAAAAAATTAATAGTGGGAGATAAAGATTGGCAAGTCTGCCTCTGTGCCAGTCCTGTGTGTGGCATCTGTCTCTTCTTGTGTGCCACCGAAAACCAGTGTGTAATACTGGGCCTTTTTTTTTTTTTTGGTAAATTCTCCCTGTAAAAAAAAAAAATTAATAGTGGGAGATAAAGATTGGCAAGTCTGCCTCTGTGCCAGTCCTGTGTGTGGCATCTGTCTCTCCTTGTGTGCCACCGAAAACCAGTGTGTAATACTGGGCCTTTTTTTTTTTTTTTTCTTTGGTAAATTCTCCCTGTAAAAAAAAAAAATTAATAGTGGGAGATAAAGATTGGCAAGTCTGCCTCTGTGCCAGTCCTGTGTGTGGCATCTGTCTCTCCTTGTGTGCCACCGAAAACCAGTGTGTAATACTGGGCCTTTTTTTGGGGGGGGTAAATTCTCCCTGTAAAAAAAAAAATTAATAGTGGGAGATAAAGATTGGCAAGTCTGCCTCTGTGCCAGTCCTGTGTGTGGCATCTGTCTCTCCTTGTGTGCCACCGAAAACCAGTGTGTAATACTGGGCCTTTTTTTTTTTTTTTTTGGTAAATTCTCCCTGTAAAAAAAAAAATTAATAGTGGGAGATAAAGATTGGCAAGTCTGCCTCTGTGCCAGTCCTGTGTGTGGCATCTGTCTCTCCTTGTGTGCCACCGAAAACCAGTGTGTAATATTGGGCCATTTTTTTTTTGGTAAATTCTCCCTGTAAAAAAAAAATTAATAGTGGGAGATAAAGATTGGCAAGTCTGCCTCTGTGCCAGTCCTGTGTGTGGCATCTGTCTCTCCTTGCGTGCCACCGAAAACCAGTGTGTAATACTGCGCCTTTTTTTTTTTTTTTGGTAAATTCTCCCTGTAAAAAAAAAAACATTAATAGTGGGAGATAAAGATTGGCAAGTCTGCCTCTGTGCCAGTCCTGTGTGTGGCATCTGTCTCTCCTTGTGTGCCACCGAAAACCAGTGTGTAATACTGGGCCTTTTTTGGGGGGGTAAATTCTCACTGTAAAAAAAAAATTAATAGTGGGAGATAAAGATTGGCAAGTCTGCCTCTGTGCCAGTCCTGTGTGTGGCATCTGTCTGTCCTTGTGTGCCACCGAAAACCAGTGTGTAATACTGGGCCTTTTTTTTTTTTTTGGTAAATTCTCCTTGTAAAAAAAAAAATTAATAGTGGGAGATAAAGATTGGCAAGTCTGCCTCTGTGCCAGTCCTGTGTGTGGCATCTGTTTCTCCTTGTGTGCCACCGAAAACCAGTGTGTAATACTGGGCCTTTTTTTTTTTTTGGTAAATTCTCCCTGTAAAAAAAAATAATAATAGTGGGAGATAAAGATTGGCAAGTCTGCCTCTGTGCCACTCCTGTGTGTGGCATCTGTCTCTCCTTGTGTGCCACCGAAAACCAGTGTGTAATATTGGGCCTTTTTTTTTTTTTTGGTAAATTCTCCCTGTAAAAAAAAACCTAATAGTGGGAGATAAAGACTGGCAAGTCTGCATCTGTGCCAGTCCTGTGTGTGGCATCTGTCTCTCCTTGTGTGCCACCGAAAACCAGTGTGTAATACTGCGCCTTTTTTTTTTTTTGGTAAATTCTCCCTGTAAAAAAAAAATTAATAGTGGGAGATAAAGATTGGCAAGTCTGCCTCTGTGCCAGTCCTGTGTGTGGCATCTGTCTCTCCTTGTGTGCCACCGAAAACCAGTGTGTAATACTGGGCCTTTTTTTGGGGGGGTAAATTCTCCCTGTAAAAAAAAAAATTAATAGTGGGAGATAAAGATTGGCAAGTCTGCCTCTGTGCCAGTCCTGTGTGTGGCATCTGTCTCTCCTTGTGTGCCACCGAAAACCAGTGTGTGATACTGGGCCTTTTTTTGGGGGGGGTAAATTCTCCCTGTAAAAAAAAAAAATTAATAGTGGGAGATAAAGATTGGCAAGTTTGCCTCTGTGCCAGTCCTGTGTGTGGCATCTGTCTCTCCTTGTGTGCCACCGAAAACCAGTGTGTAATACTGGGCCTTTTTTTTTTTTTGGTAAATTCTCCTTGTAAAAAAAAAATTAATAGTGGGAGATAAAGATTGGCAAGTCTGCCTCTGTGCCAGTCCTGTGTGTGGCATCTGTCTCTCCTTGTGTGCCACCGAAAACCAGTGTGTAATACTGGGCCTTTTTTTTTTTTTTTGTAAATTCTCCCTGTAAAAAAAAAAAATTAATAGTGGGAGATAAAGATTGGCAAGTCTGCCTCTGTGCCAGTCCTGTGTGTGGCATCTGTCTCTCCTTGTGTGCCACCGAAAACCAGTGTGTAATACTGGGCCTTTTTTTGGGGGGGTAAATTCTCCCTGTAAAAAAAAAAATTAATAGTGGGAGATAAAGATTGGCAAGTCTGCCTCTGTGCCAGTCCTGTGTGTGGCATCTGTCTCTCCTTGTGTGCCACCGAAAACCAGTGTGTAATACTGGGCCTTTTTTTTTTTTTGGTAAATTCTCCCTGTAAAAAAAAAAATTAATAGTGGGAGATAAAGATTGGCAAGTCTGCCTCTGTGCCAGTCCTGTGTGTGGCATCTGTCTCTCCTTGTGTGCCACCGAAAACCAGTGTGTAATATTGGGCCATTTTTTTTTTTGGTAAATTCTCCCTGTAAAAAAAAAAATTAATAGTGGGAGATGTTGTGAATTTGGTTTCTGGGCTCCCCCGGTGGTTTCTGGTGGTACTGTACTTGTGTGCTTCATCTCCTCTGTTCACCTGTTTCCATCAGGATGTGGGAGTTTTCTATTTAACCTGGCTCCTCAGTCATTTCTATGCCGGCCAACAATGTTACCAGAAGCCTTTCTGTTGCATGTTCCTGCTCCTAGACTACTATCAGCTAAGTTGGACTTGTAGTCCTAAGTTTGTTTTGCATTTTTGTTCCAGTTCTCTGTGATTGATTATTTCTGAGGCTGGAAGCTCTTGTGAGCTGAAATTGCCACTCTGGTGTCATGAGTTGATATTAGAGTCTTAAAGTAATTTCAGGATGGTGTTTTGAAAGGGTTTTCAGCTGACTGTGAAGTTCCCTTTTCTGTCTTCCTACTATCTAGTAAGCGGACCTCAATTTGCTAAACCTATCTTCATACTTCGTATGTCAATTTCCTCTGTAATCACCGACAATATATGTGGGGTCTACTGTCTGCCTTTTGGGCAAAATTTCTCTAGAGGTAAGCCAGGTCTGTATTTTCCTCTGCTAGGGTCAGTCAGTTCTCCGGCTGGCGCTGGGCGTCTAGGGATAAAACGTAGGCACGCTACCCGGCCACTGTTAGTTGTGCGGTAGGTTTAGCTCACAGTCAGCTCGAGTTTCCATCTTCCAAGAGCTAGTCCTTTTTGTATGCTTTACTATGTTCTCTTGCCATTGAGAACCATGACAGGGAGATAAAGATTGGCAAGTCTGCCTCTGTGCCAGTCCTGTGTGTGGCATCTGTCTCTCCTTGTGTGCCACCGAAAACCAGTGTGTAATACTGCGCCTTTTTTTTTTTTTGGTAAATTCTCCCTGTAAAAAAAAAAATTAATAGTGGGAGATAAAGATTGGCAAGTCTGCCTCTGTGCCAGTCCTGTGTGTGGCATCTGTCTCTCCTTGTGTGCCACCGAAAACCAGTGTGTAATACTGCGCCTTTTTTTTTCTTTTGGTAAATTCTCCCTGTAAAAAAAAAAATTAATAGTGGGAGATAAAGATTGGCAAGTCTGCCTCTGTGCCAGTCCTGTGTGTGGCATCTGTCTCTACTTGTGTGCCACCGAAAACCAGTGTGTAATACTGGGCCTTTTTTTTTTTTTTTTGTAAATTCTCCCTGTAAAAAAAAAAAATTAATAGTGGGAGATAAAGATTGGCAAGTCTGCCTCTGTGCCAGTCCTGTGTGTGGCATCTGTCTCTCCTTGTGTGCCACCGAAAACCAGTGTGTAATACTGGGCCTTTTTTTTGGGGGGGTAAATTCTCCCTGTAAAAAAAAAAATTAATAGTGGGAGATAAAGATTGGCAAGTCTGCCTCTGTGCCAGTCCTGTGTGTGGCATCTGTCTCTCCTTGTGTGCCACCGAAAACCAGTGTGTAATACTGGGCCTTTTTTTTTTTTTTGGTAAATTCTCCTTGTAAAAAAAAAAATTAATAGTGGGAGATAAAGATTGGCAAGTCTGCCTCTGTGCCAGTCCTGTGTGTGGCATCTGTCTCTCCTTGTGTGCCACCGAAAACCAGTGTGTAATATTGGGCCATTTTTTTTTTTGGTAAATTCTCCCTGTAAAAAAAAAAATTAATAGTGGGAGATAAAGATTGGCAAGTCTGCCTCTGTGCCAGTCCTGTGTGTGGCATGTGTCTCTCCTTGTGTGCCACCGAAAACCAGTGTGTAATACTGCGCCTTTTTTTTTTTTTTGGTAAATTCTCCCTGTAAAAAAAAAAATTAATAGTGGGAGATAAAGATTGGCAAGTCTGCCTCTGTGCCAGTCCTGTGTGTGGCATCTGTCTCTCCTTGTGTGCCACCGAAAACCAGTGTGTAATACTGGGCCTTTTTTTTTTTTTTTGTAAATTCTCCCTGTAAAAAAAAAAATTAATAGTGGGAGATAAAGATTGGCAAGTCTGCCTCTGTGCCAGTCCTGTGTGTGGCATCTGTCTCTCCTTGTGTGCCACCGAAAACCAGTGTGTAATATTGGGCCTTTTTTTTTTTTTTGTAAATTCTCCCTGTAAAAAAAAAAATAGTGGGAGATAAAGATTGGCAAATCTGCCTCTGTGCCAGTCCTGTGTGTGGCATCTGTCTCTCCTTGTGAGCCACCGAAAACCAGTGTGTAATACTGCGCCTTTTTTTTTTTTTTTTGGTAAATTCTCCCTGTAAAAAAAAAAATTAATAGTGGGAGATAAAGATTGGCAAGTCTGCCTCTGTGCCAGTCCTGTGTGTGGCATCTGTCTCTCCTTGTGTGCCACCGAAAACCAGTGTGTAATACTGGGCCTTTTTTTTTTTTTTTTGTAAATTCTCCCTGTAAAAAAAAAAATTAATAGTGGGAGATAAAGATTGGCATTTCTGCTTGAGTGCTGGTCCTGTGTGTGCCATCTGTCTCAAATTATTGGGGCACAGAAAACCTAGTGTGTAACATTGGGCCTGATTTTCCTTTCAGTGTCAGGCACCTATAAAGGTATATATAAATCCTACAGAAGTTTGAGTTCACCTTATAAGTTGTTTTACAGTAACAAATAGCGTTACTTTGGTTACGTTTTGCAAACAATGAGGAAGTCTAGTGGAAGAGGTCGTGGCCGTGGGCGGTCATTGTCAGCTGGTAATGATGGTAGTGGTGGTGGAGCATCAGGTGGTCGTGGTAAAAGCAGTACAGCACCTAAGTCTCGAGTTGTTGAGCCAGGTTCGTCGTCTGGCTACACAAGGCCTCGAACGCTCTCTTTTCTGGGAGTAGGAAAACCACTTTTGAAGCCGGAGCAGGAGGAACAAGTATTGGCTTTCATTGCTGCCTCTGCCTCTAGCTCTTTCGCCTCCTCCTCGGAAAGTGCCAAATGTCAGAGCAGTGCATCGTCAGTGGATGCTCCCGGTCAGGAACAAGTCGCTTCCTTGTGTCCTTCACCCAGAACAACAGTGAAGGATGCGTCAGTCGACACAACAGGTTCCTCCATGGAGTTCTTTACACATACCGTTCCTGGGTTAGACAGTGAAACAGTTAACAGGCCATGCCCATTAGAAGTTGAATCGGACATGGAGTGCACAGATGCACAGCCACAGCCAGATTACTATGCTGTTCCTTTGACTCAGACCAGAACATTGCCCTCGCAGTGTACTGAGGCAAAATCAAACCCAGCGGAGACTATGGTGCCCCATCACGAACGCTATACCACCGGCTTACACGGTGACACAGACGAAGTTGCACACGACATAGAAGAGGAGGTCATAGATGACCCAGTTGTTGACCCCGATTGGCAGCCATTGGGGGAACAGGGTGCAGGCGGCAGTAGTTCTGAAGCGGAGGAGGAAGAGCCACAGCAGGCATCAACATCACAACAGGTTCCATCTGCCGGGCCCGTATCTGGCCAAAAACGCTTGGCAAAAACAAAACCAGTTGGAGGACAGCGTGGCCATCCGGTTAAAGAAGCTCAGTCTGCAATGCCTGAAAAGGTATCCGATAGTAGAAAGAGTGCAGTCTGGCATTTTTTTAAACAACATCCAAATGATCAGCGCAAAGTCATCTGTCAAAAATGTTTAACTACCTTAAGCAGAGGTCAGAATCTTAAAAGTCTAAATACAAGTTGCATGCATAGACATTTATCCACCATGCATTTGCAAGCCTGGACTAACTACCAAACGTCCCTAAAGGTTGCAGCACCCTCGGCCAATGAAGCTAGTCAGCAACGCTACATCCCTTCCCTCACTGTAAACCCACCATTTCCCGCACCACCTGCAGTATCTGTGCAGCTTTCGTCGCCAGGCCAAAGCAGTCAGGGAATCACCAGGTTCGCAGTAGGAAACACTGCATGTAGGGCACCAGCAAGAATACCATCTCCAACCCTCTCAGTCACCCATGTCCACCGGCACCACCGCTAGTTCCACGATCTCCAGCTCTCCAGTCCAGCTCACCCTACATGAGACTCTTGTTAGGAAAAGGAAGTACTCATCCTCGCATCCGCGTACACAGGGTTTGAACGCCCACATTGCTAGATTAATCTCATTAGAGATGATGCCCTACCGGTTAGTTGAAAGCGAAGCTTTCAAAGCGCTGATGGACTACGCTGTACCACGCTACGAGCTACCCAGTCGACACTTCTTTTCTAGAAAAGCCATCCCAGCCCTCCAACAGCATGTTAAAGACCGCATCGTCCATGCACTCAGGCAGTCTGTGACTACAAAGGTACACCTGACAACAGATGCATGGACCAGTAGGCATGGCCAGGGATGTTACGTGTCCATCACGGCACACTGGGTGAATGTGGTGGATGCAGGGTCCACAGGGGACAGCAATATTGGGACAGTTCTGCCTATCCCATGGTCAAGGAAAGAGTTGGCTGTAGGCGTTCGCCCCCCCTCCTCCTCTTCCTCCTCCTCCTGTAGAAGCGAGAGCTCGTCCACAGACCGCAGTCGCACATCCACTCCATCCACAGCTGCCACTGTTGCACACCAGGTGTGCCATTATGGGACAGCTAGTGGCAAGCGTCAGCTGGCTGTATTGGCAATAAAGTGTTTGGGCGACAACAGACACACCGCGGAAGTTCTGTCCGAGTTCTTGCAGAAAGAAACTCAGTCATGGCTGGGCACTGTACATCTTGAGGCAGGCAAGGTAGTGAGTGATAACGGAAGGAATTTCATGGCTGCCATAGCCCTTTCCCAACTGAAACACATTCCTTGCCTGGCTCACACCTTAAACCTGGTGGTGCAGTGCTTCCTGAAAAGTTATCCGGGGTTACCCGACCTGCTACTCAAAGTGCGCAGACTTTGCTCGCATATCTGCCATTCGCCCGTACACTCCAGCCGTATGCAGAACTATCAGCGGTCTTTGAACCTTCCCCAGCATCGCCTAATCATCGACGTTGCAACAAGGTGGAACTCCACACTGCACATGCTTCAGAGACTGTGTGAACAGAGGCGTGCTGTTATGTTTTTGTGGGAGGATACACATACACGGGCAGGCAGTTGGATGGCAGACATGGAGTTGTCAGGTGTGCAGTGGTCGAAGCTACAAGACCTGTGTCAAGTCCTTCAGTGTTTTGAGGAATGCACACGGCTGGTTAGTGCAGACAACGCCATAATAAGCATGAGCATCCCCCTAATGCGTCTGCTGATGCAAAGTTTGAAGCACATAAAGGAGCAGGCGTCTGCAGCTGAGGAAGAGGAAAGCCTTGATGACAGTCAGCCATTGTCTGGTCAGGGCCGTGTAGAGGACGCGGTAGCGGGCGAAGAGGAGGAGGAGGACGAGGAGGATGATGGGGATGAGTACTTTTTTAATGAGGAAGCTTCTCTTGGGCCAACCGAAATTAGTGGCGTTGCAAGGCCGGGTTCTGTTTTTTTAAGGGAGACAAGTGACCTAGATTTGCCTGTAACTGCCCCTCAAACCAGCACAACCGCAGATTTGACAACTGGAACTTTGGCCCACATGGCGGATTATGCCTTACGTATCCTCAAAAGGGACCCACGCATTATTAAAATGATGAGCGATGACGATTACTGGTTGGCCTGCATCCTTGACCCTCGCTATAAAGGCAAATTGCAAAATATTATGCCACATGAGAACCTCAAACAAATATTAGCAACCAAACAAGCTACTCTTGTAGACCGTTTGATTCAGGCATTCTCAGCACACAGCGCCGGTGATGGTTCTCACACGAGCTGCAGGGGGCTACAGGGCAGAGGTGTTAGAGGTGCACAAATCAGAAGTGGCGTTGGACAGAGGGGTTTTCTGACCAGGTTGTGGAGTGATTTCGCAATGACCGCAGACAGGACAGGTACTGCAGCATCTATTCAAAGTGACAGGAGACAACATTTGTCCAGTATGGTTACTAACTATTTTTCATCCCTTATCGATGTTCTCCCTCAACCGTCATTCCCATTTGATTACTGGGCATCCAAATTAGACACCTGGCCTGAATTTGCAGAATATGCATTGCAGGAGCTTGCTTGCCCAGCAGCTAGTGTGCTATCAGAAAGAGTATTCAGTGCTGCTGGTTCAATATTAACCGAAAAAAGGACTCGTCTGGCTACCCAAAATGTGGATGATCTAACCTTCATTAAAATGAACCACTCCTGGATTTCAAATTATTTTGCCCCATCTTTCCCGGCTGACACCTAGCTTTCCTATAAAAAGGTCTTGCTTGTGGACTGGTCTTACTGAGTGTTCCAATCTCTTAATTTGCAGCAGCTGTTTGTCCAGCATACGACATGTTTACACCTCCCTCAATGGGAAAAGTCCCCCCACGGGGCCGTTGTCTCGCCACTTGGCGCAAGCACCCGTTAGAGTGACGTTTGTCTGAAGAGGTGGGTGTGCCCGCTTTTGGTCGACGGCACTGCCACTGGGTCCCTCATAGTACAATAAAGTGTCTCTGGTGGTGGTGGCGCGCACCCAACGTCAGACACACCGTTGTAACATGAGGGGCCCTGGGACGGTACCGCCGGCCACAAGAGAGTTCACCCCCCCCCAGCTCAAACTGTGCTCTACCACGTGCAAAATTATCTCTCACAGCTCCACCAATGTTTAGTCTATGCGCTGACATCATTCAATGCCTGGCACTGACAATACCAATTTGTTGACATCTATGATGCTAGTTAAAGTAGTCTGGGTCAGTGTCCTATATTGACACCAGTAAATACTTACTGCCAAATTACTATGTCAGAAACTCAGCAGATGAGCCCACCCCTGTACCTAAGTATGCCACACTTTTTTTGTTGTTGTTGTTTTGCTAGACATTAACATCTATTTATTTTTTGTGAGTACTAACTGTGTCAGACACTCCTTGCAATCCTCCTCCACTGACCACAACAATGCTGCCTGTGTACCCCTGCGAGATAACTCTAACTGCCTTGAGCCTATTTTTATTTATTTTAGGCCTAGTAAGCCTGTCTGTGGTCCCTCCTTGCAATCCTCCTCCTCCGCTGACCACAATGCTGCCCGTATATCCATGTAACCGATTTAAAACTGCCTTGAGCCTGTTTTTATTTATTTTAGGCCTTGTAAGCCTGTCTGCGGTCCCTCCTTGCAATCCTCCTCCTCCGCTGACCACAATGCTGCCTGTGTATTCATGTAACCGATTTAAAACTGCCTTGAGCCTATTTTTAGTTATTTTAGGCCTAGTAAGCCTGTCTGCGGTCCCTCCTTGCAATCCTCCTCCGCTGACCACAATGCTGCCTGTGTATCCATGTAACCGATTTAAAACTGCCTTGAGCCTATTTTTAGTTATTTTAGGCCTAGTAAGCCTGTCTGCGGTCCCTCCTTGCAATCCTCCTCCTCCGCTGACCACAATGCTGCCCGTGTATACATGTAACCGATTTAAAACTGCCTTGAGCCTATTTTTAGTTATTTTAGGCCTAGTAAGCCTGTCTGCGGTCCCTCCTTGCAATCCTCCTCCTCCGCTGACCACAATGCTGCCCGTGTATCCATGTAACCGATTTAAAACTGCCTTGAGCCTATTTTTAGTTATTTTAGGCCTAGTAAGCCTGTCTGTGGTCCCTCCTTGCAATCCTCCTCCTCCGCTGACCACACCAATGCTGCCCGTGTACCCCTGGAACCTATTTTAAAGTGCATAGAGCCTATTTCTTTATTTTATGTAATATTAAAAAAGCCATGATTGACTACGCTGTCCCACGCTACGAGCTACTCAGTCGACACTTCTTTTGCAAGAAAAGCCATCCCAGCCCTCCACCAGCACCACCTCCATTGTCCATGCACTCTGGCAATCTGTGAGTACAAAGGTGCACCTGACAACAGACGCATGGACCTGTAGGCATGGCCACGGAAGGTTACGTGTCCATTACGGCGCAATGGGTTAATGTAGTGGATGCATGGTCCACAGGGTACAGCCTACTAAGTCTGTCTGCAGTCCCTAATTCAAATTGTCCTCCACTGTCTAAATCTGAGCTTCAACCTTCTGTCTCTCATTAAGTGTTTTTTTTTTTTAAATTGGTGGTTGGGGCCTAATAACTCTGTTTGCCACTCCCTAGTGTTGTCCTCAACTGAATAAATCTGAGCTTCAACCTCCTGGCTCTCATTAAGTGCTTTTTTTAAAAAAATTGGTGGCTGGGGCCTAATAACTCTATTTGCCGCTCCCTGGTGTTGTCCTCCTCCTCAGTGTTCTCCTCCTCCTTGGTGTTCTCCTCCAGGTTGCCTTGTCTGAGCTTCAACCTTCTGGCTCTCATTAAGTCCTTTTTTTAAAAAAATTGGTGGTTGGGGCCTAATAACTCTGTTTGCCGCTCCCTGGTGTCCTCAACTGAATAAACCTGAGCTTCAACCTTCTGGCTCTCATTAAGTGCTTTTTTAACAAAAAATTGGTGGTTACGGCCTACTAACGGTGTCTGCCGCTCCCTGGTGTTGTCCTCCACTGTATAAAGCTGAGCTTCAGTCTTTAGGCTTTCGGCCTATAGTATCAGATATTAAACTGCATTTGGCCTTCAACTTTGGTTACGGCCTACTAACGGTGTCTGCCGCTCCCTGGTGTTGCCCTCAACTGTATAAAGCTGAGCTTCAACCTTCTGGCTCTCATTAAGTGCTTTTTAAAAAAAAATTGGTGGTTACGGCCTACTAACGGTGTCTGCTGCTCCCTGGTGTTGTTCTCAACTGTATAAAGCTGAGCTTCAACCTTCTGGCTCTCATTAAGTGCTTTTTTAAGAAAAATTGGTGGCTGGGGCCCAATAACTCTATTTGCCGCTTCCTGGTATTGTCCTCCTCCTGAGTGTTCTCCTCCTCCTTGGTGTTCTCCTCCAGGTTGCCTTGTCTGAGCTTCAACCTTCTGGCTCTCATTAAGTGCTTTTTTTAAAAAAATTGGTGGTTGGGGCCTAATAACTCTGTTTGCCGCTGTCAAGGTGAAAATATACTTTCTTATATACCTTTTGTACTTTTATATATCTTATACTGTGAAACAATAAGTTTTCCCTTGCTAATGCAAATGTAACTGTATTAAAGATGGCTGCCAGTGTTCATTCTTCACTTCAGTTTAGAATCTGAAGGGTTAAGTTTCATTTCTCCTGAAAAGATAACTCAGGAATGTGAAGAAAGAAGTAACCACCGGGAGACGTTCTGACGAATCGGAGAGAGAGACTGGACACTAGATGTATACTGCATAAACCCCGCCTATTGCATTCCTTTTTAGTACTGTGTATTGTAAAATAAACTCAGTTGGTATGACTGTGGCTGACACATATAGTCACATGAGCATGCACTGAGATTGAACCAGCTACCTGTCTGACTCATTCTTACCCGGTACCACATGCTTATAGTTTAATTTGGAATGACTGGTGAATGAGGGTATATTGTCGTTACGACCCCGACACCGCTCCCTGGTGTTGTCCTCAACTGAATAAATCTGAGCTTCAACCTTCTGGCTCTCATTAAGTCCTTTTTTTAAAAAAAATTGGTGGTTGGGGCCTAATAACTCTATTTGCCGCTCCCTGGTGTTGTCCTCAACTGAATAAATCTGAGCTTCAACCTTCTGGCTCTCATTAAGTGCTTTTTTAACAAAAAAATGGTGGTTACGGCCTACTAACGGTGTCTGCCGCTCCCTGGTGTTGTCCTCCACTGTATAAAGATGAGCTTCAGTCATTAGGCTTTCGGCCTATAGTATCAGATATTAAACTGCATTTGGCCTTCAACTTTGGTTACGGCCTACTAATGGTGTCTGCCGCTCCCTGGTGTTGTCCTCAACTGTATAAAGCTGAGCTTCAACCTTCTGGCTCTCATTAAGTGCTTTTTAAAAAAAAATTGGTGGTTACGGCCTACTAACGGTGTCTGCCGCTCCCTGGTGTTGTCCTCAACTGTATAAAGCTGAGCTTCAACCTTCTGGCTCTCATTAAGTGCTTTTTTTAAAAAAATTGGTGGTTGGGGCCTAATAACTCTGTTTGCCGCTCCCTGGTGTTGTCCTCAACTGAATAAATCTGAGTTTCAACCTTCTGGCTCTCATTAAGTGCTTTTTTAAAAAAAATTGGTGGCTGGGGCCTAATAACTCTATTTGCCGCTCCCTGGTGTTGTCCTCCTCCTGAGTGTTCTCCTTCTCCTTGGTGTTCTCCTCCAGGTTGCCTTGTCTGAGCTTCAACCTTCTGGCTCTCATTAAGTGCTTTTTTAAAAAAAATTGGTGGTTGGGGCTTAATAACTCTGTTTGCCGCTCCCTGGTGTTGTCCTCAACTGAATAAATCTGAGCTTCAACCTTCTGGCTCTCATTAAGTTCTTTTTTTTAAAAATTGGTGGTTGGGGCCTAATAACTCTATTTGCCGCTCCCTGGTGTTGTCCTCCTCCTGAGTGTTCTCCTCCTCCTTGGTGTTCTCCTCCAGGTTGCCTTGTCTGAGCTTCAACCTTCTGGCTCTCATTAAGTGCTTTTTTAAAAAAAATTGGTGGTTGGGGCCTAATAACTGTTTGCCGCTCCCTGGTGTTGTCCTCAACTGAATAAATCTGAGCTTCAACCTTCTGGCTCTCATTAAGTGCTTTTTTAACAAAAAATTGGTGGTTACGGCCTACTAACGGTGTCTGCCGCTCCCTGGTGTTGTCCTCCATTGTATAAAGCTGAGCTTCAGTCTTTAGGCTTTCGGCCTATAGTATCAGATATTAAACTGCATTTGTCCTTCAACTTTGGTTACGGCTTACTACCGGTGTCTGCCGCTCCCTGGTGTTGTCCTCAACTGTATAAAGCTGAGCTTCAACCTTCTGGCTCTCATTAAGTGCTTTTTAAAAAAAAATTGGTGGTTAAGGCCTACTAACGGTGTCTGCCGCTCCCTGGTGTTGTCCTCAACTGTATAAAGCTGAGCTTCAACCTTCTGGCTCTCATTAAGTGCTTTTTTAACAAAAAATTGGTGGTTACGGCCTACTAACGGTGTCTGCCGCTCCATGGTGTTGTCCTCGACTGTATAAAGCTGAGCTTCAGTCTTTAGGCTTTTGGCCTATAGTAGCAGATATTAAACTGCATGTGGCCTACTAGTGTGGTTGGGCCCTTAAAACAGTGTCTGCTGCTCCTGGGTTTGCTACTCCACTGAACAAAGCAATGCCGCCTGTTTAGTCCTGTTACCAATTTTGAACTGCATTTAGCCTACTTTATTCTTTGGCCCTATATCTGTGTTTCCTCCTCATCCTGCCCATTGCCCAGCCACTGCTAGATGAGTCTGCTGGTACATTGACCTAGACCACTACATTCCCCTTGCACTCTACACAGCCAAAATCTGACCCTGCTGAAAGTAAGGTTCCTTTCCTGCATGTTATACCACCTTACACAGGGACAAAGAGGAAGGTGCAGATGAAAGTGCAGGTTCCTTCATGAGGTGGGGGGGCATACTCGTTGGCGACGTCACTGGCACAGGGCCCCTCAGAGTATGAAAAAGTGTCGCTGCTGGTGGGAGGCGCCCCCGCCGTGCAAACACACCGCTGTACTTTGAGGGGCCCTGTGCCAGTGCCAATGCCAACGAGTGGGCCCTCCTGCTTGCTTAGGATCACAGCACTTGCAAACTTGACATACTTACCTCTCACTGCTCCATCGCTGTGACGTAGTCCACGTTTCCTGGGCCCACTAAAACCTTGAACCAGCCCTACCCCCCACAACTTTTGCCAAATGACCCCCAATTTCCAATGCCCAACTATTATTATAAAGTTAATTAAGATTGACAAGCTTCAGAAACAAGAATGGATGTTTTTGGCATTAAAATGGGCACTGTAGGTGTTTTCCTGGCCTCCACTCACTGCCGACTATGCTTCCCCATTGACTTGCATTGGGTTTCGTGTTTCGGTCGATCCCCGACTTTTAGCGATAATCGGCCGACTGCACTCGACTCGACTTTGGACAAAGTCGGGTTTCGCAAAACCCAACTCGATCTTAAAAAAATGAAAGTCACTCAACCCTACTGGTCAGAAAACCCCTCTGTCCAACGCCATTTCTGATTTGTGCACCTCTAACACCTCTGCCCTGTTGCCCCCTGCAGATCGTGTGAGAACCATCACCGGCGCTGTGTGCTGGGAATGCCTGAATCAAACGGTCTACAAGAGTTGCTTGTTTGGTTGCCAATATTTGTTCAAGATTCTCATGTGGCATGATATTTTGCAATTTGTCTTTATAGCGAGGATCAAGGAGGCAGGCCAACCAGTAATCGTCATCGGTCATCATTTTTATAATGCGTGGGTCCCTTTTGAGGATACGCAAGGCATAATCCGCCATGTGGGCCAATGTTCCAGTTGTCAAATCAGTGCATGTGCTGGGTTGAGGAGCACTTTCGGGCAAATGAACGTCACTTGTCTCCCTCAAAAACCCTGAACCCGGCCTTGCAGCGCTAGCAGTTTCTATTGCCCCCTAAGAAGCTTCCTCATCCAAAAAGTAGTCATCCCCATCATCCTCCTTGTCCTCCTCCTCTTCGCCCTCCACCTCGTCCTGTAGACTTCCCTGAGCAGACAATGGCTGTCATCAAGGCTTCCCTCGTCCTCGGCTGCAGACGCCTGCTCCTTTATGCGCGTCAAACTTTGCATCAGCAGACGCATTAGGGGGATGCTCATGCTTATTATGGCGTTGCCTGCACTAACCAGCCGTGTGCATTCCTCAAAACACTGAAGGACTTGACACAGGTCTTGTAGCTTCGACCACTGCACACCTGACAACTGCATGTCTGCCATCCAACTGCCTACCCGTGTATGTGTATCCTCCCACAAATACATAACAGCATGCCTCTGTTCGCACAGTCTCTGAAGCATGTGCAGTGTGGAGTTCCACCTTGTTGCAACGTCGATGATTAGGCGATGCTGGGGAAGTTTCAAAGACCGCTGATGGTTCTGCATACAGCTGGAGTGTACGGGCGAATGGCGGATGTGCGAGCAAAGTCTGCGCACTTTCAGGAGCAGGTCGGGTAACCCTGGATAACTTTTCAGGAAGCACTGCACCACCAGGTTTCAGGTGTGAGCCAGGCAAGGAATGTGTTTCAGTTGTGAAAGGGCTATGGCAGCCATAAAATTCCTTCCTTATCACTCACTACCTTGCCTGCCTCAAGATGTACAGTGCCCAGCCATGACTGAGTTTCTTGCTGCAAGAACTCGGACAGAACTTCAGCGGTGTGTCTGTTGTCGCCCAAACACTTCATTGCCAATACAGCCTGCTGACGCTTGCCACTAGCTGTTCCATAATGGGACACCTCGTGTGCAACAGTGGCAGCTGCGGATGGAGTGGTCGTGCGACTGCAGTCTGTGGACGAGCTCTCGCTTCTGCTGGAGGATGAGGAGGAGGAGGGGGGACGAACGCCTACAGCCAACTGTTTCCTAGACCGTGGGCTAGGCAGAACTGTCCCAATATTGCTGTCCCCTGTGGACCCTGCATCCACCACATTAACCCAGTGTGCCGTGATGGAGACGTAACGCCCCTGGCCATGCCTACTGGTCCATGCATCTGTTGTCAGGTGCACCTTTCTACTCACAGATTGCCTGAGTGCATGGACAATGCGGTCTTTTACATGCTGGTGGAGGGCTGGGATGGCTTTTTTCAAAAAGAAGTATCAACTGGGTAGCTCGTAGCGTGGTACAGCGTAGTCCATCAGGGCTTTGAAAGCTTCGCTTTCAACTAACCGGTAGGGCATCATCTCTAACGAGATTAGTCTAGCAATGTGGGCGTTCAAACCCTGTGTACGCGGATGCGAGGATGAGTACTTCCTTTTCCTAACGAGAGTCTCATATAGGGTGAGCTGGACTGGAGAGCTGCATAGGGTGGAACTAGCGGGGGTGCCGGTGGACATGGGTGACTGAGAGAGGGTTGGTGATGGTATTCTTGCTGTTGCCCTACATACAGTGTTTCCTACCACGAACCTGGTGATTCCCTGACTGCTTTGGCCTTGCGGTGAAACTGCCACATTTACTGCAGGTGGTGTGGTAAACGGTGGGCTTACAGTGAGGGAAGGGATGTAGCGTTGCTGACTAGCTTCATTGTGAGAGGGTGCTACAACGTTAAGGGACGTTTGGTAGTTAGTCCAGGCTTGCAAGTGCATGGTGGTTAAATGTCTACGCATGCAACTTGTATTAGAAATACATTGCAATAGAAATCTCCCTCTTTATGTGTGGGAGAATGCAGGAAAAAATCAGGCCCACTGTATTACACTACACAGTTTGATTGGCAGAAAGAGGCTGGCAGATATGCCACTAACAGGAGTGACGCAGATGCACACACTGGCAATAGAAATCTCCCTCTTTATGTGTGGGAGAATGCAGGGAAAAATCAGGCCCACTGTATTACACTACACAGTTTGATTGGCAGAAAGAGGCTGGCAGATATGCCACTAACAGGACTGACACAGATGCACACACTGGCAATAGAAATCTCCCTCTTTATGTGTGGGAGAATGCAGGGAAAAATCAGGCCCACTGTATTACACTACACAGTTTGATTGGCAGAAAGAGGCTGGCAGATATGCCACTAACAGGAGTGACGCAGATGCACACACTGGCAATAGAAATCTCCCTCTTTATGTGTGAGAGAATGCAGGAAAAAATCAGGCCCACTGTATTACACTACACAGTTTGATTGGCAGAAAGAGGCTGGCAGATATGCCACTAACAGGAGTGACGCAGATGCACACACTGGCAATAGAAATCTCCCTCTTTATGTGTGGGAGAATGCAGGGAAAAATCAGGCCCACTGTATTACACTACACAGTTTGATTGGCAGAAAGAGGCTGGCAGATATGCCACTAACAGGACTGACGCAGATGTACACACTGGCAATAGAAATCTCCCTCTTTATGTGTGGGAGAATGCAGGGAAAAATCAGGCCCACTGTATTACACTACACAGTTTGATTGGCAGAAAGAGGCTGGCAGATATGCCACTAACAGGAGTGATGCAGATGCACACACTGGCAATAGAAATCTCCCTCTTTATGTGTGGGAGAATGCAGGAAAAAATCAGGCCCACTGTATTACACTACACAGTTTGATTGTTTGATTGGCAGAAAGAGGCTGGCAGATATGCCACTAACAGGACTGACGCAGATGTACACACTGGCAATAGAAATCTCCCTCTTTATGTGTGGGAGAATGCAGGAAAAAATCAGGCCCACTGTATTACACTACACAGTTTGATTGGCAGAAAGAGGCTGGCAGATGCACAGATTTGGCAAGATTATTCTCCCTTTATTTTATTTTTTTTTTATATGGGAGACAAGTGAATAAATCAGGCCCACTATATCACAGTATAGTTTCTGTGGCACAAAATGAATGACAGATACCACAGACAGCACTGGCACAGATGCACAGATTTGGCAAGATTATTCTCCCTTTATTTTATTTTATTTTTTTTTATATGGGAGACAAGTGAATAAATCAGTCCCACTATATCACAGTATAGTTTCTGTGGCACAAAATGAATGACAGATACCACAGACAACACTGCCACAGATGCACAGATTTGGCAAGATTATTCTCCCTTTATTTTTATATTTTTTGATATGGGAGATAAGTGATTTAATCAGGCCCACTATATCACAGTATAGTTTCTGTGGCACAAAATGAATGACAGATACCACAGACAGCACTGGCACAGATGCACAGATTTGGCAAGATTATTCTCCCTTTATTTTATTTTTTGGATATGGGAGACAAGTGAATAAATCAGGCCCACTATATCACAGTATAGTTTCTGTGGCACAAAATGAATGACAGATACCACAGACAGCACTGGCACAGATGCACAGATTTGGCAAGATTATTCTCCCTTTATTTTATTTATTTTTTTTTATATGGGAGACAAGTGAATAAATCAGGCCCACTATATCACAGTATAGTTTCTGTGGCACAAAATGAATGACAGATACCACAGACAGCACTGGCACAGATGCACAGATTTGGCAAGATTATTCTCCCTTTATTTTATTTTTTGGATATGGGAGACAAGTGAATAAATCAGGCCCACTATATCACAGTATAGTTTCTGTGGCACAAAATGAATGACAGATACCACAGACAGCACTGGCACAGATGCACAGATTTGGCAAGATTATTCTCCCTTTATTTTATTTATTTTTTTTTATATGGGAGACAAGTGAATAAATCAGGCCCACTATATCACAGTATAGTTTCTGTGGCACAAAATGAATGACAGATACCACAGACAGCACTGGCACAGATGCACAGATTTGGCAAAATTATTCTCCCTTTATTCTATTTTTTTTTTTATATGGGAGACAAGTGAATAAATCAGGCCCACTATATCACAGTATAGTTTCTGTGGCACAAAATGAATGACAGATACCACAGACAGCACTGGCACAGATGCACAGATTTGGCAAGATTATTTTCCCTTTATTTAAATTTTTTTTTTTTTATATGGGAGACAAGTGATTTAATCAGGCCCACTATATCACAGTATAGTTTCTGTGGCACAAAATGAATGACAGATACCACAGACAGCACTGGCACAGATGCACAGATTTGGCAAGATTATTCTCCCTTTATTTTATTTTTTTTTTATATGGGAGACAAGTGATTTAATCAGGCCCACTATATCACAGTATAGTTTCTGTGGCACAAAAAAGATGACAGATAGCACAGACAGCACTGGCACAGATTTGGCAAGATTATTCTCCTTTTATTTATTTTTTTTTTTTATATGGGAGACAAGTGAATAAATCAGGCCCACTATATCACAGTATAGTTTCTGTGGCACAAAATGAAAGACAGATACCACAGACAGCACTGGCACAGATGCACTGATTGGCAATATAAATCTCCCTTCTTAGGTGTGGGACAGTGCAGGAAAATACAGGCCCACTGTTTTACACTACACAGTTTCAGGGGCTGGAAGATATTAAAAAAAAAAAAAGGGACTGTACTACAATTACTATCTCCCTACAATAATCTCTGAAAAGTATGGCAGGCAGCAATAACAAGGACTGCTGCACGCAAAAAATGAGGACAAAAAAACAAGATAGCTGTGCAGAAAGGAAGGAACAGGATTTTTGCTTTTAAAAAAGCAGTTGGTTTGCACAGCGGCGTACACACAGCAACGCAGCTATCAGGGAGCCATAAGCTACAGAGCTGTTGCACAGAAATCTAGCCTCCACTGTCCCTGCAAAGAAAAGGTGGTGTTGGACAGTGGAAATCGCTACAGCACAAGCGGTTTGGGGGTTAATTTACCCTGCCAAACGCTATCCCTGCTTCTGACGAAGTGGCAGCAACCTCTCCCTATGCTCAGATCAGCAGCAGTAACATGGCGGTCGGCGGGAACGCCCCTTTATAGCCCCTGTGACGCCGCAGAAAGCAAGCCAATCACTGCCATGCCCTTCTCTAAGGGACCGAGACCTATGTCATCACGCTGCCCACACTCTGCGTCCACCTTCATTGGCTGAGAAAAGGCGCTGAAAGCGTCATATGAAACGCGACTTTGGCGTGAAGATCGTGTACCGCATGGCCGATCCCACGCTGGGATCGGGTCGGATTTCATGAAACCCGACTTTGCCAAATGTCGGTGACTTATGAAAATGACCGATCAGTTTCGCTCAACCCTAGGCGTGATCAATAGGTTGTCCAGACACTGTGCATCACATTTATCTGTGTGAATAGTGTCTTATGCAAGCCTTACCTGTGTGAATTTTTGCTACTAGGCAGCCAACCCCTCTAATGTTTGGGCGAGTGGGTGGTTGCTCTCATCAGTAGCTTGCACCTGTGCTGCTTTAGCATTTATTATCGGGGGCCTGCTGCACCCTGCGAGTGCATTTGTCATTTGACAAGGTTTTGGTGAGTCTGCTCTTCATGTTGTGTGTCTCCTGAGTTATCCCCTATAATTATTACAGTTGTGCTGCTGATAATATGATTCTGTATGAGGACAGATTGATCTAATTGTGATTGTTCTGTTCCCTTCATTCTTTCTCAGTTTGAGTAAATATGCCGGGAAACAGGCGAACGACTTCTGTATTGTCGATCACACTTGTTTAGCGGCCTGAGATCAGCGCATGTAAATACAGCAGAAATGCTTTGCAGGGAGACCAGGCAAGGATGATGACAGTTGTAGTTAGTACCCGGCGCCTTGAAATAGCACTAACTCTACTGCTTTTCCCAGCCGCCAGAGCATTTAATTCTGGTATGTGTAATGATTTTTAGGGTTGATGTCAGCTGCGTAATGTCAGCTTCTATCCATCCCAGGTGTAAGTAATGGAGAGGTGTCTATCAGGCACCCCCACTACTGTTGTGAACTCTGTTTTCAGGCTCCCTCTTATGGTCACAGGTGGTATTGTGTGACTTTTGTTTTGGGCTCCCCCTGGTGGCTTTGTTTGTTATCCTGCGGGTCTGTGGCTGATCAGCTGCCTCGTTATTCACTTGGGAGTTTCCTATTTAGCTCTGTTTCACTTCCACTTGTTGCCGGCTGTCAATGTATTCAGTGCTATTCTGATTTCTTCTGACTACCTTGCTACCAGTCTCTTCAAGAGAAGCTAAGTTTCCGTTTTGTTCATTTTTTGATCATCTGTGTTCAATATGTTTCTTGTCCAGCTTGCTAATATGTGATTTCTCAGCTTGCTGGTAGCTCTAGGGGGCTGAGTTTCTCCCCCCCACACCGTTAGTGGGTGTGGGGGTCTTGAATTCTCAGCGTGGATATTTTGGTAGGGTTTTCTGCTGACCGCACAGTTCTCTATCTGTTTTCTGCTATCTAGTATTAGCGGGCCTCATTTGCTGAATCTGTTTTCATTCCTACGTGTGTCTTTTCTCCTTACCTCACCGTTATTATTTGTTGGGGGCTTCCTATATCCTTGGGGTTATTTCTCTTGAGGCAAGTGAGGTCTTGCTTTCTCTTTAGGGGTAGTCAGTTTCTCAGGCTGCGTCGAGACGTCCAGGATTTTAGGCACGTTCACCGGCTACCTTTAGTGTGTTTGGATAGGATCAGATTTGCGGTCAGTCCAGTTACCACCTCCCTAGAGCTTGTTCTTTGCTTAGAAACTTAGCTGGTATTTCCTGTGATCCCCAGCCACTGGGATCATAACAGTACAGCCGGCCAATAAGGTGTTAATTGCATGGCAGAAGCAGGAGAAAAGAAGCCTTGAGAATTTTTTTATTTTTTTTTGCCGTGTGTCTAGCTGCTGTGTGTCTAGCTTCTCTCCTCCTCTTAATCTTGGTGTGGCTCTGAACTCAGCTGCTGATATGGATATTCAGAGTTTGGCCTCCAGTGTAGATCATCTTGCTGCAAGGGTACAAAGTATTCAGGATTTTGTTGTTCACAGTCCTATGTCAGAGCCTAGAATACCTATTCCGGAGTTGTTTTCTGGAGATAGATCTAGGTTCCTGAATTTTAAGAACAATTGTAAATTGTTTCTTTCTTTGAAACCTCGTTCCTCTGGTGATTCCGTTCAGCAAGTTAAAATTATAATTTCTTTCTTGCGTGGTGACCCTCAAGATTGGGCCTTCGCATTGGCGCCACGGGATCCGGCATTGCTCAGTGTTGATGCGTTTTTTCTGGCCCTTGGATTGCTCTATGAGGAACCTAATCTTGAGAACCAGGCTGAAAAAGCGTTGTTGGCCCTCTCTCAGGGGCAAGATGAAGCAGAGGTGTACTGCCAGAAATTTCGGAAATGGTCGGTGCTTACTCAGTGGAATGAGTATGCCCTGGCTGCAAATTTCAGAAAAGGTCTTTCTGAGGCCATTAAGAATGTCATGGTGGGGTTCCCTACGCCTGCAGGTCTGAATGAGTCAATGACTCTGGCCATTCAGATTGATCGGCGTTTGCGGGAGCGCAAACCTGCGCACTATTTGGCGGTGTCTTCTGAACAGACACCTGAGTCTATGCAATGTGATAGAATTCTGACCAGAAGTGAACGGCAAAATTATAGACGGCAAAATGGGTTGTGCTTTTACTGTGGTGACTCAGCTCATGTTATCTCAGCATGCTCTAAGCGCAAAAAAAGGTTGATAAATCTGTCACCATTGGTACTTTACAGCCTAAGTTCATTTTGTCTGTTACCCTGATTTGTTCCTTGTCATCTTACCCGGTTATGGCTTTTGTAGATTCAGGTGCTGCCCTGAGTCTGATGGACTTGTCATTTGCCAGGCGCTGTGGTTTTGTTTTGGAGCCTTTAAAATTCCCTATTCCACTAAGGGGAATTGATGCTACGCCATTGGCTACGAATAAACCTCAGTACTGGACACAAGTGACCATGTGCATGACTCCTGTTCATCAGGAGGTGATTCGCTTTCTTGTGCTGCATAATTTGCATGATGTTGTCGTGTTGGGTCTGCCATGGTTGCAGACTCATAATCCAGTCCTGGATTGGAAAGCAATGTCTGTGTCAAGTTGGGGTTGTCAGGGAATTCATGGCGACGCTCCTGTGGTGTCAATTGCTTCATCCACTCCTTCTGAAGTCCCTGCGTTTTTGTCAGACTACCAGGATGTATTTGATGAGCCCAAACTCAGTTCTCTACCTCCTCATAGGGATTGTGATTGTGCTATAAATTTGATTCCTGGTAGTAAGTTTCCTAAGGGACGACTTTTCAATTTGTCAGTGCCGGAGCATGCTGCCATGCAGAGTTATATAAAGGAGTCCTTGGAGAAAGGACTTATTCGCCCCTCCTCCTCCCCTCTTGGTGCGGGGTTCTTTTTTGTGGCTAAGAAGGATGGTTCTCTGAGACCTTGTATTGATTATCGCCTTCTAAATAAAATCACGGTCAAATTTCAGTATCCTTTGCCATTGTTATCTGATCTGTTTGCTCGCATTAAGGGGTCTAGTTGGTTCACCAAGATAGATCTTCATGGTGCGTATAACCTTGTGCGTATTAAGCAGGGTGATGAATGGAAAACTGCATTTAATACGCCCGAAGGCCATTTTGAGTACTTGGTGATGCCTTTTGGACTTTCTAACGCTCCTTCTGTCTTTCAGTCTTTTATGCACGACATCTTCCGCGAATATCTGGATAAATTTATGATTGTGTATCTGGATGATATTCTGTTTTTTTTCTGATGATTGGGAGTCCCATGTTAAGCAGGTCAGGATGGTGTTTCAGGTCCTGCGTGCCAATGCTTTATTTGTGAAGGTCTCAAAATGTCTTTTTGGAGTCGAGAAGGTTTCTTTTTTGGGTTTCATTTTTTCTCCTTCTACTATTGAGATGGACCCAGTCAAGGTTCAGGCTATTCATGACTGGACACAGCCTACATCTGTTAAGAGTCTTCAGAAGTTCTTGGGTTTTGCTAATTTTTACCGTCGCTTCATCGCTAATTTTTCTGGTGTTGTTAAGCCTTTGACGGATTTTACCAAGAAAGGTTCTGATGTTACTAACTGGTCTCCTGCGGCTGTGGAGGCCTTTCGGGAGCTGAAGCGCCGGTTTTCTTCGGCTCTGGTCTTATGTCAGCCAGATGTCTCTCTTCCTTTCCAGGTCGAGGTTGATGCTTCCGAGATTGGAGCGGGGGCTGTTTTGACGCAGAGAAGCGCCGATGGCTCTGTGATGAAGCCATATGCTTTCTTTTCAAGAAAGTTTTCGCCTGCCGAGCGGAATTATGATGTCAGTAATCGGGAGTTGTTGGCTATGAAGTGGGCATTTGAGGAGTGGCGACATTGGCTCGAGGGAGCTAAGCATCGTGTGGTGGTCTTGACTGATCACAAGAATCTGATTTATCTCGAGTCGGCCAAGCGGCTGAATCCTAGACAGGCTCGTTGGTCGTTGTTTTTCTCTCGTTTTGATTTCGTGGTCTCGTACCTGTCTGGTTCGAAGAATGTAAAGGCTGATGCTCTTTCTAGGAGTTTTGTGCCTGACTCTCCTGGAGATTCAGAGCCGGCTGGTATTCTCAGAGAAGGGGTGATTTTGTCTGCCATCTCCCCAGATTTGTGACGAGTGCTGCAGGAGTTTCAGGCGGATAGACCTGACCGTTGTCCACCGGAGAGACTGTTTGTCCCGGATAGATGGACCAGCAGAGTTATTTCCGAGGTTCATTCTTCGGTGTTGGCGGGCCATCCTGGAATATTTGGTACCAGAGATTTGGTGGCCAGGTCCTTTTGGTGGCCTTCCTTGTCGCGGGATGTGCGTTCCTTTGTGCAGTCTTGTGGAATTTGTGCTCGGGCTAAGCCTTGCTGTTCTCGTGCCAGTGGTTTGCTGTTACCTTTGCCTGTCCCGAAGAGGCCTTGGATGCACATTTCCATGGATTTTATTTCGGATCTCCCTGTCTCTCAGAGAATGTCTGTCATCTGGGTGGCGTGTGATCGTTTTTCTAAGATGGTCCATTTGGTGCCCTTGCCTAAGTTGCCTTCCTCCTCCGAGTTGGTTCCGCTGTTTTTTCAAAATTTGGTTCGCTTGCATGGGATCCCTGAAAATATTGTTTCAGACAGAGGATCCCAGTTTGTGTCTAGATTTTGGCGGACCTTTTGCGCTAAGATGGGCATCGATTTGTCTTTTTCATCGGCCTTCCATCCTCAGACGAATGGCCAAACGAACTAATCAGACCTTGGAAACCTATTTGAGATGTTTTGTTTCTGCTGATCAGGACGACTGGGTGACTTTTTTGCCATTGGCCGAGTTTGCCCTTAATAATCGGGCTAGTTCTGCTACTTTGGTTTCTCCTTTTTTTTGTAATTCGGGGTTTCATCCTCGTTTTTCCTCGGGTCAGGTGGAGCCTTCTGACTGTCCTGGAGTGGATGTTGTGGTGGATAGGTTGCATCAGATTTGGAATCATGTTGTGGACAATTTGAAGCTGTCACAAGGGAAGGCTCAGCGCTTTGCCAACCGCCGTCACTGTGTGGGTCCCCGACTTCGCGTTGGGGACTTGGTGTGGTTGTCTTCTCGCTTTGTTCCTATGAAGGTCTCCTCTCCTAAGTTCAAGCCTCGGTTTATCGGTCCTTATAAGATTTTGGAAGTCCTTAACTCTGTGTCATTTCGTTTGGACCTCCCAGCATCGTTTGCTATTCATAATGTGTTTCATCGGTCGTTGTTGCGGAGGTATGTGGTGCCTGTGGGTCCTCCGGTTGAGCCTCCTGCCCCTGTGCTGGTTGAGGGAGAATTGGAATACGTGGTGGAGAAGATCTTGGATTCTCGTATTTCTAGACGGAGGCTTCAGTATTTGGTTAAATGGAAGGGCTATGGTCAGGAGGATAATTCCTGGGTTGTCTCCTCTGATGTTCTTGCGGCCGATTTGGTTCGAGCCTTCCATGTGGCTCACCCTGATCGCCCTGGGGGTTTTGATGAGGGTTCGGTGACCCCTCCTCAAGGGGGGGGTACTGTTGTGAACTCTGTTTTCAGGCTCCCTTTTGTGGTCACAGGTGGTATTGTGTGACTTTTGTTTTGGGCTCCCCCTGGTGGCTTTGTTTGTTATCCTGCGGGTCTGTGGCTGATCAGCTGCCTCGTTATTCACTTGGGAGTTTCCTATTTAGCTCTGTTTCACTTCCACTTGTTGCCGGCTGTCAATGTATTCAGTGCTATTCTGATTTCTTCTGACTACCTTGCTACCAGTCTCTTCAAGAGAAGCTAAGTTTCCGTTTTGTTCATTTTTTGATCATCTGTGTTCAATATGTTTCTTGTCCAGCTTGCTAATATGTGATTTCTCAGCTTGCTGGTAGCTCTAGGGGGCTGAGTTTCTCCCCCCCACACCGTTAGTGGGTGTGGGGGTCTTGAATTCTCAGCGTGGATATTTTGGTAGGGTTTTTTGCTGACCGCACAGTTCTCTATCTGTTTTCTGCTATCTAGTATTAGCGGGCCTCATTTGCTGAATCTGTTTTCATTCCTACGTGTGTCTTTTCTCCTTACCTCACCGTTATTATTTGTTGGGGGCTTCCTATATCCTTGGGGTTATTTCTCTTGAGGCAAGTGAGGTCTTGCTTTCTCTTTAGGGGTAGTCAGTTTCTCAGGCTGCGTCGAGACGTCCAGGATTTTAGGCACGTTCACCGGCTACCTTTAGTGTGTTTGGATAGGATCAGATTTGCGGTCAGTCCAGTTACCACCTCCCTAGAGCTTGTTCTTTGCTTAGTAACTTAGCTGGTATTTCCTGTGATCCCCAGCCACTGGGATCATAACACACTACTAACCCAGACCTGGCGAGATCCAGTGACTCTGAATAGCGGTGACGGTAGTAACAATACCGCTCTTCACAGTCACCGAGCTCAGCGCAAGACCTGGAATATCTGAAGAGCGGTGACGTTACTGATGTCACCGCTCTCAGAGTCACCGGGTCTCGTGCTGCACAGCGGAACCAAAAGTGGCTGTAGGCAGAGTTTATGGAACATCAGAATGAGGTTCCGTAGCCTTTGGTCGTCTCATCCCTTCATTATCTACGAGATCCAGTTATGTAGGTAAAGTAGTGGCTTTTCTTGGTACTGCAACTAAAAGCAATAAATAGGACTGAGCTGTGATGCTGGATACAGCTGTAATTATATGTTATATAGTCGTGTTACACTCCCCTCACTTCTTGTAACCTACAAGTGTACAAAGATATTATACAGTCACCATGTGACAAGCGGGCCTGTGTAACTTCAAATGCCAGGGCTGAATTTTAGTCCCAGTCCGGCCCTGGTCACGCTGCAGACTACAGCCAGGTCATTGCAAAACAAGGTCATGAAAATCTACCAATTTTATTTATTTTTTTTGTCCCAGGCATCAGATGCGAGTGCGCCAAAAAATCTGTCCTTTTTTTTGGTGCTATCTAATATTTTGTAGTGTCTTACAACATTTTGGACACCATTTTGCTGCCCCAAAAATCTGTAGCTAACCAAAAAAAATTTAGCTACAGTTATTATTTATCACTGCGAGTTATACACCACACGCATTGCATATCATAGCGCAAAATATCTTTCAATTTTAGTACTTTTATTGTGTCATAGCCAACTTGTTGACAAAATTTAGGTGTGCCACCAAAAAATCAAGGCCACATTTAGATCAGTCTGTTATCTCAGGCTGACGGCTGGTGTATCTGTGGTGGAAAAATCTTTTATTGGCAGGCATATGTTGCATAGTTCTGTCTGCTAGCCTTGTTCTACTCATTTTTTATTGTTTTCAAAAATTCACAAAAAGCAGAAAAAAATAATTTACAGTCTGTTATCTCAGGCTGAGGCCTGGTGTATCTGTGGTGGACAAATCTTTTATTAGCAGGCATACATTGCATAGTTCTGTTTGATAGCCTTGTTCAACTCATTTTTTATTGTTTTCCAAAATTACCAACAAACATAAACATTTCTTATACAGTCTGGTATGTCAGGCTGAGGCATGGTGTATCTGTCATGGATAAATCTTCGCTTAGCAGGCACACTGACCACATATAATTTTTCTACAAATAAATCCATTTGTATTGAGGTTTTCAAATATTTCAGTAGACCATTTAAAATGGGCAAGGCAAGGGGCAAGGGACGGGGAAGTAGATGTGAAGCTGATGATGCGTGCAGAGGATGAGGCCATGGCCAAGCTGAAAGTGGGCCACAGCAAAGACTCACATCTTCAAGCTCAACCTTCCTGTCCCAGTTTCTAGGGGACCGCAGCACACCATTATTGAAGCCAGAGCAGTGTGAAATGGATGTTGGTTGGATAGCGGATAATGTTTCCAGTCACTTAGCCACCATCACCACCAACATGCCTTCCACACGGTCAAGTCTTAGTAGCCGTGATTGTGGACTGGATATTACTCATCCTGATCCTCCTTCCTCCCATCATGCTGAGTACCCTGAGACAACTGATCCCACACTTGGACACTCCGAAGAGCTATTCAGTTTTCCCTTTAAAGATTCTGGTCTCTCGGCTGGTCAACTTGAAGTAGGGCCAGATGAGATCTCATGTAGCAATGCCCAAAGATTTGTACAGCCACGGTCACACGGAGGCAATGGTGGCAAAGTGTCACAAGAGGTGGACAATGATGAGACACAATTGCCAGAAAGTCAGGAGGAGGAGCAGGGTGCGGATGTGGAAGATGAGGTGGTGGATGACATAGGGAGTGACCCATGACCCAACCTGGCAGGAGGACATGCAGAGTGAGCACAGCAGCACACATGGGGAAGGAGGAATATCACCCCAACAGGCAGGAAGAAGCAGTGTGGTGGCCGCAGACAGAAGGCGTGCATCCGTTCCCTGTAACACCAACATGACGGAATTTGCCATTCCAACTGTTAGATCTTACCAAGTCTGGTTATTTTTTAAAGACTCTGCTAATAACCCCAAACAGGCCATTTTCAGCACCTGCAATGCCCGCATCAGCAGGGGTAGCAAAACTACCAGCCTGACCACCACCAGCATGATTAGGCACATGGCATCAAAGCACCTGACTTTGTGGGCTGAACCCCAGGCTCCAGGAGCACTGTCTGCAGGTGACAACACTGCTTCTTCCACTGTTTTGCATAGAAGCCAATTCCCAGTTCACCGTGCCTATGAAGATGCCTCGGGCACTGCACCTGTTGTTGCCCACAGTCAACCAGGACCATCATCAAGCCCATCCACATCTTTATCCCAGCCCAGCCTTTAGTTGTCTATACCCCAGTCATTGGAACGAAAGTGGAAATATCCAGCCAATGCCCCACAGTGTACAGTAATTATTTCGAACATTTCTCGTCTGCTTGCATTTGAAATGTTGCCTTTTAGGCTCGTTGAGACGGAAGCTTTCCGCAACCTGATGGCGGCGGCCATCCCAAGGTACTCGGTCCCCAGTCGCCACTATTTCTCCCGGTGTGCCGTACTGGTATTACACCAGCATGTGTCCCACAACATTACCCATGCCCACAGCAATGCAGTTACTGGGAAAATCCACTTAACCACGGACACATGGACAAGTGCTTGTGGGCAGGGATGGTACATCTCACTGACGGCACACTGGGTTAACATAGTGTTAGTCGAGACCCAGTTGGACCTTGGGATGGAACACATCCTTCCCACACTGAGGATTGCGGGCCCTACGTTATTCAGGGTTGCCCCCACAGTCTACAGCTCCTGCAACACCTCCTTCTCCACTTCAGCCTCTATCTCTGAAATCAACACATCAGTCAGAAGCTGGAAGCAATGCAGCACTGCCTCGGCCAAGCGGCAACAGGCTGTGCTGAAGCTAATCTGCATAGGTGATAAACCGCACAATGCAGAAGAGTTGTGGACAGCGCTGAAAGAGTAGTCAGATATTTGAATGACACCGCTGAACCTACAGCCAGGCATGGTCATGTGTGACAATGGCCGAAACCTGGTAGAGGCTCTGAGGCAAGGTGAGCTCACACATGTACCTTGCTTGGCCCATGTGCTTAACCTCGTGGTTCAATGTTTTCTGAAAAGCTACCCAGAGCTGCCAGATCTGCTAGTGAAAGTGCTCCATCTGTCTGCCCATTTTAGAAAGTCAGCTACAGCTTCTGCCGTCCTTGCCGGTCTTCAGCAGTGTCTGCAGCTTCCGGCTCACCGACTGGTGTGTGATGTCCCTATGCGTTGTAACTCTACACTGCATTTGTTGGAAAGGATTTGTGAGCATAAGAGGGCAGTTGTTGACTACCAGCATCAACAAGGCCATCGATATTCAGTTCAGACTCCACACGTAAGACCTCAGGAGTGGACATGAATGTCAGACATATGTACCATCCTCCAGAACTTTGAGGACTGCACCAAGATTGTGACCGGTGATGACACCATAATTAGCATCACCATCTCACTTCTCAGCATTCTGAAAACCTCTCTGCTCACAATTAAAGAGGATGAATTGCAGACATAGCACGTGGACATGGAGCAAGGAACCAAACAGGGTGATTACACTTAGCCCAGCCTCATGTTATCACAATGTGGATTGTTAGACAATGAGGAGGAAGAAGAACAGGAGCTACTTTCATGCGCTTTAGATGGTACTACAAGCACAGGTGTCATACCGTCTGTTCAGTGGGGATGGCCTGAGGACAGGGAGGAGGACAGTATGGTCAGTCATCCTGTTGGTGAGGACACGGAAGTCTTGCCTGTTAGCTGTCTGGCATGCATGGCTGACTTTATGTTGTGCTGCGTTTCCCATGACCCTCGCATTATTAAAATTTTCGGGGACACTCATTACTGGTTGGTGACACTTCTAGACTCACCCTACAAGGAGAGCTTTCAATCTCTTCTTCCAGAGACAGACAGGTGTACAAAAATGTTGCTTTTCCCTGATGGCCCTTGTTAGCGGAATTACTGAAAAAATTCCCATGTGAGAACACTAGTAGCAGACTTCAGAGTTTGTTGTACAACCAAAGAGTCCAAGTGAGAGAGACAGAAGTGCAATCCAGCTCAGGCAGGGCAATAATGGCAAAGTTCTGGGACAGTTTTCTCAGACCCTCCCATCGTGCCGGCACAGAGGTAAGGGGTGCTGGCACAAGAAGTGCAATGCTTGGGAAGATGCTGAGGGAGTACCTTGTAGATCATACAAACATCCTCCGTGATTCCTCTGTGCCTTTTAATTATTGGGTATCCAAGCTGGACACGTGACATGAACTGGCTCTCTACGCCTTGGAGGTCCTGGCCTGCCCTGATTCTAGCGCTCTGTCAGAGAGGGTTTTTAGTGCCGCTGGTGGAATTATAACAGAAAAGCGCATCTGCCTGTCAACTGACAGTGCTGACAGGCTGACTCTTATAAAAATGAACAAGAGCTGGATTAGGCAAGACTTCTGTACACCACCGAATGAAAACAGTGAAACAAAACCTCAAATACATTGTCTTTTTTGTGCAGGTGTATTCTCATGCACCCCTTCCCAACCACACATGGGTATCAGCTTCCTGATTTGGTCTGTTTGGTGTTATCCTGCTCCTTATCCTCATCCTCATCATCCACAACCAGTACAACACCAGAGTGAATGTATTTCGTGATGCAAAAGTCACTGAATTTTTGTGCAAGGGTGTTTTTATGATGCCCGTTACTAATTAGAAACCAAAACAAATGTTACTCCCCCAGGGTGAACTGTCATCAAAATGAGATGTACGTATATTCTTCCCATTTGTTCTTATATTTTCCATTTTTACTATCTTGGGACCAAAAAAATTGAAATACTATTATATTAAATTTTTATTTATATCCCTGTCTCTGAGCTGTTGCTAGGGACCAACATATCTCGTTGGACACATTCTAGCTTAATATCTATGAACCTGTGTTCGCCCCTCCCGTTTGTTATTTACTTTCATGGGTGGATTCACATCCTTTATTTATTTGTTTGATTTCAGAATGATTTGTCTTTATGTCTCCTCATTCTCCACCACTAGATCACCAGGGTTTACGTGTTCTTTGCTGCTACAGGCAGTCCTATTTTTGCCAAGGGTGTCTATGATGCCCATAGCATATTTTTAAAATATTTACCCCCCCATGGGGAAATGTTTGTCAGCCCATGCACTGCGTGTATGGGCATTAATAGTCTAGGAGACCCGCTCCTTTACATTGGGCATAGTTTTTATTGAGGTCTTCATCAATGTCTCCTCATTCTCTGCCACTAGATCAACATGGTTGATGTGTTCTGTGCTGCTACAGGCAGTCCAATTTTTGGCAAGGGTGTCTATGATGCCCATAGTATATTTTTAAAAAATATACCCCCCATGGGGAAATGTTTGTCAGCCCATGCACTGCATGTATGGGCATTACAAGTCTAGGAGACCCGCTCCTTTACAGTATAGACCAAAAGTTTGGACACACATTCTCATTTAAAGATTTTTCTGTATTTTCATGACTATGAAAATTGTACATTCACACTGAAGGCATCAAAACTATGAATTAGCACATGTGGAATTATATGGTTTTCACTTCACAGGTGTGCCCTGTCAGGTTTAATAAGTGGGATTTCTTGTCTTATAAATGGGGTTAGGACCATCAGTTGTGTTGTGCAGAAGTCTGGGGGATACACAGCTCATAGTCCTACTGAATGGACTGTTAGAATTTGTATTATGGCAAGAAAAAAGCAGCTAAGTAAAGAAAAACGAGTGGCCATCATTACTTTAAGAAATGAAGGTCAGTCAGTCCGAAAAATTGGGAAAACTTTGAAAGTGTCCCCAAGTGCAGTGGCAAAAACCATCAAGCACTACAAAGAAACTGGCTCACATGAGGACCGCCCCAGGAAAGGAAGACCAAGAGTCACCTCTGCTTCTGAGGATGTTTTTCTGAGTCACCAGCCTCAGAAATCGCAGGTTAACAGCAGCTCAGATTAGAGACCAGGTCAATGCCACACAGAGTTCTAGCAGCAGACACATCTCTACAACAACTGTTAAGAGGAGACTTTGTGCAGCAGGCCTTCATGGTAAAATAGCTGCCAGGAAACCACTGCTAAGGACAGGCAATACGCAAAAGAGACTTGTTTGGGCTAAAGAACACAAGGAATGGACATTAGACCAGTGGAAATCTGTGCTTTGGTCTGATGAGTCCAAATTTGAGATCTTTGGTTCCAAACACCTTGTCTTTGAGTGATGCAGAAAAGGTGAACGGATGGACTCTACATGCCTGGTTCCCACCGTGAAGCATGGAGGAGGTGTGATGGTGTGGGGGTGCTTTGCTGGTGACACTGTTGGAGATTTATTCAAAATTGAAGGCATAATGAACCAGCATGGCTACCACAGTATCTTGCAGCGGCATGCTATTCCATCTGGTTTGCGTTTAGTCGGACCATCATTTATTTTTCAACAGGACAATGACCCCAAACACACCTCCAGGCTGTGTAAGGGCTATTTGACCAAGAAGGAGAGTGATGGGATGCTATGCCAGATGACATGGCCTCCACAGTCACCAGAGCTGAACACAGTCGAGATGGTTTGGGGTGAGATGGACTGCAGAGTGAAAGCAAAAGGGCC
Organism: Ranitomeya variabilis; assembly: GCF_051348905.1. NCBI lineage: Eukaryota > Metazoa > Chordata > Amphibia > Anura > Dendrobatidae > Ranitomeya > Ranitomeya variabilis. The sequence continues at coordinate 53,587,785 of NC_135236.1, forward strand.
AACAAGTGCTAAGCGTCTCTGGGAACTCCTTCAAGATTGTTGGAAGACCATTTCCGGTGACTACCTCTTGAAGCTCATCAAGAGAATGCCAAGAGTGTGCAAAGCAGTCATCAAAGCAAAAGGTGACTACTTTGAAGAACCTAGAACATAAGACATATTTTCAGTTGTTTCACACTTTTTTGTTAAGTATATAATTCCACATGTGTTAATTCATAGTTTTGATGCCTTCAGTGTGAATGTACAATTTTCAGTCATGAAAATACAGAAAAATCTTTAAATGAGAAGGTGTGTCCAAATATTTGCTCTGTACTGTATACAGGGGAGCCACCCACAAGCTGGATCATAGCTCCCTCTTCTGGTCTGGGGTAAGAACATGTTGCATGTTTGTGATACCTAATAAAGGGATCCTTCCTCACTTCCAAGTGAGACATCTCTCTCCCCGTGAGGAAAGCAATGCCACTGTAACAACCGGTTACCTGGGGTGTTAAGTCTGTGTCATTCTTTCAATTAAAGGACTTTTTTCTGGGTGTCTGTGTTTTTATACAATGTGACTGTAGTGTTAGTAATGGGGGCGTCTTATTGACGCTTCTCCATTACTAACCTCGGGGCTTGATGTCACCTGACGGTGATATCAACCCCCCCCCCTATTAACCCACTTGCCACCGCTACAGGGCAAGTGGGAAGAGTGAGGTCAAGTGCCAGAATTGGCACATCTTAGAGATTTGCCTTTTCTGGGGTGATTGAGAGCTGATGTTTTTAGTCTGTGGGGCAGTAGCCCCTTCTTAGGCTATTAATATTAGCCCGCAGCTGTCTGCATAGCATTTGCTGATTATTAATCATAGGGAACGTCATTTTTTGGGGGAGGTTCCCCATTTTAATAGCCAAGTAAATGCTAATTATACAGCTGTGAGCTGATATTACCCCCTTCCCAGACTATATACATCGTCCCTGTGCCGTCGGCTTTCTTTCTTCTAGTTACGAAAATTACAGAAAAATAATTTTTTATTGATTAAATACATCTACAGTAAGCTGCACACACACTGTACTAATTGTATTTATACTGCATCTAAATATCTACCTATTCTATTTGCATTTACTGTATGTAATCCATCTCTTCTATCCTGTCACTTCCTGCTGTGATTTTACACTACCGTGGCTGCTGAATTACCGGCTTTTCTTCTATCTATGTAATATAAATACAAATATATGTGTGTGTCACTGACATCTATATATATTGTAAGATAGCGCTCACTAACGCATTGGGGAATATTCACTTGGCACGGGATTCAAGCACACAAGCACGGTTTTGCACACAAAAAACAGTCCATATGGTTTATTTAAGAGTCATAAACGGCACTATAAGCCAGGTTACACATCACCGGCTTACACATAGTCCATTACTTCATCATGTATGGTTTTACATCATTAGCTTGCATCACTAAACACGCTGATCCTTATCTGACCAGTTGCCGTGGGTGATCGCACAGTTCATATGGCAAATACACTTCTATGCCGTATATCACAGTTTATGACAATCCCCTTGTCCAGGGTTACCTTCCAGGAGCTCCGCTCCTCACGCTGACTCCTTGTCAGCCCTGTCTTCTGGGAAAGCTGCCTCACGGGAATCGCCAACTTGCCTGGCAGGCATACCTCAGTCAGTCCAGACCCACTGAAGGACAATAGCTTCCCCAACACAGATCGTCCAGGTCCACGGTCTTTCAGGTGCTCCAGGTAGACTCCAGTCACAGGAGCTTCCAACACAGACCTCCCAGGACCATGATCAAACTGTGCTCTTCAGGACGTCCATCCCCACTGGGACCGTCCAACACAGAGGCATGTTGCCTGTCCAGGTGCTATTCAGGACTTCGTCCAACACCCCAGGCCACCAGGACCAAAGCCCCACCATGTGCTATTCAGGGAGATAGCACTCCCAACACATATGCTCTCCAGGACCTTCAGCACAGACCATTCAGATTCATACTGAGAGACCATACAGGAACCACACAGGAAACATGTGACCCACACCCTGGTCACATTATATACCTTTAACCACTCCCCTAGGCGGGAGTGTGTGTGGCTAGTTTGACCTTCCCACCTCTCATAACTAGCCTTGCCAACCTCCCTTAAGAACTACACAACTACTTGTGGGACTACAGGTCCCAGAACACAACATTGCTTCAGGCTGACAACGCAGAGTTCCTTCCTCTGCGACACACATACCGACCATTCACCACAATGCCGGACACTGTCTTACTATCCCCATTACCCCTCCGTGAGTGTCCTGGGGAGCACATGCAGCGCCTCCTAGCTGTAACAGGGGTCACTGCATCACAATATATATGTATTCTATGTGTATGTATCTATTCTAACCTGTCACGCTGTGATTTCACTGAACGCGGCACATGAATTACTGGCTTTTATTCTATCGTTTACCAAATGTTACCGATTTTTTCCAATTTTAAGAAAAATACTCGTGTTACCGATCACGAATCCTAATGTACCATATTTGTGCTGAATTTATGTTTGGCGATCATTTTCCGAACATATTCGCTCATCTGTAATTAGGAGGTGCCATTAGTGAATCCCACTGATTCTGAGATCTTTTTTTGCGACGTATTTCATTTTATGATAGTGGTCAGTATAACTGCGCCGACCTGACACTGTCTGTAGATTACTGTGCACAGTCCTGCTGACACGTTCACTTTAAATTGCGAAAAGAGAAAAAAATGAAATTCCAGAAATGTTACTAGGTCATTCTTTCTGCTGAGTGAATGCCATAATTGCCCCTCAATATACAATGCCAGTATTTTTTTTACCATTTCAGCCCACCTGGATTTTTCCTGTTTTTGCTTACGTTGTATGGTAAAATGAACAGTGTCATTTAGAGATGGGAGAATTGATTGGCAGGACTCCCGTCCATCGGTCAGTAATCTGTTACTGCTGGGCAGGAGTTCTGCGAATCTCCTTACCTCCCCAAAATTCCACAATTTAGGACAGTATACAATCGGAGAGCCACAACCACGCATGGGCTTCACCTCTCCTAAGTGCTAACACGGGAGAAAGGTGATCCCTATTATTCTCAAAGGTGCAAGGTTAGCTTTCTAGATTACTATCTACACTTCCTGACAGAAGTTATGTCGCTTATCCAGGTTATATAAATAAAAGCTTATAACCTGACGTTAAATTCATCCATTATTTGTAGAAATTATTCTTTTGAAAGCTGAAACCCTCCAAAATGTGGTTTAGGTTAAGAAAATAAATTGACATCAGTGCAGAAATATTGATGAGTTAATGGACACAGAATGGTCAGATTTTGGCAAGACAAAAGTTTTGTCGCCTGGTCATATAATGTACCCAATCCTAGTTTACATCCTCACCTGTGCTCAGTAAATGTTCGGTTAATTAGTGTGTGTGTATAAAAAGAAACCCAGCAGCCCAGACCTTCACTTGAACAGCAACTTGAGCTCTGACAACATGCCAAAAATGCACCCTGCGACCAAAGTCTGGATTATCAAGAGGCTGAAGACCAGATCCACTGCAGAGGTGGCTGGCACCTTTAATGTGTCTCAGCGTCAAGTACAAATAATTAAAAAGCGATTAGAAGAGACTGGAGATGTGTTTGACAAGCCCAGGTATGGCAGACCCTGCAAGACTATTGGTCAGGAGGAACGTTTGTTGGTTAGAAAATCCAAAGCAAGCCCCTCTTCCACTGCAGCAGAGCTCCAACAGGCCTGGTCACCTCAAGTTCCTGTGTCAACTAGAACAGTTTGTAGGATTCTGTCTCGAAATGGCCTCCATGGTCGAATCAGTGCCCAGAAGCCAGCACTAAACAAAAGGCAAATAAAAAACGGTGTGACATTTGCAAAGTCCCACAGCCTGCTAAACACATGGACGCTGGAAAAGTGGCAGAAGGTGGATTTCTCTGATTAATCTTCAGTAGAATTACACCACAGCCACCGCAAATACTGCAGGAGACCTACTGGAGCCCATATGGATCCAAAATACACCCAGAAAACAGTTACATTTGGTGGTGGAAAGATCATGGTCAGGGTTTACATTCAGTATGGGGGTGTACGAAACATTTGCAAGGTGAAAGGCAATATCAATAGCCTAAAATATCAATGGTATATTAGCTACCTCTTATATTCCAAATCATAAAAGGGGTCAAATTCTTCAGCAGGATGGTGCTCCATCTCATACATCCATCTGTGACGCCCGGGAGACCGAAGTACCCAGCACCAGATCAATGAGGTCCGTCTCTTGAGGGGGATGTCACTAGTGGCTTGACCCGGTGCTGTGGCCTCAGGCGATGCACAATGTAAGGGATATCATGAAGGAACAGACACTTACTTGATCAGCAGCAGGTCCTCTCAGCTGTGATGACCCCGATCCTGGATTGATGGCTATTGTCCAAATGAAAGACTGAGGCGCTGAAACGTTTAACCAGTTTACTTCAACAAAAAGGGATTTGTGACCAACACTGTCACCGGAGTCTGTATGAGAATTCTGAAATTACTTTAACCCTGTCAGGATTTCCACCTCTTATTATGCGCAGTTTCTGTATGGCCCTGCTGCTGTATGTGAATTGACTGCCGGCCCAATCTGTCTCTTCTATGCTCTGGTTCGACAGACAACCTGAGTCCTTTTTGTCGGCTTACCCCCTCTGGGAGTACTGCTGAACTCTGTGTCTGTTGCTGCGTCTTACCCTGGGGAAGCTGATATCACCTCACTTCCTTCCGGTTGCTGTATTATATATAATGAATATAGCCACGGATCCGGTATCCATCTCTGCGCCTGTTATGGGTAGTGATTATTGCTTCCCGGTTCTCACAATGTCCTTTTTCTCTACTCCTCTTTTCCTACTATGGGTATTACGGGCCTATAATCCGTCATAGGGCTGTTAGGAGTTCAGTTATACGACCTCTCACTTTCAGCTCCTCAGCCCAACTGCCAGCCCTCCTCTCAGACCAGAACAGATCAAGGGGAGTCTCTGGAGCTCCCCCTTCTGGTCGGAGATGGTAGTGCAGTCTTGCTATTTTAATATTTGTATTTGGTGTCAACAACTATTTTCGTGGCAAATACCCCTAGGGGCGCCACATTCCCCCTTAGTTAAGAACAGTACTCCGGGACTGTGGGACGATAACATTTTGAAATAACAATTGATATGTACAGAGTCTTAAAAATGAAAAGTTACAAAAACCACTCAAAGAAACAAAAAAAAATGGAATTCTGTAAAAAGTCACTTCAAATAGCGTCCATTAATACAGTTCTATCCTTGAAGGTACTAGGAAGCAAAGTTCACAAAGCAGTCTTTCCGGAGCTTTGATTTAGTGTTTCCGGGCTGATAAAAAGTTCAAGAATATGCAAGAAGTTCATACAGGTAAGTCTCTGTAGGTACTGGGCTTAAACGTTACAGAACGATAACAATGACTATAGTCTTATAGTTGGTAATCCGCATACCTGGCCGGTAATTGACCCTGGGTACTACGCTGGGATCTACGTAATAGCGGTGTCTCTTTATGTGGTGTACTACTGTCTACTGCGGATATAGTATCTGCCCTCTCTGCTAAAGATAATTCCACCACTATGGGGTTGGCAAGTCCACCGTGAATGGGTTGAATAACTTCTGATTCTGGCTAGACAACTTTTGGCTCTTTCAACGTTTCCAGACATAATTTAAGATTGTCTCTTGACACTAGTACAGATGTTAAACCTCCATTTTTGCTAATGAGACACATTTTAGGATTATCCATTCTTGTTGGTAAAACTGTGTAGGGTACGGCTTCCCACTGATTATCCAGTTTATTGGTTCGATGATTCCTCTTGAGTACTTGGTCACCCGGTCTTAATGGAGTTGCTAGAGCACTCTGGTTGAAAGTTCGCTCTTGTCTTTCTCTGGTTTGCTGGAGGCTTCTTTCCACACTCTCTTGTACTTGGCGATACTGCTTTTGCCGTACGACATCCCAATTGGAGTCTTGAACTTCTGCGTCTGGTTTCAGAATTCACATTTCTAGATCAATTGGCAATTGGCCGGGTCTTGCACGCATAAGATAAGCTGGGGTGCAGTTGGTAGAGCTCACCGGAACATGATTATACAGATCCACCAAGTCAGGCAATTTCTCTGGCCATTGATTCCTTTCCGTTTCAGGTAAAGTCTTTAGTAGGTCTATCACAATATGGTTCATCTTCTCACATAAGCCGTTTGTTTGCGAATGATAGGCCGTCGTCCGGATCTTTTTGCAACCATACATATTACAGAATTCTCTGAAGATCTCTGATTCAAAGGCTGTACCCTGGTCAGTGAGAACCTGTTCCAGATATCCGTGGGGTCTACAAAAGTACGTTTGGAACGCTTTGGCCGCTGTTTTTGCAGTCAGATCTTTTACAGGTACTACTACCAAGAAGCGCGAATAATGATCCACGATGGTCAAGGCATAGACGTAACCGGACCGGCTCGGTGTCAACTTCACGTGGTCCATGGCTACCAGTTCAAGTGGTTGTTTGGTGATTATGGGCTGCAGTGGTGCTCTTTGGCTCTTTTGATCGTTCCTTCTGAGGTTGCACGGGCCACAGTTTCTACACCACTGTTCGATTGATTTTCTCATCCCGACCCAATAAAATCTTTCTCTCAGAAGTACTTCTAGCTTTTTCCAACCAAAGTGACCAGCACCATTGTGGTAAGCCTCGAGGACCATCCTCACATCTTGTTTAGGCACGATAATCTGCCAAACCAATTCATGTGTTTTCGGATTGGTGTATCTTCTACAGAGTTTCCCTTGATACAGGAACATTTTGCCTCTCTCTTTCCAGAGTTGATGCGTCTCTTCTGGGGCATCCTCATCGGGATATGCACTTTGCTCAGTCAATAGTTCCTTCACTAGCTTCACAGCCGGATTGCTATCTTGGGTGTCAGCCCATCTATGGTGTGCTAACGGATTAAAATTCACTTCTTGTTGTTTCTGATAGGTATTTGACTGACGATGTTTTACCTTGGGCTGATGAAAGGCTGGTAGTTCAATTTCTTCAAGCTCCCCCGTTTCTTCTTCTACATCTCTCAAGTGTGGCATCCGGGATAGGGCATCGGCATTTCCATTTTTGCGACCTGCTCGATACTTGATCATGAAGTTGTAATTAGATAACCGGGCTATCCATCGCTGTTCTAACGCACCTAATTTAGCCGTGTCTAGGTGGGTCAATGGATTGTTGTCAGTATAGACAATAAATTCTGCACCGGTCAAATAGTGTTTGAAACGTTCAGTCACAGCCCAAACTACTGCCAGTAGCTCCAATTTGAAGGAGCTATAATTTTCAGAATTTCTTTCAGTAGGCCGGAGTTTTCTACTTGCAAAGGCGATGACTTTCTCCCGACCTTCTTGCTTTTGTGACAGCACCGCTCCCAATCCCACATTACTGGCATCGGTGTAGAGGATGAAAGGTTGATGGTAATCCGGGTACGCCAGAACTTCTTCTCCGGTTAGTGCCTTCTTTAGTTGTTCAAAGGAGTCTTCTCTTTCGTCGTTCCACTGAAAAGGAGGGTTTCGGTTTGAAGGTTTCTTCGTCTGCCCTATCAAAGTATCTTGCAAGGGCGCTGACAATTTGGTAAATCCTTTTATAAATCTACGATAGTAACCCACTAATCCCAAGAATTGCCTCACTTCTTTTACGTTGGTAGGTCTTGGCCAATCCCTTATGGCAGTTATTTTCTCGGGATCCGGTGCTACTCCCTCCGAACTCACGATGTGCCCTAAGTATTGTACCTTTGGCTTGAGAAGGTGACATTTGGATGGTTTGATTTTCATACCATACTTGGATAAGGCTTCGAACACCTCTGCCAGGTCTGTTAAGTGCTGTTCGTAAGTCTTTGAGTAGACGATCACATCATCTAGGTACAGGAGGACGGTCTCGAAGTTCTTGTGTCCGAGGCAACATTACATCAGTCGCTGGAAAGTACCGGATGCGTTGCAGAATCCGAACGGCATGCGATTAAATTCGCTTAGACCCATTGGTGTGGTGAATGCCGTTTTTTCTTTATCTCTCTCAGCCACAGGGACTTGCCAATACCCGCTTGTTAAGTCTAAGGTGGAAAAATAATTAGCAGATTTCAAAGCAGTCAAGGACTCTTCTATCCTAGGCAAGGGATAGGCGTCTTTATGGGTGATGTTATTAATCCGCCGGTAGTCTACGCACATTCTCATGGTTCCGTCCTTTTTTTTGACAATCACCAAAGGGGCCGCCCAAGGGCTACAACTATCTCTTATTACCCCGGCCTGTTTCATCTCTCTCAGCATGTCCTTCGCGCATTGATAGTGAGCGGGCGGTATGGGTCTATATCTTTCTTTTATCGGGGGATGGTCACTGGTGGGGATTGTATGTTCCACCCCTTCTATCCGTCCAAAGTCTAATGGGTGTTTACTGAAGACCTGTTCATATTCCGTCACTAATCTATACAACCCTTGTCTTTGATGGGTAGGTGTTGAATCTACACCCACGTCTAGCTGTTGGCACCAATCCTCCGATTCTCCATCTGAGCCGTTATTTTCCACCTGACAGGTCGATTCTAAGGGCTCAACGGTTGTGATGGCATTGTTGTCAACAGTATATAACTTTGCCACTGTAGCGTACCTTGGCAAAGTGACCTCTTCCTCTCCACAGTTCTAAAGTCGTACCGGCACCCGTCCCCGGTGTACCTCAACCACCCCTCGTGCCATGAGTATAGTGGGCCTGCAGTCGGTGTACGCTGGTTCTATTAAGGCTTGATAGTCTCGTCCTTTAGTACCAATGGCCGCTCTACACCATACCAGCATTTCTGTTTTTGGTGGGATTACAATAGACGTTGGATCACTCACCCTCACACTGCCGATTTCTCCACCTGCAACTTCTATCTGTTGCCTTAACATTAATACTTTTATTTCCCTCCGGAGAACTCTCTGCTGGCAGGATCGGGCAGTTTCAGCAATTTGTTGTAAGACAGAAATAACTTCGGAAAAGCAGTTCTCTAACACATTCATTCCTATCAATACAGTTGGTTCACAGTTCTGTCGGTCAACATCAACGACAATTATACCCTGTTTCTTCAATTCTGCTTTACCAATCTTTATGGTCATCTCCCTGAATCCTAGTTTCGGTACCAACTTACCATTACTGGCCCATATATCTAGTTCAACATCAGAGGGTCCTTTATCAATATCTACCTCAGCCCAGTACCTCTTATAAAGGATATATGGTATAGATGAAATCTGGGAACCTGTATCCAGCAAGGCGTTGAGGGGAATTCCGTCCAGCACGATAGGGATGATGGGTCGTCCTCCGATGTACCTGTCGTGCCAGGGTGTTGGGCCTTGAAAATTCATTCCTGCGAAGCGGCCCGCATTCCCAGGGGATTCCCGTTTAAATCACAATTTCGTGCAAAGTGGCCTGGCTGCTGGCAATGGCGGCAAATGGGCTGTCCATCCGGTTGGTAGTGATCACAGGGTCGTCCTCTCCATGTCGGGTATCTCCGGGACCTCATCCATGGAACATCCTCTCTACGGTTTGCCAACTCCATCTTGGGTTCTCTCATCTCCTGCATGGTTTTAGCCATTGAAGCAACAACATCAGTTAAAGAGTCAAGCTTTTGCTGAAGAGCCTCATTAGTAATGGGCCCCGGGGACTTAGCACTGGCACCGGACGTAGCTGATGTCACTGGCATTCCCCATTGCTGAAGTGCATCTGCCATGGGTTGTGTGAGATCCTGATCCCGAGGTGCCTCTGCCAGCTGGAGACGTATAGCGCTCTCCTTTAATTGGGCAAATGTCAATTCGCGGTTCTTAAAAACAAGCATGCTCACATGCAACCGGTGAGAAGGGGTGTAGAGTCCCTCAATAAATTGATCTCTTAACAGTTTATCGGCTCCTGTGTTAAAAATGGGTTCAGCCAGTATAAGTGATTTAAGGGCTTCCTGCAGGTTTAAGGCAAAATCTCTCACGCCCTCATTAGCTTTTTGTTTGCAATTAAAGAATCGTACTTTAGCTTTGCTGCTGGTAGTGGTTTCAAATGTAGCTTTTAATCCAGCAAATATGCGTTCAACAGTACCTTTTAGATCAGTTGCCCATGCCGTGACTTCTCGCTTAGCATGGCCACTTAACTGCATCATCAGGAGACTAACACGCTGAGCTTCACCCACGGGGAACATATCAAAATGAGCCAGCATCTTTTCTCTGAAACCGTCAAGGGTATTAGGTTCACCTTCATACATTGGAAGTCACGGGCCACCCGGGGTATATGGCATCAACACCGGCATGATGGGCGCCACTCCTTGCACTGCTGCGCTGCCGGACTCTCTATCGACACTCTGTCTTTCAGTTGCATTAGCGTCGCCGGGTGCTGCGGCATCTCCGTGCTGCAACATACTGTACCCCCTTAGTTAATCCAGACCCCTCCGGTCCCAGCTTCCGTCTAGATAATGTAGATTCGTTCCTCTGTGCAGCAGGATGACAATGACACGCCCCCTGCTGCCTCTAACTGCCGCACGCTCTGTGATGGTGGATTTTGAAGTTTTTCAGTTAGACTGGGGCTTGGGTAATGACGTAGCTCGATTAACAGTTTTGTGCTTAACGGTTATGAGATGATTACATCAGGGGATGGCGGCCATTTTTACCCCATTATAACCAATGGAGAAAAGTCACTTTCAATAGTTTTCAATGGGGAACGGGATTTTCTTTAACAAAGTCAATTTCCAAGATTTTTCATCCAAATTTTCACAGTTTCAGACTCCAATTACGGCACACAATACCCGGTGTACGGGCTGGCCCAATCCTGTTCGTGACGCCAGTTGTGACGCCCGGGAGACCGAAGTACCCAGCACCAGATCAATGAGGTCTGTTTCTTGAGGGGGATGTCACTAGTGGCTTGACCCGGTGCTGTAGCCTCAGGCGATGCACAGTGTAAGGGATATCATGAAGGAACAGACACTTACTTGATCAGCAGCAGGTCCTCTCAGCTGTGATGACCACGATCCTGGATTGATGGCTATTGTCCAAATGAAAGATTCAGGCGCTGAAACGTTTAACCAGTTTACTTCAACAAAAAGGGATTTGTGACCAACACTGTCACCGGAGTCTGTATGAGAATTCTGAAATTACTTTAACCCTGTCAGGATTTCCACCTCTTATTATGCGCAGTTTCTGTATGGCCCTGCTGCTGTATGTGAACTGACTGCCGGCCCAATCTGTCTCTTCTATGCTCTGGTTCGACGGACAACCTGAGTCCTTTTTGTCGGCTTACCCCCTCTGGGAGTACCGCTGAACTCTGTGTCTGTTGCTGTGTCTTACCCTGGTGAAGCTGATATCACCTCACTTCCTTCCGGTTGCTGTATTATATATAATGAATATAGCCACGGATCCGGTATCCGCCTCTGCGCCTATTATGGGTAGTGATTATTGCTACCCGGTTCTCACAATGTCCTTTTTCTCTACTCCTCTTTTCCTACTATGGGTATTACGGGCCTATAATCCGTCATAGGGCTGTTAGGAGTTCAGTTATACGACCTCTCACTTTCAGCTCCTCAGCCCAACTGCCAGCCCTCCTCTCAGACCAGAACAGATCAAGGGGAGTCTCTGGAGCTCCCCCTTCTGGTCGGAGATGGTAGTGCAGTCTTGCTATTTTAATATTTGTATTTGGTGTCAACAACTATTTTCGTGGCAAATACCCCTAGGGGCGCCACACATCTCTACAACAAAGTTCCTCCAGGCAAAAAAGATCAAGGTGCTCAAGGACTGGCCAGCCCAGTCACCAGACATGAACATCATTGAGCATGTTTGGGGTAGGATGAAAGAGGAGGCTTGGAAGACAAAACCAAAGAATCTAGATAAACTCTGGGAGGCATGTAAGACTGCATTCTGTGCTATTCCTGATGACTTCATTAATAAATTGTATGAATCATTGTTGAACCGCATGGGTGCGGTCCTTCAAGCTCATGGAAGTCACACAAAATATGAAGTATGTCTCTAATAGCACCACAACTTCATTCACCAATGTTGTGCAACATATATTTGTATTTTAAGTTAATTATTTGTTTGAATATCACATCACTTTCTGTGGGCGAAAAAACTTTTGCCTTGCCAAAATCTGACCATTCTGTGTCCATTAAATGATCAATATTTCTGCATTGATGCCAATTTATTTTCTTAACCTAAACCACATTTCGGAGGGTTTCAGCTTTCAAAAGAATAATTTATACAACCAATGGATGAATTTAACGTCAGGTTATAAGCTTTTATTTACATAACATGGATAAGCGACATAACTTCTTTCAGGGAGTGTAGCGGACATTTATGGCATATCATTTTGATATGCCTGAAATGTGTCAAATGTTTTCCCTCTAAATTTTATTGGGATAATATATAGGAAAGGCTTGAGGGAACTGTTTGGTGAAGGCCCCTAGGCAATTGTCCCTGTTGCGCTCCCTATAATCCAGTTCTGGTCATGGATTGACAAGTTGACTTTTTATTTTGAAGAGAAGGAATATAAACCAGCTCACCCGTGATGCATAAGCTGAGTTTCGGGAGCACGGACCCGCTGTGTCCAGGCGTGTAGAATCCAAGAGAAGAAAATGTCCAGCTTCACCGAATCGGTGAAAAAAAGTTTTCTTTAGTCACAAACTTAAACATGGAGGATACAAACTTCAGCACAAACCAAATGGGTAAGAATCTCAACGCGTTTCTGGAGACTAAGCTCCCTTAATCTTGTCATGATGTCTGGTTTGTGCTGAAGTTTGTATCCTCCATGTTTATGTTTGTGAATAAAGAAAACTTTTTTTCATGGATTCGGTGAAGCTGGACATTTTCTTCTCTTGGACTTTTTATTTTCCCTGAACAACATGTCAAAAAATCAAGGATAGACAATATTTTTTATGAACATATTGCAAAACTATAATAAATCATTATTCTTATAAGTGATTCATGTCTGAAGCTCATAATTCTGATATGAAGACATTAGTTGCATTCATTGTAAATTGTAAATGATGATAATTACAGTCAAAAGAATTTGTATAATTTTAAAAAAATTCATGGGACGTTTTCAATTTTTTTATGGACAGATCAAAAAAGTGCCCTATTTTTTTGGGACTTTCTGAGAACTTCTGGTCGGTTGGTAACCTAGATCCTGGTCCACAGCCGTCCTTTATCCCAAAGCTGATTCCAGGTGTGATGTGGTGTGTGCATCCTGTCTATTATCAGGTTGCTATTGTGTACAATCAGTACACAGGGTGAGTGAGGCACAAAATCGACATGCTCCTGTGCCCTCCCCTTATAACACTCACTGCTCGGCTGTGCCCTGTCATGTGCATCTGACCTCTCCTCCATAGACAGGACACCTGCGGCTGCTGCTGATACTACAGGTATTATAACTCACTATTCATTATATGCTATCCATTCTTTATAGACTAGTCCTTCGTTATATACTATATTGTCTGCTCTATTATTATTATTATTATTATTTCTTTTTAGAGCACCATTAATCCCATGGTGCTGCACATGAGGAGAGGTTACATACAAAATACAGATATAAATTACACTGAACAAGCTGACAATGACAGACTGGCACAGAGGGGAGAGGACCCGGCCCTCGTGGGCTTAGAGTCTACAGGGTGATGGGGAATTAGACAGTAGGTCGGGGGTTGCAGCAGCTTCGGTGGTCGTGAGGTAACAGCGGGGTCATTGCAGGCTGTAGACCATTCTGATGAGATGAGTTCTCACTTTCTGACAGAAGGTCTCGAATGTGGTGGATAATCAGACGTGTTGGGGCACAGAATTTCAGAGGATGGGGGATACTCGGGAGAAGTCTTTGAGGCGATTGGATGAGGAACGTATGATTGTGGAGGAGAGAAGGAGGTCTTGGGAGGACTGGAGATTACTCTCTGATCCATCACATTCTCTTTTTTACATTTACCTACATTACAATATTCATCTTCTCACTTCTTATTGGAACTTATCTGCTGTTCTTCTAAAGGGTGTCTCAGTGGTTCCTAAATTATTTGAAGATTAGAGGGATAGTCTGGGACTGGGACTAAGCTTTTTTTTTTTTTTAAAATCACTTTATACCCTAATATTTTGTATCCTCCTGGATCTGCTATTCTTGCTACTATGACACCCTTGTCTCTTGGTCCCCTTTTCCGGCGACATGCTTGATCACATGACAGAGATCATGCCCTTTTCATAATTGTGATGTGATGCACACAGGACATTGCAAACTAGGATAATCAGAAGAGGAGCCGTGGAGGACAACTAGTAAGCTGCGATTCACAAGTCCCTTATTCAGTGGTCATGGAGTAGTGACCTGTCCGAATGTCCAGGGTTCTGCAAATCTCTAATTCTAAAGTTATGCATTATGTATCGTCATGGATCTGCAGTCCTTGCTACGATATCACACTAGTCTCTTAGTCCTCTCTTCCAGTGACATGCTTCATCACATGCCAGACATTATGCCTTGACTATCCCCAGTTTGGGTCATTTCCGAAAGTACCTGTTATAAGTGACACCGTATATATATGAGAAGTTTCATGCACTTGTTTGCACATGCGCACTGTTTTAATTGCGTATGCACTGCGGACAATTTCCTATCTGTGACATCACTTATGGCCAAAACGTACATCAGGGGAAGGGAAAATCCCTTTCATCATGTAAGGCCAGTGGTCAGGCACATTGCTGGAAGAGGGGACTGGTGTCATCGGGTCATGAGGATTTGATTATTACAAAAATAAATACAATTAAGATGTATAGTAATAAAATATTTTAATATAATTCAATTAATTATAATTATATTCCAATTATAAATAACTAAAAATTTGCTTGAGGACCTTGTATATAAAAGCTGAGCAAACCCGATGACTTTGGCAGGCTCGGACTATCATCTAATGTGCATGAAGGACTGCTCACTCTTCCCTGACAAATGATGGGGTAAGAGAGCCAGCTTTGACTACATCAGTTTAACCTCTTAATAGTCACTGTTAAGTTTAACAGCCACATTTAACCCCTTCAACGCCATAGTTCTTTTTCGTTCTTGTGTTCTGTTTTTCGCTCCCCTTCTTCGCAGAGCCATAACTTTTTTATTTTTCCATCAATATGGCCATGTGAGGGCTTGTTTTTTCTGCGACGAGTTGTACTTTTGAACTACATCATTACCATGTTGTGTTCTCGAAAATAGGAAAAAAATTCAAAGTGCGGTGAGATTTTTGGATTTCTTTTACCATGTTCACCAAATACTAAAACTGACCTGCCATTATGATTCTCCAGGTCATTTTGAGTTTCTAGACACCAAGGACAGAGCCCCAGAGTCCTGGTCATTGCAGTAATGTCACTCTCCTCTAGGGGGGAGTGATGTTACGTCTGAGGGCAATAAAGATCTCTTTACAAGGTATCACAAACCACACAACACACTTCACACTCCAGCCCACCAGGGGGAGCTATGCTCCTATTACTAGGGCACTCCTCACAATTAGGTAAAACTGGTGGTCTGGATAGGAAGTTAGGCAGAAGCTGACTGGGCTTCACCCAGGCAGCACCCTGTCAGGCAGCCAGAGGGGAAGGTGTTGTGAATTCCGTTCTCGAACCCCCTCCTGTGGTCATGAATGGTACTTCGGTGAGTTCTGTCTGTGGACTCCCTCTGGTGGCTGTGAGTGGAGCTGCTGGTTCTGAGATTCCTTTTCCAGCTGCCCTCGTTTGGGGCTAGGCTGATTCTCTATTTAACTCCACTCAGATCGTTACTCCATGCCAGCTGTCAATGTTCTAGTACTGGTTCAGATCTCTCCTGGATCTTTCTGAGGACCTCTCTACTCCAGCACAAGCTAAGTTCCTGCTTGTTCATTTGTTACATATGGTTTTTCTTGCTAAGTTCTAGTCCAGCTTGCTATCATGAAACTACCTGGCTAGCTGGAAGCTCTGGGGGTGCAGAGTGGCACCACCGCATCGTGAGTCGGTGCGGGGGTATTTTTTGCACACTCTGCGTGGTTTTTGTAGCTTTTTGTGTTGACCGCAAAGATCCCTTTTCTATCCTCAATCTGTTTAGTTAGACTGGCCTCTCTTTGCTAAAACCTATTTCATCCTGTGTTTGTGATTTCCTCTTATCTCACAGTCAATACTTGTGGGGGGGCTGCTTTTACCTTTGGGGAAATTTCTCTGAGGCAAGTAAGGCTTTGTTTCCTTTCTTTAGGGGTAGTTAGCTCTTAGGCTGTGAAGAGGCGTCTAGGCAGAGTCAGACACGCTCCACGGCTGTTTCTAGTTGTGTTGATAGGAGTAGGGTTTGCGGTCAGCAGAGTTCCCATTTCCCCAGAGCTTGTCCTGATTCCGTGTTTAACTATCAGGTCATTCCTGGTGCACCTAACCACCAGGTCCATAACAGTACAGCTGGCCAACAAAGTGTTAATGCATCTCAATAGAGGGAAAAGAGAAGTCCTGAGACCATTTTTTTTTCTCTGCAGTGTGTTTTGCCTTTCTTTTCCCCTTAAACTCTGGGTGGTTCAGAACTTAGGTGTGGATATGGACATTCAAGGTTTGTCCTCTAGTGTAGATCAACTCGCTGCAAGGGTACAAAACATTCAAGATTATGTAGTTCAGAATCCTATGTTGGAGCCTAGAATTCCAATTCCTGATTTGTTTTCTGGGGATAGATCTAAATTTCAGAATTTCAAAAACAATTGTAAACTGTTTCTTGCTCTGAAACCCCGCTCTTCTGGTGACCCTATTCAGCAAGTAAGAATCATTATTTCTTTGTTGCATGGCGACCCTCAAGACTGGGCATTCGCCCTGGCGCCAGGAGATCCTGCATTGCGTAATGTAGATGCGTTTTTTCTGGCGCTGGGTTTGCTTTATGATGAACCGAATTCTGTGGATCAGGCAGAGAAAATTTTGCTGGCTTTGTGTCAAGGTCAGGATGAAGCGGAGGTATATTGCCAGAAGTTCAGAAAGTGGTCTGTGCTTACTCAGTGGAATGAGTGTGCCCTGGCAGCAATTTTCAGAAAGGGTCTTTCTGAAGCCCTTAAGGATGTTATGGTGGGGTTCCCCACGCCTGCTGGTCTGAATGAATCAATGTCCTTGGCCATACAGATCGATCGGCGCTTACGTGAGCGCAAAACTGTGCACCATTTGGCGGTATCCTCTGAGCAGAGGCCTGAGCCTATGCAATGTGATAGGACTTTGACCAGAGCTGAACGGCAAGAACATAGACGTCAGAAGGGGCTGTGTTTTTACTGTGGTGACTCCACTCATGCTATCTCTGATTGTCCTAAGCGCACTAAGCGGTTCGCTAGGTCCGTCACCATTGGTACTGTACAGCCTAAATTTCTTCTGTCCGTTACTCTGATTTGCTCTTTGTCATCCTATTCTGTTATGGCATTTGTGGATTCAGGCGCTGCCCTGAATTTGATGGACTTGGAGTTTGCCAGGCGCTGTGGTTTTTTCTTGGAGCCCTTGCAGCATCCCATTCCTTTGAGGGGAATTGATGCTACGCCTTTGGCCAAGAATAAGCCTCAGTACTGGACCCAGTTGACTATGTGCATGGCTCCTGCGCATCAGGAGGATATTCTCTTTTTGGTGTTGCATAATCTGCATGATGTGGTCGTGTTGGGTTTGCCATGGCTGCAGGTCCATAATCCAGTATTGGATTGGAAATCAATGTCGGTGTCCAGTTGGGGGTGTCAAGGGGTACATGGGGATGTTTCATTATTGTCAATTTCTTCCTCCACTCCTTCTGAAGTCCCTGAGTTTTTGTCGGATTACCGGGATGTATTTGATGAGCCCAAGTCTAGTACCCTACCTCCTCATATGGATTGTGATTGTGCTATTAATTTGATTCATGGTAGCAAGTTCCCTAAGGGACGACTTTTCAATTTGTCTGTGCCAGAACACGCCGCTATGCAGAGTTATATAAAGGAGTCCTTGGAGAAAGGGCATATTCGCCCGTCGTCGTCACCATTGGGAGCAGGGTTCTTTTTTGTGGCCAAGAAGGATGGTTCTCTGAGACCTTGTATAGATTACCGCCTTCTTAATAAAATCACGGTCAAATTTCAGTACCCTTTGCCTCTACTGTCTGATTTATTTGCTCGGATTAAGGGGGCTAGTTGGTTCACCAAGATAGACCTTCGAGGGGCGTATAATCTCGTGCGTATTAAACAGGGCGATGAATGGAAAACAGCATTTAATACGCCTGAGGGCCATCTTGAGTACCTGGTGATGCCATTCGGCCTTTCTAATGCTCCCTCTGTGTTTCAGTCCTTTATGCATGACATCTTCCGAAAGTATCTGGATAGATTCATGATCGTATATTTGGATGATATTTTGGTCTTTTCGGATGATTGGGAGTCCCATGTGAAGCAGGTCAGAATGGTGTTCCAGGTCCTTCGTGCTAATTCCTTGTTTGTAAAGGGATCTAAGTGTCTCTTTGGAGTTCAGAAGGTTTCCTTTATGGGCTTCATTTTTTCCCCTTCTACTATCGAGATGGATCCTGTTAAAGTCCAAGCTGTTATGGTTACCCCAATGACCATGGGAAAAAAATACAAAACGGACTAGCTCTCGGGTGATGGAAACTAAGGTCGACCGTGACCTGAACCTGACCCAACACTTACAGTAGCCGGGGGATGTACCTACGATGCCCTAGACACCACGCGCCAGCCGGAGATCTAACTACCCCTATAAGAGGAACATACAGGCCTGCCTTACCTCCAGTGAGGAACCCCAAAAGATGATAGTAGGCCCCCACAGATATTGACGGTGAGTTCAGAGGAAATGACATACGTAGGATGAACAGCAGATTTAGCACAGTGAGGTCCGCTTACTAGATAGCAGAAGGACAGGAAAGTGTTACTTCACGGTCGACCTAAAAATCACTATTCAAAAACACCATCCAGAAATTACTTTAAACTCCAGTGACAACTCATGCCACTGGAGTAGTAATTTTCTGTCCACAAGAGCTTCCAGCACTGAAGAGTCACATTGCAGATAGCTGGACAAAAATAGCAAAACAAGAAACAAAATTCAACTTAGCTGAACTGGAACTTGAGGCAGGTGAATGCAACAGAATGCTACTAGCACATTGTTGGCCGGCATGTGACTAACAGCCAAGCAGCCTTAAATAGGAAACTCCCCTAGAGGGTGGCGACAGGTAATCAGAGATGGAGGAAGGCACATAAGAGACACTACCATAACAGACCACCGGGGGAGCCCACAAACCGAATTCACAACAGTACCCCCCCCTTAAGGAGGGGGCACCGAACCCTCACCAGAACCACCAGGGCGACCTGGATGAGCACTATGAAATGCACGAACCAAATCGGGAGCATGAACATCGGATGCTGTCACCCAAGAATTATCCTCCTGGCCATAACCTTTCCACTTAACCAGATACTGAAGTTTCCGTCTGGAAACACGGGAGTCCAAGATCTTTTCCACCACATACTCCAATTCACCCTCAACCAACACAGGAGCAGGTGGATCAGCAGAAGGAACAACCGGTACCTCATACCTCCGCAATAATGACCGATGGAAAACATTATGGATATTAAAAGATGCTGGGAGGTCCAAACGAAAGGACACAGGATTAAGAACCTCCAGAATCCTATAAGGGCCGATAAACCGAGGCTTAAACTTAGGAGACGAGACCTTCATAGGAACAAATCGAGAAGACAGCCACACCAGGTCCCCAACACAAAGACGAGGACCAATACGCCGATGACGATTAGTGAACTGTTGAGTCTTCTCCTGGGACAACTTCAGATTGTCCACAACCTGTCCCCAAATCTGATGCATCCTATCAACCACAGCATCCACTCCAGGACAATCCGAAGACTCCAATTGACCGGACGAAAACCGAGGGTGAAACCCTGAATTACAAAAAAATGGAGAAACCAAAGTGGCAGAACTAGCCCGATTGTTAAGGGCAAACTCTGCCAATGGCAAAAAGTCAAGCCAATCATCCTGATCAGCGGACACAAAACACCTCAAGTAAGTCTCCAAGGTCTGATTAGTACGCTCAGTCTGGCCATTAGTCTGAGGATGGAATGCAGACGAAAAAGACAAATCGATACCCATCCTGGCACAGAACGTCCGCCAAAATCTAGACACAAACTGAGTACCCCTGTCAGACACTATATTCTCAGGAATACCATGCAAACGCACCACATTCTGAAAAAATAGAGGAACCAACTCAGAGGAGGAGGGCAATTTGGGTAAAGGTACCAAATGAACCATCTTGGAAAAACGGTCACAAATCACCCAGATGACAGACATCCTACGAGAAACCGGAAGGTCAGAAATAAAGTCCATAGAGATGTGCGTCCAAGGCCTCTTAGGAATAGGCAAGGGCAACAACAACCCACTGGCCCTAGAACAGCAGGGCTTGGCCCGAGCACAAACATCACAAGACTGCACAAACATGCGCACATCTCGAGACAAAGAAGGCCACCAGAAGGACCTAGACACCAAATCCCTGGTGCCAAAAATTCCAGGATGACCTGTCAACGCGGAAGAATGAACCTCCGAGATAACTCTACTGGTCCAATCATCAGGGACAAACAGTCTACCAGGCGGACAGCGATCAGGCCTATCCACCTGAAACTCCTGCAAAGAACGCCGCAGGTCTGGGGAGACAGCTGACAATATCACCCCATCCTTCAGGATGCCGGTAGGTTCGGAATCACCAGGCGAGTCAGGCTCAAAACTCCTAGAGAGGGCATCCGCCTTCACATTCTTGGACCCAGGCAGATATGACACCACAAAGTTAAATCGGGAGAAAAACAACGACCAGCGCGCCTGTCTAGGATTCAGACGCCTGGCCGACTCAAGATAAATTAGATTCTTGTGGTCAGTGAGGACCACCACCTGGTGTCTAGCACCCTCAAGCCAATGACGCCACTCCTCAAACGCCCACTTCATGGCCAGAAGTTCCCGATTTCCCACATCATAATTTCGCTCAGCGGGCGAAAATTTTCGGGAGAAAAACGCACATGGTCTCATTACTGAGCAGTCAGGATCTTTCTGCGACAAAACTGCACCTGCTCCGATCTCCGAAGCATCCACCTCAACCTGGAACGGAAGTAACACATCAGGTTGGCGCAACACAGGAGCGGAAGAAAAGAGGCGCTTAAGCTCTTGAAAGGCCTCCACAGCCGCAGAGGACCAATTAGCAACATCAGCACCCTTTTTGGTCAAATCAGTCAAAGGTTTAGCAATGGCAGAAAAACCCGCTATAAATCGGCGATAGAAATTAGCAAAACCCAAGAACTTTTGCAGACTCTTCAAAGAAGTAGGTTGCATCCAATCACAAATAGCCTGGACCTTGACAGGGTCCATCTCCATAGATGAAGGGGAAAAAATATATCCCAAAAAGGAAATTCTCTGAACTCCAAAACTACACTTTGAGCCCTTTACAAAAAGAGAATTAGCTCGCAAAACCTGAAAAACTCTCCTGACCTGTTGAACGTGAGATTCCCAGTCCTCCGAAAAAACAAGAATATCATCCAAATACACAATCATAAACTCATCCAGATATTCACGGAAAATATCGTGCATAAAGGACTGAAAAACGGAAGGGGCATTTGCGAGACCGAAAGGCATTACCAAATACTCAAAATGGCCTTCAGGCGTATTAAATGCGGTCTTCCACTCATCCCCCTGCTTAATCCGCACCAAATTATACGCACCACGTAGATCGATCTTAGTGAACCACTTAGCCCCCTTTATACGAGCAAACAGATCAGTCAGTAAAGGTAACGGGTACTGGTATTTAACTGTAATCTTATTCAAAAGTCGATAGTCGATACAAGGTCTCAATGAACCATCCTTTTTACCCACAAAGAAAAACCCTGCCCCTAGTGGAGACAACGAGGGGCGAATATGACCCTTTTCCAAGGATTCTCTGATATACTCCCGCATAGCAGTATGTTCAGGTACAGACAAATTAAACAAGCGACCCTTAGGAAACTTACTACCGGGGATCAATTCAATAGCGCAGTCACACTCTCTGTGGGGAGGGAGAGAATCAACTTTAGGCTCTTGAAAGACATCATAAAAATCTGACAGAAATGCTGGGATCTCAGAGGGAATAGATGAAGAAATAGGAACCAAAGGTGCATCCCCATGAATACCCCGACATCCCCAGCTCAACACAGACATAGATTTCCAGTCCAAGACGGGATTATGAATCTGTAACCATGGTAATCCAAGCACTAAGACATCATGTAGGTTATATAATACAAGGAAACTAATAATCTCCTGATGGTCTGGGGTAAGACGCATAGTCACTTGTGTCCAATATTGTGGTTTATTGCTAGCCAAAGGTGTAGAATCAATACCCTTCAGGGGAATAGAAACTTCCAACGGCTCCAAATCAAACCCACAACGCTTGGCAAAGGACCAATCCATGAGACTCAGAGCGGCGCCAGAATCCACATAAGCATTCACAGTCACAGATGATAAGGTACAAATCAATGTCACGGACAAAAGAAATTTTGACTGCAAGGTACCTGTAGAAAAAGATTTATCAACCTTTTTATCAACCTTATTTATACGTTTAGAGCATGCTGATATAACATGAGCTGGATCTCCACAGTAGAAGCACAATCCATTTTTGCGCCTGTAATTTTGACGTTCGCCTCTAGACAAAACACGATCGCATTGCATATGCTCTAATGCCTTTTCAGAGGTCACCGCCAAATGGTGCACAGGTCTTTGCTCAGAAGACACCGCCATATGGTGCACAGGTTTTTGCTCAGAAGATACCGCCATATGGTGCACAGATTCTTCCTCAGAAGACCCCGCCATATGGTGCACAGATTTGCGCTCCCGCAAACGCCGATCAATCTGGATAGCCAATTTCATGGCATCATTCAGACCTGTAGGCACAGGGAACCCCACCATGACATCCTTCACGGCATCAGAGAGACCTTCTCTGAAATTAGCTGCTAAAGCGCACTCATTCCATTTAGTAAGCACCGACCATTTACGGAATTTCTGGCAGTATATCTCAGCTTCATCTTGCCCTTGGGAAAGAGCTATCAAGGCTTTCTCAGCCAAAATCTCCAAATTAGGTTCTTCATAAAGCAACCCCAAAGCCAGAAAAAACGCATCTACATTTAACAACGCAGGATCCCCTGGCGATAATGCAAATGCCCAACTTTGTGGGTCGCCGCGCAGTAGAGAGATAACAATTTTAACTTGTTGAGTCTGATCACCAGCAGAGTGAGATCTCAGAGACAAAAACAATTTGCAATTTTCTCTGAAACTCAAAAACCGGGATCTGTCTCCGGTAAAGTATTCAGGCAGAGGAATCTTAGGTTCAGACATTGGAGCACGTATAACAAAATCTTGTAGGTTCTGTACTTTTGTCGCAAGGTTATTCAAACCCGCAACTAAACTCTGTGGATCCATGTTTCAAATGGGTGTAACCCAAGCATTCAGAGGTTAAGAGGAGAGGAGAAAAAAAAAAGGCTGAAGACTGCAGTTTAAGCAAGGAATACAAATGATCAAACTAAGGTGCACTTTCAAACACAGAAAAAAAAAAAAACAAACCTTTTCTTCTCCTTCCTACTTTAGTGCAAATTTTAACACATAGATTTTTTACTGGCCGGCCAAACTGTTATGGTTACCCCAATGACCATGGGAAAAAAATACAAAACGGACTAGCTCTCGGGTGATGGAAACTAAGGTCGACCGTGACCTGAACCTGACCCAACACTTACAGTAGCCGGGGGATGTACCTACGATGCCCTAGACACCACGCGCCAGCCGGAGATCTAACTACCCCTATAAGAGGAATATACAGGCCTGCCTTACCTCCAGATGAACCCCAAAAGATGATAGTAGGCCCCCACAGATATTGACGGTGAGTTCAGAGGAAATGACATACGTAGGATGAACAGCAGATTTAGCACAGTGAGGTCCGCTTACTAGATAGCAGAAGGACAGGAAAGTGTTACTTCACGGTCGACCTAAAAATCACTATTCAAAAACACCATCCAGAAATTACTTTAAACTCCAGTGACAACTCATGCCACTGGAGTAGTAATTTTCTGTCCACAAGAGCTTCCAGCACTGAAGAGTCACATTGCAGATAGCTGGACAAAAATAGCAAAACAAGAAACAAAATTCAACTTAGCTGAACTGGAACTTGAGGCAGGTGAATGCAACAGAATGCTACTAGCACATTGTTGGCCGGCATGTGACTAACAGCCAAGCAGCCTTAAATAGGAAACTCCCCTAGAGGGTGGCGACAGGTAATCAGAGATGGAGGAAGGCACATAAGAGACACTACCATAACAGACCACCGGGGGAGCCCACAAACCGAATTCACAACACCAAGCTATTTATGATTGGACTCGGCCTACATCTGTGAAGAGCCTTCAGAAATTTCTGGGCTTTGCCAATTTTTACCGTCGCTTCATCGCTAATTTTTCTAGTGTTGTTAAACCATTGACTGATTTGACCAAGAAGGATGCTGATGTGGTGAATTGGTCCTCTGCGGCCGTTGAGGCTTTTCAGGAGTTGAAACGTCGTTTCTCTTCGGCTCCTGTGTTGTGTCAGCCAGATGTTTCGCTCCCTTTTCAGGTCGAGGTTGATGCTTCTGAAATTGGAGCAGGGGCTGTGTTGTCTCAGAGAAGTTCTGATTGCTCTGTAATGAAGCCATGCGCTTTCTTTTCGAGAAAGTTTTCGCCTGCTGAGCGTAATTATGATGTTGGCAATCGGGAGTTGTTGGCTATGAAGTGGGCATTCGAGGAGTGGCGACATTGGCTTGAAGGAGCCAAGCATCGCGTGGTGGTCTTGACAGATCACAAGAATCTGACTTATCTCGAGTCTGCCAAGCGGTTGAATCCTAGACAGGCTCGTTGGTCGCTGTTTTTCTCCCGTTTCAATTTTGTGGTTTCGTACCTTCCGGGTTCTAAGAATGTGAAGGCTGATGCCCTTTCAAGGAGTTTTGTGCCTGATTCTCCTGGGGTTCCTGAGCCGGCTGGTATTCTCAGAGAGGGGGTAGTTCTGTCTGCCATCTCCCCTGATTTGCGGCGGGTGCTGCAGGAGTTCCAGGCTGATAGACCTGACCGTTGTCCAGCGGAGAAACTGTTTGTCCCTGATAGATGGACTAATAGAGTTATCTCTGAGGTTCATTGTTCGGTGTTGGCTGGTCATCCTGGGATTTTTGGTACCAGAGATTTGGTGGCTAGGTCCTTTTGGTGGCCTTCCTTGTCGCGGGATGTGCGTTCTTTTGTGCAGTCTTGTGGGACTTGTGCTCGGGCTAAGCCCTGCTGTTCTCGTGCCAGTGGGTTACTTTTGCCCTTGCCGGTCCCGAAAAGGCCTTGGACGCATGTTTCCATGGATTTTATTTCAAATCTTCCTGTTTCTCAAAGGATGTCGGTCATCTGGGTGGTTTGTGATCGCTTCTCTAAAATGGTCCATTTGGTACCCTTGCCTAAATTGCCTTCTTCCTCTGATTTGGTTCCATTATTTTTCCAACATGTGGTTCGTTTGCATGGAATTCCGGAGAACATTGTGTCTGACAGAGGTTCCCAGTTTGTTTCAAGGTTTTGGCGGTCCTTTTGTGCTAAGATGGGCATTGATTTGTCTTTTTCTTCGGCTTTCCATCCTCAGACAAATGGCCAAACCGAACGAACCAATCAGACTTTGGAAACTTATCTGAGATGCTTTGTTTCTGCGGATCAGGATGATTGGGTGACCTTCTTGCCATTAGCTGAGTTCGCCCTTAATAATCGGGCCAGTTCAGCTACTTTGGTTTCACCTTTTTTTTGTAATTTTGGTTTTCATCCTCTTTTTCTTCAGGGCAGGTTGAGCCTTCGGACTGTCCTGGTGTGGATTCTGTGGTGGACAGGTTGCAACAAATTTGGACTCATGTGGTGGACAATTTGACCTTGTCCCAAGAGAAGGCTCAACGTTTCGCTAACCGCCGTCGCCGTGTTGGTCCCCGACTTCGTGTTGGGGATTTGGTTTGGTTATCATCTCGTTATGTTCCTATGAAGGTTTCTTCTCCTAAGTTTAAGCCTTGTTTCATTGGTCCTTATAAGATTTCTGAAATTCTTAATCCTGTATCATTTCGTTTGGCCCTTCCTGCTTCCTTTGCCATTCATAATGTGTTCCATAGGTCGTTGCTGCAGAGATATGTGGCGCCTATGGTTCCCTCCGTTGATCCTCCTGCTCCGGTGTTGGTCGAGGGGGAGTTGAGTATGTGGTGGAGAAGATTTTGGATTCTCGTATTTCGAGACGAAAACTTCAGTACTTGGTCAAATGGAAGGGCTATGGTCAGGAGGATAATTCCTGGGTTGTTGCCTCTGATGTCCATGCTGCCGATTTAGTTCGTGCCTTTCATTTGGCTCGTCCTGATCGGCCTGGGGGCTCTGGTGAGGGTTCGGTGACCCCTCCTCAAGGGGGGGTACTGTTGTGAATTCCGTTCTCGAACCCCCTCCTGTGGTCATGAATGGTACTTCGGTGATTTCTGTCCGTGGACTCCCTCTGGTGGCTGTGAGTGGAGCTGCTGGTTCTGAGATTCCTTCTCCAGCTGCCCTCGTTTGGGGCTAGGCTGATTCTCTATTTAACTCCACTCAGATCGTTACTCCATGCCAGCTGTCAATGTTCTAGTACTGGTTCAGATCTCTCCTGGATCTTTCTGAGGACCTGTATACTCCAGCACAAGCTAAGTTCCTACTTGTTCATTTGTTACATATGGTTTTCCTTGCTAAGTTCTAGTCCAGCTTGCTATCATGAAACTACCTGGCTAGCTGGAAGCTCTGGGGGTGCAGAGTGGCACCACCGCATCGTGAGTCGGTGCGGGGGTATTTTTTGCACACTCTGCGTGGTTTTTGTAGCTTTTTGTGTTGGCCGCAAAGATCCCTTTTCTATCCTCAATCTGTTTAGTTAGACTGGCCTCTCTTTGCTAAAACCTATTTCATCCTGTGTTTGTGATTTCCTCTTATCTCACAGTCAATACTTGTGGGGGGGGCTGCTTTTACCTTTGGGGAAATTTCTCTGAGGCAAGTAAGGCTTTGTTTCCTTTCTTTAGGGGTAGTTAGCTCTTAGGCTGTGAAGAGGCGTCTAGGCAGAGTCAGGCACGCTCCACGGCTGTTTCTAGTTGTGTTGATAGGAGTAGGGTTTGCGGTCAGCAGAATTCCCATTTCCCCAGAGCTCGTCCTGATTCCATGTTTAACTATCAGGTCATTCCTGGTGCACCTAACCACCAGGTCCATAACAGGAAGGAGGAACATCAAAGAGCTGCAGACAGAGAGGTCCCTGACAGGGGTGGGATCCTGTCAGAGGCCTAGACAGAAGGCCACGGAGCTGCGCCTGCCCCACGTGCGGCAGCATCCTAAGAAAGGACACGAAAGAGAATTGCATTGCGGAGGGTGAGAAACTAAGTCATAGCACCAGGAGAGGAAACCAGAAGGAGTTCTGGCCTGTAAAAGGCTGCATCCTTCTGAGGCGCAAGAATCCGGTAGCCAGAATACCGAGGGAGTAAGGATCTCTATGCTTTACTTCAGAAACTGGCAGGACAGGTAATTCCATGTTACCTGCCCGACCCATACCCAGGAGGCACTGTGGCAACTTGTGGGGGCCGGGGCGTGATAGAGTCCCTGTAAAAAGCCTCAGGCCACCAGTCATACGGGTTTGTCCTATCTATTCCATCAGGGTGACAGAGAGAAAGAGAAATAACATCTAGAACACCAACATCAGTTGTGAGGACCGTACTGAGAAGCTCAGCAGAGAGGGGCTACAACACCCAGGCGCTAGAGGAAAACTACTGATTTCCACCTGGATAAAGGGACTCTGGATTTGCTTCAGACCGGCCAGACTCTGCCTACCCTGTGGTCCGTACCCTGGACTGTGGATGCTGAAGCCTTCAGTAAAGGTAAAGAGAGTGCAGCCTTGTGTCCTCGTTCATCACTGCGCCTCACACCATTCACCATCTTCACTCTGGGAAGCCCTGGGGATACACTTCACCTGTGGAAGGTATACCATCTAGCTGCCATTACAATACCCCAGCAGACCCCTAAGCAGCGTCGGTCACCCTGACCGAATACCACAGGTGGCGTCACGAACATTATCCCTTGAAAGACCTTTCCCCCATTTACAATGGACGTCCCTAGGGCCACGGACCGGGTCAGCCACCATGACATCCCCACCGAGTACCCCATAGCCCTACTGGGGGCGCTCCAATCTTTTGGCGTCATAAACAGGATCTACTTAAGCCTGAAAATCGGGTCATGTGCACCTAAGAACTGTGCCAGAACTGTATTTGAACTGTGATTTGCTTAAGGACTGTGTGTTGCTATTTCCCGCCAAGATTCCCGCCAAAACTGCCGCCATTACAGCACCACAAGGAGCGCAGAAGAAGAATAAGGGTGTGTCATCGTGGGCGTGAACTGACTAAGAGCGCAAAAAGTAATGGCCGCCCAGTCCAATTATCTCTGTACCTTGAGGACGTGTCCATCAGCAGCCGAGATCCGCCTCCTGATCCTCAATGGCGGGGTGAGACAATGAAAACGAAACTTAATGGGGTCCACTGGGGTGGTGATGTTATGGCAGCAGGGATGGTATGGCTTCCCACAGGTGAAGCTGGGTCCCCAGGGCTCCCGGAGTAATAGATGAAGATGGTGATAGGTGGTGTAGTAAGAAACGGAGGACACAGGGTTGCAGTCTCTTTACCTCTTTACTTGGTTCAAGGCAGCCACTCCAGGGTACCAGTCCAGGGTACCGGATCACAGATGCTGATGTGGTCCGGCCGGCTTGGAAGCGAACTAGGAATCCCTCTAACCAGGTGGGGTTGGAAGCTTTCCTTCTTGCGCTGTGGTGTTGTAGTCCCTTGCTGCCTTAGGCCTCACACAAGGTCCTCACATTTTCTTTCTGTCCCCCTTTAAGTAGGACACTACCCGTTTGACAGGTAGCTCGAGTAGTTTTACAGGATCTCTATCATGACCCGGGCTCTATTTGTTACTGTGTCCTCAGGTGTTAATGGTGGACAGGTAACTTGCAATCAGCTGTCTGCCGGTTTCTGCCGTGGGGCATATTGTTACCCCCACAACCTCGGTCTTCCGGCTACCGGTATCTGTGCTGAGCGTGGAGGAAGCTCAATCACAGCTTCTCTCTCCAGCACTTCACTCTCCTGTGCTCCACTTCCCCAATCAGTCACTTTACAGACTGCTCTGCTTTCTCTTTCCTTCCCAGGAGCTGCAGAATCAGTTGTCTCTACTGCCCCAGCTTTCCTTCCTCTCTCTTCGCTCTCCTCTCACCAACTGTGTAACTCCAACTGCCTAGCAACTGCCTAGCAACTGACTCCTCCTCCAGACCAGAGAGAGCAGCACCCCTGAAATTGGGTGTAGAGCTCCCCCTTCTGGCCTGGAGTCAGAACAGTGTAGTATGTGCTGAATACCTGTCAAAGGGATCCTTCCTCACTTCCAAGCATGACATCACTCTCCCCGTCAGGAGAGCAATGCCACCTGGGGTGTTACATTTGCGTATTTCAGCAGGCTTTAAGCCAGTTGTACAGCTGCTATATAAATGTACACTATTTCACTAATAGCAGTGTAATTGTTTTTTTATATCGCCTTTATTACACATGCCAACAGCAGACTTCAGGTCAATTACTGGTAAATAGTGACGTTTGCATATGTCAGCAGGCTTTATGTCAGTCACACAACTACTAGATAAATATACGCTATTTCGGCAATAGGCAAGGAATTTTATTTAGCTCTAAAAAAAACATGTTTAGGGTATGCTGGTACTGATGAATATTATTTTGTTGTAAAAAAATCGGTTTAGTATATACTGATACTGAGGAATATGATTTAGCTGTAAAAAGAGCTGTTTAGTATACTCTGGTACTGGATATGAAACCCTGCCTCTCCCTACTCCCACCATCTGTTTCTACACTATACAATGCAACCTAAGAGAGATTTGCAGCATGTATTTGCAATGTTAACACCCTGCCTGGCTTTCCCTCTCCTTGGTATTAAATCTCTCCCTACGCTATCTCAAGCTAACTGAGAACTAATCTTCACTCTAAGTAGCTCTTAAAAGAGCTTTTTGGATTCAGAAACTCTCCCTATAGGTTGCTTTCACTCTCCTTACGCTGTCACTACACTGCTTCCGCATGCAATGTGCACAAGATGGTGCCAGCAGGGCTTAAATATCCCTCTATGACACTGTAAGGGCAGCCAATCACAGTAATGCCACAACAAAGATGGCGCCCGTATTGCTGTGATTGGCAAGCAAGCTCAGCATGTCCATTGGCTGCAAATAAAGCACCAAACATGCTGGGCAGGTCACTTGAATATATCGAGGCGAATACCAAATTACTCACCAAGTAATGAATAGTGCCGAATGTATTTGCTGAACACTATACTGAATCTGTTACGCCATTGTTAATTTAGGAAACTGTTTGTCAAATGAAAGAACAATACACGTGGTTCTTCTTATCAACTGATCAACCTCTTTTACATTTTGGTTCAACTGTGCATACAGGACAAGACTATAGGATCTCTATCACATGAAGACATCAACTAAAATAATACTGTTATTTACAGTAAATAGTTAAAGGGAGCCAGTCTACTTATTTCTGCTGCCCATGGCTCAGGCATTGGGTGCATTATTTCAGCCGTGTATGCTTTATTCTGAATCATTGTACTGTATTATTATTATTATTATACATTTTTATAGCGCCATTTATTCAATGGTGCTTTACATGTGAATATGGGGCAAATGTAGACAAATACATTAAACATGAGCAAAAAACAAGGCACACAGGTACATAAGGTGGGAGGACCCTGCCGCGAGGGCTCAGTCTGCAGGGGATGGGTGAGGATACACTAGGAGAGGGTAGGGCAGGTTGTGCGGCGGTTCAGTAGGTTGAGAATCACTGCAGGCTGTAGGTTTGTCGGAAGAGGTGAGTCTTCAGGTTCTTTTTGAAGGTTTCTATGTTAGGCGAGAGGCTGATGTGTTGGGGTAGAGAGTTCCAGAGTATGGGGGAAGCACGGGAGAAGTCTTGGATGCGGTTGTGTTAGCCGGAGTATTACCACAGCAGCGCGTGTTACTTCATATAAGCAGCAGAATCCAACGTAAGGCAAACTGTGTTTAATATATGCAGCTTGAACTGGAACAAAATAAGAAAGCTTTGACAGTAACTACCGATATAATCTAGTCCATGTAACACATGTCTCTCTGTGAAGGAAACAGCAGCAGAATGATGCAATCAGTGAGTGTCCTGTGACCCTTTTTTTTTTTTTATACAAACTTTAACAATCACAGCATAGCTGACAAATGAACACTCATAGACATTCAATGCAGACTACAACAGGAATGGAGTTGTTGCATTTAAACTTATTCCAACACCCCCACTCAACAACTGCTTATCCTGTTAGTCCCATTGCAGTTCTGAATTCTTCAAACTTGGCTCTTGACAATGGCTTTGTCAAAACATCTGCTAACATCTTGTCAGATTCACAGTAAACAAACTTTAGAACTTCACGCTCTACTAAGTCACGCAAGTGATGATGTTTAACATCAATGTGCTTTGTTCTTGCACTTATCCTTTCACTGCTGGCGAGCTTGATACATCCTTGGTTGTCCTCATAGATAACAGTTGGTTCAGCTAGTGGTTTGCCGAATTCTTCCAAAAGTTGCTTCAACCAAATTAACTCTTGACTTGCATGAGCAGCTGATGTATATTCTGCTTCTGTAGAAGACAATGCAACTGACACTTGTTTTCTACTCGACCATGAGATTGAAGTGTGTCCTAACTTGAACAAGTAACCACTTGTTGATCTTCGATCACTTGAGTCTCCAGCCCAATCTGCATCTACATATCCTCTGAGAATTAGATCTCCTGATGCAGAAATCTTTAGACTTAACTCTTGGGTTGCCTTAAGATACTGAAGAAGTCTCTTAATTGCATTCCAATCTCTTTGGCGTGGCTTGCTTACACGTCGGCAGAGAATTCCCACTGTGGCTGAGATATCTGGACGGGTTGTGGTTGCTATGTATAGAAGTGCCCCCACTGCTTGTCTGTAACTGTCATTTGTGGGTAGCAGATCTTCTTCTCCTTCCAATTTTAGGTAAGATGGATCCATTGGAGTTGATATGCCTTTGGCTTCTGACATTCCAAACTGGTTTAGAACTGTGGAGATTTTAGAATTTTGATTAAGAAGAAAACTTCCATCTTCCTCTCTCTGGATTTGGATTCCCAAATAGTATGTCACATCTCCAAGGTCCTTGGTCTCGAAATGCTTGTTCAGAATTTGACCTAGTTTTGAAATTTCTCTCTCTTCTTGATGCGCTATTATTACATCATCCACATATAGAATAACATACATCCAATCTTGTGATACACCTTTTGTATACAAACATGGATCCGCTTGAGACCTTTTAAATCCTTCGTCGATTAACACTTTGTTCATCTTAGTGTTCCATGCTCTTGCTGATTGCTTAAGGCCGTAGAGAGATTTTTGCATTCTGCAAACAAGGTTCTCTTTACCCCTTTTAACATAGCCTTCTGGTTGAGTCATGTACAGCTCTTCTTCAATGTCTCCATGTAGAAAGGCTGTTTTGATGTCAAAATGTCTTACTTTCATCTGCTGAACAGCAGCTATGGATAATAAAGTTCTGAATGTAGTTTGCTTGGCAACTGGAGCAAAAGTAGCATCATAATCTTCACCATATTTTTGTGAATATCCTTTTGCGACCAATCTTGCTTTAAAACGGTGAATATTACCTTCAGAGTCATATTTGTTCTTAAAGACCCACTTACATCCAATTGCTTTCTTGCCTTGAGGTAGCTCTGTGAGCTCCCATGTTTTGAGCTTATGAAGGGATTCCATTTCTTCATCAGCAGCTTTTATCCATTTTTGCTTCTTATGAATAGGCAGTTTTTGCATTTCCTGCCATGACTGTGGCTCTTCTTCTGGAATTGATCTGACCATATAAGAAAGGCGTTTAGCTGGAATTCCTTTATTTGATCTTTCTGATCTTCTGATCTCCTGAGGTTGGCTTGGTTCTTCTGTTTCTTTTTCAGTACTTTCAGAGCATATCCAGACTTCAGTATTTTCTTTGAGATTCTCTTCAATGTCTGGAATCACTGACTGAAATTCTTGTTCCTTAGGTTGAATTATTTGCGTAACCTCATGAAATTTGAGCGATACTGAGTTTTCATCAATCACTACATCTCTGCTGATTGTTACTGTGTTGGTCTGTGGATGCAGGATTCTGTATCCTTTCTGAGTTTCACTGTACCCCACAAGAACTCCTTCCTTTGCATGAGATTCCCACTTAGAACGTTTTTCTTTGGGAACATGCACAAAAGTTTTGCTTCCGAATATCCTGAGATGCTTCAGGTTGGGCTTCTCACAGTTCCATAGCTCATACGGAGTTTTACTTGTAGCTTTACTTGGCAGTCGATTTTGAAGATAGGTAGCAGTCATGATGGCTTCTCCCCAATATGTTGTAGGTAGGTTTCCATCAAATAGCATACTTCTTCCACTTTCACAAAGAGTTCGGTTCTTTCTCTCTGCTGTGCCATTCTGCTCTGGGTTGTATGGAACGGTTGTCTGGAACACGATTCCATTCTTTTTCAGGATGGTTTGCACTTTACCACTTGTATATTCAGTTCCATTATCTGCTCGCAGTACCTTTGGTATTCTTCCAAATTTGTTAAGAACTGCAGCAAGATATTCTTCAAGTTTCTGTGGAACTTCATCTTTACTTTGAAGTAGGTAAGTAACAGTATATCTGGAATAATCATCAATGAATGTGAGAAAATATCTCTTCTTGCTGGGAGTAAGAACACTCATTGGACCACACACATCTGTATGTATCAAATCCAGTATCTGTGCAGATTTAGTAGTGCTTACTTTAGGAAACGATTTTCTGGACATTTTCCCTTTTAGGCAACTTGTGCACTTCATTGTTTGATTACACTGGTTGATTGCAATACCATTTGCAAGTTGAGCTAGTTTCTTTACTGCTTCTGGATCTCTGTGGCCTAGGCGTCTGTGCCACACATGAATACAGTCCTTATGAAAATCTTGTCTAGCACTGTAAACAGTTTCATTGCATTTCAGCTGATAAAGTTCATCTTTGATTTTTCCTTCGGCAAGGGTATGACCCTTCTTTGAAATGATGCATCTGTCATCCTTAAATGTAACTATATTTCCTTGTTGTGCAAGCTTCTTTACAGATAAAAGGTTACTTTCAAGTTTGGGAACATACAGCACGTCTTTAACTGGGATTTTTCTGACTTGTGCTGAGGATTGAACTTGACAATGGAAATAACCATCTCCTATTCCTTCTGATGTCATATAGTGACCATTAGCTAAAATTACCTTTTCAGACTTGCTTTCATCTAGATTAATGAAGAAATCCTTATCACGTGTCATGTGAGCAGTCGCTCCAGAGTCAATACACCAAACATGGTTTGCATATGGGCTTGTGCTGACCCCAAATGCAGTCGCAATACATGCATCTTCCTTCTTTACAGCTGTTTTAACCTTTTGATGACTGTCCAGCTTTTTAAACTGATTCATTCTTGCTTTCCACACTCTGCAGTCTGCTTTAAGGTGACCAGGCTTTTTACAGACAAAACATTCACGAGTTTCCTTTAAATGACTCTGAGCTTTAGAAAAGTACTGTGTCTTTAATGCTGTTTCTGCTTTGCATATATTATTGCTAATAGTCTCTGACTTTCTCTTGTATTCATCTGCAAGTTTCCCTTTCACATATTCTAGTGTGAGTTCATCATCTGGTCTGGCATCTAATGCAGTCACAAGCGTGTCATAACTTTCTGGAAGACCACTTAATAGTAATGCAGCAACATGAAAATCTTTAATTTCTTCACCAATACCCCTTAGGCGCTCCACAATCTCTAGGGTGTTTCTGATATAGTCCTGCATATGCTGGCCATCACTTAATTTAGACTGATACAGCTTTCTCATAAGATATAGCTTATTGCTGAGATTTGACCTTTCATGCACTTTCTGTAATTCTTCCCACATTTTCTTTGCAGTATCACATTTGCATACATGTACAATCTGGTTATCATCTATGCTGAGGGAAATAGTGCTTTGTGCTTTCTGATCAGTCTCTAGCCAATCACCCGGTACTGGGTCAGGCACAGGCTGTTCAATACATTTCCATGTACCCTCTCTTATAAGTAACATCTTTACCTTGAATTTCCAGGAGCTGTAATTGTGATTTGTGAGACTTGGCACTGTGTACTTCACTGCATTCCTTTCTGTAGACATTCTTGTCTCTTGTACCTCTTTTTTTTGTTTGTTACTGGCCCTTTAAGCTGCGCTGTCCGGTGCTCTGTACACTGCGGTACCTTTGCGTTCCGGTGTCCTTGTATTCCGGGGGTTCCTCTGTGCTGTCTGCGCTTGGCTCGCTGCTTATTCCGGTGACTGGGCTTTTTACCATTTACTTTCCGGTGGCTGGGCCCATAACCTGTTAGCCGGAGTATTACCACAGCAGCGCGTGTTACTTCATATAAGCAGCAGAATCCAACGTAAGGCAAACTGTGTTTAATATATGCAGCTTGAACTGGAACAAAATAAGAAAGCTTTGACAGTAACTACCGATATAATCTAGTCCATGTAACACATGTCTCTCTGTGAAGGAAACAGCAGCAGAATGATGCAATCAGTGAGTGTCCTGTGACCCTTTTTTTTTTTTTATACAAACTTTAACAATCACAGCATAGCTGACAAATGAACACTCATAGACATTCAATGCAGACTACAACAGGAATGGAGTTGTTGCATTTAAACTTATTCCAACAGGTTGTGTATAGCACTGTATAGCACTGTATGGTAGTATTGTTTATGGCACTGTCATTGTAGCACAATTTTAGTTCCATTTCAGAAAGAGCACAAGGCCCCGTTACATGTTTGCTCCAAGGCTTCAATGATCTCGATGTGTCCCTTGATCAAATGACTGCTGTAATTTTCTACCTTGAGCTGGAAAATGTTCAAATAGACTGATTCATCTTAGCAACTTCACTAATTTTGTTTCATAAAGTCAGATCTGCCTCATGCATGATGATCGCCTATAAGGCTGGTTTCACACTTGCATTTGGCTGGTCTGCATATGGCTGAGTACATCCTCCGTTAAGCTATGCCTACGCTCCACCTACTTCCACATGCGGCCTGTGTCGTCCTACGTGCCTATCTTTAACATTGGGCACGCAGGGACATGCGTTGTGCGCGGATGCGTCCGCATGCGGCGTTTTGACATTCCCGCTGACCGCACAGGAACGCAAAAAGTTACCGAGTCACAGTTTCTCACAAACCAGAACTAAGTCTCCAGTCATTTCTGATGTAGCAACATTAATCACACTCAGTTATCAGGAGTTCTCTGGTGTGGAAATCATCATAGACAGGAATAAGCCTATAGGAGGTTTTATATCCTCATTCTTGAGGCAGATGATCTTTGCCCTATTGTTGGATGCACTCTTTAATCACAAGAATACATTTCTTTTCTCTCTAAGGTGTCACTCCTCACACTTTCTTCATAATAGGGGTACTCATGCAGATGGGCTGATGTACTCTAATCTTAGTACAAAACACAACAACTGCAGCATAGGCTGGAGCTCCGTACATTCACCATTTGACCCCTGACAAGTTCCCTGGAGTGGCTCATCAAGTGGCAATAGTTATTCACCTCTATTTGCTACTCTTACTTTCCATTTCTTCTGGAACATTCCGTGAAAAATGGGAGACCTCACAGAGTTGGAAATTGTCCAGGTCCCGCATAAACCCACTATAAACAAATATTTCTTGAAGACTCCCTGTGCCACATGTCAGACACATTTGAGGGGGCATGGAACTTGGTGTAGGGCGGAAATAGCCTCAATAGGAATGTGGTCATCAATGAAAATTGCATGCGAAGGACTTAACATTCTCCTGCTAAAAACTGGCAAGTAAGACTATGGTGTGGATATTCATATTTCTCAGCTCCTCTTCCTTCTTCTTCATGTTGGCAGGCTGCTAGTGTGCATATGTCTGACTCCTCTGTATTCACCCAGAAAGCATTGACATACATATTTATGCTAAGCTCAGTGTATTAATTTTCAATGCTGAGTACTTGGCACTTCAGACCTCAATAATGTCACTCAGTGGTATCATGATTGGGCATTTTAGGCAAGGGTCGCTTCTCTCGTATAACGTATTGGCTCAAACATCATTTATCACTTCCATAGCACTTCTGACACTTCACTAGATATGTCACACATTTGTTGCAGCATATACAGATAACACATGTCATGATTCATGAACCCTGACAATGATATCATGTACAGCAGCAAATATTAGCAGTAACATGACATTTGCCAAGTAATATGACAATTTAGGTAAACAGGCAGTAACTCCACCACAACTAGGTCAATGGTGACCCAACATTAACACAGTCGTAGACAGGTTTGAACTTAGGTAACCAGGTAGTATCTCCACCACAACTAGGTCAATGGTGACCCAACATTAACACAGTCGTAGACAGCTCTGAACTTAGGTAACCAGGTAGTATCTTCTCCAGAACTAGGTCAATGGTGACCCAACATTAACACAGTCATAGACAGCTCTGAACTTAGCTAACCAGGTAGTATCTCCACCACACCTAGGTCATTAACACAGTTGTACACAGGTCTGAACTTATTTAACCAGGTAGTATCTCCACCACAACTAGGTCAATGGTGACCCAACATTAACACAATTGTAGACAGGTCTGAACTTAGGTAACCAGGTAGTATATCTACCACAACTAGGTCAATGGTGACCCAACATTAACACAGTCGTAGACAGGTCTGAACTTAGGTAACCAGGTAGTATCTCCACCACAACTAGGTCATTAACACAGTTGTACACAGGTCTGAACTTATTTAACCAGGTAGTATCTCCACCACAACTACAGCAATGGTGACCCAACATTAACACAGTCATAGACAGCTCTGAACTTAGGTAACCAGGTAGTATCTCCACCACAACTAGGTCAATGGTGACCCAGCATTAACACAATTGTAGACAGGTCTGAACTTAGGTAACCAGGTAGTATCTCCACCACAACTAGGTCAATGGTGACCCAACATTAACACAGTCATAGACAGGTCTGAACTTAGGTAAACAGGTAGTATCTCCACCACAACTAGGTCAATGGTGACCCAACATTAACACAGTCACAGACAGGTCTGAACTTAGGTAACCAGGTAGTATCTCCACAACAACTAGATCATTAACACAGTTGTACACAGGTTTGAACTTAGGTAACCAGGTAGTATCTCCACCACAACTAGGTCAATGGTGACCCAACATTAACACAGTCATAGATAGGTCTGAACTAAGGTAACCGGGTAGTATCTCCACCACAACTAGGTCAATGGTGTCGCAACATTAACACAGTCGTAGACAGGTTTGAGCTTAGGTAACTAGGTAGTATCTCCACCACAACTAGGTCAATGGTGACCCAACATTAACACAGTCGTAGACAGGTCTGAACTTAGGTAACCAGGTAGTATTTCCACAACTAGATCATTGGTGACCCAACAATAACACTCGCAGACGGATCTGAACAGCTAAATATGTACCAGTGGGATGGAAAGGGTATATAACATTTATAAAACAATGGCAGATCAATTTTCAGTTGTTATTTTGATCTCAGGGTGAGAAACTTTACAAAGTGATATACATCTTTTTAGTGGTGGCCTTCTGCTGCCTAGTGTGGCATGAGGGTTATCCTTTATGCAAAAGACCTTAGGTACGATGCAATTTGTGGGACCAAAGAAGGAAATCATTTTGTTGACATCTTTTTGTCAAATTTAGTAAGTGTCAGTTACATAAATTGTCTTTCTCTCTGAAGATCTCAGCACGTCCATACACCACGGGGATGGCACAAAATGATATGTATTCATATGAAATTATGTGCATGTTAATTGATTATTTATGGTGCTGTAGGAAAGCAAAAGTGGGAAAACCATGGACATAATATCAAAAAGAGTGATACGCATTAGATAAAAATGGGCCAGAACAATCTCTCGTCAGTCAGATGAACCATTGTTCTTTGACAGCTCAAAATTAGTGTTGAGCATTCCGATACCGCAAGTATCGGGTATCGGCCGATACTTGCGGGTATCGGAATTCCGATACCGAGATCCGATACTTTTGTGGTATCGGGTATCGGTATCGAAACAACATTAATGTGTAAAAGAAAGAATTAAAATAAAAAATATTGCTATACTCACCTCTCCGACGCAGCCTGGACCTCACCGAGGGAACCGGCAGCGTTCTTTTCTTAAAATGCGCGCTTTTCCTTCCTTCCGTGACGTCACGGCTTCTGATTGGTCGCGTGCCGCCCATGTGGCCGCGACGCGACCAATCACAGCAAGCCATGACGTAATTTTCAGGTCCTTCTAGGCATTCAGTATTTTAAAATTACGTTCCGGCGTTGTGATTGGTCACGTCGCGGTCACATGGGCGACGTGACCAATCACAACGCCGGAACGTAATTTTAAAATACTGAATGCCTAGAAGGACCTGAAAATTACGTCACGGCTTGCTGTGATTGGTCGCGTCGCGGCCACATGGGCGGCACGCGACCAATCAGAAGCCGTGACGTCACGGAAGGAAGGAAAAGCGCGCATTTTAAGCAAAGAACGCTGCCGGTTCCCTCGATAAGGTGCAGGCTGCGTCGGAGAGGTGAGTATAGCAATATTTTTTATTTTAATTCTTTATTTTACACATTAATATGGTTCCCAGGGCCTGAAGGAGAGTTTCCTCTCCTTCAGACCCTGGGAACCATCAGGGATACCGTCCGATACTTGAGTCCCATTGACTTGTATTGGTATCGGGTATCGGTATCGGATTAGATCCGATACTTTGCCGGTATCGGCCGATACTTTCCGATACCGATACTTTCAAGTATCGGACGGTATCGCTCAACACTACTCAAAATAATCTCACACTGCATTGGCAAAAATTGTATTTTTTTAGACAATGTTGCAGCCAGTGCTAGTTATCAATTGAAAAAAATCCAACTTATTCGACCAGCCTTTTGAATTAAAACAAAACTTAAACGCTCCGTCATCAGACAAAACTAATGATTTGTTGCACCAAACTAACTGAAGAATGTTCATTATGATTCTAAATCACAAACTTCTGGTGACTTTATCCCCTTAATCCCATATGACGTACTATCCCGTCGAGGTGACCTGGGACTTAGTTCCCAGGGATGGGATAGTACGTCATATGCGATCGGCCGGGAGCGTGGCCGATCGCGGCCGGGTGTCAGCTGACTATCGCAGCTGACATCCGGCACTATGTGCCAGGAGCGGTCACGGACCGCTCCGGGCACATTAATCCCCGGCACACTGTGATCAAACATGATCGCTGTGTTTCGGGGGCATAGGGAAGCATCGTGCAGGGAGGGGGCTCCCTGCGGGCTTCCCTGAGACGATCGGTATAAGGCGATGTGCTCACCTTGTACCGAGCGTCTCCTCCCTGCAGGCCCCGGATCCAAAATGGCCACAGTGCAGTGCTCTGCAAAGTGTCAGATCAACGATCTGTCACTATGCAGTGATGTCCCTGGGACAAAATAAAAAAGTAAAACAAAATTTTTTTTAGATGTGTAAAAAAAAAAAAAAAAACCCTAAATAAAGAAAAAAAATATATTGTCCCCATAAATACATTTCTTTATCTAAATAAAAAAAACAATAAAGGTACACATATTTAGTATCGCCGCGTCTGTAACGACCCGACCTATAAAACTGTTCCACTAGTTAACCCCTTCAGTGAACACCGTTAAAAAAAATAAAAACAAGGCAAAAAACAATGCTTTATTATCATACTTCCGAACAAAAACTGGAATAACATGCAATCAAAAAGACAGATATAAATAACCATGGTACCACTGAAAACGAGCCACCATACAGCATCATCAGCGAAAAAATAAAAAAGTTACAGTCCTCAGAATAAAGCGATGCAAAAATAATTATTTTTTCTATAAAATAGGTTTTATCGCATAAAAGCGCCAAAACATAAAAAAAGATGTAACGGAGGTATCGCTGTAATCGTACTGACCCGAAGAATAAAACTGCTTTATCCATTTTACCAAACGTGGAACGGTATAAACGCCTCCCCCAAAAGAAATTCATGAATAGCTGTTTTTGGTCATTGTGCCTCACAAAAATCGGAATAAAAAGCGATCAAAAAATGTCACATGCCCGAAAATGTTACCAATAAAAACGTCAACTTGTTCCTCAAAAAACAAGACCTCACATGACTCTGTGGACCAAAATATGGAAAAATTATAGGTCTCAAAATGTGGTAACGCAAAAAATATTTTTTGCAATAAAAAGCGTCTTTTAGTGTGTGACACCTGCCAATCATAAAAATCCTCTAAAAAACCCGCTATAAAAGTAAATCAAACCCCCCTTCATCACCCCCTTTGTTAGGGAAACATAAAATTTTTTAAAAAATGTATTTATTTCCATTTTCCCATTAGGGTTAGGGCTAGGGTTAGGGCTAGGGTTAGGGTTAGGGCTAGGGTTAGGGCTAGGGTTAGGGTTAGGGTTGGGGCTAGGGTTAGGGTTAGGGCTAGGGTTATTGAAAGGTTTAGGGTTAGGGTTAGGGCTAGGGTTAGGGTTGGGGATAGGGTTAGGGTTAGGGCTACAGTTAGGGTTGGGGCTAAAGTTAGGGTTAGGGCTGGGGCTTAAAATAAACTTAGGGCTACAGTTAGAGTTGGGGTTAAAGTTAAGGTTAGGGTTGGGGCTAAAGTTAGGGTTAGGGTTGGGGCTAAAGTTAGAGTTAGGGTTGGGGCAAAAGTTAAAGTTAGGGTTGGGGCTAAAGTTAGGGTTAGGGTTGGGGCTAAAGTTAGGGTAAGGGCTAAAGTTAGGGTTTGGATTACATTTACGGTTGGGATTAGGGTTAGGCGTGTGTCAGGGTTAGGAGTGTGTTTAGGGTTATGGCTGGGATTAGGGTTAGGGGTGTGTTTGGGATAGGGTTTCAGTTAGAATTGGGGGTTTCCACTGTTTAGGCACATCAGGGCTCTCCAAACACGACATGGCATCCGATCTCAATTCCAGCCAATTCTGCGTTGAAAAAGTAAAACAGGGCTCCTTCCCTTCCGAGCTCTCCCGTGCGCCCAAACAGGGGTTTACCCCAACATATGGGGTATCAGCATACTCAGGACAAATTGGACAACAACTATTGGGGTCCAATCTCTCTTGTTACCCTTGGGAAAATAAAAATTTGGGGGGCTAAAAAACATTTTTTGTGGGAAAAAAATAAATTTTTATTTTCACGACTGCGTTATAAAGTGTAGTGAAACACTTGGGAGTTCAAAGCTGTCATAACACATCTAGATAAGTTCCTTGGGGGGTCTAGTTTACAAAATGGTGTCACTTGTGGGGGGTTTCTACTGTTTAGGTGCATCAGGGGCTCTGCAAATGCAACGTGACGCCTGCAGACCAATCCATCTAAGTCTGCATTCCAAATGGCGCTCCTTCCCTTCCGAGCTCTGCCATGCACCCAAACGGTGGTTCCTCCCCACATATGGGGTATCAGCATACTCAGGACAAATTGGATAACAACTTTTGGGGTCGAATTTCTCCTGTTACACTTGGGAAAATACAAAACTGGGGGCTAAAAAATCATTTTTGTGAAAAAAACAAAATAATTTTTATTTTCACGGCTCTGCATTATAAACTGTAGTGAAACATTTGGGGGTTCAAAGTTGTCAAAACACATCTAGATAAGTTCCTTAGGGGGTCTACTTTCCAAAATGGTGTCACTTGTGGGAGGTTTCAATGTTTAGGCCCATCAGGGGCTCTCCAAACGTGACATGATGTCCCATCTCAATTCCAGTCAATTTTGCATTGAAAAGTCAAACGGCGCTCCTTCCCTTCC
Source organism: Ranitomeya variabilis (assembly GCF_051348905.1). Lineage (NCBI taxonomy): Eukaryota > Metazoa > Chordata > Amphibia > Anura > Dendrobatidae > Ranitomeya > Ranitomeya variabilis. The sequence goes on from NC_135236.1 coordinate 53,630,680, forward strand.
GAGCTCTGCATGCGCCCAAACAGTGGTTTACCCCACATGTGGGGTATCGGCGTACTCAGAGCAAATGGCACAACAACTTTTGGGGTCCAATTTCTTGTCTTACCCTCGGGAAAATAAAAAATTGGGGGCGAAAAAATCATATTCGTGAAAAAATATGATTTTTTATTTTTATGGCTCTGCATTATAAACTTCTGTGAAGCACTTGGTGGGATAAAGTGCTCACCACACATCTAGATAAGTTCCTTAGGGGTATACTTTCCAAAATGGTGTCACTTGGGGGAGTTTCAATGTTTAGGCACATTAGGGGCTCTCCAAACACAACATGGCGTCCCATCTCAATTCCAGTCAATTTTGCATTGAAAAGTCAAACGGCGCTCCTTTCCTTCCGAGCTCTACCATGCACCCAAACAGTGGTTTACCCCCACATATGGGGTATCAGCGTACTCAGAACAAATTGTACAACAACTTTTGGGGTCCATTTTCTCCTGTTACCTTTGGTAAAATAAAAGAAATTGGAGCTGAAGTAAATTTTTTGTGAAAAAAAGTTAAATGTTAATTGTTTTTTAAACATTCCAAAAATTCCTGTAAAACACCTGAAGGGTTAATAAACTTCTTGAATGTGGTTTTGAGCACATTAACGGGTGCAGTTTTTAGAATGGTGTCACACTTGGTTATTTTCTATCATATAGACCCGTCAAAATGACTTCAAATGTGATGTGGTCCCTAAAAAATATTAATGTTGTAAAAATGAGAAATTGCTGGTCAAATTTTAACCCTTATAACTCTGTAACAAAAAAAATTTTGCTTCCAAAATTGTGCTTATGTAAAGTAGACATGTGGGAAATGTTACTTATTAATTATTTTGTGTGACATATCTCTGTGATTTAAGGGCCTAAAAATTAAAAGTTGGAAAATTGCAAAATTTTCTAAATTTTCGCCAAATTTCCATTTTTTTCACAAATAAACGCAAGATATATAGAAAATTTTTTACCACTATCATGAAGTATAATATGTCACGAGAAAACAATGTCAGAATCGGCAAGATCCATTGAAGCGTTCCAGAGTTATAACCTCATAAATGGACAGTGGTCAGAATTGTAAAAAATTGGCCCGGTCATTAACGTGCAAACCACCCTTGGGGCTTAAGGGGTTAATATAATGTGCATGGCCTCCAATAGATGTTGGCAAGACAAGGGTGATACATACATACCTCTACATTGCCAACATCAATATTGATAATTGGGGATTACAATAATAAAAATGAAATGTGCATCCTCCCTTACTTCACTATATTGTGTAAATTTGTAGAATTTTCAGCCCACAATGTATAATTTGGTTCATTTTGTAAAATATTTCCATGATTTCTTTACTAAACATTTTCCCTTTTATACCCTTTCCAGAAATTTCTCCATGTTCTACTGACAAGATGTATTTCCGAAACCACTTATCGAAATTCTGCATTACACTTTGTCTGGTTCTCATATCTTTAAGTGGATATGTATTGTACTACGAAAAGAAAATAGAACATTTCACCAAGTGGTTTCAAGCATCTGTAAAATTACAGGACAGAAAGAAACCTGTGAATAATTTGACTTACCCGGCGTTCCAGCACCCCCTGGCTCCTCCATACCCGTTTCCATACAAGTTCCTCATTAACCAGCCGGACAAGTGCAAGAACCGGAAGCCTTTCCTTGTTATAATGATCTTGGGACTATGCTATGACTCAGAGTCTAGACACACAATCCGAGAAACATGGGGTAATGAAAGTCTTTATGATGTTGAGGTGGTCAGGATTTTTCTGGTGGGTCGATCTCATTTTTTTCCAGAGCGAATCCAGGATTTGTTAGAGGAGGAAAGTGAGATCTTTGGGGACATCATACAACAAGACTTCATGGACACGTATTACAATTTAACTTTGAAAACCTTAATGGGTATGGAGTGGGTGACCAAATTCTGTCCTTCTGCCAGCTATGTCATTAAGATAGACAACGACATGTTTCTTAACGTAGACAACTTGGTCCATCAGCTTCTTAATCCAGATTTACCTGTTCGTCAAAATTACTTTACAGGATATATTGTAACCAACACTGGACCCTTAAGGAGCAAGGCTTATAAGTGGTATGTACCTGAAGAAGTCTATCCAAATAATACTTACCCACCCTATTGCGCTGGTCCTGGATATGTCTTTTCAGTTGATATGGCAAAAAAAATCTACGATGTGGCCCAAGAAATAAGGGTCATCCCCATGGAGGATGTTTTTATGGGAATTTGCTTATATGAGCTCCATATCCCACCCACTGAACCCCCTAAAGATAAATTTAATGGTCACAGGATTAATTATGATCGTTGTAAATTCAAGGAAGTTATCACAGTGCACCATTATGCGGGAAGTGAGCTGCGGTCTATATGGGCAGACTTTCAAGCTTATAAATCTCTGAATTGTTAGGGCTCATTCAGACCATTTTTTAGGTACAAATGCTATTGTGTTTTTCATGATACAAATGTCCCACTCAAAATCACGAGGACTTTTCCGATAACGGTCCTAGTGTTGATCAAGATCGGCAATGTAATCTATGGGTCCATGAAAAAAATTGAACAGCACTCGGATACGCTTTTAATGATAGGAAAAGATGGAGGAACTATTTTTAATTGTTTCTCATCCAAGAAAAACTGATGAAACTGGGACCAAACTCTGATGGTAAATACTAACACACTGACCAAACTCTGATGACACTTTGATTAAAAAATATTGATGAAATTTGGACCAAATTTTTCATACAAAGCCTATAAAACATTTTTTTTAGAGAAAATTTGATCAAGGGTGTGTGCACACGTTAAGTGTTTGGTGACAAAATTTCTGCACCATTTGTGCATCTCTTGGCAGGAAGAGGTAGCAGCAAAAACATGCTTTTTTTTGCTGCGTTTTTTACTTGTGTTTTTAGTGCAGATTTTTCCTAATTCATTAGTATGGGTGAAATCTGCAGAAAAAACACTGAAAGAATTGGCATGGTGCAGATTTAATTCTGCACCAAATGTGCAAGTCACAAATAAGCAAAGTGTTTATGAGACTTCAGGATTCTCATTCACTTTGCTTGGCATCGGAAACTCTTCAGGCTTTGTGGCAAATCTGGACTGAAAAAATACAGCAAAAACGCATCATGTGCAACAGTTAGACCAGTCCACCAGAGTACTGGATGATCCTCTTGTGGGCCATGGTTCTCACGAAATAAAGGATGACTACAAGAACAAGGCCACAAACGTCCAGGAGAAGACTACAAACTTATTTGGTGCTGACTGAATGCCAATTACTTGCTAGAATTGTGTAATAATGTGCTGAATAATGTTATCACACAGTATATGGTCGTATATGACGTACCTTTGGTGAATAAAACATTTTAAAATAATATTAATTTTGACTTCTTTGTATTGCTTTGCAAAAATAATTTATAACAAGAAATGTGACCTTAGTTAAAGTGAATATTCTTTGGAGGAATTTGGGAGGTGAATGATGATTTCCATATGGGTGCATCCAATACTTGTAATTATTTTTACCTGGCAACCTTCTTGTCCAGTGACTGCTTTAAAAGTTCTGAAGTCGACCAAATCTAATTGGTGGATGCCAGAACTTCCAAAAACTCCCACCCAGCCATAAATTGCAATGTGGAGCCTTCCAAGCCTAAGCTTAGCTGTAGCAAAAGAGCTTCATCACTTTGTATATTAGATTCTGTATCAGTCCAGCTTTTGAGAAGACAGGTCAATACTAGTGATAAGCGGATTTATTCGGAAAACGATCGCCAAACATACAGTACAGACCAAAAGTTTGGGCACACCTCATTTAAAGATTTTTCTGTATTTTCATGACTATTAAAATTGTACATTCATACTGAAGGCATCAAAACTATGAATTAACACATGTGGAATTATATACTTAACAAAAAAGTGTGAAACGACTGAAATTATGTCTTATATTCTAGGTTCTTCAAAGTAGCCACCTATTGCTTTGATGACTGCTTTGCACACTCTTGGCATTCTCTTGATGAGCTTCAAGAGGTAGTCACCGTAAATGGTTTTAACTTCACAGGTGTGCCCTGTCAGGTTTAATAAGTGGGATTTCTTGCCTTATAAATGGGGTTGGGGCCATCAGTTGTATTGAGCAGTCTGGTGGATACACAGCTGATAGTCCCACAGAATAGACTGTTAGAATTTGTATAATGGCAAGAAAAAAGCAGCTAAGTAAAGTAAAACGAGTGGCCATCATTATTTTAAGAAATGAAGGTCAGTCAGTCAGAAAAATTGGGCAAACTTTGAAAGTGTCCCCAAGTGCAGTGGCAAAAACCATCAAGTGCTACAAAGAAACTGGCTCACATGAGGACCACCCCAGGAAAGGAAGACCAAGAGTCACCTCTGCTTCTGAGGAAAAGTTTATCCGACCGCCCTCAGAAATTGCAGGTTAACAGCAGCTCAGATTAGAGACCAGGTCAATGCCACACAGAGTTCTAGCAGCAGACACATCTCTACAACAACTGTTAAGACAAAAATAGGAGAAAAAGGAGCAAACTGATTACATCCGGTAAAAATAGTCATGTAACTTTATTAATTCGTAGAAAAGATAAAACATCTCAACAGTACATAAAGAACCATTAACAATGCAGATTGCTATATACCCCACCCCCCACCTATCACCACCTCACATTGCACATGAGTCCCTGAAAAAAGTAACATAAAGGTCCAAAGACCATAACCCTGAGGGAGCAGTGCATCCAAAAGTGGACACCTGGAGGTCAGCATGCATCCATAAAGTGACTAAAGATAAAGTAACACCTGTCTTTCATATAAAGTGCGGAAGTAACTAGCAAAAGGTTCAATGCTTACCAGCAGATGAGTGGGAACAAGGGGGGTCGGATGGAGGGTCCCGACGCACCTTTCGTGGCTACTTGGGGCCGATTTCTCAAAGGAGTACTCCCTGCTGGTAAGCATTGCACCTTTTGCTAGTTACTGCATTGTTAATGGCTCTTTATGTACTGTTGAGATGTTTTATCTTTTCTACAAATTAATAAAGTTACATGACTATTTTTACCGGATGTAATCAGTTTGCTCCTATTTCTCCTATTTTTGTCTGATGTTTATTGGAGCTGAGGTTGTTTGAACAGGGGCTGCGGACAATTTGTGTCGCTACCCCTGTTTCTCAAATATGTATATGGGATTTCTGTTGCTAACAACTGTTAAGAGGAGACTTTGTGCAGCAGGTCTTCATGGTAAAATAGCTGCTAGGAAACCACTGCTAAGGACAGGCAACAAGCAGAAGAGACTTGTTTGGGCTAAAGAACACAAGGAATGGACATTAGACCAGTGGAAATCTGTGCTTTGGTCTGATGAGTCCAAATTTGAAATCTTTGGTTCCAACCACCGTGTCTTTGTGCGATGCAGAAAAGGTGAACGGATGGACTCTACATGCCTGGTTCACACCGTGAAGCATGGAGGAGGAGGTGTGATGGTGTGGGGTGCTTTGCTGGTGAAACTGTTGGGGATTTATTCAAAATTGAAGGCATACTGAACCAGCATGGCTACCACAGCATCTTGCAGCGGCATGCTATTCCATCCGGTTTGCGTTTAGTTGGACCATCATTTATCTTTCAACAGGACAATGACCCCAAACACACCTCCAGGCTGTGTAAGGGCTATTTGACTAAGAAGGAGAGTGATGGGGTGCTACGCCAGATGACCTGGCCTCCACAGTCACCAGAACTGAGCCCAATCGAGATGGTTTGGGGTGAGCTGGACCGCAGAGTGAAGGCAAAAGGGCCAACAAGTGCTAAGCATCTCTGGGAACTCCTTCAAGATTGTTGGAAGACCATTCCCGGTGGCTACCTCTTGAAGCTTATCAAGAGAATGCCAAGAGTGTGCAAAACAGTCATCAAAGCAAAAGGTGGCTACTTTGAAGAACCTAGAATATAAGACATAATTTCAGTTGTTTCACACTTTTTTGTTAAGTATATAATTCCACATGTGTCAATTCATAGTTTTGATGCCTTCAGTGTGAATGTACAATTTTGACAGTCATGAAAATACAGAAAAATCTTTAAATGAGAAGATGTGTCCAAACTTTTGGTCTGTACTGTGTATATATATATATATATATATATATATATATATATATATATATATATATATATATATATATATATATATATATATATATATATATATATATATATATATATATTTTTTTTTTTTTTTAAATACATTTTTTCATTTTTTCCCCTCAACACACAAACCCTAAGGGTAAGGTTCCAGGTTCCGGATTGCCGGCGCTTTGGATTGAGCGGAAAACTTGCTCCACCCAAAGAGCCGCCCCTTCTAAACGCGCGGTGATTCCGGATGTGTCCATTGCACATATCCGGAATCTCAGCACCCCATTCATAGGGCCCTGTGATTTACCTTGCGGCGACGCAAACGGACATGCTGCGTTCTAAAAAGACGTGCCGAATGTCCAGAAATGCAGGGCCGCCGGGTGCGTGTTCGCACGCATAGTGGAGACGGGATTTCATAAAATCCCCTCCACTATGCTGTAACATCTGGACGCTGCGGTTGTATGCAGCGTTCAATCCGCAGCTAATCCGGATGTAATCCGGGCAGTGGACACGCACCCTTAGAGCTTAACCCCAATATCTTGCACCCAAGGTCCATATAAAGTTCATGACTATCACTGCACACCCAGGTCCATGAAAAAAGTTTATCATGCACTTTTTCTTTTATTCTTTCAATGGGTCCATTTGCCCTTGGTTAAGTTTTCTGCCAAGATGTCCATTTTCATCTCTTTTTTCTTTTTAGAAAAATACACACCACCCCCACCCAACCTAAAATTAACCCCCCCAACACGTCACATACAAAACATATAAACAGAACAAAAAAACACCTTCATATTGATTATACTGTATGACTTTAACTTTAGACACACTTCTGAAAACAAACCACTGTCAGACCCAAAGTTGCCACCTTCAAGCCCAATATTAATTAACCTTCTCTGCAGAACAAAAAGCTACTTCTGCAACACAATATTCCATCACCAGGTGGCTGGAGATTTAAGAGGCCCCAACCCTGACTAAACCACACCAATCATCCTGTCCCTCTCCAACTAAAAAGCTGTCCCTCTTTCCCTATAAAAACTAACCCTATCTATCTCTACCTACCCCTTATTCTCCCTTCTCTACCTAACTTACTAGAAAACTACCTATCTACCTATCCCTAGACTGTCACTCCCCGTCCCTGTCTGCCCCATACATCTATCTGACCCTAAACACACCACCTATCTTACCCTACCAAACAATCTCACCAAAACCTAACTTTCCCTAAAAGTCAGGAGGCCCTCCCCACATCCAGCTTCTTAAACTCCAAAGAACGTATTTTGCCCAGGTCACCCAAAATGTCGCTAACCACCTCTTCCCAGGGGAGGGCCTTCTGTTGCGTTGACACTAAGCATCATATGTTCCACATGTAGAACCTAATGACTAAACTGACTAAGACTAACGTGCCCCGATCTCGGCCAACCAGGCCCCATAGGACCATTCCGCATAGGAAAGGCATGCTAGCGTAGGCCAGCCTACAGAAGCGCCCACACTGTTGTAAACCCCTGTATTAAAGGGACACCAAAGGAGGAAGTGCTCCATGCTTTGTAGCATGTTGCCACACTCCTCTCTGGGACAGTCCCGGTATTCAGAGTTCCTTTACTTCAGGTTGTCCCTCACATACAGTTTCCCATGGAAGCAGTGCCAAACCAAGTCCCAAAACATCAAGGGGATCTGCGAAGTGTTTAACAACCCAAGTCCCACCTCCAGATCCCAGCCTAGGTAATCTTTGAGCACCAGAGGCTTCCGGAAAGGGGTCAACAGAACCCTACTGTCAAGGGATTTCCTCAACATGGTCCTGATCTCGAACATCCCCAGACCCCACAGGCGGATCACCTTCAAAACCGGGGTAGCATAAGCCGGAAGATGTCCATGTGGTGCGTGAAGGTCCTCCACCTGCCCTTCTCTCTCCCATACCTGGAAGAAAGGCTGAAACTAACCCCTGCAGGAGAATACCCATGGAGGAGCCCTCTCTAACCAGAGGCTGGAGACTTTTGTTTTAATAAAAGTGCTTACTAGAAACACCACCGGGTTGACAATACCCAACCCTCCTAGTCTCCTTGTGTGGTACCTGACCTCCCTCTTCATTAGGCTAAACCTGTTACCACATAACAGTCGGAAGAACAGGCTATAGACGCATGTCCAAAGAGGTTCTGGCAAGATGCAGACACTGCCCAGGTTTATTAACAAAGGAAGCAGAAAACCTTCGGCCAAGTTAACCCTTTCCTGGTTGATCATGGACCCGGAAGCCTCAGAGTATCGCATGACCTCCGACATAACTCAATCCGCCTCCTCTATGAATACAAAAAGGGAAAAGTCATTGGCATATGCTACCACCCTCAGAGTGGCCCCTGACCCCACCCGGTCCATCCCGACTCCCACCAACGGTCCTGCTCCTGACAGACCTTGCTCTCCCCGCTCCCTTGCGGCAAACCCACAACAGGGCCCAAGCCAGGGTGGGCAGTGGGTTCCACAAAATGGGATCGGATGGCTCCAGGAAGGGGAACATAGGCAAACTTTTCCATTGCAGTTGTTTTTGCCTTCTTGGTATTCCTCTTCTTTTGCTTTTTCTCCTTCCAATTCCTCATCTTCACAGACCTCATCCCCGAATGTTAGCTGGCCAAACCGTATCAGGAACTCAATCTGCTGAATCTGCTGCAGGATGAGGCAGCCCTCCTCACTACTGCTCCCACTTCTACCATCCTCCCCCCGCTCCCACTACCCTCTGACATAGTCAGGTGGGAGAGCCACTTGCTCAGGGGCTATCCCACTATGCATTGCCTGGGGTTCACTTACCAGGCCTCCAGGTGGGTTCGGCAAGAAGGACTCATCGTCTTCCTCCTCTTCCACCTGGACGGGACTATGTGACCCCCAAGGGGTCCCACCGATCAGGGCTCCGAATCGGTCATCATTGCATAGCTTTTCTGCAAACTTGCCGCTTCCAGCAAGGATGGCAGATCTTCTTTCTTCCAACTTGCTGATGGATCCCTTTAACCTCTTCACCACAGCAGACAGCTCTGCTCTTTTTGAGCTGGATACCCAGTTCTTGGCTGGTATCCTCACCAACCTCAACTCCTCCCGGAGTATCCGTAGCTGTTTCCCAGCATCCTCATACTCGCAGAGGTGTGCGTGTATGGCTACGTTCACATTTGCATTGTTGGGTGCAGCGTCAGTGACACGACGCAACCAACAACGCATGTACACAATGCAGCGTTTTGTGACGCATGCGTTGTCATAAGATCCTACAGATCAAGAATTTCAGCGCAGGGAAAACGCTACAAGTAGCGTCCCCTGCGCGCTGTCTTGTGCGTCTATATGACGCATGCGTCGTAAAACGCAGTACAACGCATACCAGCGCATGTCCATGCATCCCCCATGTTAAAGATAGGGGGCGCACAACGCATGCATCGGTATATGTCGACGACGCTGCGCCCAACAACGCAAATGTGAACGTAGCCTATGCAGGAGCCATAGGTGGTGACCGACTCCCTCTCTTCCTTAGTGCCCCAGTCAAGGGATACCACTGCCACACCTCTGCAAGATGCCTTCTTACATCCGGAGGAGGAGCCGCTATGGCTGCATCTTCAGGGATCTTGCGGCCCCCCGAGGTCTTTGCCTTCTGGCTTGCTCCATCCTGGGACCGGCCAGATCATATTGTGCCTCCTGCTGGTTCCTGGAGGTGGGAGCCGGGGGCTCAGCCCCGGGATCCAGTCTCACAAAGCCTTTCTTTTGCTGGGAAGGGGCAGACAAAAGTCCAGACGGAAGAAAAAAAAAACTCTCTTCCCATCAGCAGCTCCACACAGCACACCAGCAGCTCACCCACAGACCTCGCCTCCAACCAAACTCCTCCCGTGGATGATGGAATGGCCCCTCCTGTTGTGTGCAATCAAGTATACAACATACAATGCCTGCCTAGCCTACGTAGCACTGATACCTATATACACCGTAATTAGTCCATTAGTAGGGAGAAATGTGGGCGTTCAGAATCAAATCCTCTGGTGGGCTCAATGTTCTTCAGTCTGACACTGCTTATGCTTATGTGCATTTCTTTACAGGTAGTGTCAATGTGTGCACAAGGGCTTAGATCTCTGCAACTTTCAGTAAAAGTCTTTCATGTTTTGAACATTTCAATAAACGATGTGGCGATGTTTGTTAGTTTGGTTATATAGCAATAAACGGGCTACATATAGCTTGTGTGGGTTTTACTACATTCGTGATTGAACTGTAAAACATGGTGCAATGGAATTTGAATTCTCTATTATGAGTAACAGTAGTGCCCTATACTACTTACTCATCAAACACTATTGTACATCAATGTTTTGCTTGATGGTTTATGGCACGTACATTGTCTCAGAAAACAGAAATTGGTATCCACGTATGCAATAACAGCTGTCAGAGTTTGCTTGCCTACCAAAGATTTTTCGGCAGCTTTGAAAGTTTTCTTAAACAAAGGAAAATCGAATTACTCAACCTGGCATTTTTTTCAATTTTGTGCTTTTGTTTTTTTTTTCATTTCTTCTTTAAAGAGCCATCACTTATTTCTTTTTTTCCCAATCAACATAGCTTTGTTTTTGCAGGACTGATTGTGATTTTGAAAAACAACATTCATTTTACCATGGAATATACTGAAAAACAGGAAAAAAAATCCCAAATAGGGAGAAATGGTAGAAACACTCCAAATCCAGCCATTGTTATTTGCGTTTTATTTTTATGGCAGTCAGTGTACATTAAAAATGATCTAGTATTATGATTCTTCAGGTCAGTATGCTTACAGAGATATCTAATTTCAACTTTTTTGTTTTTAGTGGCACATATAATTAAAAACTTTTCAAAAAGGAAAAAAAAAACTGGTTTGTTCCTCTATTTCCTTAGGCCAGTAACTGTTTTATCTTTTCTGTTGATGGATCCATGTGAGGGCTTGTTGTTTTGTTTGTCGAGTTGTAGTTTTTACTAACACTATTTTGGGGGTACATGCAATGTTTTAAATCACTTTTTATCACATTTTTGGAGCGGACTTTGGCAGCTAAGAACTGCAAATTGGACACTAATTTTTACAGTATTTTGAAGCCTCCCCTAGGAAACTTTAACCTGCGATTATTTGGCCTATTTTCCTATATACAGCAATAGTACTGAATTGTAATATACACTCACCGGCCACTTTATTAGGTACACCATGCTAGTAACGGGTTGGACCCCCTTTTGCCTTCAGAACTGCCTCAATTCTTCGTGGCATAGATTCAACAAGGTGCTGGAAGCATTCCTCAGAGATTTTGGTCCATATTGACATGATGGCATCACACAGTTGCCGCAGATTTGTCGGCTGCACATCCCAAAGATGCTCCATACAAGGCAGGATGGATCCATGCTTTCATGTTGTTTACGCCAAATTCTGACCCTACCATCCGAATGTCGCAGCAGAAATCGAGACTCATCAGACCAAGCAACGTTTTTCCAATCTTCTACTGTCCAATTTCGATGAGCTTGTACAAATTGTAGCCTCAGTTTCCTGTTCTTAGCTGAAAGGAGTGGTACCCGGTGTGGTCTTCTGCTGCTGTAGCCCATCTGCCTCAAAGTTCGACGCACTGTGCGTTCAGAGATGCTCTTAGGCCTACCTTGGTTGTAACGGGTGGTGATTTGAGTCACTGTTGCCTTTCTATCAGCTCGAACCAGTCTGCCCATTCTCCTCTGAACTCTAGCATCAACAAGGCATTTCCGCCCACAGAACTGCCGCTCACTGGATTTTTTTTCTTTTTCGGACCATTCTCTGTAAACCCTAGAGATGGTTGTGCGTGAAAATCCCAGTAGATCAGCAGTTTCTGAAATACTCAGACCAGCCCTTCTGGCACCAACAACCATGCCACGTTCAAAGGCACTCAAATCACCTTTCTTCCCCATACTGATGCTCGGTTTGAACTGCAGGAGATTGTCTTGACCATGTCTACATGCCTAAATGCACTGAGTTGCCGCCATGTGATTGGCTGATTAGAAATTAAGTGTTAACAAGAAGTTGGACAGGTATACCTAATAAAGTGGCCGGTGAGTGTATAGTACTACTACTGATCTCTTATGGGCTGTCCTAACATTGCAATTGATTGCTGTGCTGAACTTGGTGCTGTATACATGTACTGATAGTGGTTCCAGTAATGTATTCATGTAATTCAGGTATTCCCGTCATTTCCTGTTATGGACGATGAATTCAAGAATAAATGGGAGGAATTGTCTACCAATTGTGCGTTGGGTTTCATTACCCTATTGAAAGGTCTGGACTCACAAAAATTGGGTGAAATAGAGAAAGAAATAGAGATGATACAGCAAACCTTGAGAAAGGATATGTCTGGTGAAGAAATCCAAAAACTTAATGACGAGGTGGATGTGGACCTACAAAAATGGGTTAAAGAAATACAAACCTCCAAGGCAAGAAAATTTAAACGTGATGTTCAAGATAAACAGACCGGTAACATATATAGGTGGCGCAATCCGAGCGAACGGTCTCGCCCTCGTTTTAGAAACTATTCAAGCTCACGCTCTAGATCCAGGTCCACTGCCTCAAACGCTCCATCAGATGGTAACAACACATCACACCCTGGGCCGTCTAGAAATCAAGGTGGACCAAACCCACCTTCTAATAAAATTGTGACACGCCAGACCTCTAAAAATAAGAATGCTTCTGGCAGACATGGGGCTGACATCGGCGGTGGCCTTCAGGTACTGAATTTGTCCACACGATCCTTTACTAAGGATCAGATTGAAGTTTTAAGTAGGGGTTTGAGTTTTTCCCCAACTAATTCTTTTGACTTTTTTACAGTTATGAAAGATCTTCACCTCTTCTCTCGGAAATTAATTTTAAAAAAACTACACTCTAAGGATTACCCACCCCATGGGTCTGTGACTGAGATTGAGACAGAGGCTTTGCAGGCTTTGGAAGACCTTTTGGAGGAGCAAACCATCGCACCCCAAGGTAGGTTCCCACCTGCAGTCATGCCCAGATCGACGAGGTTCCCCCCCTTGTCTTTATGTCCCGCAATAGACATATTTACACGCCTAGTGACTGAGGATTTGAAACAACTCTCCTCGAGACGTAGGTTTGATAACCTTACATATAAGCAGAGATTGGCTATTAACGAGTTAAAATCTTATAGAGATGTTGTATTCAAACCTGCAGACAAGGGGGGGAATATCGTCATCTGGCCATGTGATAAATATGAGAAAGAGGCATTCCGACAATTGAAGGATGCCTCAACTTATATTAAATTAACTTACAATCCTATGGCCTCCTTCTCCTCTCAGTTACAGACCATTTTGGGGAGGGCATTGGAAGCAGGGATCATTGACAAAAAAGTGCTTGAGGGACTCACAGTTAGATCACCAAGGACACCGACTTTTTACCTTCTACCTAAAGTCCACAAGGACGCCGCCAACCCACCGGGGCGTCCGATTGTGTCAGGCATTGATGGCCTATGTAACCCAGTGTGCAAATTTATAGATTATTACTTGAAGCCACTGGTGGAGGTGCTACCATCGTACATCAGAGACACAACGGACGTCCTTTCACGTGTTGACGGCGTCCTTGTCGATCCCGGTGTCCTTTTGGTTACCGCCGATGTCCAAACACTCTACACCTGTATAGACCATGAGCATGGTTTAGCAGCTGTCCGCCTCTTCCTGGGAGCTTCTGACCTGGGCGGTCCCATGTGCGATCTAATCCTCGAGCTGCTGCGCTTTGTTCTCACCCACAACTTTTTCGTCTTTAAAGATATTTACCACCTGCAGCGGCGCGGCACAGCCATGGGCACGGCCTGTGCGCCCTCGTACGCCAACCTCTTCCTGGGCTCATGGGAGAGGTCAATTTTTGGCGACGGGGGCGCGCAGTCCGCGGACCATGTGCTGTGCTGGATGTGCTATATAGACAACATTTTGTTTCTGTGGGGGGGAACGGCGCAGCAGCTCGATGAATTTATGGACCGGCTTAATAACAACGAGCTTAACATAAAATTGACATATCAATCTGATGCTCAAAGTATCGATTTTCTGGATGTTACCTTCAAGATAGATGACGCCCGTCAAATTCAGACGGACGTCTTCAGAAAATCTACATCCGTTAATGCTCTTTTACATGCCGGCTCAGCACATAATCATAGCACCATTGGGGCCGTCCCGGGAGGACAATTTTTGAGGGTGAGGCGGATATGCTCCACGGATAATAGCTTCTTTGCACAGGCGGACGATCTGAAGGAGCGTTTTGAAGCACGGGGCTATAGTCGTAGGGCCATCAAGCGGGGGTTCGAAAGAGCCAGAAGGACACCTCGGAGGGACCTACTATATTCAAAAAATGATGCACGGGGAATGTGTACAAAAGCAGACAGAGTCCGTTTCATCACGACGTATAATCATGAATGGTTAAATGTCCGACATATTTTAAATAAACATTGGCCTGTTCTGTTGACAGAACCGGCATTAGTTTCTGCATTGGGAGAGTTTCCATCAATGACCGCCAGAAGATCTCCCAATCTTGGTAATTTTTTGGTTCGGAGCCATTATGTCCCCCCGCTTTCGAATCCATTTGGCACTAGGGGCCCATTGTTGGGGTCTTTTAAGTGTGGCCATTGCCTCGCATGTGCTAACATGACACAAATCGCATCCTTTAAATCTTCTGATGGATCTAAGGTATACGGCATCAGACAACACATTACCTGTGGTACGTCTAATGTCGTGTACTATGCGACGTGCGGATGCTCTCTGATTTATGTGGGACTCACATCCAGAGAGCTCCGCATACGTGTTCGTGAACATGTTAGGGAAATAGGTGCGGCACGAACCACCGATGATGACTCTGACCTGAAGACACTCCCCCGCCACTTTAAACAATTCCACAATTGTGATGCGAGGTCTCTTCAGGTCAGAGGGATTGAATGTGTCCATCTCGGGGTCAGAGGTGGAAATTATAAGAAAGTATTGGCACAACGGGAGGCGGCCTGGATTGTCCGCCTCAACACCCTGACCCCCAATGGACTCAATGAATCCCTCTGCTTTTCCTCCTTCCTGGGTTAAATATATTTATATATTATCTCTCAGCTTCGCTATTTTTCTCCCTTAGATTATTTATGGATTTATTACTTCCTGTTGCGCCCCTGACCAGTCTATGTATCCGTGTTCCCGGTAATGTGGGTCTCTTGTTTGGGACTATTTCTGCTTTTAAATTGTTTTTATTCATTGTATTTTCTTTTTGTGTTATTTTTTAGTATATATCGCACTTTGTCCCACTCCGGCTTTCAGGACATCTCGTTTAGGTGAATTTCATCATATGCGGCAACATGTACTCGTGCTACCATCTTTACAAGCATCTTGTATATGAATGTGATATGGACATCCATGTATTATATATAAAAAACTTTCGGTGTCTTGTTGCTTGTAATTTGTATACTTGTATAACACATTTGTGTTGGATTTTTATTAACAGTATTATACATTGCGGGTTATGTTGCACATGTGTATATGTGTGTATACATATATACATGTATATACATGTACTTTTCATATTTTCTTACCATGGTCAGGTATCGCCGCGGTGCGCATGCGCTGCTTGCGGCTCCACGCATTCCTGTTCGGAACGGCGTCTCTATGGTCTCGCGCATGCGCCGCTGGGTCACCGGCGGCGTCTGTGGTGACGCCTGACGCCAGCTCTGACGTGGGATGGGGCGCCGCGGGTGCTCATGCGCCGTATCGCTGGCGGCTATTGGTCCAGGTATCCCATGTGACATTGTCACATGGGTAAGATCTCGCACTATTTGAAGGGTCCTGATTTGCCTTGGGGCACCTCCCCTTGAGAAAGCCAAACATTCGCATTGCGAAACGCGCATTGGGGTCTTCCACGGATTGGTCCCTGCCTGGTCCACACCGCCCCCCTGCATTCTAGTGGTAAGCAGTGTCCTGTTACCCCTTATTTCTTATTGTGGTGCGTGCATCTGTCTCCCACAACGGTGATATGGCCTAAGTATTTACTTGCTTCCCTAGCAGCACTCCATGTGTGGGACTCTGCGGTGTGGTCTTGGCAAGTGACCCACTCTGTTTTAACCTCCCTTTTCTATTTTGTATATCATGTACTTATGCACTTTTTATGCTTGTGAACTAATAAATATTTATATTTTGCACTATTCTTCTGCTCCGCTGGTACTCCTTTTTCTCAACATACAATGCCTGCCTAGCCTACCTAGCACTGATACCTATATACACCGTAATTAGTCCATTAGTAGGGAGAAATGTGGGCGTTCAGAATCAAATCCTCTGGTGGGTTCAATGTTCTTCAGTCTGACACTGCTTATGCTTATGTGCATTTCTTTACAGGTAGTGTCAATGTGTGCACAAGGGCTTAGATCTCTGCAACTTTCAGTAAAAGTCTTTCATGTTTTGAACATTTCAATAAACGATGTGGCGATGTTTGTTAGTTTGGTTATATAGCAATAAACGGGCTACATATAGCTTGTGTGGGTTTTACTACATTCGTGATTGAACTGTAAAACATGGTGCAATGGAATTTGAATTCTCTATTATGAGTAACAGTAGTGCCCTATACTACTTACTCATCAAACACTATTGTACATCAATGTTTTGCTTGATGGTTTATGGCACGTACATTGTCTCAGAAAAAAGAAATTGGTATCCACGTATGCAATAACAGCTGTCAGAGTTTGCTTGCCTACCAAAGATTTTTCGGCAGCTTGGAAAGTTTTCTTAAACAAAGGAAAATCGAATTACTCAACCTGGCATTTTTTTCAATTTTGTGCTTTTGTTTTTTTTTTCATTTCTTCTTTAAAGAGCCATCACTTATTTCTTTTTTTCCCAATCAACATAGCTTTGTTTTTGCAGGACTGATTGTGTTTTTGAAAAACAACATTCATTTTACCATGGAATATACTGAAAAACAGGAAAAAAAATCCCAAATAGGGAGAAATGGTAGAAACACTCCAAATCCAGCCATTGTTATTTGCGTTTTATTTTTATGGCAGTCAGTGTACATTAAAAATGATCTAGTATTATGATTCTTCAGGTCAGTATGCTTACAGTGATATCTAATTTCAACTTTTTTGTTTTTAGTGGTTTTAAAAATAATTAAAAACTTTTCAAAAAGGAAAAAAAAAACTGGTTTGTTCCTCTATTTCCTTAGGCCAGTAACTGTTTTATCTTTTCTGTTGATGGATCCATGTGAGGGCTTGTTGTTTTGTTTGTCGAGTTGTAGTTTTTACTAACACTATTTTGGGGTACATACAATGTTTTAAATAACTTTTTATCACATTTTTGGAGCGGACTTTGGCAGCTAAGAACTGCAAATTGGACACTAATTTTTACAGTATTTTGAAGCCTCCCCTAGGAAACTTTAACCTGCGATTATTTGGCCTATTTTCCTATATACAGCAATAGTACTGAATTGTAATATATAGTACTACTACTGATCTCTTATGGGCTGTCCTAACATTGCAATTGATTGCTGTGCTGAACTTGGTGCTGTATACATGTACTGATAGTGGTTCCAGTAATGTATTCATGTACTGATGGTGGTTCTTGAGATGTATTTCTGTACTGATGGAGGTTGTGATGCTTTGTTTTTGTACTGATGGTGGTTCTGGTGATGTATTCATATACAGATAGTGTTTCTAGTTATGTATTTTGGTACTGCTGGTGGTTCTGGTGATGTATTTCTATACTGTTGGGGGTTCTCATGATGTTTTCCTGTACTGATGGTGGCTTTAGTGATGAATTTCTGTACTGATGGTGGTTCTGGTCATATTTTCATGTACTGATGATGTTCTGGTGATGTATTCATGTACTGATGGTTTGTATGGTCTGTATGTTTACACTGTTGAGAATCAAAATCCACTGATACATACTACAACCCCTGGCAAATATTATGGAATCACCGGCCTTGGAGGATGTTCATTCTGATGGTTAATTTTGTAAAAAAAACGCAAATCACAGACATGGCACAAAACAACAGTCATTTCAAATGACAACTTTCTGGCTTTAAGAAACACTAAAAGAAATCAAGAACAAAAAATGTTGTAGTCACTAATGGTTACTTTTTTAGAACAAGCAGAGGGAACAAATTATGGACTCACTCAATTATGTGGGAAAAAGTTATGGAATCACCCTCTATATTTCAATTCCCAAAACTAACAACTGCATCAAATTAGATCGGCTCGTTAGTCTGCATCTAAAAAGGAGTGATCACACCCTGGAGAGCTGTTGCACCAAGTGGACTGACATGAATCATGGCTCCAACACGAGAGATGTCAATTGAAATGAAGGAGAGGATTATCAAACTATTAAAAGAGGGTAAATCATCACGCAATGTTGCAAAAGATGTTGGTTGTTCAGTCAGCTGTGTCTAAAATCTGGACCAAATACAAACAACATGGTCAGGTTGTTAAAGGCAAACATACTGGTAGACCAAGGAAGACATCAAAGCATCAAGACCTTAAAGCAATATGTCTCCAAAACAGGAAATGCACAACAAAACAAATGAGGAACGAGTGGGTGGAAACTGGAGTCAACGTCTGTGACCGAACTGTAAGAAACTGCCAAAAGGAAATGGGATTTACATACAGAAAAGCTAAACGAAAGCCATCATTAACACCTAAACAGAAGAAAACAAGGTTTCAATGGGCTAAGGAAAAGCAATCGTGGACTGTGGATGACTGAATGAAAGTCATATTCAGTGATGAATCGCGGATCTGCATTGGGCAAGGTGATGATGCTGGAACTTTTGTTTGGTGCCATTCCATTGAGATTTATAAAGATGAAGAGAACATGCAAATTTCCACAGTCATTGATGATATGGGGCTGCATGTCAGGTAAAGGCACTGGGGAGATGAATGTCATTACATCTTCAATAAATGCACAAGTTTATGTTGATATTTTGGACACTTTTCTTTTCCCATCACTTGAAAGGATGTTTGGGGATGATGAAATCATTTTTCAAGATGATAATGCATCCTGCCATACAGCAAAAACTGTGCAAACATTCCTTGAAAAAAGACACATAAGGTCAATGTCATGGCCTGCAAAT
Organism: Ranitomeya variabilis; assembly: GCF_051348905.1. Taxonomy (NCBI): domain Eukaryota; kingdom Metazoa; phylum Chordata; class Amphibia; order Anura; family Dendrobatidae; genus Ranitomeya; species Ranitomeya variabilis. The sequence goes on from NC_135236.1 coordinate 53,649,865, forward strand.
AGTCCGGATCTCAATCCAATTGAAACTCTTTGGTGGAAGTTGAAGAAAATGGTCCATGACAAGGCTCCAACCTGCAAAGCTGATCTGGCAGCAGCAATCAGAGAAAGTTAGAGACAGATTGATGAAGAGTCCTGTGTGACACTCATGAAGTCCATGCCTCAGAGTCTGAAAGCTGTTATAAAAGCCGGAGGTGATGCAACAAAATACTAGTGATGGTTTGGAGTGTTTTTTGTTTGTTTGTTTTTCATGATTCCATAATTTTTTCCTCAGAATTGAGTGACTCCATAATTTTTCCCCTATGCTTGGTTAAAAAAGTAACCATTACTGACTACCACATTTTTTGTTCTTGATTTCTTTTAGTGTTTATTAAAGCCAGAAAGTTGTCATTTGAAATGACTGTAGTTTTGTGCCATGTCTGTGATCTGCTTTCTTTCTACAAAATTAAACAACTGAATGAACATCCTCCAAGGCCGGTGATTCCATAATTTTTGCCAGGGGTTGTACATAAATGTCACACTGGCCAAATGCCAATATCGAAGACAAGAAAAGCAATATCAAAGGATACTTCCAATAATATTAATCCTACAAAATACATGGAGTAGAAGTCCACACAAAGTTTCCAATAATTAAGTAAATTTATTAAATCATGAGGCAGAAAGTTTAAAACACAAAGCATAATAAAAAGTCAAAAGACAGGAAAGGCTCAGGTATGAAGGACATCAATGCATCATGTGAACACTTGCAAGCTGCTCAGCCTGGGGTCCCTTCTTGTCTAAGCAGCTTCACCCCACGGCTATTTTGTCTGCTCTCTCTCTGCTACATCACTTCCCCTCACTAAACAGGAAGTCCCCTTCACTATCACTCACTACCCTGCACTACATCCATTTATAACTCCTCCCAGTCTGGAAAACCCCTTTGTCATGTCGGACGCTGTTCAGACCAGGTCGTCCGACAGACAGCGGTAATTCCGCTTTTGTCCACTATGTGCTTATTGGCGTCAGCTAGATTTTATCTAGCTGTCTGGGGTTAATTTACCTGGTGCTCGGATTGGAAGCTAGGCCATGCCCACTGCCTTTAAATAGTTCTCCTGAACATTGGGCGTCGCCGATTATAGCTTCTGTCTTGTGCGTGATTATCTCGGTCTGGAGTGGTGAGCTAGTAGTTGGAGTAGCGTTGCTGGTGGTGTATTTTCCCTTTGTCTTATTTGCTCCTTCCCATATTTGTATTTGTTTTGCCCTTTGCATTTATAAGTGTATTCCTGAGTGACTGCGGCGTGGTGCTTATTAATCTGTTATCCTTGTCTGTGCTAACTGTGGGTATTGGAGTGTGGTCTCTTCACTGGGTGGTGGGCGATGGTATCAGCCTAGTGTTGATACAGGAGATAAGGCGAGGGTGGAGGCCCAGACATGCACACCATCAGTGTAAACTCTGGGAGAGGGACAGTCAGGGTTTCCCTAGTCTGAGGGAAATTGCAGGGGCCCGGGTTATTAGCTCTTTTCTACCAAGGTCTCCTGTGACATTATAATCGGCCAACATTATTTCCATGGATCCCATGATTTCCATAACCCACCAGCTGAAGGCCACTGAGTTGAGGGGGGCAGTGCAGCAACAGGGACTAGCAGTATCTAATGTGCAAGCCGGAGTTACAGGTAAAGTTGCTGAGCCTAAGTTTCCTTTGCCTGAAAAGTTTACTGGGAACCCAGTAAATTTGTTTCTTTTCGTGAAGCTTGCAAACTGTTTTTCTGTATGCGCCCGATCTCCTCCGGTAATGAGGCTCAGCGTGTGGGCCTGGTGTTGTCATTATTAAGCGGGGATCCCCAAGCGTGGGCGTTTTCTTTGCCGTCTGATTCTGCTACATTTAACTCTGTGGAGAGTTTTTTTTCTGCTCTAGGACACTGTTATGGACCTGGTGGTTAGGAGCACCTGGAATGACCTGATGGTTAAACTAGATGACAGGACAAGCTCTGGGAAGTGGGATCTCTGCTGACCGCAAACTCTAAACCTATCACACACACTAGAAATAGCCGTGGAGCGTACCCAACTCTCCCCAGACGCCTCTTCACAGCCTAAGAGCCAACCACCCCTAAAGATAGGAAATAAAGCCTTTCTTTGCCTCAGAGAAATTCCCCAAAGGAAAAGGCAGCCCCCACAAACACTGACTGTGAGCCAAGAGGAAAGTCACAAACACAGGAATGAAACAGATTTCAGCAAAGGAGGCCAGACTTACTAAATAGACTGAGGATAGGAAAGGGATCTATGCGGTCAGCACAAAACACTACAAAAGGCCACGCAGAGTGTGCAAAAAGACCCCAGCACCGACTCACGGTGTGGAGGTGCCACTCTGCACCCCAGAGCTTCCAGCTAGCAAGGCAATAACATGATAGCAAGCTGGACTAGAAAATAGCAAATACTAAGAAATATATTAGTACACAATGAACAACAAATGAGCTAGCAGGGACTAAGCTTTTGCTGGAGTAGACAGGTCATCAGAAAGATCAGAGAGAGATCTGAACCAGTACTGAACCAGTACTGAAACATTGACAGCCGGCACGAAGTAACGATCTGAGTGGAGTTAAATAGGGAAGCCAGCCCAGCCGTAAATGAGGACAGCTGGGGAAGCAACCTCAAAAACCAGTAGTTCCACTCACAGCCACCAGAGGGAGTCCACGGACAGAACTCGCTGAAGTACCATTCATGACCACAGGAGGGAGTTCGAGAACGGAATTCACAACAGGACACATCTACGACGATCCGGACAGAATGGCTCTAGCAGAGTCTAAGATACGCATTATTTGCCAGGGGGAGCGTGTTGCAGAGGATTACTGTTCTGAATTTCGCCGCTGGGCGGTCGACACACAGTGGAATGATTCCGCGCTGCGGAGTCACTTTGTTCATGGAGTTTCTAATAGGGTTAAAAAAGCCCTCCTGATGTACGAGACTCCTGTTTCACTAGATTCCGCTATGAGTCTTGTTGTCCGCATTGATCGCCGTATGCGTCAGGGGGATCATGAGACGCCGCCTGTGGGAGAAAGTTTAGGTTCACGTGAGGTTGCTGCAGGTGAGCCCACGGAACCTATGCAAATCGCAGGGGTATCACATGTTAAGCATCGAGCCCCTGTACTCAGGAAGCAGGGAGCCTGTTTTTACTGCGGTAAAACTGGTCATTTTATTAATATCTGTCCTCTGCTGTCAAAGAAAAACGCAACGGCGGAAAGACTTTTAAGCTCAGAGGGTGTGGAGGAGTCCAATCTGAGCTTATGTATATCCTCCATGATGGTTTCTCAGTGCATGCTCCCTGCCAAAGTTGTTGTCGCTGGCAGAGAGCTGCCAATCACTGCTTTTGTGGATAGTGGTTCTGCCACAATCTCATTGATGAGGAGTTTGCGCGCACAGCTGGTTTTAGGATCGAAAAACTGCCTCATCCTATCCGCGTTGTCACCATCAATTCTGCTCCTCTCCCACAGGGGGAGATCACTGAGTTTGTGGCTGTGGTTAAACTCCACATTGGGGTTCTTCATTTTGAGCAGGTTACATGTAAGGTGCTCAAGAGTCTTCCGGCACAATTCTGGGTTTTCCATGGTTGTCTACACACAACCCGGTTATTGACTGGAAAACTCAGGACATAATTCAGTGGAGTGATTTCTGCCAGGAGAATTGCTTGGCCATATGAGATCGTGGCAGCCATTTTCCTGAAGCAGAGATGCGAACTCTGCTTCAGGAAAATGGCCGCCGTGATCTCCATCTGCGCACGCGCGGCATCCCGCGGCCATTTTCCTGAAGCCGCGGCCAGCAGAGCGCCGCTTCTGCGCACGCACGGCCAAAGGAAGATGGCCGCCCCCACCGATCACCAATGAAATAGTGCACATCGCGCTCTTTTCACTCCCCTGTGCAGTGGATTCGGGACCTTGGACATGCGCACACCACTACGCCACCAACGGAAAACTAAGCAAGATCTGGGGGAAGACACCACGCCCATCTGACCAGACCAGCCTGATTGACAGGCGAAAACGACTACTTTGGTAACGTATTTCGGCAGCATAGGTGGGGAATCGGGGTCCACAAAATACACTATTGTAATGCACAGCTCAGGCCCTATTTAACAGTATTTTTATCTCATACGGAAAAAACGGGGTGACAGGTTCCCTTTAAGGATTACATTGCTGAAAGTTTGAGCAAAGGGCACATCAGGCCTTCATCCTCACCTGTGGCTGTGGGGTTCTTCTTTGTTAAGAAGAAAGATGGTGGACTACGGCCGTATCTGGATTTCAGGGAGTTAAACCAGATTACGTTCGTGATCCATACCCTATGCCATTGATACTGGATTTGTTCAATCAGGTGGTTGGTGCTAAGTGGTTTACCAAGCTTGACCTCAGGGGGCGTACAACCTCATAAGAGTCTGTCATGGTGATGAGTGGAAGACGGCTTTTAATACCCCTGAGGGTCCTTTTGAATATTTGGTGATGCCATTTGGGTTGACAAACGCACCTGCAGTGTTCCAACATTTCATAAATGATGTGTTCTCGCATGTTTTGGGGAAATTCGTTATTGTGTACCTTGATGACATCCTCATATATTCATGCGACTGTGATACTCATTTAGATCATGTCAGGCAGGTGTTACAGCTTCTCAGAGAGAATAAGCTATATGCTAAACAGGAGAAGTGTGTATTTTCGGTACAGGAGTTGCCTTACTTGGACTATATTGTGTCTGCTTCTGGTTTCAAAATGGACGCCGCTAAGGTGCAAGCGGTGTTGCATTGGGAACGGCCTGATAATCTGAAAGCACTTCAGAGGTTCCTTGGGTTTTCTAACTACTATAGGAAGTTTATCAAGGATTTTTCTGTCATTGCTAAACCGCTAACTGACATGACTAAAAAGGGTACCAATTTCTCCGTTTAGCCTGAGGCTGCTGTGTGCGCTTTTGAATCTCTTAAGAACAGGTTTGTTTCGGCTCCCATTCTTGTGCAGCCAGATGTATCAAAACCCTTTGTCGTAGAAGTCGATGCGTCTGAGGTTGGTGTGGGGGCGGTGCTGTCACAGGGCTCATCCTTGAGCGGTTTGCGTCCTTGCGCCTATTTTTCCAAGAAACTGTCGCCTGCCGAATGTAACTACGATATCGGCAACAGAGAGTTGTTGGCAATCAAATTGGCCTTTGAGGAATGGCGACACTCCTTGGAGGGGTCGGTTCATCAGGTTACTGTTATTACCGACCATAAAAATTTGCTTTATTTGGAGTCTGCCAAGCGTCTGTCTCCCAGGCAGGCTCGCTGGGCATTGTTTTTCACGCGGTTCAACTTTGTTGTCACTTACAGATCTGGTTCTAAAAACACTAAGGCTGATGCTCTGTCCAGGTGTTTTCTGGGGGGAGAGCCTCGGGAAGATCCAGTACCCATCCTCCAAAAGGGTGTTGTGGTTTCGGCTCTCACTACGGAGGTTGAGGCTGAGATTGCCGAGGCCCAGGAGGAGGTACCACCTGAGCTTCCCATCAACAAAACGTTTGTACCGCTTCATCTCCGCTTAAAGGTTTTGGCGGAGCATCATGATGCTGTCCTGGCTGGCCTTCCAGGGGTTAGGGGTACCTTGGAGTTGGTGTCACGTCGGTTTTGGTGGCCCAAGACCCGACTGGACATGGCCTCATACATGTCAGCTTGCACCACGTGCGCTAGGACTAAGACGTCCCGCTCCCGTCCTGTTGGCACACTACTTCCTCTCGAGGTACCTAGTAAGCCATGGACGGAAATCTCCATGGATTTTATCACTGACTTGCCCTCCTCAGCTGGGAACACGGTCATCTTGGTGACTGTTGATCGGTTCTCAAAAATGTCGCACTTTGTGCCTTTGCCTTCGTTGCCTAACGCTAAGACTCTGGCTCAGGTATTTGTGCAGGAGGTGGTCAGACTTCATGGGGTTCCTTCTGACATCGTTTCTGATAGGGGGTCTCAGTTTGTGGCAAAATTTTGGAAAGCATTTTGTTCACGGCTGGGGATCAAGTTGTCTCATTCTTCGGCGTTTCATCCTCAGTCAAATGGTCAGACCGAGCGTATGAACCAAAATTTGGCACAGTGCTTACGCTGCTTTGTTTCGGATAATCAGGAGGAGTGGTCGAAGTTCCTTCCTTTGGCTGAGTTTGCCATCAATAATCACCGCCAGGAGTCATCTGGGGAGACTCCGTTCTTTTGTGTTTACGGGCTTCATCCTCAATTTTGTACTTTGAGTAAGGGGGACTCTTCCGGCGTCCTGGAGGAAGACCAGGTAGGAGCACAATTATCATCAGTCTGGAGGAGAGTTAAACAGCGCCTGTTGAGTGTGGGTGCTAGGTACAAATGTGTGGCTGACAGTAGGCGTGTTCCAGGTCAGGGACCTGAGTGTGGATGACTGGGTGTGGTTATCCACAAAAAACATAAGACTCAAAATACCATCCCTTAAATTGGGTCCACGGTTTATTGGTCCATTTAGGGTCGCCGCTGTCATTAACCCAGTAGTGTACCGGTTGGAGCTTCCTACGGTGTATAAAATACATAACGTGTTCCACAGATCGTTGTTAAAGAAGGTGGTGGGTCTTGTGGACATGACACCGATGCCTTCTCCAGTCTTGGTGGATGGTAATTTAGAATTTAAAGTCTCCAAGGTGGTTGACTCTCGTGTAGTGCACCGCACTTTACAGTACTTAGTATACTGGCGTGTTTATGGGCCTGAGGAGAGGTCCTAGGTACCAGCCTCGGACGTTCACGCGGATTGGCTGATCAGGTTGTTTCATCGCCGCCATCCGGACAAGCCGGGTCCTATAAGCCGTGAGGGCCCTGGGGTCCCTCGTAGAAGGCGGGGTACTGTCATGTCGGACGCTGTTCAGACCAGGTCGTCCGACAGACAGCGGTAATTCCGCTTTTGTCCACTATGTGCTCATTGGCGTCGGCTAGATTTTATCTAGCTGGTCCGGGGTTAATTTACCTGGTGCTCGGATTGGAAGCTAGGCCATGCCCACTGCCTTTAAATAGTTCTCCTGAACATTGGGCGTCGCCGATTATAGCTTCTGTCTTGTGCATGGTTATCTCGGTCTGGAGTGGTAGCTAGTAGTTGGAGTAGCGTTGCTGGTGGTGTATTTTCCCTTTGTCTTATTTGCTCCTTCCCATATTTGTATTTGTTTTGCCCTTTGCATTTATAAGTGTATTCCTGAGTGACTGCGGCGTGGTGCTTATTTTTCTGTTATCCTTGTCTGTGCTAACTGTGGGTATTGGAGTGTGGTCTCTTCACTGGGTGGTGGGCGGTGGTATCAGCCTAGGGTTGATACAGGAGATAAGGCGAGGGTTGAGGCCCAGACATGCACACCATCAGTGTAAACTCTGGGAGAGGGACAGTCAGGGTTTCCCTAGTCTGAGGGAAATGGCAGAGGCCCGGGTTATTAGCTCTTTTCTACCAAGGTCTCCCGTGACACCCTTATTCTAACTAAACTCATTCTAACACTCTCATTCCCTATCTGTCACGGGGGTACTGGGTAGACTAAGGCTGGTTACCCGGGCCCCTGCGATATCCCTCAGATTAGGGAAAACCCTGTCTGTCCCTCTCCCAGAATTTACACTAATGGTGTGCTTGTCTGGGCCGCCAGGCCTGACCCTGACTCCTGTTTCAGCCCTATGCTGAAACCTCCACCCGCCACCCAGTGAATAGACCATGCACCACCCCCCAAAGAAAGCACAGACAGGGAAAACCAAAAAACTCACCACGCCGCAGACACACAGGAAAACACTATAATGTGCCCAGGGCAAAACAAATACAAATATAGGAAGGAGAAATATGAGAAAGGATAATACATCACCAGGTAAGATATTTCTTCTCCTAGACCACCACTCCAGACCGAGATCACCAGGCACAAGACACAAGCTATAATCGGCGACGCCCAAAGTTCAGAAGAACTATTTAAAGGCAGTGGGCGTGACCCAGCCTCCAATCCGAGTACCAGCTAGATTAACCCCGGACAACCTAGATAAAATCTAGCCGGCGCCACTGAGCGCATAGTGGACGAATGTGGAATTACCGCTGTCTGTCGGACACCCTAGAGTGAATAGCGTCCGACATGACAGTACCCTGCCTTCTACGAGGGACCCCAGGGCCCTCATGACTAGTGTTGAGCATTCCGATACCGCAAGTATCGGGTATCGGCCGATACTTGCCGTATCGGAATTCCGATACCGAGATCCGATACTTTTGTGATATCGGGAATCGGTATCGGGATTAATATCAATGTGTAAAATAAAGAATTAAAATAAAAAATAGGGATATACTCACCTCTCCGGCGGCCCCTGGACTTTACTGCCGTAACCGGGAGCCGTTGTACCTAAGAATGCGCGCTTGAAGGGCCTTAGATGACGTCACTGCGCTCTGATTGGTCGCGTAGCGGTCACGTGACCGCTACGCGACAAATCACAAAACCGTGACATCACCTAAGGTCTTTCAAGCGCGCATTCTTAGGTACAACGGCTCCCGGTTACGGCGGTAAAGTCCAGGGGCCGCCGGAGAGGTGAGTATATCCCTATTTTTTATTTTAATTCTTTCTTTTACACATTGATATGGATCCCAGGGCCTGGAGGAGAGTTTCCTCTCCTTCAGACCCTGGGAACCATCAGGATACCTTCCGATACTTGGTGTCCCATTGACTTGTATGGGTATCGGTATCGGATTAGATCCGATACTTTGCCGGTATCTGCCGATATTTTCCGATACCGATACTTTCAAGTATCGGACGGTATCGCTCAACACTACTCATGACTTATAGGACCCAGCTTGTCCGGATGGCGGCGGTGAAACATACTGACCAGCCGGTCCACATGAATGTCCGAAGCTGGTATCCAAGACCTCTCCTCCGGCCCATAACCACGCCAGTGTACCAGGTACTGTAATGTGCGGCGCACTACTCGAGAGTCAACCACCTTGGAGACTTCAAATTCCAAACTGCCATCCACCAAGACTGGAGATGGCATTGGCGTCGCGTCCACGGAACCCACCACCTTTTTTAATAATGATCTGTGGAACACGTTGTGTATTTTATAAACTGTAGGAAGCTCCAATCGGTAGGCTACTGGGTTAATGATGGCGGCGACCCTAAATGGACCAATAAACCTTGGACCTAATTTCTGGGATGGTATTTTGAGTTTTATGTTTTTTGTGGACAACCACACCCAGTCACCCACACTCAGGTCCGGACCTGACACCCTTCTACTGTCAGCCATACGTTTGTACCTAGCACCCACACTCAGCAAGCGCTGTTTCACTCTCCTCCAGACAGATGACAGTTGTGCTCCTAGCTGGTCCTCCTCCGGGATGCCAGCAGAGCCCCCCTGATGCAGAGTACAAAATTGAGGATGATGCCCGTAAACACAAAAGAACGGGGACTCCCCAGAAGATTCCTGGCGGTGATTATTTATAGCAAACTCCGCCAAAGGAAGGAACTTCGACCACTGCTCCTGATTGTCAGAAACAAAGCAGCGTACATACTGCTCCAAATTCTGGTTCATACGCTCGGTCTGACCATTTGACTGAGGATGAAACGCCGAAGAATGAGACAACTTGATCCCCAGCCGTGAACAAAATGCTTTCCAAAATTTTGCCACAAACTGAGACCCCCTATCAGAAACGATGTCAGAAAGAACCCCATGAAGTCTGACCACCTCCTGCACAAATACCTGATACAGAGTCTTAGCGTTAGGCAACGAAGGCAAAGACACAAAGTGCGACATTTTTGAGAACCGATCAACAGTCACCAAGATGACCGTGTTCCCAGCTGAAGAGGGCAGGTCTGTAATAAAATCCATGGAGATCTCCATCCATGGCCTACTGGGTACCCCTAGAGGATGTAATGTGCCAGCAGGACGGGAGCGGGGCGTCTTAGCCCTAACACACGTGGTACATGCTGACACGTACGAGACCACGTCCTGTCGGATTTTGGGCCACCAAAACCGACGCGACACCAACTCCAAGGTACCCCTAACCCCTGGATGGCCAGCCAGGACAGCATCATGATGCTCACCCAACACCTTTAGGTGAAGATGGAGCGGTACAAACGATTTGTTAATGGGAAGCTCTGGTGGTGCTTCCTCCTGAGCCTCGGCAATCTCAGCCTCAACCTCGGTCATGAGAGCCGAGACCACTACACCCTTTTGGAGGATGGGTACCGGATCTTCCCTAGGTTCTCCCCCCGGAAAACACCTGGATAAAGCATCCACTTTAGTGTTCTTAGACCCCGGTTGGTAAGTAACAAAAAAGTTGAACCGCGTGAAAAACAATGCCCAGCGAGCCTGCCTGGGGGACAGATGCTTGGCTGACTCAAGATAAAGCAGATTTTTATGGTCGGTGATAACTGTAACCTGGTGGACCGACCCCTCCAAGAAGTGTTGCCATTCCTCAAAAGCCAACTTGATAGCCAACAACTCCCTGTTGCCGATATCGTAGTTACGTTCGGCGGGCGACAGCTTCTTGGAAAAGTAGGCGCATAGACGCAACTCGCCCAAAGATGAGCCTTGTGACAGCACCGCCCCCACTCCAACCTCAGACGCATCGACTTCCATGGTAAATGGTTTCGATACGTCCGGCTGCACCAGAATGGGGGCTGAAGCAAAACTGTTCTTCAGAAATTTGAATGCGCGCACAGTAGCCTCAGGCCAGGCGGAGAAATGAGTTTCAAGTTATGCCACTGATGCCCACTATTGTCCTATGCTATTGATACCCTTCTATTCTATCCCTGATCCTATACACAATACATGTAAAGTACATACACATTACAATAACGGTAAATGAATACATTAACATTTATAAAATCTATAAAACTGCATGTATTTAATATGATCACTGTTTAAAGAAGGGGAAGCATATGACAGCCACTGTCACTTTCCCGTACACCGACACTGAAGAATCCTGACAGTGTGCTGTATGCAATGTGATTCAGATGTCTGCGGTTACATAGAGTGACTGCAAACTTTCATCAGAAACCTGGACATTCCTTTACTTATAAAATGCCCCACAGTAAAATTATTTTAATTTAGGTATGGATTGATTAAAAACGATAAACAAGGGCATAACCTACCTTTCATCACCCCTGCGCATCCAGAGCTTTTCAGCAGCTCCAGAATCAGTGTCTGACCAGTTCACAAGTCACAGTCCAGTGACAAGAAGAGCGTGTCATCAGATGTTTCTCTAATGAATCCAACAAACAGGCTCTCCATGCATGTGTTGTGACTGTCAAACAGCCGCGACAAATGTATCTGCGGAGCCGAATAGCTGATCAGCCGGAACGATACAGGAAGCCGGGTTCCCTCTGCAGCTTATTCGGTAAGTGCTATAGCTTGCTGAATAAACCCTGACCCAATCAAATTTGATAGATAGAGTAAATAGGATAGATGTCCTGTAGATATTTAATGTCACAAGCCTTCTACCTATAATAACCTAGCATGCTTTAGTGCCTTTCATGTTGCTCTAAAGGTTGTATAGCCTTATTTAACCTATTAGTAATTAATTTAAAAAAAAAGAGTGGGATCACCCGTTTTTTTAATAACCAGATGAGGGAAAGCAGACAGCTGTGCCCTGGTGTTATTATTCTGGGAAGGGGCCAATATCCATGGAGCTTTCCAGCCTATTAATAACAGCTCACAGCTGTCTACATACCCTTTACTGGTTATTAAAAAGGGACAACAAAAAAAGATGATGCGGGGTCCCCTCCATGGGAAGTTCCATGGATATTTTTCCCTTCCCAGAATAAAAACACTAGGTGTGAAGCTGCCTGCTTTCCCTCAGCTGATTATTAAAAATAAGGAGGGACTCCATGTCATTTTTTTATAATATTTATTCATTAGCTAAATTCAAGTGCATTAATTCTAAATACAACTACACGCAAAACACTAATTATATATCTCACTGACATATTTCTATCTATTCCATTCTGATGGTTCTGGTTGTGTGCATTTACTGTACTTGGCTGATGAAATATCAGGTTTCCTATGTAATGTGTGCGTAAAAATCGGACATCATATGCATAGTATTTGTGCCTTGCGATTTTTTTCTCGCACCATTGACTTGCATTGGCGAGTGAGATCTGATTCTTGCAGGCAAGCGCTCCGTGCTGTAATTTTTTCTTCAGCTGAGAAAAATCTCACAGATGAGCACTTAATCATTGTATAACATTGGTCAGAGTGCAAGGTGATGTTTTCTCGCATTCCACTCATCCAGTTTATACACCAGTGTGACGGAGACCTTATCCTGATATATCAATGTCTACCACTGCTTGTATGTATTATCTTTTCCTCGTTTACCTACCTCTGCTTATTCTGGAGTCAAGAAAGGCCGTACTGGGCCCCTGGCAATTAGGGGAGGCCGCCATGACAGGGGAACGTGCGACGTAAGTGAGCTTATTAGGACTGCTAGGGGTGACAAGGTTAAAGGAACTGAGGGGAGGGGAAGAGTTTTTTGAATTTGAAAGTGGAGGAGGGGTTATGGGCAGGGGGGGGGGACCTTATAAAAAGGGGTGGCCACGTGAGTGGGGCAACCATTTTGGGTACTCACCGGCCACAGACGAAAGCTCCAGAGTACTCATCACGATGGACGTAGAGGCCTTACTGCAGCAGTTGAGGGACGCAGCGGGCACTCAGGGCGCAGATTGGCTGCAGGCTTCGGTTTCCAGCCTGCTCCAGGGGTCGGTAGCCGGAGCCTCCATCGCTCCTCCAGCAGGACGCCGGCCGCGGAGGTCCCGTCCTCCGGCGCGCTTAAGCCCTGAGGCTACCCCCCGGGTCCGGCGCCGCATTAGGAGCCCCTCCAGGGACCCTCCAGCCAGGGCCGGCGGGCGCACTCCCCCTGCCCCTCGCCCACAGGCTGGGAGGAATCCTTCCACCAGGCGGGACCCACAACAGGGGCCGGGTTCCCACCCCCCCGCGGCACAGAGGCGTCGGGATTCAGGACCGGGAGCGGCAGGTGCTAGCGTCCCGGCTGGCCCTGCTCGGCGGGGAGGAACGCGAGGAGCCAGGGGACGGGCCCCCATGCGGAGGAGATCCAGCGGCCGGCAGTCGGCCGGCTTCTCTTCAAGTGCGCCAGGGAGAGTGGCGCAGGACGGTCAGCAGGGTCGGGACACAGCAAGAGCGGCTCCGGTGAGAGGCGGGCAGCAGTCGGCTACCTCAGTCAGCAGCGCTGCGGTGTCACCACACGGCCGGAGTCTCAGGCAAGATGGCGCCGCAGCAGGGAGCTCGGCGTCACGTGATCCAGTTCTTCACCAAGATGGCGCTGCATCCTGGAGTTCTTCATCTGTAATCCAGGATCCAGGACCTCCCCAAGATGGCGGCGCCCTGTGGACAGCGGCGGCAGCTCCGAGGGGCCCTGCCACTATCACCGGTTTGCCTGCTTCTGGCGGTGGGCAGCTGGTGAGGCAGGTTGACCCGGGAGCTGCGGAGCCAGCAGTATCCGGACCCAGCATGGAACCAGCACTCATTCATCAGGATCCAGGATCTGCGGCTGCTGGGTTCACAGCACCCAGGCAGCCAGGTGAGAGCCAGCATTTCCCTATATTTAACCCCTGCTTAGCTCCTACTGAGGTTAGGGACCGGGAGGCAGTTATGGGGGGGGCTAGTGGGGGGATGGGTTTAATATTGCATGGCCTTAGGGATTTGGCTAGAATATGGTACGGGGGTCCTTTTGGAGTAGGGTCACCCACAGCGGCTTGGCTAGGGGGTGCAGAAAGGGCGACGGGTGTAGGTATGCTATCGGACGCTGAAGTACTTTCGCAGTGTGGAGGTCGGGGTATGGCAGGCTCAGCTGCGTCGGGGGGAGGCAGCAACGATGCAGAAAGGGGGTCTGGGTCAGCCGATTTGGGAAGCGGGGCCCAGAGCACAGGGGCTAGCAAAGAAAAAGAAAGCGAGGAGACAGTGCGCTTGGACGATTCAGCAAGGAGCGAGGTATACGTGTGCTTTGAGGGGCCGCTGGGGTCACATTTGAAGGGGGAGGTGAAAGAGAAGATTTGGAAAGGGGACTATGTGGATATCTTTTCATTGTTACCGTTAGAGAGATTCAATCGTGATAGGTTACGGAGAGACGATTCAAAAAAAGAGGACGAGGAAAAGAAGAGGTATCGTCTGATCCCTCGTTCTTTTTCGAATTGGTTGCAAGCTTTTGCGATATTGGCGAGCATCATAGGGGAAAGGGCACCGGAAAATTGTTCCGGTCTCTTTTGCTATATGGATGCAATTGGTGAGGCTTACAGGGTGTATGGAGGGCAAGGCTGGCTGCGATATGATGAACAGTTCAGGCAGCGTAAAGCAGTCCGCTCGAGCATACGGTGGGACCATAAGAACATTGCGTTATGGATGAGGGTTATGGCACCGGCCAGAGCAAACCAAGGAAATCAGCCATTTCATGGGGGCACCGGGAGTTCAGGGCAGTCGGGACATTCGGTCGCAATGCAGAAGGGACTGTGTTTTTCCTTTAATGAGGGGACCTGTAGGTTTGGGAGCAAGTGTAAGTTTAAGCACGAATGCTCTACTTGTGGGGGCACACATGGGGCAACAAGATGTTTCAGAGGGGGGAAAACAAGAGGTGGGGAAGTTGCTGAAAAAAGGGGAGACGCCGGTGCGGCTGGACGCGATGGAGGCGTATCTAAATAGATACCCTGATAGAGCAGCAGCGTCACTGTTGAGGGAGGGTTTTGGTTACGGCTTCAAAATTCCGTTTATTGAGCAAGATGTTTGTTTGTCAAAAAAGAATTTAAAGTCGGCATTGCAGTTTCCTGATGTAGTTTCTGAGAAGTTAAAAAAAGAAGTTGAGTTAGGACGGATGGCAGGACCTTTTGCATTGGCTCCGTTCAGTAATCTGAGAGTGTCACCGCTCGGAGTGGTTCCTAAAAAGGAACCTAACAAATTCAGGCTTATTCATCACTTGTCATTCCCGAAAGGGATGTCAGTGAATGATGGGATCGACCCTCAACTGTGTGCGGTTTCTTACATGTCGTTCGACGCAGCAATGGATTTGGTACGGCTATGTGGTAGGGGGGCTCTGATGGCGAAGACGGATATTGAAGCGGCTTTCCGCCTATTGCCAGTACACCCGGAGAGTATGCATTTGTTGGGGTGTTTTTGGGATGGAGGTTTCTTCATTGATCGGTGTCTTCCCATGGGTTGTTCGCTATCATGTGCTTACTTCGAGGCTTTTAGTACATTCTTAGAATGGGTCATTAAGGATGTATCTGGCTTGAGTTACTGCTTACATTACCTTGATGATTTCATGTTTGTGGGCCCTCCGCAGTCTGCAATTTGCTCGATTTTGTTACACACAATGGAGAGGGTAGCTCGGGGATTCGGAGTTCCTTTGGCGGCGGACAAGACTGTCGGGCCAATGACCACGCTGAGTTTTCTAGGCATAGAAATTGACACCATAGCGATGGAATGCAGATTGCCTGAGGATAAGGTAGTTGCTTTTCGGGAGGAAGTTCAGAAAGCGTGTACACGGCGTAAGATAACGCTGCATGATTTACAGTCTTTGCTGGGCAAGCTGAACTTTGCTTGCAGGATTATGCCGATGGGCCGTCCATTTTGTAGGCGTTTGTCTTTGGCTACGGTGGGAGTGAAATCTCCGCTGCACTTCATCAGATTGACGAGGGATTTGAAACAGGACTTGAAGATATGGGCCCTGTTCTTGGAGGACTATAATGGCAGATCCATCTGGATTCAAACAGTGGAGAATGCAGTGGATTTAGGTTTTTGCATTAACGTGAGCGAAATGTGTGGTTTCAATGTGCAATATTGCGGTCAGAGCGTTGTGGCGGAGTGGCCACCTAGGTGGCGTGAGCAAGGCTTATTGCAAAATCAGGTTTTGTTACAGTTGTTTCCTCGTGTAGTGGCATTGTCAGTTTGGGGTGGTATGGTGATGAACAAAAAAATCCGCTTTTCCTGCGAACACTTGGGCGTTGTGGATGCCATCAATACGCTATCTGCAGCATCTACGGAAGTGGTCAGGGTACTGCAGCATCTGGTGTTCCTGGGCCTCAAGTTTAATTTGTGGATAGTAGCAGATGGCAAGACAACTATGCCTACTAACGCTGATAATGTCTTTTTCCATCCACAGCGGCATCAGTCTCAAGGGCTGGGACCTTGCTTGGATTCGGCAGGCCAGGATTGTCCAGCGGAACTGTGGAACCTGCCCTTCGGGCTGTAGGGGAGTTGTTTGCTAGATCACTTTCAGATAGGTCTTGGTTGCAGTATAATCAAGCTTGGAGCACATGGGAGAATTGGAAGGGGTCATATGGGGCTGGTATGGATGATGAGTATAAGCTGTTGTTGTTGGTAGGACATGTATGGGAGTCGGGTTGGTCGGTGTCCAAGATGAGTAAGTTCCTAGCTGGTCTAGCGTTTGGCTTCAAGGCCAGAGGTTTACGGGATGAGACAAAATCCTTTTTGGTTGCGCAGTTAGTGAAAGGTTGGAAAAAAGGGCAGAAGTCGTTGGACGACAGACGTCCGGTTTCCTTCGAAGTGTTGTTAGTAATTGGTGGACACCTGAGTTCTGTTTGTTTCTCAGAATGGGAAGTAACGTTGTTCCATGCGGCTTTTTCGTTAGCCTTTTTCGGAGCATTCCGTTTGGGGGAGTTGGTTAGCCCTTCCAGATACAAGGGAGGGGGTTTGAGGAGAGAAGACGTTGATGTTACGTCCGATAGGGTGGTGGTGTTTATTCGGTCATCAAAGACGGACGTTACCGGTAAAGGTTGTAAAATAGTGTTATTTGAAGTTCCGAGTTGTCCGTTGTGCCCGGTAATCTGTGTGAGTAACTTACTGAGAAGAGAAGGGGTTCTATCCGACCCATTGTTGGTTCATGCGGATGGTTCGTTTTTATCTCGTTTCCAGTTTGTTTCAATATTTCGGAAGTGTTTGGAATTGGGGGGAATTTCACCGGCGAAGTACAGCGGGCATTCATTTCGTATTGGGGCTGCGACGGAGGCGGCTAGGAGAGGTTTAGGGGATGAGGTGGTTAAACGAATCGGGCGGTGGGAATCGGTGAGATTCCGGTCTTATGTTCGCCCAGGTTTGTTATAATCGCATGGTTCCAATGTTTGGGGGTCTTTTGTATTGAGTTTGATAGATGTTCTTCTTTATTCTCTTACAGACCACGGCACAAGGCTAGTGTGGATTATGGGACATTCATTCGTGTTCTGGGCGGCAGAGAGGGCAGCGGTTCGTCCTGATGGTCGGCAGTTGGGTTTTTCACGTGACGTGGCAACCTTACGATGGATTGGAAAAAGGGGAATGACGTGGAGCCAATTTTTACCTGAGTTTCACCGTTTTGTGCGCTGGGATCAGTTCCCGCAAATTTTGGTTATTCATTTGGGAGGAAATGACTTGGGGAAGAGGCCATGTAGAGAACTTATAAAGGACATTAAGTTCGATATGTTAAGGTTGTGGGCAATGTTTCCTAAGGTTTTGGTAGTGTGGTCCGACATCGTCCCGAGGAAGGTTTGGCGGGGTGCTAGGTCATTGGAGGGGATAAACAAAGCACGGATTAAGGTGAACAAAGCTGTTTCGCGTTTCATGGCAAGGAACGGAGCAGTAGTGGTGCGGCACGTCAACTTGGAGTCTGGTACGGGAGGTTATTGGAGATTGGATGGGGTGCATCTGAACGCGGTTGGTACCGATATGTGGTGTTTGGCGATCCAGGAGGGCATCGAAACAGCTTTGAAGGTGTGGCGGGACATAAATTCCTAAGATTTTATGGCATTTATGTTTGTGGCGTGGGGTGGTGATCCTCGAAGTTGGTGGAAGTGGAAAATGGCGGATGGATGGGGGGGGGATCTCAATAGGTCCTGGACTCCCCAGGGTGATTTTAAATTGGTTAAAGGGGGACAGATAATCCCAGGAAGGGATTAGTAGGGGAACAAAAACAGGTGTACGGGTTTGGCCTGGCGGGCGGAGTTTGCCCCTGAGCTGGTGCATAGCGGCTGGGGGTAAGGCGGATATAAGGCCATAATAGTTTGGCGGAAAAATGGTGGACATATGTTTCGGGCTTCGAGGGTCACCCACTTCCGGGGTTTATTGTTTCATGATTTTGTATGTTTAAATGTTAATAAACGGCTGCTGTGGCCAATTAATCCAACCCAATTGTCTGTGTTTTAATGGCGTTTTTGTTTCTTCTTAGACAAAGGGGGTGGCGGCTGTTTTGTCAGGGGGATTATGAGGTAAGGTAAAGGTTTTTAATTCTAGAAGCTCACAGGAGTCACGGATACCCGTTGTCAAGAAAGGCCGTACTGGGCCCCTGGCAATTAGGGGAGGCCGCCATGACAGGGGAACGTGCGACGTAAGTGAGCTTATTAGGACTGCTGGGGGTGACAAGGTTAAAGGAACTGAGGGGAGGGGAAGAGTTTTTTGAATTTGAAAGTGGAGGAGGGGTTATGGGCAGGGGGGGGGGACCTTATAAAAAGGGGTGGCCACGTGAGTGGGGCAACCATTTTGGGTACTCACCGGCCACAGACGAAAGCTCCCACCCACCCTCCCTTTTATTGTTATTAGCCTAAGATTATTGATTCGGATGTTAGTAACTTTGGGCTAACAATAGGCTTATAGTTTATGAAGATATTTAATTATGACTAAGTATGGTAAATGATCTGTCGCGGCAGCATGGCGTGGGGTGGTGATCCTCGAAGTTGGTGGAAGTGGAAAATGGCGGATGGATGGGGGGGGGATCTCAATAGGTCCTGGACTCCCCAGGGTGATTTTAAATTGGTTAAAGGGGGACAGATAATCCCAGGAAGGGATTAGTAGGGGAACAAAAACAGGTGTACGGGTTTGGCCTGGCGGGCGGAGTTTGCCCCTGAGCTGGTGCATAGCGGCTGGGGGTAAGGCGGATATAAGGCCATAATAGTTTGGCGGAAAAATGGTGGACATATGTTTCGGGCTTCGAGGGTCACCCACTTCCGGGGTTTATTGTTTCATGATTTTGTATGTTTAAATGTTAATAAACGGCTGCTGTGGCCAATTAATCCAACCCAATTGTCTGTGTTTTAATGGCGTTTTTGTTTCTTCTTAGACAAAGGGGGTGGCGGCTGTTTTGTCAGGGGGATTATGAGGTAAGGTAAAGGTTTTTAATTCTAGAAGCTCACAGGAGTCACGGATACCCGTTGTCAAGAAAGGCCGTACTGGGCCCCTGGCAATTAGGGGAGGCCGCCATGACAGGGGAACGTGCGACGTAAGTGAGCTTATTAGGACTGCTGGGGGTGACAAGGTTAAAGGAACTGAGGGGAGGGGAAGAGTTTTTTGAATTTGAAAGTGGAGGAGGGGTTATGGGCAGGGGGGGGGACCTTATAAAAAGGGGTGGCCACGTGAGTGGGGCAACCATTTTGGGTACTCACCGGCCACAGACGAAAGCTCCCACCCACCCTCCCTTTTATTGTTATTAGCCTAAGATTATTGATTCGGATGTTAGTAACTTTGGGCTAACAATAGGCTTATAGTTTATGAAGATATTTAATTATGACTAAGTATGGTAAATGATCTGTCGCGGCAGCATGGCGTGGGGTGGTGATCCTCGAAGTTGGTGGAAGTGGAAAATGGCGGATGGATGGGGGGGGGATCTCAATAGGTCCTGGACTCCCCAGGGTGATTTTAAATTGGTTAAAGGGGGACAGATAATCCCAGGAAGGGATTAGTAGGGGAACAAAAACAGGTGTACGGGTTTGGCCTGGCGGGCGGAGTTTGCCCCTGAGCTGGTGCATAGCGGCTGGGGGTAAGGTGGATATAAGGCCAAAATAGTTTGGCGGAAAAATGGTGGACATATGTTTCGGGCTTCGAGGGTCACCCACTTCCGGGGTTTATTGTTTCATGATTTTGTATGTTTAAATGTTAATAAACGGCTGCTGTGGCCAATTAATCCAACCCAATTATCTGTGTTTTAATGGCGTTTTTGTTTCTTCTTAGACAAAGGGGGTGGCGGCTGTTTTGTCAGGGGGATTATGAGGTAAGGTAAAGGTTTTTAATTCTAGAAGCTCACAGGAGTCACGGATACCCGTTGTCATATTTTGTGCTGCTATCAACTGGCAGGTTCCAAAAAGAGAACACTGTATTGTCGTCAGCTTTTGGAAACTACATATATTTCATTCCACTTGATTGCCTAATGCCCGTGCAAATTCTTTGATTTTCTCCCTCCTTTGTCCAAGAGCCCAAACTTTTTTATATTCATCTGCTGGCATGTTTTGTGAGGGCTGTTTTTTTGCAGGACGAGTTATACTTTTGTATGACACAATACACTTTATTGTATAATTTACTGAAAAAAAGGAAAAAAAATTATGCTGTAGTTTTTTTGTGGTTTATTTCTACGATGTTCATTGGATTGTGAAAATGACCTGAAAACATTATTCTCCAGCTCAGTACAATTATGCCAATTCCAAATTTGCGTACATTTTTAAAACTTTTTAAGAAGTGAAAAATTTTAAAAACTTGTTATAAAGGAAAAAAATAAAATATAGCCATCTTGGGGTGTCAAGTAGTTAAAGTGTTTTTTTCAACATATACTGTATATTGAATGAAGTTGCAAAGTGCTTGTAAAAACAACCAGTTTTTTAATTTACTTATTAAAAATCATCTCTATTCTGAAGATCAGTGGGATTTTTTTACTCCATAGTTTACAGCTTGTTACCTCGATTACTGTGCAGCATGAGTTAGGTTTTAATGGTTTCAACACTCCAATTACTTAATACTAATTAATTATTGATATGAGACACAGTAGGTGTGTGGTCTAAGAAGATCCGAAGAAAGAAGATTTCTACAAAGACATTTGATATTTCAGTACCTGTTGGTCCAATGTTTTTGTTTTGTTTTTTATGTCCAATGTTTTTGCATTGTTATTTTTCCTTTTAAGCTCAGGTTGTTTTGTTACCAAAGTGATTTTCTATTTGTAGCAAATAGACAAATATCATAGGGAACAATGCAACAATGGAACAATGGTTTAGGAGGAATTAGTATAGTTTAGTGGCAAGTTAATTAATTAAAGTGCTTGAAACCAGGAGTGGAATGTGTAGTAAGAGTTATTTATTAATGGTTTCGACAATCCAATTAATCAATTCTAGTTATTGATATGATTTCAATCAGTTTAATATATATAATATATACAGTATATCGTTACTTTCATGGAGTTCGCAGAAGGTCATTGAAGTTTAAATGTTTCAAACAGATGTCCCATCTATCAAAGGAATGTAAATGACCCGTGTCATGAACCGGGGGTGTTTGGCTGCCCCGGTTTGTCAGGGATTTATTTATATCCCGCTCCCCAGTTTCGGTTTGGAACTTGCAGCTCTCTGACGCTGCCCTTACCCTCAGGTCAGTCAGGGAACTGCACCTAGGATAATTAATCGCCAGAAAGGCTGCCTTGCTATGTACTGGCTATTGGGCACACTGCAGTGAGGGTGATATAACAATTCCCGCTCAGGTGGGAAACACAATTATCAAACGCCGTTCGTCACTGCCAGTTTTCCCAAAAGCTCAGGACACTTCACTGCCACAGCTCCTATTTCTATGATTAATAACGGGTCAGGAGCCAACCCAATCAGTAGTGATGACTTAGTTCGGAGGACCTTGTGGTAAGTTTTAGATCAAGGAAAACAAAACCAGTAAATATTATAACTTTTACTCCAAAAGACTGATGTACAATAACAAAACCCACCCCCTAACAAATGTCCTCCTGTAGTATTCTTTAAATGTTGTGCTTGTTTCTTATTAATCTATTTGTAATCTTGCCTGAAGAAGGAGCCACTGTGCTCTGAAAGCTTGCAAACATATTATTTTCTGGTTAGCCAATAAAGGTATCACTCCGAGAATACTTCAGTCATCATTGGGCAGAAAAGTATTCACATCGACTCCAAAAGAGTGATCTCCGAGTATTTTGTAGTTCTCGAACAATTAGTTTTTGTCCCCTCAGCTGCATGATTTACGGCTGCTAGCCATGCTGAATACATGTGAGGAATGCCTGTTTGTTGGGGGATTCCCACATGTATTCAGGCTGTCCAGCAGCCTTAAATCATGCAGCTGAAGCAACGAAAACTAAATGTCCGAGCACTACAAAATACTCGGAGATCACCCGAGCATGCACGAGGAGACCCAAGCAACAATGGTATTCGCTCCGATCACTAAGCCACTTATGAATCCACCTAACAGTTGCCTTGTCTATTCCATA
Organism: Ranitomeya variabilis; assembly: GCF_051348905.1. NCBI lineage: Eukaryota > Metazoa > Chordata > Amphibia > Anura > Dendrobatidae > Ranitomeya > Ranitomeya variabilis. The sequence continues at coordinate 53,672,034 of NC_135236.1, forward strand.
CTGTCATTTTTTCAATAAGGATGGTGTGAGATACTTTGTCAAATGCTTTGCTGAAGTCAAGACATACTATATCTACAGCATTTCCCTGATCCAACCAGTCAGTGATTCTGTCATAGAAGGAAATTAAGTTAGTCTGACATGACTTATTAGTTACAAACCCATGCTGACTTTTGTTAATCACTTCATTCTTATCCAGGTACTTACATACATGTTGTTTAATAATTTGTTCAAAGATCTTTCCTGGTATACATTATTATGCAAATTGGATTTAAGTGTCATAAAGATTTAATTGTTTTGTTTTTCAAACAAACTCATGGATGGTATTGTGTCTCAGGGCTCAATGGATCACTGAAATCAATCTTAAACACATGTGATAATTGGTTTTCCAGGTGATTGTAATTAAAGGAAAACTACTTAAAAATGATGTTTCACATTATTAAGCAGGTCACAGTTTTCAAGTAACATGGGAAAGAAAAAGGATCTCTCTGCTGCTGAAAAGCATCAAATAGTGCAATACCTTGGTGAAGGGACGAAAACATTAGAAATTTTCCAAAAACATAAGAGTGATCATCGTACTGTTAAGAGATTTGTGGCTGTATCTGAGCACAAATGTGTTTGTGCTGATAAAGGCATAATGAGGAAGATTTCTGCCAGGCAAGTTCATCAGATTAAGAGAGCAGCTGCTAAAAAGCCATTACAAAGCAGCAAACAGATATTTGAAGCTGCTGGTGCCTCTGGAGTCCCTCGAACCTCAAGGTGTAGGCTCCTTCAAAGGCTTGCTGTGGTGCATAAACCTACTATTCGGCCACCCTTAAACAGTGTTCACAAGCAGAAATGGTTGTATTGGGCCCACACATACATGAAGACTAATTTCCAAACAGTCTTGTTTACTGATAAGTGTTGAGCAACCCTGGATGGTCCAGATGGATAGAGTAGTGGATGGTTGGTGGATGGCCACCATGTCCCAACAAGGCTGTAACGTCAGCGAGGAGGTGGAGTAGTCATGTTTTGGGCCAGAATCATGGGAAACAGCTGGTAAGGCCCTTTAAGGTTCCTGAAGGTGTGAAAATGACCTCTACAAAGTATATAGAGTTTCTGACTGACAACTTTCTTCTATGGTCTAAAAAGCAGAAACGTGCCTTCAGGAGCAAAATCATCTTCATGCTGACAATGCCCCATCTCATGCTGCAAGGAATACCTCTGAGTCATTGGCTGCTATGGGCATAAAAGGAGATAAACTCATGGTGTGGCCACCATCTTCCCCTGACCTCAACCCTATAGAGAACCTTTAGAGGATCATCAAGCAAAAGATCTATGAGGGTGGGAGGCAGTTCACATCCAAACAGCAGCTCTGGGAGGCTATTCCAACTTCATGCAAAGAAATACAAGCAGAAACTCTCCAAAAACTCACAAGTTCAATGGATGCAAGAATTGTGAAGGTGACATCAAAGAAGGGTCCTATGTTAACATGTAACTTGGCCTGTTGGGATGTTTTGGCGTTAAATAGCTTTTTTGTTCAGTGAATGTGACCTCCTAATGCTGCAAATTCCACAAATGAGCATTTTCAGTTCTTTAAACATATCAAATGTTTAGAAATTCTACTGTGCATAATAATTTGGAACAGTGCATTTTGAGTTTTTATTCATTTTGGAGATTATACTGTTATCATTGGGAGGTTTCTTCAATAAAATTCGATGTATAATCTAACGGTGATGACTTTTATTAGACTGACTGTCATTTGCACCGACCATTTAGGAAAATCTGATAAAAATGTAATTTGCATAATAATTTGGAACATAGTGTAGAAGTCAGACTCATCGGTCTATAATTCCCTGGGTCCACCTTCTTCCCATTTTTGAAGATAGGAACAACATTTGCTCTTCTCCAGTCTTCTGGGACTTCTCCTGTTCTCCAAGAATTTACAAAGATTATGGAGAGTGGTTCAAATATTTCTTCTGCTATCTCCTTCAGTACTCTGGGGTGTAATTCATCTGGACCTGGAGACTTGAATTCATTAATGTTAGCTAAGTGTTTCCTCACTATATTTCTGTTATAGATATCCTGGATTCTTCTATTCCTTTCTATTTTTATTCCAATTGCCAGACCTGAAATAACAAGCACTTTTCACCTATTGTGTCCCCCCATTTCCTTGTAGATTGCAAGCTTGCGAGCAGGGACCTCACCCCTAATGTCACTGTTTAAATTGTCTTAACTTGTACTGAATTTATTGTCTGTACATGTCCCTGCTTAATTGTAAAGTGCTGCGGAATATGTTGGCGCTATATAAATAAAAAATTATTATTATTATAATATGACAGTGAAGATCAGTTGATGTTAAAATTCCTTTCTGAGAGAAAACAGATGCAAAATATGAACTTAAAAGTTAATTTTCATCCTGTAAAAATCCTATAGCCTCTTTGACTTTTCTTTTACTTTTGACATATCCCCAAAATCCTTTTTTATTGCTTTTGATGTCTCTTGCAAGCCTTAATTCATTGTCAGCTTTAGATAATCTGATTCATGCCCTGCAGGTTCTGCAGACAGCATTATATTCTTCTTTAGATATGCCTCCCTCTTTCCATTTGATAAACATTTCTTTCTTCCTTTTTAGCATGTGTTTAAGTTCTGGGTCATCCATCCTGGTTTCCTTAAATGCTTTGTATTCTTCCCTCTTTTTGGAATTGATAACGATTGTGCTTTGAGAATCTAATTTTTCAAGATTTCCCATCCTTCCTGGACATTTTTTCCTTAAGGATATCCAGCCATTGGATGCCTCCAATTCTCTTTCTGAGTCCCTTAAAATCTGCCTTTCTGAAATCTAACCTTGAAGTCTGAGTCTTCACATTTCTTCCTCTTCTAGTTATCCAAAATTCTAAAATAGAATGGTCACTACCTCCTAGGGTCCCAACCACTCTTACCTCCTCAACAATTTCCTCCCTGTTTATAAGGATTAGATCCAAGGTAGCAGATTCCCTTGTTTTCTCCCCTACCTTTTGGAAGATAAAGTTGTCAGCAAGAGAGGTAAAAACATTACGAGTCCAATAGACTGTGCTCTGTGGCGGTGCTCCTTGAAGGTTCTGAAGCAGGCTTTCCAAGCTAGTTACTAATGATAGATGCACTACAACACTTTAGGAGAAGAGGATGGTCAAAAACATCTCTTTGTTGAAGAAAACTGATCATAGAACCAAAAGAAAACCCAGAACTTGACACGACCTATCAGTGGTTAAGGACTTTCTAAATGGTGGTTACAGTAAAACATGTGAAGGCAATCTTGTCAAAGCTAGAAAAAGGCTCAATTGAAACACCATCTTTAAGGGCCAAGACTTTCTAAGTAGATGTTACTTGTGCAGGTAATTGGACCAGTTAGAGCACGAGGCATCTCTGATTTCTACTAAAACCACTCAAAGGATTTTCTAGACAATCCAGAGGATATAAACCACTGTTGAGGGCCATTAATCTTCATTGTGAATTATAACATCTCAGCTCTGAAGTCTGCCACATCCAGTCAGAGGATTTAGAGTCTCCATAGACAGTAGACAGAGACACCACACTAGGGGAGCCAAGAGCCTTCAATAAGGATGATACCCTCTCAGATGTTTGGGAAATATTGCCCTTTCTGAAAGATGGCTTTGGTAAAAGTCTAAAGTCGGTGACCCTTAAATTCCAAATTCACTTATCACCAACAAATTTACATGCCTGCTCACTTTTTCATGGCTAAATTAAATTCTTCACAAAGTGACACTCTTAGACACTGGGAAAAAAGTGCTTGAGGTAGATAATGGTACATCATGTGGCACTGTTTTCAGTTCAGATTTTGCAGTAATGTCAGCCAAATGATTAACTTTGTCTAAACTTTATATCCTGCCAACGTGGTAATTAGACACCTGTGCAAATGACTGTCCTGCCAAGGAACATACTGGCATTACAACTTCCACTTACCAACAGGTCATAGAAAAATAGAATCATTAATTTTACTCAACATCAAAGTTGCTTTTCTTCACTATGGACTGATGACTTCTGACTTCATTGGGAGAAAACTTTGAAAACTCGAGCCAAACTTTCTTCTCCTGGTAGGTTATGATTTTCTTTTTGACCTATCAAAATTTAAAATAAAAAGTTTTTAGATTTTCTTAGATTTTGAAACAAAAGAAGACAAGCTAATTTCTAACCAACAATAATAACCATATAAAGCAGAGTATAAAAGCCATATAAATGAATGTCAAGTGTGGAGAACCAACATCAAAGTGAAGATTATTACATTCTTAATCATGTAAGGACCAGGATAAAGTTTTTATTTATTTTTTCAAATTCATCCTACCAGCAGTGCAAATTTTTATACTGTCTAGGTATATACCTTGCTTTTTTTCTCTTCAGAAAATCTTTGGGTGCACATGTTGATTTTATATCATTTATATTATGGAAGATTTAACCCCTTCATGACCCAGCCTATTTTGGCCTTAATGACCTTGCCGTTTTTTGCAATTCTGACCAGTGTCCCTTTATGAGGTAATAACTCAGGAACGCTTCAACGGATCCTAGCGATTCTGAGACTGTTTTTTCGTGACATATTGGGCTTCATGTTAGTGGTAAATTTAGGTCGATAATTTCTGAGTTTATTTGTGAAAAAAACGGAAATTTGGCGAAAATTTTGAAAATTTCGCAATTTTCACATTTTGAATTTTTATTCTGTTAAACCAGAGAGTTATGTGATACAAAATAGTTAATAAATAACATTTCCCACATGTCTACTTTACATCAGCACAATTTTGGAAACAAATTTTTTTTTTGCTAGGAAGTTATAAGGGTTAAAATTTGACCAGTGATTTCCCATTTTTACAACAAAATTTACAAAACCATTTTTTTTAGGGACCACCTCACATTTGAAGTCAGTTTGAGGGTTCTATATGGCTGAAAATACCCCAAAGTGACACCATTCTAAAAACTGCACCCCTCAAGGTGCTCAAAACCACATTCAAGAAGTTTATTAACCCTTCAGGTGTTTCACAGCAGCAGAAGCAACATGGAAGGAAAAAATGAACATTTAACTTTTTAGTCACAAAAATGATCTTTTAGCAACATTTTTTTTATTTTCCCAAGGGTAAAAGGAAAAACTGGACCACGAACGATGTTGTCCAATTTGTCCTGAGTACGCTGATACCTCATATGTGGGGGTAAACCACTGTTTGGGCATACGGCAGGGCTTGGAAGGAAAGGAGCGCCATTTGACTTTTTGAATGAAAAATTGGCTCCAATCTTTAGCGGACACCATGTCGCGTTTGGAGAGCCCCCGTGTGCCTAAACATTGGAGCTCCCCCACAAGTGACCCCATTTTGGAAACTAGACCCCCCAAGGAACTTATCTAGAAGCATAGTGAGCACTTTAAACCCCCAGGTGCTTCACAAATTGATCCGTAAAAATTAAACAGTACTTTTTTTTCACAAAAAAATTATTTTAGCCTCAATTTTTTCATTTTCACATGGGCAACAGGATAAAATGGATCCTAAAATTTGTTGGACAATTTCTCCTGAGTACACTGATACCTCACATGTGGGGGTAAACCACTGTTTGGGCACATGGTAAGGCTCGGAAGGGAAGGAGCGCCATTTGACTTTTTGAATGAAAAATGATCTCCATCGCTAGCAGAGACCATGTCACGTTTGGAGAGCCCCCGTGTGCCTAAACATTGGAGCGCTCCCACAAGTGACCCCATTTTGGAAAGTAGACCCCCCAAGGAACTTATCTAGAAGCATAGTGAGCACTTTAAACTCTCAGGTGCTTCACAAATTGATCCGTAAAAATTAAAAAGTACTTTTTTTTCACACAAAATTTCTTTTAGCCTCAATTTTTTCATTTTCACATGGGCAACAGGATAAAATGGATCCTAAAATTTGTTGGGCAATTTCTGCTGAGTATGTTGATACCTCATATGTGGGGGTAAACCACTGTTTGGGTGCACGGCAAGGCTCGGAAGGGGAGGCGTGCCATTTGACTTTTTGAATGGAAAATTAGCTCCAATCGTTAGCGAACACCATGTCGCGTTTGGAGAGCCCCTGTGTGCCTAAACATTGGAGCTCCCCTACACGTGACCCCATTTTGGAAACTAGACCCCCTAAGGAACTTATCTAGATGCATAGTGAGCACTTATAACCCCCAGGTGCTTCACAGAAGTTTATAACGCAGAGCCGTGAAAATAAAAAAATAATTTTTCTTTCCTCAAAAATGAGTTTTAGCCCAGGATTTTTTAATTTTCCAAGGGTAATAGGAGAAATTGGACCCCAAATGTTGTTGTCCAGTTTGTCCTGAGTACGATGATACCCCATATGTGGGGGTAAACCACTGTTTGGGCACACGGCAGGGCTCGGAAGGGAAGGCACGCCATTTGGCTTTTTGAATGGAAAATTAGCTCCAATCATTAGCGGACACCATGTCACGTTTGGAGAGCCCCTGTGTGCCTAAACATTGGAGCTCCCTAACAAGTGACCCCATTTTGGAAACTAGACCTCCCAAGGAACTAATCTAGATGTGTGGTGAGCACTTTGAACCCCCAAGTGCTTCGCAGAAGTTTATAACGCAGAGCCGTGAAAATAATAAATGTGTTTCCTTTCCTCAAAAATATTTTTTTAGCCCAGAATTTTTTATTTTTGCAAGGGTAACAGGAGAAATTGGACCCCAAAAGTTGTTGTCCAGTTTCTCCTGAGTACGGTGATACCCCATATGTGGGGGTAAACCACTGTTTGGGCACATGCCGGGGCTCGGAAGGGAAGTAGTGACGTTTTGGAATGCAGACTTTGATGGAATGCTCTGCGGGCATCACGTTGCATTTGCAGAGCCCCTGATGTGCCTAAACAGTAGGAACTCCCCACAAGTGACTCCATTTTGGAAACTAGACCCCCCAAGGAACTTATCTAGATGTGTGGTGAGCACTTTGAACCCCCAAGTGCTTCACAGAAGTTTATAACGCAGAGCCGTGAAAATAATAAATGTGTTTCCTTTCCTCAAAAATATTTTTTAGCCCAGAATTTTTTATTTTTGCAAGGGTAACAGGAGAAATTGGACCCCAAAAGTTGTTGTCCAGTTTCTCCTGAGTACGCTGATACCCCATATGTGGGGGTAAACCACTGTTTGGGCACATGCCGGGGCTCGGAAGGGAAGTAGTGACGTTTTGGAATGCAGACTTTGATGGAATGGTCTGCTGGCGTCACGTTGCATTTGCAGAGCCCCTGATGTGCCTAAACAGTAGAAACACCCCACAAGTGACCACATTTTGGAAACTAGACCCCCCAAGGAACTTATCTAGATGTGTGATGAGCACATTCAACCCCCAAGTGCTTCACAGAAGTTTACAACGCAGAGCCGTGAAAATAAAAAATCATTTTTCTTTCCTCAAAAAAGATGTTTTAGCAAGCAATTTTTTATTTTCACAAGGGTAACAGGAGAAATTGGGCCCCAATGTTTGTTGCCCAGTTTGTTGTGAGTACAGTGATACCCCATATGTGGGGGTAAACCACTGTTTGGGCGCACGTCAGGGCTCGGAAGGGAAGTAGTGACATTTGAAATGCAGACTTTGATGGAATGGTCTGCGGGCGTCACGTTGCATTTGCAGAGCCCCTGATGTGCCTAAACAGTAGAAACACCCCACAAGTGACCCCATTTTGGAAACTAGACCCCCCAAGGAACTTATCTAGATGTGTGATGAGCACGTTCAACCTCCAAGTGCTTCACAGAAGTTAACAACGCAGAGCCGTGAAAATAAAAAATAATTCTTCTTTCCTCAAAAATTATGTCTTAGCAAGTAATTTTTTATTTTTGCAAGGGTAACAGGAGAAATTGGACCCCAACAGTTGTTGCCCAGTTTATCCTGAGTACGCTGGTACCCCAAATGTGGGGGTAAACCACTGTTTGGGCACACGTCGGGGCTTGGAAGGGAGGGAGCACCATTTGACTTTTTGAATGCAAGATTGGCTGGAATCAATGGTGGCGCCATGTTGCGTTTGGAGACCCCTGATGTGCCCTAACAGTGGAAACCCCTCATTTCTAACTTCAACACTAACCCCAACACACCCCTAATCCTAATCCCAACTGTAGCCATAACCCTAATCCCAACCCTAACCCCAACACACCCCTAACCACAACCCTAACCCCAACACACCCGTAACCCTAATTCCAACCCTAGCCCTAATTCCAACCCTAACCCTAAGGCTATGTGCCCACGTAGCGGATTCGTGTGAGATTTTTCCGCACGACTTTTGAAAAATCTGCAAGTAAAAGGCACTGCGTTTTACCTGCGGATTTACAGCAGATTTCCAGTGTTTTTTTGTGCGGATTTCACCTGCGGATTCCTATTGAGGAACAGGTGTAAAACGCTGCGGAATCCGCACAAAGAATTGACATGCTGTGGAAAATACAACGCAGCGTTTCTGTACGGAATTTTCCGCACCATGGGCACAGCGGATTTGGTTTTCCATAGGTGTACACGGTACTGTAAACCTGATGGAAAACTGCTACGAATTCGCAGCGGCCAATCCGCTGCGGATCCGCGGCCGATCCGCTGCGGATCCGCGGCCGATCCGCTGCGGATCCGCGGCCGATCCGCTGCGGATCCGCGGCCGATCCGCTGCGGATCCGTGGCCGATCCGCTGCGGATCCGCTGCCAAATCCGCACATGCCATAACCCTAACCCTACCCGTAACCCTAACCCTAGTTCTAACCCTAACCCTAGTTCTAACCCTAACCACAGTGGGAAAAAAAAAAAATATATATTTTCTTTATTTTATTATTGTCCCTATCTATGGGGGTGATAAAGGGGGGGGTTTATTTATTATTTTTTTTATTTTGATCGCTGTGGTAGAACCTACCACAGCGATCAAAATGTACCTGTAAGGAATCTGCCGGCCGGCGGGCGTACTGAGCATGCGCCCGCCATTTTGGAAGATGGCGGCGCCCAGCGAGGAGACGGCCGGACACCGGGAGGATCGGTAAGTATGAAGGGGTGGTGGGGGGGTGGATCTGAGCACAGGGGGGGTGATCGGAGGACGGGGGGAGCGGACAGCAGGACGGGGGAGCGGGCAGGAGCACGGGGCAGCGGAGCACAGGACGGAGGGGACCGGACCCCATAACGGAGCGGTGGGGGGGCGATCGGTGGGGTGGGGGGTGGTCACTTCAGGTTTTCCAGCCATGGCCGATGATATTGCAGCATCGGCCATGGCTGGATTGTAATATTTCACCTGTTTTTTAGGGGAAATATTACAAATCGCTCTGATTGGCAGTTTCACTTTCAACAGCCAATCAGAGCGATCGTAGCCACGGGGGGGTGAAGCCACCCCCCCTGGGCTGAAGCACCACTCCCCCTCTCCCTGCAGATCGGGTAAAATAGGAGTTAACCCCTTCACCCGATCTGCAGGGACGCGATCATTCCATGACGCCACATAGGCGTCATGGGTCGGATTGGCACGGGTTTTCATGACGCCTATGTGGCGTCATGGGTCGGGAAGGGGTTAATAAAATAAAATAATAAATAAAATAAAATTTGGCAATATTTAAAACTTCATAAAAAATGTTTTTGCAAATGCAATTTTTCTTTCCACTAGTAAGTAGTGATGAGCAAATTTGTTCAGATAGCGATCGCCAAACATAAATTTGGAACGAATATTGCACATTCGAAACCCGAGCAAAATTTTATAAAATCAGTAAAAATCGGTAACATTTGGTAAAAGTACAGGAAAATATTTGTGTTGCCACAAAAGTATTTTCAGAATTTTAACAACAATATTGCTGGTGTATCATGAGCGATTGGCACGTGATTGATGAGAGGAGTGGGTTTGCAGAGCTCAGAGGTGCGGCGTTCTTGTAAACAGTCATTTTTTCCCCATAACTTTATGTGTTGTGAGGCAGTGACTCTTGTCACAGGTAGGGGTTGCTGTGTGTTCTCCCCAGGTTGTGCATGGAAACTTATGAAGTCCATAGGTGTGCATGGCAGCCACGGGCGTAGCGGTGACTGCAATGCAGGTTAAATGTAATAATCTCCCTAGGTTGTGCATGAGACGGATGAGTTCCATAGGTGTGCATGGGAGTCATGGATTTTCTGTCCGAGTTTTCCATGTGGCTGGAAGCCACAGGTTTGTGTGTTAAAAAAAACCCTACAGTAAAGAGTATGAGTGTGTCAGGTGTCAGGTGAGGTGCAACGTCAGTGTCAGCGCTGGCTGAGTGCATGGAAGCACAGGCCAGCGAAGCCAGCACCTAGGGCAGCTGAATAGCCTGGCACCCGCAGCATATACAGCAATGCAAGTCGTTCATGCTGACTGGTCTCGGATGTGAACAGTCCTGTGCCTGGAGGTGGATGTCCTGTGCCCGATAGAGTCAGATGTGGACAGTCCTGTGCCCGGAGGTGAATGTCCTGTGCCCGAAGGAGAAGGAGTCGGATGTGGACAGGCCAGTGCCCGGAGGTGGACGTCCTGTGCCCGAAAGAGGACTAGCATGTGTAACGATTGCAAACAGGCAGATATAGTGCCCGGCTGCTATCTGGAGGATATCCTGAGCTGTGTATGGCTGTGTGAGTAAGTGACTGTGATACAGCGATGCAGGACACCCACAGGAACTAGTCAGAGGAGGGCTGGCGTGTGCAGTGTCTGTAACATGTAAAGCTGTGTGTGTGGAGACTTTAATATAGCGTGCGGTCACCCAGGGAAACTGGACAAAGGGAAACTGGACAAAGGGAAACTGGCCTGTTTAGCGACTGCAATCTAAAGCCATATGAGGTGTAGTGCTATGAAACGAGCACTGAGATGAGATGCAACTGTGTATTGAACTTTCATGCCATGTACTATAAAGTGCTATGCAAGTTTATCTGTGAAGTAACACATTAAAGAGACTTTTTTGTTTGAACTTTGTGGGTCACTGCCTCTTCACTGCGTACAGTGCGACTGCTGCATTACAGTGTGCACATTACGACTAGCCAATCAGGGAGCAGGAAACACGCACAATGTCCTGACACAGAAGCTTGTGTCATTGGCTGTTGAAATCACATGCCCCTCTCCACATAAAAAGCAGACTTTTTTAGCGCCATTTTGACACTGCAACAATGCAGAGAGGCTGCACCTGACGCTGGCACTGTTAACAGCAAGATTTTAGCTAGTTAGTCAGGTGGTTGTATATCAGTCAGATAGTGTAGCTAGCTAGTGTCCAGTGAGGCTGTTAAATTTACCTTCCAGCACTATTTTTTTTTTGGCCATTAGTGAGGTCCACAGACAAAGCTAGCAGCGCACATGTCCTACAAGTGTGTTGTGCATTGCTGTTATTGTGCTCCATGTGTAAGGTTCTAGCAGGAACGCAGGATGCAGTGATGGACGGGGAGGCAGGGCAAGGGTAAACAGACTTATTAACAAGGGAATACTCAACGCAGGGAGATAACGGGCTAAACAGTATAAATGGGAACCAATGGAGGTAGGTAAAGGGTACACAGGGGAATAAACAGTTTAAATGGCTAAGGATTTGTGAGTAGAAGAACCACGGTTCAGATAATGACAGTTCCTTGTGAAACACTAGTGTCAGGAGTTCTGCAAACTGTAACTCCTGCTGAGATCTTAATAGCGCTGGCGCGGTGTCTTTTCCAGGATGGTTCTGATGATGAAGGTGGCCAGTCTCTGGCTGCAGTGGTCAGTCTCTGGTACCTTCCAATTCTACTTGTCCATAAACTGCAGTGGCTAGCAAAGGCACGGCCACAGTCCTGTAATAGCCCAACGATGTTTACTGGTGAAGTCAAGTTACAAGTGTCAAGACAAATAGTCACTGGAAACGTCAGGGTGCAAGTATCAGACCTATATGAGGTCACCCTTATATGGCATGTGTACTGTACTCACAGTCAAGAAGCACACAGCACCTCAATCTCTGTCAGCTACCAGGCATGCTGCACTCTTCTCTCTATGTTGTGCCAAGACTGAAGCGCCGACAACCACTGGCGTGCTTCTTCTCTGGCGGGGTAGTGCACCCAATATTTCTCTGGCAGCGCACTCTCAGTACTCACTTGCCCGGCACATTTCACATCTTGCTCCGTGGTGACCAATGGGAACCCTGCATGTCCCTCCTCAGTCTCTGCAAGCGGCGGCGGCGGCAGTGGCAGTGCTTGGTGGTGTTGCAGCCTTTCTAGTTCTGGACCCAGCATGCAGGTACCCACTGCCTCTTTGATCTCCTTACACATGCACGAGTATAGTATTCTAATTAATATTTTTTCAGTAGCTTAATGTGAAACAGCCTGCTGTATCCCACCTTGTCATTTAGTGCTGTGGTGATATGAATCTGTTTGCAGACCTAGGGCACATTAAAAAAAATTATAATTGTTCAGTTGCAAAAAATCAGACAACCCGCCGTATCACACTTCGTAATTTTGTTGGGTTGAAATTAAGCTGTAGAGGCCTGATGCAGAGGCCACAAAAATCTTCTGTTCCTAGTGTCATACAGTAGGGGACCTGACTTTACAATAGTTCATAGCATCTAGTGTGTTATAGAGGCCTGATCCATAGGCCAAAAAAATTCTTGTGTTCCTAGTGTCATACAATAGGGGATCTGACTCTAAAATAGTTTGTAACATCTAGTTTGTTATAGAGGCCTGATCCATAGGCCACAAAAAATTCTTCTGTTCCTAGTGTCATACAGTAGGGGACCTGACTACAATGGTTTGCAGCATCTAGTGTGTTATAGAGGCCTGATCCCTAGGCCAAAAAAAATTCTTCTGTTCCTAGTGTCATACAGTAAGGGACCTGACTTTAAAATAGTTTGTAGCATCTAGGGTGTTATAGAGGCCTAATCCAGAGGCCACAAAAAATTATTCTGTTCCTAGTGTTATACAATAGGGGACCTGACTTTAAAATAGTTGATAGCATCTAGTGTGTTATAGAGGCCTAATCCAGAGGCCACAAAACATTTTTCTGTTCTTAGGGTACTGTCACACAGTGCAATTTTCATCGCTACGACGGTACGATTCGTGACGTTCTAGCGATATCGTTACGATATCGCAGTGTCTGACACGCAGCAGCGATCAGGGACCCTGCTGAGAATCGTACGTTGTAGCAGATCGTTTGGAACTTTCTTTCGTCGCTTGATCACCCGCTGACATCGCTGGATCGTTGTGTGTGACAGCGATCCAGCGATGTGTTCGCTTGTAACCAGGGTAAACATCGGGTAACTAAGCGCAGGGCCGCGCTTAGTAACCCGATGTTTACCCTGGTTACCAGCGTAAACGTAAAAAAAACAAACAGTACATACTCACATTCCGGTGTCTGTCCCCCGGCGTCTCAGCTTCTCTGCACTGTGAGCGCCTGCCGGCCGGAAAGCGAGCACAGCGGTGACGCGGTGACGTCACCGCTCTGCTTTCCGGCTATGGTGCTTACACAGTGGAGAGAAGCAGAACGCCGGGGACAGACACCGGAATGTAAGTATGTACTGTTTGGTTTTTTTTACGTTTACGCTGGTAACCAGGGTAAACATCGGGTTACTAAGCGCGGCCCTGCGCTTAGTAACCCGATGTTTACCCTGGTTACCCGGGGACTTCGGCATCGCTCCAGCGCCGTGATTGCAAAGTGCGACCGCAGTCTACGACGCTGGAGCGATAATCATACGACGCTGCGACGTCACGGATCGTGCCGTCGTAGCGATCAAAATTGCATTGTGTGACAGTACCCTTAGTGTCATATAATAGGGGACCTGACTTTAAAATAGTTTGTAGCATCTAGTTTTTTTTATAGAGGCCTGATCCATAGGCCACAAAAAATTATTCTGTTCCTAGTGTCATACAGTAGGTGACCTGACTTTAAAATAGTTTGTAGAATTTAGTATGCTATAGAGGCCTGATCCATAGGCCACAAAAAAATTATTCTGTTCCTAGTGTCATACAGGGGACCTGGCTTTCAAATTGATTGTAGGATAACTTTTTTGTCATACAGGCTTCAGCCACACTCAAACAATTCTTTTTTCTGTGACTAACATGATACAGCATACCATATTTCAACATGGAACTTACTGTCGCTGAAATTCAACTGTTTGCAGAGGTGGTGCAGAGTTTAAATTCTAATTTCTTGGTGCTAATACTGTGCTCCTACCACACTACCTGAGCAACATGACTGGGAAAAAGCGAGGCCGTGGTGGAAGGAGAATTAGGCTTGGTGTTCAAGGTATACGTGAAGTGGGTGGTAATGTTTGTGAAAGCACTAGTGAAGCAAAGTCAAGTCCTATGCAAAAACAACTGACAACTTCTGTTACTGGACAGGCTACACCACTACCTTTCTTTGGCAGACGCACAGAGGTACGTCTTGTCGATGATACCCAGAAGGAGCATGAACTCGAGTGGATGGCAAGAGCAGCTTCAAGTGGCCTTTCCTCCTCTTCCTCCACTTTCTCCACCTCAACATCACTCCCAGTACAGTCCACGTAGGTGGCACCCAAATTCCCCTTGCTTCTCTCCACATCCCAGCTCTCCAACCGTACAACTGGCTATACGGAACCACAGATGGGCGAGTCTGAAGAGCTGTTCACACATTCTATGCCATGGTCATCAGAAGTGTAGCCAAAAGCTTTGCAGAGTCAAGAGGAGGAAATCTGCACCGATGCCCAAATTTTATTTAGCTTGGATCTGGGGCAGGACGAACAGCATCATAACCCTCGTCATCAAACGTTAACACCTGGGGGAGGTGATCCTGATGAGACTCAGATATCTGAGGCTCACTTGGACTGTACTGTCCTGTCAGGGCAAGAAGAGGAGGAGGGTGGCTCCAAGGGTGAGGAATATGATGACACAAAGGATGATGATGATGTGTTAGATCCTAGTTGGCGTGAACATAGTGGCACATAGCTGAGTAGGTCAACTAAGGAGGAAGACGAGGAGGTTACTTTGTGCCATACACATAGTCACATTTTGGTGGCTCCAGCATCTGCACAGGCAATGGTGACCGCGATGTTGATGGATGTTGTCTTCGAGGAAACGGAAGTAACAGATCTTTTCCTGTGTGATTTGTGAGACTTGGTGACTTGGGGAAGTGCTTCGCTGCCATTTCACTGAATCCCACTAGCTGGATGGTTGCCATTTTACTGAATCCCGCTAGCTGGATGGTTGCCGTTTCACTGTTCTGTCCTCACTAAATGAGAAAGGCTCATATAGCTATACTGGCAGCTAAACCGCTATACTGGAGTCCAGAATAAGGAGACTGTGGTTGATTCTGTGCTTTTATTGAACGTGATAGTATATGGTGCAGTGAAACTGTAAACAATCATATACATACAATCAGTGCATAGTACAGCAGAAATACATACTGTCATGAATCCCAATGGCTAGGGATAGCACAGGACAAGCAAAGTACAAATATATTACGGACGAGCTCTAGGGTGATGGAACCTGGGCTGACCGCTGCCCTACGCCTGACAAACGCAACTAGAGATAGCCAGGGAGCGTGCCTACGTTGGTTCTAGATGCCACGCACCAGCCTAAGAGCTAACTAGCACTGCAGAGAAAATAAAGACCTCACTTGCCTCCAGCGGAATGAACCCCAAAAGATATAGTTGCCCCCCACATGTATTGACGGTGAAATGAGAGGAAGGCACACACATAGAGATGATATATATAGTTTTAGCAAATTGAGGCCCGCTGTAAACTAGAAAGCAGAACGATACAAAAGGGGACTGAGCGGTCAGCAAAAAACCCTAATCAAAAAAACCATCCTGAGATTACAAGAACCCATGTGCCAACTCATGGCACATGGGGAGAACCTCAGTCCACTAGAGCTACCAGCTAGCATAGAGACATAATAAGCAAGCTGGACAAAAAAACAAACAACTGAAAATCAGCACTTAGCTTATCCTGAAAGATCTGGGAGCAGGTAGGCAGGAACCAAACAGAGCACATCTGAATACATTGATAGCCGGCAAGGGAAATGACAGAAAGGCCAGGTAAAATAGGAAACACCCAGCCACTGATGGACAGGTGGAAACCAAAGGCCGCAACCCACCAAAGTCACCCAGTACCAGCAGTAACCACCAGAGGGAGCCCACAAACAGAATCCACAACAACATACTACCCATGTTGTACATTAGGCATGAACATTTACAAGGCTACTAACTGAACAAGGGGTACAACTGACTAAGCTAGGCTAATATTAGAGCAGAAATTGCCTATAGAAAGCATTAATACATACCAGCAATGCAATCGCAAGGGGGATGGAATGAAAGTGCCTTTCCTTGAAAGCAGAGTGAAGGAAATGGAGGAAAATGGAGAAAGATGGAGGCTGAGCTACCATAATGCATTGCAAAAGAGGGGAGGAGAATCAGACATAGAAAATAGAAAAGGCACAAAATAGGACTGTGAACGGGGGGGGGGGGGGGGGGGGCGTGGCCAGCAGCCTAGGGAGTAGGACGCGTTCTCCATGAGCTCCTCTGCTGGTTTTCCTAATCTAACCTAATCTCTGCTATAGACGACCCATCTACTAATCTGAGGGTAGCAGACTATCGGTACATCACCCAGGGAGTGCTCCCTGTTCGTTTGGAACGTGGACTACAGCGCTGATCCGCAGTAATTAACGGAGCTACACAGGCGGCCTGGGGACCTGCTGGAAGATAGCTCACCCCCGCTGGCTGGCTGTCGGTCCTGGGGACCGGATTGAGGAGGGCAGGAGCGGCGAACTCCCCCTATACCGCGGAACACAGGGGACCGGCCGAAGCGTGCACCAGTGCCTGAGGAGCGGGTCTCTCCTGTGCCCCGGCGGCCGTGTGAGGCGAGAGGAGTGAGGAGGCGCCATCTTGGATTCGCCGCGCGGTGAGGGAAGCCGCTGAAAGGAGGTGCCGTCGCAGAGAGACATCCCTGCTCCCGCTGCCTGGAAGTTAGTGGTGCCGGTGCCCTGAGCCTGAGGTGTGCGCCCTGGTGCCCGATCTCTGCGGTTATACCCGCCGCTGTTCCCTGTGGCCTCCCCCATCACTCACTTCGGTGCTCCTGCATCGGTGGCTCCGGAGTCCTGGTCGGCCCTCGGTCACCTGAGGAGAAGGTTGGTGATCTACCTGCTGGGGTGCGTGCTGCCTTCTTGGTCCCGGCTTTGGGCTTTGGTGAGAGTGGTCTACAGAGACGCAGGGGTTTCTTCTTCTCCCTTCCAGCCCTCTTTTTCCGCCATACGCCGCCATCTTGGGCACTCGCCCTGACTGCCTGTGACCCCTTGGTGGAGGAGACAGTTCACCTGGTCGGGGTGCTTATTGCCTGCTGCCCAGGTCAGGTTTGCTTCCCCTCTGTGGCTTGCCCCTAGGTCTCATTCCCTGCTGTCCCATACCCTCAGGTCTAGTTTAACCCTCACATAATATCAATCTAGCTGGGAGCAGTACTGAGGGGACATTGCGCCCTAGATCTGGCTATATTGACACCCAAGCCACACTCCTGCAACATAATTAAGAGACTCGGCCGGCTCCTTTAGTTCCACAGGCATCACCTTTTATGTTATATCTTGGATTTTTAGTGATTGTTGAAACGCCGAATCTAACATAAGGACACTGAAATAACCATTAAAGGTCTCTGCTACCATCTTGTGGCGAAATCTGGAATAACATCAGACTCTTATTACTTCCATTACCCTTGGATCCTGGGATCCAGCTTACGGAGCTTGGCCTACGGCCCCCTTGAAAATTGGGAACTCGGCCCGGGGTGGGCTTGCTGATGGGGTGCTAGGCTCTATGGGGTGACCGCCCCACCCCCCATACCCCACCACTACCTTGGACACACTGTGCTTACCATAGACATCTATGGGAAAAACCAGAAAGATTTCTGAACAGAAAACAAAATCGGTCGGGGAAATTACTTCTGAAGACATGAAACGCTATCTAAATTCAACTCCCCAGACTAGAAATACAAGGTCTGCAATGACTTCCACTACTAACCGTGATAACTCCCCGTCCGGGGACTCAGTGGGCGCACGTAGTTCGTCTGTTGGCGGCTTTGAGGAGGACACCGTGGATTCAGAGGAAATGAACATCGCAGAATTGAGCAAGTACATCAAAGCTCTACGTACCAAAAAAGACCTTGAAGGATTCGCTTGCAGGCTCGAAAATACATATAAGCAAGAAATCCACAACTTGCAGAAAGAATTCACCACACGAATAGAGGACGTAGAAAAAACACACGAGAACATCTTTCGAGAATTGCAGGCCCATAGGGATCTCTTAATGGACCATACTCTCAAACTAGAAGATATCTCAACTGGAATGGAGGACCTCGAAAACCGCAATAGACGGAATAACATTCGCATACGAGGCCTCCCAGAATCGGTCGGTTTTTCTGATCTGGACCGCACAGTACAAAATATCTTCTTAGACCTGCTGGACGACAAAGATGGTGGCTCTGTCGAGTTTGATAGGATTCATCGCGCTTTGGGTCCCAAACCTACTTCCGATTCCCGACCACGCGATGTTATTTGCAGAATCCATTACTACAGAATCAAAGAAGCCATAATGGCGGCTGCCAGGAAGAAAGAAGCCATCAGATTCGAGGATCATCCAATCTTAATCCTTTCTGATTTATCTAGACGTACTTTATTACTGCGCAGAGCTCTAAAACCATTACTGGCCAAACTAAAGAGAAGAGACATCCCATATAGATGGGGGTTCCCGTTCCAATTAACGGCCTCTAAGGGAGGCAAGTCGGCTTCTTTTCGAAGGCTTTGTGACCTAACCACTTTCCTGGGCACCTTCGAACTTCCTATGGTAAATCTTCCTGAGTGGCCCGTGAGCCCAACACTTCCTGAAGCTCCGCCAAAATGGCTCAAGGTTCAACAAACCAAGAAACGAGACAACAAGCGGGCTCCATCTGATCCGCCTTGAGAACTTAGCATCCTGGTTTGGTAGTAAAGAGAGGCAAGCTCGGCCTACTGATGGAGGGGGTTTCGTTTGAAGGCTTTTATAGTCTGGTTTTTCTCTTTTTTGTATTTTTAGTATTTTTATTATGTCAGTTATGATAGTCTGGCATTTACTGCCTGGTTTTATTATGTTGGCACTTTATTCTCATGTTCTCAGTGTTTTAGATACATGTGTTTCAGACTGCAAGAAGTCATAGGCCCGTTGCAGGAGCTCTCCTTCCAGACCCTTCCCTTCCTCCTTTCATAGACATTCCTTTCCCTTCCCTTCTTCCACCTTTCCTCCCTCCCCTTACCACCCTTTCTCCCTACTTCTCTCACCCTCTTCTTATCCCTCACCTCTTTCTCCTTCCTTTTTGGGAGATTTGCCTGCACAAATAGGCCTGTGCTTACATTTTCCACGATTTATATTTAGGCTTGACTTCACACTTGGGTTCATGAACTGACAATCAATTGCCTTGTTACTTTATATGACATATTTAACTTGATGTTTTGACATGTGTCCTACAGATATTTCTTATATTTTCTTGGGTGGGGGGGTGGGGGGTCATGGTTCCTTCTTGGGCTTCCTTCCCCTTGGTTGGGTTCTCAGGTAGTATACTACCAAAACTTGTCTTACTATAGTTAGGGCTACAAAGCTCTGGCTTCAGAGCAATTATAGAAATGTTTTCTTTTTTCTATGTTTCTCTTCTCCTTTTTTTCCCTACTCCCGTTCCTTTTCTTCCCCTTTCTAAATACTTCCTCTCCATGCGGGTACCCCTTCCGGGCAGATCAATAAAAATATGCTGCACAGAGGCGCATCCAGATTATGGGTAAATTAAAGTTTTGCTCCTTTAATGTAAAGGGGCTAAATATTCCTGAAAAAAGGAGACAGGTCCTATACACAAGCCATAAACAGCAGGTTTTGGTCCTGATGCTCCAGGAGACGCATTTTAAAACTGGGGCTATCCCCCCCTGCGTTTCAAAATATTACCCCAAATGGTACCATAGTTCCAATCCGCATGCCAAATCTAAGGGGGTCTCGATAGCTTTTCATAAAAACTTGTGCCTGAAGTGCTGAGTTCCTATATAGACCCAGATGGTAGATACGTGTTTTTAAAAATTTCCTGTGATACACGTCAATTGGTCTTAGCTAATGTCTATTTTCCGAATCAAGGTCAGCAGAGCTTCAGTGCGGAGTGGGGGAGGCAACTAGGGGAATTTGCTGGCTCCTCTCCTGTGATACTGGGGGGCGATTTCAACATTCCCATGAATCCGGTGGTAGACGTCTCTTCGGGTAAGACTTCATACTCGCTTTCTTCAATTGCTCGGATTAGGAAACAAATGCGCGACATGAGACTAGTTGACATATGGAGGATACTTCACCCGGTTACAAAAGACTACAGTTTTTTTCTCACAAGTACATAACACCTACAGCAGAATTGACTACTTTTTTATATCACACAACCTGCTAGATCTCCCAGTGGAAGCAGAGGTGGGTTCGATTTTGTGGTCGGACCATGCCCCGATATTTTTTTCAATTCTGTTCCATTCTAATACAAAATCGGGCTTTTCGTGGCGCCTGAACGAGAACCTGCTCCAGGACGCACAATGCAAAACCGATGTAGAAAAGACAATATCCAATTTCGTAGCAGACCATGGGGAGGACACCACATCTTCTCCCATGAAGTGGGAGGCCCTGAAAAGCGTGATACGGGGAGTTCTCATTTCACATGGTGCACGTTTGTAGAGGGAGAGGGTCGCAGAAATAATTAAACTCTCAGACCAAATTCACAAATTAGAAACACAACACAAAAAAGATCTTAACGAGGTTACATTCGCACACTTGTCCACAACCAGGCAAAAGATGCTCGCCTTACTAGATTAAAAATCACGCTACCTCAGAGAAAGGCTCCGAAATCACTTTTACCAATATGGTAACAAAAGTGGCAAGATCTTGGCTAGATACATTAACCCATGGGGCCCAAATACATTTATCCCCTTCATTAAAAATGGGAAAGGGGAAAAGTTACATAGTACCAGAGACATCATCTCGAACTTCAGTGACTACTACAAAGATTTATACAACATAGATGGCCACTACAAAGATCTGTCCATATCCGCTCTCCATAACAAAATCAATACGTATTTACATCAAAACAATATACTCCTTCTACCGGAGGACAGGATTCAGGTCCTAGAGGGGGAATTCACACTGGAGGAGGTCTTGGAAACTATTAAAGGTCTGAAACAAGGGAAAAGTCCAGGCCCAGACGGGTACTCAGCTGGTTTTTATAAATCATTCTCCTCATTATTGAGCCCGATTTTTCTTGAAGTGTGTAATTCGGTCTCCTCGGGTGGTTCCTTTCCCCCTCAGGCTTTGGCCGCTCATATCACGGTCATACCAAAACCAGATAAAGACCCCTCGTTATGTAATAACTACCATCCGATATCTCTCATAAATTTAGACATTAAAATCTACGCGAAGATGATTGCAAATAGATTGAGCCCTCTCCTTTCACACGTGATAAACCAAGACCAGGTGGGTTTTGTCCCGGGTAGAGAGGCAAGAGACAATACCATTAGGACCATCTCTTTAATAGACAGGGCGGGACGGGAGGGGTGCGATTCCATGTGTATCCTGTCGATCGATGCCAAGAAGGCCTTCGACAGGGTGCACTGGGAGTTTTTGTTCCGGGCCATGGCGAGGATTGGTCTGGGAGAAAATATGATGCACAGAATAAAGGCCTTGTATACCTCCCCCAGCGCCCAGGTGAGGGTGAATGGCACCCTTTCGGACGCGTTCGAGATACGAAATGGTACGAGGCAGGGGTGCCCGCTTTCCCCTCTCCAGTATATCCTGTCAATGGAATACCTGGCCACCGCCATACGCAATAACCCCTCCATAAGAGGAGTAAAATTAAGATCGGAGGAACACAAGTTGGCACTTTTTGCCGATGATATCCTCTTATACGTTACCTCCCCCATAACTAGCTTACCCAATATTTTACTAGAATTATCGAAATTCGGTCACCTAAGCAACTTTAAAATTAATTCCCATAAATCCTTGGCATTAAATATATCCCTACCACCATCTGAGGAGAGTAGGCTTCGAGCCTCTTTCCCGTTTGGTTGGCGCTTTGATTCACTTCCATATCTGGGGATTAGAATAACAGCCAAAACATCTGGTTTGTACGATGCAAACTTTAAAAAGGCGTTGCAAAAAGCGGATCTGGACTTAGAGAAGTGGCATAAATTACAACTGTCCTGGTTTGGTAGAGTTAATGTAATTAAAATGGACTTGTTGCCTCGCCTTTTATATTATTTCCAGACAATCCCATTATATCTTCCCGCGTCCTTTTTCTCACGACTCAAGAAAGCGGTCATCCGATTGGTCTGGTCTCATGCTAGATCAAGAATATCTCACTTTGTATTAAGCAGGTCCAAGAGGAGGGGGGGAATTGGCCTACCAGACTTCCTAGTATATAGTCGTGCCTCAATAGGTACTTGCATATTAGACCTATATCATAGCAATAACAACAAGAAATGGGTGGGCTTGGAGGGTGATCTCGTTGGCGGGGATCCTCAGACGATTTTGTGGAACACGGGGGGGGGGTGAAGTCGAACCTCCCATTCATGACTAGAAACATGCTTTTACTTGTTCGTCAGGGTGGCAGAAATACTATAACTTCTACAGCCCCGGGTCCACTAACTCCAATCTATGACAATCCTCACTTTCCCGCAGGTCTCCGTAGGGAAAATTTCCTGAGTCAAAACAGAGCTTCAAAACCCATTATATTTGACTTCATAAATCAGACAGGTATTAAGTCCCTATACGAAGTATACCAGGGGGGGGAACCTCCTGAGGGCTCTTGGTTCTTTTACGAACAACTAAAGAGCTTCATAGGCACATCATTTAAATTCAACAAGTCCATGGGGGTGTTGACCCCTTTCGAGAAAATTTGTCTCGCGGAAGAGCCCCCGTCTCGTAAGGTGTCCCTCTTATATAATCTTTTCCAGGAGAGTCAAACTCCAACACATGACTTCCCAACATTTTTCTCAAGATGGGAGAGTGACATGGGGATCTCATTATCCCAAGAGGAAAGGGATAAGATATTGCTGTTCACCTTTAGGACATCGCTGTCGGCCGTATCACAGGAGAGGAGTTACAAGGTTCTGTCGAGGTGGTATAGATGCCCCTGCCAGGTTCACACCATGTTCCCGGTGATACTGGATACTTGTTGGAGATGCTCATCAGAAAAAGGGACTTATGTCCGTATCTGGTGGGAATGTCCACCCATAAAGAAATTCTGGATGCTGGTTTTCGATCTTCATAACAAATTATCCTTTCGCAAAATACAACCCACACTGGAACTAGCCCTCTTGTCTCTATGTGACATGTCGATATCTGGTTTTAAGAGGAGTCTTCTCAGACATTTTCTTACGGCTGCCAGGAATTTAATTCCTAGATACTGGAAGCAAGATCGTTACCCCTCAGGCTCTGACTTTGTTGTGGAACTTAACAACATTTTCAGAATGGAACAATTGATAAGTGAATCCATGGGGGACTCGATTAAATTTTTTAACACCTGGGCTTCATGGATTGTATTCAGGGAGACCCCGGAATTGGATGCATGGTTGTCCAGGTCCTAATTCATATCTGGAGCCGATTTGGGGGCGCTTGTGTAACGGTAGCGACCCACATCCTCTGACTTGCTGTCGTGGCCTAGACCCAATATTGGTGACTCAATGTTCTTCTCTCCTCTACGTGGGGCTTGTGGTCGGTCCGGGAGGGGTGTCGCACTCCTCACACCTAGTGTACCCTCTTACCTTCACCTGCTTTCCTTTCCCCTCCTTCTTCCCCCCCCCCTTTTTTTTTTTTCTTTTCTTCTTTCTTTATTTCTTCCCTCTTTTCGCTTCTTTAATTCTTTCTACTTTTGCTTACTTTTTATATCTAGTGACATTATACATTAATACAAAGGATTAATATAGCTAGTAATGCTTGATTGCCTTTGATGCTGCTTATTAGTTTCAACTGTGAAGAATATCATTACTAACTTGAAAGTGTTATCGTTGGCAGTGGCCAACTACATTTAATATCTGCTGAGACTCTCTCTTTCTATACGATCTACGGGTTGTAACCCGTTGAGTTTAACAATTGTTTCAGCATTGTACTATTGTTTGTATTGTTTACTTGCTTCAATAAACCTGATTTGAACAAAGTAGGACTGTGAACATTATTCTGAAAGCTAGAGGGAGCCAAAAGACTAAAGACAAATAAAGATTATGAATATGTGAGTTTCTGTATACTCATACTAGTGAAAAAACTGCAAATTATGCAAACAACTGCTCAGAGGTAACAAATTAGATGGCGGTGACAGAACAGTGTCGACTACAGAAAGCTGAACAATGTTATGCACAAAGACGCAAATCCTTTTCCACGGATTGAAGAATCCATCAAGGCTCTTGGCTCAGCTGCATATTTCTCCACTCTTGACTTGACCAGCGGCTATTGGCAGGTACCCATGGCTCCTGAAGATAGAGAAAAAACAGTCTTCAATACCCCGATGGGACTCTACGAGTTCAACGGTATGCCGTTTGGGTTAAGCACTGCCCCTGCTACATTTTAGCAACTCATAGAGAGATGTCTTTGTCACCTCAACTTCCAAAGTGTTCTCTTATATCTCCATGATGTGATCGTGTATTCCCGTACTTATGAAGAACACTTATGCCATCTTGCAGAAGTATTCCAAGTACTCATTAAACATGGAGTGAAACTAAAACCATCAAAGTGCCATCTGCTCAAGCTGAAGGTCAAATACCTGGGTCATGTTGTTGTCAGGACTCTGAACGTTTTTTATTACCTTTTGTGCATTACTGCCCTTTTCCAAAATAGCGTCTTTGGTCTCATGTGCACTGTGTCTTCCTGCTATAAAACTCCACCCCAGCCTTCAGTCTGTGCTAGAGTATTCTGCCTTGCATCCAGCTCCTGTCCCTGGTGACTCCCTGGCTATATACATGCTCCTTTGAACCTGTGTGGTGATCCTGCTACTCTGCTCTGAGTTCCTGCTGCATACACCAGTTTCCAGTAATCCTCCCTCATCTGCTGCTTGTTTACTTCCATTTGCATTTGCTGGACATGTAAGCTGTTGCTGCTCTGCAAAAACCTGAGACTATTACCCAGGCCTCCCTGGTTGAGCCAAGATATTATTTGAACTGCCTTATAAGCATATCTATCTGTGTTTGGACTAAAAAAAGGATTTATTCGTGTCAAGTATCCTCAAGAATAATTGTGCTTCATAGACTTTCTGCGTGATTGCATTTTCCTCTGAAGTTTCCTATAGACTGCTAAGCTGCATTTAATATTTACACCAAGTGTTGTGGACTTGAGTTTCTCTCTCTGCACCTGTTTGAATCACCGTGTGATAATATAGACTTTACCACTTATAAAACTATGTCCTGTAGTTGTCTTGTTCCACGCAAAGAGTCTCCTGAGTTATCCCCTATAATTATTAAAGGATACTCTAGCCACAAAAGAGGAGACTGCTGGAACAATGACTGCAGAGAGCAGATTAGAGCAGGTGTTTTCCATAATTAGATCACTGCAGAAAGATGTGGAAGGTCTGCAAAATAAGTTTGGAAGCTTTGAACACAATCAACAAGTATTTGGACAGACTTTGCAGGACTTAAGCACCCGCATGGCAGCCCAGGAAAACAAACTTGCTGGCATAGAGTCCCAGTATGGATGGGCTTTTCAGGACATAAGCATGCAAATAGCTGCACAAGCGACTTTACCCTCTGGGCAACCGCCACCAGCTAGCCCACCTAAGTTGCCCCCATTCAGATTTAATGGTGATCGCGACAAATTTCGTGGCTTTGTGAATCAATGTATGCTATATTTTGATGTGCATGCTGACCGTTTTCCTAATGATAGATCCAAAGTATTGTGTGTAATAATGCTGCTGACCGCACGAGTGCTCGCCTGGGCGAATCCGATGATTGAGTCTCGTGACCCACGGTTAAATAACTTGGATGATTTCTTGGCCGCTATGGCATTAATGTTTGATGACCCTAATCGCCGTGCAACCGCTGAATCTGATTTATTGTCTTTACGCCAGGCTAAACGTTCTGTTATTGAGTATGCTACTGAACTCAGGAGATTAGCGGTAGATACCAATTGGGACAGTTATGCACAATTGCCTATTTTTAAAAGGGGTCTGTCTAGTATTGTAAAAGATGAACTAGTGTTGAGGGAGGATCTAAATTGATCCTTCACGGTTGACTCAGTGATTTCCAAATTAATCTACAGGGCGTTGCCGGCAACTGAAAATGACCAGACGGAGACGTGTGCCTCTGTATGGGGGATCGAGCAGATCTCTGGCCCCTGTTTTATTGTGTATCGCTTTTCATAATCATAGAAATTATACTTTAATCAGCATAAGAACATGCTCACAGTTCTTAACCTATAAGAATGCAGGAAAAACTTAACCCATGAGTATACAGAAAAACCGGAAACTACATATATGGTCATATCTTCTTGGCATAGTATGTGTCTTTCTAACAGGTGCCTCAGTCTTGTATAGCAATACACCCCCGAATCTATTATCTGGCTCGAGTCAGAAGACTCAAGGTCTTTTTACCAATTATGAACCATAGCCTATTTGAATAACAGGCTTGTGAACAACAAGATAAAGTTACTTCATGGCAGCTGTAACCTTTTACCTAATTAAATAACAGAATTTATCTTTAAGCAACAAGAAAATTGAGTCAAAAACACAAAATGGAGAACCTTTCTTAATTTGTCTCTTCACATTCCCCCCTAGATACATTTTGTTAATGTCCAGCATCAGAGGTACTATCCCAAGCTCTAAGCTCGAGAGGTACTGGTCTTCTCATGACTGGTGCCATGTTACCAGCCATGGCTGTTGCGGCGTACCCATCCCCCTGTATGCTAGAATTTACGAATAACAATTGTTGATAACAGTAGTGGGGATCTTTTGAAGATAGCCATGCGCTTGGCTCCAACATCTTCATCAGGTAACTTTGTGAAATCGGTGTAGAGAAGAGCAGGTGTGGCAACACTTTTGGTATCATCATTAGTTGTCTTAGTGCAGAGTTTCCTAATACATACAGAAATACACCAAAGAACAAGTTTTAGTATTACATACATGACAAGGATAAAGGCAACAATATATAACAAACTTTGAAAGATTCCAGCTATCCAGCCCCCAGGTCCCTCAAACCAATTGGATGGACTAAGAAAGGAGAAGGTGTCTGCCCATCAACTGTCCTTATTACGATCATTGTCTTTATTATATTAATCTGAGTCTTTGAATATCCTCTAACTTTATCTTCATTGTGCTATTGGGATCTATATAATGACAGCATGCGGGTCCAATAACCTGACACATACCACCCTGTGCTGCTGTTAAGTAATACAGTACTACAGTATGTTGAATAGTGACTACGATAAGTTGGTTTTGGACAACAACAGTAGTATTAAGTATATCCAATATATCCCAAATTTGATCATCTAGATAATCTGTTGCCCTAACCAATTTATCCCACATTTGTGTAATCATAGGGTAAATGAAAATAGAACTGACAATTTTATTGGCTATACCAATCTGTACTACTAATCTTTCATGATATTGTACAAACTTATTATTCAATTATATTGGGGAATTTAGGCTGTCCCATGCGGTTACCAATATTATTATATAGAAATACGAAGAACCAAAACATTATGTCCCCTTATTTGCTACTAGTCTGTTTGACCAGCTTGCATCGCGATACGTGGATCCACGTCGGCCTTCCTTCCAGCTTTACTGACATAGGAGTGATACTGAGGACTTGGTAGGGACCGTCATACAAGGGTTCTAGTCCGTGTTTTCTGACATGGCTTTTCACGACCACAAAACCACCAGGCTTCAAAGTTGTGACAAGTGTCGGTTTCTGCTGAATCTGGAAGGGAAGAAAAAAACTAAAACAGATATTAGCAAGACTTTTACTAAGCTGAATAACATATTGAACAGTACGGTCAGTTTCTTCTGACAACTACTGAGGCTGGAAATTTGCAACTGGGGGCCTAGCACCAAACAATATCTCATATCGGGACAGGCCATGTTTTGCCTTAGGGGTAGTACGAATGTGGTACAGTACAATGGGTAGGAGCTCTGGCCATGGAGCCGTAGTCTCCTGCATCATTTTGGTCAATTGTCCCTTCAGTGTGCCGTTCAGCCTCTCAACTTTCCCACTGGATTGTGGATGGTACGGAGTATGGAGGGCTACAGTAGATCCAAGCATTGTCAGAACCTCCTGATACACATGAGAAGAAAAGGCCAGGCCTTGGTCACTTTCAACAACTTCTGGAACACCATATCTGCATATGACTTCCATCACCAGTTTCTTCGCTGTAGTCTTTGCAGTCATATTGGTAACGGGGAATGCTTCAGGCCAACTGGAGAACATGTCGACAACCACCAGACAATATTCATACCTTCCAGACTTAGGCAACGTGATATGGTCCACTTGGAGCCTTTGGAAAGGATAGTCGGGCTTAGCAAGGTGCTTTGAGGGTACACATTGAAGTTGACCGGGATTGCAGGTCTGACAGATATTACATGCACGGTTGAGTGCTGTCAGGACTGTAGAAATACCTGGAGCCCAGTAGAATTTTTGTACATTTTTTTTCCTAGATGTATGTGGGCCCATGTGCCCACATGGCAATAGCAGGGTACATCCGCTTAGGAAGACACACAAGTTGGTCCTTTTTCCAGAGACCATTGTCCATACATGCTCCATCAGCCTTCCACCGCTTCACTTCATCCTTTGGAGACATTCTCTGGATCGTCATTAAGCGGTCTCGCGGGGTCCGACAGAAATCCTCAGTCTGTCGTGGATCATCAGGTTCCTGTAGAGTCAGTGTTCCCTTGTAACTGTTTACGCTGAGAGCGTGTGGTCACCATAGCTGGTATAGTCAGTTCAACGGGTAGGAGAGCAGCAGCTTTTGCTTGCAAATCCACAAAGGCGTCACCAACAGTGTGTGGACTTTTCCTAGGACCGTGCGCCTTAATTTTGATAATGGCCACCTGGGTAGGTAATTTGATTGAGTCCATGAGGGTTTTAACAGCTTCAGCATTCTTCACTGGAGTCCCGGCGGTAGTAATAAACCCTCGATTGGCCCATAGGGTTCCGAAATCATGAGCAATACCAAATGCATACTGTGAGTCCGTGTATGTATTAGCCCACCTGTCTTTGACCAGAACACATGCAGTAGACAGAGTCTGAAGTTCTACTTCTTGTGTTGACAGTGAGGGAGGGAGTGCAGCTCCGTGCACTACAGTGTCTTCCGTAGTAACAGCGTATCCGGTGTGGAATCTGCCAAAATCATCAGCATATCTTGAACCGTCTTTCAGGGCATTGTAGAGAGGTTGCATTATGCGGGATGCATCCGGTATCCTCTGATGACAATAAGTACATAGTCCAAGAAAACGCTGGCGTTCAGTCTCATCTTTTGGTAAAGGAAGGGAGCTGACGGCTATTTTTCTTTCTTTTGTGAGGTGTCTGACACCCTGAAGGAGACAGTGACCCAAAAATATCACTTGACCAAGGCAGAAACGAAATTTCGAGGCCAAAACCCGACAGTTCAGATCTGCCAGATACTTGAGGAGGCTAACAGTGGCAACAATGGCTTCCTGCTCTGTTCGTGCACACAACAAAAGATCATCCACATACTGAAGCAGCGTGACATAGGTTTGTTCTAACTGCCAGGGTAAAAGACACTAGCCCATATTTTTTGCAAACTGATTGGGACTTTTTTTTTTTGGGCCCCCTGTGGCATAACTGTCCACATCAATTGTCATCCCTGATAAGTGAATGCAAACAGAACTGGCAATCTGGGTGTAATGGAATGCTGAAGAAGACATTGGCAAGGTCGATGACTGTGAACCAAGCAGCATCCTGAGATATCTGGGACAAAAGAGTATGTGGCTTAGGCACCACCGGTGTTTCCAGAACAGTAACTGCATTAACTGCCCGTAGATCTTGTACCAGCCGGTACACAGGGGTTTGGCCGGGTGGGGTTTTGTTCTTAACGGGAAACAAGGGCGTGTTACATGGGGAAACACAGGGTACCAGGGCACCATTATCGAGCAACGTTTGTATTTGCCCCTTGAGGCCCCGCTCCTGATCATGTTTCAAACGGTATTGATGGACTTTGGGAAAAGGGGCACAAGGTTTGAGAAACACTTTTACTGGTTCTACAGGCATTAATGGGGGTGGATCTGGGCTTATCAGGGCCATCATAACCGTGGGAAGGGCATGTAGGATACAAATCTCATTGTGTTCATCTTCATAGGGGTTATATAGCATAAGGACCATCTGACCATCATCTTGGAATTGTATTCTGGAGCGGAACTGTGATAATAAATCTGCCCCCAGTAAATTTACCGGACATGCAGGAGAGATTACGAACTGAGCCATGACTTCAGGGAAAGGGTCCCACAGGGATGGGTTTTGTGAGAGTATATTTATTGGGTCTGCCATCTACACCGATTAAAACAAGCTCTTGGTCTGAGAATTGACATGATGGGGCTTGGGAGGGAGATTCCCAGACATAGGGTTAAAAGAGATATTGGATGTGCGTAAGGTGGGGAGGGCAGGAGCTGAAGTCTGTTACGTGGGCCACTGATAAGGAACGGAGCTGTGTCCTTGCAGCTGTGGGGGGGGCTGAGATTGGAACAGGAATCACTGCGGCCATTGATTTAACCTTTAATTTCCCTGCTGATGCAGAGCGGGGTAAGTTCTTTTGAAAACTCTTTACTATTTTCAATGCATCATCCGGAGTGGAAGTCTTAATATCGGGCCTGACTGACATTATTGCCTCTTTCAATTCAGATTTAAGGCCGGACATCAAAGCTGCCACAAAAAGGTGTGAATGGGCTTTATTTTACAATGAGAATCCCAGATCTTTAAATACTACCATAAGACTCCCATAGAACTTCTCGACAGTCCAGGATATATTGGTGCCTTGGGGTTAAGGGGCACAGAGCTTACAGTCAGGAGAAGAGGCTTGATTTCCTGGGGAGGGACCTTATCATCTAGCAGGGAGACCCCCTGTTCCAGATCATCATTTTTAATTGTTTGTCTTTCTGACACATTATTCTCAATCACTTTCTCAGTTCCTTCTTGCACCACAAAACATCCAGTTTTTTGTCATAGTAATAGACAACTTTCCTTTTTCAGCGTCCCAAAAACAATCAGAATTCACATCTTCTGTTGATCCTCAATTTGCTATATATCAACCACTCAACTTGAAGCAGGTGAATCTTTTACCAATCTTTCAATTACACTGATAATCAAACAATCACTTACAAGTTTCCTTCTAAAACTAGGTACCATATTTCAACTATTGTTTAAACACAAATCTCCCAGCGCGACAGAAAATATAGAGAAACTTAAAACGCAGCTACGTGCCCCCTCCATACCAGAAGCACAGCAAAGATAAGAAAATCACAGCATTCCTCAACACAGAGAAAGCAATAACGCAGCTGTTTGACTCCCCCTCCCATCGGGTATCTTAGAGATAAACACAGAAACGGAATACAGCAGTTCTCAGACTTAATTAATTTCTACAAAACCTTCATCACACAATTCACATACCAGAACACCTTAGAAAAACCCATAATTGAGAATATTTTCCCCGTCTTTGGGCTAACAATATCAGATTCATCACACAAATTCAAAGTCTTCTTTTCCTTCCACGGAAACTGATTCTCCTTTAGAGCTAAATATCCTTACTTTGTCGTGCACAATACCGACGGCCTTACGGTTTTGGAAAACCACACCAAACGGTCAGTCTGGAAAGTATAACTGCCAACTTACCGTGGTTGTTGTGGGGGATGATCAGTAACACAACTATCCAACTAGTCAAGGTAGGGGAGTATACCAAGAAACAACTCTCAAAAGAACAAACCTACCCCTAAAAACATTAATCTTTATTAATATTCAATTTTGATACAAAAACAAATCCCTATAAAAACATCCCAGTTAGGGAACCACAGGTTTCTAGGGTTAGGGACTCCACTGATCTATCTCCAATATCAGTATCAGGAAAATAACTCAATAGAAAAAATCAGCAAAAATGTGAAAAAAATCCAAAAAAAATCAAAAGACATGAAAAAAACAAAAAATCAAAATACAGTATGCCTATATTGGCCCTCATGTGCCCTAAGGTCTAATGCCCTTCCTTACAGCGGAGGTTGGCACCCTAAATAGTCGACATGGCGCCCCCGCTCACCGACGGCTGTCCCTTCTTTCCCTAAATGGCCCCTAATGATCTACAAAACCACAGACAAATACAACATAAAATATGGATCAATACAGATCCATAAACACACACTAATAGTGATGCACCTGATATCCTGCACCCTCTAAGATAAATCTATAGTGAGCTTAACAATAAACCACAAAATTTGCTATATACCAGATGTGTGGTTTATATAGACATAGAGCTGTACCTAGATTGTTACAGATGGCTTATGTTCAGTCAAAACCTAGTAATGTGGTGGATATGTAATGTAATCCATATAGACAAAATGCCCGTGATTTGTATGAATACTCAATATGCCTCTATCCTATCAGCACCCCTATACCATAAAGATTTATTCAAGGTGCAGGCTTAAATTATTCAAAAGCTCATACATTATTTAGAAAAAATGTTATAGATGAAAAAATGTCCATCATATATCACATAGGGAATAATCACCCACTATACCAAATATATATTAGTTATTTTGGGCACTTCACCTCCACATACCCCCTCTTTATGTCTCTCATGGGTCATCCATATGTTATATGCATCACTCTCATTTGTCAGATAAAGTGCTCCATATGCCAATAGTTCTATCATCAGACAATGCCAATAATATTTATCAACTTAGCTCCTTCTTCATCAGATATTCCCTCATGGCCGCCACCGTAATCTGTCGGCTCCTGTACACGCTGTCCCGACGCGTTTCTCCCCCGTTTAGTTCATCCAGGGGTTCATCAGGGGACTTTAAATCACTGCACCGCAATAGGTTATCGAGCAACACGGAGGCATCAAGGTACTGAGTTCCGTAGTCTGTGCTGTCTTTAACTCTCTCCCCTCATTTATATAACAATTGGGATCAGTCCCAATTTTCCAGTGCCTGTGTCCGGTCCGAGGGTCCTTTGTCTTGTTGTCCTCCAGGGGGCAGAGGCGTTCCTGCTTGGGGTCCCACGTTTTCGGGCGCCAACTGTTGAGGGAGGATCTAAATTGATCCTTCACGGTTGACTCAGTGATTTCCAAATTAATCTACAGGGCGTTGCCGGCAACTGAAAATGACCAGACGGAGACGTGTGCCTCTGTATGGGGGATCGAGCAGATCTCTGGCCCCCGTTTTATTGTGTATCGCTTTTCATAATCATAGAAATTATACTTCAACCAATCAGCATAAGAACACGCTCACAGTTCTTAACCTATAAGAATGCAGGAAAAACTTAACCCATGAGTATACAGAAAAACCGGAAACTACATATATGGTCATATCTTCTTGGCATAGTATGTGTCTTTCTAACAGGTTCCTCAGTCTTGTATAGCAATACACCCCCGAATCTATTATCTGGCTCGAGTCAGAAGACTCAAGGTCTTTTTACCAATTATGAACCATAGCCTAGTTGAATAACAGGCTTGTGAACAACAAGATAAAGTTACTTCATGGCAGCTGTAACCTTTTACCTAATTAAATAACAGAATTTATCTTTAAGCAACAAGAAAATGGAGTCAAAAACACAAAATGGAGAACCTTTCTTAATTTGTCCCTTCACACTAGCTCGCTCTGAGTCACCACAAGAGCTAGAGACATTTATACAGCATTGTGTGCGCATAGACATTCGCCTTACTGAGCGTAGGCAGGAGAAGTTTGCTGCATATAACCGTATTTCTAACTTTTCCCTTCCTTCCAAAGAGCCTGCAGGTAAAACATCTCGGGAGGAGGAGGCGGTGCCCATGCAAATTGATTCCGTTTAGAGGCGCGAGATCAATGAGCGCCGGGAGCATCGCCTTCGTGAAAGTCTATGTTTCTACTGCGGCCAGTCTGACCACTTCTTGATCAATTGTCCTAAGTGTCCTAGGCGGTCTAACAAGGTGCTAGCAGCAGTAGGGGAGTATGAAAACTGTGATGATGAATCTGACATCTCTGAATGTAGCCTGCCTTTAAACGCTGTATTCCATTCACTTTCTATGACTTCAATCCCCAAGGAGCTTAAGGAAAAGAACTCTCACTGTTCTCTCCCTATTAAGATCCTGTGTTCAGGACAGTGGATTTCCAGTGCAGCTATGATTGACTCTGGTGCAGGTGGCAATTTCATGGATATCGCATTTGCCAAGGAACATGGTATTGAAATTCAGCAAAGAGCCTCTCCAATTACCATGGAAACAGTGGATGGGTCACCTTTAATCTCTGGGCCTGTGGATCAGGAGACCGTACCCCTTGAAATTTTGTTGGAGCCTAATCATCAGAAGCAACTTTCTTTCTTGCTAATTTCTTCTCATTTTCCTGTGATTTTAGGCATCCGTTGGTTGCGTTCTGAGGACCCAATTATCAACTGGGAGACCAAGGAGATTATCTTTCCAACAAGAAGCAACTCAGCGTTAACAGAAGCTGTCCCTGAGTCCACAGCTACGGAACCACATGTACAGGTATTTCCTTTACCTCCGGCATATAAAGAGTTCTCTGACATCTGTGACAAGAAGAATGCAGATCAGCTTCCTCCATACAGGCATTACGACTGTCCCATTGAGCTGCTTCCTGGGGCAGCTATTCCATTTGGTAACATATACCCTTTGGCGGCACCTGAGCTTCAAGCCTTAAAGGAGTTTATTGATGGAAATCTGGCCAAAGGCTTCATACGTCCTTCTTCCTCACCAGCAGGGGCACCTATCTTTTTTGTAAAGAAGAAGGATGGGACCCTGAGACCCTGTGTTGACTATCGGGAACTCAATAAGGTAACGTACGAAACTGTTGCCCTTTGCCTCTGATTCCCGAATTACTGGAAAGAGTCCGCCATGCTAAGGTGTTCTCTAAACTGGATCTTCGTGGGGCTTATAATTTGGTGCGTATTCTTTCAGGGGATGAGTGCAAGACAGCATTCAGATGCCGGTATGGACACTTTGAATCTCTTGTGATGCCCTTTGAGCTTTGTAACGCCCCTGCAACATTTCAACACCTTGCTAATGACATTTTCAGAGATTTGTTGGACCAGTTTGTAGTGATCTATTTGGACGATATACTAATCTTTTCTGACTCTCTACAGGAACATGAAGAACATGTCAAAACTGTGTTAAGATGTCTGAAAGAGAACCATCTGTATATTAAGCCGGAGAAATGCAAGTTCCATCATTCTGAGATACAGTTCTTAGGTTATATCATCTCTCCCCAGGGGCTGAACATGGAATCTGGTAAGATTCAGGCTATCCTTGACTGGCCGGTACCCAAGAACATTAAGGAGATCCAACGTTTTATTGGTTTTGCAAATTTCTACAGACACTTCATTCGAAATTTTTCTGATATTGTCCGTCCTATTACTTCCTTGACAAAGAAGGAAAAGCCCCTTAAGTGGTCATCACAGGCTCAAGAAGCTTTTGATCGGCTTAAGATCTGTTTCACATCAGCACCGCTGTTGAATTGATACACCCAGATCCAACAGTTTCTTTCATTGTGGAGGTGGACGCTTCTGATAATGCTTTGGGGGCTATTCTCTCCCAAAGAACTGGAGAGAAGGGTCTGCTACATCCTTGTGCTTTCTTTTCCCATAGACTAACCTCAGCAGAGAAGAATTACGATGTGGGAGACAAGGAATTGCTGGCTATTATTGCGGCTTTCAAAGAATGGAGGCATCATCTGCAAGGAGCTGCACAACAGATCATAGTCCTAACTGACCATCGCAATTTAGAGTTCCTTAGATCCGCTAGATGTCTTTCTCCTCTTCAGGCTCATTGGAACTTATTTTTAAATCTATTTAACTTTGTTATCTCGTACAGTCCAGGTTCTTGTAATGGGAAGGCTGATGCTTTATCCCGAATCCATGCTGCGGATTCCGTACCTGGAGCCCCATCCAAGACCATTCTATCTGATGCCAATTTCATCGGAGTTATCCACGATCAGGACTCGTGGAAGGAGTGCAGGGAGGCCTATGACGGTGGTGTATTTCTGGCCAACCCACCTGTGGATATTAATATTGTCTTTAACCCCTTCATGACCCAGCCTATTTTGGCCTTAATGACCTTGCCGTTTTTTGCAATTCTGACCAGTGTCCCTTTATGAGGTAATAACTCAGGAACGCTTCAACGGATCCTAGCGATTCTGAGATTGTTTTTTCGTGACATATTGAGCTTCATGTTAGTGGTAAATTTAGGTCGATAATTTCTGAGTTTATTTGTGAAAAAAACGGATATTTGGCGAAAATTTTGAAAATTTCGCAATTTTTAAATTTTGAATTTTTATTCTGTTAAACCAGAGAGTTATGTGACACAAAATAGTTAATAAATAACGTTTCCCACATGTCTACTTTACATCAGCACAATTTTGGAAACAAATTTTTTTTTTGCTAGGAAGTTATAAGGGTTAAAATTTGACCAGTGATTTCCCATTTTTACAACAAAATTTACAAAACCATTTTTTTTAGGGACCACCTCACATTTGAAGTCAGTTTGAGGGTTCTATATGGCTGAAAATACCCAAAAGTGACACCATTCTAAAAACTGCACCCCTCAAGGTGCTCAAAACCACATTCAAGAAGTTTATTAACCCTTCAGGTGTTTCACAGCAGCAGAAGCAACATGGAAGGAAAAAATGAACATTTAACTTTTTAGTCACAAAAATGATCTTTTAGCAACAATTTTTTTATTTTCCCAAGGGTAAAAGGAGAAACTGGACCACGAACGATGTTGTCCAATTTGTCCTGAGTACGCTGATACCTCATATGTGGGGGTAAACCACTGTTTGGGCATACGGCAGGGCTTGGAAGGAAAGGAGCGCCATTTGACTTTTTGAATGAAAAATTGGCTCCAATCTTTAGCGGACACCATGTCGCGTTTGGAGAGCCCCCGTGTGCCTAAACATTGGAGCTCCCCCACAAGTGACCCCATTTTGGAAACTAGACCCCCCAAGGAACTTATCTAGAAGCATAGTGAGCACTTTAAACCCCCAGGTGCTTCACAAATTGATCCGTAAAAATGAAACAGTACTTTTTTTTCACAAAAAAATTATTTTAGCCTCAATTTTTTCATTTTCACATGGGCAGCAGGATAAAATGGATCATAAAATTTGTTGGACAATTTCTCCTGAGTACACTGATACCTCACATGTGGGGGTAAACCACTGTTTGGGCACATGGTAAGGCTCGGAAGGGAAGGAGCGCCATTTGACTTTTTGAATGAAAAATTATCTCCATCGCTAGCAGAGACCATGTCACGTTTGGAGAGCCCCTGTGTGCCTAAACATTGGAGCGCTCCCACAAGTGACCCCATTTTGGAAACTAGACCCCCCAAGGAACTTATCTAGAAGCATAGTGAGCACTTTAAACTCTCAGGTGCTTCACAAATTGATCCGTAAAAATGAAAAAGTACTTTTTTTTCACACAAAATTTCTTTTAGCCTCAATTTTTTCATTTTCACATGGGCAACAGGATAAAATGGATCCTAAAATTTGTTGGGCAATTTCTGCTGAGTACGTTGATACCTCATATGTGGGGGTAAACCACTGTTTGGGTGCACGACAAGGCTCGGAAGGGGAGGCGTGCCATTTGACTTTTTGAATGGAAAATTAGCTCCAATCGTTAGCGGACACCATGTCGCGTTTGGAGAGCCCCTGTGTGCCTAAACATTGGAGCTCCCCTACAAGTGACCCCATTTTGGAAACTAGACCCCCCAAGGAACTTATCTAGATGCATAGTGAGCACTTATAACCCCCAGGTGCTTCACAGAAGTTTATAACGCAGAGCCGTGAAAATAAAAAATAATTTTTCTTTCCTCAAAAATGATTTTTAGCCCAGGATTTTTTAATTTTCCAAGGGTAATAGGAGAAATTGGACCCCAAATGTTGTTGTCCAGTTTGTCCTGAGTACGATGATACCCCATATGTGGGGGTAAACCACTGTTTGGGCACACGGCAGGGCTCGGAAGGGAAGGCACGCCATTTGGCTTTTTGAATGGAAAATTAGCTCCAATCATTAGCGGACACCATGTCACGTTTGGAGAGCCCCTGTGTGCCTAAACATTGGAGCTCCCGCACAAGTGACCCCATTTTGGAAACTAGACCTCCCAAGGAACTATTCTAGATGTGTGGTGAGCACTTTTAACCCCCAAGTGCTTCGCAGAAGTTTATAACGCAGAGCCGTGAAAATAATAAATGTGTTTCCTTTCCTCAAAAATATTTTTTTAGCCCAGAATTTTTTATTTTTGCAAGGGTAACAGGAGAAATTGGACCCCAAAAGTTGTTGTCCAGTTTCTCCTGAGTACGCTGATACCCCATATGTGGGGGTAAACCACTGTTTGGGCACATGCCGGGGCTCGGAAGGGAAGTAGTGACGTTTTGGAATGCAGACTTTGATGGAATGGTCTGCGGGCGTCACGTTGCATTTGCAGAGCCCCTGATGTGCCTAAACAGTAGAAACACCCCACAAGTGACCCCATTTTGGAAACTAGACCCCCCAAGGAACTTATCTAGATGTGTGATGAGCACGTTGAACCCCCAAGTGCTTCACAGAAGTTTACAACGCAGAGCCGTGAAAATAAAAAATCATTTTTCTTTCCTCAAAAAAGATGTTTTAGCAAGCAATTTTTTATTTTCACAAGGGTAACAGGAGAAATTGGGCCCCAATGTTTGTTGCCCAGTTTGTTGTGAGTACAGTGATACCCCATATGTGGGGGTAAACCACTGTTTGGGTGCACGTCAGGGCTCGGAAGGGAAGTAGTGACATTTGAAATGCACACTTTGATGGAATGGTCTGCGGGCGTCACGTTGCATTTGCAGAGCCCCTGATGTGCCTAAACAGTAGAAACACCCCACAAGTGACCCCATTTTGGAAACTAGACCCCCCAAGGAACTTATCTAGATGTGTGATGAGCATGTTCAACCCCCAAGTGCTTCACAGAAGTTTACAACGCAGAGCCGTGAAAATAAAAAATCATTCTTCTTTCCTCAAAAATTATGTCTTAGCAAGTAATTTTTTATTTTTGCAAGGGTAACAGGAGAAATTGGACCCTAACAGTTGTTGCCCAGTTTGTCCTGAGTACGCTGGTACCCCAAATGTGGGGGTAAACCACTGTTTGGGCACACGTCGGGGCTTGGAAGGGAGGGAGCACCATTTGACTTTTTGAATGCAAGATTGGCTGGAATCAATGGTGGCGCCATGTTGCGTTTGGAGACCCCTGATGTGCCTAAACAGTGGAAACCCCTCATTTCTAACTTCAAGACTAACCCCAACACACCCCTAATCCTAATCCCAACTGTAGCCATAACCCTAATCCCAACCCTAACCCCAACACACCCCTAACCACAACCCTAACCCCAACACACCCGTAACCCTAATTCCAACCCTAATCCTAACCCTAATCCCAACCCTAACCCTAATCCCAACCCTAACCACAACTGTAACCCCAACACACCCCTAACCCTATCCGTAACCCTAACCACAAGCCTAATCTTAACCCTATTTCCAACCCTAGCCCTAATTCCAACCCTAACCCTAAGGGTATGTGCCCACGTAGCGGATTCGTGTGAGATTTTTCCGCACGACTTTTGAAAAATCTGCAAGTAAAAGGCACTGCGTTTTACCTGCGGATTTACAGCAGATTTCCAGTGTTTTTTTGTGCGGATTTCACCTGCGGATTCCTATTGAGGAACAGGTGTAAAACGCTGCGGAATCCGCACAAAGAATTGACATGCTGTGGAAAATACAACGCAGCGTTTCTGCACGGAATTTTCCGCACCATGGGCACAGCGGATTTGGTTTTCCAAAGGTGTACACGGTACTGTAAACCTGATGGAAAACTGCTACGAATTTGCAGCGGCCAATCCGCTGCGGATCCGCGGCCAATCCGCTGCGGATCCGCGGCCAATCCGTTGCGGATCCGCGGCCAATCCGCTGCGGATCCGCATCCAATCCGCTGCGGATCCGCGGCCAATCCACTGCGGATCCGCGGCCAATCCGTTGCGGATCCGCGGCCAATCCGCTGCGGATCCGCATCCAATCCGCTGCGGATCCGCGGCCAATCCGCTGCGGATCCGCGGCCAATCCGCTGCGGATCCGCAGCCAAATCCGCACATGCCATAACCCTACTCCTAACCCTAACCCTACCCCTAACCCTACCCGTAACCCTAACCCTAGTTCTAACCCTAACCCTAGTTCTAACCCTAACCCTAGTGGAAAAAAAAAAATATATATATTTTCTTTATTTTATTATTATCCCTATCTATGGGGGTGATAAAGGGGGGGGTTTATTTATTATTTTTTTTATTTTGATCGCTGTGGTAGAACCTACCACAGCGATCAAAATGTACTTGAATGGAATCTGCCGGCGGGCGTACTGAGCATGCGCCCGCCATTTTGGAAGATGGCGGCGCCCAGCGAGGAGACGGCCGGACACCGGGAGGATCGGTAAGTATGAAGGGGTGGTGGGGGGGTGGATTGGAGCACAGGGGGGGTGATCGGACCACAGGGGGGAGCGGACAGCAGGACGGGGGAGCGGGCAGGAGCACGGGGCAGCGCAGCACAGGACGGAGGGGACCGGACCCCATAACGGAGGACTGGGGGGGCGATCGGTGGGGTGGGGGGGGCTCACATCAGTATTTCCAGCCATGGCCGATGATATTGCAGCATCGGCCATGGCTGGATTGTAATATTTCACCTGTTTTTTAGGTGAAATATTACAAATCGCTCTGATTGGCAGTTTCACTTTCAACAGCCAATCAGAGCGATCGTAGCCACGGGGGGGTGTAGCCACCCCCCCTGGGCTGAAGCACCACTCCCCCTGTCTCTGCAGATTGGGTGAGATTGGACTTAACCCTTTCACCCGATCTGCAGGAGCGCGATCATTCCATGACGCATACGCTGCGTCATAGGTCGCATTGGCACCGACTTTCATGACGCAGCGTATGCGTCAAAGGTCGTGAAGGGGTTAAGGGTGGCATGTGGTTCAGAGATCGATGTATCTACGTCCCTGAGGTTGTCTGTCTGCAGATCTTCAAGTTGGTACATGACTCCAAGTTGGCTGGTCACAGGGGGGTACAGAAGACACAAGAGTACCTGAGCTGATTCTTCTGGTGGCCAACTTGCCTGAAGGATACCAAGGACTATGTTCTCTCTTGTGAGGTATGTG
The DNA here is from genome assembly GCF_051348905.1 of Ranitomeya variabilis. Taxonomy (NCBI): domain Eukaryota; kingdom Metazoa; phylum Chordata; class Amphibia; order Anura; family Dendrobatidae; genus Ranitomeya; species Ranitomeya variabilis. The sequence continues at coordinate 53,713,284 of NC_135236.1, forward strand.
CTCGTTACAAGACCCCTCATGTGGCACCTACGGGTCTTCTACAACAATTACCTATTCCGTCCCGCCCTTGGGGGTCTATATCAATGGACTTTATTGTGGAGCTGCCTACATCGGGGGGCATGCATACAATCATGGTGGTAGTTGATCGCCTGACTAAAGCTGCTCATTTTGTTCCGTGCACCGGCCTCCCCTCAGCTAGAGATACAGTGAACTTGGTTATACAGAATGTCTTTCGGTTGCATGGGGTTCCGGATGAGATCATCTCTGACCGTGGAGTACAGTTCACTTCAAGATTCTGGAAGGGGTTTTGCTCTGCACTCAATATTAATGTCTGTCTCTCTTCCGCTTTCCATCCCCAGACACATGGTCAGACTGAGCGTACCAACCAGATGCTTGAACAATATCTAACATGCTATGTCAGCCATCTCAAGGATGATTGGTCGGAGTTGCTGCCGTTAGCCGAATTTTCATATAACAATTCTCAGAGCGCCTCCACTAAATTTACACCTTTCTTTGACAATCTGGGTTATCATCCGTGTATCTTACCTAGGTCTCCAATTAATTCTCCGGTTCTGGCAGTGGAGGAAATGCTGATTGCGATGAGGCAAAATCTGGAGGTTCTGAAGGAATCCCTGACCACAGCTCAAGAACGTTATAAGAGATTGGCTGACAGATTCAGTAAACCTGCACCCATGTTCAAGGTAGGAGATTCCGTGTGGTTAGCAACTAAGAATCTGAAGTTAAACGTTCCTTCACAAAAACTTGGACAGAAATTAATTGGCCCTTTCAAGATCAACGGTATTGTGAGCTCTGTGGCCTGCTGGCTGAAGCTGCCTAGGACTATGAAGGTACATCCAGTTTTTCATGTATCTTTACTAAAGCCTGTATCTCCTAATACCTTCCAAGGACATGTTGTGCCACCTCCGCAGCCTGTGGTGATTGATGGGCAAGAACAATTTGTGGTGGAGGAAATTGTTGATTCCAGGATTCGCAGGAATCGGCTCCAATATCTGATAAGATGGCAGGGATATTCCCCTGAGGAAGACTCTTGGGAACCTGTGGAAAACATCAATGCCCAACAGAAGATTTCTCGTTTTTATCAGAGATTCCCTGAGAAACCAGGTCCAGGATCATCCTGAGGCCGCTTCTAAGGAGGGAGTAATGTCAGGACTCTGAACGTTTTTTATTACCTTTTGTGCATTACTGCCCTTTTCCAAGATGGCATCTTTGGTCTCATGTGCATTGTGTCTTCCGGCTATAAAACTCCACCCCAGCCTTCAGTCTGTGCTAGAGTATTCTGCCTTGCATCCAGCTCCTGTCGCTGGTGACTCCCTGGCTATATACCTGCTCATTTGAACCTGTGTGGTGATCCTGCTACTCTGCTCTGAGATCCTGCTGCATACACCAGTTTCCACTAATCCTCCTGTTATGGCTGGACCTGGTGGTTAGGAGCACCTGGAATGACCTGCTAGTCAAAACTGCAAAATAGAGAGAGCTCTGGGAAGTGGGAGCTCTGCTGACCGCAGCCCTAATCTATTATCACGCACACTAGAATTAGCCGTGGATCGTACCTGACTCTGCCTAGACGACTCTTCACAGCCTGAGAGGTAACTACCCCTAAAGAGAAATATAGCCTCACCTTGCCTCAGAGAAATTCCCCAAAGGAAAGGAGCAGCCCCCCACATATATTGACTGTGAGTTAAGAGGAAGGCACAAACATAGGAATGAGACAGGTTTCAGCAAAGGAGGCCAGACTTACTAAATAGACAGAAGATAGATAAAGGGATCTTTGCGGTCAGCACAAAAAACTACAAAAAGCCACGCAGAGTGAGCAAGAAACCCCCCGCGCCGACTCACGGCGCGGTAGGTGCCACTCTGCAACCCAGAGCTTCCAGCTAGCGAGACAATATCATGATAGCCAGCTGGACAAAACTTAGCAGGTACTCAGAAATATATTCAGCACACAAATGAACAACAAATGAGCTTAACAGGGACTTAGCTTCTGCTGAAGTAGACAGGTCATCAGGAGATCCAAGTGAGATCTGAACCAGTACAGATACATTGACAACTGGCATCAGGTAACAATCTGAGCAGAGTTAAATAGAGGAACCAGCCCAGTCCTAAACGATGCAGCTGAGGAAGCCACCTCCAGACCAGCAGCTCCACTTTCAGCCACCAGAGGGAACCCACGGACAGAACTCACAGAAATACCATTCCTGACCACAGGAGGGAGTTCGAGAACAGAGTTCACAACAGTACCCCCCTTGAGGAGGGGTCACCGAACCCTCACCAGAACCCCCCGGCCGATTAGGACGAGCCAAATGAAAGGCACGAACCAAATCGGCAGCATGGACATCGGAGGCAAGAACCCAGGAATTATCTTCCTGACCATAGCCCTTCCATTTGACCAGATACTGAAGTTTCCGTCTCGAGATACGAAAATCTAAAATCTTCTCCACCAGATACTCCAATTCTCCCTCGACCAACACCGGAGCAGGAGGGTCAACAATATCTCTGCAACAACGACCTATGAAACACATTATGGATGGCAAAAGAAGCTGGAAGGTCCAAACGAAATGACACAGGATTGAGGATTTCATAAATCTTATAAGGCCCAATAAAACGAGGCTTAAACTTAGGAGAAGAAACCTTCATAGGAACATAACGAGATGACAACCAAACCAGATCCCCAACATGAAGTCGAGGACCAACACGGCGACGGCGGTTAGCGAAACGTTGAGCCTTCTCCTGTGACAATGTCAAATTGTCCACTACATGAGTCCAAATTTGCTGCAACCTGTCCACCACAGAATCCACACCAGGACAGTCCGAAGGCTCAACCTGCCCTGAAGAGAAACGAGGATGGAAACCAGAATTACAATAAAAAGGTGAAACCAAAGTAGCCGAACTGGCCCGATTATTAAGGGCGAACTCAGCCAATGGCAAGAAGGTCACCCAATCATCCTGATCAGCAGAAACAAAGCATCTCAGATAGGTCTCCAAAGTCTGATTGGTTCGTTCAGTTTGGCCATTTGTCTGAGGATGGAAAGCAGAAGAAAAAGACAAATCAATGCCCATCTTAGCACAAAAGGACCGCCAAAACCTCGAAACAAAATGGGAAGCTCTGTCCAACACAATGTTCTCCGGAATGCCATGCAAACGAACCACATGCTGGAAAAACAACGGAACCAAATCAGAGGATGAAGGCAACTTAGGCAAGGGTACCAAATGGACCATCTTAGAGAAGCGATCACAAACCACTCAGATGACCGACATCCTTTGAGAGACAGGGAGATCTAAAATAAAATCCATGGAAACATGCGTCCAGGGCCTCTTCGGGACCGGCAAGGGCAAAAGTAACCCACTGGCACGAGAACAGCAGGGCTTCGCCCGAGCACAAGTCCCACAGGACTGCACAAAAGCACGCACATCCCGGGACAAGGAAGGCCACCAAAAGGACCTAGCCACCAAATCTCTGGTACCAAAAATTCCAGGATGACCAGCCAACACCGAACAATGAACCTCCGAGATAACCCTACTAGTCCATCTATCAGGGACAAACAATCTCTCTGCAGGACAGCGGTCAGGTCTATCCGCCTGAAACTCCTTCAGAACCCGCCGCAAATCAGGGGAGATGGCAGACAAAATCACCCCCTCCTTGAGAATACCAGCCGGCTCAGAAACTCCCGGAGAATCAGGCACAAAACTCCTTGAAAGGGCATCAGCCTTCACATTCTTAGAACCCGGAAGGTATAAAACCACGAAATTGAAACGGGAGAAAAACAGTGACCATCGAGCCTGTCTAGGGTTCAACCGCTTGGCAGACTCGAGATAAGTCAGATTCTTGTGATCCGTCAAGACCACCACGCGATGCTTGGCGCCCTCAAGCCAATGTCGCCACTCCTCGAATGCCCACTTCATGGCCAACAACTCCCGATTGCCAACATCATAATTACGCTCAGCAGGCGAAAACTTTCTAGAAAAGAAAGCACATGGCTTCATCACAGAGCCATCAGAACTTCTCTGAGACAAAACAGCCCCTGCTCCAATCTCAGAAGCTTCAACCTCGACCTGAAAAGGGAGCGAAACATCTGGCTGAAACAACACAGGAGCCGAAGAAAAACGACGTTTCAGCTCCTGAAACGCCTCAACGGCCGCAGAGGACCAATTCACCACATCCGCACCTTTCTTGGTCAAATCAGTCAGTGGTTTGACAACACTAGAAAAATTAGCGATAAAGCGACGGTAAAAATTCGCAAAGCCCAGGAATTTCTGAAGGTTCTTTACAGATGTAGGCTGAGTCCAATCATAAATGGCCTGGACTTTAACTGGATCTATCTCGATAGTAGAAGGGGAAAAAATGAAGCCCAAAAAGGAAACCTTCTGAACTCCAAAGAGACACTTAGACCCCTTCACAAACAAGGAATTAGCACGAAGGACTTGGAACACCATTCTGACCTGCTTCACATGAGACTCCCAATCATCCGAAAAGACCAAAATATCATCCAAATATACTATCATGAATCTATCCAGATACTTTCGGAAGATGTCATGCATAAAGGACTGGAATACAGATGGCGCATTAGAAAGCCCGAATGGCATCACCAGATACTCAAAATGGCCCTCGGGCGTATTAAATGCGGTTTTCCATTCATCGCCCCGCTTAATATGCACAAGATTATACACTCCTCGAAGATCTATATTGTAAGCCAACTAGCCCCCTTAATCTGAGCAAACAAATCAGACAATAGAGGCAAAGGGTACTGAAATTTGACCGTGATTTTATTAAGAAGGCGGTAATCTATACAAGGTCTCAGAGAACCATCCTTCTTGGCCACAAAAAAGAACCCTGCTCCCAACGGTGACGACGACGGGCGAATATGCCCTTTCTCCAAGGACTCCTTTGTATAGCTCCGCATAGCGGCGTGTTCTGGCACAGATAAATTGAAAAGTCGGCCTTTAGGAAACTTACTACCAGGAATCAAATTAATAGCACAATCACAATCCCTATGAGGAGGCAGGGCACTGGGCTTGGGCTCATCAAATACATCCTGGTAATCCGACAAAAACTCAGGTACTTCAGAAGGAGTGGAAGAAGAAATTGACAACGCTGGAACATCACCATGGGCCCCTTGACAACCCCAACTGGACACAGACATAGATTTCCAGTCCAATACTGGATTATGGACCTGTAGCCATGGCAAACCCAACACGACCACATCATGCAAATTATGCAACACCAAAAAGCGAATATCTTCCCGATGTGCAGGAGCCATGCACATGGTCAACTGGGTCCAGTACTGAGGCTTATTCTTGGCCAAATGCGTAGCATCAATTCCCCTTAATGGAATAGGATGCTGCAAGGGCTCCAAGAAAAAACCACAGCGCCTGGCATACTCTAAGTCCATCAAATTCAGGGCTGCGCCTGAATCCACAAACGCCATAAGAGAATAGGATGACAAAGAGCAAATCAAAGTAACGGACAAAAGAAATTTAGGCTGTATAGTACCAATGGTGACGGACCTAGCGGACCGCTTAGTGCGCTTAGGACAATCAGAGATAGCATGAGTGGAGTCACCACAGTAAAAACACAGCCCATTCTGATGTCTGTGCTCTTGCCGTTCAGTTCTGGTCAAAGTCCTATCACATTGCATAGGCTCAGGCCTCTGCTCAGAGGACACCGCCATATGGTGCACAACTTTCCGCTCCCGCAAACGCTGATCGATCTGAATAGCCAAGGACATTGATTCATTCAGACCAGCAGGCGTGGGGAACCCCACCATAACATCCTTAAGGCCCTCAGAAAGACCCTTTCTGAAAATTGCTGCCAGAGCACACTCATTCCATTGAGTAAGCACAGACCACTTTCTAAACTTCTGACAATACATTTCAGCATCATCCTGACCCTGACATAGAGCCAGCAAGATTTTCTCTGCCTGATCCACAGAATTTGGTTCATCATAGAGCAATCCAAGCGCCAGAAAAAACGCATCTACATTAAGCAATGCAGGATCTCCTGGCGCAAGGGAGAATGCCCAGTCTTGAGGGTCACCACGCAACAAGGAAATAATGATTTTTACTTGCTGACTAGGGTCACCAGAGGAGCGAGGTTTCAGGGCAAGAAACAGTTTACAATTATTCTTGAAATTCAGAAACTTAAATCTATCCCCAGAAAACAAATCAGGAATTGGGATTCTAGGCTCTAACATAGGATTCTGAACTATATAATCCTGAATGCCTTGTACCCTTGCAGTGAGATTATCCACACAAGAGGACAGACCTTGAATGTCCATATCTACACCTGAGTCCTGAACCACCCAGAGGTTTAGGGGAAAAAAAAGACTAAACACACTGCAGAGAAAAAAAAATGGTCTCAGAACTTCTCTTATCCCTCTATTGAGATGCATTAACACTTTTTGGCCAGTTGTACTGTTATGGCTGGACCTGGTGGTTAGGAGCACCTGGAATGACCTGCTAGTCAAAACTGCAAAATAGAGCGAGCTCTGGGAAGTGGGAGCTCTGCTGACCGCAGCCCTAATCTATTATCACTAGTGTTGAGCATTCCGATACCGCAAGTATCGGGTATCGGCCGATACTTGCGGGTATCGGAATTCCGATACCAAGATCCGATACTTTTGTGGTATCGGGTATTGGTATCGAAACAACATTAATGTGTAAAAGAAAGAATTAAAATAAAAAAATATTGCTATACTCACCTCTCCGACGCAGCCTGGACCTTACCGAGGAAACCGGGAGCCTTCTTTGCTTAAAATGCGCGCGTTTCCTGCCTTCCGTGACGTCACGGCTTGTGATTGGTTGCGTGCCGCCCATGTGGCCGCGACGCGACCAATCACAGCAAGCCGTGACGTAATTTTCAGGTCCTGAATGCCTAATTCTAGGCATTCAGGATTTGAAAATTACGTTACGGCTTGTGATTGGTCGCGTCGCGGTCACATGGGACATCACGGGAGGCAGGAAACGCGCGCATTTTAAAATTACGTCAATTTTAATTTAATTTTCAGGTCCTGAATGCCTAGAATTATGAATTAGGCATTCAGGACCTGAAAATTACGTCACGGCTTGCTGTGATTGGTCGTGTCGCGGTCACATGGGCGGCACGCAACCAATCACAAGCCGTGACGTAATTTTAAAATGCGCGCGTTTCCTGCCTCCCGTGACGTCACGGCGTGTGATTGGTTGCGTCGCCCATGTGACCGCGACGCGACCAATCACAAGCCGTAACGTAATTTTCAAATCCTGAATGCCTAGAATTAGGCATTCAGGACCTGAAAATTACGTCACGGCTTGCTGTGATTGGTCGCGTCGCGGCCACATGGGCGGCACGCAACCAATCACAAGCCGTGATGTCACGGAAGGCAGGAAACGCGTGCATTTTAAGCAAAGAAGGCTCCCGGTTCCCTCGGTAAGGTCCAGGCTGCGTCGGAGAGGTGAGTATAGCAATATTTTTTTATTTTAATTCTTTCTTTTACACTTTAATATGGATCCCAGGGCCTGAAGGAGAGTTTCCTCTCCTTCAGACCCTGGGAACCATCAGGGATACCGTCTGATACTTGAGTCCCATTGACTTGTATTGGTATCGGGTATTGGTATCGGATTAGATCCAATACTTTGCCGGTATCGGCCGATACTTTCCGATACCGATACTTTCAAGTATCGGATGGTATCGCTCAACACTAATTATCACACACACTAGAATTAGCCGTGGATCGTACCTGACTCTGCCTAGACGACTCTTCACAGCCTGAGAGGTAACTACCCCTAAAGAGAAATATAGCCTCACCTTGCCTCAGAGAAATTCCCCAAAGGAAAGGAGCAGCCCCCCACATATATTGACTGTGAGTTAAGAGGAAGGCACAAACATAGGAATGAGACAGGTTTCAGCAAAGGAGGCCAGACTTACTAAATAGACAGAAGATAGATAAAGGGATCTTTGCGGTCAGCACAAAAAACTACAAAAAGCCACGCAGAGTGAGCAAGAAACCCCCCGCGCCGACTCACGGCGCGGTAGGTGCCACTCTGCAACCCAGAGCTTCCAGCTAGCGAGACAATATCATGATAGCCAGCTGGACAAAACTTAGCAGGTACTCAGAAATATATTCAGCACACAAATGAACAACAAATGAGCTTAACAGGGACTTAGCTTCTGCTGAAGTAGACAGGTCATCAGGAGATCCAAGTGAGATCTGAACCAGTACAGATACATTGACAACTGGCATCAGGTAACGATCTGAGCAGAGTTAAATAGAGGAACCTGTTATGACCCCAATGGCGAGGGTCTCAGAGGAACGTGGAAGTCTGCAGAATACAAAAATCCAGCTCATAGGGCAGTGGTAACTGGGTTGACCATATATCTACTCCTAACGCCAACACTAGAAGTAGCCGGGGATCATTCCTACGTTGATTCTAGATGACACGCGCCAGCCGGAGAATCTAGCTACCCCTAGTAGAGGAAAACAAAGACCTTTCTTGCCTCCAGAGAAGGGGACCCCAAAGCTGGATAGAAGCCCCCCACAAATAATGACGGTGAGGTAAGAGGAAATGACAAACACAGAAATGAACCAGGTTTAGCACAGAGAGGCCCGCTTACTGATAGCAGAATAAAGAAAGGTAACTTATATGGTCAACAAAAACCCTATCAAAATCCACACTGGAAATTCAAGAACCCCCGAACCGTCTAACGGTCCGGGGGGAGAACACCAGCCCCCTAGAGCTTCCAGCAAAGGTCAGGATATAGATTTGGAACAAGCTGGACAAAAATACAAAACCAAAACAAATAGCAAAAAGCAAAAGGCAGACTTAGCTGATATAACTGGAACCAGGATCAGTAGACAAGAGCACAGCAGACTAGCTCTGATAACTACGTTGCCAGGCATTGAACTGAAGGTCCAGGGAGCTTATATAGCAACACCCCTAACTAACGACCCAGGTGCGGATAAAAGGAATGACAGAAAAACCAGAGTCAAAAAACTAGTAACCACTAGAGGGAGCAAAAAGCAAATTCACAACAGTACCCCCCCCTTAGTGAGGGGTCACCGAACCCTCACCACGACCACCAGGGCGATCAGGATGAGCTGCATGAAAGGCACGAACTAAATCGGCCGCATGAACATCAGAGGCGACCACCCAGGAATTATCCTCCTGACCATAGCCCTTCCACTTGACCAGGTACTGAAGCCTCCGCCTGGAGAGGCGAGAATCCAAGATCTTCTCCACCACGTACTCCAACTCGCCCTCAACCAACACCGGAGCAGGAGGCTCAGCAGAAGGAACTACAGGCACAATGTACCGCCGCAACAAGGACCTATGAAATACATTGTGAATAGCAAACGACACAGGAAGATCCAGACGAAAAGATACAGGATTAAGGATTTCCAATATCTTGTGAGGCCCAATAAAACGAGGTTTAAATTTGGGAGAGGAGACCTTCATAGGAACAAAGCGGGAAGAAAGCCACACCAAATCCCCAACGCGTAGTCGGGGACCCACACCGCGGCGGCGGTTGGCAAAGCGCTGAGCCTTCTCCTGTGACAACTTCAAGTTGTCCACCACATGATTCCAGATCTGCTGCAACCTATCCACCACAGAATCCACCCCAGGACAGTCAGAAGGCTCCACATGACCCGAAGAAAAGCGAGGATGGAAACCAGAGTTGCAGAAAAAAGGTGAAACCAAGGTGGCGGAACTAGCCCGATTATTAAGGGCAAACTCAGCCAACGGCAAGAATGTCACCCAATCGTCCTGATCAGCAGAGACAAAACACCTCAAATAAGCCTCCAAAGTCTGATTGGTTCGCTCCGTCTGTCCATTAGTCTGAGGATGGAAAGCAGACGAAAACGACAAATCAATGCCCATCCTACTACAAAAGGATCGCCAGAACCTGGAAACGAACTGGGATCCTCTGTCTGACACAATATTCTCAGGGATGCCGTGCAAACGAACCACGTTCTGGAAAAACACAGGAACCAGATCGGAAGAGGAAGGCAGCTTAGGCAAAGGAACCAAATGGACCATCTTGGAGAAGCGATCACATATCACCCAGATAACGGACATGCCCTGAGATAGCGGAAGATCAGAAATGAAATCCATGGAGATATGTGTCCAAGGTCTCTTCGGGACAGGCAAGGGCAAGAGCAAACCGCTGGCACGAGAACAGCAAGGCTTAGCTCGAGCACAAGTCCCACAGGACTGCACAAATGACCGCACATCCTTTGACAAGGAAGGCCACCAAAAGGACCTGGCCACCAGATCTCTGGTGCCAAAAATTCCCGGGTGACCTGCCAACACCGAGGAATGAACCTCGGAAATGACTCTGCTGGTCCACTTATCCGGGACAAACAGTCTGTCAGGTGGACAAGACTCAGGCCTATCAGCCTGAAATCTCTGCAACACACGTCGCAGATCCGGAGAAATAGCTGACAAGATAACTCCATCTTTAAGAATACCAACAGGATCAGCGACTCCAGGAGCATCAGGCACAAAGCTCCTAGAAAGAGCATCGGCCTTCACATTCTTTGAACCTGGTAAATACGAGACAACAAAATCAAAGCGGGAGAAAAACAATGACCAGCGGGCCTGTCTCGGATTAAGGCGTTTAGCAGACTCGAGATACATCAGATTTTTGTGATCAGTCAAGACCACCACACGATGCTTAGCACCCTCGAGCCAATGACGCCACTCCTCAAATGCCCATTTCATGGCCAACAACTCCCGATTGCCCACATCATAATTTCGCTCGGCAGGCGAAAATTTCCTAGAGAAAAAGGCACAAGGCTTCATAACAGAGCAACCAGGGCCTCTCTGCGACAAAACGGCCCCTGCCCCAATCTCCGAAGCATCCACCTCAACCTGAAAGGGAAGTGAGACGTCAGGCTGGCACAAAACAGGCGCCGAAGTAAACCAGCGTTTCAACTCCTGGAAAGCCTCCACGGCAGCAGGAGCCCAGTTAGCCACATCGGAGCCCTTCTTGGTCATATCCGTCAAAGGTTTCACAATGCTAGAAAAATTAGCGATAAAACGACGGTAGAAGTTAGCGAAGCCCAAGAACTTCTGAAGACTCTTAACTGACGAGGGCTGAGTCCAATCAAGAATAGCTCGGACCTTGACTGGGTCCATCTCCACAGCAGAAGGGGAAAAAATGAACCCCAAAAAGGGAACCTTCTGTACACCAAAGAGACACTTTGAGCCCTTGACAAACAAAGAATTTTCACGCAAAATTTTAAAGACCAACCTGACCTGCTCCACATGCGAATCCCAATTATCAGAAAAAACCAAAATATCATCCAGATAAACAATCAAAAATTTATCCAGATACTTCCGGAAAATGTCATGCATAAAGGACTGAAAAACTGAAGGCGCATTGGAGAGCCCAAAAGGCATCACCAAGTACTCAAAATGACCTTCGGGCGTATTGAATGCGGTTTTCCATTCATCACCTTGCTTAATGCGCACAAGGTTGTACGCACCACGAAGGTCTATCTTGGTGAACCACTTGGCACCCTTAATCCGGGCAAACAAGTCAGACAACAGCGGTAAAGGATACTGAAATTTGACAGTGATCTTATTTAAAAGCCGATAATCAATACAAGGTCTCAAAGATCCGTCCTTTTTTGCCACAAAAAAGAATCCCGCACCAAGAGGGGAAGAAGACGGACGAATATGTCCTTTTTCCAGAGAGTCCTTGATATATGAACGCATAGCGGTATGTTCAGGTACCGACAGATTAAACAGTCTTCCCTTAGGAAATTTACTGCCTGGGATCAAATCTATAGCACAGTCACAGTCCCTATGAGGAGGCAGTGCACTGGACTCAGACTCACTGAAGACATCCTGATAATCAGACAAATACTCCGGAACTTCCGAAGGCGTAGAAGAAGCAATAGACACAGGCAGGGAATCCTCATGAATACCACGACAGCCCCAACTTGAGACTGACATAGCCTTCCAGTCCAGGACTGGATTATGGGTCTGTAACCATGGCAGCCCTAAAACGACCAAATCATGCATTTTATGTAAAACCAGGAAACGTATCACCTCGCGGTGTTCAGGAGTCATGCACATGGTAACCTGAGTCCAATACTGCGGTTTATTTGCTGCCAATGGTGTAGCATCAATACCCCTAAGAGGAATAGGATTTTCTAATGGTTCAAGAGTAAATCCACAGCGCTTAGCAAATGAGAGATCCATGAGACTCAGGGCAGCACCTGAATCTACAAACGCCATGACAGGATAAGATGACAGTGAGCAAATCAAAGTTACAGACAGAATAAATTTAGGTTGCAAATTACCAACGGTGACAGGACTAACAACCTTAGCTATACGTTTAGAGCATGCTGAGATAACATGTGTAGAATCACCACAGTAGTAGCACAAGCCATTCCGGCGTCTATGAATTTTCCGCTCATTTCTAGTCAGGATTCTATCACATTGCATTAAATCAGGTGTCTGTTCAGACAACACCATGAGGGAATTTGCGGTTTTTCTATCACATTGCACCGAATTAGGTGTCTGTTCAGACAACACCATGAGGGAATTTGCGGTTTTGCGCTCCCGCAACCGCCGGTCAATTTGAATAGCCAGTGCCATAGTATCATTCAGACCTGTGGGAATGGGAAAACCCACCATAACATTCTTAATGGCTTCAGAAAGGCCATTTCTAAAATTAGCGGCCAGTGCACACTCGTTCCAATGTGTCAGCACGGACCATTTCCGAAATTTTTGGCAATACACTTCAGCCTCGTCCTGCCCCTGAGACATAGACAGCAAGGCCTTTTCTGCCTGAATCTCAAGATTGGGTTCCTCATAAAGTAAACCGAGCGCCAGAAAAAACGCATCAAGATCAGCCAATGCCGGATCTCCTGGCGCCAGCGAAAAAGCCCAATCCTGAGGGTCGCCCCGTAAGAACGAAATAACAATTTTTACTTGCTGAGCAGAATCTCCTGATGAACAGGGTCTCAGGGACAAAAACAATTTACAATTATTCACGAAATTCCTAAACTTAAACCTGTCTCCGGAAAACAGTTCAGGAATCGGTATTTTAGGTTCTGACCTAGGATTTCTGATAACATAGTCTTGTATGCCCTGCACACGAGTAGCCAGCTGGTCCACACTTGTAATCAAGGTCTGGACATTCATGTCTGCAGCAAGCATAGCCACTCTGAGGTAAAGGGGAAGGAGAAAAAAAAACCTCAGAATCTTCTTTCTTATAATCCCTCTTCTGCAATGCATTAAACATTTAATACTGGCCTGGCAAACTGTTATGACCCCAATGGCGAGGGTCTCAGAGGAACGTGGAAGTCTGCAGAATACAAAAATCCAGCTCATAGGGCAGTGGTAACTGGGTTGACCATATATCTACTCCTAACGCCAACACTAGAAGTAGCCGGGGATCATTCCTACGTTGATTCTAGATGACACGCGCCAGCCGGAGAATCTAGCTACCCCTAGTAGAGGAAAACAAAGACCTTTCTTGCCTCCAGAGAAGGGGACCCCAAAGCTGGATAGAAGCCCCCCACAAATAATGACGGTGAGGTAAGAGGAAATGACAAACACAGAAATGAACCAGGTTTAGCACAGAGAGGCCCGCTTACTGATAGCAGAATAAAGAAAGGTAACTTATATGGTCAACAAAAACCCTATCAAAATCCACACTGGAAATTCAAGAACCCCCGAACCGTCTAACGGTCCGGGGGGAGAACACCAGCCCCCTAGAGCTTCCAGCAAAGGTCAGGATATAGATTTGGAACAAGCTGGACAAAAATACAAAACCAAAACAAATAGCAAAAAGCAAAAGGCAGACTTAGCTGATATAACTGGAACCAGGATCAGTAGACAAGAGCACAGCAGACTAGCTCTGATAACTACGTTGCCAGGCATTGAACTGAAGGTCCAGGGAGCTTATATAGCAACACCCCTAACTAACGACCCAGGTGCGGATAAAAGGAATGACAGAAAAACCAGAGTCAAAAAACTAGTAACCACTAGAGGGAGCAAAAAGCAAATTCACAACAGGAACCAGCCCAGTCCTAAACGATGCAGCTGAGGAAGCCACCTCCAGACCAGCAGCTCCACTTTCAGCCACCAGAGGGAACCCATGGACAGAACTCACAGAAATACCATTCCTGACCACAGGAGGGAGTTCGAGAACAGAGTTCACAACATCCTCCCTCATCTGCTGCTTGTTTACTTCCATCTGCATTTGCTGGACATGTAAGCTGTTGCTGCTCTGCAAAAACCTGAGACTATTACCTAGGCCTCCCTGGTTGAGCTAAGATATTACTTGAACTGCTTTATAAGCATATCTATCTGTGTTTGGACTAAAATAAGGATTTATTCGTGTCAAGTATCCTCAAGAATGATTGTGCTTCATAGACTTTTTGCGTGATTGCATTTTCCTCTGATTGCATTTTCCTATAGACTGCTAAGCTGCGTTTAATATTTACACCAAGTGTTGTGGACTTGAGTTTCTCTCTGCACCTGTTTGAATCACCGTGTGATAATATAGACTTTACCACTTATAAAACTGTGTCCTGTAGTTGTCTTGTTCCACGCAAAAAGTCTCCTGGGTTATTCCCTATAATTATTACAGTTGTAAGTGCCGAAGGTATCCAGCCTGATCCTGACAAAATCTCAGCTGTGAATTACTTGGATACTCCAAGAACCATGAAAGAAGTCAAAAGTTTCCTAGGTTTTGCGGGCTACTACCGCCGCTTCATCCCTCATTTTGCACAAATAGCAGAACATCTTACAGAATTGCTACAAGGTTGCCCTAGAGAACACTACAACAGAAGACTTCCAATTGATTAGTCTGAGTGACACGAAGCTGCCTTTCAGATGCTGAAAAGCTTATTAACTTCACCTTCAATTCTGGCGTATCCTGACTACTGCCACCCTTTCCGTCTCTACACAGATGCCAGCTATCAAGGCAAGAGAGAGTCAGTGCCTATGCCAACTGAAGCTTGAGAGGCGCCAAGAGGAAGGATAACAATTATAGCTCATTCAAGTTAGAGCTGCTAGCTCATGTGTGGGCAGTCACTGAGAAGTTCAAAAATTACCTCGCGGCTACACCCTTCACTGTTTACACGGACAATAATCATCTCGCTCACCTTAATACTGCACGGCTAGGTGCTCTGGAACAGAGATGGGCTTCAAGATTGGCGAGTTTCTGCTTTGACATTAAGTATTGCAGTGGAAAGATCAACATCAATGCAGATTTGTTATCTCGTTTGCCCCTAGGAGAATAGCCTTCTGAGGAAGATCTGAGGGAGGATGTTGAGATGCCTCACTTCTATCAAAGATTTGCTACACAGAAAACCATTGCTGCTACACAAACTGATGAAGTCTCTCAACCAAAACCGGATTTGTCTGAAGATCCATTGACATGGCAAACCCTTCAAAATGAGTCTCGAGGCCAGATCTATGAATACCTGACTACTGGGGGAATACCTGCCCGACGACGCAGACGATGTCCTGATGTTGAGCTTAATCATCTATGTAGACAGTGCAAAAGACTCTTCATTCAAAAGGGCTTGATTTTGCGCAATTCCCTAGACCCTGTTTCAGGTGAAAGATTACATCAGATTCTAATCCCACGGCGAGATGACAGAATTGTTCTTGATGCCTACCATGACCAGTCTGGGCACTTTGGCATACACAGAACTGAAGCCACCATATGCCAACGCTTCTATTAGATTAGGATGTGTTCAGACATAGATAATTGGTGTAGCGCATGTTCAGCTTGCAACCTCACTAAAGCTGGTAAGAAAGATGCCAGAGCTCCTCTTCATCCAATCCATTCTCAGAAACTGAACAAACTAGTTGCTCTTGATCACGTGAAGCTAGCTCCAACTCGTTCGGGCTACACGTATGCCCTTACCATGGTGGACCAGTATACTAAGTGGGCTGCCGTTATACCGGTGAAAGACTTTGCAGCTCGTACTACAGCTATCACCTTCTACCACGAATATGTGAGACATTACGTTTGCCCTGAAGCAGTCCTCACAGACCGTGGACCTGCTTTTGAGTCCCAACTATTTCAAGAACTCTGCCAATTTCATGGGTGCAAGAAGCTAAGAACCACTACCTATCATCCACAAGGGAATGGCCTTTGTGAGAAAAGTCAACCAGACCTTCATCAATATGATGCGAATAGCATCTGTTACCAAACAAGCTGAATGGCCTCAACTATTTGATGAGTTAGTGGAAACCTGCAACAATACTGTCCACTGTTCTACCTGCTACTCACCATATTACTTGATGTTTGGAAGACAAGGTCAACTCCCAAAAGATCATGCTTTAGGAATCCAGATTCCTGATGTGATCAATCCCCTGCTTAAAACTGACTGGGTCTCAGAGCATCAGTGAAGAATACATGAAGCCCAGCAGATCATCGATCACCGCATGGGCGAAGCTCACCGTCGACAGGAAGAGAGTTACAATCAATGAGCCAATGCTTCCCCACTTCACATTGGAGACAAAGTATGGCTAAAGAAGGGCCACCATATAGGGAAATTTGATTCACTCTGGGAAACAGAGCCCTACACAATTACAGCTATCTTAAATCTGGAGTCCGATGATTGTGAAGTGAAGAAACCTGGAATGGCCCCACAGACGGTGCACAGAAACCGCATGAAGTTATGTACCAAAGAGGATCAACTGGTGATGTCTTCACCTCCTCCACAAGTCATGCCTGTCTACACACCAATTGCTACCTTGGAGCCACCACCCAGTGAACCCACGGCGGAAAAGTCTCATTTCAACTATCAATTTATCCTCCCGTGCTATCATTATGTCTCCATCTCGATTCCTGCTCCAGTTGTTGCTCCTTTGCCAATCCCACCTGAACCAGCAGACTGTTTCATTCCTGCTCAAGAGGAAGATCAAAGGTTGAAGCGTTCAGAGCAAAGCACAAAGGGAACACTTCCAGCCCGCTACAGAGACTAAAAAAAACATCCTTTTTCATGTGTATATTTAGTTAGCTAGTCAGTTTAGTAACGTTTCCACCTCTGCACCTGGGTAATATCATGCACTTTGCTTATTATTTGCATCATTTTCATATGCAGCCATGGACTTATTATGGACTGTTTGTTGCCACTAAATTGCCTTTCCAGAGCCTTTCATATGGACAATAGTATTGCAGAAACAGACTTTCTTCCACACAGGCACTTCCACCTTCATGATTTGCAGTTGCTTATTGCATATTGTTCGCCCATATATCTGGGTATGCTTGCCTTGGTGTTGCTTTACATTACCTGTATATTTCCTTTAGTAGTCCTCTACTCGCACAGTCGCCGAGGATGGCTTATCTTCAGAGGGGAAGTATGTAGTGACCCAGTCCAGAGTGTGTCCTTCCCTTTAAGTAAACCTGGATTGTGAGTTGCATCTGTACACTACAGCTCACTCTCTAACTGCCCTCTACATTATTCCCTGCATTTTTGTGAGCTGTAATTCTCCATTTCTAGTCACCTCCATTTTAGATGCGCTGTGTTCTGGTGCCATCTAATAGTGAAAGTGTACAATGACTCATAATTATTGTTTTGTAAGGATCTGACACGTTGTCCTATTGGCCAGCTCCTAGTCACATGGTCAATAGGAGGAGCTGTTTTCCAGGCAAGTCTAGAATGTTCTTTAGTCTGAGGGATACCAGCATAACACTTCAGGGACAGCAAAACACATGTGGAGGCTGTTTTCACTACAAGGTCTCCTGCAGGCCTAAGAGCCTGGGTTCCCTCTAAAACCTCTACAGACATCATTCTAAAGTATTTCTGACTGGATTCACCACAGTTTTTTACATTCACCTATAAGTGACATAATTCTAAAGTCTTTCTGACTGGATTCACCACAGCTTATACATTCACCTATAAGTACTTGTGCACGTGTCGTGACACACTGTGGAGTTAACCCTGAGTACAGGTCTGTAACCTCTAATTGCTGCATCTACCTCCTTCTGTAAACTACCAAAATACACTGTCCAGTGCTCTTAAAGCTCCAGACCCCAATCACATCTCAGCATCTAAGTGTGAACTGTAAATGCCGTGGAGTACCCATGAGAGACTGTTCCTTATTTGTCCCAAGTTATAATTCTCACTCCTGCTAAAGTAAAAGCAACTGTTATCCCCGAGACTGGTATGTGTCATAATTCCTTTGGCTGTGGACACCGTGTGGGGGTGGATACCAGGGAGCGTTCGGCCTGGTCATTACAACAAGAAGTAGAGAGTACAAGTTTCTCCATTGCACAATATGCAAAGGTTTCCCAAAATTAGCCAAGAGGTCTCTATCAGACCAGCTGAAAGATGCCGTGATGGGTACATCTGTGATGGATAAATATCACAGTGAATCAGACATACCAATAAATGAAAAAACGTGGTTCACCTTAAGGGACTGTATGGAAAGATTAAAGGGGGAAGCAATGCGATCCTCAGTAATGATGATAGAAGCAATAGAAGACTATTAAGATACTATCCTTTCGGCAAGTGTCCGAGACAGAATAATAAAAGCAGCACCCCCTGCTTTTAAGTTAAAATGACATTACTATTAGCCTCGACTGGAGAAGCTATTTCAACTGTGCTTTCTCGGATGAGAGAGCTGCAAGACATGGAAGAATGGGATATAACCAATGGGACATCGCGCCCATCAAATCCCCAAACTCCTCATAATCCAAATTGGAAACAAAATCAGGACGGATGGAAACCCCAGGGTTTCGTGAAAAGGGGTGTCTAAAGAGTCCATAGATAGCAAAGATACTGCAGTATTGTGGAAATCTTGTAGATTGTGAGCCCTCGCGGGCAGGGTCCTCTCTCCTACTGTACCAGTCATGACTTGTATTGTGTAAGATTATTGTACTTGTTTTTATTATGTATACCCCTCCTCACATGTAAAGCGCCATGGAATAAATGGCGCTAAAATAATAAATAATAATAATTGTATAAACAAAAAGTACTTTCTAATAAAAAGGTGACAAAGGAAAAGGAGAAGACAAGTGGTTTCAAAAAGGATAAGAGTAAGAAAGAGGAGAGTCAAGAACCATCAAAACCAAAGACTCTTGAATGGGAGGATTCTCAGAAGATATAAAGTACCCTTGGGAAGAAATGGCTATGATGGTAGCTACAAAAGTGCAAGAGGGGATTTCCTCTGCCCCTCCAAAGGAGGATTCAGACTGTGACTCTGATTCCACAGCATAGGTAGCCTGCCAAGCCCCCGTATGGATAAGAAGGGATGAAAGACCCTACATCCAATTGTCTATCCATTGGAAGGGCGGCAATGTCCAAAGGGTCCCAGCCCTAATAGACACGGGGTCGGAGGCTACCTTAATTTATGGAAATTCTAAGAAATGTAAAGGACCTCGAATCAAAATATCAGGATTAGGAGGAAGGAAGGAGTCAAAACTCAAGTTACATTGAAAATAGGAAATCTACCCTTAAGAAAATATACTGTGTTGGTTGTTCCCAATGCCAGAGTATATAATTGGCATTGATATACTAAAGGGAATTACTTTACCTTTGGAAGAAGGAAAATATGTTTTTGGGGTCTGAAAAACAGGGATCTCTGTGAACCCCGTGACATTAGGCAAAGTAAAAATGCCTCCAGTACATGTTCCTCCAGCCAATAAGATGGTAGCGATGAAACAATAACGTATTTCTGGAGGACATAAGGAAATTGGAGAAACAGTAAAATAACTAATGGAAGTAGAAGTAATACGATCTACAACCACTGCATGAAATAACCCTGTTTGGCCAGTGAAAAAGAGTGATGGATCATGGAGAATTACAGTAGATTATACGGAGTCAAATAAACATACCCCTCCCTTAACAGCAGCAGTACCAGATACAATTACAATTGTGGAGAACATTCAGAGTCATGATGCAACTTGGTACGCTGTCATTGATTTGGCTAATGCTTTCTTTACAATACCAATAGAGGAAAAAGCCCAAGATCAATTTACATTTACGTGGCTAGGAAGGCAGTATACATTTACTAGACTTCCACAAGGTTGGATTCATAGTCGAAGAATCTGTCACTGGACGGTGGCAGAACATCTGGATGACTTTGGTCTTCCAAAAGAAATGCAGTTTTCTTATTATATTGATGATATATTGATACAAGGACCAGATGAGAAATCTGTTAAGGAGCAATTAGACAAGTTGCTGCTTTATATGAGAAACAAAGGATGGGAAATAAATGACAAGAAGGTTCAAGGACTATCACAAACAGTAAAGTTCCTGGGGATCCAGTGGAACAAAGGTCTTAGGGAGATTCTCCCTAAGGCTAAGCACAAAATTTTGAACTTTCCAATTCCTAAGTCAAAACAGGAGACCCAATCGTATATTGGGTTGTTTGGTTTTTGGAGACAACAAATCCCTCATCTTGAATAACTTTTGTCCCCTCTGTACAAGGTAACTTGGAAAAAATATGACATTACTTGGGAGGAGGAGCAACAAACTGCGTTTGAAATGGTAAAAGAGGCCATTCAACAAGCTGTAGATTTATGGCCCATAAAAGGAGAGGTAGAATTACATGTATCAGTGCAATATCAATATGCCAAAACAGGGGGCAAAAAGAGTGCCCTTGGGTTTCTGGAACAGGAAATTACCTGATGCTTGAGAAAAATATACTCCTTTTTAACAACAATTGCTAGCATTTTATTGGGCTTTGGTAGACACTGAACAATTAACTTTAAATCATGTGGTACTGTTGAGACCACAGATACCCATTATGCAGTGGTTTATGTTAAACTCCAAATCTAACAGAATTGGACATGCTCAGGAATAGAGTTATCAAATGGAAATGGTACATTTCAGAAAGGGACAAAAAAGGTTAAGGAGGGGTAGCGGCTTTGCATGAAAAGATTGCTGATATTTCTCCCAAAGTAGTAAAACCATTGGAAGCAGTCTCAAAAATGGAAGAATCTCCAGTGAAGTGGGGAAAATCTTATTCAGAACTGATGGAAACGCAACAAACTCAGGCCTGGTTTACAGATGGGATTAGAAAAAACACTGTGAGTACAAATAGGGAAGGTGCCAAGGTAGGTTCCCACACCATGGAATAATAGATATAAACCTGGCACTCAACTTAGATGATGCAATGATCAACTTTTATTCGGTTCAGCATTGTAGTATAATAAACATTTCGGTCACTCAGACCTTCATCAGTCACTACAAATGAGCAGAAAACTTTAATGTATGTCTTGTGGATAATTATCTCAAAATACCCCGAGCAGCGAATCCGCATTTATTCCGATATAGGTGGACAGATTCGTCCAATGGTATGTATGTACCGTCCTAATGAATTGGGTGAGTGCTTCTGTATCCACGTGCGATGTGGCATCCACTGTTTTCTGCTAATTTGTAGTGACTGATGAAGGTCTGAGCGACCGAAA
Organism: Ranitomeya variabilis; assembly: GCF_051348905.1. NCBI lineage: Eukaryota > Metazoa > Chordata > Amphibia > Anura > Dendrobatidae > Ranitomeya > Ranitomeya variabilis. Next base: position 53,734,675 of record NC_135236.1, read on the forward strand.
CGTTTTTTATACTACAATACTGGACAGAATAAAAGTTCATCACTGCATCATCTAAGTTGAGTGCTGGGTTTATATCTATTGGTTTACAGATGGATCAGCCTGATACATTAGTGGAAGAAGAAAAGGGAAGAGCGTTGCCTTCAATCCAAAAATCAATAAAACTTTAGTTATGGAAGGTGAAGGGAAAAGTGGTCAATATGCTGAGTTATACGTAATTTTTCTGGCTCTTAAACATGAACAAGGTTCAGAGCTTCATCTCTACACTGACTCGTGGTCAGTGGCCAATGGATTGGCCACTTGGATCATGGGATGGAAAAAAAATGATAGGCAAATTCATGGAAAAGAGGTGTGGGGTAAGGAAATTTGGAAGAGTATTTGTCATGTCGCTGCCACCGCCGCTTCCTGAACCCTGCCATACTTACCTTTCATCAGCGTCCCGGCGGGCTCCACCGGCTGCTGTTCCCCACCTGGCACCACCTCCTCCTCAGCACTCGCACCCGGCATCTGCTTCATGTCAGGTGCGCACGTGCGCTGGGTTCAGTGCTGCGCACGCACACTTCTGAGCTCGGTCCTGGTCTCTCTTGCCTGCCTTCTCTATCTCCCTGGAGGACTCCTACCCGGAAGTACTGCAATGCACTGCCCTTATTAGGCAGCCTCTTCCTCTTGGCCATGCCTGATGCTCATTTGTGATCCACAAGTGAATCTGACTCCACGTCTCTTCTGCGTTCCTCCCTGCCTTCTTGTTCGCCGCTCACTTCCCGTTACTGTATCCTTTAGCTAATCCTGGTCTTCTCCTTTGTTCCCTCCTAGTGCCTGCCTTCCGGTGTCCTCCATCCTGTCCGTGTTCCAGTGTCCTTGTCTGCCTGCCTCCGTCTTCCACCTTGTCCATGTTCCAGTCTCCAGCCTGTCTGCCCGTGTCCTCCGTCCAGTCCCTGCTTCCGCGTCTTGCCTTCCTGCTCATCCTCTTCGTCCAGTCCGTATTCCCACGCTTTCCCTGTTTCTCTCTCCTCGTTAGTCCTTACTTTTCCCTATTAGTTGCCTTCTTGTCCGTCCTCCCTTACCAGCTGCCGTGGCGATAGTCTCCCTTGGGTCTGCCCCTAACGCTCCATGTATAGGGGGTGGTGCACTTGGTCAGCTCGCCCGTAGGAGGTTCGTTGTCACGGTCCAGTGGGTCCACACTATAGTTTCCACAGTTAATCCTCATAGTATTGAGGAAATAATTCAGGTTACTAAAAGTACTGTTTTTCATGTTAATGGACATGTCCCTCTTAACTTATTAGAACGTTTGTTTAATTCCCAAGCAGATGCAGCAGCTTCTATACTGAGTCTGATAAGGAAAAAGAAACATGGTCGCAAGGTACAACCGTTTGGGCGCACCAAAAAAGTGGACATTTGGTAGAAAGAGCCACTTACAGGTGGGTGCAGAAGAGAGGAGTACCCTTGACCCTAGATGTTATTAAACAAGTCACTGCACAATGTCCCGTATGTCAACACTCACAAAAATGAGAAGTACCATGTGACACATGGGACACATAGGGAGGGGACAATTACATGCCCAGATTTGGCAGATGGACTTTGTGGGGCTACTCCCCAAGTGTAGACAATGTAGATATATGTGTACAGCTGCAGACACATATTCCGGATTAATGATGGGATTTCCATGTAAATCAGTCACCCAATGGAGTACTTTGAGAACACTAGAACTGATCACACAATACTATGGTACTCCTTTGCAAATACAGACAGACAATGGGTCTCATTTTACAGGTCAACAAGTGAAAGATTATGCCTTACAACACAATATAAAATGGGTATACCATATGCCATATTACCCACAAGCGGCTGGTCTTATTGAAAGAATGAATGCATTATTGTAATCCACGTCAGTAATAGGCCTACAATACTGTTAATTATTTGAAGAGCCTCACTCAAATTGTCTCTCCATTCTCCATATGAATCTGATTGTGTAAGTTTCTTCAACGTGCTCCATGACACCACTCATGAGGATGAGTAATAGATTCAGATTATCAAGGAGAAATAAAAGTTATTATGACCAATCTAGGAAATGAGCCTCTGGTAATTGAAAAAAGACAAAGGATGGCTCAGTTACTTTTGATTCCCATATATTTAGCTCAAGTGGAAGAGGGGACAGCCCCTATTGAACTCACAATAAGCGGGGATAAAGGTTTTGCCTCTACTAATGTGACTAATGTAGGAGCTAAAATTTGAGTTCAGAATCCTCAAGGACCGCCATCTCCCGCTTAAGTTATTGTGGTAGGAAAAGATAGAACTTTGCTTACAGTGAGACCTGGAGTAGATAAGTGGGAATATGTCTCTCAAGAAAAATGTTATTTGCGGGAATAATGCTGTTTTGATTTTATTCTAGAACCAAAAGCTGATAGTATTTGGAATCCTTGGAATCGTGTGTTGGGACTCCAGGGACCCATTTGACTCAAGAGCGATTTAATGAATCAATGGAGGGATGGAATCGATTTCCTATAAATTGGGGGTGTTATTGAGGATCGAAGATATGTACCAATTATTGAAGAATGATCTACTTTAATTTAACTGTACGCTTGGGAAACAAGTGTGTAAGAGTATTAATCTAACTAGTACACAGGTACTTTGGCATGGGCCTATCCGAGAAAGAGGCTAACCTGGATACTACTTCATGGAACTGGAATGGTGAATATTTCAGCAGAAATATCTATGTGGTGCTGTGAGAAGAATTTATCATTCCCATGGTTGCCTTGGTCATCTACATTGAAAGAGTATCAAAGTTATAAAACTCAAAATGGAACTAATTTTCAACTCTTTTTCAGTGATACCATAGTGATTGTGTGCCAAAATGCCACTGTTTTAGAGAATGCCACCTCTTGGGGGTGGCGAAATTATCTGACAGTAGTACAGATGACTACAGCAAAAGCTAAAATACAAAATTTAAAGAAAGTTCCTTCTACATGAACTAAAGCAGGACAAGAGGCCCAGAAAAAAACAGTAATTCAAGCTTCAGTGTATTTTCCTCCCATGAAAGACTCATTGAAGAAGAGTGCCAAACGAGCTTCACATGATACACTGCTGGGAGGTTATGGACCTCTTACTGGAACTCTAAATAGTTTTGTTATACAGGGTGGGCCATTTATATGGAACAGGCAAAGAAAAAAGTATCACTCCAATAATGCACACCACATATGAAGATAAGAGTCATAATTTGAAGAAAAACACAAGATTTTATTGAAACACTACATAAAACATAATTAAAAACAGCAAACAAAAAGCCCTGTCCATAACAATCATCTGAGCCTTTTCACTCATCATGTGGGCTTGCTGGCTATTGGTTCAAGCCTGGTCTCTTCGGCGTTGGATTCAGCCCTCATGGATAACCTGTGGGGATATATACTTTTTGATACCTATCCAGCCCTCATTGATAATAATCCATGTGGGGATTATATGTACATTTTTATATATATTTTTTGATATTGATCTATTTAATAAAGACTATTTGTAAAGTCATTGTATACTTGTTACATTTATTTCTGCTATGCGACCATGTGTGGCTTGGATGTGCGTGGTATTTTCTCTGCTTTTCTATACAATTGCAGGGCTTGGTTTGGGGCTGTGTGCCTGTATGCCTGTTATTGATTGGATATACGTGCTATATGAGGGTCCCCCGGGGGTTGAATGTGAAGTATGCACGCTGTTGCATGGCTACTATTTACATCTTTTCATTACCTATCATGTGTAGTGTAGGATTCCTCTTGCCTTCTGTTCTAGCCATGGCTACTTCACATACATATATGCTCATTGGTTTACAATCATTATGTTCCTACTCCCCTGCACTTCGCCCTGGGTTTGATCACCCCTCGGTTGTGCGCCTCCCAGTAGGTTATCTCCTTCTCTGCCTATTACTATCACTAACAGGATGGATTATAGTGGTTACGCTCCTGTTCAATGTTGCTTGTATACTCTCATGTTTATTAAGTGAGGCTCCTTCTATGTTAGTAGATTTTGTTCCAGCGAGCGCCTCACAGCTGGTGCTTTTGCACTTCTGTGTTTGGGTAGTATTCTTTTCCCCTGATACATTCTTTGGCCTGTAGGTGTCGCCCTGTCTGCTTACACAGACTGCATTCCTGTTTCCCTGCTGGGCGTCTCATTGGTGCCTTGTCTCATTCAGCTCTGGCCGCTTTCTGGCCGGCACTTCCATTTGATCGCCAAACCATCTGCGCATGCGCGGTTAGCGGCACCACCGCTGAGTCACAGGTGTGCCGCATCTCTCATATTGTTTGGCTGGTATATATACAAGGTTTGTGTTACACACCAACACTTCCCCTGACGAAGCCCTTTTTGGGAGGGCGATACGTTTGGGGCTGCATTGGCCCTGGTCCTGCTGGCCTGCCGGTTCACCCACGTGTTATGATCTGGTGGCCTAAGAGCAGCATGAGACGTACTCTGGAGAAGGTGGTACCTGTACTGACCGCAGACCCTGAACTTAACACCTCAACTAGAAGTAGCCGTGGAATGTACCTAGCGCTCCCTAGACGTCTCGACACAGCCGGAGGACTAATTACCCCTAGAGATGGAAAAGGGAAAACTATCTTGCCTCAGAGAAAATCCCCAAAGGATAGACAGCCCCCCACAAATATTGACTGTGAGAGGAGAGGGAAAAACATACACAGACTGAAATGAGAATTTAGCAAAGGAGGCCACTTCTAGCTAAATAGAAAGGATAGGACAGAGTACTATGCGGTCAGTATTAAAACACTAGAAAATATCCACCACAGAAAATACAAAATCTCCACAGCTAACTAAAGATATGGAGGTCGTATACATATCCAATGTCCAAAAATAGTGAGAACACTCTCCAAACTAATATAGCTAATCAAAATCCCCCAAATACATGATAAAGAGGAAAATGAGAGAAACAAAAAATAACGTGATAAAATGATGTATTTATTATATAAATATTTAAAATTTACATACAAGGGACAATCATCAGTAAATGAGGGTAACACAACCACCCGGAACAACCAAATAAATAAATACTTAGGACATTTATAGATAAAAATATAAATGGCACACTAAATCCATTAAACGCATCTCTCTTGCAAATAACCAACAGTGAAGCAGGCTTATAAATAGAAACCTTTATTCCTCACTGCACGCAATGAGACTCCAGTGAAAAAGTGCATAGTGCCAAAAGGTGCCTTAATATAATTTCAAAGCCCGGATGTAAACAAGTACAAATACTTACAGAATTAGTGTCACGGTGGCGGTACCCTCAAAAACCCCGACAGCGCCGTTTCGCCGTTGTGGCTTCCTCGATAGGGGGCATATGTGCTGTTAGCTAAACTGACCGCTGTTAAATACGCTGAACACAGCTGATTCAAGCGTCGGCATTACCGGTAATACATTGCGCATGTGCCGGTCCCTGGAGTTCCTCCTTTGTGAAAATAAATTTTATTATATTAAAAAACAACATACACTACATAATAAAATAGTCCGTTAACGAAAGAATCTGTAAACAGGACCCAATAATGTTCCGAAGATGTACAGGACAAACGAAGTAGAACTACTTGATGAGCCATTTCTAATAAAACAAACAATGAAAAAGTTAAAACCAACAAACACACAAAGTTAAAAACAGAATAAATGCATGGAGAATTAATGAACAATTACAAAAATGCAGAAAAACCCATGGTTTCGTTAAGGCCCTGTGGAACCATAGTGCCTAACAAGTAAATCCAGCGGCTCTCTTTCTGGGCCAAAATTTTACTCAGATTACCGCCTCTAAAACCCAAATTTACCTGATCTATGGCTTGAATCTTAAGATCACTTGGATCACAATTGTGATGTGATCTAAAGTGTCGTGGCAGGGTCTTTAGTAAACTTACATCTTCTACAGTACGGGCCTTCTCAATATCCCTTATATGCTCTCTAGATCTAATTCTCAACTCTCTAGTCGTCATCCCTATATATATTTTGCCACAAGGACAACGAGCATGATAAACGACCCCTTTCGAAGAACATGTAAGTATTGTGCGTATATCAAATGTCCTAGATCCATCCCAGTTCTCAAAAGTTTTACTTTTAAAGTGATTCCTACAAGCTTTGCAGGAGTTACACGGGAAGAAACCATGCAACTCCACATTCAATTGCTTCAATGGAGTTGCAGAGTAGTGACTACGCACTAAAAGATCTTTTAAATTCCTTGATCGTCTTGCTGTCATCAATGGATTATTAGGCAGCAATTTTCTCAAAATGGGGTCTGATTGCAATATTCCCCAATGCTTCCGCATAATACTTACCAAATCTGACCATTGTTTGTTATAGCCTGTGATGAACCGAACATGATTCACATCTTTAGCTTTACTTTTCCTCCTATTGCCATAAAGTAACTCATTTCTAGTAGACCTTTCTGTGACCCTGAACCCATTTTTTATTTGTCTTTTGCTGTATCCCCTATCAGCAAACCTATGGGCCAAATCAGATGCCTGTTCTTTATATTCCATATCAAGGGTACAGATTCTTTTAATCCTCATAAATTGACCAATGGGAATACTTTTAATTGTAGATCCATGATGGGCAGAAGAGGCATCTAATAAAGTATTCGTTGCCGTTGGTTTTCTAAAAACACTTGTAACAATTTTACCATCCGAAAGTGCCTCTATACTCAAATCCAAAAAATCAACTTTTTTTCCCCAATTAAAAGTCAATTTGATATTTAAATTGTTCTGATTTAATTCACTCGTCAAAGACAACAAATTATCAATGGAGCCTTCCCATATGAACAGGATGTCGTCTATGTAACGACTCCATCCATGTATTGCATCAACACCCGGAACCACATCCAACTGGAAGATCATCCTTTCCCAGTACCCCATAAATAAGTTGGCATACGAGGGGGCACAAGTGGCCCCCATCGCAGTACCTTGTTGTTGCAAATAAATCTCATTATTGAAGGTAAACACATTGTGCTCCAGGACAAATTTCAATAACGTCAGAATCAGCTCAATAAGTGGCGGGTCCAAATTACTTTCATATAGATAGTGTGCTACTGCAACCAAACCATCAGTGTGCCTAATAGAGGAATATAACGCTTCCACATCAGCTGTAACTAAAATCGCACCTTCCTCTAAGTGTAAGGAGTCTAATCTTTGAAGCATCATGGTGGTATCCTTGATGTATGAAGGCAGGCCCTGTACTAGTGGTTGCAAGTAGTGATCAATTATTTTACATACAATTTCACACAAATTACCCACGCCTGAAACAATGGGCCTCCCAGGCGGGTCCAACGGATTCTTGTGCAGTTTAGGCAACAAATAAAAGGTGGATAGTTTTGGCTGTAACTTAGTAATTACTTCCACCATTTTTTTAGTAATAATCCCATCCTCATAGGCAGTCTCTAAAATAGTGATTAATTTTACCTGAAATTCAGTAAGAGGGTTATACTGCAGTTTTTTATAACATTCAGTGTTGCCCAAGATCTTTGCTGCCTGTTTCTCATACATATCATTGGGCCAAATGACGGTATTACCGCCTTTATCCGCCTGTTTTATGACAACACCATCCATTGCCTGTAACTCCCTCAATGCTTTATTTTCATCTCTAGACAAATTGGATACCCAACCTGGGACCAACGGTAAATTTTCCACCTCTTTGGTCACCATCTTAACAAAAATTTCCACAGCAGAACAAGTGTTCAAACTGGGAAACTTTTGAGATTTACCAAGTAAATGAGTCGGGAACTTACCCCTCTCATTCATTTCATTTTCCTCCAGAAGATCTTCCAAATTTTTCAGAGCTTCCTTTTCTAGCTCAGTGGGAAACATCAAATCCAAATCACTTCTGAAGTGTAATTTTTGTAGAATTACTTTGCGTGCAAATAAGTGTAGATCTTTCACTATTTGGAATTTATCTAAGTGCGTAGAAGGGGAAAAAGTAAGACCCTTTTCTAATACCCTAATTTGTACATCACTCAGAGCATAATCAGACAAATTAATCACCTTGGACTTGTCATTATTACGCCTGTTGCCTTTCCTTTGGTTGAAGATCTCTGGGAATCTTTTATTTTCCCGGTTATGAGTTCTTGTTTGCATACGGTAATCACTACTGCTTTCCGCCTCACTGCATGAAGTGCTACTTTCTGCGTAAGAAGATCCCTCACGCCCCAAATTGTCAGATTTGTTTAGACCACTGATAATTTTCTTCTTTTTAGGGAGCTGCCATCTAAAGACTTTATCAATTTCAAAATCAGTGGAGTCTCTCATGAATTTCTTGTGTTTTAATTCACTGATATCGTTTTCCCACTTATCAATATCCTTCTCCATCATACTAATGAAATTTTCCATTTTGTCCACAGCAAGCTGTTTCTTTAAAGCTTTATGCATTTCATTAATTTCCTCCTCTAATGCATTCATACTAGCTGTGTTTTTATCTATAATAATCTTGATAAATTCTAACGAACATGCATTGGCTGCCCTTTTCCATCTCTGAATCAGTTCCGAGTCCTCTAACTCAAATGAGGGGTATACTTGCACCCTAAGACCCCTAGGAACAATACTGTGTGTTAGATAATTTTCCAATGTGATTTTATTCCACCATAGCCTCGTTTTTTTGTGAACCGCATTTTTGTATTGCAAAGACAATTCTTTATTCTCCACTGTAAAATTCTGCAAACCAGATGAAGTCCCTTGTTTGAATAAATCCAAAGCCTTGGACCGCCAAGTGGTTTCCCTGGCTTTAAGGTCCATCCTAGATAAAGTGGACAGTCTGTTAGCAAACAGTACCAAATTCGTATACATATCCAATGTCCAAAAATAGTGAGAACACTCTCCAAACTAATATAGCTAATCAAAATCCCCCAAATACATGATAAAGAGGAAAATGAGAGAAACAAAAAATAACGTGATAAAATGATGTATTTATTATATAAATATTTAAAATTTACATACAAGGGACAATCATCAGTAAATGAGGGTAACACAACCACCCGGAACAACCAAATAAATAAATACTTAGGACATTTATAGATAAAAATATAAATGGCACACTAAATCCATTAAACGCATCTCTCTTGCAAATAACCAACAGTGAAGCAGGCTTATAAATAGAAACCTTTATTCCTCACTGCACGCAATGAGACTCCAGTGAAAAAGTGCATAGTGCCAAAAGGTGCCTTAATATAATTTCAAAGCCCGGATGTAAACAAGTACAAATACTTACAGAATTAGTGTTACGGTGGCGGTACCCTCAAAAACCCCGACAGCGCCGTTTCGCCGTTGTGGCTTCCTCGATAGGGGGCATATGTGCTGTTAGCTAAACTGACCGCTGTTAAATACGCTGAACACAGCTGATTCAAGCGTCGGCATTACCGGTAATTCATTGCGCATGTGCCGGTCCCTGGAGTTCCTCCTTTGTGAAAAAGGACTTCCTGCTCTTCGCATCTGGCACGCAAGTGTAAGGACGCTATGCGTTACCATGGTGAGCGAGGCAGGAAGTCACGAGGAAACTCCTGATCTGCGCGTGCGCTAACCGGACACCGAGGCAGAAAAAGCCATATAGATGTATTTAAGAAAGATATGGGCAAATGAGCAATTACCACAGTTACAAAAACTGGGGATTTCTTAGTGAAAAAAGGATGTGTTTAAGGGCATATTAATCCGGAATAAACAAAAATATACTATAAAAATAAATAAAAGTGTAACATTAAATTATGTAAATGGTGAAACTATATAATATATGTGAACCCCACTTGAAGTTTAAATAAATCCATAAAACAATAATACAACCATTATAACTTATACAGTACAATAAATGCACGATACAACGCACAATAATATTTCTTATATAATATCACATAAATAACATCATATATAATATTTAAATACAAATAATTAAAATACAAAATATAACTATCATTAGTAATATACCGATATAATTAGTGTTATAAAGTGACTTACACATATATATACTAACATAATGCCCAAAACAAAAATATCCAGAAAAAATACTTCCCCATAATTGCATGAAATCCACTACCCATACATAAATAGCCCCATACAGTAACTACTCCCTAATAAATTTTATTATATTAAAAAACAACATACACTACATAATAAAGGCGCTATAACTCCTTTTGCTTTAATTCTTATCAGCTATTTGAGTATTTTCTTCATCATAATGACCCTTTCATCCACTAGTGGCTTGTCAAAAGCCTTCTCCACATGTGGCTCCCATCTCACCACTGTATGTATCTACTATGGAGCCCTCGTTGTGATTTACGTGATACCATCCAATGACAGGTCATTGAGCACAAGCAAGATTGTATCTCTGCTGTACATTGTGGTGACTCCAATGATGAATCCCATCATTTACAGTCTGAGGAATCAGGAGATTCAGAGAACTCTTCAACAAATGTTTAGAAAATGTAAAGGATATACTTAAATGCAGCACACATATTTATGAGACTGTTAGCCACCAGGATTCTCCCACTGCACGAGGTAGATCCCAAGCCTTTTCTGCCTGTATGGTCTCCAATCTGCTCCAGCCATAGTAGAAGCTTCCCAGCAAAGACATCGGTCTCAGCGTCTTGCTCAGACTCGGGCTGCTCGCTTGGTTAATGCTGGCCTTCCAGCCAAACCTATGGTAATCAGCAATAAGCAGCGGCAAACAAACGCTAAAGGAACTGAGTCCAGAAATGACTCTACTGAGCATGCTTGTGAGGTGTTGACTTCTCATTCGTGGTCGTTAGTCAGCGGCTCGGGTGATGTGGCAGTTCTGGATTGGTCCTCGAGCAAGGTCCTGTCTAACTGGACTTAAGCGGAACATATAAAAGGTGCTCTGGAGCACACGCCGGCGCGCTAAGATCATTTGTATCATATATGTGTGTGGAACATAATGGTAATGTGGACTTATCTGCATGTGCTCAGGGCAGGCGTATGGCCTTTAGATTTCTGGCAACGGACTATTTTATTATGTAGTGTATGTTGTTTTTTAATATAATAAAATTTATTAGGGAGTAGTTACTGTATGGGGCTATTTATGTATGGGTAGTGGATTTCATGCAATTATGGGGAAGTATTTTTTCTGGATATTTTTGTTTTGGGCATTATGTTAGTATATATATGTGTAAGTCACTTTATAACACTAATTATATCGGTATATTACTAATGATAGTTATATTTTGTATTTTAATTATTTGTATTTAAATATTATATATATGATGTTATTTATGTGATATTATATAAGAAATATTATTGTGCGTTGTATCGTGCATTTATTGTACTGTATAAGTTATAATGGTTGTATTATTGTTTTATGGATTTATTTAAACTTCAAGTGGGGTTCACATATATTATATAGTTTCACCATTTACATAATTTAATGTTACACTTTTATTTATTTTTATAGTATATTTTTGTTTATTCCGGATTAATATGCCCTTAAACACATCCTTTTTTCATTAAGAAATCCCCAGTTTTTGTAACTGTGGTAATTGCTCATTTGCCCATATCTTTCTTAAATACATCTATATGGCTTTTTCTGCCTCGGTGTCCGGTTAGCGCACGCGCAGATCAGGAGTTTCCTCGTGACTTCCTGCCTCGCTCACCATGGTAACGCATAGCGTCCTTACACTTGCGTGCCAGATGCGAAGAGCAGGAAGTCCTTTTTCACAAAGGAGGAACTCCAGGGACCGGCACATGCGCAATGTATTACCGGTAATGCCGACGCTTGAATCAGCTGTGTTCAGCGTATTTAACAGCGGTCAGTTTAGCTAACAGCACATATGCCCCCTATCGAGGAAGCCACAACGGCGAAACGGCGCTGTCGGGGTTTTTGAGGGTACCGCCACCGTGACACTAATTCTGTAAGTATTTGTACTTGTTTACATCCGGGCTTTGAAATTATATTAAGGCACCTTTTGGCACTATGCACTTTTTCACTGGAGTCTCATTGCGTGCAGTGAGGAATAAAGGTTTCTATTTATAAGCCTGCTTCACTGTTGGTTATTTGCAAGAGAGATGCGTTTAATGGATTTAGTGTGCCATTTATATTTTTATCTATAAATGTCCTAAGTATTTATTTATTTGGTTGTTCCGGGTGGTTGTGTTACCCTCATTTACTGATGATTGTCCCTTGTATGTAAATTTTAAATATTTATATAATAAATACATCATTTTATCACGTTATTTTTTGTTTCTCTCATTTTCCTCTTTATCATGTATTTGGGGGATTTTGATTAGCTATAAAGATATGGAGGGTATATCTGCATCTCCAGAGATACCAGCTTGGCTAAACAAATCCTTATGCAGCGCCCCAGAGTCCTGGTCGTTGCAGTACTGTGGCTCCGCCACTAAGGGGAGCTATGGTACGTCTGATGGCACTGAAGGAGTTCATCTGATCAGGTATCACAGACACCAATACATTTCACCGCCGGGCCTCCAGGGGGAGCTAAGGGTTCTATTCATTAGGCCACTCCTCACACACTGGTAAAACTGGGGGTCAGGCAGGAAGTTAGGGAGAAAGCTGACTGGGTTGGAACCAGGCAACACCTTGTGGCAGAGGGTGTTGCAGGAGAAGATTCGGTAGGGTCTCTGTCAGAAGTGGGATCCTGACAGGGACTTGGCAATTAGAGAGAACGTAACGGGACCGTGCCTGCTCAGTATAGCGGCGGTGCCCAAGGAAGGATTGGAAGCGAGATAGATTGTGCTGAGTGAGAAACGAGATCAAAGCAAGAGGAGAATACCAGTAGGGGTCATGCTGTAAGACCGAGGCAACATCCTACTGAGGCGCACAACCGGCGGCCGGAACGCCGAGGGAGTATTACAATATTCAGCTTCAAGCAATACTCTAAACAGCGGCAGGACAGTCAGTCTAAGGCGGGCTGTCTCACCTAAATCACCTATGCAGTCTTGGGGGGCAACTTGTGGAGAGGGGCGACTCTAGGGTCCCGGAAGAGCTCCGAGCCTACCCGTCAAACGGGTGCCGTTCTAACCGTAACATCAGGGAGGAACGGAGAATTAGCAGAACATCATCTAATTGAGTTGTGAGGGAACTTAAGAAACGGACACAACAGTTGTGGGGACTTTCCGTAAGCACAGCAGGGAAGGACCGCAACACATAGCGCTAGAAGGAAGGCACAGATTTCCACCTGTTAAGAGAACTCTGGAGGTGCCATTGGACCGGCCGGACTTGCGCAGCCTGGTTATCTGGATTCCGGACTGAGGACCCAGAGATCTTCAGTAAAGAGGTAAAGAGACCGCAACCTGGTGTCCTCGTTATTTACTGCACTGCACCACTATACCACCATCACCATCACTTATCTTATCTATCGCTGTGCGCCCCACGGCAGGGTCACGGACCGGGCCTAGCCACCGTGACAACCCCAGAGCAGAGACTCACAGGCCCGGTACCGGGTACCCCTCGGCCCTGCGGCGGTGGGGGCGCTACACTTATACAGACCAAGCTGGACAAGACAAAAACATGGAAAAGAACTGAACAATAAGGCCACAGCATGTGGACAGCAAAAATCAAGGCCAGAACTTATCTTTGTTGAAATGAACTGCAAAGCAGAAGAGACCAGGCAGCGATGTGAATCCTCCAGGAACAATGGACAACTGGCACTGACTAAAGGGTGAAGCAAGACTAAATAGCCCAGTCAAAATTGCAAAAAGTGAACACACCTGATAAATGCTGCGATTCAGAGACAGCAGCGCTACCACTTACAACCACCGGAGGGAGCCCAAGAGCAGAATTCACAACAGTACCCCCCCTTGAGGAGGGGTCACCGAACCCTCACCAAAGCCCCCAGGCCGACTCGGACGAGCCAAATGAAAGGCACGAACCAAATCATCAGCATGACATCGGAGGCAACAACCCAAGAATTATCCTCCTGGCCATAACCCTTCCATTTGACAAGATACTGAAGCTTCCGCCTCGAAAAACGAGAATCCAAAATTGTCATGATCTCCATGGCCAGAGAACTAGCATAAGCCTATAGGAACAAGCTCTTGGAAGATGTAACTATACTGACCATGAACTAAACCTACCGCATCATCTAGAAGTAGCCAGGTAGCATGTCCTACTTTTTATCCCTATATGCCCAGCGCCGGCCGGAGAACTAAATAATGCTAGCAGAGGGAAATATAAGACCTGACTCACCTCTAGAGAAATGCCCAAAAAGGAGACAGAGGCCCCCCACATATATTGGCGGTGATATGAGATGAAACAACAAACGCAGCAGGAAAATAGTTTTAGCAAATTTGAGGTCCGCTTTCTAGATAGCAGAAGACAGAAAGCATACTTTCATGGTCAGTAAAAAACCCTAACAAAACACATCCAGAAATTACTTTAGGACTCTGGCATTAACTCATAATACCAGAGTGGCAATTCCTGATCAACAAGAGCTTTCCAGACACAGTAACGAAACTGCAGCTGTGAACTGGAACCAAAATACAAAAACAAAACATGGACGAATGTCCAACTTATCTAGTAGATGTCTGGGAGCAGGAACAAGCACAGAGAGGCTTCTGATAACATTGTTGACCGGCAAGCATCTAACAGAGAAGCCAGGTTATATAGCGACACCCAGATCTAATCAGAACAGGTGAACAGGGAAGATGATGTCACAAGTTCAATTCCACCAGTAGCCACCGGGGGAGCCCAGAATCCAAATTCACAACAGTACCCCCCCCTCAAGGAGGGGGCACCGAACCCTCACCAGAACCACCAGGGCGATCAGGATGGGCCCTATGAAAGGCACGAACCAGATCAGAGGCATGAACATCAGATGCAGTGACCCAAGAATTATCCTCCTGGCCGTATCCCTTCCACTTGACCAGATACTGGAGTCTCCGTCTGGAAACACGGGAGTCTAGGATTTTTTCCACAACGTACTCCAACTCACCCTCAACCAACACCGGAGCAGGAGGCTCAACGGAAGGCACAACCGGTGCCTCATACCTGCGCAATAACGACCGATGAAAAACGTTATGAATAGAAAAGGATGCAGGGAGGTCCAAACGGAAGGAAACAGGGTTAAGAATCTCCAATATTTTATACGGACCGATGAACCGAGGCTTAAACTTAGGAGATGAGACCCTCATAGGGACAAAACGAGAAGACAACCACACCAAATCTCCAACACAAAGCCGAGGACCAACACGACGGTGACGGTTGGCAAAAAGCTGAGTCTTCTCCTGGGACAACTTTAAATTGTCCATCACCTGCCCCCAGATATGATGCAATCTCTCCACCACCGCATCCACTCCAGGACAATCCGAGGATTCCATCTGACCGGAGGAAAATCGAGGGTGGAACCCCGAATTACAGAAAAACGGGGACACCAAAGTGGCAGAGCTGGCCCGATTATTGAGGGCGAACTCCGCCAATGGCAAAAAAGCAACCCAATCATCCTGGTCAGCAGACACAAAACACCTCAGATATGTCTCCAGGGTCTGATTAGTCCGCTCGGTCTGGCCATTAGTCTGAGGGTGAAAAGCAGACGAAAAAGACAAATCTATGCCCATCCTAGCACAGAATGCCCGCCAAAATCTAGACACAAATTGGGTTCCTCTGTCAGAAACGATATTCTCAGGAATACCATGCAAACGAACAACATTTTGAAAAAACAGGGGCACCAACTCGGAAGAAGAAGGCAATTTGGGCAGGGGAACCAAATGGACCATCTTAGAAAAACGGTCACACACCACCCAGATGACAGACATCTTCTGAGAAACAGGCAGATCTGAAATAAAATCCATCGAGATGTGTGTCCAAGGCCTCTTAGGAATAGGCAAGGGCAACAATAATCCACTAGCCCGAGAACAACAAGGCTTGGCCCGAGCACAAACGTCACAAGACTGCACAAAGCCTCGCACATCTCGTGACAGGGAAGGCCACCAGAAGGATCTTGCCACCAAATCCCTGGTACCAAAAATTCCAGGATGACCTGCCAATGCAGAAGAATGTACCTCAGAGATGACTCTACTGGTCCAATCATCAGGAACAAACAACCTATCAGGCGGACAACGATCCGGTCTATCCGCCTGAAACTCCTGCAAGGCTCGCCGCAGGTCTGGAGAAACGGCTGACAAGATAACTCCCTCCTTAAGAATACCTGTGGGGTCAGAGTTGCCGGGTGAATCAGGCTCAAAACTCCTAGAAAGGGCATCCGCCTTAACATTCTTAGAACCCGGTAGGTACGATACCACAAAATTAAACCGAGAGAAAAATAATGACCAGCGCGCCTGTCTAGGATTCAGGCGCCTGGCGGTCTCAAGATAGATCAAATTTTTGTGGTCAGTCAATACCACCACCTGATGTCTGGCCCCCTCGAGCCAATGGCGCCACTCCTCAAACGCCCACTTCATGGCCAAAAGCTCCCGATTCCCAACATCATAATTCCGCTCAGCGGGCGAAAATTTACGGGAAAAGAAGGCACAAGGCCTCATCACGGCGCAGTCAGAACTTTTCTGCGACAACACTGCCCCAGCCCCGATCTCAGAAGCGTCGACCTCAACCTGAAAAGGAAGAGTCACATCAGGCTGACGCAACACAGGGGCAGAAGAAAAACGGCGCTTAAGCTCCTGAAAGGCCTCCACAGCATCAGGGGACCAATTAGCAACATCAGCACCCTGTCTAGTCAAATCGGTCAATGGCTTAACGACATCCGAAAAACCAGAAATAAATCGACGATAAAAGTTGGCAAAGCCCAAAAATTTCTGAAGACTTTTAAGAGAAGAGGGCTGCGTCCAATCACAAATAGCTTGAACCTTGACAGGATCCATCTCAATGGAAGAGGGAGAAAAAATATATCCCAAAAAGGAAATTCTCTGAACCCCAAAAACGCACTTAGAACCCTTGACACACAGAGAATTAGACCGCAAAACCTGAAAAACCCTCTTAACTTGCCGGACATGAGAGTCCCAATCATCCGAAAAAATCAGAATATCATCCAGATACACTATCATAAATTTATCCAAAAAATCGCGGAAAATATCATGCATAAAGGACTGGAAGACTGAAGGGGCATTAGAAAGACCAAAAGGCATCACCAAATACTCAAAGTGGCCCTCGGGCGTATTAAATGCGGTTTTCCACTCATCCCCCTGCCTGATCCGCACCAAATTATACGCCCCACGGAGATCAATCTTAGAGAACCACTTGGCCCCCTTTATGCGAGCAAACAAATCAGTCAGCAACGGCAATGGGTATTGATATTTAACCGTGATTTTATTCAAAAGCCGATAATCAATACATGGTCTCAAAGAGCCGTCTTTTTTTGACACAAAGAAAAAACCGGCTCCTAAGGGAGATGACGATGGACGAATATGTCCCTTTTCCAAGGACTCCTTTATATATTCTCGCATAGCAGTATGTTCAGGCACAGACAGATTAAATAAACGACCCTTTGGGTATTTACTACCCGGAATTAAATCTATAGCACAATCGCACTCACGGTGCGGAGGTAGTGAACCCAGCTTGGGTTCTTCAAAGACGTCACGATAATCAGACAGGAACTCAGGGATTTCAGAGGGAATAGATGATGAAATGGACACCAAAGGTACGTCCCCATGAGTCCCCTTACATCCCCAGCTCAACACAGACATAGCTCTCCAGTCAAGGACTGGGTTGTGAGACTGCAGCCATGGCAATCCCAGCACCAAATCATCATGTAGATTATACAGCACCAGAAAACGAATAGTCTCCTGGTGATCCGGATTAATACACATAGTCACTTGTGTCCAGTATTGTGGTTTATTATTAGCCAATGGGGTGGAGTCAATCCCCTTCAGAGGAATAAGAGTCTCCAAAGGCTCTAAATCATACCCACAACGATTGGCAAAGGACCAATCCATAAGACTCAAAGCGGCGCCAGAGTCGATATAGGCGTCCGTAGTAATAGATGACAAAGAGCAAATCAGGGTCACAGACAAAATAAATTTAGACTGTAAAGTGCCAATGGGAACGGATTTATCAAGCTTTTTAGTACGCTTAAAGCATGCTGATATAACATGAGTAGAATCCCCACAATAGAAACACAACCCATTTTTCCGTCTAAAATTCTGCCGCTCGCTTCTGGACAGAATTCTATCACACTGCATGTTTTCTGGCGTCTTCTCAGTGGACACCGCCAGATGGTGCACTGGTTTGCGCTCCCGCAGACGCCTATCGATCTGAATGGCCATTGTCATGGACTCATTCAGACTTGCAGGCACAGGGAACCCCACCATAACATCCTTAATGGCATCAGAAAGACCCTCTCTGAAAGTAGCCGCCAAGGCACACTCATTCCACTGAGTAAGCACAGACCATTTACGGAATTTTTGGCAGTAAATTTCAGCTTCATCTTGCCCCTGCGATAGGGACATCAAAGTTTTTTCTGCCTGAAGTTCCAAATGAGGTTCCTCATACAGCAAGCCCAAGGCCAGAAAAAACGCATCCACATTGCGCAACGCAGGATCCCCTGGTGCCAATGCAAAAGCCCAATCTTGAGGGTCGCCGCGGAGCAAGGAAATCACAATCCCAACCTGCTGTGCAGGGTCTCCAGCAGAACGAGATTTCAGGGACAAAAATAACTTACAATTATTTCTAAAATTCTGAAAGCTAGATCTATTCCCTGAGAAGAATTCCGGCAAAGGAATTCTCGGCTCTGATACCGGAGCATGAACAACAAAATCTTGCAAACTTTGTACTTTCGTGGCGAGATTATTCAAACCTGCAGTTACACTCTGTAGATCCATTATAGACAGGTGAACATAGAGCCATTCAAAGATTAGAAGGAGAGAGAAAAAAAAGAAAGACTGCAGCATAGACAGACTGGCAAGTGATCCAATCAAGAGCACACTAACTACTAGAGAAAAAAAAAAAAAAAAAAAAAAAATTTTCAGCAGACTTCTTATTTCTCTCCTTTCTCAGCCAAGGATTTTAACCCTTTAGTGGGCCGGTCAAACTGTCATGATCTCCATGGCCAGAGAACTAGCATAAGCCTATAGGAACAAGCTCTTGGAAGATGTAACTATACTGACCATGAACTAAACCTACCGCATCATCTAGAAGTAGCCAGGTAGCATGTCCTACTTTTTATCCCTATATGCCCAGCGCCGGCCGGAGAACTAAATAATGCTAGCAGAGGGAAATATAAGACCTGACTCACCTCTAGAGAAATGCCCAAAAAGGAGACAGAGGCCCCCCACATATATTGGCGGTGATATGAGATGAAACAACAAACGCAGCAGGAAAATAGTTTTAGCAAATTTGAGGTCCGCTTTCTAGATAGCAGAAGACAGAAAGCATACTTTCATGGTCAGTAAAAAACCCTAACAAAACACATCCAGAAATTACTTTAGGACTCTGGCATTAACTCATAATACCAGAGTGGCAATTCCTGATCAACAAGAGCTTTCCAGACACAGTAACGAAACTGCAGCTGTGAACTGGAACCAAAATACAAAAACAAAACATGGACGAATGTCCAACTTATCTAGTAGATGTCTGGGAGCAGGAACAAGCACAGAGAGGCTTCTGATAACATTGTTGACCGGCAAGCATCTAACAGAGAAGCCAGGTTATATAGCGACACCCAGATCTAATCAGAACAGGTGAACAGGGAAGATGATGTCACAAGTTCAATTCCACCAGTAGCCACCGGGGGAGCCCAGAATCCAAATTCACAACACAAAATCTTCTCAACCACATACTCCAACTCCCCATCAATCAACACCGGGGCAGGAGGATCAACAGAGGGAACAACGGGCACCACATATTTCCGCAACAAAGATCTATGAAAAACATTATGGATGGAAAAAGAGGCTGGAAGGGCCAAACGAAAAGACACTGGATTGATAATCTCAGAAATCCTATAAGGGCCAATAAACCGAGGCTTAAACTTAGGGGAAGAAACCTTCATAGGGACATGACGGGAAGACAACCAGACCAAATCCCCAACCCGAAGCCGTGAACCAACACACCGACGACGGTTAGCAAAACGCTGAGCCCCCTCCTGAGACAACACCAAATTGTCAACAACAAGAGCCCAAATTTGCTACAACCTGTCAACCACAGAGTCCACCCCAGGACAATCAGAAGGCTCAACCTGCCCCGAAGAAAAACGAGGTTGGAAACCAGAGTTACAAAAGAAGGGTGAAACCAAAGTAGCAGAACTAGCCCGATTATTAAGGGCAAACTCGGCCAATGGCAAGAAAGCCACCCAATCATCCTTATCAGCAGACACAAAGCTGTTGTGAATTCCGTTCTCGGGCTCCCTCCTGTGGTCATGAATGGTACTTTGGTGAGTTCTGTCCTTGGACACCCTCTGGTGGCTTTAAGTGGAACTGCTGATCTTTGAGGTTGGCTTTCTCAGCTGCTCTCGTTTATTGCAGCTGCTGGCTTCCCTATTTAACTCTGCCCAGATCGTTAGTCCATGCCAGCTGTCAATGTTTCAGTACTGGTTCAGATCTCTCTTGGATTTCTCTGATGACCTGTCTACTCCAGCAGAAGCTAAGTCCTTGCTAGTCCATTTGCTGTTCATTGGTTTTTTGAATATATTTCTCAGTACATGCTATGTTTTTGTCCAGCTTGCTATTATGATATTTCCTTGCTAGCTGGAAGCTCTGGGGGTGCAGAGCTGCACCTCCACACCGTGAGTCGGTGTGGAGGTCTTTTTGCACACTCTGCATGGTTTTTGTAGCTTTTAATACTGACCACATAGTTCCCTTTCCTATCGAGGCGTCTAGGGAGAGTTAGGTACGCTCCACGGCTATTTCTAGTGTGTGTGATAGGAGTAGGGATTGCGGTCAGTAGAGTTACCACTTCCTCAGAGCTTGTCCCAGATTTTCTATTTTAACCATCAGGTCATTTCAGGTGCTCCTAACCACCAGGTCCATAACAGTACAGCTGGCCAACAAAGTGTTAATGCATCTCAAAAGAGGGAAAAGAGAAGTTCTGAGTCAATTTTTTTTTTCTTTGCAGCTTGTTTTGTCTTTCTTTTCCCCTTAACCTCTGGGTGGTTCAGGACTCAGGTGTAGATATGGATATTCAAGGTTTGTCCTCTTGTGTGGATCAACTCGCTGCTAGGGTACAGAGTATTCAAGATTATGTAGTTCAGAATCCGATGTTAGAGCCTAGAATTCCAATTCCTGATTTGTTTACTGGGGATAGATCTAAATTTTTGAATTTCAAAAATAATTGCAGACTGTTTCTTGCTCTGAAACCCCGCTCCTCTGGTGATCCCATTCAGCAAGTAAAGATTATTATTTCGTTGTTGCGTGGTGACCCGCAAGACTGGGCATTCTCTCTTGAGCCAGGAAATCCTGCATTGCTTAATGTGGATGCATTTTTTCTAGCGCTTGGATTGCTTTATGACGAACCTAATTCTGTGGATCAGGCAGAAAAGATCTTGCTGACTCTATGTCAGGGTCAGGATGAAGCAGAAGTGTATTGCCAGAAGTTTAGAAAGTGGTCTGTGCTTACCCAATGGAATGAGTGTGCCCTAGCAGCAATTTTCAGAAAGGGTCTTTCTGAAGCCCTTAAGGATATTATGGTGGGGTTCCCCACGCCTGCTGGTCTGAATGAGTCAATGTCTGTGGCCATTCAGATTGATCGGCGTTTGCGCGAGCGCAAAGTTGTGCACCATTTGGCGGTGTCCTCTGAGCGGAGGCCTGAGCCTATGCAATGTGATAGGACTTTGACCAGAGCTGAACGGAAAGAACACAGACGTCAGAATGGGCTGTGTTTTTACTGTGGTGACTCCTCTCATGCTATCTCTGATTGTCCTAAGCGCACTAAGAGGTTCGCTAGGTCTGTCATCATTTGTACTTTGCAGCCTAAATTTCTCTTATCTGTTACTCTGATTTGCTCATTGTCGTCCTACTCTGTTATAGCATTTGTGGATTCGGGCGCTGCCCTGAACTTGATGGACTTGGAGTTTGCCAGGCATTGTGGTTTTTCCTTGGAGCCTTTGCAGAGTCCTATTCCCTTAAGGGGGATTGATGCTACGCCATTGGCCAAGAATAAACCTCAGTACTGGACTCAGCTGACCATGTACATGGCTCCCGCACATCAGGAAAATATTCGCTTTTTGGTGTTGCATAATTTGCATGATGTTGTCGTGTTGGGTTTGCCATGGTTACAGGTTCATAATCCAGTACTGGATTGGAAATCAATGTCTGTGTCTAGTCGGGGTTGTCAACGGATACATGGTGATGTTCCTTTGATGTCAATTTCTTCTTCCACTCCTTCTGAAGTCCCTGAGTTTTTGTCGGATTACCAGGATGTATTTGATGAGCCCAAGTCCAGTGTCCTACCTCCTCATAGGGACTGTGATTGCGCTATTAATTTGATTCCTGGTAGTAAGTTCCCTAAGGGCCGACTGTTCAATTTATCTGTGCCAGAACATGCCGCTATGCGGAGTTATGTAAAGGAGTCCTTGGAGAAAGGGCATATTCGCCCGTCTTCGTCGCCGTTGGGAGCAGGGTTCTTTTTTGTGGCCAAGAAGGATGGCTCTCTGAGACCCTGTATAGATTATCGCCTTCTCAATAAAATCACGGTCAAATTTCAGTACCCTTTGCCTCTGCTGTCTGATTTGTTTGCTCGGATTAAGGGGGCTAGTTGGTTTACCAAGATTGACCATCGAGGGGCGTATAATCTTGTGCGTATTAAACAGGGCGATGAATGGAAAACAGCATTTAATACGCCCGAGGGCCATTTTGAGTACCTGGTGATGCCATTCGAGCTTTCTAATGCTCCATCCGTGTTTCAGTCCTTTATGCACGACATCTTCCGGAAGTATCTGGATAGGTTCATGATCGTATATTTGGATGATATTTTGGTCTTTTCGTATGATTGGGAGTCTCATGTAAGGCAGGTCAGGATGGTGTTCCAGGTCCTTCGTGCTAATGCGTTGTTTGTGAAGGGCTCTAAATGCCTCTTTGGAGTTCAGAAGGTTTCCTTTTTGGGCTTCATTTTTTCCCCTTCTACTATCGAGATGGATCCTGTTAAAGTTCAGGCCATTTATGATTGGACTCAACCTACATCTGTGAAGAGTCTTCAGAAGTTCCTGGGCTTTGCTAATTTTTACCGTCGCTTCATCGCTAATTTTTCTAGTGTGGTTAAGCCTTTGACTGATTTGATGAAGAAAGGCACTGATGTGATGAATTGGTCCCCTGCAGCCGTAGAGGCTTTTCAGGAGCTTAAACGTCGTTTTACTTCAGCCCCTGTGTTGCGTCAGCCAGATGTTTTGCTCCCTTTTCAGGTCGAGGTTGATGCTTCTGAGATTGGGGCAGGGGCTGTTTTGTCTCAGAGAAGTTCTGATGGCTCCTTGATGAAGCCGTGTGCTTTCTTTTCTAGAAAGTTTTCACCTGCTGAGCGTAATTATGATGTCGGCAATCGGGAGTTATTGGCTATGAAGTGGGCATTCGAGGAGTGGCGACATTGGCTTGAGGGAGCCAAACATCGCGTGGTGGTCCTGACTGATCACAAGAATCTGGCTTACCTCGAGTCCGCCAAGCGGTTGAACCCTAGACAGGCTCGATGGTCACTGTTTTTCTCCCGTTTTGATTTTGTGGTCTCCTGTCATGATTCTCAATGGCGAGAGAACATAGCCCAGCATATATGAGAACTAGCTCTTGGAAGATGGAAACTATACTGACCATGAACTAAACCTGCCGCACAACTAGAAGTGGCCGGGTAGCATGCCTACGTTTTTTTATCCCTAGATGCCCAGCGCCAGCCGGAGAACTACCTAATCCTAGCAGAGGAAAAGACAGTCCTGGCTCACCTCTAGAGAAATTTTCCCAAAAGGCAGACAGAGGCCCCCACATATATTGGCGGTGATTTTAGATGAAATGACAAACGTAGTATGAAAATAGGTTTAGCAAAAATCGAGGTCCGCTTACTAGATAGCAAGAAGACAGAAAGGGCACTTTCATGGTCAGCAGAAAACCCTATCAAAACACCATCCAGAAATTACTTTAAGACTCTAGCATTAACTCATAACACCAGAGTGGCAATTTCCGCTCACAAGAGCTTTCCAGACACAGTAACGAAACAGCAGCTGTGAACAGGAACAAAATGCAAAAACACACAAGGACAAAAGTCCAACTTAGCTGGGAGTTGTCTAGTAGCAGGAACATGCACAGAAAGGCTTCTGATTACATTGTTGACCGGCATGAAACTGACAGAGGAGCAAGGTTATATAGCGACTCCCACATCCTGATAGGAGCAGGTGAACAAAGGGGATGATGCACACAAGTACAATTCCACAAGTGGCCACCGGGGGAGCCCAGAATCCAATTTCACAACAGTACCCCCCCCTCAAGGAGGGGGCACCGAACCCTCACCAGAACCACCAGGGCGATCAGGATGAGCCCTATGAAAGGCACGGACAAGATCGGAGGCATGAACATCAGAGGCAGTGACCCAAGAATTATCCTCCTGACCGTATCCCTTCCATTTGACCAGATACTGGAGTTTCCGTCTGGAAACACGAGAGTCCAAGATCTTTTCCACAACGTACTCCAACTCACCCTCAACCAACACCGGAGCAGGAGGCTCAACGGAAGGCACAGCCGGTACCTCATACCTGCGCAACAATGACCGATGAAAAACATTATGAATCGAAAAGGATGCAGGGAGGTCCAAACGGAAGGACACAGGGTTAAGAATCTCCAATATCTTGTACGGGCCGATGAACCGAGGCTTAAACTTAGGAGAAGAAACCCTCATAGGGACAAAACGAGAAGACAACCACACCAAGTCCCCAACACAAAGCCGAGGACCAACACGACGACGGCGGTTGGCAAAAAGCTGAGTCTTCTCCTGGGACAACTTCAAATTGTCCACCACCTGCCCCCAAATCTGATGCAACCTCTCCACCACAGCATCCACTCCAGGACAATCCGAAGATTCCACTTGACCGGAGGAAAATCGAGGATGAAACCCCGAATTACAGAAAAACGGGGACACCAAGGTGGCAGAGCTGGCCCGATTATTGAGGGCGAACTCCGCCAAAGGCAAAAAAGCAACCCAATCATCCTGATCCGCAGACACAAAACACCTCAAATATGTCTCCAAGGTCTGATTAGTCCGCTCGGTCTGGCCATTAGTCTGAGGATGGAAAGCAGACGAAAAAGACAAATCTATGCCCATCCTAGCACAGAATGCCCGCCAAAATCTAGACACGAATTGGGTCCCTCTGTCAGAAACGATATTCTCCGGAATACCATGCAAACGAACAACATTTTGAAAAAACAGAGGAACCAACTCGGAAGAAGAAGGCAACTTAGGCAAGGGAACCAGATGGACCATCTTAGAGAAACGGTCACACACCACCCAGATGACAGACATCTTATGAGAAACAGGCAGATCCGAAATAAAATCCATCGAGATGTGCGTCCAAGGCCTCTTCGGGATAGGCAAGGGTAACAACAATCCACTAGCCCGAGAACAACAAGGCTTGGCCCGAGCACAAACGTCACAAGACTGCACAAAGCCTCGCACATCTCGTGACAGGGAAGGCCACCAGAAGGACCTTGCCACCAAATCCCTGGTACCAAAGATTCCAGGATGACCTGCCAATGCAGAAGAATGAACCTCAGAGATGACTCTACTGGTCCAATCATCAGGAACAAACAGTCTACCAGGTGGGCAACGATCAGGTCTATCCGCTTGAAACTCCTGCAAGGCCCGCCGCAGGTCTGGAGAAACGGCAGACAATATCACTCCATCTTTAAGGATACCTGTGGGCTCAGAATTACCAGGGGAGTCAGGCTCAAAACTCCTAGAAAGGGCATCCGCCTTAACATTCTTAGAACCCGGTAGGTAAGACACCACAAAATTAAACCGAGAGAAAAACAACGACCAGCGCGCCTGTCTAGGATTCAGGCGCCTGGCAGACTCAAGGTAAATTAAATTTTTGTGGTCAGTCAATACCACCACCTGATGTCTGGCCCCCTCAAGCCAGTGACGCCACTCCTCAAAAGCCCACTTCATGGCCAAAAGCTCCCGATTCCCAATATCATAATTCCGCTCGGCGGGCGAAAATTTACGGGGAAAAAAAGCACAAGGTCTCATCACGGAGCAGTCGGAACTTCTCTGCAACAACACCGCCCCAGCTCCGATTTCAGAAGCGTCGACCTCAACCTGAAAAGGAAGAGCAACATCAGGCTGACGCAACACTGGGGCGGAAGAAAAGCGGCGCTTGAGCTCCCGAAAGGCCTCCACAGCATCAGGGGACCAATCAGCAACATCAGCACCCTTCTTAGTCAAATCAGTCAATGGTTTTACAACATCAGAAAAATCAGCACTAAATCGACGATAAAAGTTAGCAAAGCCCAAAAATTTCTGAAGACTCTTAAGAGAAGAGGGTTGCGTCCAATCACCAATAGCCTGAACCTTGACAGGATCCATCTCGATGGAAGAGGGGGAAAAAATGTATCCCAAGAAGGAAATCTTTTGAACCCCAAAAACACACTTAGAACCCTTCACACACAAGGAATTAGACCGCAAAACCTGAAAAACCCTCCTGACCTGCTGGACATGAGAGTCCCAGTCATCCGAAAAAATCAGAATATCATCCAGATACACAATCATAAATTTGTCCAAATAATCGCGGAAAATGTCGTGCATAAAGGACTGGAAGACTGAAGGGGCATTTGAAAGACCAAAAGGCATCACCAAATACTCAAAATGGCCCTTGGGCGTATTAAATGCGGTTTTCCACTCATCCCCCTGCTTGATTCGCACCAAATTATACGCCCCACGGAGATCAATCTTAGAGAACCACTTGGCCCCCTTTATACGAGCAAACAAATCAGTAAGCAGTGGTAACGGATATTGATATTTAACCGTGATTTTATTCAAAAGTCGATAATCAATACACGGCCTCAAAGAGCCGTCTTTCTTAGACACAAAGAAAAAACCGGCTCCTAAGGGAGATGACGAAGGACGAATATGTCCCTTTTCCAAGGACTCCTTTATATATTCTCGCATAGCCGCGTGTTCAGGCACAGACAGATTAAATAAACGACCCTTAGGGTATTTACTACCCGGGATCAAGTCTATGGCACAATCGCACTCCCGGTGCGGAGGTAGTGAACCAACCTTGGGTTCTTCAAAAACGTCACGAAAGTCAGACAAGAATTCAGGAATCTCAGAGGGAATAGATGATGAAATGGAAACCAAAGGTACGTCCCCATGAGTTCCTTTACATCCCCAGCTTAACACAGACATAGCTCTCCAGTCGAGGACTGGGTTATGAGATTGCAGCCATGGCAATCCCAGCACCAAAACATCATGTAGATTATACAGCACCAGAAAGCGAATAACCTCTGGTGATCCGGATTAACACGCATAGTCACTTGTGTCCAGTATTGTGGTTTATTACTAGCCAATGGGGTGGAGTCAATCCCTTTCAGAGGTATCGGAGCCTCCAATGGCTCCAAATCATACCCACAGCGTTTGGCAAAGGACCAATCCATAAGACTCAAAGCAGCGCCAGAGTCGACATAGGCGTCCGCGGTAATAGATGACAAAGAACAAATCAGGGTCACAGATAGAATAAACTTAGACTGTAAAGTGCTAATTGAAACAGACTTGTCAGGCTTCTTAGTACGCTTAAAGCATGCTGATATAACATGAGTTGAATCACCACAATAGAAGCACAACCCATTTTTTCGTCTAAAATTCTGCCGCTCGCTTCTGGACAGAATTCTATCACATTGCATATTTTCTGGCGTTTTCTCAGTAGACACCGCCAAATGGTGCACAGGTTTGTGCTCCCGCAGACGCCTATCGATCTGAATAGCCATCGTCATGGACTCATTCAGACTCGCAGGCACAGGGAACCCCACCATAACATCCTTAATGGCATCAGAGAGACCCTCTCTGAAAATCGCCGCCAGGGCGCACTCATTCCACTGAGTAAGCACAGACCATTTGCGGAATTTTTGGCAGTATATTTCAGCTTCATCTTGCCCCTGAGACAAGGACATCAAGGCCTTTTCCGCCTGAAGCTCTAAATGAGGTTCCTCATAAAGCAACCCCAAGGCCAGAAAAAACGCATCCACATTGAGCAACGCAGGATCCCCTGGTGCCAATGCAAAAGCCCAGTCTTGAGGGTCGCCCCGGAGCAAGGAAATTACAATCCTGACCTGCTGTGCAGGGTCTCCGGCAGAGCGAGACTTCAGGGACAAAAACAATTTGCAATTATTTTTAAAATTTTGAAAGTGAGATCTATTCCCCGAGAAGAATTCAGGCAAAGGAATTCTAGGCTCAGACATAGGTGCATGAACAACAAAATCTTGCAAATTTTGTACCTTTGTGGCGAGATTATTCAAACCTGTAGCTACACTCTGAAGATCCATTTGAAACAGGTGAACACAGAGCCATTCAAGGATAAGAAGGAGAGAAAGAGAGGAAGGCTGCAGTATAGGCAGACTAGCAAGTGATTCAATTAAGAGCACACTCAGAACTAGAGGAAAAAAAAAAAAAAATTGTAGCAGACTTCTTTTTTCTCTCCTTTCTCAGCCAGTAATTTAACCCTTTTTTTTGGGCCGGTCAAACTGTCATGATTCTCAATGGCGAGAGAACATAGCCCAGCATATATGAGAACTAGCTCTTGGAAGATGGAAACTATACTGACCATGAACTAAACCTGCCGCACAACTAGAAGTGGCTGGGTAGCATGCCTACGTTTTTTTATCCCTAGATGCCCAGCGCCAGCCGGAGAACTACCTAATCCTAGCAGAGGAAAAGACAGTCCTGGCTCACCTCTAGAGAAATTTTCCCAAAAGGCAGACAGAGGCCCCCACATATATTGGCGGTGATTTTAGATGAAATGACAAATGTAGTATGAAAATAGGTTTAGCAAAAATCGAGGTCCGCTTACTAGATAGCAAGAAGACAGAAAGGGCACTTTCATGGTCAGCAGAAAACCCTATCAAAACACCATCCAGAAATTACTTTAAGACTCTAGCATTAACTCATAACACCAGAGTGGCAATTTCCGCTCACAAGAGCTTTCCAGACACAGTAACGAAACAGCAGCTGTGAACAGGAACAAAATGCAAAAACACACAAGGACAAAAGTCCAACTTAGCTGGGAGTTGTCTAGTAGCAGGAACATGCACAGAAAGGCTTCTGATTACATTGTTGACCGGCATGAAACTGACAGAGGAGCAAGGTTATATAGCGACTCCCACATCCTGATAGGAGCAGGTGAACAGAGGGGATGATGCACACAAGTACAATTCCACAAGTGGCCACCGGGGGAGCCCAGAATCCAATTTCACAACAGTCTCCTACCTTCCGGGATCTAAGAATGTGAAGGCTGATGCCCTTTCTAGGAGTTTTTTGCCTGATTCTCCGGGAGTCCCTGAACCGGCTGGTATTCTTAAAGAGGGGTGATTCTGTCTGCCATCTCCCCTGATTTGCGGCGGGTGCTGCAGGAGTTTCAGGCTGATAGACCTGACCGCTGTCCAGTGGAGAAACTGTTTGTCCCTGATAGATGGACTAGTAGGGTTATTTCTGAGGTTCATTGTTCAGTGTTGGCTGGTCATCCTGGGATTTTTGGTACCAGAGATTTGGTTGCTAGGTCCTTTTGGTGGCCTTCCTTGTCACGGGATGTGCGTTCTTTTGTGCAGTCCTGTGGGACTTGTGCTCGGGCCAAACCTTGCTGTTCTCGTGCCAGTGGGTTGCTTTTGCCTTTGCCTGTCCCGAAGATGCCCTGGACGCATATTTCCATGGATTTTATTTCTGATCTTCCTGTCTCTCAAAGGATGTCTGTCATCTGGGTGGTTTGTGATCGGTTTTCTAAGATGGTCCATTTGGTACCCTTGCCTAAATTACCTTCCTCCTCTGATTTGGTTCCATTATTTTTTCAGCATGTGGTTCGTTTGCATGGCATTCCGGAGAACATTGTGTCGGACAGAGGTTCCCAGTTTATTTCTAGGTTTTGGCAGTTCTTTTGTGCTAAGATGGGCATTGATTTATCTTTTTCTTCAGCATTCCATCCTCAGACAAATGGCCAAACCGAACGAACCAATCAGACCTTGGAGACCTATCTGAGATGCTTTGTTTCTGCTGATCAGGATGATTGGGTGACCTTCTTGCCATTGGCCGAGTTCGCCCTTAATAATCGGGCTAGTTCTGCTACTTTGGTTTCGCCTTTTTTTTGTAATTCTGGTTTTCATCCTCATTTTTCTTCAGGGCAGGTTGAGCCTTCTGACTGTCCTGGTGTGGATTCTGTGGTGGACAGGTTGCAGCAAATTTGGACTCACGTGGTGGACAATTTGACGTTGTCTCAGGAGAAGGCGCAACGTTTTGCTAACCGCCGTCGCTGTGTTGGTCCCCGACTTCGTGTTGGGGATTTGGTTTGGTTGTCTTCTCGTTATGTTCCTATGAAGGTTTCTTCTCCTAAGTTCAAGCCTCGTTTCATTGGTCCTTATAAGATTTCTGAAATTATCAATCCTGTGTCGTTTCGTTTGGCCCTTCCAGCTTCTTTTGCCATCCATAATGTGTTCCATAGGTCGTTGTTGCGGAGATATGTGGCGCCTATGGTTCCTTCCGTTGATCCTCCTGCTCCGGTGTTGGTTGAGGGGGAGTTGGAGTATGTGGTGGAGAAGATTTTAGATTCTCGTATTTCGAGACGGAAGCTTCAGTACCTGGTTAAATGGAAGGGCTATGGTCAGGAGGATAATTCCTGGGTTGTTGCCTCCGATGTCCATGCTGCCGATTTGGTTTGTGCCTTTCATTTGTCTCGTCCTGATCGGCCTGGGGGCTCTGGTGAGGGTTCCGTGACCCCTCCTCAAGGGGGGGTACTGTTGTGAATTCCGTTCTCGGGCTTCTCCTGTGGTCGTGTCTGTCTTTCTAGAGAAGATTCGGCCTCCTTTGCTAAAATCTGTTTCATTCCTGTGTTTGTTACTTCCGTCTTAACTCACAGTCAATATTTGTGGGGGGCTACCTTTACTTTGGGGAATTTCTCTGAGGCAAGGTAGGCTTCTATTTCTATCTTTAGGGGTAGTTAGCTCTTAGGCTGTGAAGAGGCATCTAGAGAGAGTTAGGTACGCTCCACGGCTATTTCTAGTGTGTGTGATAGGAGTAGGGATTGCGGTCAGTAGAGTTACCACTTCCTCAGAGCTTGTCCCAGATTTTCTATTTTAACCATCAGGTCATTTCGGGAGCTCCTAACCACCAGGTCCATAACACAAAGCATCTCAAATAAGTTTCCAAAGTCTGATTAGTTCACTCGGTCTGGCCATTTGTCTGAGGATGAAATGCGGAAGAAAAAGACAAATCAATGCCCAGCCTAGCACAAAAGGCCCGCCAAAACCTAGAAACAAACTGGGAACTTCTATCGGACACAATATTCTCCGGAATGCCATGCAAACGAACCACATGCTGAAAAAACAACGGAACCAAATCAGAAGAGGAAGGCAACTTAGGCAAAGGTACCAAATGAACCATCTTAGAAAACCGGTCACAAACCACCCAGATAACTGACATCCTCTGGGAAACCGGAAGATCCGAAATAAAATCCATAGAAATATGCGTCCAAGGCCTCTCAGGGACCGGCAAAGGCAAAAGCAACCCACTAGCGCGGGAACAGCAAGGCTTGGCCCGCGCACAAGTCCCACAGGACTGCACAAAAGAACGCACATCCCGTGACAAAGAAGGCCACCAAAAGGACCTACCAACCAAATCTCTGGTACCAAAAATCCCAGGATGACCAGCTAACACAGAACAATGAACCTCCGAAATCACTTTACTAGTCCATCTGTCAGGAACAAACAATTTCCCCACTGGACAGCGGTCAGGTTTATCAGCCTGAAATCCGTGAAGAACCCGTCGTAATTCAGGGGAGATGGCAGAAAGAATCACCCCTTCCTTCAGAATACTGACCGGCTCAAGGACCCCAGGAGAATCAGGCAAAAAGCTCCTAGAGAGGGCATCAGCCTTAACATTCTTAGAACCCGGAAAATACGAGACCACAAAATCAAAACGGGAGAAAAACAGGGACCATCGGGCCTGTCTAGGATTCGGCCATTTGGCAGACTCGAGATAAATCAGATTCTTATGATCGGTCAAGACCACAATACGGTGCTTGGCCCCCTCAAGCCAATGTCACCACTCCTCAAATGCCCACTTCATAGCCAACAACTCACGATTGCCGACATCATAATTGCGTTCCGCAGGCGAAAACTTTCGAGAAAAGAAGGCACACGGTTTCATCAAGGAACCATCAGAATTCCTCTGAGAGAAAACGGCCCCTGCCCCAATCTCAGAAGCGTCAACCTCAACCTGAAAAGGAAGAGAAACATCCGGCTGACGCAACACAGGGGTAGAAGTAAATCGGCGTTTAAGCTCCTGAAAGGCAGAAACAGCCGCAGAGGACCAATTCGTCACATCAGCGCCTTTCTTCGTCAAATCGGTCAGGGGTTTAACCACACTGGAGAAGTTGGCAATGAAACGGCGATAAAAATTAGCAAAGCCCAATATTTCTGAAGGCTCTTCACGGATGTGGGCTGGATCCAATCATGAATGGCCTGAACCTTAACAGGATCCATTTCTATAGATGAGGGAGAAAAAATGAAACCCAAAAAAGAAATCTTCTGTACTCCAAAGAGGCACTTAGACCCCTTCACAAACAAGGCATTATCACGAAGGATCTGAAATACCATCCTGACTTGTTTCACATGAGACTCCCAATCATCTGAAAAAATAAAAATATCATCCAAATATACAATCATGAATTTATCAAGATAATTCCGAAATATATCATGCATGAAGGACTGAAACACAGATGGAGCATTAGAGAGTCCGAATGGCATCACAAGGTATTCAAAATGGCCTTCGGGCGTATTAAACGCAGTTTTCCATTCATCACCCTGCTTAATACGAACAAGATTATATGCCCCTCGAAGGTCAATCTTAGTAAACCAACTAGCCCCCTTAATCCTAGCAAACAGATCAGAAAGCAAAGGCAAAGGGTATTGGAATTTGACCGTGATCTTATTCAAGAGGCGATAATCAATACAGGGTCTCAAGGAGCCATATTTTTTGGCAACAAAAAAAAAACCTGCTCCCAATGGTGAAGAAGATGGCTGAATATGCCCCTTCTCCAAGGACTCCTTAACATAGCTCCGCATGGCGGTATGTTCTGGCACAGACAGGTTGAAAAGTCGGCTCTTAGGGAACTTACAGCCTGGAATCAAGTCAATAGCACAATCACAGTCCCTATGCAGTGGAAGGGAACTGGACTTGGGCTCATTGAATACATCCTGGAAATCTGACAAAAACTCAGGAATTTCAGAAGAGGGGGAGGAGGCAATTGACATCAAAGGAACGTCACCATGAACCCCCTGACAACCCCAACTAGTCACAGACATAGATTTCCAATCTAATACCGGATTATGCACCTGTAACCATGGGAAACCCAGCACAATAGCATCATGCAAATTATGCAACACCAGAAAACGACAATCTTCTTGATGGGCTGGCGCCATGCACATGGTCAGCTGTGTCTAAAACTGAGGTTTATTTTTAGCCAACGGTGTAGCATCAATGCCCCTCAAAGGAATAGGACTCTGCAAAGGCTGCAAGGGGAAACCACAACGTCTGGCAAATTCTAAGTCCATTAAGTTTAGAGCGGCGCCTGAATCCACAAATGCCATGACAGAAAATGACGATAATGAGCAGATCAGGGTCACAGATAACAGAAATTTAGGCTGTACAGTACTGATGGTAAAAGAACTAGCGATTCTCTTGGTACGCTTAGGGCAATCAGAAATAACATGAGCAGAATCGCTGCAGTAAAAACACAACCTATTTTGACGTCTGAATCCTTGTCGTTCAGCTTTAGACACAATCCTATCACACTGCATAGGCTCAGGACTCCGCTCGGAAGACAATGCCATAGTGTGCACAACTCTGCGCTCGCGCAAGCGCCGATCAATCTGAATGGCCAGAGACATAGAATCACTCAGACCAGCAGGCGTGGGAACCCCACCATAACATCTTTAACGGATTCAGAAAGACCCTTTCTGAAGATTGCCACCAAGGCATCCTCATTCCATTTAGTCAGTACAGACCATTTTCTAAACTTCTGGCAATATGATTCTGCCGCTTCTTGACCCTGAGACAGGGCCAACAAGGTCTTCTCAGCATGATCCACTGAATTAGGTTCATCATACAATAACCCAAGCACCTGAAAAAAGGTGTCTACATTAAGCAACGCCGGACTCCCTGGTTCCAGGGCAAATGCCCAATCCTGGGGGTCACCACGCAGCAGAGATATAACAATTTTAACCTGCTGGATGGGATCACCAGAGGAACGGGGTTTCAGAGCAAAAAACAGTTTACAGTTATTTTTAAAGCTCAGAAATTTGGACCTGTCCCCAAAAAACAAATCAGGAGTTGGAATTCTAGGCTCTAAAACCGGAATCTGAACGATATAATCGGAAATACCCTGTACTCTAGCAGCAAGTTGATCCACACGAGAAGCCAATCCCTGAACATCCATACCAGCGCCGAACTCCTGAGCCACCCAGAGGTAAAGTGGGAAAAAAAAAACACAACAGACTACAGAAAAAAAAAATGGCTCAGCACTTTCCTTCCCTTCTTCTGAGATGCGGTTAACTCATTGTTGGCCAGTTGTACTGTTATGATCTGGTGGCCTAAGAGCAGCATGAGACGTACTCTGGAGAAGGTGGTACCTGTACTGATCGCAGACCCTGAACTTAACACTGCAACTAGAAGTAGCCGTGGAATGTACCTAGCGCTCCCTAGACATCTCGACACAGCCGGAGGACTAATTACCCCTAGAGATAGAAAAGGGAAAACTATCTTGCCTCAGAGAAAATCCCCAAAGGATAGACAGCCCCCCACAAATATTGACTGTGAGAGGAGAGGGAAAAAACATACACAGACTGAAACGAGAATTTAGCAAAGGAGGCCACTTCTAGCTAAATAGAAAGGATAGGACAGAGTACTATGCGGTCAGTATTAAAACACTAGAAAATATCCACCACAGAAAATACAAAATCTCCACAGCTAACTAAAGATATAGAGGGTATATCTGCATCTCCAGAGATACCAGCTTGGCTAAACAAATCCTTATACAGACCAAGCTGGACAAGACAAAAACATGGAAAAGAACTGAACAATAAGGCCACAGCATGTGGACAGCAAAAATCAAGGCCAGAACTTATCTTTGTTGAAATGAACTGCAAAACAGAAGAGACCAGGCAGGGATGTGAATCCTCCAGGAACAATGGACAACTGGCACTGACTAAAGGGTGAAGCAAGACTAAATAGCCCAGTCAAAATTTCAAAAAGTGAACACACCTGATAAATGCTGCGATTCAGAGACAGCAGCGCTACCACTTACAACCACCGGAGGGAGCCCAAGAGCAGAATTCACAACACCCACGGACCTTTTCCTGGTCACCATCCTGCTCTTGGTAACTTTTGTCTCAGTGTTCTCTGGGGACTCTGCTTGGCGGTCTTTGGGGCTTTCTTTTGAGTGTTTTGGGACTTCCTTCATAGCCCAGGTTATCTGGGTTACATGCTTACTAGTGTCCCATGAGCCGCACAGGTTATTATATACGGTTGGATACCTATTTTGGGTTATATACCCATTGTTACGTATAGGATGGTGTAGGGTGTACAGGTCCTTCTCAAAAAATTAGCATATAGTGTTAAATTTCATTATTTACCATAATGTAATGATTACAATTAAACTTTCATATATTATAGATTCATTATCCACCAACTGAAATTTGTCAGGTCTTTTATTGTTTTAATACTGATGATTTTGGCATACAACTCCTGATAACCCAAAAAACCTGTCTCAATAAATTAGCATATCAAGAAAAGGTTCTCTAAACGACCTATTACCCTAATCTTCTGAATCAACTAATTAACTCTAAACACATGCAAAAGATACCTGAGGCTTTTAAAAACTCCCTGCCTGGTTCATTACTCAAAACCCCCATCATGGGTAAGACTAGCGACCTGACAGCTGTCAAGAAGGCCATCATTGACACCCTCAAGCAAGAGGGTAAGACCCAGAAAGAAATTTCTCAACAAATAGGCTGTTCCCAGAGTGCTGTATCAAGGCACCTCAATGGTAAGTCTGTTGGAAGGAAACAATGTGGCAGAAAACGCTGTACAACGAGAAGAGGTGACCGGACCCTGAGGAAGATTGTGGAGAAGGACCGATTCCAGACCTTGGGGAACCTGAGGAAGCAGTGGACTGAGTCTGGTGTGGAAACATCCAGAGCCACCGTGCACAGGCGTGTGCAGGAAATGGGCTACAGGTGCCGCATTCCCCAGGTAAAGCCACTTTTGAACCATAAACAGCGGCAGAAGCGCCTGACCTGGGCTACAGAGAAGCAGCACTGGACTGTTGCTAAGTGGTCCCAAGTACTTTTTTCTGATGAAAGCAAATTTTGCATGTCATTCGGAAATCAAGGTGCCAGAGTCTGGAGGAAGACTGGGGAGAAGGAAATGCCAAAATGCCTGAAGTCCAGTGTCAAGTACCCACAGTCAGTGATGGTGTGGGGTGCCATGTCAGCTGCTGGTGTTGGTCCACTGTGTTTCATCAAGGGCAGGGTCAATGCAGCTAGCTATCAGGAGATTTTGGAGCACTTCATGCTTCCATCGGCTGAAATGCTTTATGGAGATGAAGATTTCATTTTTCAGCACGACCTGGCACCTGCTCACAGTGCCAAAACCACTGGTAAATGGTTTACTGACCATGGTATTACTGTGCTCAATTGGCCTGCCAACTCTCCTGACCTGAACCCCATAGAGAATCTGTGGGATATTGTGAAGAGAAAGTTGAGAGACGCAAGACCCAACACTCTGGATGAGCTTAAGGCCGCTATTGAAGCATCCTGGGCCTCCATAACATCTCAGCAGTGTCACAGGCTGATTGCCTCCATGCCACGCCGCATTGAAGCAGTCATTTCTGCCAAAGGATTCCCGACCAAGTATTGAGTGCATAACTGAACATTATTATTTGATGGTTTTTTTGTTTGTTATTAAAAAACACTTTTATTTGATTGGACGGGTGAAATATGCTAATTTATTGAGACAGGTTTTTTGGGTTATCAGGAGTTGTATGCCAAAATCATCAGTATTAAAACAATAAAAGACCTGACAAATTTCAGTTGGTGGATAATGAATCTATAATATATGAAAGTTTAATTGTAATCATTACATTATGGTAAATTATGAAATTTAACACTATATGCTAATTTTTTGAGAAGGACCTGTATACTCTCTTACCAATTTTGTGTCCTTAGCTGACTATATGTGGTCCCTATTCTCCTTAAGGTTCAGGCAGGCTCTCAGCATTGCAGGTTACATCGTCACTGTGGCTTGTACGTATCATTGTACCTTGCATTGATTGTTATGGACAGGGCTTTTTGTTTGCTGTTTTTAATTATGTTTTATGTAGTGTTTCAATAAAATCTTGTGTTTTTCTTCAAATTATGACTCTTATCTTCATATGTGGTGTGCATTATTGGAGTGATACTTTTTTCTTTGCCTGTACTATATACTGTAGTTGTTTATCACTCACTTGCACCCCGTATTACATTCTATATTGTACTTTATTGTGCTCATATTTGGGTGGTGCGCCTTGGTCTTTTACTTGGCCATTTATATGGATACACTGTTAGGGCTAGCAGAATGCACCAAATAATAAGAAAGATATAGTAAGGTGCGTTCGCAGCCCGGGGTCCACCGTGCAGAGATGGAACCTGCTGCCAAGTAATGACGGACACCTTAGCCCACTCTGTAGGGAAACGAGAGGCCAGAAGCTCGAGATGTATAGAGCTCTGACTCACAAAACCCCTACAAGACTTACTATCACCAGAAAAATTTTCTGGCAGCGTGAGGCGAGATAGAGCCGGTACAGGGGTGGCAGTGGACAAGGTGGCTGCAGCCACGCTAGCAGCCTGAACAGCAACTGCGGTTACATCCACAGCTGAGGTTGTGCGCTCGAGAACCGCCAACCTACCCTCCAGCTGCTGGATGTACCGCAAGGATTGCTGTTTGCCCGTCATTACTAGCCAGACCCTGGCGCTAGTGTAATGTTAGGGTTAGCGGAACGCACCAAATAATAAGAGAGATAGAGTAAGGTGCGTTCAGAGCCCGGGGTCCACCGTGCAGAGATGGAACCTGCTGCCAAGTAATGACAGACTATATGGCGGTACGATGTGGAAATACACACACGGGTTAACTTCACCCTGTGTGAAGGAAGCGAACCCTGTTGCGTCACAGGGCCGCGGTACCGCACCAAGAGCGCAAGCAAGGAGTCTCAGAACTCAATCCCAAGACACAGGATTTGAGTTCATATAGACCTCTTGCGCTTGACACCGCAACTGGGGTGTCAGAGAGAAAGAAATAATAATAAAGATGCACGAGAGTGCGTGCGGTGCCGCACTGGCGGACGCCACTAACCACCCAGGCTTGGGTCAGGAAAGCGCTGTGAAAGCGCATGGCGCCGCACTGGCGGTCACAGCGATTAGACGCTGTTTTGTGTGTTACGTGCTGATGGCTAAGTCGGGCGCTAGATAGCAATCATCCACCTTACGCGAGCAGTCATACACAAGGGAGGGGATAATTAATGAATGACTTTCACACATCAACACACACACACGTTTACACTAGCGCATGGCCATGCAGTCATGCAAACATTTTATAGCTGCAGCATGTACAGGACCTTCCCAGAAGGACCAATGGGAGGCTGCCACAGAAGTTGAGCACCTTCAGGACCTTCCTGGAGGACCAATGGGATCTACTTAAGTTTCTGAGCATGTGACCCTCGATCTCCAATGGGAGGTCTTGCCCTGGGCATGCTCAGAAGGGGAAAAGCAGGACTTAGTCCCAAAAGCATCTGCTCGCCGCTGCCCAGCACTGGCTTCAATGGCAGAAGCTGGAAAAGCAGAAATAACCCTATGCACAGAGTGAGACTGAGCAAGACGCTGGGACCGACATCTCCGCTGAGCAGACTCCACTGCAACTGGAGAAGAATGGGAGACCACAGCAGACATGGTTCGAGATTCCCCCTGTGCAGCGGCAGGAACTCAACTCCTAACATACACCTAAATAAAATGGGAATGGTTGGTGATATCAACTTCCTGTTTGTTGTCACATTAGTATATGGGGGGGACTTTTCAAGATGGATGGTGACCATGGCGGCCATTTTGAAGTCGGTCATTTTGGATCCAACTTTATTTTTTTCAATGGGAAGAGGGTAATGTGACACATAAAACTTATTGAGACTTTCACAAGAAAAACAATGGTGTGCTTGGTTTTAACGTAACTTTATTATTTCATGACACACTGATAGTAACACTGCAGAAGAAATGCTAGTCTAAGGGGGTCAGATTCCTTGTAGGAATACTCGGACTTGACACCCATAATGTGGTGGTGCACCATCTTGCTGGAAAAACTCAGGGGACATGCCATCTTCAGTGCATAAAGAGGGCAACACTAAACAACGGATACTGGAAGCCTGAGCTAGCATTTCTGCTGTGGTGTTGCTATCAGTGTGTCAAGAGTGGGAAAAGAGGGTTGCATTGACAATCCAACACAATGGGCAGCACTTTGAACTAGGGTTGAGCGAAACGGGTCGAACATTTTCAGAAGTCGCCGACTTTTGGCAAAGTCGGGTTTCATGAAACCCGACCCGACCCCTGTGTGGGGTCGGCCATGAAGTCGGCGATCTTCTGAATCTGGAATCGGAATTCCGATACCGATTCCCGATATGTTTAAGATATCGGGAATTGGTATCGGAATTCAGATTTAAGTGTAAAATAAAGAATTAAAATAAAAAATATCGCTATACTTACCCTCTGACGGGCCCTGGTACTAAGCGGGAACCTTCTTTCCTTTGAATCAGCCTTCCAGGGCCTTGCGGTGACGTCACGGTGACGTCGCGGCTTGTGATTGGTCCGCGGCCGCCCATGTGACCGCTCACATGGGAGTCCGCGGACCAATCACAAGCCGCGACGTCACCGTGACGTCACCGCAGGTCCTAGAAGGGCCGATTCTTAGGAAAGAAGGCTGCCGGAAAGAAACCGAGGGTGAGTATATTCCTATTAGGTATATA
The DNA here is from genome assembly GCF_051348905.1 of Ranitomeya variabilis. NCBI lineage: Eukaryota > Metazoa > Chordata > Amphibia > Anura > Dendrobatidae > Ranitomeya > Ranitomeya variabilis. Next base: position 53,774,795 of record NC_135236.1, read on the forward strand.
CTCACCCTCGTACATGCTCTGCTTATTTCCGGCAGCCTTCTTTCCTAAGATTCAGCCCTTCCAGGACCTCCGGTGACGTCACGGTCACATGGGCGGCTTGTGATTGGTGCGCGGCTGCCCATGTGACTGTGACGTCACCGAAGGTCCTGGAAGGGCTGAATCTTAGGAAAGAAGGCTGCCGGAAATAAGCAGAGCATGTACGAGGGTGAGTATATACCTAATAGGAATATACTCACCCTCGGTTTCTTTCCGGCAGCCTTCTTTCCTAAGAATCGGCCCTTCTAGGACCTGCGGTGACGTCACGGTGACGTCGCGGCTTGTGATTGGTCCGCGGTCGCCCATGTGAGCGGTCACATGGGCGGCCGCGGACCAATCACAAGCCGCGACGTCACCGTGACGTCACCGCAAGGCCCTGGAAGGCTGATTCAAAGGAAAGAAGGTTCCCGCTTAGTACCAGGGCGCAACAGAGGGTGAGTATAGCGATATTTTTTATTTTAATTCTTTATTTTACACTTAAATATGGATCCCAGGGCCTGAAGGAGAGTTTCCTCTCCTTCAGACCCTGGGAACCATTGGAAACCCAATGCACTGCATTGGGTTTCGAGTCTCGGCCGACCCCGACCCCGACTTTTTTATAGGATCGGCCGATTTCACTCGACCCGACTTTTGAAAAAGTCGGGTTTCGTGAAACCCGACCCGATCCTATAAAAGTAAAGGTCGCTCAACCCTACTTTGAACACATTTTATAAGTGGTCATAAACTTGTAAATAACTCATGAAAGAATTAAGTTACATGAAAACCAAACACACCATTGTTTTTCTTGTGAAATTCTCAATAAGTTTGATGTGTCACACTCTACCCATTAAAAAAAATAAAGTTGGATCCATGTCTGACTTCAAAATGGCTGCCATGATCACCACCCATCTTGAAGAGTTTCCCTGCTCCCATTTACTAATGTGCCACAAACAGGAAGTTGATATCACCAACCATTCCCATTTTATTTAGGTGTATCCATATAAATGGCCCACCCTGTAGTAATACTATTGTCTATGTGGAATGGCCTGTAAAATTTTCTGAAGGAAACCCAAAGTGCTCATAGTTTCCTATAGCAATGGCAAATAACCAATTGATTAAGGACCGATTGTGATACAAATGGGACAAGTTTGTCTGTGTGTATGGAATAGATAGGTATTTGATCAATAAGAATAGTAATCAATCAGGTTCTTTGCCCTCATTCAGTCTTTGAGCATAAGGATGTAAAAGATCAAATTTTCTCTTGTATAAGTGGAATAAACTTGAAAATACTGGCATGCATAACTCATAGTCATGAGCATAGTATCCTTGAAAAGAAAGTAACTGATAAGATCCTTGAAATGTAAAGTAACTGCGCATGATCACATGATCATGACAGCGCCAGAATATTCTAGATGGTTGTACTGCGATTGTGCTATCGTTACCAGTTACATCTAGCTACCTAGCTACACAACATGTACATAAGCAAGGGACTTTCCGGAAGGATTCAGGACTTAATTTGAGGTCAAGCAGATGGGCTGACAGTGTTTTCCCGATTCCTCCTGATGAGATAGTTTTGAAGTCCCCCGATGTCGGAGTGATGCTACAATATCTGGTGATGTATTGATGCTTACTTTATGATTTATGCTTATTAATGGGATGTTTTCAGCTATAACACAGGTACTAGAATGTTAGTCTAGAAAATAAAACTCATATTGTTTTACCTCAAAAACTGTCCTCAGTTCTGCCTAACTTGTATGTTAGTGAGAGAGTTGCAGATTAAAACTTCAGCAGGTAAAACAACATCACAATACACTTAGCTGTTAATACTAAAGGTCGAGAGTACAAGTTTCAACATTTCACAAAGTGCAAAGGTTTCCCAAAAATTTTTTGTTTATATTTAAAATCGTCCTTAAAACTCATCCGGTGTGATAGTATATGTGAATCTAATGAAAATGTAGAGTCCCTGTGGGTGGAGATAAGGGGAGTGGGGAAATATAATAAATTACTGATAGGGATTTGTTATGTCTCCTAAAATAATGGAAGCAACGGAGAATATCCTCATAAAGCAAATAGATGAAACAGCGACTCAAGGAGAAGTCATTATTATGGGGGACTTCAACTACCCTGAAATAGATTGGGGAACAGAAACCTGCAGTTCCAGCAAAGGTAATCGGTTTTTGACAACTATGAGAGACAATTACCTTTCACAACTGGTTCAGGACCCAACAAGAAGGGGGCACTGCTAGACCTAATATTAACCAACAGGCCAGACCGCATATCAAATATAAGGGTTGGGGTCACTTGGGGAATAGTGATCACAAAATAATAAGTTTTCGTGTGTCCTTTAATAAGACGTGTAGTAGAGGGGTGACAAGGACACTAAACTTCAGGAGAGCAAATTTCCAACGGATGAGACAGGATCTTGGTGCAATTAACTGGGACGATATCCTGAGACATAAAAATACACAAAGAAAATGGGAGACGTTTATTAGCATCCAGGATAGGACCTATGCACAGTTTATACCGTATGGGAATAAACATACTAGAAATAGGAGGAAACCAATATGGCTAAATAGAGCTGTAAGGGGCGCAATAAGTGACAAAAAGAAAGCATTTAGAGAATTAAAAGAAGTAGGTAGTGATGAGGCATTGAATAAATACAGAAAATTAAATAAATTCTGTAAAAAGCAAATCAAGGCAGCAAAGATTGAGACAGAGAGACTCATTGCCAGAGAGAGTAAAAATAATCCCAAAATATTCTTTAACTACATAAATAGTAAGAAACTAAAAACAATAGTGTTGGCCCCCTTAAAAATAGTCTGGGTGAAATGGTGGATGAGGATGAGGGAAAAGCCAATATGCTAAATTACTTTTTTTCATCAGTATTTACACAAGAAAATCCCATGGCAGACAATATGATCAGTGATAACAAAAATTCCCCATTAAGTGTCACCTGCTTAACTCAGCAGGAAGTACGGCGGCGTCTAAAAATCACTAAAATTGACAAATCTCCGGGCCCGGATGGGATCCACTCCCGAGTACTGCAGGAATTAAGTACAGTCATTGATAGACCATTATTTTTAATCTTTAAAGAGTCCATAATAACAGGGTCTGTACCACAGGACTGGCGTATAGCAAATGTGGTGCCAATATTCAAAAAGGGGACAAAAACTGAACTCGGAAATTATAGGCCAGTAAGCTTAACCTCTACTGTGGGTAAAATATTTGAAGGGTTTCTGAGGGATGTTATTCTGGATTATCTCAGTGACAATAACTGTTTAACTCCATATCAGCATGGGTTTATGAGGAATCGCTCCTGTCAAACCAATCTAATCAGATTTTATGAAGAGGTAAGCTATAGACTGGACCAAGGTGAGTCATTGGACGTGGTACATCTTGATTTTTCCAAAGCGTTTGATACCGTGCCACACAAGAGGTTGGTACACAAAATGAGAATGCTGGGTCTGGGGGAAAATGTGTGTAAATGAGTAAGTAACTGGCATAGGGATAGAGGGTGGTTATAAATGGTATATTCTCTAACTGGGTCGCTGTGACCAGTGGGGTACTGCAGGGTCGGTGTTGGGACCTATTCTCTACAACATATTTATTAACAATCTGGTAGAAGGTTTAAACAGTGAAATATCGATATTTGCAGATGATACAAAACTATGTAAAGCAGTGAATACAAGAGAAGATAGTATTCTGCTACAGATGGATCTGGTTAAGTTGGAAACTTGGGCCGAGAGGTGGCAGATGCGGTTTAACAATGATAAATGTAAGGTTATACACATGGGAGGAAGGAATCAATATCACCATTATACACTGAATGGGAAACCACTGGGTAAATCTGACATGGAGAAGGACTTGGGGAACCTAGTTAATGATAAATTTACCTGGAGCAGCCAGCGCCAAGCAGCGGCTGCCAAGGCAAACAGGATCATGGGGTGCATTAAAAGAGGTCTGGATACACATGATGAGAGCATTATACTGCCTCTGTACAAATCCCTGGTTAGACCGCACATGGAGTACTGTGTACAGTTTTGGACACCGGTGCTCAGGAAGGATATAATGGAACTAGAGCAAATACAAAGGAGGGCAAAAAAATTATTAAAGGGGATGGGGAATTACAATACCCAGAGAGATTAGCAAAATTAGGATTATTTAGTCTAGAAAAAAGACGACTGAGGGGCGATCCAATAACCATGTATAAGTATGTAAGGGGACAATACAAATATCTCTCCGAAGATCTGTTTATACTAAGGAATGTGACGGTCACATGGGGGCATTCTGCGCGTCTGGAGGAGAAAATGTTTTTCCTCCAACATAGAAGAGAATTCTTTACTGTTGGGTCAGTGAGAATCTTGAATTTCTTGCCTGAGGACGTGGTGATGGCGAACTCAGTCAAGGGGTTCAAGAGAGGCCTGGATGTCTCCCAGGAGTGTAACAATTAGTATCTTACAGTTATTAGGTTCTTTAGAAGGACATAGGGGATTTATTCTGACGAAATATAGGCTGAACTGGATGGACAAATGTCTTTTTTCTGCCTTGCTAACTATGTTACTATGTTACTATGCTATATAAGGCCTGAGAGGGTGTCATTCATCTTGGAGACCCTTGCTTGTCATGCTGGAAGTGATGTCACTGTTCTGCATCTGGAAGGTTTTTCGAACTTACGTCCAGATTGCTAAGAGATACCAGTAGTCTGGCACAGCTTCCATCAACTAGTAGCTTCTTTTAAGGTTATTCACTTTTTCAATCTTCAGGAGCGCATTGCTTCCCTGTCTCCCAGTTTATCGCTTGTCAGGGTGGTGAGTCCTAAATAATTGACAGTTCAGATCAGTGTGGTATGGTTGAAGTGTGCACCTTCTGATGCTGCAAGCTGAGGCAGTTTTGAGGAGCACAGGGGCACTGAAACTGGCTGGATGCAGCAATCCGACAAACTTGCAAGCTCGTCTTCTCATTGTCAAGGAAACCACCCTCCTTTGATAGACTGCAGAAGCGGTCATTACTAGTGATGAGCAAATATACTTGTTACTCGAGATTTCCCGAGCACGCTCGGGGGTCCTCCGAGTATTTTTTATTGTTCGGAGATTTAGTTTTTATTGCTGCAGCTGAATGATTTACATCTGTTAGCCAGCATAAGTACATGTGGGGGTTGCCTGGTTGCTCATCACTATTCATTAACCTAGGCAACAAGTTGTAAACTATGGAGTTAAAAAAATCCTACTGATGTTCAAAATGGAGCCAATTTTTAACCCCTTTCTGACCTCAGATGGGATAGTAAGTCCGAGGTCAGATCCCCTGCTTTGATGCGGGCTCCGGTGGTGAGCCCGCATCAAAGCCACGACATGTCGGCTGTTTTGTACAGTTGACATGTGTCCGCAATAGCGAAGGGTGGAATCGCGATCCACCCTCCGCTATTAACTAGTTAAATGCCGCCGTCAAACGCTGACAGCGGCATTTAACTAGCGCTTCCGGCCATCGGGCCGGAAATAAGCTCATCGCTGACCCCCGTCACGTGATTGGGGGTCAGCGATGCGTCGGCATAGTAACCAGAGGTCTCCTTGAGACCTCTATGATTGTTGATGCTGGATTGCTATGAGTGCCACCCTGTGTTCAGTGCTCATAGCAAGCCTGTAATTCGGCTACATAGCAGCAATCTGAGCTTTGTTCCTATGTAGAAGAGCCGATCGTGTTGTGCCAGCTTTTAGCCTTCCATGGAGGCTATTGAAGCATGGCAAAAGTAAAAAAAAAGTTTTAAAAAATATGAAAAAAATAAATAAAAGTTTAAATCACCCCCCTTTGCTCCATTCAAAATAAAACAATAAAAATAAAATCAAACCTACACATATTTGGTATCGCTGCATTCAGAATCGCTCGATCTATCAATAAAAAAAGGATTAACCTGATCGCTAAACGGCGTAGAGAGAAAAAAATGCAATAACGGGCGATTAAAAGAATGTATCTGCACCGAAATGATATAATTAAAAATGTCAGCTCGGCACGCAAAGAATAAGCGCTCACCCGACCCCAGGTCACGAAAAATGAAGACGCTTCGGGTATCGGAAAATTGCACATTTTTTTTTTAAGCAAAGTTTGGAATTTTTTTTTACCACTTAGATAAAAAACAACCTAGACATGTTTGGTGTCTATGAACTCATAATGACCTGGAGAAAAATGGCAAGGCAGTTTTAGCATTTAGTGAACCTAGCAAAAAAGCCAAACAAAAAACAAGTGTGGGATTGCTCTTTTTTTTTGAAATTTCACCGCACTTGGAATTTTTTTCCTGTTTTTTAGTACATGACATGGTAAAACCAATGACGTCATTCAAAATTACAACTTGTTCTGCAAAAAATAAGCCCTCACATGGCCATATTATCGGAAAAATAAAAAAGTTATGGCTCTGGGAAATGGGGAGCGAAAAACGAAAATGCAAGATCGAAAAAAGCTGGGGTCATGAAGGGGTTAATAAGAGGTACATTAAAAAACTGGTTGTTTTTAGTTGGATACCAATTTCTGTTTTCTGAGATAATGTACAGTACGTACCATAAACCATCAAGCAAAACACTGATGTACGATAGCGTTTGATGACTAAGTAACATAGGGCACTGCTGTTACTCATAATAGAGAATTCAAATTCCATGGCCCCATGATAATACCATTGTTTGGGTATGACATTACATTGGGCCTACTTCTTCATTCTGTCTCCTGCAATGTGCCCTTTAACTGCCACTACAGTCCCTGACAGAAGTTATGTCGCTTATCCATGTTATGTAAATAAAAGCTTATAAGATGACATTAAATTCATCCATTGGTTGTATAAATTATTTTTTTGAAAGCTGAAACCCTCCGAAA